>NW_026947484.1:167374647-168747981 GCF_034190915.1 Cavia porcellus
ATATGGTTTACTAATTATTACTTTAAGCCTCTAAATTTCAGAGTTTGGAGAGAAACACAGATTGAAAGGATAAAGAACAGGTCAGCTGTATAGAAAGATGAAGGACACAAGTTCAGTGGAATTCTAATAGTTCTGGAGATGTAGTATAGCTTCTTAACCCCGAGTGGAACGTTTAGTTGTGTTAATAACAGCTGCCTTTAGACATCTGCTGCTGCAGCCGTGTCGTCTTCCTTGGAATAAAACCACAGTGAAGCTGGGATGTGGGGATTATTCTTTGGGCTAAAATCAACAGACTGAAAGAAATGACTGGTGTTAGATGTCAAAAGACTTCAGTTCTGGTCAAGTTTTGGTCTATTGTGAACAGCTCTCTAGCCCCTCAGGAAGCCTGTGGGCCACTGGGCTACAGAGTGCTGCCTCTGTGATCTGGACTAGTGCTTCCAAATTCACAGCAAACATTCACCTTTGGGGTTGTGGGACAAAAAAATCAGAATTCTCCAAACTGTAAGTTATTCTTCAGATACTTTATTCCTTAGGCTTTTTCTTCATCATCATAAGATACCCGAAAATATTTTATTTAATAAAAAGGCATATTAAGGTTAGTAGTATTTATAAAGGACTGCAGAGGAGATTTAGAAGACTAGAAAATGCCAGAGAACATCTACTGGATGTATTCAAAAAGCACAGTAATATTTGATTCTTTTTTTTTTTTTTTTTTGTCTTTTTCCTTTTTTTATCGGTACTGGGTATCGAACTCACAACTGCCTGCTTGCAAGGCAGGCGCTTATGCTGCTGAGCTAAATCCCCAGCCCCAAAAAGCACAATAATATTTGAATATCCTAGAAAGGGTAACAGCTCATAAAATCAACCAGGGATCCAAATTGGCAACTTAAGAATTTATTTTGGTTCTGAAGTTTATTTCTTGGAGTGCCACTCATAGGATCTATATAAAGTATACTATGCATATAAAATTACCTACATTGATTGCAGCAGACAGGACAGGATATATACACTCCTGGCATGTAACAACCAACAGCAGGACTAAATAGATGGTAATCTTTGCTCTCTTACATGCTCCCGTCTCAGTTCTCTCTCTAACTCTGCATGTTACTATTTTGTGTTCCTGTTTTTAGCTTAATACAGGTAGATTTTTCAAAGCAGTAATGTTTTTATACTAATAAGCTTTAGTACTCACAGGATAATTATGAGACTTTTCTTCATTTCCTCAATTGATTTCTCTAGAGATTCTAGATTTAAAACAGATTGCCTAAGAAATCCTAGAAAGGGATTTTTCACATGGAGGTAATGGTCAAGGATCTAGCTCTGACTTCTACGATGTCATCCTGGAAAGGCAGTGTGGGACAGTGACCATACAGATCCTAAAGGTCACTGAACTTCTCTAAATCTAGTCTTATCTGTGAAACTGATCATCAACTCGCAGATCTCTGGTGAGAAGTGAGGGATGCAATACATGTGTAAACACAACACCAACTGACATAGAAAGATATGTTTTAAAAACTAATAGTCTTTAGAGCTGACTACAGCAGGTTCTCTAGATCTACAGGGATTTTTATCTAGTTTCTTTGAATCAAAGGTAGTAAGAACATTAGGTTTAGAATTATAGACTCAGGTTGCTAGCTTGAAGTGTCTTATGCTTTCTGTTCTCAGATTTCACCTACCAAAGGAGGACAATGAACAAGCATAACTTTTAAGATCTTAGACGATAGGACAGTACCTTGCTGACAGAGCTAATGCTTAGTAACTGTCCCTCTCCACTCCCATTTCCTATAATAGTCAATTTAGACACTTAGGCAAATGCAAACCACCAAAAAGTTTTCTGATAGCAATGTAGCACAGAAACTGAATCAAAAAAAGACCACAGACAGACAAATTTCCTTTGGAATTAGTTCCCCTTTAATAAAGTTCAAGGAAAAAAGTTAAGACTTCTCCATTGCCACAACTTAATAAAGAAACTGTACTGGGCAGAAAGTTTAAGTCCTTGAAACATCAATCAGAGATACTTAACAAATTGTGTACAACAGATTAAACAGATTCAGACATACATGCCCCTGACCTTGAGCAGGTCACAACCCAACAATACAAGGCCAAGAAAGGAAATGCACAAAGCTAAAAGGAACACCAGGGCAGAACACACTCCACCTGGGGAACCAAGCTTTACAAAGGAGCAGCCACATTTCACAAGCATTCAGGTAGAAAGGGGACTACAGGAGCACAGGAATGACATCACACAGTGCAGAGGAACCATCTGTCTGAGGGAGATGATGATGATGGAAGAGGTAAATTGAGGCAAGGTTCTGAAGGGCCTTAAAAACTAGACTTAGAGCCAGGCATGGTGGTGTACTCCTGTAATCCCAGCACTTGGGAGGCTGAGGTGGGAGGATTGTTTCAAGTTTGAGACCAGCCTGGGCTACAAAGTGAGCCCAAAGCCAGCCTGAATTGTATAGCAAGACCCTGTCTCAAAAAGAAAAAAAAAAAAAACTAAGAAATTGGACTTTATCCTAAAAGTAATACAGGCAATCAACAAGAAACTGTAATGCATTTTAAGTAGTGTTTATTTTGTACAAGATTTGCATATGTGTCAGAAACTGATCAATTAAAAAAAAAAGATCAAGGGACATCACCATTAGCATTCTCCAGTCCTCTCCCCATGCAGCTCCCCAAGTCCCTAGTAGCATCCTCTGGACCCCTGGAAGCGCCTCAGCTAACAGTTCCTACAATGTTTTCATAGATGGGTCCTTGGACATCACTCCCATTTCATATCTGGGAGTACTAAGGTGAGGGAGGCAGAGCAGGTGTCAGAACTAGCACTGGCACACTTGGCTCACACTCTGCCCCTCCAGGGGCCCCTGCGTACCATAGCTGCCTGTGCTTCCTACCTTAACAGCCTGTGGTCCCCACAAAATGGAGTTACTTTGTGAAAGTTTGTGAGTCAAATTTCTCACTGCTAGGACCCAGCACTCTGCCCTCCTGTGCTCTTCCACCATGGAGCTGACACAGCATGAGCCGAGACTGAAGCACCATGTGGAACCACACGCCACTGCCTTTCTGGACATCTGCGCAATTCAGTCTTCCTTAATAATAAAATGGTGACTAGCTTCGAGCAGTGGTTTACTAACCTTTGACAAAGAAAACTTTCCCAAAAAATCCTCGAGTCTTAGAAGGAAGCTCAGTGGCTAACAAGCAAAGTCACAGTGCATCACATGTAGAGTAGGGACCTCCAACCTTACCTGCACCTCAGTAGCACCAGGGAGCTCTGTCAACTCCTGGAGCTCAGTGTTCCCAGGGCTTAGTTTCTGAGCTTAGAATCTACATGTCACTGAGCAAGGCACCAGAACCTTGCGATGTCTGTCACACTGAAACAGAGTCAAGACACTGCCAGTCCATGAGACCATGTTTCAGCCCTAATCCCCAGTGCCACTTCCTCAAGACTCTGGAGCAACAAAGCCTCTTTAGGAGAAGTAATCCTACTGATCTCTGAAATTCCACTATTACAACTCATCCTTTTGAGCACTGCACTTGCCTAGTCCCTCAAAGAGGCATCACACACTTTCAAGTGAGCAAGGTCACTGGATCCACTCCTCCCCATAAGCAGCAGGGGAGCAGTTCATCTCTTCCAGCCTCAGGAACCACGGACTCTCAGCCAACATGTGTTAGCTGCTCCTCTGTGCTGAGAGACACAGAATCCACAGATTCTAGGAGGTGCAAGAAGACTCACTCCTCCCAGAGTGCAGCCACTGAAGGGCAGAAGCAGTCAGCAAGATGCACAAGATTACCCCACTCGGTCCACCTCCATGCTATCTTCAAGCCACTTCAAATAGTGCACATCTCCTTGATCCATGGCAAGACTGAAGACCTCTGGGATTTCAAAGGGATGCACTGACCTTTGGGAAGAAGGTGACCAGGATTAGACTCTACCCAACTGGCCAGCCCCACAGGAGGCCCTCTAGTCAGCCACAACCCACCTGGCCAGCACCACAGCCACTACTCCTGAGGCCAAGTTTTCCAATCGTCAGCAGTTGTGAGTTGGATTATAGTTCTAAGAGGCTCACAGATACAGGTTCAAAGTCTAAGGTGGCCCTTACCAGTTATGTGGCTATGGACAAGTCACTTACTTTCTCTGAAGGCTGCTACAAAAGAAGAGATAAAAAAAACACTGCCTATGTAATGGGATGGATGAAAACTAAGACAAGGTAGACAAAGAACTTGCCTAGTATCTGATCGGCACTCATGCTCATTACAGGTTGGCTACTGTTTCATCACTGTCTCACCCTATCCTTGCCTTCCCCGGGGTCACCGCTGTCTCAGTGCATCCCTGTCTTCCCTGGGGTCACCACAGTCTCATGCATCCCTGTCTTCCCTGGGGTCACCACAGTCTCAGTGCATCCCTGTCTTCCCCGGGGTCACCGCTGTCTCACCCCATCCCTGCCTTCCCTGGGGTCACCACAGTCTCATGCATCCCTGTCTTCCCCAGGGTCACCGCAGTCTCACCCTATCCCTGTCTTCGCTGGGGTGACCACAGTCTCATGCATCCGTCTTCCCCGGGGTCACCGCTGTCTCACCCTATCCCTGCCTTCCCCCGGGGTCACCCCTGTCTCACCCTATCCCTGCCTTCCCTGGGGTCACCACAGTCTCATGCATCCCTGTCTTCCCCGGGGTCACCGCTGTCTCACCCTATCTCTGCCTTCCCTGGGGTCACCACAGTCTCAGTATATCCCTGTCTTCCCCGGGGTCCCACCGCTATCTCACCCTATCCCTGCCTTCCCTGGGGTCACCGCAGTCTCAGTGCATCCCTGTCTTCCCCGAGGTCACCGCTGTCTCAGTGCATCCCTGTCTTCCCTGGGGTCACCACAGTCTCATGCATCCCTGTCTTCCCTGGGGTCACCACAGTCTCATGCATCCCTGTCTTTCCCGGGGTCACCCCTGTCTCACCCTATCCCTGCCTTCCCTGGGGTCACCACAGTCTCAGTGCATCCCTGTCTTCCCCAGGGTCACCATGTCTCGCCCTATCCATCCCTTCCCCAGAGTCATCACTGTGTTCCTCCCAGCCCAAAACAGCTTTCTTGATCCTGTTAGTTGGTCCAAAGCCTCTCTCTTCCTCAAGGTCAGTGCCACCACTGACTTCTTCCAAAGTGTCTTCACTGACTCTCAGGCCACAGTAATCTATCTTCACTGTTTCCTGGGTCTTGTCACTCTCCAGACTAAGGAAACATGAGGATGTGGGCTTCAGGAAAACTGTAACATTACTTTGTCATTCATCTCTTTCCTATGTTGTTTGCTTGATGGTGCATTAGAAATGATGGGTAACATTACTGGTACCTTAGTATGAATCAAGACAGGGCCACTGACTGTACTCACTCACTGTATTCTTTACCAACACACACATGTATTTTTAAACAGTTTACTTAACATCTTTGAAGTGGTAAAGATTACTATTTTTATTAAAGTTCAGCCCTTCACTATGTGTCTTTGTAATATTCTGAGAGGAAATATGGGAAGTACACATAAAGCACTTCTGCTGTATACCTAGGTTCAAAAGTTAGCCAGGTATGGTAACACATGCCTATAATCCCAGCACTTGGGAGGCTGAGGCAGTTCAAGGCCAGCCTAGCCTATAAAGTGAGTTCAAGGCCAGCCTGGACTACGTAGCAAGACCCTCTCAAAAGAAAAAAAATCTGTTACAGACTTGTGTACCTGAGTTATAGGCAAACTAAACAACTGTTTTTGGAACAACATTCTTGCTCTGCCATAATTTGTAAAACTGAGAAATTATGATAACTCCTTTGAGTATTAGGTAGCCATTTTCTTAATTAGGAACAAAGTCCATAAGTCAAATAATGACTGTTTATATCATTTATTTCCATTAATATTTTAAAGTGAAAAATTTAAGAATTTTAGAAAATCTGAGTTTATCAAATGCATAACATTGTCCCAACAGGGTTCTAAAGAGATACAGGTGTCTTAGTAAGCCAGGTCTTAAAAAAAATATGAAATGATTTCATTTTTCTCACTAATTCCTTGTTTTTGGAAAATCTTATTTCTATAAAAATGCATGTTTGGGGCTGGAGGTACAGTTCAGTGGTAGTATACTTGCCTACTGTATATGAGCTCTGAGTTCAATCCCCAACACCACACACACAAAGATAGGAAAAAGGACTTTTTCAGAGCTGGTGGTTCAATTCCAGTTCTCCTGCTGCTCAACTTGGTCCCCAGGACATCCAAGGCTGATCTTGTGTTAAATGAGTGACAAAAGATGCCAGCCTTACCTGATATAGCTGGAGAGAATGGGCACCTTAGAAGTCCTTGTCTTTATTAACTATTAAAAAAAGAAAGAAAAATTCACTGCTGCAGGACTGGAGCCTCAGCTCCATCCCTGCTCATTCATCTGGGTGCGTAAGAGACAGTATTTCTCCCAGGTCACCCGGGCAACTCATTGGCTCCCAGATCAGCCTTGAACATCTCAGGTGAGCAAGAACTTCAGTCATTTGATCTTCACTAACTTTTAATTAGGACCTGGGAAAAAGCGTTTGTCTCATTCATTCCCCTGTTAAGACTTCCTCTGCCCCACCTCACTCACCAACAAAATCTCAGTGGCTTCTTCTATTTCCCCCTTCCAAAAATACCTGAAGAGCAGAACAAAACCAAATTATAATGCTCACAAGATGACCCAGTGAAATGTCAAATTTGGTCCAAGTAGGTGACCCACTGCAGAGGAAACTTTAAAATCTGCCCAAGCCCATATACTGAAGGTTAGAGTTGTCCAACACCACATGGTCATCTAGCCCAACCATTCGTACACATCTAACATTGCCAGAACATTCCTGGAGGCAAAAAGTTCCTCTTTCTTTTTTTTTTTTTTTTTTTTTTTTTTTGGTTACCAGAATCAAACCCAAGACCTTGCATTAGCCAGGCAGGAGCTGCGCCACTGGGCTATATCTCTGGTTCTCCATTCCTTGAAGAAGTCCAAATATAAAAGTTTTTACATAGGATTTTTCTTCCCTCTTTTGTACTCCCTCCTTCCCTCTCTCCCTCCCTCCATTTCCTTTGCTTTTTTCCCTTTCCCTACTCCTTCCCCTTCCTTTCAATGCTGAGGGTTGAATCCAGGGCCTTCCAAATGCTAGACTCTGCTAGTGCTCTGCTACTGAAATACTACTAGAGATGCTTTGCTCTTATAGAATGCCAACATCTGCTACCTAGTTGTTTCCTGCAACTAACTACATGAGAAGACACACCAGTACCAGACACACCAGTCCTCGGGTATTTCCTCACTCTTCCAAGCCAGGTGTCTCTCCCCATGCTCTTTCTACTTATGGCTTCCAAGCCCCTCCCCACCCTCTGGACTGGCACAACTTTGATGCCACTACTGACTCTCAAAGCTAAGTACCCATGAATGGAAAAATTTAAAACCTCAGATGGCTGCAGGGTAGAAGAAAGTCTTATATGGAAAGTTTCAGAAGTTAAAAATAAAGTCACTACATTTCAGAAAAGAGTATAAGAATAACATCATGAGAAAAAGAGAGATTTAGCCCCAGATCTACATCAACTCAGGACAAACCTAAAATTACCTAGGCCAGTGGTGGCAAACCTATGGCATATGGCCATAGCAGGCTATTTGCATCATTGAAAGCTCTAAAAAGTATGCCACCAGGGACCTGGGTTATGGACCCTCCAGTGTCATACAGCTGTGTTAAAAGAATCTATTATGAGCAAGGATGTACACACAAAGGCAATGCTAGGCTGATATTCTACTTCAGTTACCAAACACTGGTACCTTCCACTGAGTCACATGACTAGATCCTGTACAACTTTAAAAGATTCAGAGACCTGGGGGGTGGGAACGCAGCTCAGTGTTAGAGCACTTGGCTAGTATTTTTAAGGCCTTGGGTTTAATCCACAGCACTGCAAAAACAAAGATTCAGAGAACTGGACTCTATCCTCAGACTGAGTAAATCGAAGCTGAAGCTCAAAAATAGGAATTACACCCAAATTTGGGAGCTGCTGCTTTAGATATGTGAGCAATTAGGGAATGACATCACTTTTTTCTTCCTTTCTTTATAAACAGCCTAGTTTTGCTTTTTGTAAGTGAAATAAACTGACTGATCACCCCTGAATATTAATCAGCTGTGAACTATTGATTAACTGCCCTTGAATTATTCTCTGACAATTCCCTGCAGCCAAGACCTAACCCTGACTCCCAATTCCCCTCCTTCAGTCAGCTATGGCAAAACTCACAGTGAAGATGCCTTGGGTAGGATGTTCACAGAGGCAGCAAGCTTCTTCTCCAGTACTGCTCTAGAACAAAGTAAAAGGGAGGTAGTCACTAGACGTCTCAGGGTCTTCAGAGAAGGAAGACTGGACTAGTGCAAATTAATCCTGGAAATTTGAGTCTAAGTAGACCACTGTTTAGGGTCTCTGTGATGCTATGATTTTGGTATGGGCCCCAGAATTCACTGACAGTTACAGCTCAAAGTAGTATGCTAATGGTATTTGTAGGTGGGGCCTTTGGAAAGTACTTAGTGGAGAGGAAATGGGTTGGAGCAGTAGCAGAGTCCTCACTAAGGCAATGCCTGTAAGAATCACAGGGGCTGCCTGTCACTGAGACCCAAGACTGTAGAGCTACTCTCATGTGATACCAACCATAGTGAGCTGAATTTGGTGTGTAGCCAGCAATGCCACGAGGCCTGGTAGCCCAAGGACCTAGAAGTCTTGGGCCCACTATAGCCAGGTAGGAAGACATAGACTCAAGGAAGATTATTCTGGCACCTTCAGAGTTACTACTGTTCATCCTATTGGGTTTTGGGCTTACACGTATAAGCTGCCAGTGACTCCTACTTCTTGCCTGTCTCTCCACGTTGAAGTGGAATGTCTGTCCTTTGCCTGTTACATTATTGTACCTCAGAAGCAGGTGACTTGTCTGATTTCACAGGCTCATGGCTGGAGAAAATTTGGTTCAGGGATATTTTGAGTCTCACCCAAATCTGACTCAGAAGAGACAGTGGACTTTGTACTTCTGAGATGGTACTGGAACCAGTTAAAACTTCAAGGCTATTGGAATGGAAGAATTGTATTCTGCATGTGAGAAAGTGGTGAACATTGGTGGCCACAGGTCGAATGCTAGGGTTTAAGTATGTCCCAGAACTCCCAGAATTCATGTGTTGGAAATCTAATCCTCTAGATCTTGAGGGTGGTCTAAAATGGCATTAATGGCTATGTGTATGTTACTAACACTTGAACCCAGGGCCTTAGCAATGAGCTACATCCTAGTCTATTTATTATTTTTTAATTTTAAGATAGGTTCTTGCTAAATTGCTAATTATTCCCTAGACTGGGTTTGAATTTGCAGTCTTCCTGCATCAGCTTCCCAAAGTGCTGGAGTTACAAGAATGTGCCACCATAACTGGCTGCATTAAGTGGCTTTAGGAAAAACGAGAGACCAAGCAAGATTCTTGCTCTGCATTGCTACATGACATCCTCAGCTATGTTATAATGTAGGAAGAAGGCATCACAAGTTGCCAGCACTGTGTTCTTAGATTCCTCAGTGTCATGATTTGTGTCTAGATAGCCCTCCAAAGCCTCACGCAGTCAGTCAGAAAGCATGCTTTTCAGAGGTGGCTGCAGCTAGGATGTGCTGTGCTGATATCAAAGGTGTGTGATTACTAAATTGGTCCACTGATTGGTTTGGTATAGATTTGGCTAAGATTAAGGATGGGAGTGCTATACCCATGCTAGGGTGGTTAGCCATAAAATATAAGCAATAGAAAGAGGGTTAATGTGCTGTTACCTGCCCACTTGCTGGGGATGATTATTCCTCTATGATACCTCTGTCTCTCACCCTACAGTGGAGCCAGCCAACTATGGACTAAAACCTCTACAAACTGTGAGCTAAATAAACTTTTCCTCCTTTAAGTCTGGGTGTCAGGTATTTTGTCTTAGCAATGAGAAAAGTAACTAAGACACTTAGCCTCCAGAAATATTAATGAACTTTTATTATTAATAAATGACAGCAACCAGAAACAGACTGAGAGATCAACTCATCACCTCCCTTCCTCAAACTAGCACATTCTATAACCCCCACACACAGAACCTCTGAATACAGAGCTAGTGCTAAGTCCTTTCCTGGGTATGAAGTAGGGAAGCAGCTATGGCTAGGCAGTTTTAAGGACATATTCTGGGATACAGAAATCAATTAACACTCAGCTCCATTCCCAGTCCTGCAGTAGGATGACTGTGTGACCCTAGGCAAGTTCTCCCTCTCCTTCTTGAAATAAGTTTTTGAAGATATATTCTGACAGGCATCTTTCCCTTCTCAATCTCTCCTGCAGTACTAGAGAACAATTTTGGTCGGTGGTTTCAAACTTTCTTACTACCAAGAACTACCTGACTATACCACCTCTCCCTTAACTCTTAGATGCACCTTCATGACATGCTGTGCTTTGGATCTGTAGACATCTGTGTGACCCCAGACAGCTGATACAACTCTGTAAAACCAAACAAGATCATACTCGGTGTTTATTTTGGCAAACATACTTTTCATTTTTTAAAAAAAGGTTTCTACCTTAGTCTGGATTTCCCTTTTTGATTTCATTTCATTTTTTCATTTTTCATTTTTTAAAAAAAGGTTTCTACCTTAGTCTGAAGAGCAGAATTACCTCCTCTGCAGACCACTAAAATTTTTTTTCACATATATAGGTTAAAATCCCAGGCCAGATAATCTCTAAAGCACCAATCACTTTCAGTCTCTGTTTCCTGTGCAGAACTCAGATGAACACAATAAGGCGTATCTTAACAGGTATTACAGAGAAAAGAGCACCACTGTCTGAGTCACTTTCCTTGTTACGGGAATAAAGTACTTGATGCCCACAAATAAAAGGAGAGGTTTATTTTGGCTCATAGTTTAAGAAGTTTCAGTTCGTAGTGGCTGGCTCAAACTAGAAATGGCACGATGGAAGAGGCTGCTACAAAGGAAAGCTGCCCGCATCACGGCACCAGGAGGAAGAAAGAGTGGGAAAGAGCCGGGGAAGGAAATACACCCTTCCAGGTCCTCCCCCAGTGACCTGCCTTAACCCGGCCCTACCTCCTAACAGCAAGTCAGCAGTAATTCAGTCACTCCATAATTCAGTCACCTTTCCCTCCAAGCACAGGAGGCTTTCGGGGGTATATTCCAGACCTAAAGCATAACAACAAGTCATCAAGCAAGAAGGAAGTATAGCCAAGCATCTACTTCAAGGCCTCAGGGTCAGGCAGCTCTGGCAAACCTTTCTCAGATCCCAGAAAGATTAAAGAGCCTTGTCTCTGTTCTCTGAAGTGCTCAGGCCCAGCCAAACAAACCTTATCTGAGGCCTGGTAACTGATCCCTCCTTCCTTCAGCTGTTGCCAAGAGAACTGACCTCTTTTTTCTTCCCTTGAGTCCCAGGCTGGAGAGTATTCTATTTAAGGACCCATATTAATGAGACATTATCGCCATCATTATTCTCTTGGAAAATTCCCCAGTGTAAAAAAAGACCTGTGGCACAAACTTTAGGTAACTGCTCGGAGTCTTGCTCAGTCATCCACTAAAACACTATTATGGTTTTTCTCAGGATGACAGGCAGACATGATGAGTTAAGTTATACATCTAGAAAAACTAAGCCCATTGCCTCACAGGCCTTTCCCAATCTCTTTGGGGTGCAAACTTCTCAGTGACTGAACACACCAACTTGTCTGCAGGGAAGAGATGGCAAAACTAAGGGGGATTGTCACACCAAGGCCCCTTGGCCTTAAAAAGGAAAGACGGGGTGCTTGGGCCTACTGACCTCAATTTTAAAGCACACACACAGCCACTCAAAACTAGCAGTGAGCCACACACAGAGGGCTCAGGCTCCAGGAAACAGAAGAGAGAAATGCAGAGCTGTTAGGGCCCCTAGAAACTGCATAGGTCATAGGCCAGTGCCTCACAGACCAGATTCACAGTTTTGCCCTCTGGCAGTTAAAAAATCTTGAATTTGTCACCAATGTTTAATATCAGGATAGTCCATACTAAAAAAAAAAAAAAAATACAGATTATCTAGTTCCTTGCAAAATAATAAATCAACAACAATTAGCCTGGGGGCTGGGGATTTAGCTCAGTGGCATAAGCGCCTGCCTTGCAAGCAGACAGTTGTGAGTTCAATCCCCGGTACCGATAAAAACGAAAAAGACAAAAAAAAAAAAAAAAAAAAATTAGCCTGTAATCTCACTAGGCCCCATTTTAGCTAAGCTAGTGCTAAGCAGCAGCTACTCCCTCTAGCAGGAATCGTGCATCTCAGGTTAACACAGTTCCCACTGCTCCTTTCTCCTAACACTCAGGAGTTGGAGGGTTAGCATCTACCCTCATCCTCCACTGTCACACCCCAGCCCACTTTACTAAGTTACAGGCATTTGTTTCTGTGACCCTGGATTACTCTGTCTACCATCAACTTCAAGAACGCTAAATTGTAAAGTAAAAAGAAAGGAAGGAAAAGCCACTAGCTCCACTAGTCTTCTTCAAACCTACATCTAAACAGCCAAGCATAGCAGCACATACTTGTAGACCTAGTATTCAATAGGCTGAGGCACGAGGAGGATCACTTCGAGTTTGAGGCCAGCCTGAATTACACAGTGAGACCTTGTCCCAAACAAACAAATACCCTAAAAAAGGTACAACTATTCACAGAAGGGAAATCCAGATACAACCAACACTTATTGAGCATTAACTACATTCCATTTGCTGGGGTACACACTATATAGAAGGGGAGACAACGGGAGGCAAGGAAAAAGGGGAGGGAGGTCAAAGCAAAGCAAAGTAACTTGCCCAAAGGTCCCTTAAGGTCCATATATAATCAGTGGTTCAGTCAGTATCAGCCTAATCCCAAATTCAGTGCTCTGTCCCACATAACCACATCTGATTCCAGAAACTTCCCAATACTTAAAATAGCTTCTTGCTCATAAACAGCACATGTGGAATGACTCCATGAAGCAAGAGAATACCTCAGTGAAGAGAATTAGGCCAACAATTGGGTGAACTAAATTGTCAACCTGTAAGGTTCCACTATTCTCTTACTTAATGCCTTCAACAAGCCATACATCTCTGTAGGTCTTACATCCCTCCCTTTTATGCCCCATGGACTGGTCAGCATTTTCAGGCCTGGCAGCAGGGTCAGCTGATGAATCATCCAGCTGAGTTCTTCCTGTGCCCCCAAACAGCCTGGAGTCCACCTTTGGAAAGACAAGGTCATCAGATGCAAGGGGCCCCAAAGTGTCTTTCTGGTGCATCCTGATGGCTCCCCAGACATATGGAGCAGCACTGGTGCCCATGCACTGTACCTGGCAATGTCTCTGGCAATTTGCTCGTTGGGACAGTTGACGAAGACAACAGAGTGAGTACCAGAGACATAGCTGCCCATGATGGCTGAGTGGAGCTGTAGGCTCAGGGTCCTGAACATGGGGTATGTCAGAAAAGCAGCTGGCACGATCTACGCGGTAGAAAAGAAAAGCACAGGTCACCAACTCCCAGCTCAAGCAGACTGGGACCAAGGCTGAGATATCTTTTCATCCCCTCACCCGATCCACAATGCAATCCCTGAGACCTGCACTGAGTTTTAGTGCTTATGCAAAGTTTTCATGCCTAGATATTTTCCTTCACAATTTTTAGATGAGAAAAAAATGGAGGCTCACAAATATTTTTTAAGAATGCTTAAAATCTCTTTTGGTTGGATCCTTCTCTAGTTTTGGTATTAAGATAATACTTGCTTCCAGGAATGATTTTGGAAGTAGTACTTCCCTTTCAATTTCACTAGAGTTTCAACATTAGTGGCATAAGTTCTTCTCTAAATGTCTTACAGAATTCAACAGTCTGGGTTATTCTTTGTTGATAAGTTTTTAATTACATTTTCAATTTCACTATTGATACCAGGTTATTTAGAATTTTCGTATCTTCTTGATTCAGTTTTGGCAATTCGTATGTGTCTAGGAATCTATCCATTTTTAAGAGCTAAATCTTGGAAACAACTCAAATGCCCATCAATTGAGGCATGGATAAAAAAGATGTCTTTTATTATAATGGAGTACTACTCAGGCATAATGAAAGATAAACTTGACACATTTATAGGTAAATGGATACAACTTGAGACCATACCCATAGTGAAATAAATCAAACTCACATATATAAACACTGTATTATATCCCTAGTGTGAGCAACTGAAAGAGTAAATAGGAACCAAATTGTACAATAGTATTTGTGAAGTGGGAAGAAATTGTTTAAAAAGAAATAGGAACTAGGGTGGGGGAAAGGGGAAAGGGAGGGGAAAAGAAAAAAAATACAAAGCAGTTATGCTACTAGTTTCTCCTAGTTCACTGAAAAGGACGGCTTGTGCTAATATTCTTTGGAGAATTTTTTATGCTCATATCTTGTACTTTGAGTAACTACTTTGAAGATAACAGTACATAATGTATTAACTATTGTTATTTTTCTAGTATCTGTTATAACATTTTTTATTTTCCTTAAAATAAAGAATAAAATAAAATGCTTAAAATCATAGAGCTTTAATCAGTGAAACCAGAATTTGAACTCAAATCTGGATGACTTCATATTGATTTTTATTGTACAAAACTGCAGGCAATACTAACTGGAATCTACTAACCTGATGTCATCCTGTGGAGATTATAATGAACAATAAACTCTTCCATCTATTAATGTTTGGAAGAGTAATTTCATGTGCATTCATCTGTATCTGCCAGCTGCTATGCAGAGTCTAATGTAAAACATAGGTATGCAAACAGAGCAATTCTAAAATAATATAACCTGTGTCCATATGAGGAAGAGCTAGGACATCCAACAGGAAGGCTCTAGAAGAGAACAGAAAAAGACCTTCGAAGAGAAGGTATGACATAGAACAGAAACAAAGGGATCTCAGCTGAGTTGGATCTGAAACAGTAAGAATCTAACCAGGTACAGCAGCGTACAGCTATAATCCCAGCACTCAGGAGGCTGACGCAGGAGAATTACTAGTTTAAAGCAAGTCTGGCTACACAGCAAGACCCTAGTTGTAAAAAAAATTTTTTAAAAAGCAGATTATAAGAGGAAAGGGGCCATTCTAAGCAAATTACTACATGTGCAAGTGAGCAGGTACTAAGGACAAATCAAATATCCAATCTGTGTGGGCTTTAGTGAGTACCAAGAGATCAAGAACTAACAAGGCTGGCTAGAATTAAACAGAAATGGAGCAAACCAAGGAATTTGGGATTTATACTCAGGTGACAGGATGCTTTTAGAAGTTTCTAAGTAGGGCAGCAATGATATAGTCAAGCCAAGTAGAGTTACAAAAAAAGGTCATGAATGGGGAAAGACCAGAAGGCAGCTTACTTAGGTACTTTGCTGACCCTGGAAAAAGATATTAAGATCCTGATGCAAGGTGGAAGAACCCATGTGAGACGAAAAAACATTTCTTTAAATGACAAATAAAATAAGAAATGAAATAGACTAGAGACTCTCATTCTAACGTTCTCTACTGAGGGGAAATAACAGAGATAGAGGCAATCTGAAAGCAGGCAGGCCATGACTCAGCCACTAGGAACAAGGTCTGTTTCTCTGGCCTGACAGCCCAGGGCTCAGGCTTCACTCAAATAGACCTCTGTCCTCCCCTCGCTGTACATTTATTGCCTGGGCCCTGGCTCCTACTTCTTGGCAGGCTCTGAGTAGCATGTTTATGCTTCAGTTTGACTACGGCAGTTACAAAAGGTTTCCATTTTCTTCCTGCCACCTCCAGCACTGCTTCCAAGTCAACACTCTACACCAGTGACCATGCAAGAAGAAAGAAAACTTAGTGGTTGTTCTTAGTGATAACTTGATTATAGGAAAAAAATAATAAAGGACAGGATTTAAATCCTGGTGCCAGTACTGCCTGTAGCCTCTTGACAAGTTACTTCCTCTTCCTTTATAAATCTCATTAAGAAATTAAAGATTATGACACTCTAACTCAGAGTTGTCAGGCTTTCAAACAAGACAGGAAAAGCAATTTGTAATCACTACATCAGTCAAGGAAGTGACTTATCTTTGTTCACCATGCCCCAAGAAAGTTCCTGGCACACAGCAGGTTCTCAATACTTGTAGACTAGAACACACAAGAAATGCAGTTCCCATAACTAAATATCCTCGTGATATAAGGGCTACTTCGGGGAGGGAACAGTCAGCCTCTGTCAGTAGTACTTATAGACCTAGATATCCGAGAACACTGTAAGGTGGATGTAATTTCCTAACCAACTCCAAGGAGGCTTGGAGTCTGCCAGCGCTTACCACAGGATGGTTGGTCCAGGCAGAACAAAAATGCAAGGTGGCTGAGAGAGGGAAGCAACATGTAAGCCTGTTCTTAAAAGTCACTCTTAAAGAAGATTTGAGGTGATTCAGCCAACAGGTATAAGGGGGCCACAGATCTAATCGGGTTAAATACAAACCCACCTAGAACATACTCGAAGTCTTAGTTGAGCACATAGCCAAAACACTAAGAGGAAAAGAGGCCTTTGGGTACAACCAAAGCCAACCCTTAATTCAGCAGAGCAGGTAACCAAAGCAAAACATATGGAAACCCAGTGACAGAACCAAGTCTTGCCTCCAAGACTCCTGCCTTCCATTTGAGGTTCAATGTATCGCAGTAGTTAAGGCTAAGAACAGACACAGTGGGACCTTTCTAGCTTGACCTAATCCAGTGCTTCTCAATTAGGGTGATTTTGTCCCCCCAAGGAACACTGAGCAGTGTCTGAAGACAATGTAACTGTCCTTATTCCTATATTCCTGAGCAACCCAGGTACAGAGTATATACTTGGGAAATGGCCATGAACCACATAAACAAAGTATCATAAGCATAAAAGGTTAATTTGGACCCAATAGTGGAATGCATTTTAGAAAGTCATATTACATGAACACAAAATCTATGGAAAATACATTAGGAAACATCTACTATAATGAGAAAAAATTTATCATTACTTTTTAAAAGTATGTATAAGGCTTCATATTTATGTTCTTTATACTTTTTATTTATGTGTTTTACTATACATTTTTTATAATTATGCATTCTTACACATTTTACGTATTCTTCAGTTATTTTCTTTTTTTGGTGGGGGGGATACCGTAGATTGAACTCAAGGCCTCCGCATTGAGATATACCCCAGCTTTGGAGACAATGTCTTGCTAAGTCACTAAGTTGCCCAGGCTGGGTTTAAACACGTATCCTCCTGCCTCAGCCTCCCAGTGTTGGTATTAGAGGTTTGTGTCACTACATCCACCTACTCTGTTTTTTCCTATTTCATCAGGCCTTTTTCCTTTTTGGGTCTTACGAGTATATACATAACTTTTAAAGAGGTTATGGTTGACTTTTAGTCTGTAACTGGGCAGAAGGGGCCTCAGAAACTACCTAATCCAGTAGCTTTAAGCCAGTAATTTCCCTAGTTTTAAGGAATTTGTAAATATTCTAAAATCAAATGCAACATTTCCCCAGGGTACGAATTGAAAACTTTCAAAAAAAAAAAAAAAAAAAAAAAAAGAAAGAAAGAAAGAAAAAGAAAAAAAGAGATTTATAATCCCCAAAAGTTAAAGAGTCACTGATCCGTACCACTTTTCATAGAGGAGGAAATAATGGCCAGAGAAAAGCGATCACTCCAAACGTGAGCAGCAGAGCTGTGCCAGAGCCTGAACTTGTGACTCTCTCCTACAGCTCTCTCCCCTTGAATCCCTCACCATTGGAGTTACTGTAGTCTCACTTTCAAGATAAACATGTTAAGATATTTCAAAGAAGAGAACACGTAGCTTCCAGAAAATTACAAAGAAATTAGATGGTAACTGCAAGACGATCTATGGCTTAGGTGGGACTTCCGCGGCAAACACCCCTTCCCCTCCCCCACTCTAAGAATGACCGCCCAGTCACCTGTCCCACAAGGTGGAGTAAAGTTATTCTGGTAACCTTGAGAACCACCCCACAATCTCCACACCAGCAGTGCTCCAAAGATCTTCTTACAGTTCACCTCCTACCTGCCTGCCCCCTGCTCAGAATCCCATGAGCTGTTATGAGAAACGTCTTCTTCCCTCCAATCCTTTTCCCTCAACCCTCAGATTTAAGGTTAAGGGGTTTGCAGCACTACTGATTGGGGTACTCACCAAGAGGCATATAAGGACAGAGGGCCGAGCGTGGCCTGGCAGAGGGCACCGTGATCCCAGCATGTTCATAGTGCTGCAGGTAGTTTGGCTCAAGGCACAGGCAGTGAACTACAGTCCGGATGGAGGGCGGGTACATAGGTCCTTAACTGCCCTCTCCCCGCACCCCACGCCTTCCGCCTGCAAACTGCTGCGCCCTGCCCCTCTCCTTTAGGGCGGGTAGATACGGCAGCCAGCCGCAAACACCCATCCTTTGAACCGCAGAAGAAACTCTCTCTCTCTCCTCTCCTCTCTGTCTCTGTCTCTCTCTCCCTAAACATTAGGGGGGAAAAAAAAAAAAAGGAGAAGAAGAAAAATCCCCAGAGATGTACAGATAAAGACAAACTTTTCTTAAAGTACCAAACCTTCGGGAACCACAGCACACAAAGAGGAACACATCCCACTGTTCTCTAAAGGGGCCTACCAACAAGCCATGCGAAGTACACTGATAGCCGCTGCCTCTCTGTTCCTCCCTTGGCTTAGAATACTGTCGCTTCCTACTCCTCTTTCCAGACCAGCTACTCTGGGTAGCCTTGCTTAGAGGTAACTCAGTCCTCTTCTTAAGGCACATTCCACACACTGAGTTTGAAGGCATTTAATACATATTACACAAAGCTGCAAACAAATAAGAAAACTACAAGCCAAGAGCTAGCTGTTGTCCTCTGAGAATACAGTGTCCACTTTTGCCAAGGTTCCCACATTTTTAATCTAGCTTTTTAAAGTAGACTATCCTAATTTCAAAAGGGCAACAACTCTGCTGGGCACAGTGACATATACCAGCAATTCCAGCACTTGGGAGGTGGAGGCAGAAAGATCAATAGTTTCTGGTCAGCCTGGGCAACTTAGCAAGACCTCAAAAAAATAAAAATACAAAAAATGATGACAACTCTGGTCAGAGGGAAAGAGATTTAGTGGACAGGGATACAGGTCAATTAGGTCAAGAGAACTGTTTTATCTTCATCTGGTTGTAGTCACACACGTGTTAAAAAGTTCAATGAACTGTACATTTAAACAGGTAACTTTTACTTATGTAAATACCTTGAAAAAATAGAAAATGCTGGAAACCAATTAAAAATTTTTTCAAACTGGAGAAGTAAAACAACTGGTGGATTTTAATCAAATCTGTCTTGCAAATTGTCAGTTCACAACCTCCTTTACTGTAACTACCTGTTTAACTATTTCGCTCTTTTATGCTGAATTCTTGAAGGCTTTATGCACTTTGTGGCAAAGTATATGACAAAGAAGTTAATCAGTGGAAGTCCTAATCCTATTGTTTACATTATTGGTGTGCAGCCTCAAGCATACTCATTAAACTGTGAGTGTTGGAATTTTTTTGGTAAAAACAAAAAAGGATTAATATTTCCTTACTAGGTATGAAATCAAGATTAAGAGATTAATGTTGAGAGTTTTATAACATGTAAAGCAATACCATTTCAAAAGCAAGTAGAATCAACTATCAATCTTTGTATGACTGAAAATTTTATGTATAAAATGTATTAGAAAAAAGGAAGCTTAGTGGACCTAATAAAACCTTTATATTTCAAGTCCACTAAAATAAACCAGAACCATGATCTTTATATCCACTACATTAATAAGTACTATGTAATGACTATTTATCTCAAATACTCAGATGGTTTCCTGATGATGTTTAGTGCAGGAATCTGTGAAGTTCACTCTCAGTGTATGTTGAATGAAGAAATACTACAAAATGGTTGGCAGCTGATGATAAGAATGGAAGTGATGAGGGTGATACCGAGGTAACCAGAGAAGGATGCTAAAGAGGAACTGTTGTTTGGAAGATGCAACCTCTGGATCCTTTTCATCCTTCATCTCAGACCCCTCATTCTCTTTGGATTCCATTCTAAAGCTACACTCCAGAAGTCCAGTTCTTATGGTCTAGCAGTTTCTTCAGATATCCGAGTTTTAGTACAGCTGCCTGAGTATCCAGGATCTCCTGGAGATTTTTATTTTTCCACCTTTCCTCCTTCTCTGCCTTATGGGATTCTGATTCAGCCTTAGACTGAGCAATATCCCAACTTCCCTTCAGACTCACACTGTAGCCATCTTCCTCACCCACTTAATCATCTTCCTTCTTTTATTAACTCCTTTATTTTGAAGGCTCTTTTACAGGTATGCAGAAATTTACTAAAATCTTTCTGAAAAGACAAACTTTATTTCAGGAAAGGATCCATAACAACTACAGCACCAATGAGGTCTGAAACACAAAACTGCATTCAGTTACCTTAGACTTTTCTTTCATCTTTGGTGGTGAGGATTGGTCCTCTTTATTGTCTATGAATATACTCTCAGTTATTGCCAATGATTCAAACTTCAGTAGCTCATTAATTTTATTTTCCTTGATGTCAATGAATTTATAACACTTCCATTTTGCAGACTAGGATTTTTTTTTCCAACTTCAACTCTAAGAAAACATGCAGACTCACTCCCAGTATTCTCGTTTCCACCAACCTTTATCAATAATGGCTGGTTTTATATTACCCATCTCTTTTATTACTACTCAAGCATCAGCAACATTACAGTATCATCAGCTGTGTTTTAAATAGGGTGTTATCAAAGTGGTCAAATACATGCTTGATATAATACCTTGTGAGCCCTTTAATTATATCCAGTGATTCAAGAGAAAGCCAGTGTCTTCATAAAGAAGAAACACAATAGCAACATGAGAATGAGCAAAGAACACTGGGCTTAACAGTGACTGTGAAACTTTTAGAGCTTTCAGTGATGACAAACAGCCCAGGGTGGTAAATCTACCATCAGTTCATGACCAGGACTTCTATCCACAATTGGCAATGCTTTGAATCCAGAATTTCTTTTACTACTAAATTAACTTTGAGCTTCATGGTCAAACAATTAACAAACTAATCCAAGCTGGATAAGGTGATGCATTAGTAATCCCAATTATGAGGCTTTCTAGTTACAATTAGTAGGAGCCTCGCTAGTTGAGGATCAGATGGGGCAACAGGACCATCTCAAAAATTTAAAAGGTGAGGGGGTAATTCGGGATGTAGCTAAGCAATAATCATCTGCCTAACATGTATGAGGGCCTGGGTTGATCTCCAGTATCAAACATACAAATAAAATACACTATAAATCTAAGAGAGGGCAATGGTTATGAGTACTCTTGTGCTGTGATCACCAGAATACAAGTTATCTTTTTCTAAGACAAGTGGAACTAATGTCTTTGTGAAACTGCAATGGTTTTTTATTTCGTTAACTGGGGCACTGGCGAAAGAGACAGACAGAAACAAGAAATTCTGTCATTAGTTTCCACTAGGACTTTTGCATATTTCCTTAAAATAAGCATGCATTTCCAAAACAGGCTCATTGCCGTGGCACTGAGAACTATTTAGGAACACAGCGCCTAT
This sequence comes from Cavia porcellus, assembly GCF_034190915.1. Lineage (NCBI taxonomy): Eukaryota > Metazoa > Chordata > Mammalia > Rodentia > Caviidae > Cavia > Cavia porcellus. Next base: position 167,396,227 of record NW_026947484.1, read on the forward strand.
CTTTGACCAGTCTTTCTGATTGCTTGTGATATATATTCTGATTGCTTGCCAAGTCAACATAAAACGGTTTTTCCTGCCCCTGTTAACCTTTTATACTGCAAACCGCGATTTTTAAACTTCTCATGCAATCCCTTGCTTGCATGAAAGTTATCTAGCCAGCCCTGACCACTGGTTTCCACTAGACGCCAACAACTGTGGTTAACCTGTAGAAAATGACCTGAGTCAGAGGCCGCCCCGATAGTCTGCTCTTCCTCTGAAAGTCAACGCACTTTCTATCTTCTTGATGTTTTCATCACAGGAATGTCCAGCATCCTCGAGCAGATGAGTGAACATTCTCCACGCTGCCCAGTGGCCCTCTGGTTTGTTTTTTTAAATCAAGCGTACGGTTGAGTCATCGATGCCAAAGAGGCGCCCCAGCACCGTACTACTCACGCCTTCATCCTGCTTCCCTAGCTCAGTCCTGTTGGGCTCAGGAATGCCGCTCTCCCTACCACGGAGAGTCCGGCTAACGGGCCGGCGGGCCTTCCGAAAGGCTGTATGGCTGCCGATGCGTTCTCATCCTTTCCGTTCCGACTGTCGAACATCTGGTGAAGGTTCATTCTCTGTGTCCTTTACCAAGCCGGAAAATCGGCTGTGTAACCAACTGCACATTGTCCCAAATATAGCCAAACACAGGCGCCAACCACTGGTGACTTTTGACCCTTTACAACCCCATCTCGCGATATTTACAGATCAGAAGAGCGGCTACTTCCCCAGATCTCGCGAAATTTAGAGCAGCTACCCGGGAACCTGCTAGGTGGGCGGGGAGGAGCCGGCATGATGGCGGCTCAGGTGCTGTCCCTGCTGAGGGAAGTGGCACGGCTAGAAGCTCCTCTGGAGGAGCTACGTGCGCTGCAATCGGTGATACAGGCTGTACCACTCAGCGAGCTTCGAGAGCAGGCGGCGGAGTTGCACCTCGGCCCCCTTTTCTGCCTGCTAAATGAGAACAATCGGTAAGAGAACCTCGAAGCTGGAGCATGGGCGAGAGTATCGCCAAGTATGATGACGAGGTTATGTGGATGCGGAGGGAATCATTTTCCTAATTTTCTGCCAGGCAGAAATTAGGCAAAATTGCAGAGAAGGGAAGGACCCAGGGCTGAGATTCAGGGCCAGTCTTTGAGAGTTGACTAGACCTGATCGCCTGGCCTCACTGATTTATCGCGGAGCAGGAATTGGAAAAAAAAGCAGCAGCAAGGTTGCCCACCTACAAAACTGTTAATTTCTTCCTCTTCCCTGTCCTGGCAATGTGACAGGATCAATCAATATTTTAAATTTTCTCAATTGCTTTAAATTTTTTAATTTGAGTCTTAGAATTTAAGAATGCAGATTATACGCGCATAAGACGTATTTTATCTTTTTTTTTAAAATCGGTACCGGGGATCGAACTCACGACCGCCTGCTTGCAAGGCAGGTGCTTATGCCGCTGAGCTAAATCCCCAGCCCCAAAACGTATTTTATATACAGCAATGTTCATAACCGATGGTGTGTGGCAGCGAAGAAACCCCATAATTATAAAAGAAGTTATGTGACAGTGTGTAACTGTGCAACTATTTAAAATATTGAGGTAGGTGTCAATATGGAAAGATCTCAACTATACATTGTTCAACGAAATCGCAAATTTTATGATCCCACAACGTATAATTTTAAAAATGAACTACATCACTCATCTCACTCTCTACCCTCAAGGTTTGTATAGCTTGTACAGCATGGGACTGTCTGCACAGGTACAGTACAAATTGCTCATATGGAAGTGGAAATTAAAATGTTAGGACAATAACTTATATTTTTATTAATACACATCAATAATGTTCGATTAAAACTTTTGTATTTGATAATGTGACCATTTAAAGGAATTTTTAAATATTTGTGATCCATAATTTAAAAATGACCTTTCTACTTTAAAAAACCTATTGCTAAGTTGACACTGGATGATTTAAGGCATCTTCCCCTGGCTCTGGCCTTTTAAGATTCCTGCCATTTTTATTATGAGTTTCTCCCCTCCTTAAATCCATGATTAAGCTCTACCTATAAAATATCTCTGATTTGTTCTCTTTTTTAGGGTCTTATTTTGTCTCTCTTGCTAGGTCTGTTGTAGTTGTGACTGTCATTACCTCTCAGGTTCCTTTCCTAACTAGTCCTTCCCATCCTCTAGCCGCAGTGAAATTCTTAGGATAGTTGGCTCAAATCATTCCAGTTTCCCTTTCCTATATGTGAAATCGTGTCTTATGTATTACCACCTACTTTTCCATCCTCATCTTTTCCCTTTACTCCACCTGTTTTGCTGACCTTGCAACACCACTGACATTACTTAGAGCATGACTTGCATTTTCCTAACAGTATTCAGTTGTCTCTCTATTACTCCAGTTCCAAGTGACTGTGCCTCAGATCTCCTAAAGGACATTATCATTATTTCTTTTAAGTATTCTAGATACAGTTGCCTTGTTATAGATCTGTGTGTATTTCTGGTTTTTAGTTCCTTAAAAGTTGAAAGGTAGGGGCCGTACTTTGTTCATCTCTGCATCCCTCCTAGGACACATGAAATACCCTAGATGCTTGATACACGATGAGGCTCATGGAGGTTAGACGGGGTGCCCAGAATGACTCCTGAGGAAGACAGTTTGCAAAATGATGAAGTAATGTTCTAGGGGGAAAAAATTAATGAAAATTTAAAGACAGAGCAACTTAAATTGGATATGTACTGTAGGAATAATAATTCTCTGGATAGTATACTGGCAGTCACCAGGTATATTGCAGTTATCCTGGCTAAGTCACATAGGTTGCTGTATGTTGGTTCAAGTTCTGATCTTGGGTATACAAATTCACAACTTTTTTTTTTTTTTAATGACATGTTACAGATCAAACTCAGGGTCTTAGTACAAGTTAAGCAAACATTCTACCACAAAGCTACAGTAAATCTAGACTCAACAGTTTTCATGAGGAAAATTAAGTTTTAAGATTATAACTTTATAATGTGAAAGGAAAACAAGCAGATTATAAAACATAGTGTGAAATTTGTACACTATGCTGTTTATCCTACTGCTGCTGCTTTTTTAAAAACTTTATAATGTCCATGCAGTGAACTGCATATAATAAACTGTACAATTTGACAAATTTTGACATATGTGTATATTCATGCCACTGTCATCACAATCCAGATAGTGACCATATCTTTTGCTCCCAGAAGCTTGCTCATGCCCCTTGGTAATCCCTCCCACTTTAGACAGGCAACCAGTGATCTGCTTTGCATCAGTAGAGATATGTTTGTTAGCGTTTTGACTGGTATATGGGGAGGCGTGTAACATATTCAGTCATTCAGTATGGTTTTTTTTTTTTTTTTTTGTCTTTTTCCTTTTCATTGGTACCAGGGATTGAACTCACAACTGCCTGCTTACAAGGCAGGCACTTATGCCGCTGAGCTAAATCCCCAGCCCCATATGTATTATTTTTTAAACATTTTGTATATGACTATGTGACATATAAATGAATAGTTCATTCTTTTTTCTTGGTGAGTCTATTGTAAATAGTCCATTGTTTCTAGATATACTCAAATGTGATTATCATCCTCCCTATTAGTGAACATTTGAGCTGTTTTCAGTTTGGGGATATTACAGATAGCACTTATGAGAATATTCATATACAAGTCTTTACATAAACATAGTTTCTTTACTCTTTGAGTAAATATTCACAAATGGAATAGTTGGGTACTATGCTAGGTATGTGTTTAACTTTTTAAGAAACTACCATAGTCATCCAAAGTGATTATACCATTTTACATTCCCACTAATAGTGTATGATAGTGGTTTATAGACCCAAATATAAAATCCAAAGCTATGAGGCTTCTAGAAGAGAATATAGGAAAAAACTTTTTGTGATGTTGGGTTTGACAGATTTCTTTGCTGTGACAGCAACAAAAGTGTATTCCATAAAAGAACAAATTGATAAATTGCAATTTATCTAAGTTAGAAAGTCTACTCTTCAAACATCACAGTTAGAGAAAGTGCAAAGACAAATCATAATGGAGAAAAATCTTTATATAGGTTATATCGGATAAAAGGTCTTAGATTCAGAATATATAAAGTACTCACCAAATTCAGTAACAGAAAATAAAACTACCTGATTAAAAATTGGCTAAAAGGGTCAAGGATTTAGCTCAGGACCCTAAGTGCCTGCCTGGCAAGCACGAGGTCATGAGTTCAATCCCCAGTACAAAAAAAAAAATTATAAAAATTGGCTACAAGATTTAAACCAGAAGATATATGAAGAGCAAATAAGTACGTGAAGAGTCTTATCATTAGTCAGTCATGTCATCATTATGGAAATACACTCACAATGAGATTTTATTAAACATTAAAATAGCTAAAGCAAAAAGGGGATGAGTAACTAAAATGTGTGTATCTGCCTAAAATGAAAGAAATGCTGACTAATGAACTTTGAAAGCATTATACTAAGTGAAATAAAATATAAAAGGAAAAATATGATTCCATTCATACGAGATATCTAGAATACTCAAAATTTAGGGAGAAAGTCGAATGGTGCTTGCTAGAGTTGAGGGAGTATTTGATAGCTCCAGTGTTTCAGGTTGCAAAGATAAAAAAGATGGACAATGGTGATATGAATGTTCTTATTGTACATTTAAGAATTGTTAAAATGGTGAATTTTATGTTATGTATCACTTTTTTTAAGACAGGTTTTGATCAGTTGCTCTTGAACTCTCACGCTTAGGAGATCCTGCTTGTCAGCCTTCCAAGTGGTTGGGATCATAGGCATACACTCATTGCCTTGCTCAGCTTTATTCACAGTTTTTCTTTAACAAAGAAAATGAAACCCCATTCCCAGGAGCAGTGAGTTCCCATTTCTCTTCTATTCCTTCCCCTGGTCCCTAGTAATCAGGAATCTACTTTATATCCCTTGTGAATTTGTCTTGTTTATTGTCCTCCAAAGAAACCTTTTGTTTCTAGCTTCTTAGCGTGTTTTCAGAGTTGGTTCCACTGTAACATGTATTATGAGTACTTCCTTTTTAAAAATGTATTTAGGAACTTAGTTTACTGGTATATATTTGTACTACATAATTTACATTCATCTTGGGGAGTGGGAAATATATAATACAGCTTGTTTCTTTTTTTCTTTTAAATCCCTTTCCCCTTCTCATCCTCCTTCCTCCCTAATTTTTTGTGACTGAAAAATTTTGTATGGCTATAACACATTGCATTTATCCATTCCTCATTTGGTAGACACAACACTTAGACTGTTTCCATTGCTGTGAGCATTCATGAACAGGTTTCTGTGTAAATGTGTTTTCAATTATATTGCGTATAAAACCATTCTTAATTATCCCTGTAGAGTCATGTAAGCAGTGGAATCCCTTAAAAAAATGTTCATTTTTAAGCTTTTGATTTGTATTTCTTAATTAACCATCTTTAAAAAGTAACAGAACTAACTGTACTGACTGTTTACTCCCATTAGTATATTAGTGAATTTATACTGTCTAGTAAGAGGCAAGAAAATCATTCTTGAAATGAGTCTGTATCTAGTAGTCATGAAATACTGATAAATTTACCTCTTTATTAACTATTTTCTTTTCCCTGTTCTCCATTGCCACTGCTATTTTCCTACACACTCCTTTATCCCTTCCACACCAATTGCCTTCTAATTGACAATTTTTTCTCTCTCTGGACAGTGATGGTGTGTGTGTGTAGAGGTGCTAGGAATCAAACCTAGGGCCTTGCACACGTTCTATTGCTGAGCTACATTCCCACGCATAGAATGATTTCTGTAAATCATCTGTCTCATCGAGTAAGTTCTGTGTTAAAGCCATTTCATGACTTGCCATTGGTTTCCTGTAAGAATTCCAAAACCACGCCTGATACAAAAACCTCAAAATCTGGTTCTGTGCATCTTTCCTGTTCATTCAGCTTTTGCCTTTTCCTCTGACCCTGATAGGTTAATCCATAGATAGGTCTCTACTGACCTATCTCCACTCCTAATCTCATCTTAACCCTAGTCATACCAAGCTCCATGTGTTTCCTTGAAAATATCACTGTGTCTTATTCCTCTGTGCTTTTTCATGTGCTGCTATTTCCTCTGCTTTGGAGCACCATTCTTCTAGATCACACCCACTTTTTCTTACAATTTAGTTTAGGCATTGTCCCTCTGGAAAGCCTTTCCTATAGCTTACATTCTTTTTTAAATTCTCATACCTTCTAGTTAGTATATAGTATTTACTGCACTATAGTTGCTCTGATTTTTCTGTATCTTTATTAGACTGAGCTCCTTGGGATTATAGAATGTATTATCTTTTGTAACCCAACACAGATATTGCGGATTACAGGCACTTAACAAATGTCTAATGAATGAGTGGAAGCCATTGTTTCGAAGACGAGCCTTGACGGAAGAAGTCCCTATTGAGCCAAGTGTCAGCCATTGTTAGTTTTTAGTTCTAGTTTGAGACATGAACTAGCAAGACATGAACTAATGAGATGGATGGTGTCTCCTTTAGAGAACAGAATGCTTTGTGTGTATCCATTCTGGAGAGATTGCTTCAAGCTTTGGAGCCAGTTCATGTGGCCAGGAACCTCAAGATTGACCTACAGAGGGGACTGACACACCCAGATGATTCTGTAAAAATTCTCACTCTGTCCCAGGTATGAAATTTTACTAGCACATATAAGAAGGTACCAACATTAACCAGCTGTTCTAGGCCAAGTCCTGTGCTGGGTACCAGTCTCTTTCCCTAGGCTATGTTTATTCTATTTTGTTGTGTCTACCTAACTATAACCTGGAAAATACAGGCTAAAGTAAAATGTTCCATCATGCACTCAATTAAATACTGACCAAAATAAATAAATAAAAATTAAATATTGACTGAATTTCTTTGATGCCAGGAATTGTGTTATATGTTCTTGGAATTACCAAGGTAAATCTGGGTTTTATTCAAGTAGCTCCTAAAGATAAAGATTTCCCAGTGTTCAAACTGCTTCCCTGTCTTCAATGGTGCTATTATAGTACCCATGAACTAAGTGCTATTGTACAAGTCAATAAGTCCACAAACTAAGATAGTAACTCTTATCCTGGTAACCAAAACATCCTACTTTTTGAGTGAAGAGCTGCTACTAAGGATGATCTTACTGAAATGTTAGGAACTGAAGTTTTCTTTAGACTATCTAGTAGTCTTCCTTTTGTTAACTGAACTGTTTATTCAATAAAAAGGAAAGAGGATTTAATTTATTCACTGACCATGTATGTGTTAGACATGGTAATCAGTTCTTTGCCTACTTGGTCTCATTTTTACTCACTGATCTAGCTCCATTGTTAACGCATTTATTTATTACTTTCATTTAAAAGTGTCACCACACCATAGATATATTTGGCTTTAATAAATTTGAATCATTGTGAATTTTTAGCAACTTGTCTTATGGCTGTAATCACTAACTTTGGGTAATTGGGCACTGAAGAATGTGGCCATCATGTATTCACATTTTGTTCTGCCTTGGAAGTGTTTATGATTGCCTTTTTTTTCCTTTCAGGTTGAAAGAATTGTTGAAAATTCTGATGCTGTTACAGAGATTCTAAATAATGCTGAACTACTAAAACAAATTGTTTATTGCATTGGTGGAGAGAAATTATCTGTAGCTAAAGCAGTGAGTTTTCTTAGAACCTTCAACTTAATATGCAGAAATATTAGTTCCTAAAGTCAAAAATGGTTTCTGAATAGAGAGATGAAGGATTAGAATGGATGATTTGTGGTAAATTGATTTTTAATTTTATAAGGGTGCTAGTAAATAAATGATTATCAGATAAATAATAGTGTGCTCACTTTGGCAGCACATATACTAAAAAAAGATAAAAGTAGTGAACCCCTTCTATTTTCTAGGATGTAGATATCTAATTATCTGTCAGGCTTCCATTGGGTTGCTTGACTTTGCCTGTTGTAAATACCAATAGCTAATTATAATGAATGCTCATTGGGTGAATGTATTTTATGCACTAGTTTTCACATAAGTAGATAAAAGATATTCTTTATTTTTGTAACTTAGATTTTTTTTTTTCTTTCCTTATAAGGCTATCAAATCCCTGTCAAAAATGTCACTAACACAAGCTGGACTTGAAGCTTTATTTGAAAGCAATCTGTTGGATGATTTGAAAAATGTAATGAAAACAAATGATGTTGTTCGATACAGAGTGTATGAGGTAAAGCATACTTGTGATTCTTACAAAGCAGGATATAGTAAACTTGTAATGGAAAGCAAGATGGCTTAATATCCATTTCTTCAGTATTTAGGCCCTATATACCCAGCTGGGGATGCAAAGATATGTTCCCAACTCTGTGTCTGGTGTAGTCATATAAAAAAATTTATAATGCAATGTAAATACTAAAAGAGCCTTGAAACCAGACCAAAAAAGTTAGTAGTCATGAGAAAAATAATAGCTCTTATTTCCACTAGCTTTTCTACATATAGTCTGATAGTAAACTTTGTGTGTTGTTATTAACCCCAAGAGTTTCTGATCCAAGAGTGTACCTTAATTGCCTACATGTTCAAAATGGAACCCTATACAGTCTTAAATCTTCTTCAGAACAGTTTCTTACTTTCATGCCACACTACCCTGGTTTTCCTTGTTTCTTTCCTATGGTTCATTATCCTCTATTGAGCCTTTAATTGTCAGAGTTCACGAAGGTAAAGTACCAACACCTGCTTTCACCATAGTCTTTATTCATTCTTTTGTTTTTGTTCAGTAATGAGGTATAATCTAGGGCCTTTGCACTGAACCATATTCCCAGCTCTTTGTTTTTTATTTTCAGGCAGGATCTTACTAAGTTACCCAGGTTCAAACCTAACTATATGTCTGCCAGAGAGCTGGATTACAGGCATGCACCACCACAACCACCTCCTGGGCACTTTTATTTTCGCCTATGTGATGATGGCTCTGAAATGTAAACTTCCAACCTAGATGTCTCTTCTGAAGAAAGACCTTCATGTCCACTACCTACTTGTCCTAGTGGATATATTCTAGATGCCTCATATCCCTAAACTAAATTTCTGATCCACCACATTCCTTCATAAAAAAGACAGTGGCAACAGAATGTCCCTGTGTCGAAGTCCACATAATTGGTTGTTAGACTTTGGACTCATTCTGTCAAAAGGGCTTGTTCTTTCACGTATCCATTCAGTCATCATGTTGTGTCAGGTTTACCTAAATCCAGGCATTTTTCATTGGCAGAGCCACATGACCCTAGAATAACTTAGCAGTGTCCAGCCTAGTCTTCCCCAACCCACTTTGTCATCCCTGGTCTATTTTACATACAATCATAATGATCTTTTTTCCCCTAACATTCTTTTTGAACTTGACAGGTAAACAGCATGACGTTTTAAAGTATATTTTAAAATGATCTTTAAAAATTCCACATCTGATTCTGTCACTTCTTTGTTTAAAACCCTCCAGTGTCCTTTCTGTATCAGTAAGCCTTCTGTAATCCTTCATTGTTGAATAAAGAAATGACTCACAATGCTTGAATGAATTTTGTTTCTTTTCGTGGTGCTAAGGATTGAACTCAGGGCCTATACATATAAACAAGTACTCAACCTGTGAGCCACATTTACTGAATTAGTGGTTTTTAGAATCCATCTGTTCTTGCTGATTCAAGCTTTTATACCCCGATCGATGGTTTCAGGGGGGAGTACAGATATACTCAGAGATAATGGAATATTTTGATACCACAGTATTTCCTTATATGTTCAGTGAAGTTTTCCTAGAGAAAATGGAGTTTTTAGAAATTCATGGGGTTCAAAATGTACCTAGTTCCGTATTTAACTTTAAATGAACCTAACAAGTTTTAATATGATTTGACCTTTCTTCCTTTTTCTGTTTTCTTTCAGCTAATTGTAGAGATTTCTTCTGTGTCACCAGAATCTTTACAGTATTGTACCACGAGTGGATTAGTAACCCAGCTCCTGAGAGAGCTGACTGGTGAAGATGTACTGGTCAGGTGTGTTGACTAAGAGAGTTATTAAAGTGAAATGTCCTCTTCTGGAGAATCAGGAATTGACCTTGGGACCTACCATGATAGGGATGTAGGTCCTCAAATGAGTGTGAATTCCAATCTTTTCCAGCTCCCTGTTCCCCAATTCCCCTTTAATATGTGCTAAAATGTTTGCTTATTGATATTCCACAGTTTACTAATAACTTCTTCTCTTTTGGGCACCTCTTGTTTCAAGTATTTTGATGTTATAATAGCATTACAATTATCTTTTTGTGTATATATTTTAAATTTTCCTTTTATTAGGACTTTCTTTTTGTTTTTTGTTTGTCTGTTTAGTTTTGGTTTTCTGAAATAGGATCCCATTATATAATCCACGCTGGCCTTGAACTCACTGTGTAGCACAGACTGTTCTTGAACTCACAGTGATCTTCCTTTCTCAGCTTCCAGCTGGGATTACAGGCATGAGCTACTACACCCAACTTTATCATGATTTTGGGTTTGTTTTTTGGTTTTGTTTTTTGTTTGTTTTTTGTTTTTTGTTTTGTACTGGGAATCAAATCGGGACCTAGCACTTGCCTGGCAGGTGCTGTGTGGCTAAGCTATATCCCTGGTCCTATCATGATTCTCTAATTATCTTGTATTCTTTAAATGTGATTTAACTTGTTAGTACATATAAATAAATCAGTTATTAATTACGTTGTCTCAAAGCATTTATTTTAGTATAACAAGGGCATAGGAAAAAACTCCAAGTAATCAGTGAATAAACCCTACTGTAAAAATACAGTTTTTGGTTATTTGAAGCACTTTGATCATGATTAGATATTAGATGATTCCAAGGAATTGTTAATTTAGTATATGATAATGAAAGTGTAACTGTAAGGAAATATTTCTTCACATATTTGTACTGAAATATGCAGAGGTAAATGATAAGATGACTAGGATTTCTTTATGATAGTTCAGCAAAAAATGAAGCAAGAAAGATTAAAAGTAAAATCTTGGCAACTATAAAATCAAGGTTATAGGTGCATAGTAATGTATTGTGCTACCTTTAGTTTTGTGTATTTGACATTTCAAAATAAAACCAAAAAATTACCTTAAGAATCAGCTGTGTTGGGGCTGGGGATTTAGCTCAGTGGCATAAGCACCTGCCTTGCAAGTAGGCGGTCATGAGTTTGATCCCCGGTACCGATAAAAAGGAAAAAGACAAAAAAAAAGAATCAGCTGTGTTACAGTAGAATAGTAGTGAACTTTACGTCGTAAGACTAAGTCATAGAAATAAAGTTTAAACTCTACCTGATATAACAAGTGTGCTTCCATGTAAGTCACTGCAATGTTGTAGGTCTTGTTTCCTCATCTGAAAAAAAGAGCTAGGAGTATGGACCTTTCAGATTTGGTGGAAAAAATTAAACAAGATAACTTACTTGAAAACAGTTTTTAAAACATGGTGTTCATATGGAAAATCTTGATTTTGTCCTTTCCTTTTAGGGCCACCTGTATAGAGATGGTGACCTCACTGGCATATACCCCTCATGGGCGACAGTACCTTGCTCAAGAAGGAATAATTGACCAAATTTCTAACATAATTGTTGGGGCAGATTCAGACCCTTTCTTTAGCTTCTATTTGCCAGGTAAGAGACACTGATGCCTCTGGAAATGACTGTGTATGGTGTTTGTTTGTTTGTTTGTTTGTTTTTGACAGTGTATGTTTTACTTCTGGGTTAAATCAGGGAAGTCTAAGGATAGTTCTCCTTAGAGCTGATTACTGTTAGAAGATACACCCACCAAAGTCAATTATACATTAAAAGGATCATTAATCATAATCAAGTAAGATGTATCCTAGAAATGCAAGAACGATTGAACATAATATAAATCAGTATACGTGATACACCACAGAATGAAGAATAAAACCCATGTGATTGTGTTAGTTGATGCAGAAAAGCATGTGAGAAAACTGAATATCCTTTTGTGAAAAGCTACCAATAAATTAGGTATAGAACGACAGTATCTCACAGTGAAAGGTAACATCACATTTAACAGCAAAAAGTTAAAAATACTGGTCTTAACAATCAGAAACAGAAAAGGATGCCCACTTTCACCACTTCTATTTAACATAATACTGGAAGTCTTAGCCGGGACAGTTAGGTAAGAAAAATAAAAGACATCCCTATCTGAAAAGAAGTTAAATTGCTGCTGTTTGCAGATGATGTGATCTTAATGTAGAGAGTATCTTGCAGCCATCACCAAAAGCCCATTAGAGCTAAAAAATGAATTGATAAAATTTGCGTCATATAATAGCAATATAAAAATATAACATTTATATAGACCAGTAGTAAACTATCTGAAATAGAAAACAAGAAAATTCTATTGCAATATCATCCCAAAGGAAAAAGATACTTAGGAAAAACTTTGGCTAAGAAAGTAAAAAAATCTACACAATAGATTGAAAACTAAAATACTGTTAATACGTATGAAATGATATCTGAGTTTATTGACTGGGAGAATTAATACTATCACAGTGTCCATACTATCATTTAAAGAATTTACAGATTGAATGAAATTTCTGTCAAAATTCTGATAATATTTTTCACAGAAGTAAAAGAAGAACTCCTAAAGTTTGTGTATAAGCCAAAATAGCCAAAGCAACATTGAGTGAAAATAGCAGAGCAGAGACATCACACTACCTGACTTTAAAATATACTGCAAACCTATATTAAAGCAGCATCATACTGCTCTAATAAAGAGACCCAAAGACCAGTAAAATAGAATAGAAAGTCCAAAAATAAATTCATGATCAATGGTTTATGGCTAATCAGTTTTCAACAAAGTGACCAAAAACACATAATAGGGAAAAGATAGCATAAGAGAAAACCTTGATGACATTTGTCTGGGCCAACATTTTTAGAGATGACCCTCAAAAGCATTTGCAAGAAAAACTAACACAAATGAGATTCTGTCAAACTTCTGCAAAGCCAAAAAAATACCAGCAGAACAAAGAATCAACTAATTTTAAACTGTCTAGTAAAGAATGAATGCTAAAATATACACAGAACACAAGTCAGTAGCAAGAAAACAGCTCAAAAATTGAGCAGAAGATCTGAATAGAAGACTATAAATGCCAAATAGGTACATTAAAAGATGCTGAACATTACTAATCAGGGAAATGCAGGTAACAACCACATGAAAAATTTCCTGAGACCTTTTACAGTGGCTTATATCATAAAAGATAAATGATAACAATATTAACAGTTATATGAAGCCTGTAATCCCAGTTTCTGGGAGACTAAGGCTGGAGAATTGTGAGTGTGAACCTATTCTAGGCAACATAACCAGATCCAAGATTTAAAAAAAAAAAAACCTGGTATAATGACACATACCTGTAAGCCTAGCACTTGGGAGGGTGAGGCAGGAGAATTCCAAGTTCAAGGCCAATCTGAGCTACATAGTGAGACCCTGCCCCCCCCCCCAAAAAAAAAGATTTACATAAGATTATGAGAAAAAGTAGAAGTTCCTCAAAAAAGTAAAATTAGAACTAGTGCCATTACTAGGTATTATAACCAAAGGATATGAAATCATTATGTCAGAGATAGCTATGTTTCCATGTTAGTTGAAGCATTATTCAACCTCAGTGCTCATTAATGGATGAGCAGTCAAAGAAAATAAGTATTATATCCACAATGGAACACTCTTTAGCCTTAAGAACAAGGATCCTATCACCTGCAATAGCATGGGTAAACCTACAGGATGTTGTGCTAGGTGGAATAAGCAACACACAAAGACTACCACATGATGTCACATATATACACAATCTAAAAAATTGAACTCATGAATTACTCATGACATAAAGAAGGGCTGGTGATACAGCTCAGTGGTACAGCTCCTGCTTAGCAAGTGCAAGGTCCTGAGTTTGATTCCTGATATCAAAAAATAAATGTAAAAAAAAAGTGGAGATTATAGTATAATCACAGGGGCTGGTGGGGTAGAGTTGGGTAGTTGTTGGTTAAAAGATACAAAATTTGTTAGAAGGAAGTATAACATTGACTAAAGTTAATAATGTATCATGTTCCTAACAATTCCTCTACAGTAACCATTTCACAATGTATACATGTTTCAAAATGTTATATACTATATATACTATATATATATATATATATATATATATATATATAAAATTCTTGTCAATTCAGAAAGTTATACTGAGTTTAGTGATACACACCTGGAGTCTTAACTATTCAGGCAACAAGAATGCAAATTCAAGGTTAGCTTGGGCAAGTTAGCAAGACCTTATCACAAAATACTGTACAGTGATACAGTACCTCAGTTGTCAAACTCAGTTCATTCCAGAATTTATTCTTTTTTTCTTCTTTGGGGATGTGGGTACTGGGGATCAGACTTATGACTTCATGCTTACCAAGCAAGCACTTAAGCCACTGAGCTAAATCCCCAGCCCCAAATTCAGTTCATTCCACATTCCTGTTCAAGCATCAAAAAGTTTGAGAACTGAACATATTTTCCCCATAAAAAATATTGGAAAACCAAATAATTGGGTCCAAGGCCCAAAAATTGTGCTTGAAAATTCATTTCTTCAGGACTTTAACAAATTTATTGATTTCTTTCTTTAACTCTATCATGGTTCTGTTTTCCTCTTAGCTTTACTGCTGATACCACTTTCTTCAGAGCCATGATTATGATATGAAAAACAAAAAAAGCACCGTGCTCAATGTTTTAACACATAAATACTAACAGAAGTGCTCTATCTCATCAGGGTGAGAGGGCTGCTTAGACTGAAGCGTCACCTCTTTATGCGTCAAGAATTGACATGTGACTTCCTCTCAGCCCAGACAGACTTTTTCAGGTTAGATTTTCTGTTCAATTATTGAGCAAAATTGTGAACACCAAAAGAATTTTTTTTAAACTTTATTGTTTGGAAAGTTTGAGCTTAGAGCCATTTGACAACTGAGGTATCATTATATATGGGGCTCAAGAAGCAGCTCTTTGGTAGAATGTATGCTTAGCATTTGTGAGAGCCTGAGTTCCAACCCTAGAACCACCAAAAATTTTTTATAGTTAGAAAAGGATAATCACAACCCTCTTAAGGATATGGAGTCTAGTGCCCTGGGAGCCACACACTGTTGTCTGTTATTTTCTGCTAACATTGGGTCATTTTTTAAGAAGCTCAATGAAAAGACAAAAATACTAATAATGACATTTACAGTGTATGTCACAGATTCATCAAATCTGAGTTAGAATCTAAGATGAACTCGCTTAGTAGCCAATATTTTTTGTTGGTTTTTTTCTTTTTTTTTTTTTCCTTTGGTGGGGGGTTTGTTTGGTCGGTTGGTTTTGGAGACTGTATTTCACTTTGTAGGGCAAGCTGGCCTTCAACTCACTATATATCTCTGTCTGGCCTCAAACTTGTGGCAATCTTTCTGCCTCAGCCTCCCAAGTTGAGATTATAAGCATTCGCCACCATCCCAACAGTTTTAAACAGTTATCTACCTGTTTAAAAGTTTCTCCAATGACAATTCCAAAGGCTGAAGCAGGAGGGTGAAAAGTTCAAAGCCAGCCTGGTTTACACTGCAAGTTTAGGCCTGCACTATATAACAGTACCTGTCTTTACAAAAGTAGTAATAATACTGATTTTAGCTTGTTCTCCTATAATTTATATTTACTAATCTTGATTCTCCCTCTTGCACATAACAATACTTTGGTGTTCAGACCTACCTTCATTGATGCGCTGGGGTTTCTCTTCTCTCAGAACCACACATTACAGGTTCTTCAGATGTCTTCATGATACCTGTTTTCTATGCAAAGCTGTACTCCAGCTTTTTTTTTCTTTCTGGCCTGTGTTTTATAACTGCTGTTATGAGAATACAGGGCGCTTAGTTTGTAATCTTACTTCTCTGTTAAAATATATTTTTAGGATTTGTGAAGTTTTTTGGAAACCTGGCTGTCATGGATAGTCCTCAGCAGATCTGTGAGCGTTATCCTATCTTTGTGGAAAAAGTGTTTGAGATGACAGAAAGTCAGGATCCCACCATGATTGGTGTAGCTGTAGACACAATTGGAATCCTGGGATCCAATGTTGAAGGAAAGCAGGTTTTACATAAAACAGGTTGGTATGACTTATCTGGGCTTTCTTTAGGTGTGTCTTAATTTGTGACAAAGGTAAAGTATTCAAATTCATTTGCTGGTGGGATAAGTACTTTATGGAAACTAGTCTTACAGGTAGTAGTCTGTGACAGAATTCATCTCTAAATTTGCATTTATTGCTACTGAAAACCTTTTTACTTCATACTGTCTAGGGTTCTACCAACCAATTAGGACCCAATGCTATTTCTTCCCCACAGCTTTTTGACTAGTATTCGTGGTACAAAGACCCTGTCAGGTTCTAGTTCTAACATTTCCTAAGCCCTTTGAATATTTACTCTTATCATTTTTCTAGGCCCCAATTGTTTATAAAAAGGGCATTAACAACTACTTCTCACAATTCTTATGTATAGTTAATGAAAACTTCTTTGTATTCTGTCAGAAAGGAATCAAAATTTTGTTACAAGATTTTGTTAAGAAAGATACTTCTGTGGCACAGCCATAAGTATCAAAAATAGCACAGTGAATTCTACACAAAAAAATATGCAGCACCTTGAAGAACCTTGTGAAATAATATTGAAAGTTAAATTAATATGCCATTGTATATTGGAGCTAGTATCCTTATAAAAAGACTGAAAACAAACAAATGCAAAAATGTATATATACTTTCCTAAGCACTTTCATCTATGACATAATCCTTTATAGTCCTGTAAAGAACATACCATTGTCATTCTCATTTGACAGATAAGGTAGCTGAAACTCAGAGAAGTTAAGAAAATTTTCTAAGATCATACAGACTGGGGCAGCTGCTACTCAAATCCAGGTCCTTTGATTGCAGTCCTATACACTTTGCCTTACATATGCTGCATTACATATAATTGTGTTGTAGGTCTATCGGTTGGTCTCTGAGTACATACATATTTTTTTGCTGGTTTAACTTTCTAGGAGTCATGCTATTTGCAGGTATACTTCTAAAAATTTCACTTTTCACTTTATATCCATTAGGATATTATTTAAATTTTTAAAAAGTTAAAATAACAAGTGTTAGTATTATAATCCTATGTTTTCTGATGGAAATATGAGGTGATGCAGTTTAGAAAATAATATGGAAGTTCCACAAAAAATTAAACATGATGCAATAATTTGATTTGTAGGTATTGAAAGTATTGAAAGCAAAGACTCAAGCAGATATTTATATACCCATATTCATACCGGTGTTACTGCAACCAAAACTAGTGAAAGGAACTCATGCTTCATCAAATATAAATAAATAAACAAAATGTGGTGTATACATAGAAGGGAATCTTACTTAGCTTTGTAACAATATGAGATTGTGGTACATGCTACAGTACAAAGTTTGAAGACACTGCACCAAGTGAAATAAGCGAGACATGGGAGGCATACTCTACTGCATAAGTCCACTTACATAAGGTACATAGACTAGTTAAATTTATAGAAACAGAATGTGGGGTGGTAGTTACCAGGAGTTAGGAAGGGAGGGATGGGAGTTACTGTTTAATGGATACACAGTTTCTGTTTACATTATTCTGGAAGTCTAACATGTAGTAATGATGATTATACAACAGAGTGAACATTCCTAATGGCACTCGACTATATGCTTAATATGGTAAATTTTACGTTATGAATATTTTACCACATTCAAAAAAATCTTCATTATCCTTCAAAGGAACTCGCTTTGAAGGCTTGCTCATGAGAATAGGACATCAAGCAAAGAATGCCTCTACAGAACTAAAAATTAGATGCTTGGATGCAATTGCGTCTCTTCTGTATTTACCAGTAAGTAAATTGGAAAATTAATGAATGACACTGGGGCATATTTGAAAGTATAAATCTGATCTGTTGTGAGTCAGTTTAAGTTAAAGGAACATTATAGGATGTTAGAATGGAAGAGACCCTAGTGATTGTTTCACCCTAGCCAGCAAAAACTAGGAAAGGTCTGATCTGGGTTTGGGGAGAAGCCTTCCAGACTTAGCTCATACAACAAATTCAATACTGAGTGCCAGTAAGTCCTGACTTTTTAGTATGTGAGTTTCTCTAGATGTTAAGTTTGTCATGACATTTTCCTTTTCTGTCCTGTAGCCTGAGCAACAGACTGATGACCTTCTGAGGATGACAGAATCCTGGTTTTCCTCTTTATCTCGAGACTCACTGGAGCTTTTCCGCGGCATCAGTAATCAGCCCTTCCCTGAGCTGCATTGTGCTGCCTTAAAAGTGTTCACAGTAGGTAATCTGTTGGATCAGTGAGTCCTCTGGAAACTTATAATGAGCCAGTACATAGCTCTGTTTCTCCTCTCTACTGTTTTGGGCCAATGAGAGAGACAAATGTATAAACAGACTGCGGAGTGAAAGGTATTAGGTTTGGAGTCTGAACAGGGTGCTGTAGGATCACAGAATTACTTTCAAGCTCCTTATGTGCCACACTCAAGTCACCAAGTCCTTTCTTCTTGAGCCTTTTCCTCTATTTCTCTTCTGGCACTTAATTCTCTAGTGATACCAGCCCACTGGTTTCATTATCTTTGGACCTTTGTTGTATTTTCTGTATCCAACACTCTTCCTTTACCTTCTTTATTTCTCTTTTATATACTCATCAGGAACTAGAAATCTCTTCAGTATGCTTTGCTCAGACCAACAAGGTTAACACAGTCACTGTCAGGCCATAATTCTGCCTTGCTGCCAAGCAGCCCTGATTTGAATTCAATCATCCTGCTAACTTGAACCACTAGTGATACATGCCTATCTGAAAAAAATGGGTGCTACTCTGCCACAGGAAAACCAAACATTATGACATTTTGTGAACTCTGCATAAATCAGCCATGTTTATGCACAAAATGCTGTAAAGAAATTCATGAATATAAAATTATTTTAATGAAATAAACTTCTTGTGATAATATTTAATTGGTATAAATACTACTAACATTTATTTTTGGGTAGTAATTCTTCCAGTTTAAGCAACTAACTAGATTTGGTCCATTTATGCACTTTATTTTATTAGTATAAAGGTTGATAAAAGTGATTAGGTCCATTTATACCACCAGTGATACAAGCTGCCCGATGACAGTTGTGCGTGTACCACAGGTGTTGGCAAGCTGGCAGGAATGTGGATAAACAGTGCTAATGCTCGTACACCTCATTCATTCATCCATTCAGCAAATATTTGTTGAGGCTTGTTTGTTTTTGTTTTTGTTTTGCTAAGTGTAAGGGATACAACAGTGAATAACATATGTATGATTTTCCTTTCCTGAAGATACCTGTCTATTATGGAAGCCAGACAGTAAATATATTTGTAATATTACTTATATAATTATAACTGTGATACAAATTATATACGGAATCCACCAAAAAAAGTATACATACCTCAGGAAAAGAAATACGTGTGTCAGTATTTTAATACTAAATTTATTTATTCATTTATTTTTTATTTTTTTGTGTCTTTTTATCGATATCAGGGATCGAACTCACGACTGCCTGCTTACAAGGCAGGTGCTTATGCCGCTGAACTAAATCCCCAGCCCAATACTAAATTTATTGACACATCATGAGATTAATACAAGTTAACTTTGGCCTCTGCAGTTACAAGGGGTGCTCAAAGAGGTGGCTGTCAGCTTCCAGACATGTATTAGTATGGCCAAGTGTTGCTGGGTTACCTTTGGTCATTGAGATTGCCACACATGAATTTTCAATTTCTTCTCTAAGGGCTGGCAGTATAGCAGGTTTTCTGTAACACATAACATCCTCTAGGTAACACCATCTTTTGAAAAAACATACTATTTTTCTTTCCCTAAAATGTGTATACATTTTTTTGGCAGCCTCTTTAATATATTGAGAATGTTTGTTAATTATCTCTTACCCTATTAAGGAGAATAGGCGCCATAACCTGATTCACATTTGTAGCCCCAACCGTTACCATGATGCCTGTGCTCCTTGAAATCTAGTAATCACCTTCGTAATGTTACAGTGGGGTTCAGGCTGCATCTAGACTAGGAGGAAAAAGGAAAGGCAAGGCTTCCTAAGGATGTGATATATAGTGACAGATATTCCTATCTTCAAGAACATCTTTTTTTCCCTTAATTTTTATTAATGTTTTCATTACATAAGAACATCTGCTTTTAGCCTGTTTTACCCAAGTAGTCATTGATAAGATGGCCATTTTGGCTCATGCATTGGTATTAGTTGAATTTTTGTTCTTTCATTTTATACTCTGCTTAGTTGTCACAGTTGGTCACAGTTGTTAGGCAGAATTTTTGATTTACTGATTGTGATGGTTGTTTTGTTTCAGAACCCTGAAATAGTTAATTTAAGGAATCTTTTAGAATCGTATAATTTTAGAGATCCCTTAGAATCTAATCAGTAGAACTTGAGAGCTTGAATTTCTAACAAGTCCAGGCAAACCTTATAGTGTCAATCTGTGGAAACACTGAGAGAAACAAAGGTAGGTTATAAACGTATTATTTGTTTTTTATTAAAATGTAATGTTTACACTGGAGTGATGGTTCATGCCTATAACTCCAGCACTTGAAAGGCAGAAGCAGGAGGATTGCTACTAGTTGGAGGCCAGTCTGAGCTCTAAGGTGAGTTCAAAACAAACGTGAACTACCCAGTCTTCAAAAGAAAAAAAAAAGTGAGAGAGACTAAAAGGGGTCTTTTTAATGTAATCTTGAAATTTTAATCGATATAAAAGTTGTTTATCCATCATTTTAAAATGGGAAAAAACTGCAAAGTAGAAATTTTTAAAATCACGTAAAGTTGTATTTCGTTTTAATATTTATTTTGAGTGGAAATACTGTAAACAGTCGTACCTTGCTATCCCTGCCCAATCTTACTTCCCTGCCTTCCTCCTTGGATATAGTCACTGTCCCAAATTCAGGATTTGTAAGGTCATACATGACTTTGTATTTCTACTATATATTATGTATTTAAACAGAACAGTACCTCACATATTTTTAAATTTTATGAATAGCATACTACTTATATTCTACAATTTACTTTGTTTCTAAGAAGCAATTAGAAAAAAAATTTTAAAAATAAAAAAAAGAAGCAATTAGTCAAGATTTCATTGAATACTAACAGTTTATCATTCTCATGTAAATGAAGATTTAGGTAGCTTGTGTTACAACTGATGCTATAATGACCATTCTCAAAAATTCTGTCTTGTGTGCATGTATGAGAGTGTCTTCAGTATATTCATTCTTTGGTTTCTGCTTTCACTTTTCTACTGTTATGATCATGTCTGCATATAGCTAGGATCTGCTCTTTTGTGTAACAGGTTTGTCCTTGTCATTACTACTTAAAAACTGTTTCTTTTTTATGTTATATACCATAATTTATTTAACCATTTCTTCATTATTGGACATTTATATCGTAACTGTCACGCTGTGGTGACCATCTTTGTATAATAAAACTTTAATATTTAGAATTTTCTTAAGCATGTTTTCAGGAGAGATTTTAATTTCTAAAGGCCCAGATGAGTTCTATTCTATCTACTTTCTATTTTTCTATTTTAGGCTATTGCAGACCAACGCTGGGCTCAGAAACTTATGTTTAACAGTCCAGGCTTCGTAGAGTATGTGATGGACCGGTCTGTGGAGCATGACAAAGCTTCAAAGGATGCCAAATATGAACTGGTGAAAGCACTTGCCAATTCCAAGACAATTGCAGAAATCTTTGGAAACCCAAATTATTTGAGGCTTAGAACTTACCTAAGTGAAGGTCCATACTATGTGAAACCTGTTGCCACAACAGCAGTGGAAGGAGCTGATTGATTTCTTTTAGAGCCCAATGTAGAGGACCATGTTTTGACCAAACACTTCTCCAAATACATTTGCCTCCGTCTATATTTTATAAAACAGAGATGTCCCTTCCCCCAGAATACCTTGGAGTGTCAAATGTAACTTTATCTGCAACATTGTGTCTTTTGTGTGTTGAAATATAAAGTGGAACCAAGAGTTTGGAATACATTAAGAGGAACCAAACATGATCATAAAAGAACAAATGTTTCTCAGATTCTTATGGCTACCTTAATCTTTGCAAGAAGATGGAAGTTCTGTTCTGAGAACATTTTCTTGGATCTACTCATGGTTTTAATTAAAAATCTATTCAACCATATGAAACCAAATTATTTTGGAATTCTTTCTCCTTTTTGTTATTTTTCATCTTGTAATTCCACTTTCATTCAAAGTCTTGGGTTCTTGAAATTATGTTCTATATATGAAAAATAAATACTTTCAATAAGATCTCAATTTTTTTGTTGTGTCGTTGAAAAAGTACATAAACCTTATAAGAAATGTTCGTGGTCGTAAATCAAATTAAGCCTCTTTCATTTATTATTTTAAATTTGGAGGGGTTTTGTTCTGTTATTTTGAGGATTTTGCTGTGTAGTTCATAGGGTCAGGCTGGTCTTGAATGTATGGCAATCCTGCCTCTCCTGCCAAGTGCTGGGATTATGAGTCAGTGCAACCATATCCTGTCTCTCCATTTAAAAAGAAAAAAAATAATTATGGTTGTCCTTTCGATGCTTTTTGCTGTTTACCAGCAAATTGTACCATGTTACTGTTGTAAAGGAAGGAGAATGGACACCAACCAGAAAGGCTTCAAAGCTGTTCTATCAGTCATTGTTGAGGATTTTGCTATTGGTTTTTCAGATTCATAGTCATCTTGAGTAATCAGACAGGGATAATGACTTCTAATGTGCAGAGTCAGAACACATATAAATAAGAATACCATCTTACTAACTTACAGAGGGTTAAGTTTTTATTGACAATTCTGCCCACCTGTTTTCTGGTACAATTTGCACACCAAATCACTGTGCAGAGGTTTTCTGTATGAGCACATTGCCAGAGTAACAGCTTTAAAATTGAGAGATCTGTTTCTTTTAGACCATGATGAAGTTTAGGTGAACCATCCCTTAGCTATAAGAAATGGTTCTCAAATGACTGGACTCCTGAATAATCTCTTGGTTATCAGCAGTATTTCTGGATCTCCTTTTTCTGTGTTTATATTTTGGCCATTTCTCTAGTTATAATCACTAATTAGACTACCATCAGATTTTTCCTGCTCTAAAATGTTCTCTTTAAAATGACTTCTACGGGGGCTGGGGATTTAGCTCAGCGGCCTAAGCACCTGCCTTGTAAGCAGGCGGTCGTGAGTTCGATCCCTGGTACCGATAAAAAGTTAAAAAAAAAAAAGGTAAAATGACTTTTGCTTTAGTTTCATTCATGATGTTAATTTCTTATTGGGGTAAAATATACATAAAAATGTATGCTTATACATATATAACAGTAAAGTTTACTATTCTAAGCACTTTTAAGTGTATACTTTAATGATATTAAATATATGTGCAAAATGTGTGATTACCACTACCATCTCTCCAGAATTATTTTTATGTTGTAAAACTAAAACCATATCCGCTAAACAGGTTCCTATTCCCTGTTTCCTCCAGCTTCTGACAGCTGCCATTCTAATTCATGATCATTTTATTCACTCAAAAAAATATATAAGAGACTACAGATAAAATATGAAATCAGAATCTGATGGAGAAATACAAATTTATGTAGAAAGTGATAAGAATAAGGGGAGTATAAGTTTTTAAAATTCATTACAGTCAAAGACTTTGCCATTGATCTCCCCTTCAAACACTCCCTCCTCACTTTTGATGCATTTGTCCTATTGTTCTTGCTACTTTCTGAAGCAGTTCTGAAAGTCCTGTTTCGTCAATGCCTTTAATGGTGCTGTTGTGACTGCTTCAATGTCCTGAATTCTTTGAAAACATTTACTTTTCATGGGCACTGTGACTTTCAGGGAAGAGCCAGAAATCACATCGTACCAAACTCTTGTGAATAAGGTGGATGAGGACACACTGTGAGATTTTCATTTGACAGAAATCACTAAATATTTTGTATAAATTCAGCTCATTGAGGCACAAAAAGGCACAAAAGAGAACTTCCACAACTGTTCAGAAAGTAGCAAGACTGATGGTGTAAGTGTTCAAAGTGAGGAAGAGTATTGTGAGGGAGTTTGATGGCAATATGTCTTTTACCATAATACTTTTTAAAACAATAACCTTTTTGATCAACTATAAGCCTTCAGTATCCTGAACAAGATGCTCCACCTGAGGAAAGTTGCCAGCATAAATGGAGAGGTGGAGAAGGAGAAGGAATGTGTTAATGCGTTACTGTGTTGAGATGTTGAGGTGTTGAGGCATTGTGGGTTCTCCTACGAGTTGCTGTTTGAGCCGTTGGTTCTCCTGGAGAAGCTCTGGTCCTCACATCAAGCTTTTCTTCCTGGCTCCGGAGGAGAAGATGTGTGCTGCTTGGTCTCCAGGATGAACTCATCACGCTGGCTTGCTGGCACATACCCCACTGTGCTTACTGTTGGAGGAGCTCGGGGCCTCCATGTCGTTAAGGATGGTTGTGGTGCTTTTCAAGACAACCCTCATCTTTGTTGTGAGTGTGACTTTTCGGCTTCAGCGTAGAACCCTCATCCCACCAGCACAGCTCCTTCACCCCGCTGGTTTGGACTTTCTGGCTTCTTCCTCTGCTGACCTTTGGGCCTTTCCCGACACGGATCCCTAAAGAGACTGGCCTGAGTCCCTCTTGTGGGCTCTGGATCTCCAGTTGGACTTGTAGGAGGCATTGTCATCTGGACTCATGTGGGACATTGCTGTGGGGTGTAGGCCCTTGACTAAATATTCTATGTCTTTGGTGTTGCGGATTTTCTGCATTTTCTTGTGTTAACTCCCGGTGACGATTATAAAAATAATATTATAAACTCCATGTTCTGATTCTAATTGTTCTCTGCACAACCCCTAACTACAACAATTATTATCTTGATTGATTTAGCCTCGACATAAATTTTGGTGTGCTCATATTCCAGCCATGGCAGATATGTTTCACCTTTAATGAAATACAAATTGAAAGTGAAAGAATGGAAAAGATATCCCATACAAATGGAAATGTGAGACAGCAGTAGTTACACTTCTAGAAAAGGTATACACATAGAAAATTATAAAAACATTAAATACTAAGTCAAAACCTATCAAACTAGACAAAAGAGGTCATTATATAATGACAAAGATAAATTTATCTTTAAATTGAAGCTGTACCAATTGTAAATACATATACATGTAACATCAGAGCACTAAACACAGAACAAATATCGATAGATCGGGAGGGAAGGGAGAAAATAAAAGTATGGAATTATAAGCCTTCAGTATCCTACTTTAATAATGGACAGATCAAATCCAGACAAAATCAATAAAGAAACATTGGATGTAAACCATTTTGGTTAGGGTTTTCTTGAAGAACACAATCAACATATAGCAAGAGTGACTGGATGTCACAGTAGTCCACAATGGCTCTCTGCACACTGAAGAGTCACAGGGCCCAGCAGCTTCTCAGTCCAAGAAGCTGGAAGCTGCAGAACAACATTTAAAGACGCAGTGCCAGTCTGAAACTGCAGCCCTGAAATCTCCCTGGAGAGTCACTGATACGAGTTCAACTTGAAAAGCTCAAGATATTAGAGCCTGATGTCCATAAGCAATGATACGAGCTCAAGCTGATGGAGCTTTTCAAATGCAAGCTGACTGTCTCCTTTTCCCCCCTATCATTCCATCCTGGCTGCAGCCCTGGTGGTTGGTGCCATGCAGGGTGCCCCCCTCTTAGTTTGCTCACTTATAGCCAACTATCTCTGGAAACACCTCGCAGACATTCTGAAGTATGTTTTATTAATCTGCCAGCTATTTCTTAATGTAATTAAGTTGACAGTTGTGACTAATGGTCTTATAAACTTTGCTTTAGACCAAATGGATCATATATCTATATATGATACATATATATTAATGCATATTCTAGTCTATATTGATGCATATCCTAGTCTCATTTCTTTATAAATTGCTTGCATGCATATTCTTCTGAAGAATATAGAATAGCTCACATATTAGGCTATAGCATTAATTTTAGCAAATTTAAGATATACAAAAATCATACTATTTTTTCTAACCATAATGTTATCAAACTAGAAGTCAATAGTAATTTTAAGAAATTATTGATCAATATATGGAAATTAAACAATATACTCCTAAACACCCATGAGCTAAAGAATAACTTAAAAGGGAAATCTTAAAAGGGAATAACTTAAAAGGGAAATCTAAAAATATCTGGAGACAAAGCAGAAACACAACATACCAAAACTTATGGGATGCAGCAAAAGCAGTTTTAAAAAAGGAAACTTACTACAATAAATATCTACAATAAAAAGGTCCTGAACAAACATCTCAATGTTATAACTCAAGGAACTAGACGCATAAACTAAAACTCATGTTAGGAAGAAGGAAATAAAGATCAGAGGAGAAATAAATTAAGCAGACTCAAAAAATAATAGAAAATATCAACAAAACTGAGTTAATTTTTTAAAAAGAAATAAAGTCAACAAATTGCTAGATTATCAAAAAAGGAAAAGGATTCAAATAAAGAGAGGTGTAGAAAAAAATCAGGAATACTATAAGGATTATAGTGACTACTGTGAATGATAATACACTGGCAAATCAGAAAACCTAGAAGAAATGGAAATATTCCTAGGCAAATTAAACCTACCAAGAGCACATTGTGAAGAAATGAAAACTCTAAACAGAAAACAGACAGTAAGGAGACTGAATTAGTAATAAAGTGTTTTCTATTAAGGAAAAAACCAACACCTGCTGGTCTCACTGTTCAATCTACTAGATACCTAAAGAAGTACTACTATCCTACTCAGCTTTTAGAAAATACACAAAGAAGTACTGCTTATCTTACCAAGCTAGCATTATAGATAAAGTCACCACAAGAAAATCTAATTACAAGCCAATATCTCTGGTAAACATATATACAAAAATCCTCCAAAAAATGCTAGCAAACTCAATGAAGGAGCACACAAAGGGGTAATTCCCCATGGTGAAGTGCAAACATAAGGTCACTTTTTGAGTTGGCTCAATATTTGTAAATCTACATCTGTGACACACCAAAGTAACAGAGTGAAAGAAAGTCATATGAGTATATCAACAGATGCAGAAAAGACATTTGATAAAATTCAACACTCTTTCATGAGAAAAAATTCAGTAAATTAGGTACCCTGTGATAAAGACATGTATGACAGCTACACAGCTAACATATACAGAAGGGTGAAACATCAGGGATAGGACAAGATTGCCTACTTTCACTGTTTCTTTTCAAAATGGTACTAAAAGTTCTAGCCAAAAAATTAGAGAAGAGAAAGAAAAGACATCCAAATTGGAAAAGAATAAGTTAAAATGGTTAGTTTGCAGATGATATAATTTTATATCTAAGAAATCCTAAAGACTTTATCCAAAATGTTTAGGACTAAGAATAAATTCAGTAGTTTCAGAATAAAAAATCAACAATAGAAATCAGTAGCATTTCCATAGACTAACCATAATGTATCCTTTATACCAAAAAATTACCTAGGAATAAACTAAGGAACTGGATGCACAGATGAAATAATCAAAGAAAACACAAAAGAAAGAATGATGTCCTGTGTTCATAGGTTGGAAAAATTAATATTCCACACTATTACCCAAAGTTATCTACAAATTAAATGTAAATCTATCAAAATCCCAATGACATTTTTCACAGAAATAGACAGAAAATCCTATAATTCATGCAGAAGCACAAAAGACCCCAAATAGAGCGATATTGAGCAAAAAGAACAAACCTGGCTTCATCATACTATCTGACTTTAAACTATACTAAAAAGTTATAATAAAACAATATGGTACTGCCATCGGTATAGACAAATAGACCAATGAAACAGAATAGAGGGCTCATAAATAAATCCTTGCATTTAGGATCAATTGTCAGCAAAAATGCCAAGAACACTCAATGGCAAAGTACATTCACTTCAATAAATGCTGCTTTAAAAACTGGGAATCTACACACAAAAGAATAAAAATAGATCCTTATTTCACAGTATGTACAAAATTAGCTTGCATTGGGCATGGTACAATATATCTGTAATTCCAGGTCTTGGGTAACTTGAAGAAGGAGGGTCAAAGTTCAAAGATAGCATGTACTGTTTAGTGAGACTCTGTCTCAAACAAAACCAAACACTGTGGATGTAGCTCAGTGGTACAATAGTGGCATATTCTGTGCAACGTTTTGAGCTCAATGCCCATGACTGAAAAAAAATCAACTCATGGTGTATGAAAACATTGAACATAAGACCAAAAACTGTAACATGACCAGAGTAAAGTGTAAGAAAAGAGCTCTATGACATTGATCTGGGCATAAATATTCTGTACAAGACCAGACAACACAAAAACAGGTTAATGAGATTATATCAAGCTAAGTTTTCTTTTTTTTTTTTCTTTCCTTTTTTCCAGTACCAGGGATCGAACTCACGACCACCTGCTTGCAAGGCAGGTGCTTATGCTGCTGAGATAAATCCCCTGCCCCCCAAGCTAAGTTTTCTGCATAGCAAAGGTAGTGATCAACATAGTGAAGGGACAGCACATGGAATTTGAGAAAATATTTGCAAACCATACTATTGGTAAGAGATTAATATTCAAAATTATAAGCCACTCAATTCGATAGCAAGAAAACAACCCAATTATAAAACAAGCAAAGGAACCCAATAGACATTTCTCAAATGAAGACACAACCGGCCCACTGTGGAATGCTAGTGGGAACGCAACTATTCAGGGACTAACCTGGAAGTATCACTTGAGCCCAAGAACTTAAGAACACCTTGGGAAATCTGGCATGATCCTGTCAAATAATACTCCCCCCAAAAAACCCAAAAAGCATAAAAGGCCAAAGACTGTACGGAAAAAGTGTTCAACATTAATAATCATCAAGAAAAAACAAATTAGAACCACAATGAGATATCATGTCACACCAATTAAAATGGTTAATATTTTTTAAATGAAAGAAACAAGTGTTGAGGAGGATGTAAAGATAAAGGAAGCACTGTGCACTGTTGGTGAGAATAAAATTAGTATAACCATTATGAAAAACAGTATGAAAGTTGCTCAAAAATTAAAATTAGATCTAAAATATGACCTGGCTATTCCACTACTGGGTTTATATCCAAAAGAAATTAAATCAGTATGTCAAAGACATATCTATACTCCAATGTTCACTGAATCATTATTTACAATAACAACGATAAGGAATCAACCTAAGTGTCCATCTGTTTTCTTTAAACATATAAATAAAATGTGAATTATATCTAAAATGGGAAAATTGTTTTAGCCTGAAAAAAGGGAAATCCTGTCATTAGTAACAATATGGATAAGCTGAGAGGACATCATGGTACGTGAGATAATCCAAGCATATGATCTCATATGCAGCATGTAAAAATGTCAGACTCAGAAACAGAGAGTAAAATGGTTACCCAATGCTGGAAAGTGGGGGGATCAGGGAAATGTTAGTTAAAGGGCAAAAAAGCCTGGCCAGTTTACATGAGAAATAAGCTCAAGAGTATTGTTCACCTTGATAGTAATGAGCATTCATAGCCATAATGTATACTTGAGAATTGCTAAAAGAGTAAATTTTAAATATGCTCACCACAAAAAAGTATGTAAGATAGTTGGATTAAATAGATAAGATATTAAATAGCTGGATTTAGCCATTCCAGAATGTACACATATAAAACATTATGTTGTATATCATAAATATACACATTTTTACATTAGTTTTTTAAAGGACTGTGTAATAATTAAATATAGCTCTATATTCTGAAAGATTTTATTTTGAAAAAAGTTAGGCTGCATTAACTTAAATTTCTTAAAATGAGACTTCTAGAAGATTGAGTACATCAAAGCATTAAGAACATTTGGTATCTTGCAAAGTATGAACAAAGATTCAGAGAAACCACATAAAACGTGAGGACAGTGGGCTGCTTTCTCTAATGAGTAGAAGGAAATTTAAAAATAATAGACTTACAAGAAAAACAAAGAAATCTTAATCACCAAAATACATAGCATTGTTTTTTATGGTCCCCATGCGAAAATGTTTAAAGCTGTCAAGGTATGTCAGAAGTTTGCAGGAAATGAGCCCATAGTAAGTCTCAAATAGTGAACAGTCTTTCCCATCATTAAGTTCCTTCCATGCCAAGGGCATTTCAGCATCAATAATTTCTGAGGATGTAAAAATAAACTTATAGCAACATCTGTTGTATCTGACATGCCTTTTTCCAGAAAACTTTGAACTGTGTATAGGTTTAAGGCCAATGGTCTTTGCACAAATTCCTACAAACACATCGGCAGGCACCATAGTGGATACTTCTTTAAAAACCACATACATCATCCGGGCCACATTTTGGGACATTATAAAAGCCTCACCACTGCAGTAATCTGGGTAGTATGTTTCAGGATACTCACTAAGAGAGACAAATCCTTGGCTATTAGGGTCTCTGTTGGGTATATCATGATGGATAACTCTTCCTACATAAATATCTTCAAGATGTTCTTTCAGATTAAGAAGGTAGGCTACCAAGGTTGGTAGATTGACAAACATCTCTTCATCGACCTTGAGGATGAATAGGGCATTAGGGCAAAAACTGACAGCCCACTGAGTCATTTCAATGATCTTTAGGGTCTGGTTCTCAGAACTGTCTAAAAAGAGTCCTTCAATTATATCATTATTTTTATGGGATTCTTTGTCTATCTCTTTCTGAGTAGTTACCAAAACAGGCATTCCCAAAACAAACAGTGTAAGAATGGTGTGCCCTTGGACACTTGTCACATTACCCCAGGTTTTCCTAATGAGATCTCGTCTTGTTCTATTTTCTGGACTACTGAAGACAAGAGAGAGCAGAAAGATACTCTTTTCTTTACACACCTCTGGCTGGCTCAGAATATAATATTTGGAGGGAATACTTCGTATAGATTCCATGTTCAATTTTCTTGCCTTATCTTTAATTTCAAGAACTTTCATATTGACAGGAGGCAGAGAGTGCAGAAAGTATTCTTCCATAAATTCAGCCCCAAAAAGCAAGGCGTGAAATAGTACGACATTAAACAGAATGAAACACCATTGATGAGTCCGAAGTCTGCAGAATGTCATCTAAATAAGAAAAAGACACATCATTAAAGTGTGGTCTCCATTCCCATTTTTTGCCCCCAGTGAATCCTCTACAGATCATTGTAGCACTCAGTAGTCTAGGCTAGGTGTTTATTATTTATTATTATCTGTCTCTTGTACTGGACTGTGATCTCTTGGGCAGCAGGCATCATGTTTCTTTCTTCTCCAGTGCTGCCATGTCCAGTATTTGACACAAAGTGGACACTGAGCAACATGTTAGTTGCTTTCTTCCTTGTTTTGATAAATGCTGACTTACTATATGCAGGACACTATGTTAGAAACTCAGAGTATGAAGCAGAATCAGGCATTCACACATGGGTATTACAAAATAAGTAGTATCATTGTGACACAAAACTATTGGAAAATATATGATGTTCTCTCTTGAATGGAAGCACTTGGATCGAATTGAATGGAAGGACTTCTCTAATTACAAAGGTCAAGGACTATTTTTCCATGAAGCAGTTGCTTTTGTTGGTCACCATACACTGGCTATTATGCAACATTTATGTTCTTCTAGGATGACTTTATAATTTAATCTAATACTGAATCAGAGTCTGTTTGGACAATGTCTCCTAATCCATCTGAAATGTCTGTCAACATGGGCAGATTTCTATGACCTACATAACTAGTACCTCTTCAAAGATCCAGGATGGACCTGTGCCAAGCTTACTCACAAAGGAGGTGAAAACTTTCCATCTGGAAAGGAAATATGCAGAACTTTAATATAATAGAACTAAGAAACATTAAAGGAATTAAATCTCTTTTCACTAGATCTTTGATCAACAAAGCCTTCCATAATAATAGTTACCTCTTATTGAGCACTTCCTGTATACCAGATGCTGTGCTAAATACTTTAGCTCAATTTAGCTCTGATAAAATCCCTTCCAGATAGCTTCAAAATTAAGCTGAGCAACTGATTGGTAATTTGCCCAAGATCACGCAGTGGGTAAAGCATTGGAGTAGGACTATGATTTGAATTAGACTGTCAAATTCTAAAATTCACTCTCAAGCACTAGCAGATCCTGAGTCCTGCGTTTCTTTGTCCAGTCCACTGAATAAGACAAAATGTAACAAACTCCTATACTTATACTCTGAATTCCTTTCCATGTTCTCAGTACTGATAATTTACACAAAAAGAAACTTATATTCCTCAAAGCCTGTTTTGGTAGATAGCAAATGCTTCAAATATTATCAGAAACTTACCTGCATAATGTGTCTGTGAACAATTTCAGGTCTTTGGAAGTTACTGAACCCGGATGCCAACTTATGTCCAAATGTATCTCAGGATCACTCCAGGCAAATAGCAATAGCAGTATAGTATTTTGCATCTCAAACTTTAAGGATAAGGTTTCTTGCCAATCAACCTGAGCTTTTGTCCTGGAAGAACAGCCTATTGCATAGGAGAGTGAGTGCTGATACTGTTACAGCTAGAGTGAATTCAGAACAAAGAATAGAAAAAGCAAACTCCTTCAAATACTTCTAGCCTTGGTATCTCATGAAAAATGATCTTCTAATTTATGCTGAGTTCCTGGCGAAGTATATGTGAGCATTCAAAGAACAGTTTACTCATACAACTTCTCCATAGCATCATCACCCAAGGAGAAATAGTGTAGAGTGGGGTTTTTTGGAGTACATCTCAAAAAGCTAAAAAAAGGATCTAATATGTGCTCCCTGGTACATGAACATATTAAAACTGTTTTCTATACATCAAGAAGCTTTTTCCCAAAATACATTTTGATTTTTGTCACCTCAAGGAAATATCATAGTGAGATTGGTGTGTGTCTCATTGGAAAAGATTTTGAATACCTATGCAAGAACTTTAGTAAGTCAATTGTAAATCATGAAACTACCTCTTTCCAGTAAGTGTATCTCCAAATAAGAATTACAGATGTTCCTTTTTTAACAATGGAGTTACATTCCTGTGACTAGATCATTAAACAAATTGGTCACTAAATGAGGAACTGTATATAATGTATATTATAAAATTCAGAACAAAGAAATGGCCAAAGGAAACTCCAGCTTGAAAACTTTGCTTTTATTTGCATAACTTACATTCAGTACTGTAATATATAACAGAACATAAAACTATAGCACTATACAGTACAATCAGCAAAAAATATAGAACTATGTAAACAAGGAGTACTATATAGAAAAGACATCGAGGCTATATCAACAAGATGTACAGAACTATACACAAAAAGGGGTGGATTTTAAGTCCAAACAGTGGGTCATAAGTTTGAACAGCATGCCTCAGTTGTAAACCCTATTTTAAATAGGCTGTTAAGCAATGAATATCTGTACTAGACATATTATCAAAAAATTCAATGAAAATGATTTTTCTTATGAACACATGTTCTCCAATAACTTTTCAAATAAAATACAGTAGCCAGCGACAAATCATCACATTAGCTGGGTTTGGGACTATTGATCCCCTACATGTCAGAAAAAGCAAGGATGAAAATTAATCAGAAAATTCAGGGTATCTTATGATACAGTAATGATATAGAAAGTGTTCATCAGTCGTGATTGCAAAACAGATACAATCAAAGATATGATTTTAGCAAATCAATAAATCATCTATTCCTATATTTTCTCATCTGCCCTTTCCTGGGATTTTAGCAGTTTCCATGAATGCTTCATATTGTTCACACAGCAATCTCGATGCATTAATGAAGGCATTTCTGGGGATCACTGCAAGAGATCAATGAAACTAAAGTATTGCTAATAAGATCATGAACCATGAACCTGCTTGGCACTAGAAAAATAATGGGAAATGTCAAATATCTTTGATAGTGAAATTATTGTTAATGGAACCACCACTGTCTACCTCTGCAGTAAATACCTGGAGGATAGGAAATAATATAAAGTACATAGTAAAGGATCTTACTAGCCAGAAGTGTAAGACAAAACTTAAAAACATAAAATAATCACAGAGCCAAAAATAACAGCATTAATCACTCAATTGTTTTCTGTGATTCAGAAGTATATACATAACCCTTGAGAAAATATATGTGTCCATATAATATGAGACATCTCTACATAGCAAAAAGTTTCCAAGGTAATATCACTTCTTAAAATTTTGATTCTATCTCTGAGAATTTATTTGACTTCAAATTACTCAGTTTTATTATCACCTGAAGGACTGTTGGAAGCAAATAGTCCTTATAAGTGAGCCAAATAAACATTGAGGTCCTATCAATATGCTATATAGAACTGTACAAAAAAAGGCATGGGTCTTAAATCAGAGCACCAGGTCATGAGTCTAAATAATCATTAAACAGCTAGGCCATTTAATGAGAAACATCTATATCATATAGCTCCTTTTAGTGTGAACAGAAGAAAGTAAGCATTTGATGTTTATCAGTTTATCTTTTTGTTTTTTGAGCATGTAGGAATTACTCTAAATACCATGTCTATTAGCAAGTTTATTTCAAGAAAAGAAACAACATTCATTATATTTTCATGTTCTTGTTACAGAACCATTCTGTTTTCATTTGGAGTTATATTTTTATCTTACTTTTCACATAATGATCTTCCTACTTGCCACACACAGGAATTTGGTAGTTACTGTTCATATCTGGCTAGGAATAACTTCTCGTATTTACAGATGGCTATTCCCTCTCTCCACCCCCTGCTTGCTTTCTTCTTAGTAACAGCAGGGAGTGAACACTGGGACTTTACACTGGGTTACTTTCTCAGCCCCTTTTTAATTTTTATTTTGATAAAGGGTCTTGATAAATCACTAAATTGCCTAAGTTAGTCTGAAATTTGTGACTATCTTGACTCAGCCTCCCAAAGTCCTGAGACTATGTGCCTCCATGTCTGGTCTTTAGTTGTCTATATTTTCTGAACAATCATAACGCAAGCTTGGAAATTTTTACCAAATGAGAATGGCTAAGCTAACAAAATTCAAATGAAAGGGGTTTTTTTTACATATACTAGATCTAACAATTACATAGCTCATAGCTCATGTGAGTCGTGTATTTAAACATGAATTATATTTTACATTTTTTATAGTCATACATTTTCCTCCTGGACCTCTTCTGGTCTCAGACTTACATAGTTTGGTTTCTTTGCTTTGAGACAAACAATACTATCCTTGAAGCAGCTCCATCTGGAATTTTCAGTTTATTTATCATACATCTATCCTACTGGGGTTGAGACCATTTTCAGCAAAGAGATAATACTTGCTTAGTTTTATTACCTTTTCTTTCATAGAGGTAATCTATGTCCATCTTTTCTTAAGTGTCTTATAATGTCACCAGTCACTCTTTGGCTTAGAAGTCTACAATAATTTATCAGATGGATCCCAGAAGGTTCCCTAAAGTGGAAATAACATGGGGTACAGATAAAGAATTTTCAAGACATGGCAGTGAAAGGCATAAAGAGGTTTATTAAGCCAAATTTAAAACATACACACTCAAAAAGAATAAAATGTGGGTCCTTGAGAGAGGCTCATTATAGCCAGGGTTTGGAGGGTTTATATGGCCTTAGCAGGTGAGCTAAGATGGGTGAGCTAGGATGTGTATTTCTACTGTTTATCAGGTTACTCATGGGGGTATTTCAAAATGTAAACTGTTTACATGTGTTTGAAGCGAGCTATGCTACCTGCTTTCTGTGGTAGGAAGTGTAGTTTACAGGTGAAATGTGTGATTCCAGGTTTACTGTGTTTTTAAGACCGTTGGGAAATCAACTTTCTTCTTTCCTTCCCTCCTTTCCTGAATTTTCTGGATGGGATTAAGGCTCAAAATTTTTGTGTCTTGAAATTCCAGTTTTTCTCAAAGTGCAAATTAAAAATTATGACTTTGTTTTGGTCTTTTTTTTTAGGATTATCAATGGCTTCCTTTGGCTAGCAAATAAAATTTGTTCTCTTGTGGACTGACCTTGAGGACCTATGGTTGACTTCCTTCTCACACAATTTTTACTTATTTCCTGTGTTTCAACTATGTTTCGCTTGTAACACCCAGCTGAACTGAATCAGGTTACTCAGCCCCTTAGCTATGCTACCACTAGCTGGATATGTGACTTTTTTACTGTCTACATTGTGTGTTATGCCTATATAATTGGACTATTCTGTCTAATATGGTAGCCATCAACTGCATGCAGTTTTATAAATTCACATTAACTAAAATTAAAATTAAAACTTTAGTTCCTTAGTTACATTGGCACTTTTCAAGTGTTCAATAGCTATAAGGTTAGTGACCATTTTAATAGCACCAAGAGAGAACATTTCCATCATTGCTGAAGATCCTAATGGACAGTGCTGTATACATACATGTGAATATACTTAATGGGCCCTTAAAAACACACAAGGAGACTTGGGCCTGGCACAGAGGCACATGCCTGTAATGCCAGCATTGGGTAGGCTGAGGTAGGAGGATTGCCATGAGGCCAGCCTGGGGTATTGTGGTTGACCAATGGTCAGCTTCTAACATCCAGCTGAAATGAATCAGTGTGATGCTGGGTGTGGAAGACCCTCCTGAGGACTGCTGCCAACAGCATAAAAGGGGAACTAGTGTGGAAGGTCACCTGTGCTGTTGATCCTCCTGGAGAAGTTGGATTTCCTGGTATGAACTCAGCTGTTCTATCAGAGGAGTTCATCCTGATTCTTGGGTCTCTGGTGTGTGGGCAGATTTCCCACACTCTTTTTGTATTTGACTCTTTGGGTTAATATTATAAAATAATCTCACTATTTGTGTCCTGTATTAAATCCATTACCATGTAAATCCTGATCACAGGTACATAGTTCAAGGCCAGACTCAACTACACATCAAGACCTTGTCTCCAAAAAACAAAACAAAAAAAGGCAAGTTGATTTAGATTGAGGTTCTAAACCACTTTAGACTTTAGTTTCCTCATTTTGGATATAGAGGTAACAACAGTAACTACTTTGTAATACTCGTGTGGGATCTGAACTAGAGGGTACTTACACAAAGTTTCATAGTCTGTATGCTTGGTGCAATTTTAGTCCTTGACAGCATAACCCTTGTCTTGTAGTCTTCAACCCTTTAAACAATCAGATGGGGGATACAGTAGTATCGTTATGCAAAAGTGCCAGAGGTTAACTACTCTAAGTTTATCTCCTATGTAGTATAACCAGAGTTTAAGTGTTGTGATTCAAATCACCTGACTGCTTTTTACTTTTCTTCCTAGCACTTGTTAAGAGTTGTCCTGTATCTTGTTTATCTGGCTTTCGCCTTCCAGATACAAGCCCCAGGTAGAAAATTTTGATTTTTGTTCACTAAACCAACTCCTAGAACAATGTTCGGGATATAACAGGTGTTCAGGAGATTGTTTGAATTTGTCAACTTCTCTAGCAATAGCTCCCTCTTTTCTTTGAAGTAGGAATAAGAAAAACTGCTGCTGAGCTGGTGCAAGATAAAATTCGGCGACATTCAGAAGCACTCAGATAATTAAAAAATACAGCACGGAAGGAAGCTTTGGTGAGGTGCCAGAAGTAAAACAGGCAGGTTCACGCCACACTCCCGCCGCCCCTTTCCCTTGGGACTGGGGCCGGAAGTGTAGCCGCTTCCGCCGACAGCAGCGGGGCTGTGAGACGCGCGGAGATGACGTAGGCAGCACCGGAAGCCGCTCCCCTGTGAGGCTGCGGACCCTGAGCGGCGGCCGCAGGTCCAGGTCTGTGTGTTAGGCGGTGCCCGCTGGGGAGGGGGACCTATGGGGCTTCGGTGCCTGTGTTGACCTCCGTGCCTCGGGCTGTTTGTCTTTCCTTCCCTGCAGGCGCCATGGCTGCGGAGCGGACCCGGCCGCTGCGAGGCTCTGGCGGCCCAAGCGCCCCTAGTCGGTGTGAGCCCGGCGCGAGGTCCCAGGCCCCGGGGCGCTCGCTCAGGTCAGTGCCCCGCAGAACGCGGCTGCGGGAGCAGGATACCTGGGAATGACAAACGGGCTAAGGGACCAGGAGTATGTTTTAGGGATTGGAAAATTAGGTCTCGGAGTCCTGCCACTTAGTTCCTCCCTCCTGGTGCCTGCTTTCTTAGCTGTGAAATGAGTTATGTTCCCGGGCTGCCAGGAGTGTAGAAGATGGTGAAGCGCAGAGGTGGTTTCTGAAATACAAAATGTTGTAATAATGTGAGGGAGTGCGCCATAATTGTGGGTATGCCATGGAAACAGGAGTGTGTGCAAGGTGCAGTGCTTTAAAGAAGAAAAAAACCGTAACAACATTAATCCTAAACAATAATAACTAGCATTTATTGTAGGCTTACAGTGCCGGGTAATATGCTAAACAGTTTATGTGTATTGTTCTGTCTAAGCCTCACAAAACCCCTTGTAGGTAATGCTGTTTGTGGCTACATTTTACAAGAAGCTGGGCTTGTGAAAGGTGAAGTGATTTAGCCAAGGTCACTCCACAACAAGTGCAGTTGCAGCGGTGGTATTTTATAAATATATTTTAAAATTGACTCTATATTAAAACTAATAGCTTTTCAGTAGGAACCAGATCCACACTGTTTCAAATTTGAAATCGTATGTAATTAAAAGGAACTTCCTGCCCCTTTTTCTCTCTGGAATTTGCCAGTGTTACAAGTTTCTTAAATACTCAAAATGTATTTTGTGCATATATAAGCTTATAGGTATACATACATTTTCAAAACCTTTGTATCTTATAACTGGTTGTGCTTATAGGGAAAAAGTGTAAGGTGACTCCTTCCTAATAACAACAAATGTCTGGCTTTCATGCCAAGTCCTGATGGAGTAGCCTGGGAAACACATTCACAGTTTTACCTGGAATGCCCTGTCTCTAGGTTTTGTTTTGCTTTGAGGGAGTGAAGACTGGGCAAGAATCTGAGCATGCTGTTTCCTATGCATCTTTGGGAAATCCACTACACCTCTTGGATTGTAAATTTCCTTGTTAAGAGTGATACTACTGATACGTCCTATGAACTTGTGAAGATCAAATGCGCTAATGTTTATGAGCAGTACATTAGTCTTTAAAACCAGTACAAATGTTAGAATTGCCCAAAGAAACATAGGGGATCAATAGTAGAACCATAGACCAAGCCCAGATACTCATCTCTTAATTTAGGAGTCTTCATGTCACTCATACCTTTTGTGATTGTTTGTATCATAAACAGAAGAGCAAGTTTAGTGTTTAGTTTGTGGTGGGAGTAAAAGGGAGCAAGACAGCAGAGCATGTGGAAAGGGTAGAGAGAAAAAAGTACTTGGCAGTTATAGCCTCAAGTCAGTGACTGTCCTTAATTTTAAAACTAAGCACCCAGTAACTTTGGTTCTTGAGTTTTTCTTCCAGGTGTTAAGAAAAACTATAATATGATCATAAAGTTGAAAGAGATGTTAGTGGTCATGGCTGTTCCAGCCTCAGTGCCACAAAGAGGATTCCTGCCAGGTTTCATAATACTGAAGTTAATAGAAAGTGTTGTTTGGGTTATCCTAAACTGGCTTCACATGTCCTTTATTTCTGATTCTTAGCTTCCCACATAGAAGTTTGTTCAACATTCCTATGATAATGTAGGAAGTGGCTAAAGAAATAAAATAGAGTAGAAAGCATTTTCATTCATTTCACGTTCTGCCTTTTATACAGCTGTCCTTTCACAGTAATGGGAAGCTTACTATTTGGAGGTGGCTAGCCCATTTTTGGAAAGCTTTGATGATTTAAAAGCTCCTCCTCCTCCTGTTGAATTGAAATTACACTTCCTGTGTTTTCCCCTGGGGACTTTGTGCTACTGTTACATGATATTGCTAGAGTTTTTCTATAAGAATTCAGTTTAAACCTAAGACCTTAAGGAAGTCCCCTCCAATGTTTGTTGATTATTTAAAAAAGTAAAAATTGATGTTTTTAAATAATACATTCTGTAGAGTTAATGACTTTTAAAAAAAAAATACATACCTTTTCCAGCTGGGTGTGGTGGTGTATAATTGTAACCCCAATTACTTTAGGAGCTCAGTCAGGAGCATCACAAGTTTGAGGCTAGCCTGAGTAACTTGGTGAGACTTTCTCAAAAAATAAAAAAATGATTTGGGATGTAGCTCACTGGTAGAGCTCCCCTGGTCTCAGTACTCAATACTAGGGGGAAAATGTTTTTCATAACCATCAGAGATGAGGAATTAGAAAACAGCCTCCTATAAGGAGTTGAACAGCTTATAGGACAATCTGTAATGTACAAGCTGGACAAAAAAATTTATGTAAAGATTTTTTATAAATCTCAAAAATGAAACAACATTTAAAAGGTTCTTATTGGAAATCTTGTGGGCAAATTTATTTGGCCTGTTTAGGGTATCTTTCTTTCTTTCTTTATTTTTGTCTTTTTCCTTTTTATCGGTACCGGGGATCGAATTCACAACGGCCTGCTTGCAAGGCAGGCGCTTATGCCGCTAAGCTAAACCTCCAACCCCCTAGGGTATCTTTAGCTGGGAGCTTGATAATATTTTAGGGGGTACTATAGATTTGCCTTGTGACTGTTTAAATAATTCAGCTCGTATGAATACAACATTTTAATAATAGCTGTGTGTCATAGTGTATGTGCAGATATAATGGAAGAAGCCCTTCCCTACTTTTCACTGTGAAAAATAATTTAAGGACTTTGTTTTCCCCAGTACTGGGGATTGAACTTAGAACCCTGTGCATGCTAGACAATGCTGTACCACTGACCTACATTTACAACGTCCATATTTTTTTTGATTGACCAGTATTTTTTAGTCATTGTGACATTGTATGAATGCCTACAGAAAATTGTCATGTGAATGATTATTCTTAAGAAGCTGAGATAGGAAGATCACAAGTTTCAGCCCAGCCTGGATAATTTCCAAAGACCCTGTCTCAAAAAAGAGGGGAAGATAACTCAGGATGTTCTGGGTTCAATCTCTAGTGCCTCCGAAAATGAAGGTTTGGGTGCTTCTGTTAATAAATCATACTTTTTTTTGTATGAGATTTTTTTTTTTTTTTGTGCCACATTTGCTACTGGAAACTTGATACTTAATGCAGTTGGAAGAGCATAGCTGAGTTTTTGTGTAGGTCTGATCTAGGTGACACATCTGAAAAGAAATGTATTTTTCTCTTACACATTAATGTGGGCATAAACCCTTAAAATTGGACTAGGGTCTTGTAAGGAACTAAGTAATCAGATTTAGTGTTTGTAAGCATCAGAATTACTATGTTTTGGTGTTTCGTTTTGTTTTTTTGGTACTAAGAATCAAACTCAGGACCATGCATTTACTAGGCAGGCGCTGAGCTGTATCCTCAGTCCCTTGTTTTGTTTTTGTTTTGTTTTGACATGGAGTCTTGTTCTGTTGCCTGGACTAGCCTGTAACTCATGATCCTCTTGCCTCAGCCTCATAAATAGGGTTACAAACATGTGCCACCACACCTTGCATCATCAGAATTATTAATTTGCCTTATTTGTCTAGTCTTCCAGAAGTCTCATGGCTCCCTGGAGAGTTGACATTAACTGATATGAAACTTATAAAAATAGACTTTATAAAGCCTTTGCTAATTCATGTTATAACAGGTAGTAACATAAAGGAAGTAAAAGAATCAGAATACCTGAGATATATAACTTATTACACCTGTTCATTTTCCCTCTTCAGATACTTTTACCTGAATATGTGGTTCAAAAGCAAGTAGTTAGTTATATGTTTTTGTGACAGGTTAGGTTGTGCCTAGCATGATAACTAATGTCTCAGGTTACTGTTCCAAATACTTGCTTTTTGGTTGTCATGTGCTGTTGTTTGCTTTTGTGATTTTAATCCCGAATAAAGGTATATTAAGGAATTCACTAAGGAAGTAGTTTTATAAAGGTTTTGATAGGAGAGGGTATATTATAGAATACAGTTGATGAATAAATGCTGTGCCACTGACCTACATTTGAATCATCATGAATAAATGACTGAATATTTTGTAAATCTTTTACTGTGACAGTGCATGTAGCATGTAATAGACTTCAAAAGAAATAAGTTACACACACCAGTCTTATGCTGATTTAGATTTCAGAGATCATGATTTATTACAGTATGTTTTGTCAAATGTACTTTCTTTTGTGTGCATGGGAGTTGTTCAGATAAATATAGGGTATTAACTATAAAGTTGTAATGTAGCAACTAAGCATAAAGTTGTAATGCTGAATTTTTTAACACTAATTTTTAATACTTCCTTTGTTAGCAGTCTTGCTTGAATGGTCTTTTTGAGCAGAACTAATACAATATTTTGATGTGCCACAGGTAAATTTTTCCATAACCTTATGGAGAGAAAGGACTTTGAGACATGGCTTGATAACATTTCTGTTACATTTCTTTCTCTGACGGACTTGCAGAAAAATGAAACTCTGGATCACCTGATTAGTCTGAGTGGGGCAGTCCAGCTCAGGCATCTCTCCAATAACCTAGAGACTCTCCTCAAGCGAGACTTCCTCAAACTCCTTCCCCTGGAGCTCAGTTTTTATTTGTTAAAATGGCTCGATCCTCAGACTTTACTCACATGCTGCCTCGTCTCTAAACAGTGGAATAAGGTGATAAGTGCCTGTACAGAGGTGTGGCAGACTGCATGTAAAAATTTGGGCTGGCAGATAGATGATTCTGTTCAGGACGCTTTGCACTGGAAGAAGGTTTATTTGAAGGCTATTTTGAGAATGAAGCAACTGGAGGACCATGAAGCCTTTGAGACCTCATCATTAATTGGACACAGTGCCAGAGTGTATGCACTTTACTACAAAGATGGACTTCTCTGTACAGGTAAGAGATGTAATAGATTTTTTTGTGTGTGTGCTTTGCTTTTTTGAGACAGTGTTTCACTATGTAATTCAGGCTGGCCTTATTCATTATGTAATCCAGAATGGCCTCAAACTCTTGGCTCCTAAGTGCTGAGATTACAAGTGTACCATGTGCCTGACTGTTTTTGTTTTTCTAAGCTTACATGCCTGCTTCTTTTCTTTGCTGTTGTAGGGAAAAAAAAAAACCCACTACTTAGGTTTCAGAATGGCAAGTGTTGACCCAGTCGTTAGATATCTATAATAGCGTTCTCTATTTGGAAAGATTTTCCCACCACCCTTATCGTCATCTTTTCTTCTTGAGAAGACATTTTTATGAGGTTTTATGAGAAAAACACTTCAGACATTCTTTTAGGCATGATATAAATCAGAAAGCTGCAGATTACTCAGTATTGAACCCAGGGCCTTTGTAATGAGCTACATCCCCAGCCCTTTATATTCTTACTATTTTTAAATTTTGAGACAGTTTGTCACTAAGTTGCCCAGGCTGAGCTTGAACTTTCATTTTTTTTCTCAGCCTCCCTAAATGCTGGGGTAATAAGCATGTACCACTATACCTGGCTTCATCAATGACTCTTTTTGGGGAAAGAAGTTAAAAAAAAAAAAAGGACATTTGTTGTAATCCTAGCAAATTGTTAGATAATTTTACATGAATTAATCTGTTTCTTTTTGTGTAAAATATACAAAAGGAAGTAAAAGCAAGTATCCCTTCCTTGATCTGTGATTCTAAGAATTGGAAGTTGAGATTGAGGGTATAAGAATGAAGGCATTTATTTTTAAATTAGTTGATTAAATAACTTTGTATAAATGTATACATTAAAATGAAAAATTGTGTTATTGTTGAATTATAGATAGGTGCTTCTATATGCGG
This sequence comes from Cavia porcellus, assembly GCF_034190915.1. Classification (NCBI taxonomy): domain Eukaryota; kingdom Metazoa; phylum Chordata; class Mammalia; order Rodentia; family Caviidae; genus Cavia; species Cavia porcellus. Next base: position 167,440,021 of record NW_026947484.1, read on the forward strand.
TTGCCAACTGTCTCACAATTTATCAACACTTTGATAGGCAGTGTAAATAATTCTTAGTGTTTACAATTGCTCTCAGCAGCTCTTAACAAGTCTTATTTACTTACATTGTATATAAGTGTGCATGGTGCTCTTTTACATCCAGTAAAACTTGGTAATGTTTATGTATTAACTATATGTAGTTGTCACTTTTAATAAGTACAAACTTCCTTTGTATAAAAGAATGTGATATCATCAGCTATTTCCATTAGTGCATATTCAGGGGTTTGTTCTTTTTAAAAATGTTTGTTTGCTTTATTTTTTTCCTCTTGAATTATTTGGGACAGAAGCTAAAGAGTAGAGTTATCAAATCTAGAAGTACGAAAGATTTTATAGTTCTGTCTTAGTGTCCTTTGCAGCTATACTAAATTTATGCCATTCCCACAACAGTCTTAAGTAACTTGTTTCTGCTTTAGTCTTACTGGAGTGTGATTGATTGATGGAGTGATTGAAGACGGGGGAGGGATTGAACTCAACTTCTTGCCTGCTAGTCAGTTTTAATACTTTCAATAGTTAAGAAATATATAGGGGCTGAGGATTTAGCTCAGTGGCATAAGCACCTGCCTTGCAAGCAGGCGGTTGTGAGTTCGATCCCTGGTACTGATAAAAAGTTAAAAAAAGAAATATATAATTGCTAAGGATTGTTTTAAAGTTATACATCTTTATTAAGATGTGTATTTTCCCATATGATAGTACCTAAAATGCCAGATACTTTGTCAGTTTAATAAAGTAGGTATTTAATTTAAGGCATTTTGTGGTTTGGTTTGTTACCCTGAAGTTATTTTATGGTTACATTGTTTTGCCTGTCTAATATGCTGGATTATTTGAAAAACATCATTCATTCTACTGTACTTTGATGTACATTCCCATTTGTGGTGATGGCTTTCCCGTGTCTTTTTTGCCTCGTGATGCGTTGGAGATATTTTTAGAGTAAGATCAGTGTTGCTTTAGAGCTCATTTCCACTTACGTAAACTTTGGCAGTTGACTCATTGTTTTTACAATCATCTACTACAGCTCTTTAATTTTTTTTTCTCTCATCACACTTTACTTTTGAAATGTATTAAAACCTTAATTACTTGGAGTAGAAGTAAATGGTTAACAGTTACTGAATTCTCTAATTGCAATACTCGGAAAGTTAAAAAATATAATTAGTGGACCCAATCCTACATTTAAAAAAGATTATTTAATTCATTGGGATTAAACTCAGGGCCTTGGGCATGCTAGATGGGATTTAACCCCTGAGCTACATCTTTAGCCCCCTAACCCTGCCGTTGAAGATTAGTCTAAGTGGATCTATATGTTATGTTACTTTGATTATGTTAGCAGATTGAAAATTATGCAGTGGCGAGGTGGTCAGACATCCACACCCAGAGCAGTGCACCATGCTGGAGACTTAAAGTCTGCTGTTTGTATTAGCCCCATATTTGGGCAATGCTTATGTCATTGCAAAATAAATTTGATACCAAAAAAAAAAGAAAAGAAAATTATGCAGGGGTGCTGAAAATGATCTAAAGTATTATTATTATTATTATTATTATTATTTTTAACAGCAGCAGTTTTGGGACTTCACTAGTACGAGAAGTACTTGTTACAGAACTTGTTTGTGTCATCTGGTTTCTTAAGAGTATGAATTTTTGTAGAGTTGTGAGATCCTAAATTTGGCAGTAAGCTTGCAGTGACTGAGGTTAGCACCTTGAGCAAGTAATAAGATAATATTATCAATGACCGATGGAAAATGTGATGGTATAGATTGTGAGATAGTTTTTTGTTCTGCAGTTTATTTTTGAAATAGTAAGAAACGAACCAAGTGTGCTTTGTGATGTTTGGTAGAAGACAGTGTGAGAGCATGCCTGGAAGAATTAGAGCAGTTCTCCCAAGAATATGCCCAGTAGGGTCATGAATGTGATTTGACTTAGGTAAAAATCTCCATTTGATGAACTATGCCATCCTAAAGAATGTAGGCACCATTATAGTGAATTATTATCATGTATGATTTAGGCTCAGAGTGGCCAAATCTCACTTGTAAGAGAAGCCTTAAATCTAGATTTATGTGAAATAGTGGGGTTTTTTTTCAGTATTGATTTTTTAAGTGTTACACAGATTGTTTAAATATGATCAGGTTGTGTGCAGCTGGGAGCTGCTGGAATATGACCTTTGGTTTAGAGTTGAATAACAAAAACAATCTCTAATGATTAAAGTGACATAGTTGAAAGTGCACGGAAAAAAAATTATACAGTTGTTCAGGAAGAATAATCTCTTGCACTTGTAAAAATTGCACAGTTATTTATATTGGCGCTTGAAGAATGAGTAGATCTTAGATAAGATACAGAATAAGGATTTTCCAATATGGAAAGGCATGGAAGTGCTAAGCATGGAGCATGTAGGAGGAGATAAAATTCATTTTAGTTGGACTTTTTAGACTACATATAGAACTCATATGCTGCTTAGACTCATATAATATGAAAAATAGATGTACCTATGTTGTAAAAAAATGGAATCTGGGAACATGAATTTGGACAACTTTCTAGAAGTAAAGCCGTAAAAGATTCTGAGTAGAAAAAAGCCAGGGTTAGAACTTCTTGCTCCATGTAGACCAGTGGTACATATTGTCATACTCAAGTTCTCTTTTATGAAATTTTATATTTTCTTGTCTTGAATTCATAGAAATAAAACCAGGCTTGACTGACAGCTTTGTTTTGCCATATTTGACTTTATTCTCTCCCCCCCCCAAAAAGTAATAAGAACTAAGGAGTAATAAAATCCAAAATGTGTAAATTTTGTTGTAAAAAAGAGAGGAAGGGAAAAAAAAGAGCTCTAACGGATATAACAGCAAGTGTGTATAGGGCTGTTAAATAGCTGACTATATTAATGTTTTTGGATCATTGAACACAGCTGTTCGCAGTCTCTCTGTTTGAATGTCTACTTTGTATTCTTTGATACTGTGATTTGAGCAACTATTTCCAAGATGATAATATGTAATCTATTAACAGGTGATTTCTTACTGTTATGTTTTTTTTTTGGTAGTTCTGTATTATGTGTAACCTTACACTGCTTTGTTTTGTTTTGTGTTTTTCTCTTTTTCCTCTTAAATAAAAAAAAAAAAGAAAGAAAAGAAATAAAACTAGGTGTGGTGGCACACGCCTATAATCCCAGCATTCGGGTGGCAGAGACAAGAAGATCCTTGCAAATTCAAGACTAGCCTGAGCTACAAAATTGAGTTCAAGGCCAGCCTGAACAGAAAAACCCTGTCTCAAAAAGATCAATAAATAAAATAACATGGAAATAAATTATCAACACCTATACATATTTTTAAAGTTAATAGAGTGCCTAAATACTGACTCAGAGGAGTAAAAAGGGTTAATTTATTTAAAAGAACACTTTTAAATATGTAATGCTCAAGTGTGGCTGTGCAGGAAGATAGTGAAGTCAGTGAAGTAAACACGTGATTACACTTGTCATCATGAATGTAAGTTATACATGCATGCTGTATTTGTGTTATAGTTAGCATTTAATGATGTACTTTCACTTGGTGAATGACTTTCTAAGTTTCTAACAATTCAAAGTACATTATTCTTGAATTTATCTGGCCTTTGAGCTGATAGAAAATTCAGTGAGTAGTTAAATATACTTTGCAAAATAGATTCTAGGCTCAAAAAACTAAAAATAATTTCTTTTCTGAGTTCTGGCAGAGCCATCAAGGGTTCTTTTTATCTACTGCCTCAAATATTCCAAGATATCTGGTCTTCATAGTTGATGACAGTAAGGTCCCCCATCTACTTCACTGACAATTGAAACAACTTCCACAAGCCTCTTAAAATACTCCTTTAGGTGGTGGTACCACTCCTTTTGAGACCGGACAGAAGTTTCAAAACCTCTGAGTTCTGAGTGTAAAAATTAAAGTATTAGTCTACTATAATGTAGGTCAGGATAAATAGGTCTGGAATTTTAAAAATAAGAGAAGATTTTAAAAAATACCAGTTGCATAAAAGAGCAGTCTTTAAATAGACTTAACATGATTTGGATTAAATATGTGGCAAGGAGAGATTTCAGAAGTGGATGAGGTTTCTCACTTTATTTTCCTAGGAAAGTAGTAGATATAACAAGACTAGGAAATGAAAGAATGAGTTTTAGAGAGCAGATGAAGTTCAACTTGGAGATGAACCGAATTCATTTGCTTATTGTATAGTCAAATGTTGGATTGCAAGTAGCTTGCTCCACGAGTGTTTCACAACAGTAGCAGACATCTCTAAGACATTTAACTTGATAAGTGAGTGATATCTTGTAATACGAGTAATATGTCATGCTGAACATCACATGATCACAACTGAGTCTCCCTCTCGCTGCTTTGATATACAAGTGCTTTAGATTGCAAATGGAATTAATTAATCTTTCAAATTAAAGTTTTATTTTTATCCCTAAGTAGAGATTTCCATAGTACTTGGAAATGCAGAGTCAGAGTTTTGAATAGTACTCAGAGCTGGACAGAAAGATTAAGAAGTTAGTAACATCACAACTATGGTTAGAGCAGTGAAATTTGAAAAGCAGATTGAGAAAGGAAAAAGAACAGAGCTAGAGTAGATCTTTGATGAATGTACTTGGAGAAAGAAACAGAAGAATATGAAGAGTTTCAAGGAGAATGACGGCTGGCTTAAAGAGGCACTGGTAAATGGTTATTCAGATGGTCAATAGAGCCAAATGCCTCGAGAGGTGTTTGAGAGCTGAGATCTGGTTCTTTTAGTTAAATATTTAAACTGGATAAGATAGTTTACTCCATTTGGGTATACAGTTCGTTTTTCTGTCTCTCTCTTACATACCCATCCCTGTGGGCTTTTTAAAAAATCAATATATTAAATAACATATTAATAATATATTAATATATAAATAATATATTTTCTGAATTGAGAGTGATTTTTTTCTTTCATGCAACCTAATAGTTCTCTTTCTAGTGGTCTTTAGTCCTCTTTCACTGCTAGGATTCATATTGATTATCTTTGTTGGGTCAGTGCAGCAAATGGGATGGGAGGACTGTAATATAACCAGAAAGAGAGACAGCAGTGGCCTGCGTAGGATTAACAGGAGTAGACTTGTACCACTACAAAATGGAGCTCAACCTTATTTTTTAAAATGTTTCTTTAGAGTTTAAAGGTTTTTTCAAAGCATAGTAAAGCATATATAACAAAAGTTATAATTTTAACCATTTTTAACTGCAATTTCATGCCATTAGTACCTTCACAGTGTTGTGCAGCCATTGACATCATTAATCTCCAGAATTAAACTGTCCATCTACCTCCCACCCTCAGGCTGCAGCAACTGTCCTACTTTCTATGAATTTGACTCTTCTGGGAACCTCATATAATATAAGGCTTATTTCACTTAGCATAATGTCTTCATGTTGTAGCATGTGTCAGAGATTCATTCTTTTTTTAAGACTGAATACATACTCTGTTGTAAGTAAGGCTTGCATTTTGTTTATTCTCTCGTTAGTCTTCTTGCCCCTAGTTTTGTTTCCCCAAAGCAGTTTCCATGATACAGTCATAATTACCTTTCAGAAATGTGGATAAGGGACCAGCAGCATAAAGTGCTTGCCTGGCAAGCGCTAGGTTGTGAGTTTGATCCCTGGTACCAAAAAAAAAAAAAAAAAGAATGTGGATAAAGTTATAGAGCTCAAACTTACTTTACTTCCCAATCATACCAAAAACATAGTTAATATCTTATACAGTGCATTTTGTGGTGTGATGGAAATAGTTCTTTGTTTTTATGAGGCTTCCAAAAACTTGTTTATGGATTGTCCTCAATGCTTATTTGTATGTATTTAGTATACACATATGCAGTAGGTATATCAGGGTTTGGCAAATAGTGGACTGTGGGCCATATGCTACTGAAAAGAGTAGACAACAGAGACTCCTCGTAAAGCCCATGTATTTATGGCTGGTTTTTTTTACAAAAGAGGTTTTATTGATCTCTGGTATATATGTAAAAAATTATTTTTGACTTAGTTAACTTATTCATCCTTTAAATTTCAACTAGTTAAAACATAAGTTTTTCAAAGACATGAAATCCCTTCTTCAAACATCCCAAATCCTCACTTGAAGACAAGTAAGAGTGAAAGTGAGGAGCGTGTAATTCCAGCTGGTGAGGCCTGTATGTGCAATGCTAGCATGTGGAGGAGCACAGTCACCTGTCTCAGTAGGGCTTTGTCACACACTTTTTGTCCCCATCTTCTGTTTGCTGTGGACTTTGTGCTACCTAACACTGAGTACACTGAAATTATTGTTTGTTTGACCTTCTTGTCTTCCCAAATAGACTAAGTACCGTGAGAGCAGAGCCAGGACAGAACTTCCATTAGTATGTGTTGAAGGAACGAGACCCTTGTTGAACTTGGCAGTAAATCAGAACCAAGCTCATGTAGGACCTAAAATGATTTTTTTCCCTTTTCTGGCTTCTTAAGAATATAGTTACAAAATACCCAAGGTAAAGAACCTGAAAAACTATCTATTCAGATGTGTTGTCCAGCGTAGTAGCCACTAAGCCCCACTTCACACTTGAACTATGGTTAGTTAATGCAGATTGAGATGTGAAATGTGAGGTATCAGACTTCAAAGACTTTTAAAGTGTAAAAATGTAAAACATACATTAATAGTTTTCTGTACTGATTACATATTGAAGTGTTGACATTTTTGACATATTGAATTGAACCATTAAATTGTTTTCACTCGTTTCTCTCTCTTTTTTTTTTTTTTTTGAGTCAGGGTCTCACTATGCAGACCTTGACTCAACTGGCCTTGAACTCACTTTGTAGCCCAGGCTCTCTTCAGATTCACAGTAATCCTCCTGCTCGGCCTCCCAATTGCTGGGATTACAGGCACGCACCACTATGCCTGGCTCTTTTTACTTTTCTAAATATTAGAACATTTAAAATTGTATGTGTTTTAATAGTACTGTTCTAGGGTGTTGGTTCTTAAAATATTGCTGATGAGTGAGAATCATTTGACAAATTGTAAAGATTATTGGATTCTACCTCAGATACTTTGAACTAGAATCTCTGAAATAGGGCCCTGCTTGTGGGGTTTTTTTCTTTTTCTTTATTTAACATGATTGTTCACTCTACCATTGAGCCATGCACTCAAACCCGTCTATGTGTTTTCATAAAACTTGATGATTCTAATGTCATTGAAAACTCAGTCCTTCCCCTCATTTTTATAGAGATGGAAACTTGAATCCTGATTCACAAAGTAACAATAAATAGTTTTCATTTTACTGTGCCCACATAGTTTGCCAGAGTCAAAATCATGTTTGTTTGTTTTTCCTAAGTGGTTTTTTAAAAAAATTGAAACAGTGGTTCTTGACTAAAGTTGGGATTCTTATTGTCTTTATTTGGTCATTTCAGCTTTTTGCCTTTTCTGATGTAAGTCCCCCCCCCCCCTTTTGAGTACTGAGAATTGAACTCAGGACCTCACACTTGCCAGGCAGGTACTGTGCCACTGAGCTATAGTCCCTTCCCCATTTCAGTTTTTTGAAAACTAGTTATTTGATGCTTTTCTGATTATAGTTTATATATTTAATGTCAACCTCCCAAATGTCTTTCTGTTGAGTCTTTTTTTTTTTTTTTTTTGGTGGCATCGGGGATTGAATTCATGACAGGCAGGCACTTATGCCACTGAGCTAAATCTCCAACCCTTTCTCTTGACTCTTTAAAGGTAGGCTGTAAGATTCAGGTTTATCATGATTTTAAACTGATTTAAAGCAAAGTCTTGAATTGTCGCCATGGTTATTGTAACACTGTGGTTATTATAACATTTTTTTCAGAGACAAATAAAATATACTTTTCCTTATAGAATGTTAAGGAACTTTACAACTTCTTAGTGTAATTGCTATGAATGTCTGGGGCTAACTTATCTCTGGTTTTCTTTGACTTATTTCATGATAGTTCAAAAAAGTAATGGCTAGCTTTTGCAGAAGTTAGTCTATAATCTGAAATTTACCTTTTCTTTTTTAATGTGTACATGTTAGGGGAAGATGCCAGGGATTGAACTGACCTACAACCCCAGCTCCCTCTATATTTTTATTTTGATTCAAAGTTGCACTGAGTTGCCCAGGTGAGCCTTGAACTTGTGATCCTCTTCAGTGTCCCTCAGTGTTGGAATTATAGCCATAAGGCGCCATGCTTGCCTCTAAGGCTTATCTTTGACTTGCTTTAAAGTGGGCTATATTCCAACATACAGCTTTACTAGTCAGCATTCCTTGTTTATTCTGGACTGTTGTGTAGAGGACAAGCATGCAAGTGTAAACTTGACATTATAGGTTAATAGCCATGCAATTCAAGTTCAAATTGAAGAACTTACAATAACTAAAGATGTATTTGTTTGTTTAGAGCCAAGGTCTTGCTATGTAGTCCAGGCTGGCCTCAGATTCATGGTGGTCCTCTTGAGTGCTGGGACTACAGACATGTATCACTATGCCTGGGTGATTTATGAAATTTTTTCAAGTGGAAGTGCCAAGCTGTGTTTCAGTGTAATACTCTTTTATAGCTTAGAAAATTAAGGTAAAAGGACTAAACCAAAAAGCTTGAGTTCTGTCCTAGTGCATTTGATATGATTTTGGTGACTGTTGTGGTTTATGTCAGATATTTCCCCCAAGTCTAATGCTGTCATGGACACCTACCATTTGTGATTGGTTACTGTCTGGCACTGGGTTGGTGGTGTGAGTGCTATACCCACCCATGGGTGAAGCCAGCATACAGAGAGAAAAAGGCGTGTCTTGCTTTTTTCTGTTCGCACTTGTTGTTTGCGGCCACCATGAACTGCTGCCCCTCAGCCATGGCACTTTGCCTTGGAGCCAATTGAGTATATACTAAAACCTCCAACCTGTAAGAAATAAACCTTCGCTTAACTTTGGTCATCCAGTATTTTGTCTCAACAACAAGAAAAAAAAGTAAGTGTGATTGAGGCAAGTTATATTACTGTCTACTTTGGTTTTCTAAGTATTGAAGTGGGAGTGCTGGAGAATACTAGAGAAGGTGGCCTTTGAGACTCTCCTTTGAATAGCATGGTTAGGGTCTGATTTTTTTTTTTTTTTTTTTCTCTTTCTTCAAGGTGACTTTTCATATTAACCTCCCTGCTTTTCTCTTGAAGGGTCAGATGATTTGTCTGCAAAGCTGTGGGATGTAAGCACAGGGCAGTGCATTTATGGCATCCAGACCCACACTTGCGCAGCGGTGAAGTTTGATGAACAGAAGCTTGTGACAGGCTCCTTTGACAACACTGTGGCCTGCTGGGAATGGAGTTCCGGAGCTAGAACCCAGCACTTCCGGGGGCACACGGGGGCGGGTGGGTTGCCTTTTTTTTTTTTTTTAAGGGTTTTAACAGTTGCTTTATTCTCATTTAAAACATGGAGTCAAGTACATAAAACCTTTTCTTTTTCATGTGTTTTAAAATTGCGCTTCCATTTTATTCTGTTTCTCAATTGCAGTTATTTCCCTTTTTTCAGTTATTCTTAGTTGGGCTATTTTGTACAATTTTACTTTTTCTTGTTGCGTTTAAAAATTCTATATACCCTTGTGCTGGGAGAGTTACTTTCCCCTTGCCTGTTTTCATTTATATTCTGTTTAACAGAATCTAATTCCATATTAACAAACTGGATTAAGTCCCACACTTGTAAATTCTGAGGGCTTTATTTGTAGATTCAGGGCTGACAATCCTTTGAAATAAAGGTGGTTCACAACTGTTGTGGTCTTCTCAGATTACATTTTTCGGGAGTGTGCTTAACAAATTATTAAAGGGAGTAATCACTGAGAGATAAAAATATTCCTGAATATTTTCTAATATAAGTACAGCAGCCTTATTTTGCAGAAAACTGGTCTTTTAAATGTAACCTTGAGACTCAAGCTTCTCCCTCTACTGTATTTTGGGGCTGTATATAGAAATCATATTGAGCTATTTCCCAGCCTCTTGTGCAATCAGCTCCCTCTCTTTTTGCCTTTATAAATTGCAAGCTATGCCCTTAAGCATCACATTTATGGGAAGCCTCCTGGGACTTCCTGAAAAGATGGGGCCTGTCTGTTGTAGTTTCTCCATAATCTGTGCTGTCACAACTTTCATCATACAAGTAAGTATGATAGTCTTGCTTGCTTACCAGACCATAGCCTTCCTAGGACAGGAATCCTTCCTGCTTTGTTCACCCTGTGTCCTGGGTTCCTTGTACTTTTATCTGGTGCTCAGTAATTCTTTAGATTAAGTATCTGTTTTGCTGCTAAAGCATCCTCCTGCCCTCCCTTTTTGTTTATGCACCTGTTAAATTTTTCTTCTTTATTTGCTATCTGCTGCCATTTATTGTAGAAATATTTCATGACGTATAATATAGTATAGAACTTATGTATTAAACTGTATATTGATATTCTACAATGTCAAGATACACTATGACATCAGATGCTTTTACTCCTGACCAGCTTTGAGAACCCTATGCTAAAAAGATATTCTACTTGCTGTTTCCTGGACATTGATGTGGCTTTTCCATGTCTCTGCTGTTCCCTCTACCTACAATATTCTTTTTCTTTTCTTGATAAACTCTACTCATCCTTCAGGGCCCATCTCCAAAATCGCCTCTTCCCTGAAGTCCTCCCTGGTAGCCCTGGGCAGAGTTAGTCATTCTCCTTGGTGTTTCCCTAGCAAGAGGTAAACTTTTACTTTTTTCTGGACTTCCTCCTCTTTTCTGTGCTTAGAATTTCTTAAAGGGAGGACCAATGTCTTCATCTTTGGGTCCCCAGTGTCTCTTGGCAGATACTTAAAACAAGTACTGAGTATTTGCTGTACTGTCTGCAATGATTTAGGTGCTAAGTATACAGCTGGGAAGAAATTCAGACACTTTTGAGTGAATGACTTAGTCTGACCTTTTGGTCCTTGGATTTTCCTATGTTGGCTTTTCTTGAGTCTGAGTAGTGTTTTGCAGATTGTGTTCTTTACATTTTTGTCTTACTGTCATTGCAAATCTGAGTAGGGCTATGTATGTTTTCTCTCCTGCACAAGGTAGGCAAATTTTTGTCAGGTGTCAGGGAGGCAGTCCTAAGAAGGGATGGCATTACTTTCATCACTGGTTTTGCCTTACTCTGAAGCTGGCATGAATACAAAATTGCATTGTTCCTGGGAATTTCTAATCTTAATAAACTATAATTGTAATAAAAATTTTAAAATTGTTCTTAATCACAAAATTGCTGGTTGAGTAGTACCATTCGTGTAATAACTCTGATTAGAAAGCTTTTGAGTAGCTAAGGAAAGAATAAACGTTTTTGAACATTTATTATAAAAAATTGCCTTGACAGAGATGTATTTTAATTTTGTGTATGTTATATGTACTAGTGTTTAGCGTGGACTACAATGATGAACTGGATATCTTGGTGAGTGGCTCTGCAGACTTCACTGTGAAAGTATGGGCTTTATCTGCTGGAACATGCCTGAATACACTAACTGGGCACACGGAATGGGTCACCAAGGTAGGAAAACTTAGAAGAAACCTTCTTTATGTCAGGCTTTTCTTGATGGGCAATGGAGGTTGGTAGACAATGCCTTGTAAGTGTTAGACACTGCCTTATAAGTATTAGATGATTCATAAATGAACTAGATGCAGTCACAAAGAGTGATAGCGTATGACAATGACCAGCATATTGAAGACATTTAGTAAATAGTTTAACAAATGAGTGACATAAATGTTTATGCACCAGTTTTTTTTGTTTGTTTTTTGGTGTTTTTGATACTGGGAATCAAACTCAGGACCTTGCACTTCCCAGACAGGTGCTGTACTGCTGAGCTGTATCCTTGGCTATGCACCAATATCTTGAAGGTGAGGATTGTGGATACTTTATTTTCCCCTTTGGAATGAGCCTGTTTCTATTTTAACTAAACTAGCAGTTTTCATTATGAGAAACTGATGTTTCCAGAGTGGGGCAGGTGCTAAAAATATGGCTCAGCAGTAGAGTACTTCCTTAAGGTTCAATTCTCAGCACTGCAGAATCAACACTCCCCCTCAAATGGAGCAAAGAAACGTGTACAAATTCTTTTAAAAAGTGCGTGGTATTACCCAGTTTCAAGCCAAGATTGGTGTGAGATCAACTTTAACATGGATATGCTATTTGGAAGCACTTTTCTTCAGCTTTTAGCACTCTTTTGTAAGGGACTGAGGACACTGGATTGAGCAAAATACCACAGATCCAAACTTTACCCCTATTGATGTTAGTGTAGTAGGAGAAAGATTTTACTAAGCAGTAATTTTGCAAATAAATGCTGTATAGTTACAGATTATGTTAAGTTCTGTGATGGAAAGTACAGTATTCTATAAGAAAGTTAAGGAAAAAGGGGTGTTTTTTTTTTTGTCTTTTTGATACAGGGTTTTGCTATGCAGTTCAGGCAGACTTTGAGCTCACTTTATAGCCCAGGCTAGTCTTGAACTTGCAACAGTCCTCCTGTTTCAGCCTCCCAAGTGCTGAGATTACGGGCGTGTACCACCACTTCTTGCTAGGGAAAAGCTTTTTGAGAGCAAAAAATCTGATTAGCAGGAAAGAGAAGCTGAAAGAGTGTTTCAGAAGATGTGATACATATATAGACCCAGGAATGGGAAAGAAATTTGAATATTTAGTGGCCAGAAGGTAACTGGTGAAGCTCTGCTGTAGTTGGGGAAAGTGGATATGTAAGTGACAATTGTATATGATTTACTAAGCCATAGTAAGGACAGTGGACCTCAGAATTTTACTAGGAAACATCAAGAAGTTCTGATCAAGGGCCTGATGTGACATGTTTTGAGAAACCCAAGGTGAGTAAGGAGTGGATGTATTAGAGTGAGGCACAATAGTAGATACAGGATGACCAGTTAGGCTTAGTGTAATCAAGAGTTGCCCATGATTTGGACCTAACTTGTGTGGCAGTGAAAAAAGAAAGGAATGTATCTTTAAGGTTAAAAGCACCTGAATTTGCTCATTCACTTTGGGGAACAAGGAAGAATGAATTAAAGATAACTGAATGAATTAAAGATAATTGGGTGGGAATTAGTTGGAGCTAAAGGGTGAACAGTGTGAGATCAGTAACTACATGTTCAGTGCCTTCAGTTTTTAAACAGAAGTCACTAGCATTTACAGATTATCCGAAGTGCTAGTGGAGTGTCAGCTTCTGTTAATTACTATTATTTACATAGTTTTTATTTCATCTTCATTTACCTGACCTGAAGTAATAGGTGCTTTGACTCCTATTTTCAAGATGAGGAAAGTAAGAAACAGAGCTTAGATAAGACTGGTGATGTAGCTTAGTGGTAGGATACTTGCTTAGCATGCCAGGTCCCGAATGTGATTCTCAACACGTTAAAAAAAAAAAAAAATTAGATGATTTCTCCCAGTTTTGCAAAGTTAGTACATGGCACATTCTTCTGGTTTCAGGACTAGTGCTTTTTCCTTTGTAATGTATATGAAATGTGTATGTATATGAAAACAGATCATTTGCATATACTGCTGTGTCTGTATTCTCTTTTCCTTACATTTTCTATTGTTATATCACATTTTATAATTTTAAAAATTAGTCCTAATGATTGTTTCCAGACTAAAGATTAAATACTGCCGACATTGAATACTTTCAGATACTGCTAATAATATTGAACCTAGTTTTGGTAAAGTTCTCAGTAGCAGTTAACTTGGTAATGGAGTTTTAGCTTAGTTCTAGCATACCATATAATTTCAAGTGCACTTTCATATTTTAATTTAAAAATGAAATGAGAGCAGTATAAACATAGGATTCATGTTAATGTTTATGTTTGCAGGTGGTTTTGCAAAAGTGCAAGGTCAGGTCTCTCTTGCACAGCCCTGGAGACTATATCCTCTTAAGTGCAGACAAATATGAGATCAAGGTGAGGTTTTTTTCTCCATTGCTTTGTTTCAACAATAACGACAACAAAATATATGACAACTACAAGAAAATTAAGTGATATAGCAAGGGAGACTGTAAGAGAGAGGCTGAAAATGTCTTCCTCCAAGTCATTATACCCAGTGGAAAAGGAGATGGTGCACTAGCTCTGTGTACTGTGCAGTTTGTAACTCTGATTTCTATCCACAGAAAAAATTTTCACTATTACTTTTAAGACAGCTGCCTACTTGTATTAGTTTCTAGGAATAAACTATGGAAACAGTCGTTTGTTATAATAATCTGCAAAGCATTTATAGATACATATATTCTTATTGGATCTTTTAAATCATCTGTGTGGTAGACATTATCTTCTTAACAGGAATAGAGATTCAGAGGTTAAGTATTTTACATAAGATTATACAGATGAATCAGGTCTCAGATCTGTGACTCTTGACTATAACACCTGAGTCTTTAGGAATATTTTACTTTGTCTCTTATATTGGGAAATGCAAGCCAGATTGTTGAAGGGCAGTTTTTTTCTATGGTGATGTCACAAGTTTCCTAATTTTTTTCCCTCTAGATTTGGCCAATTGGGAGAGAAATCAATTGCAAGTGCTTAAAGACACTGTCTGTCTCTGAGGATAGAAGTATCTGCCTGCAACCAAGACTTCATTTTGATGGCAAATACATTGTCTGTAGTTCAGCACTTGGTCTCTACCAGTGGGACTTTGCCAGTTATGATATTCTCAGGTGATGTTTTGTCAGACCTCATATTTTAACTTTGAAAGGCTGCTGTAGTTCAGTACTAAAGAGAAGACTGTTTGAATATACTAGTAAATAATCTTATTTTGGGGAAATATTTACTATAACAGTTACAGACAGTTATATATGTATTAAATGTAACAGATAAAATGTTTTGAGGCAGTAAGTAGATGAAAAAGGGTTATATGCTGAAACCTAAAGATCTTTAGATTTTTTAATACAGTTTTGAGGTTTGAACACAGAGACAAGCTATGTTCTCAGCCCTTTGTACCCCTGTCTGGTCCTGCCCCCCCCCCCCCCAGCCTTTTGAGACAGGGTCTCCCTGAATTATCCAGGCTGGCCTTGAACTTGGATTACTCCTGTGGCAGCCTCCTGAATAGTGGGACCAGATTCTAATTCCTTTTTTACTCTTTTTTTTTTTTTTTTTTTTTTTAATTTTAAAGGGGGTAAAATTGAACACAATAAAACAGAACAAAAAAGGACATAAGAAAGCAATGTAAGAGATAATAAATTTCAAAGCTAGATAACCTGAGATCTTCACTATCTATCATATTTGTCTCTTGTTTTCTTCCAAATAGTTGTCCATGTCTTTGCATACAGAGAATTCATACAAAACAACATAGTATAAAACTGATCTGAATAGAATGAGGAAAGTGTTTTAGGTCTTCAAAACCAGATAATAGTGGCTGGGGATTTAGCTCAGCGGCATAAGCACCTGCTTTGCAAGCGCATGGTCATGAGTTTGATCCCTGGTACGGATAAAATAAAAAGACAAAAAAAAAAACCCAGACAATAGGGAAGTCACTAATGGTTGTCGTAGAGTCTCTTGTTCTCCTCAAAATAGCTGTCCATGCTTTCATGTTCATTGAAGTTCAACAAAACAAAACAGGCATGGGGGGAAGGGTTGCTTGGTTTCTCAGCACTCCAGATCCCAGCACGGCATGGGTCCCAGTAAATGCCAGTGACTCCTGTCCTGGGCCACCGCAGCCTGCCATGCTCACAGTCGCTCACAGGGTGGTGGCTGCTTGGTTTCCTGGCGCTCCAGGTCCCAGCATGGCGTGGGTCCCAGTAAACGCCAGTAGCTTCTGTCCTGGGTCGCTGGAGCCTGCCTCGATCACAGCTGCTCACCAGGGTGGGGAGGAGTTGCTTCAAGCTGTTTTTTTTCTAATGAATTGACCATTTCACTGCCCAAGTTCTGAAATGGCCAACAGACCATAGAAAGACATCTCTTTAGGCTCCTGCTTGAAACCAACAGTGTCAGGAAGCTGCCAGCCTTGATTCAGGATCAGTCCTCTTTTTATCTTTTTTTTTTTTTTTTAACTGTTATTGGGGATCGAACTCACGACCGCCTGCTTGCAAGGCAGGTACTTATGCTGCTGAGCTAAATCCCCAGCCCCAGTCCTCTTTTAATGCATAGAAATCTTGAACTACTTCCCCTTACATGATTTAGCATGCTTTTCTGAAAAATGAGGGACTCAGATGAGACTACTAATATTTAAAGTTCTGCTTTGTAGTTCGTTGCAGTTCTGCATTATTATATGACCCTTGCCACCTTAGTGGGGTTGAGAGATTATGTGGTATTCTATTGATGAGTAGGCAGAGGAACCTACAGAAAGTATAGCTTGTAGGGTTTCTCTCCAGAGAAATAAGTAAAAGGTTCTTGGACAAATAATTTTGTGATTCATCCCATACCATAGGTCAGCTTGGATATTAGCAGTGTCTGTTGGCATATTTGAGGCTGGTAGCAGCCAGTGCTATGTGATAAATTAGAAAATTTATTGATAGGCTTTGGTTGAAGACCCAGTGCCATCTATTACGGGCTGCATGATTTTCTGTAGATTTCTCAATTCCCCTGTGCCTCAGTTTCCCCATTTATAAATAAATATTAAATATAGTGAGAACCTAGTACAGGGCAGATCTTTACTAGCAAGAACTCTGAGAAACCTTACAGTAAGAAAGCTGTTAGAATTTGTTTAACCTGCTGTACTTGCCTGTTAACAGTTCAGAGTTAATGTTACATAGCATAGTCTGGAAATGCTGACCAGGCAGAATAGAGGAAACTGATCATTCTCTTCATTGTTTTTATGCATGACTATTTGATGCGCTGGTGTGGGAAGCAAAATTTTTATTTATTTATTTTTTAAAAAATATTTAAAGAAGAGAAAATTTAAAAAGCAAAATAGAAAAAAAAAGTAGAATACAGAATTTTTAAAAAATTAACATAAAATTGCTAGTTGTCATCTTAACAATAGTTGTTAAAGTTACAAAATCAAAGCATAAAAGTTAGCCAGCAAAATTTTAAGAGCTTTTTTTTTTTTGTCTTTTTGAGACAGGGTCTCGCTGTGCAGTTCAGGCCTTGAGCTCACTTTGTAGCCTAGGCTGGTCTCAAACTCGCAACAATCCTCCTGCCTCAGCCTCCCGAGTGCCGGGATGACAGGCGTGAGCCACCACGCCTGGCTTAAGAGGCCACATCTTACTGGTCATGAAGTTTATAACCTCAATTCTTGCTGAAGTCTGATCAGTGTTGTGACCAGTAAGATTTCAGAGGCATCAGAATCATTTCTAGAAATAACTGATGATTGTGCTTTGAGAAAATAAGATTGAAACATCCTTAAACACATTAGCCTAAGGTCTTTGTTTTATAGATGGGGAAATCGAAGCTGAGACATGATGGAGGCTTTGCCCAGCATTGCATATCTTGCATTCATCCATCCATGGCTGGGCCATCCAGTAGCCATGTAGTTAATGTACAGGGGAAACGATGAAGTGAGAAAGGAACTTTTGGAAGAAGATGATATTTTTTTTAAAAAGTCATGGGATGATCACATCTTCTGACTGAATATTGCTTTTACTTTGAATTACAGTTTTTGAAGGAGGATGCAAAAGTAACACGGAATGGAAGTATCATAGCTGTTTCATTGCTTAGTTGCTAAAGGTTTTAATTTGATCCTGCATTTATTTTTTTCACATATAGTTTATACTCAGAATGGCAGTTAAAGACCCTAGAGCCCACATGAAGGATCTGGTGGGTTTTAGTGTTTGTTGCACTGGCTCTAAAAATAATGAATCAGCAAGATTGTTTGATGATGGGAAGTACTAAGTTCAGAGTTGTCTTTGAATTTTCTGTTTTCTCTCTTATCTGCCCTTTATCCTCCAAAGACAAATAAACTGATCTCTTTTGAGACACTAGTATATATCCTGTGGCCTCATAGGCTGGATCTGGTAGGGCCACTTAAACTTTGAAGCTAATCCAAAAGAAGCAAAGTACAAGTGATAGAATGTTGCTAGGTAAGTCTAAGGTGTGATTCAGTCTCTTCAATTTGGTTATCTCAGTGTAGCAGGCAAAGTTACTTAGGGTCAAGAGCCCAGTTTCCCAGCAGGGATACCTGTTTACAGTTTTACTTATTTATTTACTTATTTTTGGTACTGGGGATCGACCTTGTGCTTGCCAGGCAGGTGCTTATGCCACTGAGCTAAATCCCCAGCCCCCTCAATGATTTTTGTTTTTTAAAGTTTTTAAATGATCAAAGTAAAAGACCTGGCAAGCCTATCAAGATCTGCATTTTGTTTCTGCAGCATATTTGTGTTTCTGTCTTTGGAGTCATCTTTACCATTCTTAAGCCCTATTTCTAGACCTATGCAGTTTCCAGTTGTACTCTGCTTTACATTGATGATTGAGGAATTACCAGACTTTCCAGCTGTTTTTCCTAGTCCTTTTGGATCTTGTTAGTAGGAATTAGTGTTTGCATTCATTACAGTACTGCTTTGTTTACTAGCAACATTTATTGAAACTTGTCTGTGTCAGGCATTGTGATGCATACTGGAAGATAAGAAATATTTATCAAACCCATGGAAATTGCTAAAGAGAATATTGATACTTAGTAGCTAAATATAGGGGTTGGTGTAGCTTACTGATGGAGCACTTGGCTAGCTTGTATCAGGGTCTATGTTCGCTTGCTAGTATGAGAGTAACAAGAAAACAAGCACAAAAATTTGATTACATACAAGTTATTTAATGCTTGCAATAAAAGGAACACAATACAGGGTACTTTTAAATATATATATATATGCTTTAAGATATATAGATTCTAAGTGCCAGGGCTAGGTATGTAGTGTTGGTGTGCTGCAGAGCAAGAGATTGCTGTTTGAAGAATTCACGTGTTAGAGATGGGAAAACAGTAGGAAACTATCAAAATATTTAAAAATTTAAGCAAGGTGGTAATAGAATCAGATTTTAGGGTGAAATTTACTAATTAAGAGTATATGAGTACATGGGGAGAGACCAGTAGAAAATTTAGCAATTGTGTAGGCCAAGATGGTGTCTTGCGCCAGGGCTGTGGTATTGGAGAGTGTAATGAATACATTAGAGAAAAAGTTAGACAGTAACATCAGTAGAGCTTGGTGATGAATCTGTGATTTGAGTAAGGAGGAAAATTAAACGGTTACCATGTTTACCAGCTTGAGCAGTTAGGTGAGTGAATGAGGAAACAGAGAGTGGTGGTGCACCTGTGGCTTTGTGCTGCAGCAGGCTGTTTGTTATTCAAGGCTCTAATAGGTTTGCTGTCCCAGAAATAGGGAAGCAGGTTTGGCTAATATATTTGGCTTTGGGCAGACTATAGGTGAGGACCTTTGCTTTATTTACTGTTCATTGCTGTTTCCAACCGTGGCTAGCATATTTTACAAGGGTTTTCAATAAATGCTGAGTAAATGAACATGAGTCATGCTGATGGAAAATAGTAATGAGTTCATGATGGTAACTCATCTAGAACACCTTATCCCTTTTTCTTGTGGTTAATTCCAGCTTTCCCAGGGATCAGACTCCATCTTGACATGTTCATAAAGGATTGCACCATGGGATATAGTTAGAAATGATTTTGGATGGATGCGCTCCTTGAACATAACCTATGGACCTAAAACAGCAATTTATTTTCCATCTAGAAAGGTGAACTCATTCTAAGCAAAAGATCAGAACTTACCTGTTTTCTTATTTTTATAGATACTTTGTGTGTGTGTGTGTGTGTGTGTGTGTGTGTGTGTGTGTGTGTGTGTGTGTGTGTGTGTGGTTTTTGAGGCAGGGTCTTGCTATGCAGTTCAAGCTGGCCTTGAGCTCACTTTGTAGCCCAGGCTGGTCTCAAACTTACAACAATCCTCCTGTCTCAGACTCCCGAGTGCTGGGGTTTGTAGGTATAACCCACCACACCTGGCTCCACAGAATTTCTTTTGCTTTGTTTTAACAATAAGTTGGACATGGTGGTATATGCCAGTAATCTGAGCACTCTAAGAGGCTAAGATTGAAGGATCACAATTTTGAACAAAGCCTGGACAGCTGAGTGAGATGTTGTCTCAAAGGGATTAGCAATATAGTTCAATACAAAGGCCCTGGGTATGGTCCTCAGTATGGCAAAAAAAAAAGAGCCCCCCACTCCCAACCGTTATTAATGCCACTTAAAATGCTCTCCCTCACTTTCAGCACACTTATCCCAGTGTTCTTGCTGCTTCATGAAGCAGCTCTGGAAGTCCTCTTTTGTGTCTTTTGTAGCACTGTTGAGTCTCCTTTTATTTCTTAAATTAATTCAGAACATTGATCTTTCATGGTCATTCTTACTTCGTGGAAGAGCCAGAAGTCACATTGTGCCAGATGTGGTAAGATGGATGATGACACGCTGAAATGTCTTCATGAGCCTGCCTTTCCACTGACTGACTGTACTTGGCAGCAATATTCATTAAAATCTTGCCTATGCAGGGAAATTCTTAAAATGTAGAAAGACCTTTAGTATTCTCTTAATGTGGAATACTCAGTTCCATTTCTTCAGGAAAAAAATACACAAAAGCAAAAATGCTTCTAAGTCCCCTGATAAAAGAACAATTTTGATTACCTTGATATTCCCATTATATTTATTGCAGCATTTGTACTGAGCATGTTCCTACCTTCTCAGTCACATGTTGTTTCTTTCTTATTCTTATGGACAAACATTGTTTAATCATCTCTACCCAGGTACCAGTCATCACTCAGCATGTCTGACACTCAGAACATCTATTCAGTTGAAATCCATTCATTTGTCCTCTGATTCATTCATTTAGGAGTTATGTGTCTATGAGTGGAGATGTCTTCTTGGGAAGCAGCTGAAAATGAAAAAAAAAAGCATGGATTCAGGAGTCAGATCTGGACTCAAATGCTAGGACTCCATTGTATTAGCTGTGTGATTAGCCTCAGTTTATTCACTGGTATAAAGGAGATAATATCATTACCCCACTGCATTATGAGAATTGAGATAACGTTATTTATTAGGGTCAAGGCCTGCCATTTAGTAAATGATAAATAAATGTCTTCTTTCTTTCTAACATTAGATTGAACTCTACTTCTTTATAACTCTTTCTCTTTCATCTTGGTTCTGTCTTCTACAGCAAGCTTTGCTCTTAAACATCCTGCTGAGAAGTAATGATGTATAGTTTCTTGGCTCTGCCATTCTCCGCCTCTCAGCTAGTATCCTTCAACTGTTCCTTCTTAATCTGGTTACCAGGCCCTCCCTGTTCTCACCGGCTTTGTAGATACATATTAGTTTGGTCAGTGTACTTGTTAACACATAAACTCTCTCTTCCTGGAGCCAGTCATACTGTATAGAGTAGTATTTTTATACCTTTTGTCTTACAGCTTTTGCCAGTGCTTCTAAAAAGAAACCAGATTTTCTGGTCAACCTTGTACTTCACTAATCCAGACAACAAAAACAGTGCTTAACTGTTTTGTTTTTTTTTCTTTTCTCATTTGTGCTGCTGTTTACTTCTATTTCTCCTGTTTTGTGCCGTTGTCATTGATGTTTTTGGAAATTGCCAGCCTATGAAAGTTGGAGCTGCCCTCCCAGCTCCTGCAGTTTTCTCTAAAAGATCTTGGGAACCTGTTATTGTTAAATATTTCTAAATTATTTTGAGAACTCTAAATGTTTGCAGCTTCTGTTTTTAGAAAGAAACCTATGTGTTTGGTGCCTGTTGAGTAGAGAAGCACTTCAGTCACTTAACTTTAGGTTTCCTCTGGGCTTCAGGATGTTTCGGCATTCTAGGAGCTGATAAGTCTTTTTAGTGATAGGAGTTGACTGTAGCCTTCTAGTTCTGACTAGTAACTGACAAATTGGGAATCCTTAGCTGAAATGTTTACCCTGCCTGGGCTTTAATTTTTCACCTCAGGAGTAAGAATGCTAGATGATATGTAAGAGCCTTCTTAGCCTGGATGGATGTTTTGTGCTTTTATGAACTTTACCAGACACTACTTACCCCCAACATGTTAATCAGACTAAAAGCCTCCTTCCAGTAAGTGGACTGGACTTTGTCTTATTTTCATTTTTAGCAAACTCTTTCATTTAATGATAACTTTGCTTGAATTTTATGCTGGTTTTAAGTGTCCCCAGAAATGATTACATTATCATCAACAGAAGCAAAATTGACTTCTGCTTCATGATCCTTTAACTCTTATTCTTGTAGGGTCATCAAGACTCCTGAGGTAGCGAACTTGGCCTTGCTTGGCTTTGGAGATGTCTTTGCCCTGCTGTTTGACAACCGCTACCTGTACATCATGGATTTGCGGACAGAGAGCCTGATTAGCCGCTGGCCTCTGCCAGAGTACAGGAAATCAAAAAGAGGCTCGAGTTTCCTGGCAGGCGAAGCTTCCTGGCTGAATGGACTGGACGGGCACAATGACACAGGCTTGGTCTTTGCCACCAGCATGCCTGACCACAGTATTCACCTGGTGTTGTGGAAGGAACATGGCTGACACCAGGAGCCACCACCACTGACTGACTTTGGGTGCCAAGGCTGCAGGTTTTGGGTGCAACCTCTCTGGTAGCCGACTGCATGAACCAAAGTTCTCTTCTAATGATATCATCACGCAGTGCACAATCATTTATCTATGTTTGCCAGGGGCCAGGGTTCAGGGTGGGGGAGGGCTTGTTTTATTGACATACAGCACAGCATGCTAATGGGGTACACCATTGACTTCATTTGTACTTAGTTTTGTTGGTCATTGTAAGAGGATGCATTTGGAGTTCATCTTTCTTCAGTGGAATATTGGTTTTAAGTAAAGTTAAATGTTTCATCTGCTAATTGGTTGCCTATGAAATCACATTCAATCTGTTATTAAAAACTTTTACCATAGCTTTTTTTGTTTGTTTGTTTGACATTGAAGCAAAGGTGCTATGATGTTGTTACAGCAACTTTTTCACATGGGGCTTAGCTTTTGTAAGTGCCAGTGTTACAAAGACCACCAAGTCCTGTGACTTTCATGAACTTTCACCAAATACCAGTTCTACAGAAAGTCTGTCTTCCAGTACAAATCTAATTCTATAAATCGATTGTTTGTAACTTGTTCTAAACCTTAGTTCTTGGCAGAGTCACGATTGGCATGATTAAAATGTGACGTACTTCTGTAGTTTATGTATTTCCATGTGAAGAAAGCTTCCCTACCAATGCTCCTGGGTGAGTGCAGCACAGAGGCAATTTGAAGTAGTACAAGGGCCACTGGGCTGGAAGATAGGTGACTGGGTATTACCTAGAAACCTGCAAGCTCAGGCATATTGTTTCTCTTGGTTCTTGTTTGTGCAGGCGGGTGTACAGTAAAGATTCCTTCCTGTACTGCATCAACTGAAGGGTACAAAGTTGATACTGCAGTTTGGTTGAATTCTCTGATTTTTTCTTCAATAATATTTAAATGAACCTCTGATACAAAGTTATTATCTGTAAGGAAATCAATGACATAAAAAGAACAAATAAAAAGGGAATGTAAAGTATGTAACAGGTTCCACTGGGAAAACATCAGGAATTGGTGGAGGAGGTGCTGTAGGAGTTAGGCTTCTGTCCAGAAGCAATGTGCTAACTGGGAGGGAAAGACCCATGAACCTGACTTCCTCATTTGCCCCTAACTTGATCTGTGACATCAAGCAAGTTACCTTTCTCTCCCTAGAACCTCATTTTCTTCATTTTTAAAATGAAGAAGTTATTCTGGATTGGGGTTGGTAAACTCAAATGCCTTAGGAAGTCATGCAGGTAACAAAAATGGGTAGGATTTGTGGGGTCCTGGAAAATGCATCTAAGAGTGAAGTTACTCAGTTCTAGCTGTTTTATCATTAGCAGAAACAACTCAGTGTTGACAGGCATGGTTTTTCTCAGGAGTAGGTAGAAATTCAGATTTTTATTTGACATCCCCTGATTTTTAAAATTTTGACAGCTGATGGGGATTATTTATAATAAAGTGGGCTAAAAAAACATCTACAGTCTGTAGATCCTCTTTAAAGATCTTCCATCCTCTTTAAAGTCAGGGAATTTAGGGCTGGGGATTTAGCTCAGCGGCATAAGCACCTGCCTTGCAAGCAGGCAGTCGTGAGTTCGATCCCTGGTACCGATAAAAAGGAAAAAAAAGACAAAAAAAAAAAAAAGTCAGGGAATTCTATAGATTAACAGTGGAAGTGGTTCGACATTATTGTCATGAGTTAGAAGGTAGAAGGGACCGATGATGGAAGCTGTCTCTTGTGCTGTAACAGGAGTAAGGGAGCCACATGTTTTATTGTGGCCTCAACAGGACAGTGGTGTGAAGATGAACCTGAGAGTTGGAACCTCAGTGTGCCTAGGCACACAGCTTATCCTTTCTTGCTGCCTCTGATACTAAGCATGCCATTTAACAGATGGGCAAAGGGCTCTGGCAGAGCTCAGTGATGTGAGCTGTAATGTGGAAACATGGCTTTTCTCGAATCTGCAATATTGGCACTGAGCAGGACCATGGACCTTAGAATCAGTGGTTGGTTTTGAGGGCAGGTTTAATTAATAATTGTGTTGAAATTCCAAGGGGATTAGGTGAAAGAAGAGCATCTTCATCCGCGGGCCAAGTCTGGAGTTAACACGTTCCGCTGGCTTGAACCAACACCGAGTACATGTGCGACCTATCGGGCAGCCTGTTCCCCTGGGTAGAAGTACTGCTGTCCCTCGTGAGATGGTCACACGTGTACCACTGGTGGGTGATTCAAGCTGCCTGGCAGTGACGTGTATGAGTTCTGCCCTGTCCTCAGTGTGTTGATCCATCTCACATTGAATTCTATACATGAGCTCTGCTTTGTCCTTGTAGAAAAGGAACCAGAATGCAGCTGGAATCTTTTTAAGGAGTCTGTGGAGACTTTGGGCAGTGATGAGAGTAAGTGACTTCATTGTCAATTAGCCTGTGACAGTACTTGAGGTTACTGATTTAATGGTCATCTCTGCCCTGCATATATCTGATAGCTTCATGGACAAGTGAGAGTAGGCATCTCTGGGAGAATTTAAAAAAAAAAAAATGACCAGCTTGAAACTATGTCTGTCCCTTTTCAGTTTTCCGTGACGAATACACATGTTATCAAGATGCTGCTGCTGGATTTTGACAGCAGTACTTGAGGCAGTAGTTGGAGTTTTAGCTTCAGTTCCTCTCCACAAATACCTTTATTTTATCTAGCCTGCAGTTAATTGCTTTTTGGTGCTGGATTTATTCATACAGTTGACTTTTAAAAATAGAAAGCTAGCTCTTTCACAAAACAAAGCACAGGTACCAGGCAGTTTATAATGAATGCTATATAATTCCTTAGATTCCTTTCACAGAGTTTGGTGCTGTTCTGTGCAGCACTAAGTTTTGCTTTTTTTTATAGCACAGAGGCAGGGAAGGAGTGAGCAGGTAGGAGGTTTCGGTAAACTTTATTCTCAACCCATTGAAAGAAAGGTTCTGGTCTGGGGATTTAGCTCAGCAGCATAAGTGCCTGCTTTGCAAGCGTATGATCGTGAGTTCAATTCCCAGTACCGATAAAAAAAGAAAAAAAGAAAGGTTCCTTCAGTTTCTTTATTTGAAATCTGACCCAAACTCGACAGTATAGAACATCAGAGAAACAGGAAGGAAAGACCCTTCAGAAGAACTAGACGCTCAGAAAATCCTGCAGGAAGATACATGTATTTGCATTTCATACATGGGGAGTATTACTATTACAATCTAAGGTTTGGACTTCAGTTTTCATAGTTGAAAATGTATTCCATTCTGGCCATTGAAAATGTTTGGTAAGAATTGAGGGAGGGCTATATAATTTTGTTATTTGTTAACAGGAGAATGATTACTACTGTGCATTTGTAAAACAGGGAGAAAAATACTCTGGCAACAGTATTATTTTAGACATGAAAAATTGTCATTCAGGTTATCTTGACCTAAGGATGGTGGAGTCTGGCTTTGCACTACTTTGGCCAAACCCAGCCAGCTCCTTTAAGTTACAATTATGTGTCTTGTTTTCTTGGGAACCTGGAGATGAATCTCCTCACTCACCATCACTCTTACAGCTTTCTGTGCTTCATTTTCTGGGCCTTGTTGCATGAACCACCTGTCTTTCTCTAACGAAGCAAGCAGAAGCCCATCAAATCTCATGGCTGTTCCCAGATGTAATCAGGAGTAGGGCTCCCTAGTCCCTTCTCTTTCACACACAGGGCTGTCAGGATAGGGGAAAAGCCCTTTAGGTCTGCTTTCCTACCTGATTATGCGGGTGCTTTTGTTATGATGATTAAGACAAGACACTTGAATTGTGCAGTTCTCAGGTAGAGTGATGAAAACAACAGAATCGCCTTCTTGGGTTTTTTTCCCCCCTCTAGTGCTGACAGTTGAACTAAGAGCCTCTCTCTCTCTCTCTCTCTCTCTCTCTCTCTCTCTCTCTCTCTCTCTCTCACACACACACACACACACACACACACACACACCCCTTTTTGTCTAATTTTGAGGTCTTGCTTCTAAATTGTGCCTGTTGGACTTGAACTTAATCCTCCTGCCTCAGCCACCACAGTGCTGGGATTACAGTCCTGTGCCACCCTGTACAACTCCCAGGTTAGCCTTCTGGTAAAATGCCCACTGACCATCTTTGGCAGTGTCTCTGATCAGAGGTTCCTTGTGCCTGCTCTACAAACTGAAATCTTTCAGAATAAATCTTTCAGTAAATTTCTGAATTTTCTTTACACCTTTCCCTCAATGATCATGCTCAGCAAATAAAGACATTTTGCTGTCAAGTTGTTTACGTTTTGTCTTTCCCTGAAACAGTTCAGTTGCCTCAAGCTAGTTTTTCAGTCCTAACCATTGTAAACCCACTTAATGCATCCCACAGACTCCAACTATCTAGTCTTTGCAAATGTATCCAGATGAATATGTTTTTATATTTTCAAACCTGGCAAGGTATTCAGGTGACAAAAGTTCTTAATTATTTGATATTCTTACACTTAATGAACAGATGTTATTTCACTGATTTAGACTTAGGATGCTCGATGAGAATGCGCAGGTTGAAAAGGCTGGTCTCTCAGCAATCCAGCATCTGTAAGCAATTTCACAAACTGATCAGTAATTTGGCGTGTGTTGTGATCTAGAGGGATTGAGGTGAAGCTTCCATATTTGAACTGTGGTGGGGGTTGGGGGGAACTTGCTTAAACCAGTTGCGGAGTGATTGTGGAACAAGATGACTACAAAATGAGAAATTATTCTCATGTGTCATAGAACCATTCTTTTACCCATGAGTGACTGTGCTAGTTATAAATCATAGCTATACATGAAAGCAGGTTCCTTCACATAGGTGACATTGGTTGCCAGCCCAATGTACTTGTTTGTAATTGAAAGTAATAAAGTTACATTTCCTTAAAAATACCTTGTGCAGTTGAGACTTTTTTCTTGGCCACGCCCCCATCTGGTTCAGTGGACTTTCAAAAGTATATTTGGGGCTGGGAGTGTAGTTTAGAGTGCTTGCCCAACATGAGTAAGATTAAGGGGTTTTGTCTTCAAGGCACAAAATTTTGTGTATTTTTAGAAATGGAGCTGTTTTTCCTGTGATCTAAAGTGGCTCTGCCCCCCCCCCCCCATGTTCACCACAATGTAACAGTAAGTAAAATGCAGGGAAGGAATTCTTATGACTTCAAGGAATAGATGCGTTTGGAAGGGAAAGGTGCCATTTTACGGATTCCAGACCTTGGGATTGTCTTCTACCCTTTTTTCATCCTCCTGTTTTGTGTAGGTTGTTTGTTTTTTGCTGGAGTTTGAGCCCAGGGCCTTCAAAGTGAGCTGCATCCCAACCTTATTTGTTTAATTTTGAAACTGGGTCTTGTTAAATTGTCCAGACTGGATTTGAACTTGCAGTCCTCCTGCCTCAGTCTCCCATACTGCTAGGATTACAGGCCTGTACCACTGCACGTGGTTAATTTTAATATTTGGGGCCTCTCATTTGCTTAACATGGTTCTGTACCTGTGATCTCCCAATGGCACCTTACAGGACAAACTCATTTCTGTTGTTACAAACTAGTAAAGCTAGGGATGTGGCAAAGGTGTGGTGAAAGCCCTGATTTTCAGCCTCCCGATTTTTCCTACCTGTATTTTTCCTACCTTGTTTTCCTTCCCATTCTCTCCCTGGGTCATCACTTAAAAAATAGAGCTGCTACTTTTCCCTTTCCCACTCGGGTGGGCACTTTTGCAGTTGTGTACCTGAACGCTTGCTTGGCTTGTGTTACAGAGTGTGTCTGGGTTCTCACCTGAAGTCCCAGCTCATTTCTTGTGGTTATCATTCCCTTTCTCTTGTACTTTGGGCTTGTTCTTCCTTCATAGAAAGTCTTCATGTTCCCTCTCACCAATTCTAGGACCAGCTTTTGAACGATCCCATTAATCTCCCACTGTTTTCTTGTCCCCACTATTTTTAAAATCTGACCACCATCTTCCACTTAGTCTAACCAAGCATTTTGGTCTGTGGAAGTTAGTTGTGCAGTGCATTTAGCAATAAAACACATAACTTTTGCAGTTGACGTTAAGTTTTACCTATGATCTAAAAAATTTCCAAAATTCAGGTGACTGTCTTGTCTCCCCAGCAACCCTGTAAAACTGAGTGTAGGGCTCTCCAGGTTCAGTAAGTTCTTGAGTGTTTAATAAATTCTATAAGTTATTTTAAGGACTATGTGAACTAAGAGAAAAACAACTTAGAACATCAGAACACTGAAAATTCAGAATAAATGTCACAAGTAAAATGAAAGACCAGTTCTGCACAGTTTTTCTCTATTCTTCCACATCCTGTGGACGCCTATTGTATGGAGAATAGTTGGGTAGAGTATTTGATGGCCACGTTGTAATTTAGATATGAGTATTTCTTGCTGGTGGGATATTCCTTGTCCTTTGTGTTATAAGCACATGTTCTATTTGGTTTGTGATAAAGGTTGTTAATAAAAACTTACAGAGGGGGGATTTAGCTCAGCGGCATAAGCGTCTGCCTTGCAAACAGGCAGTAGTGGGTTCGATCCCCGGTACCGATAAAAAAGGAAAAAACAAAACAAAACAAAAAAACCTTACAGAGGAAATTATCTGGAGTTCTTCATCAGTATGATTTTTAACATTCTTTTCTAATCCTTAGGCACATGTATAGATTTATATGACTGCAATCATGGTTGATAGTGTGCTGTCAGAAATGTGTTTTAAAGTCTTTATAACTGACAATACATTGTAATATTCCTTCATTATTGTAATTTGCTAAACTATTCCTGTTTGGGTAATTAGGCAATTTCTAGTTTTGCCTGTTAGATAATGCTATATGGAAGTCTGTATTTCCTCAGAATAATTTCTCTTTTACTGGTAAAAGCAAAGAGAAAAAAAAATCTGTTTTTCTCTTACCAATACAGGTGAGTGCATAAAAATAGTTTTGCTGAACAATTGCAAAGTGAATGTTGTCTACTTCTTCTCCAAGTCAAGAAAGAGCATTTCTGGCACCACAGAAGTATTTGGGTTTAAAAAGAGCACTCTAAATCTTCTACTTAATATTTAGTATGGGACTTTACAAAGGGGGCTGGGTTGACTTATGTATCACAGTGCTGGATTGGTGTACATTTTACAACACACCATCACTTTTGAATGATTTTTAAACATCTGCCAAACTAACGAGTAGAGTACCCCAAAGTTATTCCCATTGACATTTCTTTAATGTGTGAAAACATTTTTATGTGTTTCTTTTGATCTGTCTGCATCTTATACCCACTGAGATTATAGGGTTTTTTCTTTCTTTCTTTCTTTCTTTTTTTTCTTCTTTTTTTGGTACCGGGGATCGAACACATCACCTTACACTCGCCAGTCATGTGCTTATGCGGCTGAACTAAATCCGTGGCCTCAAGAACACTCACAAATCCATTTTATTATGTTTTCACATGCTTGTGAGTTGAATTATAGAATTTTACTAATTTAGATGTCACTTAGAAATAATTCAATCCAAGAAGTAAAGTTTATTACATGAAAAGGATTGTGTCAAGTAACCTATCAGTGGCATTTATAGACCATTAATTACTGTGATATATTGCAAATTATGCATTGTCTCCTAGAGTAGGTCTAGTAAAACCCAGTACTAAAAAATAGTTAGTCAACAGTGCTGAATAGATACCAGTATTTTAATTTAACCTTGTACTAGTGATGTATCATGGGTGATCAGTAATGTTGGAAAGGAAACATGAGCAATTACAAATCAAGCTCCCCCCCCCAAGATTAGCTATAATATGTATTGAAGTTCAAAGTGAGGAATTAACCTGGAAAGCCACCAAGTGCAGCTTCCCAGCACATACTAAGCCTCGGGTTATTCATTGAGTCTTAATGCAGAGCCAGGGAGGGGCTGTCATGTGTGCTTTTCTGCCTCTGGCTGGCCTCTCAAGTTTAGAGATTTTGCAGGATAACACATTCCGGAGTTTGTTAGTTCAGCAAGTTCAGCTGTGTAAAGCAGCTCTTGAGCCTGTTGATTATTCAGGCTTTAAGGGCACAAGGCTTGAGTTCTATTTGAGGGGAACCGAAAAACACTAAAAGTTATGCAATGTCTGTGTATTCGAAGAATCAGAGAGGTAAAGTTTGTGTTGCTTTTTAAAATGACCTCTCTTCCCCACCACTTGGATATGGAGAACAAAAGCTCTTGTGTGCTCATCCTGTCTGGTCTGGTACAAAGTAAATTGGAAGTGGGGATGAGTAGCCGCCAAGAGGGGTGTTGCGTTAGTTCCCGTTGTTTTCCTGTAAGCCATTGCTCTCAGGTGTGATTCTTTTATAGCATATGCACATCAGCTGGAGGCTTGTTAGAACTGCAAATCATAACCAGGGCAAATGAATCAAACTTTGGGACCAGAGCCCCGCATGTATTGAGAAACCTCTAAGG
This sequence comes from Cavia porcellus, assembly GCF_034190915.1. Classification (NCBI taxonomy): domain Eukaryota; kingdom Metazoa; phylum Chordata; class Mammalia; order Rodentia; family Caviidae; genus Cavia; species Cavia porcellus. The sequence continues at coordinate 167,470,866 of NW_026947484.1, forward strand.
GCACAAATCACAGCTGTTATCTAGACTGTCCTGCCACCTAGTGGAACTTAATGGAGTAGCATCTGGTGATGAGTTAGAGCTAGATTGTGTTGCTGCTGACCAAGGACTTTCTTGCCCTTCAGGATGCACCTCCCTTTGAATGTGTTCTAGTACACTCACAAGTTTTGTTTCCAGTTATCTTAGGGCACTTCACATCAAGACATCGCCAAGCAGTCTGAGAAAACTAGTCCTTGCTGTTTTAGAAATGCCTTTAATTTTTAAAATTTTTTTTATTTAAAGAGAAAAAAAAAAAAACCACAAAGCAGTAAAAGGGTATAAGTAATACAGAATTTCAAGAAAAAAAATATACTGTAAGAAATCACTAGTTAATAGATTACATATTGTCATATTAGAAACAGTTGTCCAAATTACAAAATTAAAGCACACAAAGTGGACATTCATACAATGAGATTGCAGTAAGTTCTGTTCAATGATGCAACAAAAACTCAGTAATATGGTTTTCTATCCTACACACTTAACTATACATGAAGTTATATCCTTTAGCCCACTTTCTTTTCCTCTCGTTTTTACAATAACAATTACACTTTTTGGGTTTTATTACTCCCACAGTTCTTACAACTTTTTTTTTTTTTGAAGAGAAAAAAAAAAAAACACCAAATGTGACAAAGCAAAACAGAGTCAGAACAGAAGGATGGACATAGTACATGATGCAAAAACAGAATACCAAGTGATCAACAATGGTTACCATTATGCCTCTGCTATCCTAAAAAGAGTTGCCTATATCATCCGGTATAATAGAATTAGACAAAACAGTACAGAACACCAATAAAACCTACATTGGAGACCTTATAGGACTTCAAAAGAAGATAATAGTCAAACCATAATGGGCATCATAGTAAATCTTATTGCCTTCAAAGTGGTAGCCTATACCCTCAAACTTGATACTATCAAACAAAACAGAATATAGTAAAATAAGTGAGAACAAGATGGGGAGAGCAATATAGGGGTTCAAATCAGGTTAATAGGAAAACAAAAAAGTTACTATAATATATCCCACTATTTTTAAATTTAGTTTTCCCTTAATTAAAAAAATAAGAAAAAATAATTTTTTTTTTTTAAAAAAGGGGGAGATTGAGATAAAGGAGGACATAGTAACAGAACAACTCAGGTCAGAACTGAACAATTTAAGCATCATTGTGTTTCACCACCAGATAACCTGACATAATAGTAGTCACCATAGTGTCTCTTTCCTTGAATTATTTGAGTATAACTTCGTATACTATAGCATAAAACATATCAAGACAGTGTGAAGCCATTCAAGAGAATGAAAGAATTACAGGGTATTTAGAACCATGTAACAGAAAACTAACAACGGTTTCTATATTATGTCTTTGCCTATAAAAATTTTGTTTATACTATCGCATATAGTAAAATATAATAAGATACAACATGTTAAAACCAATGGGAACAGATGACAACAGCTTGATGGGACTTCAAAACAAGATGATATTAAATCAGCACTAGCTATTACAATGTCTTGTTTTCTTCAAAATAGCTATTCGTACTATCACAGACAATAAAATCGAACAACCCAGATTAAAACCATTTCTTTTTCCTTTTTTTTTTAAAGCCAATCAAATTTAGCAGTGGGGGGGGTGGTATACCAACATTAGTGACACTAATGTTAATAAGTTCTGATAACCCACTGCCATCGGACCAGCCAAAACCATTTCAATTAATGAGTGAAAACATTATATGGCTTCAAACCAATATGATTGGGAATCATGATTACCACATACTTTTATGTATTCTTATCATTTCTTACACTAGGGAAACTATTCAGTATTTATACATGTGAGTTTGATTTATTTCACTTTATGAGTATGGTCTCAAGCTGCATCCATTTATTTATAAATATCTCACTGTGATCATTGTTTTTTTTTAATTTTATTTAAGGAGAAAAAAACAGAAAAAGGGTACAAGTTATACAGAATTTCAGAAAAAATAAACAGTAGGAAATCACTAGTTAATTACATATTGTCATCTTAGAAATAGTTGCTCATGTTACAAAATTAAAGCATATAGAGGGGACTTTCAAACAGTGAGACTGCAAACAGTTTTGTTCAGTGATCCAGCAAAACTCAGTAATATGGTTATCTATCTTATACACTTAAATATATATGCAGTTATATATCCTTTAGAGCACTTTCTTTTCCTTTCTTTTGTACAATGACAATTACACATTTTGGGTTTTATTACTCCCACAGTTCTTATTACTTTTTTTTTTGAAGAAAGTAAAACCAAATGTGACATAAAGGACAGAGTCAGTCAAATCAAAAGGATGGACATAATACATAATATAAAACCAAAATACAAGATGATCAACAATGGTTACTATAATGCCTCTTGTTATCTTAAAAAGAATTGCCTATATCTCAGTTATAATAAAATTGAACAAAACAGTAAAGAATAAGACCAATAAAACCAAAACATTGGAGACATTAGAGGACTTCAAAAGAAGATAATAGTCAACCAGAATGGGTGTCACAATGAATCTTATTGTCTTCATAGTTGTTGCCTATACTTTCAAACTTGGTACTATCAAGCATAACAGAATAGAGGAAAATCAGTCAAAACAAGATAGTGAGAGCAATACAGGATTTCAAATCAAGTTAATAGGAAATCAAAGTGGGTTACTATAATATATCCTGCTATTTTTTATTTATTTTTCCCTTAATTAAAAGGATAAAAATGAAACGTAGATAATAAAAAGGAGATTGAGATAAAAAAGAGGGCATAACAACAAAACAGCACAGGTCAAAACATAGTGATTTAAGCAAAATAGTGTTTCACCCAAGATAATCTCGACATAAAAGTAGTTACCATAGTGTCTCTTCCCTTAAAATCTTTGGGTATAACTTCGTATACTGTAGCATCAAACATATCAAGACAATGTAAAACCGTTCAAGAGAATGACAGTATTACAGGGTATTTAGAATCAACTAACAGAAAATGAACAATGGTTTCTGTATAATCTCCTTGTCTATAAAAGTTTTTGTTTATATTATCACATATAATAAAATCCAATAAGATACAACATGTTAAAACTGATGGAGACAGAAGAACAAAAGCTTGATGGGACTTCAAAACAAGAGGATATTAAATCAGCACTACCTATTATGATGTCTTGTTTTCTCCAAAATGGCTGTTCCTACCATCCAACCTTCTCTGCCTCATTTCTGTTGAGCTCTTTTTCTGTCATTAGTTGTCAGTTTGTCCTCTTCATTTCACTTTCTGCTCCATTCATTGTGGCCGCTCTGCCACTGTTTCTGGAATCTTGGTATTTTTCATTTTTAGAATATCCTGCAGTAATCTCTGTAGAGTTGAATTGGTGGTTGCAAATTCCCCTAGTTCCTCTTTATCCTGGAAGCACCTTGTTTTTCCATCAGTTTCTAAGGACAGTTGTGCAGGATATATCAATCTTGGCTGGAGGTTATTATCTTTCAAAGCTTGAATAATTGCCCCCATGCTCTTTGTGATTTGATAGTTTGTGCCGAGAAGTCTGCTGTAATTCTGATGGGTGTTCCCTTGTAAGTGATCTGTTTCTTGTCTCTGACGGCTTTTAGTATTCTGTTCTTGTATTGGATTTCTGGAATTTTGATTATTATATGCCTGATTGTAGCTCTGTTTGGGTTGTAGATGGCTGGGGTCCTGTATGCCTCATATATCTATCGTTACCTTTTGCTAAATTAGAAAAATTCTCCTGGATTATTTCTGTGGATAGCTTTTGTAGTTCATTGGTTTGTGTCCCTACTTCTTCTTTTATGTTCTTAGTTCTTAAGTTATAGATCCTCTTCTCATCTTCTAGCCTTTGTATTATTGCTGTTTGTTTTTTTGTTATTTTTAAGAAGTTTTTCATTTCATGCTCCCTCCTTACAAATCTGTCCTCCAGTTCTGATAATCTATCCTTAGTTTCTTTCAAGCTGTTATGCCAGCTTTCAATAGAGTTTTTAGTTTCCTGGTAATCTCTTTGAACCTACTTCACATATTCTATGTTTTCTCTATTTTCTCCATCAAACAATTCTCCCCTTTTTTTCTGTTCTTCCATTCCACCATCTGTTTTTTCTTGGGCGGTGCTTAGCATTTCTCTAACTATTCTACTTATTTCTTGCTTTATTTCATTAAATACTTCATTTTTGAACTCGTCTATGAGGCTCCAGAAATACCGCTTTATGTCTATAGGTGCCGTGTTGGATATTGCATGTTTTCTGTCTTCATTCTCTTTTGCTTTTACCTTTCCTGGATCAGTGTTCTCAGGATTGGGGACTGAGGACTCTTTCTTGTTGCTCCCTTTCCCCATACTTTTTGTTCCTTCCATACAAGCTTATGTAGGAGGCCCAGTTTTTTTTCTCTTTACAGTTTGTTTGAGTCCGCCGGCTAGGTGTTCCCACCCACTGCAGTGTACTAGGGAGACACAGACCTGGGCAGCCTCTGCTGGGCCCGTCCGTCCAGATCAACCTAGTGAAGGCTTCACTGCTAGAGTGCACTGCCAGGTGCACTGATTTGGGCTAGCCTACTGGATCTTAGTCCATGGCGTTACCAGGCCAAGCACTCCCCACCAATCCCACTTGAGAGGGGAATATGTGACTAAAGTCACTGCAGGGCCCTGTTCCGGCTAGTCTGCCTGGTCCTAGAATGTCCTTTATTGGAGCCTCCTAGTCTATGAAAGGGTCCCCATTCTCTCACTCACCGCAGGTCGATGCAGGGCTCTCTGCCAGTCCCGCTCTCAACGCCATTTGGTTCGCTGATTCCCGCTCTCAGAGCTTTCGCACGTCTCTCTCCCTGCTGTGATGATTGGGACGCAGTACTGGCAGCAGGAAATTCAAATTGAGGCTTCTAGTGGTGCAGGCTCCAGCTTCCGTGCTGAGATTCATTTCCAGTTGGTTTCTCTCAGGTTAGTTCATTCCTGGGTCAGCAGGGTACATCTCCCCTCGCTTAGGACTCCTCACATGGCACCACTCCTGGATTCTAAGCTGGTAATTTCAGAGATCCTCCGTGGCTGCTGTTATTTGTCCGCCATGTTCTCCCAGAAGTGGTGTGATCATTCTTTATAGCTGAATAGTACTCCATTGTATAAAAATACAACTTTTTTATCCATTCCTCAGTTGATGGACACTTAGGTTGTTTCCAAGATCTGGCTATTACAAATTGTGCTGCTATAAACATGGGTGCACATATATCACTGTGCTATGATGCTTTCAGTTCTTCTGGGAATATGTCTAAAAGTGGAAAAGCTGGGTCAAATGGGGCTTCCAATCCCAGCTTTCTGAGAAATCTCCAGACTGACTTCCACAAGGGTTGCACCAGTCTACACTCCCACCAACAGTGCAGGAGAGTTCCTTTTTCCCCACAGCCTCTCCAGCAAGAAGTGCCTTTAATTTTACACTGGAATTATGTTGTACACTGGAAACATACACTTCTATTAAATAATGCCATTGAAGGATAGCCACACAGGGAAATGCCAAAGCATAAGTGGAAAAACAGGATTAAAAATGGCATACAGAGAATTCAGGTTAAATGTTATAAATATGCATAAGAACAAACTGAAATACATAATTGGGTAATAGTGGCTATCTCTTAAGGACAGGACAGGTAAAGATTCTCTTTATGCTCTTTTCACTTGCTTTGTTTTGTTTTGTTTTGTACTGGAGATCAAACTCAGTGTTGTGCTTGCCAGGCAGGCACTTATGCTGCTGAGCTAAATCCCCAGCCCTCTTTTTGTATTCTTTAAGTTTCCTGTACTGAACATGAATTATTTTTAAGAATAATTTTTAAATTATTTTATTGTCAAATCCCTTCTCTCAGGAAATACTTACTAGATCCGTACTTTACCCAGGCATTATGCTAGACCCTGAGGATTTGGAGATGAAACTGTATGTGATCCCTGCTTCCAGGAGCTCCTGGGTTCCAGGGGAGCACACACATGAAACCTGGTTCATGAAATCAAAGCAGCACAAGGAAGGGAGAAGTCCTGCTCAGGGTGAAGACCAAGGTTTCACTTCCTCAGAGCTCCTAAACTAATTAGAATGCCATACACCTTAATTGCTAGTTTGTGTCAGCTGTCTGTGGGTTGCTACACATTAGCTCTATGGCTGGTGAAACTGTATCTTTTATGGGGAGATCTTAATAAGGAGTCCTATAGAGTCATGTAAGACACCACTAGAATTTGAAGACCAAAAAAGAAAAGTCATTTGAAGAAAAAAAAAAAACAATTAAAATTCCACATTAAAAGGAGGAAGGTGGTGGTGATAAAGCATAGTTTTTCCATTTCTGAATTCCCATGTTTAAAAAAAAAATAACTACATAGCAAGATGAAAAACCTAGGCAATACTGACAATGAAACTAGGAAACCAGGTAACCCTATGGCTCCAAACTGCCTGCTGCCCCAAAAACATTATGCATAGGGGAAGGAGATAGGAACAGAATAGTACATAATGGGCCTGATGAGAACCCAGAATAAGACACCAGGTGGTCACTGGAGTTGGGTGGCCAGTCTGAAAGCATCCCCTGAAGCCGGAAGAGGTGGTCTCTTCCTTACCAGGTGTGGGTGTGGAGCCCTAGGCTCAGGGATCAGTGTTGCCTTTATGAACTTTTGGGATTAAGTTGTTCTCTCCTAGGATAGGCACCACACTTGGGGGAATTCCTGGAACTAAAATAAAAACTAAGCAGGACAGGGACAAAGGAGGAAAGAAAGAGATGGCCCAGATCGCAGAAGGGCTAAGGAAGAAGGCAGGAAATCCCGGAGAACAAGCTGCCATATTTTTTGACTATGAAAAAGCAATAGAAGAGAGGAACCGTGAAGGTCAAAAAGCTTGCCTGGCTATAACTTCGTTCCAAAAAGCCAAGAAAACTAATTTCACATAAAAATAAACAGAAAAGTATCAGAGCCACACTTCAAGGTTATTGAAACAAAATATGAGCTAAGAGAAAGCAGAAGAAACATCCTTACAGTGAAAGCATATAAGGGTCATAAAACAGATCCAAAGTATAACATTTAAAAACACTAACATCCATTAAGAAGGTGATTAAGACATGAAAAACTGTAAATTAGAACAACTCAAAATGAAGTGACTTTATGAAACAATTGGAAAGGATTTTTAAAATGATCAACCTAGAAAGAACATAAGAACTGACCATAGTGATAAAAATAGAGAGAGAGACCTTAAGAGATAAATGATGGTGAAAAAGAAAAATATGTTTAAATCAAAAGAAAATCAAGAGATAAGTCTGGAGGGCAACAACACATATTGAAGGCAGGGAGATCCAACATACAGTTAACAGGAGCCCCTAAAGAAGAAAGCCAAAATGAGGTAGGAACAAATTGAAAGTTTAAAAGGAAAACTTTTCTTTAAAACGGTGGAAACTATGTATCAGAAGTGTAACATAAGGATATAGATCCAGAGGAGCCAATAGCAAAACATTCTATTAAACTTACCAAACTTAAGGGAAAAAAATTTTTTTTGGACATCCAAATGGTAAATGAGAGGAAGCATTGCTTAATAAATTATTCCAACTATAATTGAGGATAAAAGAAGTATCACCAGCTTGCAACCCCTTTGAATAAATACAGAGGCATTAAGCACCTGCAGCTGCTAATGTCACAGAGCCACAGCTAAAGACACAATGTATCCCCTGTGGTCCTGCCAAATGCCCTCTGCCCTCTGTGATTTGTAAAAAGAACTAAAGTGAATCAACCATTTCCTGAATCCACCTGCCAACTTGCAGGAAATGCCAAGGACATAGTGTGTTGAAATGCAACAAAAGGACATAATCAGCAAAATCCAGACTGGGAAGCTTCAGGTTAAGTGACTGAGTTTTTCAACAGCTATATTTCCAGAAAGTTAAAAGGATGAAGCATCTGTAGATTAAAAGAGGCTTAAAAGACAAGACTAAGAAGAAAAACAGACAAGATTATAGGGCCTAATGCATATTTGGGTGGTAAAATCATGAGAAGAAAAAATGATTACTATCAAGTCAGGATAGTGGTCCCATATGATTGGAGTGAAGCTTCCAAGTGGCTGGCAAAGTTTACTTTCTGACCTTTCTGACCTTCTATTTCTACAAATAGAAAAACCTAATTAGTCGTTAGGTCCTTGTAGTGCTAACATTTTCACCTCTTCCGTTTCTTTTCAAGAATCAAAATTTAGGTCTAACCCAGAGAAAGTAATTCTCCCTGATTTTGTCAATTGCCAAAACTACTGTAGTAACCACTGGGAAAAAATATAACAAAAGACAAAGCTATTTTTTAAAAAATTTAAAAATTTTTATTTTAAAGAGAAAAACAATAAAAACAATGATACAGAATTTCAAACCAAGAACTTTTAAATGCCAACACAAGTGATAATAGACTTAATCAATGAATAAAACTCATACCTGAAAATCGTATTAGATGATTTCATTGGGTTTCTTTAAGAGAATATTGGAGCTGTTTATGATAAGCCAGTATCAAAGGCATATTCAGTTAAATATTAGGTTTCTTTTCAAAGATTAAGATGGTATTTCTTTCCTTTTTTGATAGATTTTCTTTAGTAATCCAATTCCAATTTTAGTTTCATTGTTTTCCAGCCTGCACGTGTATACATTCAGCAGGAACAAAAGGTATTTTCACCACATTTGGTTAGTTACAATGATATAAATGACTTTAAAATTTGGGGAGGGGGTGCCGAGATTTAGCTCAGTGGCACAAGGGCCTGGCCCGCAAGCGCGAGGTCTTGAGTTCAATCTCCGGTACCCAAAAAAAAAAATAAATAAAATTGTTTTTTGTTCTAAGAAGCAGTCTGATGAGATCTCTTGTTAAAATGGCAAGTTAATCTTGCTTTCTTCTTCCCTCTTTTTCTAGACTTTACTAAAATGGTATTATAGGAATAATAAAACTAATGTTAAGAGGAGGCATCAGTAGATGTTAGGCTACAGATTTTTTGAAAGTTAAAAGCAGATGTGTAGGGAGGAGCAGTAACTAATTTCGAAGACCTCAAAGGAACCTCAAGGTCTAGGTCATGAATTTGGGATGGTGACACTTGCCTGTCGTCATAGCTACTGTGGAGGCTGAGGCAGGAGAGTCATTTGCGCCTGAGTTTAAAACCAGACTGGGCAACATAGTGAGATCTATTCTTAATAACAAAGAGCAAAGCACAGTTCACACAGCAGTGCTAAGTTCTCCTGTGGCATAACAAAAGGTAAATACCTAGGAAAGAGCTAACAATATAAAGCATACTATTTTGAAATATAGAGTTAAATATGTGAGCGCAAGACTCAGCTAAATGTTTTAAAGTGGCCCTTTTGGGGGTGAGAAAGAACAGAGAACTGCTGGGCTTTAAGTGTATTATTTTGCCCTACATGTAGGGAAATTTTTCCATTCAAGCTTTCTGTAATTTTATTTGACAATATTCAAATACTTGTTCTTTAGTTATGGGAAGGTAGATTTTAATTTGGCACAGGGAGGCTACTTAGAGCTATTCCCCTGAAGAGCACTCAGGAGCCCCTCCATGCTGGAGGCATTCAGCATTGGTGTCCAAAATGCAATAGAGCAGAATTCCTACTGCACACCCAGTATGTGCCAGATGTGAGGAGAAGTCCTTGAATGTGTACCCTCATTAACATTTGAAGAGCTGAGTCTTAGCCTCACACCCAGGGCCTGGTTCACGACCGAGCAGAGGAACACAAGTCTGCCAGACCCTAAAGCCAGAGCTTTTCTCATCTATCATTCGGCTGCCCCATGAAGGAGAGTCGCTACAACCTTGGGATTTGAGCACCATGGGATTTTTTCCAGCACCTGGGTGAGACTGCTAGGTTGGTGTGGACTGGATCAGAGGGGAAGGCGCCCCTTGGGAGATCCAGGGCCTTCAGAAGAAGATGGAGCTTGGGAAATAGTACTGCCTGCACTGCCCGGCTTGGAGACAGCTGCAGTCCTAACCGTCTTTTCTCTGCGTGCTGGGGCTCTTTGGCAGTCTCCTTAGGCCCCTCCAGCTTTGCCAGGCTGCTTTTATAGTGTTTAGTGGAGGGGCAAAGCGGAGGGCTAGAGGAAGACAGTGTGTCTCTGGAGTCCACACCTTCTCTGGACTCCTGAAACCTAGTCTCTTTGGGCCCTCGAATGGATCTCTTTAGTAATTATTCTTTTGGTGCCCTACAATGTGGTCTCCACAGGTACCCACCCAACTTAGTGCTACCATACTGTGAAGGTTGACATTTTATACATGGCCCCTCTGGACCCGTATGAGAATGTTTAATATGACTAAATATTACCAGATTATTGCAGAATAGCTGCAGCCATCTACTCCCACCAACAACAAAGGGTGACAGATACGTGAATGCTTAAGGACATAAAGATACTCAACATCATTAGTCATCAAGGAAACACAAATAAAAACCACAAGATGGCACTACACATCCAATGGAACTTCTAGAATTAAAAAGCCTAATCAAAGTCAATCCTGGCAAGACTGGAGGGACTGGAGCTCTCAGACACAACTGCTGGGAATTCTGAATGGTTCTACCACTTTGGAAAAATGATGATAGTTTCTTAAAAACTTAACAAGCATCTACTATATGACCCAGCCATTCCATTTCCTGCTTTTATACCCAAAAGAAACAGAAACACACACCCAGAAAAAGATTTGAACATAGATATTTATAGCAGTTTGATTTTCAATAGGCCCCAAACTGGAAATATTATAGGTATATATTAACAGATACATAGGTAAACAAATTGTGGTGCATAAAAAGGAAAAGTTCTCAATAGATACAATACCAGGGATGAACTTAAAATTATGCTGAGTGAAATAAACTAGATAAAAAAGAAGGCAAACTATGATTCCTTTTATACCAAAATGTTTTGTGTATGTATATATATATATATATATATATATATATATATATATCCCTGCATATTATATGTAAACCCTTATATATAAATGCCTATATATATACTATATACATTAACTCCTAGCTAACCAGGGGTTATCTGGGGTGGAGGTGGAGGGAAGGATAGGTTGCATGGACGCCATGGTCTGAATGTTTGTATTTTCTCCAAGTCCTGTGTTAAACTCCTAAGCCCCAAGGTGATGGGCTGTGGAAGGCTATTGGGTCATGAGGGTGGAACTTTTTGTACCATCATAAAAATGATTTCACACCTCTGAAGAAGCTGACTCTTACCCAGAATGTGATCTTGGACTTCCAGCCTCCGTAACTTATAAGAAATGGTATTTCTGTTGCTTATAAAGCACCTTTTCTAAACTATCCTGTTACTACAGCCTGAAATGATTTAAGACAAAGAGTCAGTAACAATCTTCGGAAGTGATGAAGGTGATTATCATGATTGTAGTGATGGTTTGTTTCACAAGGGCGTACTACATAAAAACTCATCAAAGTTTCATTTGCACTTATTACATGTTCATCGTACTTCATTAAAGAGGTAAAAATGGTTGTTTTTTGCACTGTATTTTTAAATTCCTTACTTTCCCGAGCTTAGTTTTCTCTTTTTTGAAAAGCAGTTCACATGATTGGTTCAGCTGAATGCATATTTACCATGCATGTTCTTGGCTGGTCTGTTTAGTGGTTTTGCTTCACACTGTAGATGTTTGTTGTCCTTTTGCTGTGTTGCTTTCCTCAGGAGGCTAATTAGTTTGGTCTGTGAGCTCACGTTCCCCTGGGATGTTGGTTGCTCTATATAGTAGTGTTTAGGGAGACACTGAGGACCAGGTGCTAGTGTCTGTGCACCTCCTAGATTTAAGGAGAGAGGAGGAGACGATTCCCAAGTTGCAAAAACCCAGGATCCACAGAGTTGCTTTTTAAAACCATTTTTTGTTCGTCTGTTTTTGAAATAGGGTCTTGCTGAGTTGCCCAGGCTGGCCTTGATCTTGTGATTTTCTTACCTTACCCTCTGAAGATGTGGGATTACTCCCAGGAACCCCCATAATTGGCCACAGAATTGCTTTTGATCTTTGTGGTTTAATCCCACTTTTCACAATGGGATTCAACCTGAGGTCCAGATTTACCTTTAAATGTGTGGAGAGAAGCAGCATGGGGAGGAGTGAGTCCCACTGGGTGGGATCTCTGTGTCCACTTGGTTTTCTCCTGGAGAGGGCTTTTTGCTTTCTGGTTGGTTAATGCACAGGGTTTGGCTTGACTGCCGGTTTCTAAAGAAAAGGGGTTGGTAATGATGATCCCAGATGACGCCTGGCTGAGGCATAACCAGTCTTCTGGGCTTTCCTCTAGGATCCTCGCTCTGTCTCTCCATTAGCCCTTTCCCAAACCTCTACGCAGCCCAGCAGACCACGCTCGCTGCACGCATCCACTTCAGACTCACCTCTGTCTCCCCAGAGGCTTCGTTTGCTGGTTTGTGAATTTTTAAATCTCCTTCCATTTCACTTAAATAATGTTTCTGGAATGCATTTTAGGAGTTGGGAGAGGCCAACCGTATTAGTTTACTGTCTCAGTAAAGGCCCAATTCTTTACTTTATGAATTAGACCCATATGATGTTTTGAAAAAATGGTCTAGATCTGAAAATCAAGTTCTCAGTATTCAAGAGAACTAAATATAATAAAAACTACAGAAAAATGGAAAATAGTTTGCTGATTCAAAATCCAGGGTGGGGAAGCCTTTTAAACATATTTTGACAAATATGTTAGAGTGGTGTCCATTTTGAGTTAACATTTAGTAGATCTGGAAATGGTTGACATTACCCTGTATTGAATGGTGAGAAAAATGAAATCTGAACAACTCTAAATAAATGAAATTTTAACTTCTGCAATCCCACTGGCTTCCAGGCTGTATTCTGAGTCTATTAAGACTTTTCCTGCTTTAGGGTCTTTATAATTACTATGCTATTTGTCTGAAACATACCCCTCCGAAATCTTCAGTTTTTAGCCTTGTTAATACTTAGGAACATTCTCAGATTTTCGCTTTCTAGAGATTTCCACGCCCACTCTGCCCAAAACCTCTATGTATTACCAATGCCAATCGTTTTCCAACATTTGGTTTTCTTATCACCATGGCACATATATCTTTATGAGATTATGAATCTAGGGGTTTACTTGTTTATTGCCTATTTTTTCTTTAAGACACTGGGGCCTCCTATTTTGTCCCCAGGTATAGGTCCTCAAAATATAGGGTGATACTTGGGACAGAGTAGGCTGTGTGTAAAGAAATGAAAACTCCTCTGTGCATTGATGTTCCATTAACATATTATAATCTCTTCTGAAGCTTAGGTGCTTAAAACAACTTGTTTACTGTTTCTTATAGTTCAGTGGGTTGTTTGGATTGGCTGAGCTCACCTAACAGCTACAGTTCTGGTGGCTGTTCTGAGGGGTGCATGGTCGAAGATGTCCTGATCTTGAGCCTCCAGTGGGACTTTGGGCCTCTCCTTATGGCCTTTCAACCTAGACTTCTGCACTCAAGGGCAGATCTTCCAGGAGAGCAAAGACAGAAGCAGCAGGGCCTCGAGGGCAGACTCCAGACCTTGGGAAGGCACTGCTACATGTTCTCTTGATCAAAGTAAGTCAGGACTCAAGCCTAGAATCAAGGAGTGGGTTAAAGAATTGCCACGGCCTAATAGGAAAAGCTGCAAAATATGCTAGCCCTACTTTTTAATCCACTTTTTATCCACATTGTTGCAAAGCAGCTTTCTTGGTTTGTAAATAGAAGAGTCACAGGTAGCCCAGTGCCTGGCACCTAACTAGCCTTCACTCTTGGTCCACTACATAAGTGAGTATCATCAGTGATTTTATGCCTTTCAACTGTGTTCTGCTTTTATAGCTTATATTGTCCCCTAGTGGGAACAGCATTGGTACATCTGCCTTGGAACCTGAGCATATTCTTTTCTTGAGTTTGAATTGTAGGATTCCAGATTGCAGGTTAAGGTAGTGGTTCTAACTTCTGGCTTAGAGTAGGAGTTATTCGGAGATACTATTAAAACTAGATGATTCCTGGGTTCCATTCTAGTAAATTCAGTAAGTCTAAATAGCTCTGTCAAGTCTAGGATTCAGGCTCTGTGATGTTTGGGTGCTCCTGAGTGAGGTTACAGGATTGAGAACAGCATCCTAGGTTAGGGGCAGCAAGACATTTACTGAAAAATCTCTACTGTTTTCTATCTATATAACCTTGGCACACCCATTTAATATCTCTGATTCTCAGTTCTTTTTTTTTTTTTTTTGTCTTTTTCCTTTTTATTGGTACCGGGGATTGAACTCATGACTGCCTGCTTGCAAGCCAGGCGCTTATGCCACTGAGCTAAATCCCCAGCCCCTGATTCTCAGTTCTTATATCTGTGAAATAGAATTTGTTATACCAATCTTTTTTGCTTTGTGAGATTAAAGTAGTGCTTTATTATAGTGCTTAAAGTTAGACTCTAACCAAGTGTGCTGGCATACATCTGTAATACCAGCACTCAGCAGGGATCAAGCACCATGAGTTTAAAACTAGCCTGGGCTACACAGTGGGTTCAAGGCCAGCCTGCACTACACAGCAAGACCTTATGTCAAACACCTCCATCTCCCCCCAAAAGTTAAACCCTATTGAGGAAGTAGGGGTTAATATTATTTGGTGTCATACAATAGACAAAGGCTGGTCAAAGTGTGTAGATATAGTAGATACTCAACAAACATTAGCAGCATTCAGATACTACAAGTACCATAAGAACAAGGGTTACATGTGCTCATCATTGGTATCAAGGATCTGGTGTGTCAAACATGGCAGGTAGTACATTCTCAACAAATACTTTCTGAATGAAAGAAGTACTCATATCCTATCTCTACCAACATGAAAGTTTTCCCAATCAATATTTCCTTATCAATACTGGCTGTACCAGAAATTTGGGACGTGTGTTTTAAATTATTTTGTTTTTAGTTCTCTAAGGATTTGCCAACACTCTGTTTTGTATGTACCTCAATACTGACTAAGCTGCTAGGAATCAGGTTGTTTGCAGGGAAGTTATTTTTAGTGTGATGCGGTGATAAGAATACAAGCTTAAAGACAGGCTACCTCAGTTCAAATCTCAGTTTTAACTAGACGTGTTATTTCAGGTGAGTGACTGACCCTCTCTGGGCCTCCCTTTCCCCATTTGGAATGCCAGGGCTTGTTGCTAAGATCTATGTGGTAGAATTCTGTACATCTAATGCAATTCTTTAAATAAACACCATTATAAACGTAATATATGTCTTTGTAAAGAAATTTGAAAAATATTAAAAGGAACAAATAAGGAAGTAAAAAAATCGCTGGTAATACTGTTCACCCAGAAGAACCACTGTTGAACTTTTGATGACTGCCGCATTCTGCTAGCAGTTTTATGTGTGTGGATGGTTTTTACCAAAAAATTAGAATGAAAACACACATACTATTTTCTAATATGCTTTTCTCACTTAAAATATCATCAGTTTTCATGTCACTAATGCCCTTCAAGAGTGCAGTGCCAGGGGCTGCGTAATGGTCCAGCATACAGATAGATGGATCTTTATTTACTTAATTCTCTGTTTTTGGATAGTTAGGTTGTTTCCAGTTTTTAGCATTATGAATAAGGCTTTGATGACTAAACTTTTACACAAGTTAGTATTCATATCTCTCAATCTTCCCCTTAGATTAAGTTAGTAAAATATATCACCAGTTACACTCCAGAAAAATTGTTCAAATTTTTACTCTCATTATTGAGAGTGGCTGTTTCTCCATTTTTTCCCCCAGTGTTGAGCACTGTGTTTAAAAAAAATTCATTTTTTAAAGCATCATACTGTTTCCTTTCTGGCAGAATGTAAAATTGCATGTATACCACTTTACACCTTTAAAAGTAAACATAATATATGGTCACCTCAGGTGGGAGGTGCCACAGAGAAGAGTCAGTATGATGAGATTGTAATATGATTTGTTTATGTTGAAATATTTTTAATTAAAAAAAATCTCTGTAGCAGATGGTTACCTGTGTCCTCAGATCCTTCCTGTGTCTCTTCATGGGCACCTTTGCCCAGCAAGGGGCCACCTTTCCTAAACTCCCTAGAGCTGGGTATGGCCACGTGACTCAGAATGGATATGAAGGAAAGGAAAAGAGGTCATGTATATGTTTTCTGACATCTCCAAAGGGTTAAGCTCTTTGTCCCAGATGCTAGTTTTTCTTCCCCAAGAGTAGCAACCTGACTTTGATTAAGCAAATGATGACTCCCAGGGCATGGCGGAGCCACAGGGAAACTGTGCCTGCTTATAGCATAGTCATCTCACCAACCTAACCAAATGTTTGATTTTGGATGACAGAAATAAATTTTGTCATGTTTGGGCCAATATATTTTGGGGTCTCCATTATCACAGTGTAGCTGTGACCCTAACTAATACATCGGACTTCTTTCCTCTCACTGGGAATATTTTGGTGATGGTCTCACAGCTGTGAAGCTGGTGGCAGAGCACCTTGAAGCCACTGTGTCCTTTACCTAACACTGTGAAATATTATTTTATATTTCTTCATATAGATTTTTAATTTAAATCATATGTTAGTGTAAACTTTATAAGTTTTAGAATAAATATAGCTTAGCACAATTTACACAGACTACAAAAATCATTATACAAAAATCACAACTATAAACATACAAAGAAATTAAGCTGGCAACCAACACACTCCACTGGAGCTGAATTTCTCCCAGTAGTATTCTGAAGACTGCATGGTTATCATTAGTTTTGTTACATTGTGTGAGCTTAAAGGCAGTGATAGGAAAATATGTGATCATGGCAATAGGAAGCATTTTGTTTTTTTTTAAAGATTCACCATTGGTTCAGTTCAATGTGTTCACAATTGCTGCAGTCAAATGTCTTTGAGCCAGTCCTCTGGAAAGTGCAGTGTCAGGTAGCTCTGAGAAGTCAGCCTTTGTCCTAGATACTGAAGAATGGCAAGACTCCAGCCAGACATACAGGAAGGTTAGATAGCACTCATCACACCATTCACAGCCATTGAGACAACCGGGGTCCATGATTCTCATCACTGTTACACAGCCCAGCTGTGAACCCCTTTCTAGGACCCAAAGAATGGGACCTCCAAACACTAGAGACCAGCGACTTCATACCCGCTTTGCACCTGGGAGGAGAGCCCTCCTTACTCCTTCCTTCCTGGCACCCTCAGTAGATGTGGGGTGATAATGATCCCCAGCCTGCTCTCCTGGCTTCCAACTATCATCAGTGATGCAATGACCTCTACACTTAAGACGCAGGACCCTCGAGGGCAGCAGGTGTAGACATGCTTCCCAGCTCCCTTATTGCCAGCATGGGCATGCAATGCCTCTTTATAATGTGTGCTTTTCTTTTCTTTTCTTTTTTTTATCGGTACCAGGGATCGAACTCACGACTGATTGCCTGCTTGCAAGTCAGGTGCTTATGCCGCTGAGCTAAATCCCCAGCCCCATGTTATGCTTTTCTTTCATCATGAGCATAGCTGCTACATTATTTTCATAATTATCATTTTTAGGAACTGTACATTATTTCATTGAACAATAGAAATCATTTGACTAGGTCCCTATAGCAAACGCCTAAAGTGTTCCTGATTTGTTTTCCTGTAAAGATTGCTGCAACAATATCTTTGTCAATATAACTTTTTGCTTCTGTTGAATAATTTCCCCCGGAAATGGGGTAAGTTTGGACTACCTCTTGTGGAAGACTAGAAGGATGTTGTGGTAACATATTTTTTTTAAGAGAAAAAAACCTGAAAAATCAAGAAGCAAACAAACAAACAAACAAAACCTTCCCACAACAAAAGCAAAATGACGACAACAACAATAACAACAACAAAAAACATTAGTGATACAGGATTTCAAACCAAGATGATAGGCACTTAACAATGGTTGTTATATTGCATACTTTTTTTTTCTTTTTGTTTTTTTGTCTTTTTCATTTTTATCAGTACTGGGGATCAAACTCACGACCGCCTGCTTGCAAGGCAGGTGCTTATGCCGCTGAGCTAAATCCCCAGCCCCTGCATATTTTTATCTTCAAAATAATTGCTCCAATTACCAGATATAGGCATGCACAATTGATTGAACAATATAATTTCCCTATGAGCAGTTTTTTTCCCTTTCACTATATCTATTATAACTTTTGGATTTTATTTACTCTGCCAGTTTCTTATATTAGCAAGACAATGTGATGTTCACACATGCATGTCTGATTTATTTCACTTATGAGCACAGTTTCTAGGGAACATGGTTCTGAGTTCTCAAAAAAAGAGAGCAGAACCATCGTTTTGGTGGCAATTAATTAAGTAAACTATGTTGTATCAATTGATGACAACTATGCAACAATGAAAACAAGCAGGATGATTCACAACAGCCAAAAGACAGAAATAGTCAGGCATGGTGGTGTGTAACTATTATCCCAATATTCCGAGAGGCTGAGGCAGGAAGGTCAAAAGTTTGAGCCCAGTTAGGTAGTTCAGTGATTTAGTGAGACCCCACCTCAAAAAAAAAAAAAAAAAAGTGAGTGTCGGAATGCAGTTGCTTGTGAAGGTCCTGGTTTCAATCTCCAGTACCAGAAAAGAGGGAGAGACAAATGGACAGACAAAAACTCCACACTGTCAACTGATGAATAATAAATGTAGTTTGGTATCATAAGATGGAATAGTATTCTGCCATAAAGAAGACTGAAGTTCTGGTACATGCTACAACATGGAGGAACTTTGAAAACATTATGCTAAAAATGCAGGAAGTTAGACACCGAAGGCCACAAGTAACATGATTCCATGGACATGGAATGTCTAGAATGACAAACCCATAGAGACAGAAAATGAGATAAGTGTTTACTGGTGTGAGGACGATGGAGGGATGGGGAATGATTACTAATGGGTATAGGATTGCTTTTGGAGATGATGAAATTTTCCTGGAATTAGTAGTGATGGTTGCACAACCTTGCAAATATACTAGAACCACTGAACTACACAGTTTAAAAGGACGACCTTCATAAAATGTGAATTATATCAACAAAAAACAATAAACATGTATGTTCCGTCTCCTTTTTTATGTCCTAGATCTGTGCTTTGACATGATTTGTTGTTCATTGAAGAAAAGCAACGTACAGAATATCATTTTTGAAAAGTCTTTTTTTCCAGTTTCTGTTTTTATTAGTGCACATTTGCAGTACCTAACAATTACATCACTGTGGGGGTTGATGCATGTGCATAACACATCTCAATTCTTTTTCACCGCCCTCTCTCCTCTCCCCCGGCTCCCTGCATCTCTTGGAAGTCTCTCAGGTGGCCGAGGTAGCGGGGCTTCCCTGGGAATCTGACAGTCCTGACCTCCCAGTGCGGTGAGCTTGGGCAGAAGAGTGGCTCCTTTCTCCTGTGGGTAGAGAAACCTGCTGTGGGCCACACACCCTGCTAATGCCCCCTAATTTCTGTGTCCTGTGTAACTGTTCCCCTTTTTCAGATAACAAAACTGGGAGCTGAGATTAGTGACCTGTTAACCGTTGTGCAGCAAAGATAAGAACCAGGCGCAAGCCTAATTCCAGAGAGGGTGAGTCAGAGGCTTGAGCGGTCCCAGGCTTAATTCTCAGCTGCGATCCCTGTGGATGGTCAGGCCAGGGCATGGAGGCTGCTCCGCTTCAGAAGCAAAGCCTGCAAGAATACAGGTCTGTGTATTTGCACTGAGAAGTCATTCATGGTCTGTATTTGAGGATGGTAGAAAGAGGACCTCAATGAGTCATCTTGCCTCAGGCTAGGCCCTCACAGCCTGATGGGAATATTTCTGTAGCTCCTGACTGGCCCAGTTATGTTGCCTGAACACTCCAGTCTCCTTCACATAGCTGTCCTTGTGGTTGGTTCTAACTAGAAAACCCTTCCTACCCACCAGTCACTCAACAAACTCTTACATAGTTGTCAAAAAACCCCAGATATGTCTCTTTTATAATACTATCAGCAATTTTAATGCTAGTAATTATAATGTAGTGAATTCCCACCAAGTGCTAGGCCGGTCCTAGTGCTGCTATACTTGTTCCTTTCAATTCTCACGGTAATGAGGCAATAAAAATACATGTGTAATTATTTTGCATTTCTTCCAGATGAGAAAACAACCTAGAGAGATTGGGAAATTTGACTGAACCCACACAACCAGGACATGAAGAAACAGGTCCCTCTGACTGCAGAGTTCCCTGTTTCCCTTACACCACACCCCGCCGGCACCAGTCACTTTGAATGGCAAGTGCTGTTGGTCACTTGCTCACTCTGCAAGCCCTAGAAGGCAGGTGGTGGCCTTATTTCACACTGCTACCGGGGCCCAAGTGGTCAATCCTCAAAGTGTACGTACAGTGAACTATTCCATCTACAGGGACGCGGCCTGGAAAGTACAAATACCTTGTCCATGGGACTGACTGGTTATGTCCCCTGGAGAGCCGGCCTTCTTGAGAACTTGCAGGGATTTCTTGAGGCCCTGAGACTATTTCTGCTCTTTGAGCTGCTGTGCCTGCTGACTTCATAGCTCTGCTGGTGTGAATGTCAACAACCAACTGTAGCCACCTCTCTGGAAATTTCACTGGCACACTAAGACCACTAGGGCCCATGAGTCTGAGTCCCGTCACCAGCTAGTTGGATTCCTGCAGGATCTCGGTTGTACACAGTATTACAGGGTGGTTCATCCCTTGAGCCTGGCTGTCAGCTCTTGGTTTGAAAATCATTTCTCCCCCTTACTAAATTTGTGGCTATAGGGCAAGTTTCTCAACCTTTCTTAACCTCAATTACTTAATATTAAACAGGGTAACTGCCTCCTTTTCAAGGCTGCAGATAAAAAGAGATAACACATTTAAAGCCTTAACCATCTGTTCTAGCTGGTGCTTGCGTACAACGCTAATTGTGATCATAACACAGTAATTATGATTAAACTAGCCATGGTAGATTTTTGTTGTTTGATACTAAGAATCCTATTATTAGTTTAGGGAAAGAATAGTTTTTTAGAAGGACAGGTGCTTTTGGCTCTAATTGGTAGTTTCTCCCGGTTCCAGATGAGTCCTACCCCAGCATGCGTCTCTAACCCTTTAGCATTAGCATGTGCTGTTCTAGAGTCCAGTTTCTGGGGTAACTCTGGAAAGGTAGAGGTGTCATCAAGATGAGAACCCCACTCCTGAATCCCAGACAGTACACAGCCATTTTCTATCCCAACTACCTCACACAAGATAAAACAACAGTTATTTAAATATTTATTACTATTTGAAGAAAGAAACAAATAGTTCTATGTTGAACAATATTTAAAAGTTAGGAAGCATTTTCACAAGGATTATTTCACTTACATTACATAAGCACACACCCACAAAAAGAATTGGCTTAAACTCCATTCAACTATTTCTTGAGCTCAGCCAGTTATCATGTGTAGATCTCCAGGGAGTGACTTGTGCAGTTTTAGTTTCCAGTATTTTTTGGAGACATTTTTTCATGTATACTTTCGTGTCTTGCTGAACTTTGTCTTTTTAAGCTTATAGTATTCCTTCAAGTGGAGAGGCGAGAATTTGGTCACTTGGTACATGGGTAATTTCCACTTTTTTTTTTTTTGTAAAACCAAGTTTTAAAACAATCTTTGAAAATATTTACCTAGGGCAAATCACCAAAAAAGAGCTCAGGAACCAAAGGACAGGAATAGATTATTCTTATTCTTGTTACTTAAGGTTAGGTCATTCTGCAAAAAGATAAAACGAACTCATAGAGATTGTGCAGACATTCACTTCTGGTCTGAAATAGGAAAGAAATACAGAAACTGTGCCAGTGAGATGACAAGGCACAGTGAAGGCAAGGGAGCCAGGCAGCATTTTCTGGAAGGGTATGACTTTCCTGTTCCATGGGAACCTTTTCCGTTGATACCCCAGCCCTCTGTCACTTTACTCAGCGGTACCCCGCCCCTGCCTCAACTGTCTTTGCAGTAACTGCGCAGCAGAAGTTTATCCTGAGTGGAGCAGGTTCTAGAACCTCTATGAATTCCCAAGAGTCAGATGCCTGCAGTGCGCAGGGAGAAACACTCTGCCTGAACGAGGCAGTGTGGCCTGGTACTGGAGGCTCCGCGCAGGCCAGCCAGGGCCCTGCATCAGCCTGTTGACTCCACAAGTACTCCCCACCTGGCTGGCAAAAATTGAGACGATACAATTTTAGACACATTTCTTGGCTAGAGACCTGGCCTCTTGATAATATATGGGACCCCCAGGAGACAGCACAGTACCATTTAGATCCCAGGGTAAAGTTTTACCCTAAGCAAACTCTGAAAACAGGCCAGATGGGGTAGGAGTGAAGGGCTCCCATGGAAACCCCAGAAGCAAGGAGCCCCATGGAAGAGGTGAAACTGGAGTCCAACTTTCTATATTTCACAAATTCTCCCTAAAACCTAGGCGTCCTTCTTTAGTTAGGAGGACATTGTACCAGGGTGGTGGGACCGCAGACAAGCCCTCAAAGTTGGCTGGCCAGACAGAAACCCAGGGTGGATTTTTCCTGTTGGGTTTGATAACCGAGCTGCGGATGCCAGTGGAGTTGCTTGGGGACGCGCCCAGCCACATGTGTGCAAACACAAGGCCTTCATGGTTATTATCACAATGATGCTGTGATTTCTGCTTTGCTGTAGCTCTGGAAGGGGAAGCATCACCATGATTTAATCTTTACCTCATCAGCTCAGTAGGTTGTGGCTCAGACTAAAACCTCCTCTCAGACTTCATCTCCTTTCCCAGTTCCCCTTATTCGCTAGAGTCTACTCATTCTGGCTTGTTTCTCCCTCACATGTACTAAGCTCGTCTCTATCAAAGAGGCTTTGCAAATTTTGTTTGTTCTCTGCGATCTTTCTGTCTCTGCTTCCTTGAAGGCATCAGCTCAGGGGAGACCTTTTCCAACATGGCTTTCTTGGCCATCCCAGTGAAAATGCCATCCTACTCTGAGTCATTTTCTATCCCATAAGCAGCTTGTGTTTTCTTTTTAGTGCTGTCCTTTCCTAAAATTATCTTATTTATTTACATGAAGAGGCTCCCTATCCTAACTCCATAACTTCCATGAGAACCACATCAGAGACTTTCTGTACCCTGCACAGAGCTGAGAACAGTGCTGGCACTTACAGGGGAATCCATCCAAGAATCGCAGGCAGAGATGCTCTGTCTCTTCTTCCCTCAGCTTTATTATCATTTTCTCCAGAGTGGGAGACACACACACATATATATCTCAGCTTGGCAGGGGAGAAAGCCAGGTGGAGAGAGGCTGGGCTGAATGCATACTGGGGTTCCTGCCTAACTTAGCAGCTTCACTTGTTGTATGATGTGGATGCCTCCTACTCAAATCTGTAGAAGTCGCAGACTTCATCTGCTGGTTTTCAGGAGGTTGAGCCAGATTCAGTGGGCAGAAGTTCGTGGAGACAGAGCTTAGTTCAATGGAAAAGGGATTCTTAAATGGAGCTGACAGGAGGCAGAATGGTCACGCTTCTGCTAACCTGGGCTACCTCTGCGTCATGTCTGTCTCTCTATGGCCCACTCGTCACCTTCTGCCTCCGTGTGGCCTGCCACCAAACTGCAAGCCTGTGGAGCTTATTGGTTTCTGGAATGATTCCCCAGGATAGAGGCTGGCGGTTCTGTATTGCTGAGGGAACTAAACCAGATGGTCTCTGTGGGCCATTTCATCTCCTATTTCAGGGTTCTGGCTTTCAGACCCCTGAAATAGGAGATTCTTGGATGGATTCCCCTGTAGGTGCCAGCACTGTTCTCAGCCCTGCACAGAGATCAGTTCATTTCTAATCCATATTCTGTGGACTGCAGAGCACCGGGGAGGAGATGGTGACTAACTAGAAGCTGTTAATGGTGTGCCAGGGTTAAAGCTCAGTGACCCACAGTCGAGTGCACTGGTTCATGACCACATCCGCCCACCTACTGTTTGCGTACAAGGGGAAGCTGATCATCTGCATCTGGAATGCGAAGAAAACAGGAGTTCCAGGCCTGGTACTACCGCCAGTTACCATGTGAGCTTGAATTGGGACAACTCAGAATGTTTGGGTTACAGTTGGACACTTTAGAAGTCCTTCTCCTCTGACTCAGACATACCAGGATTCAGCTAGTAAACCCCAACAGGAAAAAAAAATTAGGCCTGTGACAAGGGCTTGGGCCTAGGCTTCTATTCTTCGGCAGCTTATCTTTCTTAGTTGACAGCCTGGAATGAAACTAAGACCTCTGAACCCTGTCATCAGCATCTCAAGTCTTCTTGGAGTGTCTCAGAATGTTTATTCACGGCTCTGGCTGGGCAGATGACACATGTATGAGATCTGTCTGGGGCTAGAGCCTGAGATGTCCACCATGAGAGACATGAGCTGAATCTAGTCCAGAGGCACCTTGGAGGTTGTCCAACCAATGCCCCCAGTTGACTTGCCCATCCAGAAGGCAGGAGAGGGACTATTTGCATCTCTAGGAAAGTAAAGGGACTGCTTGGGCAACTATGCCAAGACCTCCTTGTATGTGGCAGCCCTGGGCAGGCCGCCCTGTGGTTTGAAACCTGGAGCAGGAAAGGAATATAATGACTAGGAATCTTTTCATGATACCCCAATGTAGTTTCATGATGTTTTAGTCTAGTATGCTTTCCTGACATTCATCACTATTCATCTTTGGCATAACCATGCAGGAAGCTCAGGGAAGACTAATGCAGCATTATGAGACTGTTCTCTGTGCTGAATCTACTCTTTTTCTTCTGCCCTGTAGGGTCTCCCTAGGAACAACAGGCTCAAAACACCCAGTAGTTCAGTAAATATTTCCCAAACCGCTTCTCTGAGTTAACTGCAACTGTATACCTTAGGAACTGGGGTTAAAATTGAACTTTTTAATGCTCTGAGATTGTATCTGTATCTGTATCTCTATCTATCTATCTATCTATCTATCTATCTATCTATCTATCTATCTAATTCTCAGAGGACTAGGCTTTTCAGGATGTGTAAATTATTCAGATCACTCAAAGGAATGGATATACTGTCCTTAAGGGATATACATATCATGTTTAAAAACTAAAAGTAAATACATAACAGAAATAGTAGACATATCTCCCGAACTAGAGGAGTTTGGATACATTATTTTATCACTTTGACCTTCAGTTCTGCAAAATAAGTTTAATGATCTTGGTCTAGAGGTGCCAGATTTAACACATGAAATTACAGGGCACCTGGTTCAATTTGAATTCCAATTTGAAACAATGAATGAAAAAAAAATTTTGAGAGTACGTCCCACACAGTATTTGGAACATACAGATAGTACAGCTTATTTATTACTTATCTGAAATGCAAATTTAACTGGGCATCTTGCACTGTATTTGCCAACTCTACCCATCCAAACTGGTTCAGGAATTTAATGAGGTGCCAAAGGACCAATATGTGGGTTAATAGTGTATGAAAGTACCTTACTGTTTACAGAATTGTGTGTCAGTGAGAAGGATTTGGTGGGCATGGCTTTGGTGCGAAGGGGTCTCCTGTAGGCCTGTGAGTCTGGTCTCTCCAGAGATCCCAGGACATGAAGAGGAAGATCCAGTGCTGCATCCCACATGAACACTTCATATTCTGGAACATTAGAATCAAAATGGATGGCTTAAAATGAGGATTGGAGCAACACTTGTGAATTGTGAAGGAAGCATCTTCTGGCTGCATCCTTGGAGTATGAGATCTAGAATGCTTTCACTAAGACCTGTTGGAGGATGAGCATAGAGGGGAATGGACTGAATTCAAGGGATTTGAAACCAGTATCCTGGGAGAGGCAGGAAGGATGGGAATTTGTGACCAGGGACCTGTGAATTCAGGGCATACGAGCCACAGGTTTTCCATGCAGCACAGGTCTGACTTTCTAGATGATGCCACTGCCACCCAAGATGACATTTTGCTTTAGTGAGTGGCCTAGAGCAGACATTCCAGTCTAGAGAAGTGAAACAGCAGTAGCAGCAGCAGTTTACTGTGGGAAGGCTGGAAAAGCCTTTGGCCCCTTCATTCTTCCCTCCTCCCATTTCAGAGACTAGAAAGTAAGGAGCAGGTTGGGGAAATGACTCACCAAAGGTCATGTAAAATTTAGGGGCAGACTAGGACTGGAGCCGACATCTCTGCTTCCCAACTGCGGGTCAGGTTCTCTGCAGCCCATACTGCCCTGGTATCCCATTTCTGAGCAGGCCTCTTAAGCATTGTCCTTCGAAGGCCAATAATTTGCCTCTCAGGACAGTATTTATAGTGTACAAAATGCTTTCATGTTATTTATCTCAGCTCTCATCAACTCCTACCTCCCTACACCAGTTCTCTGAATATGCACAGGTCGCCTACAGACAGGCAGTGTGGTGGTTAGAGTGGAGACATGGGACTGTAGTCTGGCTCTGCTATGAATCGTGCAAATTATGTAACAAGTGGACTCTGCTTGAGTTGCCTCATCTATAAAGTGGGGATGATAACTAGTATGCAATTCTCATGTGAGGACTAAATGACTGTGCTTCTGATAGCGCCTAACAATTGTTGGGGCTTAAAAAATACAATCTCCTATTCTTAGACTATCCTTAATATTTTAGAGCTCTGTTCCATGACCCCAAAGTCTTTTTCCTTATTCCTGTTTCCCTTCAAGACTCAGTTCAACTTCTTCTGTCTAGGGAATCCTCTTCCTTCAGCAGAATTAGCTGTGCTTAACATTTATTGCACATTTTAAGTGCATTATATTTGATTATTTTCTGGTTTATCTCCTCTCTTCAACACCAAGCATATAATCAGGCAGATGTTTGTGTTTATGATATTTGTTGAATGAATAAACACATTATTCCACTGATTTCTAAATCAAGGAGTCATTGTCTCTCTCTTTAGAGTATAGAGAATACACTGAAGGAAAGAAAAGCCTCTGTCCAAGAGAAACAGAAGGAGGCCCCCTGGAAAGTGGGCCACCCACCGACCCTGCCTCTTAGGGGTGCCCTACTGAGCAAAGCTATGAGGTAAGGCAAGTTCAACGTGGAATACAACCATAATCAACTAACAAGACCACAAGCATGGTCACCCAGACAACACCGATCCAATGGGAAATCACAAGGTGAGTGTGCAGTGGGGAGAAAAAACCATGGTGAAACATTAAGCCTGCAACAAGTATAATCGCTTAGGTAACACTGATTAAATAGGGATCAAATTGGGAACCAAGTCATGCAGCAAGTGCTCATGGCACAGACAAAGACCCTCCTGGGAGGGAAGGGCCACGGAGGCCTGGTCACTCACCTCAAAGCGACCAAGGCCTACCCAGAACATCAACCACTGCCATTCATCCCCAGGGGAAGCACAAGATGCAGTCATTCCTCTCTTCTTGAAGCCTGGCCCTCAGCAAATGTGTCTCCAGCCACAGTTGTCCTCTGCACTGACCCCTTCAGAGCCCAGCCCCACCCAACTGCCTACGACACTTCTAAATTATCTAGCTATCTGCAATATTCTCCCCCCTGAAGAAGTATCCCTAACTTCAGTTAGAGGAGAACATGCATAGTTTTCACCCAGCTGCTTTGACCTGAGATGGGTTGGTGTAGGGACCACAGTCCGGAGTCTTCTTCAGAGAGCTAATCTAATGGCCCTCAGAAAGATGTCATGTTGTGGTTTAGCAGTTAAAAACTCTTTACAAGGTTAATTGGGTGGGTCCTGGTAAAAGGAGTTCAGCATGTTTGTTGTTGCTTCCATCTGCATGGCTACCTGGAGTTTTGCTTCCTTTTGGCAAGAATAAACAATTTTTTTTTGAGAAATTAGAGCATGTATAATCAAAGCATGAGCACTAGACTGGAAAAGAAGGCTGCGTTAAGAGCCAAGTGTAGAAACTGTTCTATAGGGACTTGAATAGTAACTGTAACTCGCTGGCTCTTAAATGCCTCTATCTCAATGGCTGTTATCTGTAAGTCTGTTATTTGGTTGTAAGCCCTTCTCCAGTTTTAGCTGTGAAAAGACAGAGTTTTGTGGTTTAGAAGGAAAATTTTAGCTAAAGAATTTAAAGATTCTTGTTGAGCTTTTATACATTTTCCTGTAGTTTTTCTTAAGGACTCATCACAGTGGTCAGTTGCTGGAATAGCTGGAAATTGTCAGGAGTCAGTGATTGGTGCCCCTTTGTATAACTAGCTTATTCCTATGGCTTTGTTTTATGCATCTTTTGTTTATATTTTTCTGCTGGGTGTTTCAGTCCAAGTTAAAGTGAGACATGAGTTAATTAAAATTAGCCTCTTGCTATTTATCAAGGTCAGTTAGAGCTCCTCAGGCATTGCTTGGAACCATGTGTAGAGTCTCTCAGCTCTTCTATCAGTGCCAGCCATCAGGATGGGTCACAGCCTTGCTTGACCATGTTGCTTTCTGTGAAATTATGGGAGACATTTCCTCTTGGTGACCCTCCATTGGCACACCTTACATGTGCTGATTCTTGTCCTCTGGGGTCCAGCAATCTCTCTGCTCAGGAGGTTGGGTGACTCCCCAAAGTTGTAGGATCTTGTACAAAGGTTTCCTCATGTCCTGTGTCCTTGCTGATGTTAGAGCACTAGGACTAAAATATTGGATTTCCTCATCCCAGTTGTCTTTCTAATTCTGGTCTCTAAATATTAGTTATTGAATATCCAAGAGAGAAGATCAATGACATTAGTATTGTAGCAAGGGCAGTGAGTCTAACTATTATAATTTTACCTCACATCAAACACTTTGTAATAAAAAGTACAGATAGATTGTTACTCCTTACCTACCATGTTGTTTTAGTCGTTCAATAAGGAGTCATTCTTGATTTCTTTCCCTTGCCCCCCTACCCAATCCAACAGCAAGTCTTGACAATCCTACTTCTAAAACATACCTTGGAAAAAACAAAACAAAACAAAAACATATCTCAATTCTGCCTCCAGAACAGATCAGGCTACCATCTTCTCACATCTGGACAGCTCAACCTGATCATTGGTTTCTGTCTTTGCTGCCCTGTTATCTACTCTCATCCCACCGCTTCAAACTCTGCCTCAATGTCTCATTGCTCTAAGAATAAAATCCAGTCTTCTTACATAGG
This sequence comes from Cavia porcellus, assembly GCF_034190915.1. Taxonomy (NCBI): domain Eukaryota; kingdom Metazoa; phylum Chordata; class Mammalia; order Rodentia; family Caviidae; genus Cavia; species Cavia porcellus. The sequence continues at coordinate 167,499,877 of NW_026947484.1, forward strand.
CCCCAAGCCCTGCAGAATCAAGCACATACCATTCTCTGCTTCACTTTTTTTTAAAATTTATTTTTATTTTAAAGAGAAGAAAACCAAGCAAAATAAAACAATAACGCCAGTAAACACAAACCAGTGTGACACAGAACTTCAAAACAATATGAAATCAACAATGGTTACTATAATGCCTCCTGTTGTCTTCAAAATAGCTGCCCATACCTTCAGACATAGGAAAAATCAAGCAAAACAGAAAAGAACAGAACCAATAAAAACAATACAATGAATGCAATAAAGGATTTCCAAACAAGATAATAATAAATCCAAAATGGGTATCATAATTATGTCTTGTAATCCTTGAAACAGTTGCCCATGCCATTGGATATAATAAAATCAAACAAAACAAAACATAATAAAGCCCAACCCAACAAAACAATTAAAATGATACAGGACTTCAAAACAAGATAATAGGGAATTAACAGTGGCTAACAGGAGATCTCCCATAGATGCTACATTGCATATTGTTGTCCTCTGAATAGATGATCAGACTACGGGCTTTAGACCTGCAAAGTCAGTGAAACACTAAACACTACAACTATTAAATTGTATTTTACCTCAGTAGTTATCATTGCAGCCTGTGTTTCTCTGGATCAGCCAGTTGCTTTTGAGGGGTGAAGGTGGGGTAAGGTGTCTCTTCCTGTTTCCTAGCCCACTGATTCACAGAGGGGGCTTGCTTCTTGGTGACTTCTTATTCTCTTCCCCTGTAGTCCATGAATCTCTCCGCTTCACTTATGATGCTTCACTTATTCTCATCTTCTCTCTGCTTCTTTTTCTCTTCCAAGTCTTACAATTGCAGTTTGTTCTGGTTGTTGTGGAGTTGGCTCCTTCTGATTTTAGTTAGGCTGTTACCACCAGAGAGGCTTTCCATGACCAGCCTAAGGGGGTGTCGCTCAGTTATTTTGTGTCCAAACACCCTTTCAATTTCTTTTCTGGCAATTATCTTAATCTACAAATTACTTAACTGTTTACCCACTGTATTAGTCAGAGTCATTTACTAGAGAAAACAGATATAACACAAGATATACAAATGTATAAGACATTTCAAGATAGGCTTACGATGGTCAGCCAAAGCGTTGGATGAGGAAGTGTGCAGAGGGTGTCTGCATACCAGAGGCTGAAGGAGTCAACCCAAGGTCTGGAGTTCACTGCTGTATCCCATGCAGGTGTGCACCAGTAGGCCAATGGGTCTGTGAAAAAAAGGCTGGAGAATCTATGCCAGAAGGCTGAAGGATCTAAGACAGAAGCTGAACAATCTGCACTGGAAGCCAGAAGATGACATCCAAGTTGAAGGTGGAGACTGGAGCCCTCTGAAGAATGAAACTCATGCATCCTTCCTCCTTCTCTTTTATGCCATCCAGGTGATGAATCACCCTAGGGTGGGTCTTCTACGCCCTAAGGTGTAGAATTGCTGAGCTGATTTAGTTAGGCTTCTAAATGTCTCAAGTTGATACAATCAATCAACCACTATACCCACCTATTAATTGATCATTTCATTTGCTATACTCAAAGAACCATGAGTACAGGATCCCTCTTTCTCTTCTGCTGTTCAGTAGAGTTTCTCCAGATTTTTCCTAAATGAATGAATGGATGCATCCTCCTCTAGAACACTGTAACTGCTAGATGCACACTTTACAGAGCAGACAAAACAGCTTAGAGAGATTGATTCTTGCTATAAAAGGCTGGAAAGTGGTCCAGCAAGATTCACAAGATCATAGCCATTTCCCAACAGAACATTTCACCTTGAAAGGAGATAGACTCTGGGCTGCGAACCCAGTTGGGTTGATTCACAGACTAATTTCACAGTGTGGGACTGGATGGCAGAGATTCAATATTCCTGCCTCTTAAAGAGGTAGAGCTGCCAGTGTGTGCCTAAGGATTACATCCAATCCCAAATTCCAGACTGCATTTGAGGCATTGCACATCCCCCAATAAGCCCTAGAAGAACAGTGCAGTAATTGTTTGAGAAAGGAAATATGACCCACAGTTCTGAGAGGAGGCCTGATCTCCCAGGACCCTTTTCAGAGGTTGTTCTAATTTGGGCCTGACAGGACAAGAAAGATGTTTCTAATTCCCTTGTACCAGTATTGGCCTCAGTGGGAAGAGTTGTGTCATTCCCAAATCCCCCACTGTTGCCCAAAAGTGAACCTGATTATTGTCATTATTTAAAGTGCCATCTCGGTCATGGATAGTAAGCTGGCAGCAGGTGCCATTTCTGTGATTCTAAGAGCAAGGCTCTTGGAAAGGGAGCCTAGTAACATAGAGTGCTTGACCAGAAATCAGAGGATGGGGAAACCTACCTGCTGTCCAGCTTGTAGACTCGAGGCCTTCACTGGCCCTCAGTGGCCTTCTAGGTAAGCAATGGTTTATTTGGGTCTGACAGTGACCCATGAGTCAGTTAAGATCTGACCCTGGCTGTGTTGTTAATTTGCAATGTAAGATGCTGTCAAGGTCCTTTCTTTTTGAGGGTCTCAGTTTATCATCTGTGCAAGGGCTTATCTGCAGGGGCTGATGCCTAAGTCCCCCTCTTACTCTCATATTGGTTCTTTCTGTGAGCTTTTTAGAAATAACTGCTCCTCTAAAATTGAGTTGCCTCACCATCTAGTCCTCAGATGCCAGCATGAAATTGACATGGCTTTCTTAAACTAGTCTTAAACTAAAGCACATCATAGTGCTAAAGGTTTAAGGACTCCTCTGGGAACCTCCAGAGGAAGAGGATTCAAGGGTCCCCACTTGCCAAGCACTCCCTTAGTCCTGACAGTGCCCTCAGACAGGCACACACTCTGATGAAGGAGGCTTTCCACAGGGCTGAGGGCACGATGGCAGGAGTGTGACTTGTCTGAGAGTCCAGAATTTCTGGGCATGGAATCCTACAGACACTGTACCCTTTTGGTCTTGACCTATTGTGTGGAAAGACAGGTTCAGGAAAATCAGATATGTACCGATGTGTTTTGAGTGTTTAATATGGGGCAGGCTTTTGCTCAGTGCTTTACATAAATCACTTTGTTTGACCTTGAGTCCTGTTTGATAAATATGATGATTTCCATTCCACAGAGGAGGAACTGAGACCCAGAGCTAACGTAACTTAACCAATGTTACACAGCTAGAATGATCAGGTTTCAACTCAGTACTCTTTATAGCTATTTTACTGTCTCTCCTAATAGTAACAGTAACAATAACAACAACAAAAATGGAGAAAATGCAGTAGCTGTTGTGGAAATCATTCTGGACCTGAGGACTGAAGTTCTTCCGTTTATCAGCATAGTAACCTTGGGCAAGTTTATTGACTACTTCAAGTTACAATATGCCTGCTTAGAGAGTGGGGACACTCCTTCTACTTCACTGTATAAGATTAAAGGAGACAATCTACATTAAGTTCTTGGAGTTGACACCTGGCCCATAATAGGTGCTCAGTAAATGTTAGTCATGGTTGCTACTGTTATCATCAGTACTATTACCAATACTACCAGCTTCCTTCTGGGTTTGGTACAACGCTTAAGTGAGATAATGGCTAGGACAGCGCTGTTTTCTGTGCACCGGTAAGTAAGCCTGTCCCTTTTACTGCGATTACAGCAACCTCAGCAAAGAGTTATTTGTGAAACTCTGACCCCATTCCTCTCCAAAATGGTTCAACTTCTTTCCTCTGCAGCCAACACTGATGACAAATGAAGGTTTGACAGGGTGCCTACTGTGAATGATGTCCTTCAGGAAATCTCTAAGAATGATGATTCACATCAGCAAATGCTTTTCTGATCTTATTTTAGCATTACAGGGACTTTGAAAGAGGATTTCAACATTTGGCTTCATCAATTGGAGATGGTGCTTTGCAATTGATGTCGGTTTGACTTGGGTCTCTTTTCCCCTTCGTTGTTTTAAAGAAGAGATACCAGGGAGTAGATCAAAGAGTGGCTGGCAGACATATATCTACATTCAAATGAATTCTAGTGTTGGTTATTAGTAATTTTGAGAGTATTAGTAATTTTGAGAGTAGTATATGTTCATTGAAAAATATTTGAAAAATGCAGAAAAGTATAAAGGAGAAAAAGACATTCATAATGCAACAGTCACTCAGAAACAAACAGTTTAATATTCTGATATGATCTTTGATACTGTATTATCATTTTACCTGATTTGGATTATAGCCTATTCATGTAAACTATATTTTCATCATTTTAAACCACTAAAATTTTCTTCATGAATATGTTTTATAGCTGTATAATATTTCAACACAGAAACATCAGAGAACCCCAAGTACTTAAGAAAACCTCTCTCCCTTTTATTTCTTTTTGTGGTATTGGGAATTGAACCCTGGGCCGTACGCATGCTAGGCAGATGCTCTACTATTGAGCTACCTTTTCAGTCCTCAGTCCTTACTGTTAAATATTTAGACTTTAAAATATCCATTACTGCTTGGGGGTTTAACTCAGCAGCGTAAGTGCCTACTTGGAAAATACAAGGTTGTGAGTTCAATCCCCAGCACCAGAAAAAAAAAAAAAAAAGGTTTCATTATTATTATACATAATATGAACATTTTTGTATATAGATTTGTATATCTGATTATTTACTTCCCTCAGATGCTTAAGAGGGCATTATGAGTCAAAGAGGAGTACAAGCAATTTTAAGGCTTCCCAGAAAGGTTGAATCCTATCTATCTTTATATTCCTGCCAAAGTAAGAGACACTCCCTGGCCAATGACTAGTATTTCCGGTTTTTAAAAATTCTGTTTCCATGCAAATCAATAGGGTAGAACAACACAACTCACACTCTTGCTTTGCAATTCTTTGATTACTTTAGTTGCATATGTGTTTCATGCTTGGTAGTCATTTGCATTTTATTTCCTGTGAGTTGTCTGTCATTGTTCTTTGCTGGGCAGACTTGGTTAAATGTCCTACTAATCCTAGAGTTCTCAGTAGAAGATGTCAAACCTGGCCTTGCATTCACCTACATCTGATAGGAGGCCAAGCTCCAGGAGGATTAGGAAGAAAAGAGTCTACATTGGCACTGCTGTTTCGATGCAACTAGAAAGGAGAAAGTTTCTGGGAGAAGCTATTTCGATGTGCCACATCTACCATACTATTCTGTTTTTTTATTCTAAAGTTTCTCTTTTCTAGCAGAAGAGTTTGGGGCATGTTTGTGGCCTCTTTCAGTATGTTTGCCCTGGCCTCGTACATGCGCAATGCATAGTGGTCACAGTAATGGACTAACAGAAAAGAGCTTGGGTGCTGGAGTCAGGCAGGTTGTGGGCAAATCCCTAAACCTCAGGAAACAGAGGCTCTGTTTCCTCTTCTTTTAGGCACTGGTGATAACTCTACCTTTGAGGAATAAATAGGTCCTGAATACAAAACTTTTGAAATATTGCCCGCCACATCATTAGACTCTTTTTAGCCCAACAATCCTTGACCTGCTTCTGCGTATTTGACATTGGGTTGGTGCTGAGTATAAAAAGGAGCCAGGCTGGATGCTTTGCAGCATCTGCACTTCTTACAGGAGAAAGGTCAGGCTGCTCATAGACTCCAACAAGGCCTTCTCTGATCCCTGCTGTTCTGTGGTTCTTTACTAAGCCCCCTGGCTTCAGCTGTCATGGGGGGGTTGACAGCTTTCTCTAGAACTCTGGGCCCTAGCTCCAGTTGTGGGGCAATGGGAAAAGTGCCTGTTAATATTTTGGTACACACAGTGTCACAGTTACAAGTTTTATCTTTCCCCCCAACTTTAGAATCATTTTCCCTTTAGAGTTAAGGGTGGTGGATGAAGCCACTCCATCTCAGTTTGGTTCTCATACTTACTAAGTGATCCTGGGTAAGGTGCTTAATTTCTCCTGCCCCAGTTTCTTTATCTATAAAATTTAGGCCAAATTTATGCTATAGGCCAAGTGATTGTGCCTCTCTAAAATCCCTATGTTGAAATCCTAGCTCTCCTGCACCCCATATGATGGTATGTGAAGGCCTTTTGGAAATGATTAGATTGTGAGAGTGATGCTACTGCGAATGGGATTAGTGTCCTTCTTCTACCAGGTGAGGACAGAGCAGAAGGACAGCCACCTATGAGCCGAGAAGATGACCCTCACCAGACACTAAAGTTGCTGGCACCTTGATCTTGGATTTCCTAGCTATTAAAACTGTGAGAAGTATGTTTTTGTTGTTTATAATCCACCCAATCCATAGTACTCTGTTATAATAGCCAAACAGACAGAAACGTAATAGTACCTACCTTGCAGGGTTCTAAGGATTAAACACAATAATTAATGTGTATTTAATAGCAATAGTAAGAGCACAATTTTCTCTTCTTCATATTTTCTGGATGGTTTTGATAAACTACTCTTACAATGACATAATTAAATTGAATAGATTGGCCAAGCGTGTTGGTACATGCCTGTAATCCCAGCACTCAGGAGGCTGAGGCAGGAGGATTGTTGCAAGTTCAAGACCAGCCCAGGCTACAAAGTGAGCCCAAGGCCAGTCTGAACTGCATAGTGAGACCCTGTCTCAAAAAGATTAAAAAAAACAAAAGAAAGAAAAAATTCAATAGACTTAATAATCCTTTCTCTGATGTTGGGTAGTTAAAGTACTTCCAATTCCCGGTACCGATAAAAAGGAAAAAGACAAAAAAAAAAAAAAAATTAAAAAAAAAATAAAGTACTTCCAATTTTAAACATAAGCTATCATTCTTAAGAAATAAAAAGTCGGGGCTGGGGATTTAGCTCAGCGGCATAAGCGCCTGCCTTGTAAGCAGGCAGTTGTGAGTTCGATCCCTGGTACCGATAAAAGCGAAAAAAACAAAAAACAATTAAAAAAAAAAAAGAAATAAAAAGTCAATCTGTGGCTTAGAGAGAAGAGCAGTCAGTTTAAGAATTAAATGTTGAATCAACAATAGTACATTCCAGGTATCTTTCAAAAAGTTCAATATTTTCTCTATATATTCTGGGTTAACTGTCCTGTCGGAGAAGCCCATTGTGGGTGATTCTTACCTGAGGCAGAGCTGGCCTGGATCACACTGCAAGGTCTTCCAGGCCTTTGCTGTGATTCTTCTGGCAAAGAAGCTGCATCAGCTTTTCTCCCCAGTTGCCTGAGAATCTGTGATACAGTGCAGCTCACGGCCAACCCAGCAGTTTTAGGTATCATTTGGAAATACCTAGTAGGGCAACTGTCAGGGTGTATCACCTGATGGGAAGGTTATGAAGCAGAGGTTTCTGCTTTGATCCTTTAGCCAACAAGGCTCAAAGTCGGCAATGATATTACTGAAATGTGAGTCTACACAGTTTGAGCGATGTCTGGGGGTCAGGCTCTATAAAAATGTTCTCTTAAATCCTCAGTTCAATTATGTGAGAAAAGATTTATTGGTCCCATTTTATAGATGAGGAAACTGCAGCTCAGGGGAAACAGCCTCAGAGAGCGGACCTCCAAGGTTACATAGTTGGCAGAGTCATGACTCAGTCTGACTCCAGAGACACAAGCTCTTCCTGTCCGCACCACAGGATCTCTTTTCAATTTAGTCAGCAGGGATTGGGGCTCACATTGTATTGCTCCTGCTAGGCACTGAGAGCCTGATGGAAGAGACAGATGATGTATGCTTGTGAGAAAAAGCAATGTGGGCAGTTCAATTTATCCTGTTCCATTTTATTTCTGAAAATTATCCTTAGTCGAGGAAGACACAGGGACGAGGTAGATTGATAGGTCAAGGCTATAATCAATGACTGAACAAAGGACAATGGAGAAATGGGGAAGGAGAAATTAATTCCCACTCAGAAATCCAGAGAAATCTTTTAGAGAATGTGGTACTTTGGTTGGGGCTACAGAGCTCAGAAGAATCTGCCGGAGAATGCAGGGAAGGGGCATGTCATGTCCACTCCCTTCCTACAGAGATGTAAAAACAGAACCTTGTTTAGTGCTTGCTAAATATTGGTCTTGAAACCAGAACACTTACACACCCTTCTCTCTTACCCCATTACAGACATAGACAGACCTATTGAGACACACCCAGAGATAACCACAAGTGCAAAAACAGGGGAAACTCACACACAAAAAAAGACGAACAAACATGCACAGATTAAGGCACTTGTGAAAGTAGATACTGGCTCCCAAGTATCTATCTCCCTAGACTCACACAGATACATATAATACTCATACACACAGACTTACTAACATGTTTGTGCTTTGGTATACAAGCACATACATATCTCTTCCCACCCACTATTCCTGCAGGCAAATTAGTACATGCTTTTCTTAACATATACAAGTTCACACACAAATCTTATTCTGCAGGTCTGGTTGGAGGCTAATTATTAATGGGAAACCAGGTACAAAGGCAAGCATCACACAAGAGAGGCCAGGACTGGTCTAGCGAAGAGGCAGAGGCCAGGATTAAACCTGTCAGATGACAGGCTCACCCTGCCAGACTGCCCCTGGAAGCCACTCAGCCGCTCAGCCAAGACAGAAGCGCCTGACCTAGCTCGATCCTGGGCGGATGGTGCAAGGCTGCGTGCCTGATCTCCAGCTTTATCTGGGTTTTAATGTCATCCAGGGTCAAGCTGTGCTATCAGCCCCACCCCAATCCTTGCAACAGGCAGGAGTCTCTCCCCAGAGAGACAGCAGGGCTGAGATCTCCGGAAGCTTGCTAACCTTAGGCTTGCCCTGACACAGTGCACAGAAGGGTGTTAGCATTAATGAAGGTTTACAATAGTGGGCCAGACAGTAGGTAGAGCCTTTTACGCACAGTATTTAATCCTCACAACAGCTCTGTGAGCAAGGTGGGATGCGTCCCATCATCTCCATTTAGTGGCGAGAAAACGGCGCCCCGGCCACAAAACCACTCAGCAAGGGAGACATAAAGCTAAGAATCAGTCTCGTGTAATTCTGTCCTCCCCAGGACCTGGAGTAAAGTGTGCATGTCAATCTACCCACCCACAAAATAAGTTTGCACCTTCTGCTCTTGATGGCTCTCCAGATCTCATGTCCAGCCTGGCCCACAGCAGGTGACTGGGGAGGATGTGGGTTTTGTGTCAGGAGGGTCTCTCAGAGCAAGGGCCTCAGTTTCCTCATCTCTGAAATGGAAGGGCAGCGCAAACCTCGCTGGGCCGAGCTGTCACGGGCGGTACAAGGAATGCCAAGCTCGACATGTTCGCCACTGCTCCGCTAGCCCTTCCCGGGCTGCAACCTCAATCCCCCTCCCCCCAAGAGCCCTTGTATTGGAGCCGCGCGGGCCCCCATTGTTCAGGAGGGCGGGGACGCTCCACAGAGAGGATTTTCCGCCCCAGGTTGCATTCGCAGTCCACTAAAGCAGACAACTTGGACCGGCATCTGCCACACGGAGTGCATCCTTTGTCTACCTCGGCGGTGCTCGGGTACCCGAGGCCCGCGCCCCGCTCTTCTGGAAGACAAAGCGGGGGCCGCGGCGAGCCGGGCCGGTAGGAGAGGGGCTTGTACCGCCCTCAACCCGCCTTACGCACCGCCCCCTTTGTTCAACGTTCTTTGATTGGTTCGAGGGGCTACAAAGAGGCTGGGAAGCGGGTAGGTCACGTGGGCAAGCGTGACTTCCCATTGGTTAGGCGAGGCTGTCAGTCGAAGAGGGCGGGCTGTCCGCGCTCTGCTGGGTCTCTCCCTGCGCTCTGGGGCCCGCCCGCGGGGCCGGCCGCCTGTCAGAGGGAGGTGGCGATGGTGCGCACCGTGGCGGCGACGGCCCTCGATCGGATGGAAGAGAAGCGAAGATGACTGCCCCAACCGACTGGCTGAATGAATGAATGGCGAAGCCGAGCGCGCCATGAGGAGTCTGCCGAGCCTGGGCGGCCTCGCCCTGTTGTGCTGCGCCGCCGCCGCCGCCGCGGCAGCCTCGGCGGGGAATGTCACCGGTGGCGGCGGGGCCGAGGGGCAGGTGGACGCGTCGCCCGGCCCAGGGCTGCGGGGCGAGCCCCGCTATCCCTTCCCTGAGGCGACGTTTCCCACGTCCCAGGCCCCGAGAACCGGAACCCCGCGCCCTGCTGCCCGCCGACCCCCGGCCGCGACCTCTCCAGCCCGGCCCCCGGAGACCACCCCTCTTCGGGCGGCGACTGGACCCGCGCTGACCACCTTCCAAGCGACCACCTCTCCAGAGAAGGATCTCACGCCCACCACATCTCGCGCACCGACCAGTCCCTCGCCGACCACCCTTTTGACGACCACTGGCCCAGCGCCGACCACCCCGGTAGCGACCACTGTCCTGGCGCCGAACGCTCCCAGGACCCCGACCCCCAGCCTCCCCAGCAGCAGCAGCAGCAACAGCAGCACCAGCAGCAGCAGCAGCAACAGCAGCAGCAGCAACAACAACAACAACAACAACGGTAACAGCAGCAGCAACAGCAGCAGCCTCCTGCCTACCCCACCTGTCACCGAGGTCCCTTCTCTTTCGCCCCCAGGTGAGTCCAGCGCTGTCCTCCCTGCACTACCCTCTCTTCCTTACCTCAACGGGGTGACAACTGAGATTGGACACTTGGCTGGAACTGATCATTTCTTGCTCTAAAGGCTCCCCTCATTTTGGCTTCTAAGGGGAGGCTCAAGCTTCAGCTGCTCCCCCTTCCCCCAGTCCCCACACCCTTTGCCAAATCTGGAAAGTCTTTTGTCCCCCCACCCACCCACCCAGGCTGTGCTCCCTTGGGAGCAAGCGGCTGCTGTGTGGAACGCAACGCGTCTCTTTCCAAACAGGCTTTCCTGCCCTTTGTCAGAGACCCAGAGTAAGCACAAACTTTTGGTTTGGTTGCTCACCGGCCATCCGGCTGGGGTTATTTGGGGAAGTTTGAAAACCAGTACAGTACGTCCATCAGTTCGTTGGTCAAAAACTGAGTATAAAGGATCTCTCCCAAAGCTGTGGTTTCCTTGTTCCTTTCTTCTTGTTTGTATCAGATGTGTGTGTGTGAGACAGGTGGAACAGAGGATTGTGAGGAGATCTTGTCTACAAATAGTATAGACCATTTCAGGCCAAACAATAAAGAAGGCATTGTAATCCATATTTTTCTCCACAAATAAGTAGACTCAGTAGGCCATTTGGGACAGGTGTATCTAGGTTGAGCACGTTTTAAAATTAGGTTAAATTCCTGTCAGGCATCATTTTTTTCTTTGTCAGTTACAAGGTCAGTATGTTTGTACCAATACACAATTTAAGCTAGGTTGTTCATCTTTGTCCCTTTAATTACCTTAAGACACTGACAAATGCCAATTTCTGTAGGAGTTCACATAGAAAATAGCGCCCTTCATCCTGCTGATGGAAGTTTTCAATCAAAGTTGGAGGGTACTCCTGTTCTTTCCCCCCATATATCTAAAATAGTCCTGAAACTAAGGAAAACTACCTTGTCAGGATGTTAGGCAAGAGTTTCTGAACTCTTCAAGTTGGGGTGGAGATTGGTCTAAAGTACTTGTTTAGCTGGATCCCTGACCTAATTCTTAGGCTGAGTGGTTTACTAAGGACTCAGGTATGGACTTTGCACTATAATTGAGTTTGTAGAGAATTTTCCCACATGGTTATGAGCCTTAATACAGCCTTAAATCTTGAGTTGGAACTTGGCAATGACATATAAGTAGGATTGCATGTTATTTACCCCCAAAAAGCATCTCTTCCAGCTTCAAGGAATGTATTAAATAGCTGTTTCTTTTTTCTGTCTTTTTTTTTTTTTTTAAACTTATAACCCCTTTTGGCCTTGTACAGAGAAAATGATATATTTTTGAGACAGAAGGCACAGTGGTTGAAAATTTGGAATCTGGAGTCCACTCTTAATTTTGAATTCTAGCTTTGCCCCTTTTTGATAATGTGAGTTCGAACAGGTACTTAACCTCTGTGGCCTCAGTTTCTTCAGCTATGAAATGAAGACAATAAAAGTACTTGCTTCATAGGGTTGCTGTAAAGCTTAAATAAGTTAATATAGCCATAATACTTAGAATAATTCCTAGTGGCAAATAAACACCATGTGTCTAGGTTATGCTTATGACCAGGCCTTTTGTTTTGTAGGTGGTACAGCATTTGGGAAACCCAGCAAGGTTTGTGATTTTTAAAGTGTGTTTTAATAAAATAGAATAGAAAAAGTATGGATTAGGTTTTTTTTTGTTTTTTGAATTTCAAGTCACAGTAGCAGCGCCTAATAGCAATTGGTTACTTTGGTTAGTATTTGATAAATAACTGTATTGTTGTTGTTTTACTTTTTATTATTTTTTAAATGCAAAGGTAACCCTTTCTGGAAAAAATCAAAACAAAACAAACCCATGAAAACCTCCTCAAAACCAAAACATGAAACAGAAGTCTACAAAGGAAAAAGTGAAAGTCACTCCCCTAGTAGCAGTTTGTTAAATTTCTTGTCATTTTTTTCTGGGCATGTATGAACATATACACAGTATTTTAGCAATAGTTTTTTAAAAGTTAAAATGGAATAATTCTATAGATACTGTTTAGCAATATGCTATATTCACTTAAGTATGTATCCTGGAATTTATTTTTTTTCAAACCAGTACTTAAGGTCTATTTTTTTTTCCTACTCCTGTGCGGCAGATTGAACCCAGGGCCTCATGCATGCTAGGCAAGGCTCTAGCACTGAGCTACACTCTCTCCCTTACCTTATTCTTTTGTGAGTTATTGCCTTCTCCATTGTCAGAATGTATCATAATTGGTTTAACTGATCTCTATTTTGTAGGCAATAAAATTGCTTCTGGGTTTTACTTTTTAAAAAAGCACAGGAAAGGATGTTAGGTTCATCATATGTTTACTGTATTCTGCAATATCTTGAAGTTTCTTAGATTTTTAAATCAATGTCTAGTGAAACTGGATTAATGAGTATTTGCCATCTGAACTTTGTTCAAGGTTTTAAGTAACTTCCATGGACTAAAATTATTTTTTCTTTTGTGATTTTTTTTGGGTAATGGAAGTTTTAGGATATCCAACTCCAATCACTCTTTTTAATATTCTGTAGTTTGTACTTTTATGTGAACTTACTCTGGGTTGCCTGTGTCTTGTTCTCAGTAGTTTCACTGATGCTGTGGACCTTTTGATAGATAATTTTAGTCTTACAGTGATATAATCAGGTATCTGAGCGTGAGGTCTAGTCTGTTTCAAATAGTAAACATGTCTCCTTGTCAATTTGAATTCAAGTGATCTTGTTTGGCTTGCAAAATTGGATTCCCTGGCATTTGGAAAGGTATTTGTACTGATTTTTTTTCTAAATTTCAATATTCCTATAAAGACTGAGGGCCATTGATAGTATATTGCTTGATTGGGTAGATCTTATGGTGCCATTTGCATTAATACAAACTTCTTTTGTTTATTTCTCAGTTAGGGTTCATTTTGTTTATAGAGATCTTGATCTGCAAACTGAAACTAATTGCCCACAAGCAGGCACTTTCCTCCCACAAACCTGGCAGTTGATTGGTTGGCTGGATAGGGCATTTTAAGAAGGGTGAAGGAAGAAATAATAATAATAATAAGCAGTGAGACACTGAGGTAATGACAAATGTCGATTTGTTAAAAATATGGACCTTCAGGGGTTGGACCTTAGGAGTCATAATCTCCTAATGTGGCTCTCTATTTTAAGTAAGACTTGGGTAGACTTAGCTGAAGTATCCTCCCTGTAGTTAACACTTACTGATCTGGTTCTGTCACTTGGGTCTGTATAAAACAAGTCTGTTCCTCTGTGCCATAGTCGTTCTTCAGGGATTTGGAGACAATGATCATGCTCCAAGCCTAGGCTAAGTAGCTTCTGTTCCTTCAATTGATCTTTATCTGATGTAGTTTCATACTCCTTCACTATCTTGGTCATTTCTATCTGCACCTTTTCAATCTTTCTGTATCTTTTCAGTCTTTTCTGTGACACCAAAAATGTGAAGCAGATGTAAATATAATTCTGCATGTGTGCAAGTAGCTTATAGCAGAGGGGCAAGTTACCCCATTCTTTTTGGATGCGATTCTGATGATGTAGTTAGTCCCTAATCACGGTAGCTTTTTTGGCAGCCCCGTTATGTTGTTGACTCACTGAGTTCATAAGATAGCCATCTTTTTGTTTTTTTAAAGTATGTGTGAGATGGATCTTTAAGAGTTGGATGTTCTTGTCATTTTCTAAGATATAATCTGAGACATTTACTAAGATTGAAGATAAGATTGATTAAATGAGGTTCAAATTATCCTTTTTTGATTCTGAGTCTGTCAGTGTACCCCACCCAGTTTATTCATATTACCTGCGGGGTGTTTCTATAGGCAGAGCCTAAGGACAAGTCCAGACAGGTGATTCTTACCTCATGGGGGAGAGAAAATTTATGGATGATAAAAGAGTACGGAGAGGAAGGGATGATGGTTCAGGCTCGTTCTCAAGGATCTTGTTCAGCTCTGAAGTTCTGTGGTGATTTGATATACATGATTTAAGGAATATCCATACTTTCCAAAAAGCATTAATTATTTATTTGTGGTCGAAGTTAGAAGAATGGACTTTCTTTAAGCAAACCCTAGAACTTAGGGCTTGAAAACTTTACAATGGCATGTAAGTAAAATATTGTAAATGTATTCTATTTGAAAATAATATTCTGGGGGGCTGGGGATTTAGCTCAGTGGCATAAGCACCTGCCTTGCAAGCAGGCAGTCGTGAGTTTGATCCCCAGTACTGACAAAAAAAAAGAAAAAAAAAAAAGAAAAGAAAAGAATATTCTGGGAACCCAAGGCCCTCCTGAATGTACAGAGAAATGCTGTCTCATCCTAACATTTTTTTACTGCTAAGCAAGGTATTATTTGTAGTGATATAAGAAAATGCCATTTATCTTAAGGAAATAAAAACTGTACATGTTTTAGAGATAATATAGAGTCACAATATTGTATCTAAAAGCTGTGGGGCTGGATGTATTTGAAAATTTTTCAGATTTTAGGAAGTTCATAATACATTCTAGTGAATATGATACAACATCCACCAATAAACATTTTAGTAAGATACCTGCAGCAAAATGCCAGCAGAGTGGGGTAAATGGAGATTCTAAGTAGCCTTACATTTGATCAGGCAGGTTTTGCTGCCAGATGCATTCAGGGAAGGGCAGGTATTGGATACAGTGAATTACAAACTAGACTAAAACTTAAAAACTAAAATTTTTAGTTTTGAACCTTCTGATTCTTGGAGTGTCGAGTTTGAGTGATGTGGACCATTGCAATAGAAATTGCCAACACACTACATTTCAGGTACTTTTCTAAGTGTTGTAGATATATTAACTCATTTATTCCTCAGAACAGTTAGGTACTATTATCCTCATTTCTCATTTTGGTAGGTTTTCATTTTGGTGCTGGGGACCAGATCTAGGGCCTTGGTTATGTCAGGCATATGCTGTATTACTTCAGCCTCTATCCTTATTTTATAGATGAAGAAATTGAGGCTCAGAGAATTCAGTGTTCTTTGGCATTCGTTCTAATGTATGGTGCTCATTTGTCTCCAAAATTTTCTGTTTTGTGACTGTGATGCTAATTTATAGTTCTTATTCTTTGCACTGAGTTTTAATCTGGTCTGTGAGGGATAAATTTGAATCCTTTTTAGGGGCAGGCCTAGAGACTTCACATTTACAGTGTCTTCCCCGTGACCTAAGTGCCTATAGAAATTCCTTAGTCTGATTAGTTTCTAGAACAGCATAAATCTCAGAACATTAGTTTCAAGTATTTTGAATGATGTCTCCAGGAAGCCTTCTGGCTAGTAGAAAATTTACACATTGAAATAATTTGACTAGGTCTTTTTATCTTGATTTTAGCAAAGACCCATAAAATTAAAGTGGGCTTTACTTTTCATCTTAGCATTTCTAAACATGTATACATTTTCTTCCAGACATTCTGGTACCCTTATAAAAGGAATGGAGGAAAAATATCACAGTGTCATTTTTACTGGTGTTTAAATTAGGGGTAGAAAGATTAAGGGCACTTAATAGATCAGAAGAAAATAGAGATATAGGATCTTATTCAGCAGAAAAACAAAGTTAAATGATATTATTTAGTTATAAATAGCCTTACTCTATACTTTTGCCGATCTTTGTTTTTCTTTAGGTACAGTGTAGTAATCGTTATCATTAATTTTGACATTATATTATAGGTGCCTCTTCAGTGATCAATTGGTTTTTTTTTTTAAGGACACATTTTGGTTTATCTACTTTTTGCTATAAAAAACTACTGCGTCTGCCTGCACTGGTAACTTTAACGGGCTATCTTTCAAAATTGTGATGAAAAAGATGATATCTGAATCCATGTATTTTTGAATCACGGTCAAGTTTTGTTCTTTTAGGAGTATCTAAGTGTATGTTATAAATGTGTCAGAATAATCTATTAATGTTACTATTATTGCACAGATTATTGTGCAGTCTTTCTCTATTTTTCTTCTTCAAAATAGAAAAAATCTTTCTTGTCTCTTTATTTTTGATTGTAAACTCAATATGTGTGTTTACTCCTGTCTCATTCTTATCTCCCTGTTTTTTTCATCCTAAGGAGCCAGTTCACTCTCTTCTTAACAGTTTACTGCTTTGTCTTCCTTCAGTGCCTCGTCAAAGTCTGATTCCTCTAAAAGGTCTTTCTAGTTGAACAAAAAGTGCTTGAAGATGCCTTGCTATTGGGATGCACAGGGCTGTACACTTAGCACTTGAAACAAAACCTACTTTTCTTTGTGACTTTTATTTTTTTCTATTAACTTGTTTTGAGTATTTAACTTAGATTAGTAAGCTTATGACTCGATAAAAAGTCATAATTTATACAGTATTAACTATGTGATATTTTAATTATCTCTTTTGGAAAAAAATGGAGAAAATATTTTCTTTTTCCTCTGGAATCATCTGTTGTTTAGTTTTCCCCCTTTCTTCTGAGGAACAATTAACTGCCATAACAAGTTATCTGCTTCTAAAAAAATCAACTATTTAATTACTAGTTACTTTTTTTCCCTACTTATGAATTATGCTATTTTTGTTTGTAGGTAGGTTTGGGGTGCTTAAATATAAAATCAATTAATTTGGCTGAGAAACAAATGTTTGACTTTTTTGAATGGCAAATTTTCTTTTTTTTTTTTTTTTCTTTTCTTTTTTTGGTACTGGGACTCGAATTTACAACTTTGTGCTTACCATGCAAGTGCTTAAGCCACTAAGGTAACTCCCTGGCCCTTGAATGGCAAAGTTTCACTGAAGAAATATAGTTAAAGTTAATAGTGAATAGACTACCTTCAGTAATTAACAAGTGTGTTGTGCATTATTTGTGGTTTACAAAATGTTCTTAAAATCTGCAGAATTTTACCATTCATATTTCTAGATTCCATTCTATTGTATTTTATGTATGAATTGTATTGGTGAAAATATGCTTATCTTTTATTTTCTTTTGATATTTTTATTGGTAAATATTGACCAAACTTGTGTGGAGTTTTGTTTTTAATTTTAGTAATTTTTGGTGCCATTCTGGCAATTAAACCCAGAACTTTTACACTGAACTACTACATCCACAATCCTTTTTCAAATTTTAATTTGATACAGAATCTTGCTAAATCACGGAATGTCCACACTGGGCTTGAGTTTGCAATCCTCCTGCCTCAGTCTCCTAGAGTGCTAGGTTATAGGCACATACCATCTCATCTTCTGTTTTTAGTGGATTTTACATTTGATATTTTTTACTGAAACTGTTGTCCTTGAACTTTTTTTTGAGTGTATATCTTGTTGTTTAGCTACACATATTTTACTAATGGAAAAATGAGAATTGCTTGCTTTCATTTTCCTTCATATATATTTTCTATACACTTTCTTCATCATATAGGGAAAGAGCCCAATAGTAATTGCAAGTCCATTGTGATAGATATAACAAAGTGAAATACAGAACTTGACTGTGAGAGCTCAGGCAAATTTCATTTCTTCAGATTAAAACATTACTTACTTCTTTCCTAGTATAGCAATCTGTTTGGAATTACCTTAAAAGAATTATGTTTGGAATTATCATTTCAACTGTATGCCTCAAAATCAATATGTTATTAGCAAAAAGATTTAGTATTCTCTTACCTTGCGTTTTCAAACTGATACTTAACATTTTGGCAGGGAAGGTAATAATGTCAGCTGAGGAGTATTATTATTATTATTATTATATGCCTGATTACCCATCAGGATTTGTTTTTTATATTCATAATTTTTTATTTCTTAATGCAGTAACGGATGGAAAGTATGGAGGGAGATTCAGAAAGTTGAAGTAGTTAACCTAAGACTGCCTGAGGACAGACTTCTCTTTGATTTATCTTCCCTACACATCTCCAAATAGATTCTCAATATATATTTACTATTTAATTCATCATCAGTGGATGAATGAAAATGGGATAGTTTATATCTACACCAGGAATATAGGATATGTTTTTTAAATATAGGATATTTTTAAGGAAAATAATGTAATAATGCTCTTTTTTCCTAGTTTAGAAATGAACTTTTCTCTCTTCTGCTTATAGTAATAGTATGAAAACATACTTGGGGCAAATGGAGCTCTTTGAGATCCAGTATATTTTATTTTATTAATTACTCATTTTTATTACATAGTTTTGTCCCTTACATTTTTCTTAGTTAAAGGAAAAACAGTAGGCAAATGAACACTTCATAAATTTTGTAGAAAGAATAGTTTGGGTGGAAAAGCTGAGCCCTTAACTGTAAAAAGTAGAATGCTAGGTTCTTTTACTAGTTCTATGATCTTGGCAAATAGTTTTGTTTGTAAAAAGAGAGAGTTAGACTGATTTGTAGTTTTTAAACTGTAGTACTTTAGAATTTAGGATTTTTAAGATGTATTAGAAACCAAGAATAGGGACTTATAGAGGCCTAATGAGTCTATTTCTGAGCCCTCCAAAATTCAGCCATTACCTCATACCCCACAGCACCTCACTCTTTAATCAGCTCTATTTTCATTTGCTTTGTATATTGGATTATTCTTTCAGTAAAGATTTGTGAAGTAGGGATTATCCCAGACTAACACTATGATAAAGAAGTTTTAGGGCTGAGAATATAGTTCAGTGGTAGAGTGCTTGCCTAGCATGCACAAGGTCCAGTGTTAGATCCCTACCCTCCTCCCAAAATAATTTCTGAATGATTATGCAGCATTAAAATTCTTATATTAAGTAGAAAATATTAATTTGTTAAAGTAACTAATGGGATTATGTATAATTTTAATTCCTTTCTTTGTGTTTTTGTTTTCCAAGGTTTTCAATGATTGTATTCAATTTTAATTTTATAATCATAAATATAAGTGAAAAAAAAAAGATTAAAAAATTTATATGTGATCAAGTCAGATGATACTATATATAGCCCCTTAACCATAATTTCTGGTCATTTACTTACAAGTTTGATCTGTACCACAGATATTTGCTTGTTTCAGTGAGTTGTGACTGTGAAGAAAAGGGGCTACTGAAGAAAGTATCCAAAGAAGATTCTGCTCCCAATGCCTTGTAGTTCTTCAGCACAGAACAGGGATGACATATCTAAAGATGTACCATTGGGGAAGGTTGACTGAACCCTTCAGTGGGAGCTAAAACCAGAGAGCTTATTCTTCTCTCATCTTATTTTGTCTAGAGAATTTAAAACATGAACTTTAAAAATTGAAATAACTTATTGAAATAAATCTTATTTAAACTGTGCAAAACTGGAATTAATGGCATTATTCATAGACTTTATCAATAGAAGGTCTTCAATTCTTTCCTCAAAGAAGCAGAGCCCTTCCAAAGTTTGGTTTGTCTGTCCATATGTTTTCCGATTGGGTCAGAGGAGGTTGCTTTTATAGTGGTAATATAACAGCTGTTATATATGATGCCTTGCCAGGGAGACAGCTAAACTCCAAAGGAAGGGGAAATCATTTATTTACAAAGAGGAATGTATTTTGCCTAGTCACAAAGAAAACAGTAATGATAGGAATGTTTTCAATCTGAATGAGGAATGGTAAATAACTTTTATTTAATAATTATTAGATCTTTCAAATAATAGATTTTGGATATGTATTTCAGTCTTGTATATTTCCTAGAAATAAGCATATTGCCAGGTAGCTTCTCATATTTTATTCATATTTTAAAATTTTAGTATTTTTATGTGATATGTGATCAAAATGAAAAGGGTAGAGGCGTCATTGTTAGTCTAAGGAGAACATGATACTCCTTAGTTCCCTTTAATTTTGGAAATGGTCTTTAAATATCAGATGTCTTGAAAAAATAGTTTAGGAAATGTTTAGATGTTGTCTACTTTGAAGAAAATTGTATGAACTGAATAAATTTTTAGGTTCTTCTCTGTCATTTGTATGGATGAAATCAGAGTTTGGGTAGCATTACTGGAAATAATGGAAAAAGAGATACTGAGTATTATAACTTTTGTTCTATTTGTGTATTGATGCTTGGTTAGAGGAAGGCATTGGGCTTTTCTGCTATAGATTTCTCATTTGACTTTATGTTCCTTAGCATTAGTAACATATCCCCAACAACTGTTGATGTTGTGTGGGTTAATGAATAGTTAGTGCACCAAACACACACAAAGCATTTTAGCTGTTGGATATTATTATACAGAATTGTTGATGTGTTGCCTGTAAAGTGATCCTGTTCAACTGGTTTTAATTTTTAAGTCAGTTTGTTGCTTCAACTTGCTCACAAAGGTAGGGCTGAATAGTTCAGCTAATCAGTGGAATGGAAATCAGAAGGACTAAATTCCAGTCCTTCCTTTCATTCATTTTATGAATTATTGAACACATTTTTAAATGGTCCTGTGACTTAGTTTCCCTAATTATGAAATTAAATCTATTACTTCCAGCCTCCCAAGATTTTTGGGAAACAACATATTCATTAGTTTGAGTTTTTGTTTAAGCACAAAGGTTTTATAGAATTCTAGATGTTTTCTGATACTCTTTCCAGATCACATGGTTTATACTAGTTTATAGTATAGTGTGAACAAAATAGCTTTGATTAATAACAAACATATACGTATATTTATATATGGCTTCTTCATATAAGATATATTTTTATATAATATTGTAGTGATCATACTTGTATAGTCAATTGTATTACGATATTTTCCGAAAGTTTGGGATCCTTTAGTATTAATTTGCTTCCCTTACTTTCTTGAGAAAACAAAAATAGTCTTTATCTCATATTAAGCACACAAAATAAGTTATTTTTGATAGATCTTTTTGGAATGAATTCTAACTTACATTTTTTCATGAGTAGAAAGTAATAAACATTCATTTTAGAAAATATAAAGAAGTAGATAGCAAAAATAAAAAAAAAACCCTGAGACAAAGAAAGATAATATTTTAGTGCTAACTACAAAATTTAAAAAAATATCAGTATTTGTTTTATTCCCTTCCCTGCCATTGAGATCATTCTGTATGGGTATATTGCTCTGAAACTTTTCCATCATATAATTTCAAATATCTTAAAAGTTTTTCAATGGGATATATTTTAAGTAAAGTAGTAGTACTGTTAGTGCTGGTCCTATAATAAATTATCAATTTTTTTAAAATTTATTATCAGTACCGGGGCTCAAACTCATGACCGCCTGCTTGCAAGGCAGGTGCTTATGCCACTGAGCTAAATTCCCAGCCCCAATTATCAATCTTTGAATTCTCACTAAGTAGAAATTACCATATAGGGTGCCTCTAATAGTAACAGAAAGAAACTGTCCCATAAAAATTTTTTATCGCTGAGTTAATATTTTATTGCTCTGTAGATTGCTTCAATTCTCACAGCAATAAATGAGGTCACTTATTTGTTATGGAAACATAGGTGCAAATTATATTTAGTACTCTTCTGAAATCAAATATATGACAGATCAACATGAGAAAAAATCTGTGATTTTTAAGTTATTTGTCATGTTACCAAAAAAAAAAAATGTGTTTTAAATAGTGGTCTAAGATTCCGTATGATGCTTTACTTTAGATGTGGTACTCCTTGGTAGAACCAGAGCAGTGACTTGTTTTTCGTCTGTCTGCTCCAGCACAAGTATGATTTTCCTTGGGTTCAGGTGGCCCCCGAAAGCCTGAAGCAGTCTGGAACCAAGCCAGGTAGTCGGAATTTTCAGTTCTGTGGTGAAAGAGCTCAAGGTGCCCATCTGCCTGGTTCACACACTGCCAAAAGGCCTAGGTTCTCTTCTAAAGAGTACTATATGCCAAAGAATAGCTTTGGCCTTCAGCAAACTCATACAGTGATGTCTGTTCTCTGAATTTTGAACCATAGTGTTATTGAGAAGGGATTAAGTAAATTAATGCACATAAATCAAGTTAGTAATGCTGAATAATCAGCATACAGATTAATGATCAGCACATAGTAAATATTTAAAGTTAGCTATCATTGTTATTAATATTGTTTTTATTATTTCATATTAACAGTGTTTGGAAAACAGTAAGGTAAAACTTTAACTATTAATTCTGGATTAAAAAATTTACCAACTTCTTTGACATAGTCTGTAGTCTGGTGACACACTGATAATCAGGAAGACTTGCACATTGTCAAAGATCAACCTTCTCTAATAGGCAGTCCCAAAGTGAAGGACAGAACCAATGAGGAAAAGACTGTCATATTCTTTTAAAGTGATGTAGGTCAAACGAAAATTATCCCATACCATTGGCAGGTAAAACAGTAGTAATACTGATCAGAACTGGGCTACATGGAAACCGTTTTCAAAAAGCAAATACAAAGGCAGAGGCTGGGTGTATAGCTCAATGGTAGAAAGTTTGCTTAGTATACACGGACCCTAGGTTCAATTTCTAGCACTGAGAAAAAAAATAAAAGCAAAGGTATGACTCTAGGAAGAACCTGAAATAGTCATTGCCAGGTTCTGGTAAGTGTATCCTTGTCTGGGATCTTTTGTGGGTATCAGGCCCTACCAGCCACAGAAGACCTAGTAAAGTGAAAAAGATTGGACCTGTAGAAATTCCATATTGTTACCATGTTGGTATTTTTAGTTTGTTTTTATTTTTATTAGTGCATGTTTGCTGGGCATAATGGTTACATTCATGATGGGAACTGGTACATGTATATAACACATCTTAATTCTTTTTATGTTCCTTCCTCTCTCTCTTTTTCTCTCTCCATCTCTTGGTACATGGATATTTTTAAAAGCATGAAATACACAACCTGTAGGTACAAGTGCAAGGCACATACTCTCCCTGGGCTTCAGTACTGTCCCCTGTACCATGAGTATAATAGTACTTAGGGTTCTTTAGTGTTGGGCCAAGGATTCAAACCCTGCTCTCTGATTTAGTAGTCTATGCACTTTTTTTTCCTTTCCTAAGCTGTGTTATATTCTAAAAGTAAATGGAAGTAGCAGAAAATGAAATAAAGCATTCAGTGGTTACAGAACACATTTTGGGTTCTTTTTTTGTCACTTTGCCTAGCCACCAGCAAGCTCTTATTTTTTCTCTCAGTACTGGTTCCAAGTTTGCTTCCAGTAACTATTATAAAAATCAAAACTACATCAAAGATGTTTCACAAAGGCAGATATGGCCATATAGTGGGGGTAAAGAGAAGAGTTAATGGTAGAGTTTGATGAGGGTAAACAGAAGACTTGGTAAATATAAAGTAGAACTGAACAGTAACTGTGAGATTGTTCACATTAGACGGGGTTGGTACTAAAAGAGACACTGAAATGCTTATTAGCATTTGGCAAGTAATACTGCATATTGTGAAGTCATAGTATTAATTGATCTTAGCTAAGAAATGAAATCTTTCATCTTTAACTTAATATGGACTCTAGATGAAGATGCTGATACATTAGCTGAGCATGATAGTGTACACCTATAATGTCAGTGTTCTGAGGCTGAGGCAGGAGGATTGCAAGTATAAGCCCAGCCTGGCCAACTTAGTGACTCAGTGAGACTCTGTCTCAAAATTAAAAAAAAAAAAAAAAAAAAAAAAGACTGTGGATGGAGCACAGTGTTATGGCTCTGAGTTTGATTCACAAGAGTGTAAGAAAAAGAAAGATGTGGATACATAACAGTATATTGTGAAAAATACCATGTGATATTGAATTTTATAAAACAGTATAAGATTTGTGAGCAAAATGGAATTGACAAGTGATTTGCAAGTTTGGAGGAAATGCTTATTAAAAAGAATTAAGTAGTTCTGTATTTATTACCTCTGTACTCAACAATTGTAATATTATTATATCTTCAAGTGTACACATTTAGTGGTGAAATCAAACTACAGTTCTGGAGAATACATACATGATGCACAACTTAATTGTCATTCTCCTAGTTAATAACTTAATGTAATATTTCTATGTCAGTATAATTCTTCTATTAAACTCAGTTAAGTGACTCCAGCCCACAAAGCTCAATTTCTTTAATATAAGCTAAAACTTCTTCATGATCTGTCTCTATCTTTATTTCCTATAACCCTTTCCTGGTTCTTTAAACTTTAGCAGTATCAAATTACTCATTCATATTTTCCTCCATATGATGGTAGGTTCATCATTAGTGGCAGTGAAGCAATCATCTGTGAAGGTCTTACTTTTTTCCAAATACTAAGAACTTTAAGGGAATTATCATGACCTCATTTAATTCTCAAAAGAAACTAATAAGATGGCCCGGGGATTTGGCTCAGCAGTATAAATGCCTGCCTGACAAGCACAAGGTTGTGAGTTTGATCCCTGGTACAAAAAAAAAAAAAAAAAAAAAAATCTAATAAGAAATATATATCATTATCTCGACTCCACTAAACAGGAATTGAGGTTTTAAGAGTTTAATTATACTGAGCAAATTTTCATAGCTAATAAAATGTAGAACCTTGATTCAAATTCAAACCTGTCTAGCTTCCTCTTAATCACTAAACTAAACTCTCCACGCTTTGCTTGTGCTATATCGTCTGTCTGAAATGCCCTTCTCTTCAATTTAAATAGGGGTCTTAACTTTAAGTAACAGAAATTCATGCCTGTTGATTTAATCAGAAATGAAGTTTGTTAAGAGGATATTGAAGAGATCACAAACTCTCCAGGGGATCCAAATAGGCCATGGATCTAGATAGAGGTAATCCTAATCATATCCCTTCAACTACACTGTCTAGCCTTAGATGCTGTCATCTGCACCACTGGTATTGCTCACGCCGGGTACTTAATCCAGCAGCAGATGCTGCTGCCAGTTGTCAAACTGCATCCCTCTTTCCTCAGTCACAGAGGGAGGGCCTTATGTCTACTCCTTGAATCATTAATTTTTTTTTGTACTGGGAATTGAATTCAGGATCTTGTGCTTGCCAGGCAGGTGCTGTGCTGCTGAGTTATATTCCTGGCTGAATCATTAATTTCTAATTGCAAGCCAAGTATGGGTGCATTTCATGCCCCTACTGTGGCTATAGGGGAGGCCAAGAAAACAAGCATTTGACATTATGCACCTCTGTGGTAGGGAATCAAGGCTGAAAATATGAAATATGGAGAATTTCCCTAGATAGTAAAGAGATTCTGAAATAGTAGGCAATTACAATATGCAGCAGTGCTGCCCAAAAAAATGACATATATCTGCCACACTTGTTTCGTTGGGCACTTGACAAATTTTATTTGTCCTTGAAAAAATAATTCAAGCAGCATCATACTATCATTGTACCTTATATATTCTAACATTATGAACTTTATTTGATTACTTGCTTTTTAAAGACTCACTGTATGGTATTACATGGTTATATAACTGACTGGTCTCTGTCTTATTTTTAAATAACTTATAGCTATGTCTTACTGATGGTTGTACTTTCTAGCGTCCACCTAAGATAAGGTTCAGCACGTAGAACATACTCAGTAAATGACTGAATTGCATTGAAGCATAACCCACCACTCCTAGGATATAAGTTCCATAATGCAGGGATGTTTGTTTTTGTCTGTCACTCTCTCTCTTTCTCTCTAACCAGTGTGTGTCTAGTTCCTGGATTAATCATAGAATGTGGTAGATCCTCAGTAACTATTTATTAAACAAGAGAATACCCTTAATACTCTGGGAATGATACTTTGGACTTTTGAATGACAATAGCAAATTCAAAGTCCTATATCATAATTTCTGACTAGACCAGACAATAAGAGTATAAAAACAGCCTTATTCATCTTTGGTTATGTCTTTCATCTATCCAGAAGCACACAAAAGAGCAATTTGTAATTCTTTCCCAAATCACTACCATATTCAGTAGTCACTAAAATTTCCTGAAGTACCATACCTGTTTGACATGAAACTTTTTTGGTCCCTCTTTTAAAAAACAGTTATATCTTAAGATTGTATATCTTTGGGGAAAGGGCCTGTTGGGCAAACTGTCTTTTCTATGTTTTTAAAAACTATTATGGCTGGGGATTTAGCTCAGTGGCATAAGCGCCTGCCTTGCAAGCACATGGTTGTGAGTTCGATCCCCAGTACCAATAAAAAACAAACAAATAAAAAACTGTTATAACCAGGCCTCTCACTCTGAAGGAACAAAGAAATGGAAGGCTAGAATTGCTAAATGATTTTTATAAAGGCAGTGAGGTAGTAGAAATGTACTGTAAATGAGAGTCTTGTGGTTTTTAGAGGTTAGTGTATTGGCGTGAACAAAATTACGATTAAGTTAAACTGAAAGAGAGCTTTTGTTCAAGCTAACTTAAGAATAATTATTGTTAATGACAGCCACTATCACTGGAGCAAGACTCTTCTAGGTTTGAATTCTTTACCACTTACTGTGTGACCCTGAGCTATGCATCTATTAACTGGGCTTGATAATAATGTGTACCTCACAGGGATATTATAATGTTTAAATGGTAACATAAAGTACTTAGAATTCCTAGAATAAGTTGACTTTCTAAATAATATCTATTTTTATTATTATATTTTGACTACCTGTTTGCCTCTCCTACTTTGATCCTTTTAATTTTTCCCTACTTAACCCTTGCAATTCTGATAACAGGTAGTATTTCTATCTTTTACCAGTGGGGAACCTGTGACTAAGATGATAAGTTGTTTGCCCAATAATCATGTAGCTGATTAGAACTAACCTAGCTAGTATCAAATCCAGATCTTATTTTTAAAGTTCTTTCTATCATGGCAAAGATAGCATTCTAGAAACAGATTAGACTTTTGCTGTTACATCTTTCTAACTGCTCTTTTTTCCTTGCTTCTTTTTTTTTTTTTTGATTTCTAGACATTGTTTTTTCCCAGTAGTTTTCCTCTTGATTCTTTGAATTTGTAATAGTATTTACTTTTTTTCAAAGAACAAACCATATCCTCACATATTGCTCTGACTATCCATTTTAATTTCACTTTCACTTTTTTTTGTCAGCCTAACTGATCTCTGCAGTGGATTGGTTTTCAGAGTAGAAGACTTGGATATCTGTTAGGAGTAAGAGGAGTAAACTGCTATGTTAGCCAGCTTGATGGTTAAGAGCAAATAACATACACGTAAGCAGTATGGGCCATTTTAGCTGTTGTAAAAGATGAAGTTGGTCAGATGTATGGAATATAGTTAGAAATAATAGTCAGTTATTACAACAGCTTTCCAACTTAGTAATGTATTTTTGTATATATTAATCATTTTTACACTTATGTGTAAGACTTTTGGAAAATACCAAATAGATTTCAGAAAAAAATGCTTCCTTAAATTTGCTGTTTTAGAGAATTATTTTTCTTAGCATGTGTTAACAATCGGACTTTTAACAGTTTATCAGAAACTCAGCATCTCTCTTTGGTATACTTTTTTTAAAAGTTGAGAATCTTATGGAAAGGGGTACTCATTTAGAAACATGCACACTTAAAATCCATGATTAAGTAAAGCCACAGACATTAGAATGTTATTACTTTATACTTCCTTATTGCTTAACCAATCTACAAATCTGCAATAGTTTCTTTTCTGCTTTTTCTTCTTCTTCCTCTTCTTCTTCTTTTTCTTCTCTTCCTCCTTCTCCTCCTTCTTCTTTTTCTTCTTTTTTCCTGGTTTACTTGTTTTCATGTTCAAATTGATTTTTCAATTATATTTCACTTAAAGTAGTTCAATTTGACTTTATATTTATTTTTATTTTCTTATTTTTCTGTGGTGCCAGGGATTGAACTCATGGCCTCATGCGGTGCGTCACTGAAGTACACCCTCAGCCTAGCATTTATTTTTATTTACATATTAGGAAAAAAGGTATGCTTTTATGAAGTTTACAGTTGGTTTTCCCAGTATTATTATTATTGACAAAATGAAGTTCTGTTATTCATTCATCAGATCTTCGTTATCCACTGTGCCCCTAATATCAAATAGATAGGTGCCAGGTAAACAAATAAGACAAAATTTTTGTTCTTGAAAAGACAGTAGAGTATATAGGAAATTAGACTATAGAATGGTAGATTTCACTATAATGGTATACACCGGGTACCACAGGAGCAAAAATGGGACCTTTAGAAGAGATGAAGGAGGATGCTAGGGAGGGATTATAAAGGAAGTTTTTTTTAAAGCTGAATTTGAAGAACAATAAGACTTATCCAAGTGGAAGAGAAAAAAGACATTCTAGGAAAAGTAAGTGACATGTGAAAAAGTACAGAGATAAGAGAGCACATGGTGGCTTGCTTAGAAAACTGAAATAATGAGTGGCTGGACAGAGTAGTGGAAATGTGAGGATCAGGAAGAGTGAGATTTGAGGTTGGCATGGCAATGTCAGATCATGAAGTGCTTTCCATGTCACGTTCAGAAACTTCATCCAAACCATGAAGATGTACAGTATAAGCCAAGAAGTTACATGGTAAGATTTGTGTTTTGCAAAGATCAGTCAGGAAACTCTAGTATACTTCTGAAAGTGTAAATAATCCCCAGCAAAGATAATTAGAGGCCACTTACTGTCTCTTTAAATCTTTTTCAGCACTAATTTAGAATTAAAGGTTTACATACTAAGAAAGCATAATGATAGGGGGGACATGAATTAGTTTTCTATCCTCTCTTATTAAGCAAACATTTGAAAACTGTTTTGCTGAGGGTGTAGTACACAGATGTAGATGATGAAAATTAAAGCTTAACAATAAAGCTAGGAATTGATGCTGAACCTCATAATGGATCTGATTGTAATAGTGCCTCCTGTGTCTCCAATACTGTGCTAGGAGAGGAGAGTGGATGACATCAACATTCATCAACATTCATAAATTAGGACCAACTCATACACAAATATAAATGTTCTACAATGCTTATGTATTTGATTCCTTCACAGGTATTTTTGCTTCCCAGCTTTACCTCAAACCTATAAAGTCTGAATGAGAAAACTGAGGATATGAGATATTTAACATAGTCAAGATCATGTAATAATAAGTGGTAAATAGATATAAATCAGTAATCAATCTACCTAATTTCAATTTTGCTTCATTTTTCCTTCACCATATTGACATAGGACTTCCCAATGATATAAGGGACTTCCCTTGTAAGCTGCTAGGTGGCCAATACACCAAGTTTGTGTTTCCCAAAATCGAAAAATGAATTCTAAAGAACAACAGAAGTAAAGAGTAGGAAATTTTATTGACACAGCTCCTGAGAGAGACAGGAGGGGGCTCAGTGGGTTACCATAGATCCCACTTTCCAGAGGAAGTTTTATAGGGTAAAATCACGAGGTAGGTACAAGGTAGGACAGAGATATGATCAACCAATAAGATTACAAGTCTAGGTGCTTAGGTTATGTTGATCCAGTGGGGAAGCAAGTCATGAGGCAAGTTTACATGGAAAGAATCAGGACCTTTTGTGGAAGAGATGTGTCAGGAGGTCCTGGCCAAACATCTGAGTGACTGATGTCTAGATTTTATTAGTTGGTATCAACAGGTGATACCAATTACAGTATATTTCTTATTCCCTTGGAAAGGCAAGTAGGCCTGGTCATTCTCTTTTTATCTTGAGGCCTGGCCTTCAATGGATGCACCTCCAGCCACAGATGTAATGTTTCTCATCTTCTGTACTGAGTCCCTTGAGTGTCTAGCCTTGTTGTATTGTCTATAATATTTCTACCTAATAGCTGTCTATAATAATATTACACTACTTCTCCTGATAAGGCAATGCATATCATAGATATTTATGAAGCTAAATCAGTTTTCCTCTCTTAGTTTCTTACAACATTACACAAAATAGTATTTTTTGTACCTTGAAGCATCTAGTGTTTGGTGGTTAAAAGTATAAGTGCTAAGGTCAGATTTTTTGGACTCTACACCTGGCTTTATCACTTACCTCTGCCCACTTCACAAAATTGTGACTACTGTCATAAAGCAAAGTTGGCAAAACAGTGAGATCACAGGGAAAAAATTCAGTAAGTGCTAGCTGTTAAAATAGTCATTGGAATAGCAACACATGTACTTTCCAAACATTGAGGAAATTTTGGTAAAATACACTTACTATCCTACTTTATTCAGATTTATCTTGGGGAAGAGCTTTTGTCTAGTATGCATATTTGCAAGATGACTTTTTATTCAGGGAATCACTCACCTTGCTATTACAAACCTAAGAAAAGAGGCCTGGCAGAGTAGCATAAAGATGCTTAAAAGTTGTTTTTTTGGGGGGCGGGGGGCATATTCTGAGCATATTAGGATTATCAGAGTAAAGCAATTATCTTTATTGAACCTGTCATTCTCCTGCACAGCCATCACCCATAGATAATCCTATCTCATTCATGACCCAATTTATTTGCCTTGTTAAAGCTAAATCTAGATGCTTGATTAATTTTTGAGAGAAATAATGAAACTTGGTGACTTTTGGTTATCATTTCTGCTATTGTTAAATACCCAATATAGCTCAACTGATAGTGAAAACTGGCAAAGACTCCTTGACTTGTTTGGGTGAGGTGGGAAACAGATTATTATTTAGTCTTTACATGTGAGGTAACTGTGACTCAAAGAGATGGGTTGTCAGTGGTTATATAAACCACAAACCACTTGTGTTGAAATTTGTTATTTGAACTGGGCTAATTCCATAAATATCTGAGTATAGGAAACTTTAAAAAAAGAAACATTTTTTACATTTATTTTAAAATGTCTATGGCCCGTGTTATTTTTATAGTAACCTTTAACCACTAATTGTTACCTTTAATCACTAATTTCTTTTACTGTGTTTGAATTTAAAGTACTTTTCTCTTTTTCCTCTTTCCTGCCCTAATTTTTAACTAAAGGAGTAACTTTAAGGCTAACACAGAGAAAAATTTGGTCTCCAGCAGGGGGTCACTTGTAACTATGAAAACAACTTAGGCAAATGGTCTATTGATGGGGGAACTTTTCATTATAAAATGTTCTTTTCAAATTCCAGGATATTGGTTGCTTGGTCACTGAAGAGTCTGTACTACTATTCACTAGTACCCCGGGTGTTTGAGCAGACCTGGTTAGGAATGTGCTGTTCATTTTGGATGAGAAAAAGGGATAGAGAAGCTGCCTCAAACACTGCATCACCCAAACCAAACATCTGATATTTGGTTTGTACAAAACATTAAGCTCTTAGAGCTTATATTAGTATACAGCTATTTTTTGAGTGGTTTCATCTTTGACTGTAGCCACATCTTTTAAATATACACATACATATAAACACACACATTAATTCTAAAGGGCATCTGGACTCTGGTATGTAAAATTTTTTTAATGCACCAATGGAATACCCTTGTGTGTCTACCTTTTTTATTTCCATTCTTTAATTTTTTTTGGTACCCAATGCTTTAATTTTCAAGGGCTTTGTCCACATTATGACCCCCAACTTTTACATGCTGCCCATCCAGCAATTAGCAAAAATGGTAGTGCTGATGAAGTATGACTTTGATATTAGTTCAACTGTATATCTGGAATGTTTGTTCCCCTAGGGCTTGCCAACCAAAGGAGCCCAGCATGAACTCCTACTTTGGAAAATATCTGAGTGGGCAGACTGGTTTGCTACATTACCCTCATTGTCTTTCTTTGTTTATTCAGCTGAAAAGCAGTACTTGCCTTTTATACAGCCAGGCATGAATTTCAGAGCCTCATAGATTATTAAAATGAGTGGAGAAATTGTTTTGGGGGAGGGAAAGGATGAAAATTGTTATCAGATATTGACATAATGTTCAAGTGAAAGTGCTGTCTTAGGGAAGAACACCTGACTTCAGGTGTGATTATAAAGCACAACTCTGGCAACATTTTTATGGACCTGTTTTACTAAGGTCTTTGATTTTTGTGTAATTTCATTACCTTCTGGGTAACAGACACTGATGATTTATTGACCCATTTAATTTCTTTTTACCACAATAAGAAAAACCATAGGTCTTTAGGACATGAGCTTGCAATCCAGTGCAGGTAATGATGAATTTCCTGTGGCCATAATAGCATGCACATGCTCTTGGCATTTATTCTCTGGCTGTCTTCATCTCTCAAATGGATTATTTTAGCAGGCTGCTAAAAAGTCTCTTTGCCTTCATTCTATTCCAGTTTGTTACCACACTGTCTCCAGAATTGTTTCTAAAATGTAGGTCTGCTCATACCATTCTTTCATGTGTACACTTCTTCCATGGCTACTCATAGGAGAGCCCTCACATGTCACCACTCCTTTCTCTTTTCTATTCTCTAGTTACATTGAAATTATTTGAATTTTCTAGGGTACCGTGCCCAGTCTGGGGTCTGGTCTTCATATGGTATGCCATTGTCTTTTGGATATTCTTCCTTTGTACCCTTAGCTTAGTTATACCTTCTTCTTTCTGTTTCAGGTTAGATGTTCTTTGCCCTTCTCCAGTGGCTAGCTTAGGGGTTTCTCTATGTTTTAAAATAGATACTGTGTTTTTCTATAACATTGGTTCATGTTTCTGTTTAGTATTTTCCTTCTATACATGTTGCTTCTCTATTTTTCTTTCTGCTGTAAGATGTAAGTTGTGTGAAGGCAGGACTATGTATTTCTTCTTATTGTTGTATCTATACCACTTAGAAATTAAAGATTTTATTTCTGGTATAATACAAACTTGTTGAATGATCAAGTTACTAATCACGTGCTTTGCCAAGAATATTTTCACATAATTCTCAGAGTTAAATGGTTTTCTGTTTTCATGTTCTGGATCCTTTTCTTCCCATCTCCTATTAGTATTCATTCAGTCATTCACTCAGCAGAATGTTGCTTTGAACATTTTAAACCTTCATAACTTGCCCAGAAACACATGTAAAGGACTTGTAAAAGGAAAACTCTTTTATGTACTTACCATAGCTTTCCTTTGTCCATCCTATGTAAACTTGCACTCCCATAAGCATACATAATCCTTTCCTAACTTATGTCTGCCTTCCCTTTATTGCTTTTCTACCTTATCACTTAATTACTTTAGTACATACCAGGACGAACCCACTCAGGAGCTGAAAGAGGAGAGGGATTGTGTGCTAGGGACTGCATCTTTTTTTTTTCATTTAACCCCCACATTTTGTGCAAGTGAGAAAATTGAGTGTTAGAACCATTGTTTGGATTATAGTCTGCTTGGCTGCAGTATTTGAAAGATTAGTTTTACTGCTCTTAACTTTTTGGTTATGTTTAAAAAGAAAGTATTGGTGAACAATTATTCAGATCTTTACATTCTAGCACTTAAGATTTCCCTACTTGTTTGGTAAATTAAGCAATACATACATACATACTATATGATAGTATTTGACCTTAAAATTATGATTAAAAAGACACATACAATTTACCATTTTTACATGTACAGTTCAGTAGTTTTAGGTATATTCACATTATTGTGAAACAGATCTGCAGAACTTTTTCATCCTGAAAGTTTGAAACTATACTTATTAAACAACTCCATTTTCTTCTTCATTCCCTAAACCATTGGTGGCTACCATTTTACTCTGTTTGTGTGAGTCTGACCACTTTAGATTATATAAGTGGAATCATGCAATATGTACCTTTTTGAGGCTGATTTATTTCATTTAATATAATGACCTCAAAGTTCATCTACATTGTAACCAGGTTTCTTTTTTTTTTTTAAGGTTGAATAATATTTTATTTTCTTTTTTTTCTTCTCTCCTTATCTTCCTCTTTCTCTTCTTCCTTTTTCCCTTCTCGTTCCCCTCTTTCTCTCCTCCCCACTGCCTTCCCTTCTCTTTCTTTTTCTGGATTAAATTGAGGGCCTTCACTTCAGGAGTATACCCAATATACCACCAATTCTTTTTATTTTTGAGACAGAGTCTTGCTAAATTACTAAATTGCCCAAGCTGGACTTAAAATCACAGACATCCTGCCTTGTCTTCTCAGAGTACTGGGAATACAGGCATGCACTACCAGATCTGGCCTAAATAATATTTCTGTGTGTGTGTGTGTGTGTGTGTGTGTGTGTGTGTGTGTGTGTGTATTCACATTTTAAAAAACTGTCAATGGACATTTGGATTTTTGGCTATTATACATAGTGTTGATATTTAACATAGCTGTACAAATATCTTTTTGAGACCCTGATTTTGGTTATTTTGGATATATACCCAGAAGTGGGATTATTTGATATGGTAGTTCTATTTTTAAGTTTGTTGAGGAACCGAGGAACCACAATACTATTTTCTATAGTATTATACAGCTTTACAGTCCTACAAAGGCTGTGGAAGTATAAAAAGTAGTGAATGAGATATATGAAATCAGGAGTGAAGTAGGAAAAATAGGCAAAGTATTTCTTTTTTTTTGATTTATTATTGATCATTGGTCTTTGAGAATTTCTGGGATTGTTAACTTCCAATAGTGGCTTAATAATGATTAAGAGGAATCTGAGGACTGTGTTTTTTTTTGTTGTTGTTTGTTTGTTTAAGGGAGTGTTAATATGATAGTGGCATGAAACATTGTCATCCACAGGTTAGGAGTATACCCAGGACAAAGAGTGCAGTTCTTTCTGAGTATTATTTTGCAAACTTGGATGAGGTTTTTAACATCTTCATGCTTCCAAAGTCTCACTAAACAAACAAACAAAAACAAATAGAAGTCTCTCTATTTTAATATTGTGACTTCTGACTATCTCAGTTTTCTTTTGAAGATCCTGTGACTGTGTGCTCTGATGGGAAGGTGGTTAGTTCCATTTGGTAGGGAGTGGTTGGTGGTCTGCAAGAGCAAGCAGTTGAGTTAGAAGGGGGGTTTCTTCTTTTGAATATAGAATGTTACCCAAATGCTTAGTCATGATGATAAAGCAAAGAACTTCACAGCTTGCAGTGTGGAACACTGTGACTGAATAAGTCTTTGATAATACTGAAGGGTCGCAGGAGTGACAAGAATTTGTCAACAAGTCTTGAGAATTAAGAGGATAAGATAGAGAAGACAAAGTAAGATAGTCCCCTTCCAGTTTCAAAAACAAAAAGTTGTTCTATTTAAATGTCCTTTAGAATTACTCAAGATTCAACTATCCTTCTTCCCTTAACTACCAATCTGTTAAACCTCTAACCCTGTATACAAGGACAGACATATTTTCTACTTTGCAGTGTTTATTCAGAAGCAAGCAAGCAGACTTAATTTTATTGGATAACACACAAACAAATCATATATACTATGCCAAACCTGTTTGTAAATTTGAAGAAACAATCTTTACTAGTTATTGCATACATCCTCAGATTCTCCTTTTAGATTACTATAATAATATATTAATAAACATATTGCCATTAGTCTTTCTTTTCTAATTATTCCTTCATAGCGCTCTTAAAGATAACTTAGTCCTAGTTGGACTCTTTATGGCCATCTGAAATGGGGAAGATGATTTAATTTTTCTGTGACCCCATTTCTTTATTGTATACTTTTTATTATAAGAATTATACTTATGTTTTAAGTTCTTTTAGATTTTTAATGTTAGTGTATTTAAAGTGCATAAAGTAAAATAGTACATAAAATGGTACCTTTCCTTTTCTCTATTTGCACTTCTTTTTTCTGAATGAATTTTCCAGGCATTATACTGAGTAAATAATTCTAGCCTTTTATTTCTTTAGCTGGCCTCTGTAAACAGAAACACTAAAGAAGATCTATTCCTAACCTCAGAAGCAATTGGCAATACTTTCTTTTTGTGCTTTATGTTAGATATAAGATTAAGAAAGTAATGAAATTATTTACAATATTTCAAGTAAATAAAGGCATGCACTACCAGATCTGGCAGTAGTAGAAGTACTAGTAGTAGAAGTACTACCAGTAGTAGAAGTAGTAGTAGAAGTAAATGCTATTGTTATTATTAGTGCTGTTTTGTTGTTTATTTCTGAAGTGTAACTCTAACCACATTACACTGATCATTATTACACTGTTTCATTTTTGCATATGACATTCTTTTTCAAATTTGTAGCAAAATATATTCCTGAGCACCCCCGGTAGGGTCTGGGGTAGAATCCAGGAATCAGTGTCTTACTGTTCTCCTCCGTGATTTTGAAACTGAAGGTACTTAAATCTTCCTTGAAGAATCATTCCATGCAGGATCAAATGCAAATGTCTTAGACTGAAATCCAAGGCCCCAGCACGCTTTTTTAATATTTCCTTTGTGCTTTTATTCCTCTCTGTTATTCTTTGCTGTGGCCATATAAATAAATAGGTTTTATTTTTTTCTCCCTTATATACCCCCAGTATTATAGCAGAATATTATTGCCTGAGTATGTGTTCAAATATATATTTATTCCTGGTAACCCATGAACTATCCATTTAATAACATATCTAAGAATCAGTTGGGTATGAATGTTAAACTATCATATGGGCAACCAACCTTCCCTAATTCAAAAATTAGAAAACAGTTCCTAGGTAATATCTTCTGGTACCTTAGAATAGCATTCATATATTGACTTTTCCTTTTCTCTATTTGCACTTCTTTCCTCTGAATGAATTTTCTAGGCATTACAGTGAGTAAATAATTCTAGCCTTTTAGTTCTTCAGCTGGCCTCTGTAAACAGAAACACTAAGGCAAATCTACTCCTAACCTCAGAAGCAATTGGCAATACTTTCTTTTTGTGCTTTATGTCAGATATAAGATTAAGATATTATTGAAAT
Source organism: Cavia porcellus (assembly GCF_034190915.1). Taxonomy (NCBI): domain Eukaryota; kingdom Metazoa; phylum Chordata; class Mammalia; order Rodentia; family Caviidae; genus Cavia; species Cavia porcellus. The sequence continues at coordinate 167,536,757 of NW_026947484.1, forward strand.
TATTTACAATATTTTGAATATATTTGGAAATCTCATGATCTCTTGTAGGTCTCAATTCTTATAATTTGTGGTAACACCTAAGGATGCCACTTGCCAGACTGCTGATAATAAAAATACAAGATGGAAAATTGAGGCTACTGTTGTAGGTGTTGGTTCTTTTCTGTGAAGTCTTTTGTTTTGCCTTATCAGAATCTTCTAATTCTTAAAGCAGTCTTTTAAATTAGGTGTCATAATTCCAGTTTACAATGAGGGCATGGAATTTGAAATTATGGAACTATGAATGGTGGTTTCAGATCTCAATGTAAATAGACCTCATAGACTGATTTTTTTTTTAAACTGTGGCCTAAAACCAAATTTCAAGTTTCTTACTTTCAATTCCTGTATTTGATTTCACTACCCTCTGCCTCTTCTTAAACTTGGGAATACTATGATTGCTATCAGTGAGAAATTCCATATACATTCAAAAAAGTTATTAAGATAGAATAACAACTTTGCAGATAGTAACCGAGATAGAATAGTTATTCTTTCAAACCTTACAGACTTTACCAGGTTAATTTTTTTACTGTATTCTAAATTTGATAGTGACCAACAGAATAAAATGTACTTTCAAAAAGAAGCAATTAACATTTATTAAACAGAAAAATTAGTTGCCCTGAAGCTTTGAAAAATGTATTCAAATAGAAAAATAGCATAAAATATATTTTGCCTAAGTGCAATAGCAATTTAACATAGCCCATATCCACAACTCTTTTCTTTCCATATTTAAAATTCTTGAGCTTACATTAGCGTACTTCTTATATAGAGATATATTTCAAATACCAATGAGAAGTGTTATTTTAGTTATGGGAGTGATTTAAATAAAATAGATGACAAATATTAAGTCATAAGTATGTATCCTTGGCTCTGAACAACATGATAAGGCTCACCAGTCAAAAGATACAGTGAGGGGGAGAGAGAAGGGTAAAGGGAAGTAAAAGTAATCAAGATGTGTTATGTACATGTACCAACTCTCAGTAATGAATGTAATTATTATGTACTGCAAACTTGTACTAAAAAAAATGAGAGCACATGCAAGGTATTCTGTGTAACCAATTGAGAATTAATTTCATACCACAAGTAAATGTTTCCTCCCACCACATTTCTTGGTAGTCATTTGACTTGATGTCACCTGCTTACAAAGTAAACAGAACGAAAAATAAAACCTCTGTATTTAACAGTACTAGCCAGAATCCCCCTTCCTCCTTCTCCTCTTCTTTTTAAAGGAAGAGGGCAATGTGGTAGAGTGAAATGAGGAAAGGCATTAGAGGAAGATAAACCTGAGTAGGAATATTGCATTCACCATTTACTATGCTATAACTGTGACTTGAGGAAGCACTCAGTTTCTTTTAGGTGTCTTATTAATAAACTTGGATTTTCAAGCTATGTGAAGTTAAATATTCACATGTTCACACAAGAAAAATGTCCCCCATACACCGGGGCATTGTCAGTAATAGTAAGTGGTAATTATTATAATTAATAATAATAAGGTTGACTTAGGGATTTAGATAAAAAGTTATATGAAACAGTTTGTTCTGTTTTGCTAACAAGCTGTTGCGGTTGAGAAAACGCAGAATCTACTGTTAGTTAGAAAACATACAACCTTTAATGCAAGTTGTCATGTAACTTAAAAATAGAAGTCTTGAAGGGAGAGTTGAGGGAAAAACTTTTAGGAATAAAATAACTCATCAAAATGACTATATTCTCAAAAGTAGAAGTTATAATTGTCGGCTATCCAATGCTCAATAGAAGATATAATGAAAAAAAGATAACAGTTTTAGGCACTACTGACACCACTACCATTAATGGTAAAAATTTAGAAATCTCAGTAAGATATGTTTGAAACTGATATACATACTTGTTTAACTATAAAGTACACAGAGTGATATAAAAGAAGGCTGAGTATATGGAGAAGCATACCAGGGATCATAGGTTACAAACTGAACATTATCAAAGTTACCAGTTCTTTTTTTTTTTTTTTTTTTTTTTTTTTTGTCTTTTTCGTTTTTTATCGGTACCAGGGATCGAACTCACCATTGCCTGCTTGCAAGGCAGGCACTTATGCTGCTGAGCTAAATCCCCAGCCGCAAAGTTACCAGTTCTTGATATGTTGATTTTTATGGTAAGTGGAATAGGGTTTTTTGGAGGAAGGCAGGAGATAATGGTAATTTATAACACAGTTCAAATGGAAAAACAAATAACTGAAGAATTAAAGAAAAATGTAAAAAAGAATGAATATATTGGTGCAACACATTATAAACCGCAGTTATTTAAACTTTTTTTATTATGCTAGTACAAGAAAAGACAGACCAGTTGAATAAATCAGAAATAGATTCTTCTGTATTAAAATATATTAATGTGTGGTATGAGAAAGGACCACAGTTTGTTCAACCATTCACTTGTTAAAGGATATTTGGGTTATTTTCAACGTGGTGATTATGAATAAAGCTGCTATAAACATTACTGCTTTTAGGAAGTTTGGTTTCTAGTCTCAAATCTTTTGCTCTTACAAATGGTCCTTGACTTGATGTTTTTAACTTTATAATGATATGGAAGCAAAATTAATTCAGTAGATACTACTTTTACTTCTGAGTTTTGATCTTTTCCTAAGTTGGCAATATGTATTATACTTTTGAGATTCTAGGGAAGTAGTAGTAAAGCATAAAAAATAGATATTGTGTAGTGTTTGTGTTACTATGATATAGCTATGATGTTCAGTAGACTAACTGTATTCAATGCATTTTCAACTTATGATAGGTTTTTCAGGATGTTACTATCTGTACTTTGTTATATATTTACTATAATTTAAGTCATTTCTTACATATGAAATTATAAGCAAGTTGGGCTGGGGATTTAGCTCAGCGGCATCAGTGCCTGTCTTATAAGTAGGCAGTCGTGAGTTTGATCCCCGGTACCGATAAAAAGGAAAAAGACCAAAAAAAAAAAAAAAAAAAAAAAAAAGAGAGAGAAATTATAAGCAAGTTAAAAGATTTGTTTTGAACTTTAAACAGTTACATTATTATTTTCTTTGCTTTTAAAAGTATTATTTTCAGGTAACTTGACTTACAAAATAATGAAAAATGAGTTCAGAGATCTATATACCATTTACTGAATTCTTTCTTAATGTTAATATATTATCATATTGTCAAAATAATTGAGATTAGGAATTAGCACTGGTAGCAAGGATATTTACTGATTTACAGATCTTGTTTAAATTTTACCACTTCATTTTTCAACCAACGTCTTTATTTGGTTTTAGATCCAATATAAGATCTCACATCCAATACAATCACATTTAATTAATATCTGTCCTTAGATTCCTCTAATCAGGGAATGTTTTGTCTGGGATAGTCTGTCTTCAATGACCTTCATACTTTTGAATAGCGTTGGTCAATTATTTTGTAAAATATCCCTGAGTCTGGGTTTGTCTGATGTTTTCTCATAATCGAGGTCATACAGTTTTGGCACTAATGCCACAGAAGTGATATCATGATTTTCTTAGCACACATTGTTATATGACATGTATTGAAGACGTCTTACTAAGGGTGGTTTAGTTTGGAGCACTGGACTAGTGGAGTGTCTGCCAAGTTTCTCACTATAAAGTTATTATTTTTCTTTTAGTACTCTTCTTCATTAATTTTATGTATATTCTTATTCCCAAGGTTACTACTGTAGTGTTTACTGGAAGGTAATATTTTCCTTTTCTCCTCCCATTCCCCCCACCACACTTTGTACAACCTGAGCGTGCTATCAAGGAGCTAATACCTCCTGTATTAGTTTTTTTAACTGGAAACCTTATTTCAGATTGTTGGCTCTGATGTATTGCTTTAGAGCCAGTTTCACAGAAGGGAAGCCATCCTTTGATAGTTCTTGAGGAGGCACTTCAAGTGCTTATCGAATTCACTTGAGAACTTCTCCAGTCCTGGTCTCCCTACTCCCACCCCAGAGCATTTAGAGGTATTGTAAGAACAAGCTTACCCAAAGTCTTGCTTCTGTTTCTGTATGAAGTTCCCTGGTAAGCAGAGGCAGAGTTCCTGAACTTGTTTAGCCTTGCTGACTTGGCTGCCCGTGGCACTCCACATATCCTTGCCCAAGCCTTTTTCAGACACCAAGATTCACATCTTTTGATCTTTATCATCCCTTCTACTCTACATTTATTCATTGGAATTTTACTGTGTGGAGAAGCTGCCTCTTCTATACATTTGTAAAATTTCTATGGGTAGTTATTTTTTAACTTATCTTTTTATGTTCTGATAGTGGAATAAAGAAGAAAGTGAATAAATGAATAAATAAAATGTATGGAGATAGACATAGAGGTGATAGCTGTACAATAGTGTGAATGTACTTAGCTCCACTGAGTTATAGGCCTAGAAGTGTTAGAATGGTGAATTTTATGTTATAGATTTTACCATAGTTGAGAAAAAATCTTTAAGAAATAGAAAAGTCAAGGAACCAAAGAGCAATTAATTGATAAAGAAAAATTCCTTAATATTCAGCAATCCAGTGATGTTTTGTTTTCCTTATGTAGCTATCAGCTTTGCATAGGAGTTTAGCTTTGGGTGTTTCCACAAATAATTCAAATTTCCCATTGAACTGAATTTAAATTGTTACCAAATATCATTACCACTCTGGCTGAGTTTCCTCCATGTATTATAAATAAAGTGTTGATTTAACACATGGCAAACAGGTGTCTTTTTGAGAAAGGGAAAACAAAAAAACAAGAAAGTCTGATAACGACACACTGACCTTTCCAAGTGAGGGTTGACTTGATGAAAGTTAACTTAGCCATCATGTAATAGATGGGGACAAGTTGAGTTTATAGCCAGGGAACCCAAAAGGAAGGCGTTTTCTGTTTTATTTGTTTGTTTTGTTTTTGATGCTAGGGACTGGAACCTTGGGCTTCATGCATGCTCGGCAAGTGCTGTACTGTTGAGCCCTAGCTGCAGCCTGAGAAGGTATTTTTTTTTCTGTTCAATCAGATTTTATTGGTACATTTTAGATACATGTAATGATCACATTCGTCATAGAGAATCTGTGCCTGTACATGGTATCACTTGATTCTTTTTTTTCCCCATACCCCTATCCTCCCTTCAACCCTTCCTCCCCTCCTCATGTACAAAAACTTTATTTTCATTTTCCCTTCTTTTGTCACTTTTTTTTACTTTTCCTTCTTTCCTTTTTCCCTCCCCTGACTCCTCCTCTTCCTCTCCCTTTGAACATTTTCTTCCTATTTCATGATACCTGATATACATTTTGGTTCATATTTACACTTGGCAGTTTCTTACACCAGAGAAACAATGTGATATTTACACGTGTGTCTGATTTATTTCGCTTAACAGTACGGTCTCAAAGTGTATCTGTATACCTAGGAATGTCTCATTCTTATCCTGAGAAGGTGTTTTATATGATCGGTTATGATAAAAGCATCTGACATAGGCCATTGAGTATATCAGCTATCTATTCTGTGTTATAAATCACTACAAATATTGGTGTCTTAAATTGAAAACAATGATTTATTTCTTTGTGATGGATAGTTTTTCTACTGGTCTTTCCTGTGTTTATATCATGTTGCTGCATGGGTAGATTTCCTAGAACTGGAGTCTCTACAGTGGACTCACTCTCAAGGCCTCATGTTTGGGGTCTTGATAGAGTTGGCTGAGTAGCTGAGACAGCTCTCTCCATGGAGCCTTATTCTGTTGTCTAACCCATACTTCTCTGCATGACAGCTGGATCCTAAATTAATAAAGGCAGGAGATGCAAGGTGCTCTGAGATCTAGGTTCTAGAATTCTCACTGCACTTACCCCCTTATAAGGCCAGCTCAAGATGTTGAAAAACAGACACAACCTTTTGATGGCAAATTATAGCAACATCATGATATGAAGGGATGTAAGCACAAGCAAGCAGTATTCACTAGGAACCATTATTATAAGGATTTTTCAGGGTGGAAATTGAAGCAAAAGGATGTGATCCAACATAGTAAAATGATCAAAAGGTATTATGGAAACCAGTATTCAATGATAGAGACCAAGGGAAGAAAGAGTTTGAAAAAGATGGGGCAAGGGCTGTAGCTTATTGGTAGAGGATGTGCTTAGCATGTATGAGTCTCTGGATTTAATATCAGGAGCCCCAACAAAACAATGCAACACAAAGCAAACAAACTAAAAGGAATATGACCTGAGAAGACTATTGTGAGGAGTCAGTAACTTTTGAGACAGCATTTTTTGTAGAGTTTAGAAAATATTGTAGAGCATTAAGAAGAAAACATGGTGAGGAAAGAGCCAGTCTGTATTTTTGTTCAAGAATTTTATTTAGAAGATAAATGGTAATTACGTGGAACAGAAGATTAAACAGCATGTTTTAGGTTGTGAGAGAATCAATGCATATTTGATAGTAAATTCTCTAAAAAGTAACAGATTGAAAAACTTGAAGTGAGGAGAAGAATGGACATAATAGAGACCTGGAAAGAGGTAGAAGAAGATGTGAAAAAGAGTGTAACTAGAGAAGGTATCCACTCGTGGAGGAATTAGATAATCTAAAGTTAAAAGGAGGATTGAGTGGTTGGGCAATAGGAGAAAACAAGAAAGAGAAAGAGGTCTATTTTCATAAGTTTGGAAATAAAATCACTTGCTGGTCAGAGGAATGAAAGACCTAAAAGGAAGAGAGGTTTGGAATAGTCACTGCAAGCAATGGGTATGGAAAAAGTGCAGTCCAAGAGTGCTGTAATTCTAGGAACTTGGTGAAACAAGACTTAGCAGGCCAGCTCTTCATAATGCGACTTTCTCAAATATGACTCCAGGAACATAGTATCGTGGAAGGCACCAAGAATTTTTAAGAAATAAAATAACTCAGAACACTGAGGGAAATATTTATGCGATTGGCTTATAGCAAATATTTTATATTGAGTCAAATTGTCCTCTCTCTTCTACTCTTTTTATGACTTTAGGAAATTTGTTTATTCCAATTCCAGGTTAAAAGCAAGTTCTCTCTGCTGAAAATTATAAAAAGCTACATTTTGAGCAGCAGTAATTCTAGTATGTACTCTCTCTCATATTGGAGTATTCATTGTCATTTCTGAATTTCCAGAAAAGTGGGACATCTTGCAGATAAAATAGCGTATGCTATTCAGGAAGAAAATACCATCATATATCTGTCTCACTTCACCCACAGAAATAACACTGTATTTGCTATCATTTTCCTTCATGTATTTCCAAAATGCAATATAAGATGTATACAACCTTAGAAATATTTTCTTAATAAATTGTACTTTAATCTCTATGTAGTGGCAGATCTCTTTGTCCCCAACAATGATTTTTTTCTTTTTGCCTAAGTGTCTCTTTTTATATGAATACAATGATACTGCTTTTTGGAGGTCAGCATTTACTTGTTTTATCTTCCTATCAAGTTACTTGCAGCTTCTGTGTATTTTTGTTTTGTATCTTTTGAAATGTACTTATAACTCAATTTGTGGATTTTAATTCAGTCTGACAGTTTTGACTTTTAAGTTGACCACTTATAACTTTGTTTTGTAAAATGGGATAGGTTTTACATAGGTTTCAATAGCTATTTATTGATCGTTAATTTGCTAATTGATCATTACTATGAGAAACGTAAGACAACTTGCCATCAAGGAACATTTTTTTTTTTTGTACTGGAGATCAAACTTATGACCTCACATTTGCCAGGGAGGCACTTATGCCACCAAGCTAAATCTCTGGCCCCTCAATGAGCAATTCTAAACCTATGAGTTTTCCTTTAAAAAATGGCATATACTTTTAAATTTTTCAGAGAAAATTACTCTCTGACTTACTAGGATTGCTAGATATATCAATTGTTTGATTTTAAAACAAGTTTTTATAAGCCAAAAACAATATATGTAGTCACATATGGTTTGACTTTTTAATATTCTTTATGATGGGTGACAAAATTATTTATATTTTATAGACTGAAAAACTACAACTCAGAGCAGTTAGACTTACTGAAGGTCTCAGAGCTATTTAATTAGCAGCCGAGTCTGATTTTAAGTTGTGTTGGGTCTGTCAGTTGTGTTTTCTATTCTCTTTTTAAACAGAAACTTTTCATATAAGAAGACGTAGACTTTGGAGGTATTTAGTTTGGGTTCCACTCCCTTCTCCAGCACTGGTTAGTTACATGATTTATTTCATCTCCCTGAGACTCAGATGTTTTGTTTAAGGTATCTGCATCACAATGTTGGGGTGAAAACCAAGGAACCCTTGTGTGTGTAGTTTTCAGTGTGATGCCTGACACATGCACAGCACATGCACAGTAACTGGTAATATCACTTTTGTTATTAGTAGTAGAAACCGTTATGCTCCCAGAACTCATCATCTTGTCTCATTAATTAGATGACTAGTCTCTGGATTGTGGAAAACTGGCAGTGAGCCAAGGACACGCAGCACTAATGACACGGCCCTTAACTATGGGACAGAAAATTTTCCACAAAACCTGGATTATATTGCCCCATTCATATGTCTACTATAAAGTAGAATAAATGTTTTGCTAGAGTAAATTGTGATTAGGGAGTTTAGTGGGTACCTTTTTATTTTAAAAGGTGAAGTTTAAAACTTTTCCATAAAAGTCGTGGCTTAAAACTTCTCATGTTTCTACAAAGTCTGGTTTAACTCAAGAAACTCATCAGCTTTAATAATTGAGTTTTCCAGTTTTTAAAGATTTGTGACCCTACCCTGGCAAAACATAAATGTGAAATGTAATTTGAGTTTCAATGTTATGCTAGAATAAGACCCTTTATAAAAATAAAAGCTCTGTTGATAATTCCTTTTCCCTAGAATGAGGTCTTTCTGAGATTTCTTTTCTCCAAACTTAGAAAGTTGAAATATAGTCCTAATAAAAAATACATTTTGAAATATACTGTACACTTAGGAAATCAGGTAAGTAGTCAAGAAATACAATTTGTTGGTTTTTAAAGAATCATTTGAGACACAAAGATTTGAATTAAGCATTCTTTGATTTTGACAATCAGTTTTCAGTTTGAAAGATTTTTTTTTTTTTGGTAAGGCCTATGTCAGGCTTGTGAAAAAGGTGAAGTTCTTCAATGTTGGCTGAATTGGATAGATTTAAAGTTGTTGTACTTACATACATTTTCCTGGTCTTTGTTTAAACAGAATCAGATTTTTAATGATGAATTCCAAAAGAAAGTAAAATTTTATGTATAAAAAAAGAGATAGAAACCCTATACAACTGTTCTTTTGGTTTTAATGGGGATTCCACCCAATGCTTTCACACTGAGCTTCAAACCCAGGTCTTTTTTTTTTTTTTTTTTTTTTTTTTTTTTAATTTATTTTGAGACAGGGTTTTGCAAAATTTCCCAAGTAGGTCTTACATTTCAATATTTCTGCCTCAGCCTTCTGAATAGCTGGGATCACAGTTGTGTGCCACTATGCCTGAATCATATGTATTTTTTTCGTTAATACTAAAGTTTGAACCTAGTGCCTTTGTACTGACATACAACCTGAATCCTTTTTCTTTTGATATAGGATCTCAGTGAGTTGCTGAGTCTGGGCTTGAATTTGTAATATGATTATTTTTCTTGCATTCCTAGAGCCCGGAACTACAGGCATGTGTCACCATGCCTGCATTTTATATCCTTACCTTTCATTATTTTTCCCTCTTGTCTCCTGTTATACATAGAAGATGTTACAATTCAGAACTTTTAAAATGGTATTTAACTAAAAGGAATACAATCCCCTTTTCCGTTTGGCTCCAACTTAACTTTAGAATGGCTTACCACAACTCTTTTAAGTAATGATCAGAGGAAGCATTAGTCACTTCTCTTTGTTAATTGTGACATTTGCTTTGAAAAAGATTGAAGAATTAGTTTGGCCCTTTGCTGACTTCAAAACCATGGTCCCACTGATGGTTGCTTGTGGCACTTCCTTGCATCCTGCCAGGGAAGTTTAATACAATGTAGTAAAATCTTGCTGCTCCCTCCACCCTTTTATGTGTATGTACTGTGGACCTTTGAAGGGCCACGGACCATTATATATATATTTTTCTTTAATGAATTAATTAATTTTGTTAGTAATATTTCTTTTTAAAATTTATTTTATTAGTACATATTTGAAGTACATACAGGTTACAGTCATCTTGAAGAGTAGATAATATGTCTTCTTTCTTTTTTTTTTCTTTTCCTATCGGTACCGGGGATTGAACTCACAACCGCCTGCTTGCAAGGCAGGTACTTACGCTGCTGAGCTAAATCCCCAGCCCCTTGTTTCTTTTTTTAATCCCCTCCCTCCTTCCAGCCCATCTCCTTCCTTCCTCCTTTTAATCTCTTCCCTGTTTTCATTCTTACTGATATTTTTAATCTTAGCTCTTGTTTATGACATATAATGTTCATATTCATTGAGGTTGTTAGGTCCTGTACTTGGTGTAGCTCTATTTTACTTATTTCCCATTGGCCTCTTGGCCCCTTTCCCATTTCAAGAGATCTAGCCCTTTCTCTCCTTCTGTCCTTTATTGTGCTCTTTGCTTTACACAAGTGAGAAATAGTTTACAATATTTAAGCTTGTGTCTGAGTCATTGCCTTTTTTAAAAATTTTGTTTATTTTAAAATTTATATTAAATAAAATTTACTCATTTGATTTTGAGTTCTATTAGTTTTGACAAATATGTGATTACATATTTGTATCTTGATTAAGATACAAGGCAGCTTTTTTATCTTCTCAAAATTCCTTTGTTTTCTTTGTAGTCAGCCCTTCCCTCTGGCAGTTCCTGGCAAAGCTCTGATCTGTTATTTGTCCCTCACCTTTTCCAGAATCTCACGTAAATGGAATCATGTAATATAGCTTGTAAAGATGGGATTCCTTTATTTAGTATAATGTATTTGAGATCTATCTAGTTTTCTTGCATGCCAGTGGTTTATTCCTTTTTTATTGCTATTGTGTGGCCATACTATAGCCTATCCATTCACCATTTGTAGGGCATTTGGGTGTTTTTCAAGTTGTGGTGATTATGAATATAGTTGCTATAAGCATTTGTTTACCACTAGTGTTGTGAATATGTATTTTCATTTCTGTTGGGTAAATATGTAGGGGAAGAATTACTGAGTCATACAGTAAAATATTTAATTTCATAAGAAAGTGTCACATTTTTCAGTGTCTGTCTTTTGCATTTACGTAAATGATTTTTTAAAAGTCTAGTTATTTTGTATTACTTCCAACAATTGGTTTTGTCAGTTTTTTTGGTCTGTTTTACCTGTTCTCATAGCTGGATACTTATTGCTGTGTGTGTGTGTCCTATTGCACTGTGTGTGTGTGTGTGTGTGTGTGTGTATGCATGCATGTGGGCTGAGTATTGAACCCAGACATTCCCACCTCCACCTACTAAAGCATACTTTCTACCACTGAGTGACATCTACTTATTGTCTATTTGTTTTTTGCTTTTGTAGTACTAGGGGTTGAACTCGGTGTCTTCATACTGAGTACATCCCCAGCATGCACTTTCTTACATATTTATTTGCTGCATCATTAACTTGTCCAAACTGAGCTTTAATTTGGCAATCCTCCTGCCCTATCCTGCCATAGTGCTGGGATTATAGGCCCTGTTACCAACCCTGGCTGTCTCACCTGTTCCCTTTTAATGCAGTTTTCTGTTGGGCTTCCACTCAATTTATGTTCTTATAATGTCTGCAATGTGGAGTACAGAATAGAACTACTTCTATCACTTTTGCAATTCAATAATTTCTAATTCTCTAATAATATATGAATGCGCACATAAAATTTATGTAGAATATTTGTCATTTTGCTTTTTTGACATACTAAAGTTTAATGTGTACAAATATTAAATATAGCATTTATGATCATATTGAATACTTATTTTGCATTAGCAGTTTTTGCCTCATTTAATTTTCAAACATTGGGTCACAGTTAATGTAGAAAATAGAAGAAGGGAGACAAAGTATAGGAATAGGAATTTTTTGCTCTAGGAGATTGGTGTGATGGTTGTTTCTTTGCTCTTAAAATACAATGCAAAAAATAATAATTGTTCCAGTATGAGAACTGCTTGTATGACCCATGATGTATGACCTATGTTCTTAAATCTTTTACAATGTTTTATATCCTGGAATCAGCTTGTTTGATGTAAAAATAAGCCCAGTAAATTCAATTTCTCCATAACTCTAGATGACCTCTTGCTATTGACTCCAAAATACTGTTTGCCAGGTAAAGATACTAAAGAATAGTGCACATGTCCAAATAGTGATATAAAGTCACTAGATATTTTAAAGCCTTAGAGGAAAAATCTTGCTTCTATTTTAATAAATATTTTGAAAAATCTTAAACCTGCTGGTACTTTTACAAAAATACATTTTATTATTATTACTTTTAATGAACTGATTTACTTATTTGTGGTGCTGGAAATCAAACAGAGCGGCTCCTATATGATAGATAAGTATGCAATTCCTGAGCTATATTCTCAGTATTATAATTATTTTAATTATAAAGTTTATTTTAAGATATTTTACTTATAGTTGATAGTGTTTAGAATTATTTTCAGATAAGTTTAAACATGCTAATTGAATTTTACATTTTTAAAAATTTTAGTTACTAGTATTGAATTTTAATGTATTTTAAATGCATTGTTTTAGTTTTTTAAATTTGAGGTTGAACAGAAAATGATTCCAGTATTATATTTTATATGTTTTCTGAATCGGACAAAAAGTGAAAAGTTTAGGAATAACCTAGAGCAGTTTTGGTTTTTTATATTCAGAATATATAAAGGCATATGAAGATATTGAAAGGCATTGTGAAATTATCAGTGTGAAATCACTGCTAAATGAATAAGAGGACAAAAATTGATTTTGCAAAGTTGTTTACACAGCTTTTTAAGAGGCTGTATAGTAGAATTTTAGGTTGCACTCATGAACCAGATTCCTGTGTATTAGTTATCATTACAAGTAGTTTTTCAGTATGTTCAAATGCAATACTTGTTTTATAATCATTTTAACTTCCAACAGTACTGATACCAAGGTAATGTTTCTTTTTTCTAAGAGATATGGGTCATGAATTGACTAAGGACTCAGTTTTCACTTGCTTATTCAAATTTTTCATTTATTCCTTTTATCATTATTTTTTTTATCTGCAAAGGGATAGATAACACACTATTGTACCAAATGTCTAGAGTCTTCAGATATCACAGTTAATTACAACCCTCACAAAAAACTTCAGAGGGAGGTACAGAGAGGGGACACATTTACTGTGACACACTATCTCAATTAGTATTTTTTAAATATTCCCATTGTTAGTGTAAAGTACCTGCAGATATACACTAAAAATCCTGATCAGAGACATAGATGATTAAAAGTTGGAGAAAGAAAAAGCTACCAGGTATATGAAAGGTCCTGAAAAGGTTCTTAATATGCTCAAGTGGAACTGTATCTTTTACCAAGACAAGTGTTTTTGTACAAAAGGGAGATTTATGGAACTTATAAGCAAAACTGCTTTTTTTTTTTTTGTCATTTTCTTTTTTATCGGTACTGGGGACTCACGACCAAACTCACGACCGCCTGCTTGCAAGACAGGTGCTTATGCCGCTGAGCTAAATCCCTAGCCCCTAAAACTGCTTTTTTTTCAAGTGCCAAAAAATTTTCATCTGTTAGCCCTTGGTAAGGAATGTTTGAAAAAATATACTGTTTGATTAGGGTTGCTTTGGATACTTTTGTATCAAAATCTGCTCATAAATTCATGTTCTCAAAGGAACTGTTGTCTTTCTCTGTATCTTTATATATATATATATATATATATATATATTTTTTTTTTTTTTTTTTTTTTTTTTTTTTGTCTTTTTCCTTTTTATCAGTACCGGGGATCGAACTCGAACTCACAACTGCCTGCTTTCAAGGCATGCACTTATGCCGCTGAGCTAAATCCCCAGCCCCTTATATCCCCTTATATTTCTTTTTTTAAGGGGGGCTTGGACCCAGGGCCTTGCACTTTGTGGCTAAGCATTGCATTACTTGGCAACTCGCAGCTCTTAGACTTTTTTTTTTTTTAACTTTTTATCGGTACCAGGGATCGAACTCACGACCGCCTGCTTGCAAGGCAGGTGCTTATGCCGCTGAGCTAGATCCCTAGCCCCCAGCTCTTAGATTTTTATATTTCTGTTTTCAAATCTTAAAGCAGTTTGGGACAGATTTAGTTTCTCATTCTTTCTCAGCGGTCAATCACTGTATTTTATTGTTCTTTCAAAACCAAACAACAGAAAGGAAAAACATTACCAAGGATTGTGTTCTTTCTATGAATACTTATATTACTCTTTTCTAATTATTTCTTTATAGAGGTCTCCCAAGAATTACAAGACATTGGAAGGCAATGGGCTTCTCACTTGGTGAAGAATTTATTACACATTTATTCATAGACAACTAAATGACCTTTTTTGCTTCATTCATACCATCTGTGATTGACTTTGGTGTCCTCGTCATATTGTTTCATTCCTATTAACATCTGCCCTGTTGACTTACATTTATCATGTCATGGACTTCTTTGTTCTGCTCTAAGGCTATACCTCATTAAAAGTCTGCACTTTCTCAGTCTTATGTTTAGATCCTAATTGCTTCCACCAATTGAAATTTCCTTTTTTTTTTTTTCATACTGCTAGCCTTTTACTAAGAGTATTACATTATTTCTGCCTTACTGTCTGATTCTGTATGACTATCTAGAGCTGTGCAGGGTTTGAGATTTTACTTTACTTACAAACTAATAAATTATTTTGACATAATTTAATGAATGCTCAGTGTTTTACATTCATTATAGTAGCTCATTCTACTTACTTAACTGGGGTCATTTCATTTGAATCAATCCCTGGGGTAGACCTAAGCTTTTATCTAAGCTATAAACAAAAATATGCAAGTGTTCTATGATACTTGTGCACTGTCACTCCCTTTTCATTGACTTCCTTTTTCAAGAAGTAGCAACATGATAATGCATCTTTGTCTTGATATATCAAGACAAAGTGGTACTCTTTGTACCACTATGATGGTCTCTCTTGTTGAAACAAATATTTGCCACTTACTCTGCTACTATTAGAATGATTAATACTAAAAGTATTTAATCTGGTAAATCATCATATTTTACCTACCCAAAACCATACGCTAAATCATCCTGATTCATCATTGTATTTTGTAGGCACGCATTATTAGTAATGTGTAGAAGCCAACACATACATACATACATATATGTATATATCCATCATATATAATATTTTATATAAAAATGACTCATAACTTGTGTATCTGTATAACAAAGCACTAATTATGTTTCTCAGACATTGTCCAAAGATGTCATGATAATAAACCCATTCCCAGACTTTCAGATCTTGTCTACGAGATGTAACATACTGTGGTCTATGAGTCTAACATCTGACTTACATTTATATTATTCTTCCTTTCGTCTCACTTTTTCTAGCTATTATACTAATTATTTCAATACTTCCAAACCTCACATTTGGGGCTAAATATTATAGGTGTTATTATAGCCTCTTTACCGATGAAAAACTGAAAACATAAGAAAGTTAACTAATTTGCTAAGATTACAAATTAGCAGTGATAGTGAGAAGACAGGATTTTGAACTTTTGTCTCTACAGTCTTTGCTCATAGCTGTTTCACTTTATTACCTCTTTAGATTGTTCTTATATAAGAGTTTCAGGTAGTAGGTGTTATTATGTTTCCCAGTAGAAGTAGTAGGATTAGAGTTTATGATGGTGTGGTGTGAGTTTCAGTTTATTTTTGAAATAGGGGATAGGTTTGACTATATGAAGATGAGAGAAAATTCCAAGTACGTAGAATGAGCAGTTTTAGAACTAGGACTAGTAAGAGTAAGTTCAAGGATAACAAAAAGGTTACTCTGTAGAAATGATAAAATTACTGAAAGTGTATTCATTAGAACTTTCCTGAATTTAAAAAATGAGTATTTTTCTCAGATTTCAAGATTAATTGGATTCTTTTAAAAATAATGCTAGTATATTTCATTCATTGAGAATACTAATTCAGTATTTTTTTTGCCTTTAACATTCTCTTTTTATTGTGATTTGTAGCATTCGATTGTGATATGTCTCAGGGCCTTTAGATTTCTTTTTTTTTATTTTAAAAAGCAAAATAAAAGGATAGAAATGATACAAAATTAAAAAAAATGTAGAGAATTAACACTAGTTAATATATTGCACATTGTTATTTCAGAACTATTTAGTTTATAAAATCTAGGTACAAAAGTGATCAATCGAATAATGACAGCAACTAATTCAGTTTTTAATTATAAAAACTTATTAGTAGTGGAATAATAGAATAATTCATAATTCTTATTATCGTTGTTATAGTCTTTTTTTTTTTCTATCTAGTTCTGTCCATACCATCCTAATTTGGTCAGCTTAACTTGTGATGAAATTAATATAGCAGAAGGGATTGCAGTATGTTGAATGTCTGCTAAGTTTCAGAATTAAAATATTATTTTAAGCATTCTGATAATTTTCGGTTGTATAAAAGTCCTGCGAGGAAGGTGCACTCAGCTGCTTATGAACCACTTGAACGTTACATTATTATATAAACAAATGACACACATACTGTATTCAGAAAGCAAGTATCATGTGAAAGTGTCTAACTCTGTCAAAGAAATGTCATACTTGCGTACTCTAGTAAAAATAAGAATTTTTTTCCTTTGCTAGGAATTAAGCCCTGAGTATCATGCATGCTTTGCAAAGACCCTAGCGTTGTGCAACACTATCATCCCCAATTACTGTGTGAGAATCTTGATTGTTATGGGAAACTGATTTTCCTAAACTTGAGACTGAAGAAATCCAAACTCTCTTTTAGATTTTGTACTTCATCACCAACTGCTTGGAATGTGCATAAAATAAACAATTTACCAACATATATCCATTCATTTGTTATATTTATAAGCTAAAAGAAGCGTGAAAGTAGAAAAATAAACTAACACCAAAGACTAGGAAGTGAAGTGTGGGAAGTTTAAGTTCACCAAGTGGAAATTTCTTTGTGAAATCCTTTGTTATCACAGTGTGGATGCTGATTGTGATTACATTCAGAATTTTTAAATTTAATTTCCTTTTCTAGAATAATAGAATCAAACTTCTTTGTAACTTTGTATGTAAGGGGGCCGGGGGTTTAGCTCAGTGGTGTAACTGCCTGCTTGGCAAACGCGAGGTTGTGAGTTCAATCCCCAGTACCAAAATAAATAAATAAATAAATAAAGCCAATTTGCTAGTCTTTCTTTTAAAAAAACAAAACAAAACTTTGTATGTAAGGCTGGATTTGCAGTTATCCAGAAACATTTTTTGAAATAGTAAGAATTAACGTTGAAGACTCTTTTTTCCAAGCTAAGTGAACTGTTGTCAGAATAATACCATTTTGTATAGTGCCTTGCCTATTCATAAGTATAATTTGTACCATAAGTTTCTCAGGGCTTATTCAGCCACATTCATAGCCGTTTTGGAATGAGGCCGATCCCTACAGAATACACAAAATTTTACTTGTAAAGTACCAATGCTACTGCTGCATAAAACTATTGGAAATACTTTCCTTTTGATAAAATGGGTAGAATATTAGCAAAAATTAAATTCTAATTTTGATAAAATGGGTAGAATATTAGCAAAAATTAAATTCTGATCTTTAAATGAATGTGTATGTTAAAAGGCTAAGAATAAAGGCTTATTAATTATTTTGATCTGATGTACTATTGGAAAATGTCTGTTTTCTAAATCTTTTCATATGGAAAAGACATTCAAACTATGTTTGGATTTTACTCAGTGATCAGGATGAACCTATAATCTTCTCTGGATTTATTGTTTATTATTTTTTAAAAGCTTCAATTCTCCATTAATTTCTTTCTACATATAACATACTGGTTTATGATTCCAGCTGTGGTGATTTTTGTATGACCTTGTTACCCAATCCATCATCTAAGCCTTAGGTTTTTGTTCCTGTACAATGGAATTATTTAATATGTTGTTATTTCTATCATGTATTTTCAGTGTCATGTTGATAAGCTTGCCTTTGGAAGCTTTCAATCAAGAAAAACCAGTAATTATACAGCTACACACATTGGGATGTAGGGTGGGAGTGATAGGAGATTAGTCGTAGGAAAAAAATTGAGAACATTAGCTTTATAATTATGTACATAATATTATGTACTGCACACATTTCCTTATTTAAATGAACAGTATAGGCAGTAAATTAGAGCTAGTTTTATCTGGCCTTATAAATTTGGGATAAACATTATTAAGAAAAGTAAAGTTGTTCCTTTGTTAAGACATTAACTCCTAGTTGTTATCTCTCCTTTTTTCTTTTTCAGAGTATATATGTAACTGCTCTGAGGTTGGAAGCCTGGATGGGAAGCACTGCAACCAAACCACAGGGCAGTGTGAGTGTCAGCAAGGTTATCAGGGCCTGCACTGTGAATCTTGCGAGGAGGGCTTTCACCTGAATCACACTTCTGGGCTCTGCCTGCCATGTAACTGTAGTCCACAGGGAGCCCTCAGTAAACTCTGCAACAGGTAAGCACTGGAGCATAGGAAAAAGCAAGGAAAAGAAAGTAGACTCCAGCTCTGAAGACCAGCCTGGTCTGAACTAAGGAGCAGGGGGGAGTCATAGGTTTATAAAATATTTTGTGTATTGTTACTCCTTGACTTTGTATGTCACACTTAATATGAGGATCAAAAACTTCCAATTTATTAATTTACTCTTTTATAAATATATTACTCTATTATAAATATATTAAATTATGATGGTTTCTCTAAATTTTATGGAGAAAAATTAAGAGGAAGAGATTGGCTTTCTATCAGGGCTAACTTTCAGGCATTTCTAATGAAATGTTCTTTTTATGTTAAAACGTAACTGGAGACTATGGGCTGGGGATTTAGCTCAGTGGCATAAGTGCCTGCCTGGCAAGCATGAGGTCATGAGTTTGATCCCCAGCACTGTAAAAAACAAAACAAAACAAAACATGACTGGAGACTTTCTTGATTTATTTTTTTTTCTTTTATCAAAATTATAGATTTGGACAACTAAGGCTTAAACTTGGTCATATTTATTTTCTTAAACTGGTGGTAAATAGACTAGTTTCATGCTAATTACCAGTGCATTTTAAGGCCAGAAACAGATTAAATTACCTTTAAAATAGTATGTTATTTGGAGGTGACTTAATCTAGCAGAACCATGCCATATTATCTGAGGTTTGACTTCTGTTATACTGAAAATAGTTAGTCTTTGGAATAAGACACTCAACTTTTTGTGGGTTAAACAAATGAAGAGCCAATATTATGTAACGAAAAGAACATAAGCTTTAGAATCTGTATAAGTTGGATATGAACCCAAGTTCTGCTACCACTTAGGAGGTCTGTGCCTGGGCAAGTCATTTTGTTTCACTGGCTCAGTTTCTTTTCAGGATTGTTGTGAAAGTTAAGTGAATTATATTTATATAAAATGCTTAGCATATATCACTCAAAAATTCTGATTTGTTTTCATTTTAAAGGAATATGGGTTGTTTAAATGAGATTTTTTTTTTTTTTTTTGAGACAGGGTCTCACTATGTTGCTTCAAACTTGTGATTCTCTGGCCTCAGCGTGATTATCAATATGTTCTTTAAGACTGAGAATATAGTAGGGCCTATCATTTAATCTGCCACCTACCCCCTACCTTCCCACCTCTCCTCTCCCCCAGAAAGGGCTGATCAAGGTAGCACATGCCTACACATCCATACTCTGGGAAACTGAGATGGGAGGACTGAAATTTTTTTTTTTTTTTGGTACTGGAAAATGAACTCCCTACCTCACACTTGCCAGGTGGGCACTGTGTTGCTGAGCTATATCTGTGGCCCTGGAGGATTAAAATTTTGAGCCTAGCCTGGGCAATTTAAGTGACTTAGCAAGATCCTGGCTCAAAATAAAAAGAACTGACAACATTTCCTTGTACAGAGGCCCTGAGTTCAATTTCCAGTACCAAAAACCAAAAAATGAACAAAGTAACACTCAAAACCTTCCAAGTTATATTCAGAAGTTTCACATTCCCACTACTTTAAAAAAGAAAGATATTGACAAATTTGTTTATTCTGGTATTTCATCAGACATCTTTTCTGTACTTTTGAAGAATCTAGACCAATTGCTTAGGTTAAAGGAGAAAAATAAGGATTAAAAGTTCTAAAACTTCAGCTTCTAAAAGCTGAAGGAGAGAAAAGCAGTAACAATAATATTTTTTTCATAGTTCTTTTACAAATTGTTTCTGCTTTCTCTTTTCTCTGACAGTTAATGTTACTAAAAAGTTTAAAGATGAAATGTTTTCCTGAAAATAGGTAGTAACCACCAGGTAGTAGAAAAATACTTTGGAATAGTAATCTAAACGTCTAGGGCAGAAGTCTATTAATCATGATGCAGAGACAAGATCATCCCACTGCTTGTTTTCATAAATAGAGTTTTACTGGAATATAGCCCCACTCTTTTATTTTTAGATTGTCTGTGGCTGCTTTTGTGCTATCACAGCAAGTTGACTAGTTAAAACATACTGTATGGCCCACCAGCCTACAATATTTGCAGTCTGATCTTTCAAGAAAAAATTCATCTGCTCTTTTTTACATGGCGATTTATGTTCAGTCATGGTGGATAATGTTAAGTAACTTTAAGCAAGCCATTTCTTTTAATCATTTGACTTTTTATTTGTAAAGCAGAGGTAATCCTTGCCCTGTCTTTCTCTTACATAGAGTTGTTATTTATTAATAATCCAGTAAGATAAATGTATATGTAAATCTTTGTAAGCTGTAATTGCTCAATAGTTAATAAAAATAATAATAGGAACAGATACTATTTTATAACAAAATAATAATTATTAAGTATGTATTATATTCTAGGGCATTTACTAACTTCTTAATTCAGCTCATATAATCTTCACAGAAACTTCCTTGAGGAGAATACTTATTTTCCTATGTTGAATATCATAATTCTGATATTTAGAAGGTATAGTTAGTGTTCCTAATTTTACACACTAAAGCTACATTCAATCCAACTGAACAAATGTAGTGTAGTATTAGTCCAGAACAACTTCACAACTAATGTTTTTCCTACTAGGAAGCCTCTTGCTCAAATATCCCCAGATTACTTACTGTTCAATTCAGTGTGTTTTGGCAGATTATTAGATAAGAAAAAGTCTGTATTTGTGTTCCAGAAGTCAATAAAGGCATATACTACATTTTTAACAAAATGGTATGTAGGAAGCCTGTGTTGTTATAGTTACACTTGGTAGAATGCCAGAATCACATGTAGACAATTTAAAAATTGTGCCAAATGTCAGAGAAGAGGATGTATAGTATAATGCCACATACAGCTGCCGATAAAAGCTATAGAAATTGGTTTTGGTCAGGGAGTGATATTTTGAACATTCTATATCCTACCCTGAGAATTTATTTTTTTTAATAGGTGCTTGCCTGTGTTTTAGTATTACTTTAAAAACTTGTTAGGGCTGGGGATTTAACTCAGTGGTTCAAGTGCTTGCCTGGTAAAAACTTAGTGAGTTCCATTCTGGTACCAAAAAACAAACAAACAAAACAACTTGTTTCATCTTTTTTATGCTGGGAATTGAACCCAGGGCTAAAATACCAGCCCCATTTTGAGTTAACATAAGTGAATTGTAATTTTAAAATTCTAAATATTGGAAAATAAGTTAACATTTCATGTAGAATAACTGATTTTTAGTAATGGACAATGGATGCTATACAAGAGATAGAAGATACTTATAAATTACTGCCTGATACACATAGCCTATTTTATGCTATGTGCTAGATTCTGTTATCCTTAGGACTTATGTTTTGTTTTAATGAGGTAGCATGAATATATATGTCAAGGTATGTTGGTTTCTCAAATGTTTTATTTTCTGAGTGAAATCTGCAAAGGCCTTGCTTTCCTTGCAAACCATGCAAGTAAGGACTATTGAACTTTCTTTCTCACACTCCTCTTACATCTAGGTTTAGAGTTAGAAAACTATTTTCCTTTTGCCTTTTTGTTGCTGCTATAGTGTCTTTCTTTTTTTTTTCTAAAAAAAGCCCACCTCTGAATCTCCTGACAGCAGATTGCACCGTTCCACCCCCTTATTGCTGTTCCCTCTCCTGGTTTCACCAGGTATTTTATGCACATGGCTCACTGATACCCCTGTGATGCTATACCTGCCGCCATTCTGGATGATTACTGGGTATGTGGATGACACTAACAAGGCTTTGCCTTTTCTATTCCTATTACTTCTTCCATTCTCCTTCCAATCTTTATATTTTTCCTGTTACTTGTTTGTCTTTGGCCCCAAGAATAGGCATGTTAAAATTTTGAAATAAATACATACTTTTCTATGGATATTTAAGAGTAATATTTATTTTTTAATTTAAAAAATACTATTTTAGAATGTGAGGCAATTTTTCAGAAATAGAAGTGCATCACAAAAGTCATTTAAAAGTCTGTACTCAAAGGAAATCTTTACAAGGAAAGAATAAGAGCTCAAGGCCACGTAACATTAAGCTCTGCATTTCTTGTTACCAGAAATGCAGTTAAGTTAACATGAGATTAGAACAGAAATGGGAAGCTTCATGTGTGGTGTATACAAGACTATATGAGTGCATCACAAAGAAACACTAGAAAATTGTTGACAGTGTGATATATTTAGCAGAAAGGGATGGGAATTTGAAATTGGTAACTTTGATTCTCTTCTTGGTTTAGTCACTTACTATCTGGCTAATAACATATTAACTAGCTTAATGACTTGTTTAGGCTATTTGACCTCTCTGAACCTCAGTGTCATCAGTAAAATAGGAGCTCTCCCCCGGCATGTCTATACACACATATATGTGCATACATGCATGCATATATATAAAATGAAGGATTTTTGTGAGACATAAGGTAGGGGTGTGTGTGTGTGTGTGTGTGTGTGTGTGTGTGTGTATTTACGGAGATACATAGATTCAGTTCAATTCCTCCCTAGGAGTTGGACCTACTTTTGTTTTTGTTTTCATTTTTGTGATGGGATTATTTCTAATTTTCTCAGGCTAGTCTTAAACTCATAGGTTCAAGTGATCCTCCTGCCTCAGCCTCCTGAGTGTTGGAATTACAGAGATGCTCCACCATAGCTAGCCATTTTTTTTTTTTTTTGTCTTTTTCGTTTTTTATCAGTACCAGGGATCCAACTCACGACCGCCTGCTTGCAAGGCAGGTGCTTATGCTGCTGAGCTAAATCCCCAGCCCCAACCATTTTATTTTTTAATTGAAGAATTAGTATCTCACAAATGAAGAGTAAGAATTAAAATATTTGTTTTATATTGGTAAGCTAAAAAAGAAATTATGCATTATAACCAAAAATTCACTTAATATTTTATATATGATTAAAATTATATATTGTTTCAGTTATTCTAGGCACTATCCCAAGCCTTTTATAGTTATTAATTCATTTAATCCTCATAGCAGCCATATAAGACTCTATTACTGCTATTTTCATTTGTACACGGAACCGTCACAGATAATTTGCATAATTTACTAAGTAAAATTGCTAAGTAGTTATTACTAATTAATTCACTAATAATTCACAGTAAGTAAAAAAGTTGAGCTTGAAACATCTGCAGTTAGATTTAGATAAGTATCTATTACCAATCACAATACAGATGCAGCTTTTCTCAAAATCGTAGGTTTGAGCAAAGAGTAAGCACTGCAGGAGCTCTGACCTAGAAGTTCAGACTACTTGTTATTTTCTAGTAATATCTTCTGGCAATCAGACCCTGTTCCTGGTGGGATGTAACTCATGCCATATAGATACTTGCTTGGTAAGGGTAATCCTTTTTTTGATTTAGTAGAAATGTAGAACATCAGAGGTTTAGCCCTTCAGTGAACAGATACCATTTGCAGTAGGTATTGTATTGACCTAGATTTGTGTTAGACACTTTAGAGTAGAAGCAGTACTACTTTGGCTTTTGTCAATAAATTTAGAATCTATGCAAGACTAAAGGATACAAACTATTAGAACACAATAGAGAATTGTCTCTAAATATGTGCTTGATTTGTATGGTACAGATACAGAATGGAGGGCCAGCTGAAAAGAACTAGATCGTGGCATTTGCAGGAAAATGGATGGAACTGGAGAACATCATGTTAAACAAAATAAGCTAGATTCAGAAAGACACGTTTCCCTTAATATGTAGAATTTTAAAAGAAAAAGAATGACATGAAAGTAGAAGGGAGACAGACCGAGGAAGAAGGGGACTGAGGGCGGGGAGGGCCAGGGAGGGAAATAGGGGAAGTAAAGATGATCCAAATAGGTTATATACATGTATGAAAATGCCACATTGAAGTCTGGCATTTTATACAATTAATGTACACTAATAAAACATGGGAAGAACTGAGGAAATCCTAAATTCATATATAAATATACTTAATTTGTAAGTACTGTAGCGTAGAGTAGGAAAAGAACAAGAATAAGGTGGCATTGTAAGGAAAGGCCTTGCATAGAGGGAAGGAACTGAGATGTGCAGAATGGGCTATAATTCAGGGAGGCAGAGAGATGAGAAGTCTTATCAGGATGAAATAAATCAGAATTCAAGTGAATTTCTCAAGATCATACAACGAGATGAGAAATCCAGCCTCTAGTACCTATTCAAATTATCTCCTGTCTTCACCTTTCTGTTCTTTTTTTTTTTTTTCCTTCTTTTTTGAGTAAAAGTAGAAAAGTAGACCTAATCTATCCTGATTCTCTCACATTGAAAGTCTATGGAACAAACAACTGGCTTTAAAAAAATTCATTTCCCTGTTCTTTATGCCCTCGTATTGCAGTGGGAGTTGCCCCTGTGAGCAGAGACTTTGGCTGCAGGAACCAAATGTGGGTTGAGCAATGTCTTTGTATGCAAACACAAAGTCCTTTATGTACTGACAGAGGGCCACCCCCTCATGTCACCCGTGCCAACCTGTCTGATTGTAAAGAGTTGATCTATGATATCTGAACTTTCCATTTTGCTTTTGAAACATATTTCTAATGTTTTCCTGCTTCATGATTTGACATGTGCTTAAATAAATGAATTAGTGATATTTATCAAAAAAAAAAAAAACAAAAGAAACAAAAAAACCCAATGTGCCTTAAGAAAGCCTGAATCTATTTATGTAGCTCTTAAATAGTGTCAGGTTTGACTTCACATGTAGACAAACATACACAGATTTGAGATTATTGTAAATATTCACAGTTACATTTTATATTGTCTTAAATAAAAAAGTTTAGTAATCTAATATCCTTTCCTATAAAATCTGTTGTTTCTATATAATGTATATTTAGTACTTTTCATTTTTAATTAGGGAAATATGCCCAAGGACAGAAGGTAAAATTTTATTCATAAAGTAATGCCAAAATAAATTTTGGATAGAAAAATTACAGAACATCTTCAAGTCTCCTATTGATTTATGGCTCTGAAAGACATATTTCTTGTATTATACTTAGGAGTAACAGAAACTTGTGAATTTCAAACTAGTATTTATTACATTGTCCATAGTTCTTGAAGATCAAGAAAAAGTGTTATTTCATCACTAGAAACAAACTCTAGAAATCTTCTCACATATTTGTATGGTTTTAGACAAAAAAAAAAAAAAACAAGGCCTCATACTTTTAATTTTAATTTAATCTTTATCCTGGACACCAGTTGTTACTCATTACATCAATCTAAAGTTTAAATTATTTTTTCTCCATACTTCAATATTTTCCCTTGAAAGTGGAATTTTTTTTTTTTTGAGACAGTCTTGCTATGTAGTTTAGGCTGTCACTGAGCTCACTATGTTGTCTAGGATGGCCTCAGTGATCTAGGAAGTCTAGGAAGATCACAATGATCTTCTTGCCTCAGCCTCCTGAGTGCTGGTATTACAGATGTGTACTACCATCCTTGGCAAAAGTGGAATTTTTAAAGGTAAGCTATTTTGATTAAAAGTAAGTGATGCACCTAACCTTTATCCTATCATGGTTCTTTTATTTCAATAAATGTTTGCACAGGAGCAAATGATTTGTGTCTTAGAAGGTATATAAAGTATATCACATCAAGTGTGATGTTAAATCCATGGAAAAATAAATTAAGCTAACATTTGAATGTTAATAAATGATTGGAGGGAATTTGTTCAGAAAAAGGCTACTGGGTTTACTGACATGTATGTGTAAAAAATGCATAAACAGTCTGGAAAGCTCTGTGTGCTTTTCAGTGCATTTCTGTCTTAAACCTCCCATTTAGCATAGAGCATAATTTACCCTTCTTGTTTTCTAATTATTAACCAGATATCAACAGTAGTCAAATGAATGGAAAAACCCCACCTTTGTGTTTTCCCCAGCTCTTAATGACCTTTGTGAACAAAATGTCAGTGAGTAGATACTGCTGTTGGGCAGCATGTTACTGTCTCTAAACCTTAATGTAACTCCTCTGTTGTTTTATTAAACCACTTCTGGCCAGTTTGGAAATTTTAAAGAAATATGTTAGTGTTTTGCTGTTGACAATATTAGAAGATTGTTTATTTTGCTTCTGGGAGGCTCACTTGCTCCCAAATCTGTATATATATATAATCAAGTTCATATGAATATAGTAGTTGGTGCCAGCTATATATTTGGTCAACAGTTGAGTGTTTACATATTTTCTTGATAACAACTATGGCATTTATGTGTGAGTACTTTAATATTAAGAGAGTAAAAAATAAGACAATAGGTTTAATTTCAGAGGAACTTCTGTTCTAGTAAGGGCATTAAGAAATGTGTATGAAAAGTTATAAATTAAGGAAAAATTGACATATTTCACAAAACATAAAGCGACAATGTTAGTGAGATAAAGAATTTGAGAGATACTGAGGTAGCTGATTATGGCTGGGGCAAACTGGACAACTAATTGGGTGGAGTGTGTCAAAGGCCATGAAAACCCATGACTAACAGGTTGAATGTGATATTTCGTTAAACAAAGGACAAACATAAACATAGAACCTAAACTCCACAGCTGTTTTGCACTGTACAGAGTCAATCAGGAAGTAATATTCTCAATCTTTACTTGAACCTGGCACTGTTTGCAGGACCAACCAGAAGATGCCTCATTTGTATGTGGGCAAACCAATCAAAAGACACCTTGATCCTTCCAGATTATGTCTGGCAGGAAGCCAAGAGAGTCTTTCCACACAGGGCAGTTTAAATCTGGTGCCAGGCCAAGTGAGTTTTTGATAAGACAAATGTCTCAATGTATAATTAGCGTGGGAGGGCAACCCAGGGATTTTGGTTACAAAAGGCCCATTTCCTTTATGCTGGGTACCACTCCTCTCGCCTGGTGGAGCGTACCTATTTCATTTTCAGGAAATGTACACTTGTGCTGCATCTTCTGTGTGTCTTATCCAGTTCTTTGGTATTCCCAACACCAAGAAGTTGGGTAGAACCACAGAATCCTTTGTCCAGTAACAATCTCATTTCTAGCTGGAGAAACCAGAGCTAAATTCATTAAGGAGGCAACATTTGACTCATTTTGAAGAAAGGAAAGTATTTAGATATACAGTACAGGAGTGGCAAGGTGGAAAAAGCCTTTACAGAAGAGGAAACAAGAAGATTACTGTATCAGAGCTGTGCTTACTCACCATGTCAGTTAGAAAAGGCACAGGGCCAGATGAATTTGCTAAGACCTCTTGGGGTCAGGTCACACAGAGCAGATGATTGATTTAGATTTCATTCATGAAGCAATATTTGAGCAGGAAAAAGATCAGCACTGTGCTGCAGCAGTAGTAGAATGTGGGTGGATATGGTAGGGAGCAATTAGAGGCAGTGTGAAAATTAGTAAGGATCAAAATTAGGGTAATAGAATAAAACTGGTGATGTGCCATGATAGCAGTATGTCTATGCATAATTCTCTCACAATTGTATGCTTTTTGCATGAATACTTATAAATCTAAAGATAGTTTGTATTTCTAAGTTGAATATATGAAAATGCATGGTCCCACATGCCTCTCCCTATGCTTACCATTCTTCCTTTGTTTTCTAGGCTGTAGGAATTGAAATGCTGACACCTACCAAATCCCAGGGCATTTTAGTGCCTTATAAAGCTTGCTGCTGGGGCTGGGGATTTAGCTCAGCGCTGCCTTGCAAGCAGGTGGTTGTGAGTTCGATCCCTGGTACCGATAAAAAAAAAAAAAACAAAAACAAAGAAAGCTTGCTGCTAAGTGTCAGGGCCTCTACTCCAATGTTCTTTTTGTGTTGCTTATAATAAGTCCCAGGGCCCTTTACCTTTTAAGAGTTTTAAAGCTGTTAGTCTTTATAAGGAGGACTGCACTTTGGAATTAGCAAATAATAGATACAAGGAAGTTGAAAGCTTACATAATTGACAGATTTTTCCACAGTGCTCAAATATATAGTTCCAATTTATTTTTCCAACTAATTGCTATGATCCTTTTTTATACCAGTAGCATAAAGTTCATTGTCTTCCTTTTGATGCAACCTATTCTCCAACAGTTAATTACTAATTTTTCAGAAGCAATAGAGGTTAATTTTCCTGTAAAGGAAACATGATTCTGATCGGCTCACTAAAACTGCTGTTTCTTACTACTGTGTAGAATTGCTGGATGGAAGCCTGGTCCCTGGGTGGGGGTGGGGGAAGAGTGAATAATGCTTGCTTCCTACTGTGAGGATGCTTTTATTAATTCAGCTCCTTGCTGAATCAGCAGTGATTAGTTTTTTGTTGTTTTGTTTTTGTTTTAAGGGCAGATGAATCTACTTTCTTGTGGCCAACTTCTTTCAAGGATGCTCTAAGTTGGGGCTTTCTAATTCTAGATCTTAACAATCAGCACCTTCAATTTATACATACAGTTATAGTGTAGTACACAAGCCAGTCCCGTGAGTACTGGTTGAGGATATTCTGTAGAATCTGTCACTAACAAACTTTAACTTATCTTCTCTAAGGTAAGATACTTTTCTTTGGTTGTTCATAACACAGATGGTCTTGTTAAATCTCTCTCTGAGATAATGGGCCTGTTTGCAGTGTACTTACCAAATACTTATTTAGCAAAGGGAAGCGTAACTTATGATTCTTCTCACAGTCAGTAAAGTAGGATCTGCTTCAAAATTGTTTACTATTTTTGCCTAAATGGCAAAGTTTGCAAGCTTGTATTGCTAAAGAAAAACCTCCTCCCTACTTTTTTATGATACTAGGGATTGAACCCAGGATATTTACCCTGAGCCACATACGCAGCCTTTTTTTAAATTTTTTTTTTTTTTTTTTTTTTTTTTTTTTTTTTTTTTGAGACAGGATCTCACCTAGGCACTAAGTTGTTCAGGCTATATTGCTGCATCAGCCTCTCAAAGTGCTGGAAAGATAGGCACGCATCATCACACACAGTTAAGAACCACTAGTTTAATCTTTAGTTAAACCTTTTTCTAATTTGACCTTATAAACACATAGTATTTCCTTGTCTGTAGTTTTACATCCTTCTGAGTCAAGAGTACCACACAACTTGGGAAATACTACTAACAATATTACCACAGGCTGTGTAGCCCTTTCCAAAATGTTTAAGATCAGAAGTGTTTCTGATTTCAAAGATTTTCAAAAATTTTAACGTTTATATAGATTTTACCAGTTGGGCATCCCAAATAAACAATTCCAAAACCTTAAATGCTCCAAAATCCAAAGCATCATGTATGTTCTCAAAAAGTTTTGAATTTCAGATTTTTATATTAAGGACGATCAACTTTTAAACCACTATCAGTTCCAGAATGAATAGCATCAACAGTTATCGAATGTTTGCTTTGTGTCAGGCTAAGTATTTTATGTGTACTAAATTGTAAGAATAAGATAACAATTGAAGTGATATTCTCATTCTGTAGATGAAGAAATTGGGACTTAACTTGCCTCAAAGCAGATATTTACTAAGTAGGTGGAAAAAGCCTGAAACCAACATCTGACCCTCCTAACTTCAGTACAATGGAGTGTTTGTTAATTGTCTTTAAATTTAGCAATCATAAGGCAGATTTCAGCCATGAAAAATCATCATTTGAATAATGACACTAAACCAGGTAACATCAGTAATAATTCGTATGGCTATGCTTTACCCTTATGATGATCTTGTGATTATATAAATTAACATCATGTAAAGGTGGGTGAAAGGCATATAAGAACTCTGTACTTTTTCCAAGTTTTCTTTCAATCTAATATTATTTTAAAACAAAAAATTACTGGAATTATTTGGAGCAATTCAGGAAATATGATTAGTATTACTATCTTATTAGGAGGGAAGAGCTGGTTCTAGTGATAATTCCTAACCTTAAGTCAGAAGAAGAATTAGGATAAAGAAATATTGTAACTTTGTTAGCATGAAGATTTTCCATTTTGGATATATGACATTGTAGTTAAAATATACAAATTCATGGCATGACTTAATATCCTCTCCCTCTGAATTTTTAAAAGAAGAGCTTCTAGAACTTATATTAGGAGACTCAGGCCAAAATAGAAGGACTCTTGTT
This sequence comes from Cavia porcellus, assembly GCF_034190915.1. Lineage (NCBI taxonomy): Eukaryota > Metazoa > Chordata > Mammalia > Rodentia > Caviidae > Cavia > Cavia porcellus. Next base: position 167,567,291 of record NW_026947484.1, read on the forward strand.
CCCACAGAGAAGGCTTTGTCTTCTTCTGTGTTCTTGAAATAAAATTAAATCAGCATGACTTTTTCTATCTCGGTAATTTTTCCATAGCAAGAAATATGTTTTCTGGAGAATGGAGAGAAATACAGGATGGATCAGCTTTTTCTTCCTAAATATAATTTCTACTCAAAATATCTTAAGATGTCAATCCTACAAAAAAATTTGGGACTTGAACTTCTTCTAGATTTTTTTTTGTCTTTTTCTTTTTTTATCAGTACCAGGGATCGAACTCATGACTGCCTGCTTGCAAGGCAGGCGCTTATGCCGCTGAGCTAAATCCCCAGCCCCTCTTCTAAATTTTTTATAAAATGGTGCTTTAGCTATAATTATTGTAACAGTATATAAGATTAGTTTAAAAATCATGAATTCCATTATAGATTTTATAGAAAATACATGAATCTGTTAGCATATTTCATGTGTTCAATAATTTTGGTTTTTAAAAAACTGATACATAAAACATAAAAAGTATATATCTTAATGGAATACCATATGATATTGCAATATGTATATACATTTTGTAATGTTTAAATCAGGTTAAAGTATTTCTTTTCAAATCCTTACTATTTCTTTATGGAAAAAACCTTCAAACTCCTTTCCTCTAACTTTTTGAAATATGCGATACATACTTGTTATTTGTAGTCATGTCACTATGCAATAACACACCACTGCTCCTTATTCCTAACTGCAACAGTACTCACTGATCACTCCTGCCTCATTTCTTTCCTCTACTATTCTCAACCTCTGATAACCACCATTCTGCGCTCAGTTTTCATGAGATCACCTTTTTCTCTTTTAATATTTCACCTAAGAGCGATATCATCCTTTTCTTACCTTTCTGTGCCTGGTTTATTTCATGTAACATAATGCTCTCCAGTTCCATCACCATTGTCACAATTGACAGAATTTCAGTCTTTTTTGTGGCTGAATAGTATTCTATTGTATATATTTTTAAATCCATGAATTACTTGGTAGATTGCTTGCATTTCTTGGTTATTATAAATAGTGATGCAATAAACACGAGAGTGCAAATGTCTTTTCAGCATGCCAATTTTATTTGCTTTGGATACACAACCAGTAGTGAGATTACTGGATCATATGCTTATTTTTAATATTCTGAGAATCTTCCATACTGTTTTTCCATAATGAATGTACTGATTTAGATTCCCACCAGCAATGTGCAAGGTTTCCCTTTTCTCCACTGGTTTTTCTAAGTTTTCTCTTGTGTTTATTAATACAGTGAGTTCCCAGGGAATGTTAATTACTAACATCTGTAAATTTATAATCAGTAGAACTCTTTTATTCTAATTTGATTCTAACAACAAGTTGGAGAGATAAATAGGGTGATCATCCATCAAATTACGAATGAGAATACTCAAAAAGATTACATGATAAGCCCAAGCTTGGATGACTACTACCAGAACGAGGAGTCAGTTCAAAGAATTCCAATGCCATATTCAATTTCTTTCATAAGGTTTAACTCTTGGCATCCAGTGCTGGGTTAGTATGTGCTGCTGTGCTCTAGAATCAGGAGTTCTTAATCTGAGAAGTGAGCACAATCGAAATGTTTTAATGAATAAATGTATTTTTTTGTGAAGTTCTGTAACATAGCTTCTTAAAGACCTCTCAAGTTTAAGGTTCATTCTAAATATTTCGCAGGAAGAGTTGACTTCTTGTTGCCAAAAATTACAGTGAAAATACAGTTTGTATTGTCAATAACAAAACCACTCCTTTGTTTTCTGCCAATTTCTAGCACATAACACTATGACCATTTCATTAATTTTTCGTTTGTTGATCTTGAATTGATTTTTTAGAGTTTAGCAATTGAATAAAATGTCTGTAAAACAGATATTACAGATATTTGAAGAAAAATTTTTCAAAGAATTATATTAACTTTCTTTACTGACTGATGAGAAACTACAGAGGCCAGGAGAGCACTGGGTGAACAGGACAGTAACCCTAATGAACACTGCTAACTTGTTATACTTGATGCTTTACACATGTAAGCTCTTTTCTCTGACCAACTCATTCAACATTCTCTTAAAAGGCTAAGTTGCATGGCATAACTGATCAATGGCAGAATTTAGATGTAAGCCAAGATTGCTCTGGCTCCAAGATTCTTCCTACTATATCCTGAAATAGTGGCCAAGATTAGATGTGGCAGCTTGAGCATCTTAACTTTAAAAGGCAAATGACCTATATGATCTGAAGAAAAACCAGAGTATGGCATCTTAACTTTAAATGTGAGGCCTGGTGTGGCAGAGCGTGCTTCATCAACCTAGGTGCAAACCTAGGAGATGTAAGTAGAAGTCACATCTAAGCTGAGGAAATAAATACTGAATGGAAAGCATTGAAGTAATGAGTCTACACAGAGAGAACCATTTGAAAGGAAAAGACAAAAATTAGGATATTTGAAATACACCAAGTCCATGGTTTGAAATGTCAGAACACCTAACTTGCTGTACTTTAAATCGTAGGCAATTTGGTGTGTGGAAGGTCTCAAATAAGTGTCATGGACCTAGTCTTTGGGGTGGGAAGGTCTGGCATTTGGGACCAGGAGCCTTGAATTGAGAAACTAAGAAGAACAGTTAGAATTTAGTCATCGAGAAAACAGGGGACTAAGATAAGAGGAATTGGTAGCAAATGGGGTTTGATTATAAAGGGGGTAATCAAACTGGGATTGATTGCCTCTTCTTATATTGGGATTCGTATCAATGATTCAGCCTAAACCTGGAGGCAGAAATTAGATAGTTTTACCAGTCAGGAGTAAGGATATGGAAATGAAGTGAAGTACAAATGCAGTAATATTTTCCCAGTTAATCTCGTATAGTGATTCTTCAATTATGGTCTGTAGTCCAATAATATCAGCATAACCTAGGAACTGATTAGAAAGACAGATTCCTACTGAATCAAAAGCTCTGCAATAAGGCCTAACAATCAGTGTCACAAGAAGCCCTCCAAATGATTCTCATACATCCTGAAGTTTTAGGACCACTGATCTAGTGGGCAATGCCTTGTCCCCAAAACTATGTTGTCCTCATATGAAGTTAACTTGCAGTTAATTTATATTGAGCTTCTATTCTTTGTTTATATGATGGTTACATATGCTAAGGAGGCCTGTTTGAAGGGTTATAACAATAAGTAAATCTATAGAGAATAAACAAAAGAGTTTTCTTTGAAGGGTAGTGCTTTTTTCCTTTTCCTGCCAGCTTTTCTGTGTCCTACTTATGTGTCCTACCTATTCTTTCAAGAATAAATTTAAGGGATCTCTGTCTTTTAACACTGAGCTAGTCATTAAATGTCTCATTTTGTTCATCTAGAAAGAATATCTTATTTTTAATAGTCTAAGAGGTGAATTTAAATATGGCATAAAGTATCAGGATTCAATGAATAAAAATATTAAATGAACTAACTTGAAAGCAAATATTGTGCTTTTTTTTTGATGCTGGAGATCGAACTTATGGCCTAGCACTTGGCAGGCAGTCGCTTACATCACTGCACCAAATCCCCAGCCCTGAAGTATTGCACTTAGAAGCCATCATGAGTTAAGGAAGTCCACATAGATTTTGGAACATATTAAGCAATCATTAAGCAAAGTTTGCATGCCTATCATGCACTAGCCACTGGGAATGCATCAGTGTACAAAATACATAAACACCTCTGATTTCATAGACCTGTCATTCTAGATGGGAAGAGAGGTAATAAACAAGATAATAAATGATAAATAGTAAGAAAAATTAAAATTTTAGATAGTGTGGCTAACTAGGGCCTATTGAGGATATGACATTTGAATAAAGAACAGAAAGACACAGGGAGTATTCATGTGGAGTCCCTGTGAAGTATAAGGCTGACAGAGGGAACAGCAAGTCCAGAATCCTTGATGTAGGAACATGCCTTGTATTTTTGAGCAGTAGCAAAGTCAGTGTGTCTAAAGTGGTGAAAATTGGGAGCAGAAGTTAGAGGAATAATATATAAGGCAAAATATGTACACAAATATTCAAACGCTGTTCTTTCAACTTATCTATGTTTAAAATTTTTTCATAGAGATATTGGGGAAAATAAAGTTATAATAATTTAGATAGTATAATGATGGCTTGGAGAGAAAGAGAGAGAGAAAGAGAGAGAGACAGAGCGAGAGACAGACAGAAACAGTTCATGTGTATAAAGATATTTGATATGTGGCAGAGGCTATACTAAAACCTGGAAAAAAGGGATAGACCTACTAGACCTACAAAGGGATAGTACAAAGACCTACAATGGGATAGTACTAGGGCTTTGATTATCTATAATGAAGAAAATGAGGTTGCATCTCTAACTTAATGTCATACACAAGAATAAATTTCAGGTGAATAAAAGACCTAAATATAAAATGGTAACTTTTAGGAAAGCGTCTAAATGTCCTTGAGATAAGAAGGAATTTCTTTTAACAATATATCCTAAGAATACTTACATAGTTTTTACTGAGCCAGACAGTGTTCTGCATACCTCCTTCATACATACTAACTAAATTAATCTTTACAACAAACTCATGAGATAGCTTCTCTACTTTATGAAAGAGAAAGATTAGGCATAAAGAGATAATTTACTGTGGTCATAACTATAGAGTAAGACAGTCAGGGCTTGAATCCAAGTACTCTGACACCAGAATTTATGTTCTTATAAAAAGTGTATTTTAGCAGATATGAAAACGTAAAAATTGTGCCTATTAATGGACTATCTTAAAATGTTTTGATCATGTATGTATCATGTAAACTTTACATAAGGTTAAATTTATCTATCTCCTTAAATATTAATCATTTCTGTGTGATAAAAACTTTCTTCTAGCTTTTTGAAATATGTAGTACATTGTTTTTATCTCAGAGTTCGTGTTTTCCAAAATATAAAATTAATAAAGGACAATATTGATAAATTCAACTATGTTAAAACTAAGAACTACTTTTTATCAAAAGTCTTTTTATGAAAATGAGGTAACAAGCTACAAACTGGGTAAAGATAATCGAATATATAAAACTGACAAAGGATAACTTTTCCAAAAAAATTTCTACAAATTATTATTAAGAATAGTTGGATAAACTCTTCTTAGAAGAGGAAACTCAAATGATCAATAAATGTGAAAACATGCTTTATCACTTTAATAAGCGAAAGAATGCAATTTAAAACCATGATATGCTACTCCTTCAAGCTGCTCAATAGGCACAAGTTTAAAAGCTGATGATATCAAGTGTTGATGAGTGTACAGAGCAATGAGATCACTGTTACACTGCTGATGGGAGTATAACTTGTTACCACCACTTTGGAAAACAGTTACACATTGCTATATAAAGTTGAACGTGCATAAAACCTATTTGTTACCAGCAGTTCCATTTCTTGGTATAATTGTCCTCATGGGTACCAGAATACATGATAGCATTATTCACAGGAGTCCAAAAAAGAAAACAACTCAAATGTTTATGAGAATAGTGTTAAAAGTTACTCAATAAAATATAATAGTGAAAAATGAATGAGTACAACTACAAAATTTACCCTAAATGAAATATCAAACACTTAAGGGCTATATGAAAAGCAAGCCAAAGAATAATAGATCTTGATTTTTATAAACTCAGTTTGAACATCCATATTCAAATTCAAAACTTGTACTGCTCTAAAAGCTTTAAAATTCAAAACTTGTAGTGCTCAAAAAGTTTCAAATTTCAGATTAGGAATTGGAAAAGTCCGTGCAAATATTCCAAAATCTGAAATTCATTCTCTGAACTCCAAAGTTCTTCTGGTCCCAAGCATTTCAGATGCTCTCAACCTTAAAGTTTATGAGCGGGCAAACCTGTGTGATACATTGCTTAATAATACACTCAGGAATGGTAAAATTCTTAAGGAGTAAAAGAATAATTAACATAAATCTTAGATGGAGAGGATCATACAAGGGCTTTCAAATGTCTTAATTGTGACTATTAGAGTATTAAATATTTTATTCTTTAAATTCATCTTTAAATGTACCTACTTCTACATGAGTTATAAACTTAAATTTTAAAATTGAAAATTATCAATAATGCTGTTTGAGAAAAGGAAAAAGATTTTTCAAGGAAACCTGGCTGGAATGGGAGAATTTACAAACAGTACAAGATATAGTAGGAAACTAGAGCTCTCATGTCTTAGAAATGTAGGTAGATAAAAAACAACATCTTATTTCTTTGGCAAATACATTTTTGAAAGTTGTCATTTATCAGAAGATGTATTTAAATGATTGTCGAGCCAGGAAATTAGCCTAGAACATTTCAAGTGTGTTGTTTTATTAAATTAAGCTTATTGAATCTTTCTGCCTTGCTTTTGCTAGGTACATTGCAGTAATCTGTACTATAAAAAGAAAGGAAACACTGTTAGGAGACAAAAGTTCTACTTTCTAATTCTGTCTATCATTGGCTATATGTCTTTAAAAACTGAGTTACTCATTTGCTGTACCACTTCAAGATGCTGAAGTATTAATAGTTTATCATATATGGTGCTCCTATAGCATTATGTATTTGGAGTACATTTAAATATTTAAATTCAGTTAATCTTCACTATCTTTTCAAATAGATTATTATTCTTATTTTTCAAATGTGGAAATTTAACTTGGTGAAAAGTGATAAACCTGAAACTTATGAATGTTAGAATAGTTGTAAGGACTACATTAAGTAGTTCATGAATATTTTGTTTGTACTTTATAACCTGTAGTAGGAAATCAGAAAGTGTTAATATTACCTTCTGACCAGCCTATTTACCATCTATAGGGCCTATACGGTTTAGAACTTGGGTATAAAGCTCTTAATTTTCAGCATTGCCATAATTGACAATTTAGGTTAGGCAGGTTTTTGTTTGCCTTAGTAAACAAGTACCCTTGAAGACTCTCCCCTCGTCCCTACCCCATCAGTATAGTCATTTCTGTGAGAAAAATGAGTTCCAAATCTTAGGCACTACAAGTTAATTTTTAGAACACAACATGTACAAAAATCAGGTATTAATAATTATACTTTGATTAAACAAATCTTTTATAATAGTTACAAAAGAATTCGAAAGCTAACATATCTGAGAAATAACTTCTTTAGATGATTCTTGGTTCTCATTTTTGCCTGTGTTTTCTTTTTTCAAAATGACTTGGAAATGCAGACATTTCTATCAAAATAATGGAGTAATTGAATGGGCTTGCAACTTTTTGTGGTTATATTTCTTCTGTTAAAAAGAACAGTAAAGTAAATAAAAAATAACTTTCTTAGTTGAATTAAATTAGCCTTTCTGAGTTATGGCTGTGGAAATGTGATACTTGCTTTTTTACTTTTAAGTTTTACTTTTAACTTTAAAAATAAAATTTTAAATTTGATTTTCATAAGATCAGATGTCAGAAAATATTTTTATACTCAGGCAATATCCTCTGAGTATTAAGAATTTCTTTCTGAATATGGATTTCCTCTAAACATGTTTTAGACTACTTGTCCTCAAAAATACCAGGAATGTTTAGCATAATAGCCCAATGTTTCCAACAATAAAGCTGTTCTTTTTTTCTGCAGAAAAGGAGCTTTGCTCATTGCATAATGGTCTTTTACATGACTGTAGAAAAGATAGACTAGAAAATCTTTTGCCAGAATGTCCAATTATGGAATTTCTTTCATAGCAAGACAAAGAAAAACTATTTCTTTTCCTACCTTTACAAAATCGTGTCCCAAATATGAAAGGAAAAATTAATATTTTTCATTTTATTTATTTTCTCATGTAAAACTTTTTGCTGGTTTATCAAAAATTGGTACTAATAAAAAATTTGAAAAATGTTTTTAGTGAGAAACCCTTTTTCTAGTTACTTCCTAAAATGTATTTTTAATATATTGAGTGAACTTGTACTCAGAAATTTTCTGTGAGTTTCTATTTTAATAGTCTCAGTATCCTCAAACTTAAATTGTTTTTAGTTATTAGAAAAGAAGAAGAAAGTTGATAAGTGTAGTTACCTATTTTTTTTCTGCTTCTTCTTCTGTCCATGACATACTGCCTACATGTAAGATGAGGTGGAAGAAGGAAGGAAACCAAGGTTTCTGAATGACCATTAGCATCTCAGTTCTCCTTAGTAGAATTATGTTTTTTAGTTACTCTGTAACTACTTGAGTGAAAATTGATAAGGATGTGCATACACATATAAATTTTATCTAATAAACCTTAAGTCAGTGGACAGTGTTTGATAACAAAAGCATGCCCCAAGACATTTGACAATTAAGAAAAAATTAAATCATTACGTAGTTGGCACGAAAGCATGTTTGGTCCAGCTGTCTTTGATCTTACCTGATGCAGGACTTTGCATATCCTTTTCATCTTAAAATTTCCTTTCCAAACACTGTTTCTACTAGATGATTATGAAACGTTCTCTTTTCCTAGCCACATGTTTGGTTGAAACTGGGAATTAATCCTTGCTTTCTGGCTATATTTTCAGTTTTGCTAACAGATTATAAAAATAATAGAGACTTTTTCATCTTTGCCTACTGGAAAACTAATCTGTTGTTCTACAATTCTCAGAATAATGAATAAAGATCTAAAAATACTGTCGTTATTTTCACAGTGGCTTTCACTTTTGAGGATGTGTGCTGGATGATGTGCTAAGTACCCTATGTATGGAATCTTTAATTCTCATATTGAGGCTATGAGAGAATAAGTGCTTTCAGTAGCAGAGCTGGACTGAGAACCAAGCTCTCTGTCTCCTTAGCCTGTGTTTTTCCATAAACTCTGATAGTTTCCTTTTTGAATTCTACCCTTTCCACCTAATCAATATGCTTATAAAATAATGGAAATTTTGAATATTCTCTACCCACTCATCTTAAACAGAACAAACTCTTTAAAAAGATAATTTGGTTTGTGTGTTTGTGATATAAATATGTGCCGTATCATTAAGTGATATGCTTTTGAGTTTCCTCTTGAAAAAAACTAATAACTATTCATTTTGGAAAATATATTATTTATTGTTTTAAATATTAGTTTTTTAAAAAAAGTTGGAACTGGGTGTGGTGGTGCACATCTGTCTCCCCAGCACTTGGGAGTTTAAAGTAAGAGGATTGCTGTGATTCAAGGCCAGTTTGGGCTACATAGTGAGTTCAAGAGCAGCCTGAACTGTAGAGAGACCCTGTCTGAAAAGAAAAAATACTGCAGTGGGGATTGAGTCTTTGGCCTTGCATATGCTAAGCCCATGCTCTACCACTGAGCTACCTCTAGCCCTTAGAACTAGTGTTTTCAGTGTTAAACTTTGCAATATTTGTTCACACCAAAGTATTAAAACCTTGTAATATCTGTTCATATCCATGAGTATGTAAATTCTATGACGACACCAAAAAATAATCTGAGAATCCTGTTTGAGCTAATTTAAGAAATGCATAGTACATGTTTATTTATACTTAGTATAAGCTGAAACTTATGCTTTTGTGAATAATTATTCTTTTTAATATAATTATTTGTATTACATTAGTATTTAACTGGAGACTCACATTTTTAAGAAGTGCCACCAGATGAGCAATTGGTTTCTTAAAATTTTTTGAAGTTGACTTCAGTAATATAGTTAACTGATTTCTATTGAAAATCCTTTTCTGCGCTCTTATTCTCCAAATATGAAGCTGTGGATCTTGAGCTCTTTATTTCAAATTTATAAATAAGCATAAGTAGTCTGTTAATAGGCCTTTTTTTCATTGCATTTATATCATTGACCTTTGTTTCAGAAAGCATTCAACAGTGTTTAGTAGAAGAAGCTCATGAAAGAGGGTGTTGTAAAGCCTTTATTCTATAAAAGAAGTCACACAGACAAGCCTTATGTTTGTTGAAAGATTTAATTCTTATACATTCAGAAATTGGCCAAGGGCCATGAGTAACATGAGGAAAAAGTACTCCTAGTACAACCCAAATCTCCCACTCTGTTCTTTATATATTTTTAAAGAGAGAAAAACACCTCTTTCCCTGTTATTTTAAACTATCTAAGAAAGAGTAAAGTACAGTATCTAGACACTGTTAACAGCATTATCAGGATTCATGAAGTTACTTTTGATTTTTTAATATTAGCAATTAAAGAATAGATTCTCCAGGGAGAAAGATGCCTACTTACAGCCATCTTTTGGTACCTGGAACAGAATTATGAAGGGAAAATTCCCATATAGGGCTAGCAGCTACTTTGGAAATACTGGCTAAATTATGGCTGTGAGCCATAATGATTCTGTATTCCAAGATAATTTTATTTCTTGTAGGTGGTGAATTAGGCAGGTATCATCATCAGAAGTAACTGTTTATCCCTTTGTTTGTGGAATAATCTTTAGATTTTTCTTTAGAGGAAGCATGTTTTAATAACATTAAAATAAAAGCCTTGAAAATTGGCTAATGAAGTGCTGCTAGTTATTCTTTAAAAGATACACTATATTCTTTGTAATTTTCTGATAATATAGAAAGACTTAACTTACTTCTTTTGGTTGAGTCCTTAGATGTTTGTGAACTTCATATTTGATGAATACAAATTTAATTTGCTAGACCTTTTAGTTCATTGTGAGTAAAATATTCACATACATGTATATGGTGTTTCTTTTCTGTTTCGCAAAGTTACTCTTCAGAAATATGCATGATAAGTTTATGTTGAATTTAAATATAATGCTCATCTTTTATATGATCAATGTAAATTTAATTAAGCATTAATTTATTGAACATCGAAATATTTGGGCTTGTATCTCTGAAAATACTTGGACTTTGTTAAGGTGACAGCTGTTCTTCTAGCAGTAAGATTGCTCAACTTTTGGATTTATTCTGGATAAGCTAGTGACAGTATCAAGGAAGTCAGAACTTGCATACATGCTAAACTGATGCTCAGGATATGAAGAATGATAACGGGAAAAGTTTGGCTTTGTGTAGATAAACGTGACTCACTAGCTGTGGTTAGTAACTTTATCCTGCGTTCTTTCAGTAGTAAAATGAAGATTAGAACTTCTATCTAGTAGAATTGCCTTAAGGGTGAGAAAAAATATGTATTTATTGATACAGGCCTTCAATAAATGAGGCTTATTGTTTTTATTATTATTATTAATCATTGTCCTGTTTCTGCTTCTAGATGCCTTACTTTTATATTTTCTTGTTTATTTACATTTTTATTAGTACATATTTGGGAGTATATGATGTTTATATCCCTTGTATAGAATTGGTACATGTACATAACACATCTTAATTCCTTTTTCTATCTCTTTCTTCTCTTTTGCCCTCCCTCCATCTCTTGATTTGCTTTCTATTTGGAAAAAAATCTATTTTCCTAATTTCTTTTACTTATCTTTTGTTTTGCTCTTTATTTATATGTTAGGTTTTCATATAAGAGTAACCATGTGATATTTAATTTGTGTGTATTATATATTTCACTTAACATTATCGGCCTTTAGGTGCATTCATGTTCCTATAAATGACTCAAATTTATCTTTCTTTTCTTTTTTTTTTTTTTTGTCTTTTTCCTTTTTACCGGTACCGGGGATTGAACTCATGACTGCCTGCTTGCAACACAGGCACTTATGCCGCTGAGCTAAATCCCCAGCCCCAAATTTATCTTTCTTGATGGCAGAATAATATTCCACTGTGTAAATATCACATTTTTCTTTATCCATTCATCTGTTGATGGATATGTAGGCTGTTTCCAAAATTTAGCTGCGATGAATTGTGCTGCTATAAACATGGGTATGCATGCATATGTTGTTTTTAACACTTGAAAACCAAGAAATTACATAACCCATAAGAGGCAGATTTTAATAGAATTACAGTTGGATATGTGATTTCTTAGGATATAAGGTTTTGAGATATGGTAAGCATGTATTATGTACATGAGCTTGACTTTTGTAGACTGGTGTTAAAGTCCTAAGAATTTTTCATCTGGACACCCCCTGCTTTTCTACTACTTTTTGATATTTTTTTGAGATATTATAGAGAACTAGAGTAAGTGGAAAACAGAAGCAAACGTTAACTCTACGCAAAATAAATTTTCAGATGTAAAATGCAAAAACTCATTATTTAGTGTAGGAAATAATGAACAGAGGCACATCTCAAATATTGAAAAAAGTATGTTTAGGTTTATATATTACAAGTGGAACATACATAGTTAAAAGTTGTATCACTGGGCCTGGGGATTTAGTTCAGCGGCATAAGCACCTGCCTTGCAAGCGTGTGGTCGTGAGTTTGATCCCTGGTACCGGAAAAATACAAAAAAAAAAAAAAAAAAAAAAAAAAAGTTGTATCACTCCCATTCTGCAGAATTCAACCCAGAGTTCCACTAGTTCTCAAGTTTAGAAATTCTTTATAGACATATAAGTAGAGAAGGTAATAAATAGAGGATTGCTTTAATTGATGCGTATAAGCATTAGTTTTAGCTTGGCCTCCTGAGCTAAATGAGCAGTTCTACAGGAGCTCATTGTTAAGAAGCCGAATACCTGAAGAGCACTTTCTTTTCCTCTGTTTTTTACAATTAACATTTACACATTTTGGTTTTTTACAGTGTGTTTAGGTATGTAAGACAGATGACCATATTACTAAGTTTTTGTTGGATCATTGAACACAACTGTTTGCAGTCTCACTGTTTGAATGTCCACTTTGTATGCTTAATTTTGTAACTTGATCAACTATTTCTAAGATGACAATTTGTAATCTATTAACTAGTGATTTCTTACTGTTTATTTTTTTGAAATTGTTTTTCAAAAAAATACCCTTGTACCCTTTTACTGTTTTGTTTTGTTTTCTTTAAATAAAAAAAAAAGAAACCGAATACCTAAGAAAATTATGTTAAACAGGTGTTTTACCTTAAATTGTCCCCCATCTGGCATGACTGGTGCCAAAATCTATTCATAAATACAAAATTTTGAGGTTGAAGATGAGCTTATAAACAGAGATCATAGGCTAGGACTCAGTGGTAGAGCATTTGTCTTGTATGCACAAGGCCCTGGGTCCCATCTCCAAGTAAACAAAACAAAACAAAACAAAACCATAAAATAAATAAAGTTGAGTGTAATTTCAACATGAGTAGTGAGGCCTAACTAGCCCAGCCCTAAATTGTGTGTGTGTGTGTTTTAGTCAAAACCCTAGTATTAGTGTTGTCTTTCATTTTGTTTTCTTCTCTTTCAGTGTTTACTTCTCAAATTTACTTTGTGGTCTTTTCTGTTTGTTTGATTCTTTTGTCTTTGGAGTATTTAGGATGGAATCCAGGGCGTTTGCATTGAGCTACACCCTCAGCTTTAAAAAAATTTTTTTGAGACAGAATCTTGTTGTATTTCCTAGTGGGACTTAAACTTTCAGTCCTCCTGTTTCAGCCTCAAAAGTTCTCTTGATCCTTACAGGCATATCCCCCACTTGTGGCTTAGTTTGTGCATATATTATTTGTCAAACATTCATTAAGAGCCTACAGCAAACTAGACATATACTTTTATTTCCTTTCTGTAGATAGCAAGCTCTCTAAAGTATGGCCTCTGGACTAAGAAAACTTATGTAGTAAAGTATATGACATGAAAAAGATTTTTACAGTATGTAGCTCCTATAATTGTGATAGGTACATTAAATCCCTGGTACATTAAAGACAGAAAACTCTATGATATGACCTTTGTTTCAGAACACTTAAAGTCTGATTAGGAAAACAAAACTTACATATTAAAAGAATATTGAACAACACAAGTCTGATATAGAGACTAGGAGGTCAAAAAGCCAAAAGATTTCTGTGGACCAGATAGATCAAAATTTCACGGAGAAAGCAGAAAAAATTTTAGAGGTAAGGAAGAGAAAAGATGTCATATTAAGAATGATCATAGGAAAAATAACAATACTAAGAAATATTTGAAAGAATAATCAACAAAAATTGGTAATTTATTGCATATGAATGAATTTTCATATAAGAATAGAGGAATTGAAAGTGGCACTAAAGGTTTAGTGAATGGAGAGGAATGGCATCATTGTTATAATGGATATCTATGAAGAGAAAATAAATAGAAATAGATGGAGTGGTAAATATATTTTTCTTTAGAATTTTAGCCTTTTTCTTGGAGGGTAGAATTTTTATATGGATTTAGACGTTCTCATTTTACCATATTTAGCTTAGCTACCAAAATTGATTTAAGTACATCTCAGGCACAAAATAAGGAATAATATCAATTTTTAGCATCTAAATCGATGTGACTGTCGTCTTCATATTCTTCAGCCAGAAGCTTGATGAGGGCTACATAATGTTTCTTCTTTTCTCCAGATTAGAATGGATGCTGATAAAATGGTGAGATAATTCAGGAAAGAAATATGCAATGATATGAGTTCTATGTTCCACTGCTTAATAAAAAAGATTTCTAAGCACTGGGAACTTCTCTCCATGGATCTTTTATCACTTATTTTAGACTACCAAAGTACAGAGGATTAAATAGTTGCAGAGATTAGTATTAGTACCATGGTGGCTGAATTATAGTCATGAAGCTTTTCAACTTCCAATTAAATAAAAATCATTCATACTTCTAGGAACCTTTGCTACAGTAGGATCATGTCTAATCAAACTGGCTCACTTTTGTCTACTGTTTTTGCTTTTATTTGCAGTTCTGGGAATTGCCAGTGCAGAGTGGGTGTCACAGGCTCTACGTGTAATCAATGCCAAGATGGATATTATGGCTTTAGTAAGAATGGTTGCTTGCCCTGCCAGTGCAATAATCGGTCTGCCAGCTGTGATGTTCTCACAGGTATGTTTTTCCTTAATTTTGTCATGTAATTATTCTGTTGTTCTTTTCATTTTAAAGTCTTTCTGTATATGTTGATTCTTCTCAAATAGTTATAAGGATATGGGTTCAATCCCTGGGACATTGTGCTCGCTTCGGCAGCATGTATACTAAAACCCCTGATAGATTAACTAAAGCATGTAGCAAAAATAGTGGCAAGAACATATCAAGAAAGATAGGTGGAACACATTAAAAAATCCACAGTGTAATTGAAGGCCCAGAAAGGGAGGAAAGAGATACTAGGTCAAAGCAATATATGAAGAGATAATGGCCAAGAATTTTCCATACTGATGAAAGGTATCAATCTACAGGTTCAGAAAGCCCAGGGAACCTCTATCAACATTGAAACAAAGAAAACCACATTTAGGCAGACTTAAGGACAATTTCTGACCTTCAGTTTTCCTAAGTGTAAAGATTAGAAATATTTTTTTGAAGATCTTTTTGTCACCAACCAAAAAATCGGGATACCCTAGTTTAATAAGCACAAGTGTTTTTATGAGAACAGAGTAGCAGAATATTTGAAATTTAAAGTACTTTTTAAAAAAAAAATCTGTGTTGAAAGCTTACTCTTCCTTCTGATTTGCTCTCTAGTGAAGCATATGTAGGGAAATTGATTAAGAATAAATTGTGGGTTTTTTCTTTTATATAATCTATTCTCTAACTTCTAACTATACCTTGTATTGTTCCTTTTTTACTGTCTGATCCAGGTGCTCTGTCTTTTATATCTAAAATAAGCTATGTTCCCTTGTTTCAAGATTCTCTCTCATGGTCTTTCCTTGGCCTAGTCTGGTCTTTTGAATTGGTTGTTTTTAAGTGTCTTTTTAAGTGATATTCTTCCTTCAGGTCTTCAGTTAAAGATCACTTCATGAGAAATCATTTCCTGATGATTACAAATTATTTCCGTGCTATATGAAAATTTCCATGCGCTCACATCCACTTGTATTTTTTCATGGCATCTATCAGAGTTATTAATTGTATTTATTTGTAGATGTGAGTCATACATGGCTGACTCACTGCATTTTAAATTCCATGACGGCAGGAACAATATCAGTTTTGTTTACCAATATATATATATAAAGTCTGATATGAATTTTGACAAAAGTAAGTATTCACTGAATGTTCATTGAATAAATAAATGGAAAACAAATAAATGGAAAAATGTATAGAAGAAAGATAAGGGTTGACATTGGGCAATGTTAGGATGCTTCTTCATACTGAGTAAATTTCAATCACTCGCTAGATCTTTTATAGTACTGGAGAGCTGTGGACATTGCTGGTGCTTGCTTTTATTTTTTCTTGCAGCAGTAAAGCACTTCCTACTGTTAAGTAAATGCTAACATGTGCTTGCTGTGGAAATAATTTAAGGCAAAAAGAAACCCTTTTCATTGTGATTTCTAAAAACAGTAATAGTATAAGAAACAAACGATGCCTGTGTTTGTAAATATAATGAAAGTAAAACCCAATATGGAGTACAAATCTTTAATTTAAAACTACAAGCCTCATGTAGAATTTGTCTTTTTTTCTCAAATGAAATTTTTTTCAACAGTGCTGTGATACGGTTGCCCTCTGGTGGCCACTCATATTCCTTATTTTCCCCCGTAAAGCCTGACTCCATTAAAACTTTTATTTTAGACTGAAGTTGATTTTCAAAGTGTTCCGTTTTGCAGTAAAACAAATTGGGGAAAACATGATGGAAACCAGTTTGATGGTAAATATCAGAAGACCTAAAACTTGCTTCTTTGATCTAGCAATTATGTTTTCAGGAACCTCTTCTGAGAATAACCTTCCTAATAAATTGTTATGAAGATTAAATGCAATATATTTATGCAGCCCTAAGAAAGTACCTGGCTCATCATACAGTCAGTAAGTGGCAATTGCTAATACGATGTCATTAATTTTTAATATTAGAACTAAATTAATTAATTTTAATGGGAATTAGATCCAGAGCTACATCCCTAATCCCATTAAAATGTTGTAAAGAATGATGTAAAACTACCCAAGAGGGTGAAAGAAACAGGGTTTAAAATGATGTGTACCACATAATTAGACTGTTTAAATAACAAAACCCAAATCTCTATAAATAAGGAAAGATTTTAAGGAAACATTTTCAAAATCCTTGGTTTTTTTTTTTTGTTGTTTTTTGTTTTTTGT
Source organism: Cavia porcellus (assembly GCF_034190915.1). NCBI lineage: Eukaryota > Metazoa > Chordata > Mammalia > Rodentia > Caviidae > Cavia > Cavia porcellus. Next base: position 167,584,219 of record NW_026947484.1, read on the forward strand.
TTTGGTACTAGGAAATGAACTCACGACCTCATGCTTACCAAGCAGGTTCTTGGGCAGCTGAGCTAAACCCCATGCCCATATTTCCAAAATGTTAATGAGCAATTTTTTGGGTAATTTTTTATTTACTTTTGTGTGTTTTTTGGATTTGTTTATTGAGTACATTTTTCTTAAAGTAGAAGTGGAAAAGGGTCTATTATTTTTTAATCTAAAACTTCATGGTCATATGGTTTATTTCTTTTTAAGAATTCAGGGCACTTTTGTGTATTCATAGTGTGAGTAACTTGATCTTGGCAGCTTGACCTGAGCTGACTGCTCCTCTGCTTCTGGATGACTTTTCTCTCTTTGGGCTACCATACATTCCTGCTTTTCTGCTACTTCACTAGCTTCCCCTTCTCAGTTTGTTCTCATGACTCTTCCTCAGCTGTGCTGTAGGCACTGGTGGGCTCCAACCTTAGAGCTTGATAAGTTTGCCTTCTCTGTTTATATTTCCCACCTAAGTGGTTTCATTGAATCCCCTAGAATTAATTTAAATGCCATTAGTTTTACATTTCTCCCTTATTCTCTGTTAATATGCAACAAACCACTTTATTTGAATGCTCTAATTGGCCTTGTAAACCTAATATATCTGAAATAACAATTTTGCCCTAAAAGCTAAGCTTGCCGTTCCCCTAGTGTCCTTCATTTTTGTAACTAATACCATTCACCACACTGCTGAGTTCCAAAGCCTAAGAGTTCTGTTTGATTTCCCTTTCTATCTTACTGAAAATATCCAGCCCAGTAGCAAGTTCTGTTATCTTCAAAATAAACTCTAAGTCATGACCTTTGTTGCATTGTCCGTGTCCAGCTTCGTCATCTCTTTGAAGTACTCAGCCAGTCTCTCTTTTGACCTTGCTACCTCCTGTCTGTTTCTCTGTCCCCTGACTCTTACCCTATCACAGTTCAGTTTCAACATAACTAGATTGATCTTTTGAAAACCAGATCATGACATTCTCATGCTTAAGGCCTCCAATGGCTTGCCATCCATCTTGGAATAAAATTCAAGTTTCTTTTCACAGCCTGTGTGATTTTATACATTTTTGTATAAAATGTATACATTTTCTCCTGACATTATCTCCTGTTACCCTCTCCCCTTTTCACCTACAGTTTGTGCCAGCCTTCTTTCTGTTTGACAGATTTAAGTTTGCCTCTGTCCTATAAAGAGGATCAGACATTTCTTCCTATGACAAAGTGCTTTGCTGAAAGGATTATGTAAAAACTGTGAAATGGCAAAATAAGGAATAAGGAAAAGCCTTTCATAGGTGATAAATTATGTTCTCAAAGCTTCGCCCTTGAACTTGGTTGGAAAGGAGCCCCACATTCCTTTCTTTGACCACTTATTTTCTTGGTTACCCCTACCAGATTTTTGAGATGCTTTAACCAAAGAGTATGAAATCATTTCAGAAAACATTCATTATTATTCCTCCTTCTTGTCCCTCATTATTTTGTTTTTGTATGATTTTTGGTGATCTACTCTTTAACCATCTTTCAGCAAAGAGGATGTGAATTTTGAGGCATTATTATTAAATTTCCAGGGAGTCCCATGCAGAACATAATGAACAACATTAAACTTCAACTAATTTTATAAGTCATTTATTGTAAAAGAAAGCTCCTCAAGATTAGATGTAAAGAAAACTTAAAGCTCATCTAATTTAATTTTTAAAAAATTTATGCATGAATAAACTGAAGCACAAGGAGAAAACATTATGTTCTATGGAATAGTCTTTTACCTTTGAAATATTCAGACTACATTAAATCCTTTCCCAACAAATTATTTTCCCATTTCACAGATTGGAAAAATGAAACTCAGAGAAGCTATTTGCTTAAAATCACATAGTTGGTGAGTTCAGCCAGGAGCAGAACTCAGATTTAATGTTTAGCCTCATACTGTTTCTTATTCTGTATTGGCTCTTGGAGAAGCTGTAAGCTGCTAAAAGGCTAACAGAGGTGGGAGGGGTCTTTTTTTTTTTTTAACCTAGAACTTCAGTTCATATTAGAAATTGAATTCGTATTAGTTCTGGTATATATGGATTTTAAAGGTTTTGCTATTAATCACCTTTAATTTTCTACATGAAATTTTTTTTTTTGTCTTTTTCTTTTTTATCTGTACTGAGGATTGAACTCACGACCACACACTTGCAAGGCAGGCACTTAGGCGGCTGAGCTAAATCCCCAGCCCCATGAAATGTTTTTAATTGCTTGAATTTTTGAAATATTTTGCAACATACATTTGTATTAGCTTTCTGTTGTAACAAAATACCTGAGATAGTCAATTTTGCATGGGAGAAAGGTATTTTTGCTGTTGTTTGTTTGAGATGGGATCTTGTTATGTAGACCAGGCTGGCCTTGAACTCTCAATGATCTTTTTGCCTCAGCCTCCCAAATGCTGGGATTTCAGGTGTGCACCACCATACCCAGCTCTGAGAGATTTATTCTGATTTGCATGGTTTCAGTGCATGGTCACTTGGCCCCATCATTTTGGCCCTATGTTAAGGCAGAATATTATAAAACAGTATGTATGACATTGTAAAAGCTGCTCAACCATGTTGACAAAGAAGGAGAGGGGTGACAGTAAGGAAGTGGGGACCCTTAAATGCTACACCCCCCAGCAGTCTACTTCCTCTGACTAGCTCTACCTCCTAATGTTTCTACAGCTTCCTAACTGCACTATCAGCTGGGGACCACACCTTCAATACCTGAATTTTGGGGGGACATTTAAGACCAAACCATAACGACATGTGATATAATTTTAATGTGTTAATTTTGTACTGAGAAAAAAAATCAAGATAATAAAAATAAGTGATGTATGTATACTGGAAATAATTTAAGAATCAGAGATAGGAAAAACACTGAAAGGACTATTGCTTTCCACAGCTGTCATTAACATTCTGACATATTAATGTCTTTATTAATATTATTTTTCTATAGCTGTATTCAGGTATTTGCTATCATTAAAGGAAGTAAAAGGTGAGGAGTATTTTAGAACTGATGAGTTTTATTCTTATATTTGCTTTCATTTTAAGAGCATACTTGCTTTGCAGGTTTTGTTGTTGTTTGTTTGCTTTACTGACTTGTCATTATAAGGTATCGTATAAAACAAATTGCAATAAGAAGTTCTGGAAAAAATTTAAATTATGCTGATATAAATGGTTTAAGAGAATGAAATTATATAGGAATAATCTCAAAGGCCGAGGATCTTATCTAGAATAGTTAAAAGCCTCCCCCAAATAATCATATAGGCCTGTTAACATTACAAGAAATAAAATATTAAAATACATATATGTTATCATTTTTAAGTAGGGGGGGCCAACATGACCTTTTCTTGTCAGATCATGCATAAAGGACTTATTATTGGACTATATCTTATTTACCTCAGATATTGAAAATCTGTTCCAGAGATGTTTATCTTTTTTGAGATTGTTTTCTATTAAAGTTTAGCATTTTATGAGAACCTTTTCTCTTAAAAATTATTCCATTGAACACTTTAGAGAGAGAGCAGTAAGACAGATTTTGCATGTGACACAGGTTTTAACTTTTCTTAAATATCTGCAGAATGCTTTGATATTGTTTATTTTTAGAGCCAAAACCATTTTGCCAGGATGTATTTTTGAGTTATTTTTACTGTCACAAAGTACATAGCTGAAGGATCAAGATATAAGATCTGGGAAAAAATAAACTGTACCTAAAGTTTTCAATGTTATTTGAGTATAAACCAATTTTTTATATGTGAAAAATATTAACACTATCAGGTCTTAAGATTATATGATTTAAACTGCATGTGGTGGCACATACCTGTAATCCCAGCACTTAGGAGGCTGAGGCAGGCGGATCATTGCAAGTGTGAGACCAGCCTGGGCTACAATGTAAGCTCAGGGCCAGCCTGAACTGCATAGAGACACCCCGTCTCAAAAAGACCCATATGTGATTTACAGTGATGCTATTCACATGCCAAGTTGGTTTAAATCAGATGTATGTTCAGATAATAAACTTTTGGTGATTTGAAGGAAATTCATTGAATTTTGGGAAATTTTGTATAAACTTTTGGTGACTTGAAGGAAATTCATTGAATTTTGGGAAATTTTGTATAATTACCTAAAAATTGAGGTTTTAACTTGTGTGTTAATAACATTTGCCTGTTTTTTAAAAATCTTGCTCCAGCTGTTCTACCACAGCCTCATTCTCCTTACTTTTGTGATAGTATTTCTAAATGTTCGCTTGAATTTCTGTAGCACCCCAAAAGAAGAACATATCTTAGTTTCTGTTTTCAATGTTATGCTTCCTCAGTGTCTATAGAACATCTTTATTAACAGTCTCAAAGGAGTTGGTACTACAAAACATAACTTTATTTGCTTCTTTCTTTTCATTCTTTGTTGATTGTTTTATTTTGAAATTATAAATATAAAAACCTATGGAGAATAATATAATGAATACTCATCTACTCACACAAAAATAATACAAATAATACATATTAACATTTTCTGTTTGATTTATATTTATACATATGTATGTATGGCTATATATTTGAAAGAGGAAATTTAATATAAAGTTGGAGTCTTCTTTTTTTCCGTCCTTAGTCTCATTTTTCTCCTTTCTTCTGGAGACAAGCTGTCTTAGTTACTTTTCTTGTTGCTGAGACAAAATAACTGACACCCAAAGTTAAAATAGGAAAGATTTATCTCAGCTCACAGTTTCTAGAGGTTTCTATTCATAGTTGTCTGTAGCAGCGCAGCATGGCACAGGGGCATGGCAGAGGAGAAACAGCTCACAGCCAGGCAGATAGGGAGCAACAAGAAGAGCAAGCAAGCCTGCCTTCCCACTCTCCCTTTGTGTTCCAACCAAACTGTCAACCTGTTGATTGGTGCACCCTGCACCCAGGTGGGCCTTTCCATTTCCCATACCCAGAGCTACACTAAACTAATCAGTAGACTGATTTAGTATACCACATACCCTTAAACCAAGAATCACACACCCTAGATCCAGCCAGCTCTAAAATGCCCTACCTATGGGTGCATGAGGTTTTGGGGAGACATCTAGATACAAGTTGTAACATAAGGAGAGCATGAAATTCTCCTGTACCTTCTCAGTCCACATTTAAATTTTTAATTTATGAAAGTGTGATAGGAAAAAATTATAGTAGATATGTAATCTTAAAAATCTGTTACACTAAACGACACATTGCCATTAATGTCCCGTAAAATATTCCCCTTTGCTTAAACACATGTATCCCATTGTTCTTGCCACTTTCTGAAGCAGTTCCAAAAGTCTTCTTCTATGAGTGTTTTTAGTTGTACTGTCATGGTTACCTTGATACCCTGCAATCATTCAAAACTTTTACTTTAATGATTATTTTGACTTTGGGGAAAAGATAGAAGTCACATGATGGCAAATCTGGTGAATAAGATGGATAAAAATGGACCATAATGCTTTTATGAGTCTACATTTCCATTGTGTACTCTTGACAGCAACATTCACTGTATTTTTGCTCATGCCTTGTAAAGACACTCATAAAAGAGGACTTAGAGAACTGCTTCAGCAAGTGACAGAGAATGGTGGGATAAGTGTTCAAAGCAAGGAAGAGTGTTTTGAGAAGGAAAAATGGTAATGTGCCTTTTACAGTAATAAATTTTTAAAAATTTAAACATTCTCTGTATAGTTCGATAAACCCTCTGTGTATGTAGCAATTTGGCTTAGAATATTATAGATCCATTTGTTTAGTATCGCTTAGTGTGCTTTTAAGGTTTTACAAATCTCCTTCAGTATGTGCCATTCTGCAGTTTTCCTTTTCAGCTCATGTTGTTTTTAAGACATACATGTTTGTGCACATAGGTTTAGCTCACTTATTTAACAAAGTACCCAAACTATGAAAATGCCTCAATTTATCCATTCTTCAATTAATAGATATTTAGACTGTTGTATTTTTTTTTTTTTTGCTCATGTTTGGCATGATTTCAGTATGTAGTCAACTGACCAAAAGAAGCACATTGTGACTAATTGTGTGCCCAACCTTTCCCTTACTGTCTTGTAAGAGGACACTGAACTCATAGACATGGCTAGTGTAGAAACAATGTGGGTAGAAACTGAATTCTAACCCATCGCTAAAATGTTTTTATTGTGTGTGTGATTAACTCTTATGGTCTGTTTATTGTAGGCTTAATTTTTGAGAATTACTATGTTTTCAGAGTAAGTATTAAATTTAAAAATAACTTACTTGTTTTATTTTTTAGGTGTTTGTTTAAACTGCCAGGAAAATAGCAAAGGGGATCACTGTGAAGAATGTGAAGAAGGATTTTATCAAAGTCCTTATGCCAGTAAAGAATGTCTTCGCTGTCCTTGTTCAGCAGTGACATCTACAGGCAATTGCATCATAGGTAAAAGCATTCTCTAAATCTTCATTTTTGAGTCAAATCAGGGAATCCTTCATTAATAGTTAATTGGGGCTGGGGATTTAGCTCAGTGGAATAAGCACCTGCCTTGCAAGCAGGCAGTCGTGAGTTTGATCCCCGGTACCGAAAAAAAAAAAGTTATGAATTGCATTGCTGAATCAAAATCCAAGTGCTATAGATGAAAGGGAGGTATGAAAACAGCGAAAGTTTTCCTTTCTAGGAATTTATATACTAATCCAAATACATATGAGAAATGAGACTTAAAATATCTAAAGGCCTACACAGTGAGTCAATATGGGAACTTCAGGACTGAGCAACTTTGGCTCATCTGTTTCAAGGTAACTTTCACTAGTTCTTCCATGGTACTTAATAATGCTGAGCAGTAATATCTACATAGTAATCTTACAAAGACAGGTAACTGTCATTTATTCCTGGCATTATAGTTATCTGTCGCTCATAAGCAATTACCGTAATATTAAGTGGCTTAAAACAATAAGTATTGGGGCTGGGTATTTAGCTCAGCAGCATGAGCGCCTGCCTTGCAAGCACGGAGTCATGAGTTCGATCCCTGGTACCGATTTAAAAAAAAAAATAAGTGTTTATAATTTCACATATTTTGTGCTAGAAATTTTGGGAAAGTTTAGCTGAGCAGTCCTAGTTGGATTCTTCTTTCTATTCTATTCCTTTTGAGAGAAGTGGACAGGGCTTCATTATACAACTCAGGCTCACCTTCAACTCGCTGTGTTTCAGGCCAAGAATGGTGATCTTCCTGCCTCAGCCTCCTGAGTGCTAGAATTACAGACATGCATCACCACACCAGCCCCCCATTCCATTTTAAATAGCACATTTATTGAGATATAGTTTACATTGCATGTAACTTATTCTAAATGTAGAATTAAGTGGTTTAGTGTGTATTCAGTATTACACAGCCATCAACACAATGAGGTTTGGAACATTTTAATCACCTCCTTCCATCAAAAAATTCTTCAGAACAAGAAACAAAACAAAACCCTATAACCATGAGCAATTGTTCCTATATTCTCAAGTTCAAGGCCACTCTGAACTATATAATGAGACCTTGTATCAAAAAACAAAACAATCAATCAAACAAGGAGAAGAAATGAAACATGAAATAGGGCTTTTGAATCTAATCATGAGATCCAGTTGGTATGACTTGATAGACAAAGGTTTTCACAAACCTTGATTTTAGTACTTCAATCTATCCCATCAGGATTTTTTTGGCATAGTTTTTATAACTATGTTGTTGAAGTGGGAAAATGCTGTAAAATATAACATCTCTGTGAGCTATGTGTTCTTTGAGAATCCAGAATATATATGCATTTCATTGAGTTTTTCTGTAGATCGTTGTCTGCATGAGTTATGAATTCATTCAACTTTCACATTTAGTGGCTAAAAGCAACTTAAACGACTTATTTGAAATATGGAAAATTGAGGGGCTGGGGATTTAGCTCAGCGGCATAAGTGTCTGCATTGCAAGCGCATAGTCGTGAGTTTGATTCCAGGTACCAGTAAAAAGAAAAAAAAAAAAAACATTGAAGGGAAATATGGAAAATTGTAGGGGCAGAGTTTTGTAACTTGACATCACACTACCGACTAGGATTATAAATTGTAAATTGAAATTCCTTATAAGTTGTGCAATTCTGTGAATATGCTTTAAAAATTGAGTTCTATACTTCAAGTTGTTTAATAATTTGTAGTATTTTATGTATCAGAAGTGTTTTTAAAAAAATAAAACAAGAATTCATTTTTCATAAAGAGTATCAGAGATGTAGCAAATTACCACAAATTTCATGATCACTATAAATGAATCCTGTAATAAAATGATTCCATGTTCAGATAAAAGCATGATTCTATTAACATAATTAGCATATCCTAAGAAAGGAACACATTAATTTAGCAGAAAAACAAAATTATGATTTGTTGATTATTTAAAAATCATCTAATGGAGATTCTTGCATTAGAATTGCATGACAGTTTAAAAAAGAAACACATAGGTGTGAATTGGTATGCTTTCTCTACCTATGGTCAAATCATAAACATGCACTATGTGTCCAGCACTATGTCAAACATTAGAGAGAAAGATGGAAAATAAATAGCTCATAATTTAATGGGAGAGACAAATGATCAGATAATTACAATTTAGAATGATGCATGCTATGGGTAAGCACAAATTAGCCCCAGCCCAAACTGAGGGAATTAAGCACAATCTTTTATGATCCTGAGAAAAGGTGATACCTGAGTAAACTACTGCAGTTTGAATTTGTGAGGTAAAATAGGAGTAGGAAGGTGAGAGGATGTTCCATGTAGATGAAGCAGTATGTGCAAAAGCTCGAAGAGGAAAGAACAGGCAGTCTTTGAGAGTATTCATGAGCCTTTTAATACGCTTCCATCAGAGAGTGTTGTGGAAAGTGAGGTGAGAGGAGTTGGGAGACAGGTAGGGGCCAAATTATGAAAGACAGTGACAATTCTATTAAGTTTTCGCTTCATCCTGAAGGCACTGGGATTGAAGCGCTTTCTCTAGAGAAGTAATAGGCTCAGATTTACCCTGAAGATCATAATGAATGTAGATTCAGTGTGACAGAGAGACTTATTAGGAGGTAGCTACAGTAATAGAGGTGAGACATGATGAAGATGTAAACGAAGACCACTGTAGTGGGCATGGAGAGAGGCATCAGAAGATTGGAAAGATCTTAATAAGGCAGGATTAATATGAAGATTGGTATTAATTGGTAACTGTATAGAGGAGGAGAAGGAAAAGGGAGATAGATGGTTCTTAGTTGTTTGGCTCAGGCAAGTAGGCAAAATGTTCAGATACATGGAACATTGGTGGTGGACAGGAGTTGAAAATAGTGAATATCGAGGACAGTATCATTCTTACTAAATTTGAGCTGCTTGTGGATCCAAAGGCACAGGAAATTAATGTGTAATTTGGAATTAAAGACAGAGAAATAGAGTAGGCATACGTATTTTAAAATTGCCAACCTTGTAAGTAGATGAGCTCACTCTCAGAGAATGAATAGAATGAGAAGTGAAGGAGACCAAGGATAGAAGTCTGGGATTATCAGCCTTTCCACAGGGATAGAGGAAGTTTTTGTTAAGACTTAGCTTATTCGACCTGTCATGTCCCAAAAAGAAGGAATAAAGAAAGTATGAGAATACCAGTTTATCACAATTGTTTGGTCTCCTGATGTAAGCATGTTTTTGTTTTACCTTCTGCAAGAATAGGTTGTGTGGATGGCTCCATCATTCCTACAGTAAGCTGAGAAATATAGGACATATTAGTTCATTTTCATGTCTCTTACCACTGAGAGGAGACGGGAGGAAGGATAACAAGTCTATATGGGAACTAATAATTGTTTTTGTATTTTTAATTATATTTGAGAATTTCAGAGTTATTTTAATGTTCTCTCTTTTTTAGAATTGGATGAATTGGAACCTAGGTGTGTCCAGTGTAAAGATGGTTATACAGGCCAGAACTGCAATAAATGTGAAAATGGCTATTACAATTCTGACAGCATCTGTATACCATGCCAATGTCATGGCCATGTGGACCCAAATAAAACTCCAAAGATTTGTAAGCCTGAGAGTGGTGAGTGCATCAATTGCCTCCATAACACCACTGGGTTTTGGTGTGAGAACTGCCTAGAAGGTTATGTTCAAGACCTCGAGAGAAATTGCATCAAGAAAGGTAAAACTTCACCTATGATTGTAAATTTAATATCTAAGCCTAGCACTGAAAAATTTCAGGATGGCCACCTTTAACTTTGTAAAAACCTTCTAATCCCAGCAAAGGAGTTTCTGGAAATAGATTTTGATAGATATTTGCCTAAAGAGGTTTCTTTTCCTTTCTACTTGTCTCCTGATACTCCAAAGTCAACTCCAGAAATTTGAGGATCAAGACAAAGTCATTACAACAGTGAGACTAAGTGTTCTCAAATTTTTCCTTCATCTATTTTTATTTTTATGTTAATAACTAAAAAGTCCTGTCATTTCTTTTATCTTCTGCTTCCTTTATTCTCATCACTTTCAGTGACATCAAAGGTCTTTTGAAGTAAGGGTCCTATAGTCTGGTTGGAAGTCCCAACTGAAAAAGTGGAGTTCTTTCCAACATCTTTCTTGACTTTGGGACTAAGTTGCTCCACGTGTGATGGCAAAAATGTTAATATTCTTTTTGATTTTTAAAAGAGAAAATTACTCAAAGTACTTCTTATAGGGAAGTTCAGTAGGAATTTATAAGAAATTAATGATTATAAATTCAGGATGAGTTATGTACTATATATTTAGAAATCATTAGGTTATAGAAAGATTGGACCATTCTCTTTTACAAACCACTTTTTGATAACTATAAGGCCAATATTAAACTCCATTTGGCCTATGACAGGTGCCATTTTCTTGATATCCCTATGCTGTTGTGATCAAGGCTAAAAGACTTAGATTGAACCCTATCACTAGTGCAGTCCCATCACTCAATTATTTTTCCCATTTGGGAGGCTCTCTTATCTATACCAAGGCATACCTTGGCCTTTGATGGGACTGCGATGATTTTTGTTAGTTATTAGGTAATGTAAACTTTGCCTCTCTTTAGGAGAAATTGATTTGGCTGACAGTGGTGGTAAATAATAATAATATAATAATTTCATTGAGTGGCTACTATATTCCAACCACTGTAAGAATCAATTGTGATAATGCTGTATAGTGCGTTAGCTCATTGAGTTCTTCATGAGAATTCTGCCAAGTAGACATTATTATTCTCATTTAACAGTTGAAGAAACTGAGTTTTAAAAAGATTGAATTATCTGTAGCACCCAGTTGAATCTAAAGCCTTTAGTCATTCCACTGAGCTGCACCATCATTAGAAGTAAAAAGTATAGTACTTTAATTATAAAATAGCTATAATCACACAAAAGAAGAATTACTACACACATAAATGAAGGAGAGCTACTTTTTCTCTTGGCTGACATCAGCTTTGAGGCTTTAAATTGTATTTTTCAGATGAAGCTAAAGATATAGTTTTCCTTACATCTCTTTTGAGGAGAATTTACCTTTTATGAAATGACATGAAACATGTTGGACTATTTTAGTTCAAATGACTGCCATCTATCCCTGTCACTTTCAACCATGTGATTAAGAACTTAATAGTGACATTTTTACTACCTTTGCAGGAATTTTTATGACTATCTATAAGGGGAAGAAGATGGAAAACTCTAACAATGGAATTTTCTCAAATATTTTAGTATAGATTTTATACATATCATTAAACAGCCCTGGATATGATAGGCTGATTTTCTAGACCTTGATTATTATCACTATATTTTTAAAAATTATTTTTAACTTCCCTTACCGTAAAGCAGAGTACCATGTCAACATCCCATATCAACTTCCACTCCCATGTGTATTTCTTTGTTTCTCAAAACTAGATAATTTTGTCTTTTACATTTCATTCTCTGTTTTTATTTTCAGAAGTTATTGTTCCAACACCTGAAGGTTCTACCATTTTGGTTTCCAATGCCTCTTTGACCACATCAGTGTCCACCCCTGTTATAAATAATACATTTACCCCCACAACCCTGCAGACTATCTTTTCAGTAAGCACTTCTGAAAACAGCACGTCAGCTTTAGCTGATGTGTCATGGACTCAATTTAACATCATCATTTTGACAGTCATTATCATTGTGGTCGTACTGTTAATGGGATTTGTGGGAGCTGTATATATGTACCGTGAGTATCAAAACCGGAAACTCAATGCCCCTTTTTGGACCATCGAGCTAAAAGAAGACAATATCAGTTTCAGCAGCTATCATGACAGCATTCCCAATGCCGATGTGTCAGGATTATTGGAAGATGACGGTAATGAAGTGGCTCCCAATGGGCAACTGACCCTGACGACACCCATACATAACTACAAAGCCTAAGGAGCTAGAACTGTTCTCCTGGATTGTTAAGCCACAGTGCTTTTCATGACAGATTTGGCCCCTGAGCCAGACAAAGCCTGTGTACAGTTCACTGAGAAAGCAAAAGCAAAAATAGTACCTGAAATTTTCAGGTACAAATTCGTAATGTGCTTAGCCTATCTGATGCTCTTAGTTTTCCCATGAAGATCAGAAGTATTCACTGTTGTTAAGGACTTGAAGTAAAGTATATTTTTGTACCAAAATGTGGAGTATGGAAAGGCCGAACTCCATAGTGCTGCCCAAATCAACTTTGACCTCCGAACAGACTATTGGAGAGTGTTCATCTCACCAGTGGTACCAAGATGATGGATGTGGAAGGCAAAGGACTGCTGGAAGACCATCTCCATTCCTGAAACACATTCTTTTTGAAGAGGGTCAGGGATTATATTCACTTTACTGTACTAAAATGTATACATTATTAAGAAAAAGCTGATATCTAGGCTATATCATAATAAACAATCTTGATTATTTCTGGAATAAGTGCAGAACAGTCCCAAGAAGACTTAGAAAGCTTGATCTTTCCTCCTAGAATTCTTGCTCAGAGACAGAATTAAAGCATAGAATAAACTCACAGTCGAGAGCAGAAGGCAGCACTGGGGGAGCAGGAAGCTGAAGGTCCTCCTCAGGGGCTCAGTGTAAATGATAAATTGTCTAAAAATAAGGAGCATTTCTGCCTCTAAAGAAATAAGATGTACATAGTTAATGTAGCATATCTGGTCAACATTGTATCTGTAATCTATTTGTAAAAAAACTTGTCATATTTTATCATCTAGAATTTATTTGTACAGCAGTTAATGGTGTAAAAAGAAAATATGGAGATTGGTTAAAATACTGTAAAACAGATGGCAATATTGCTAGAGCTGGGACTCTGGTGAGCATCCATCATTTTTAGTCCCTCTTTGGACACTGTTAAAATTTGTAAGTGGTTGAATATTTCTAATCCTTTCTCAATGTAAAAGTAGAGGTATGTGCTCTTTGATTTACTGTAGATTCAAGCAATAGATTTTGAAGTCAGTAATTGTTAAGCTGGGGCACAGGCTGCATTCTCTAAAATACTCATCTAATTAAATATTGGCCACTCTATATATTTTACATAGATTAATATGAAACATATCCTTGTTAAAATATTTTTTCTTGAATGTAAAAGATAGTCTTCCAAAGGATAGAAATCTTTGAGCTCCAAAAGAAAAGCCATCATACCACTTGGGACATCTAATTTTCATACCTGTGAAATGTTTATGTCTTTGCCACCTCTGTTCCGAAACAGGAACCCTCCTACATTTGATCATAGTCTATCACTTATTTGCCGCGAGGTCTGTTCTGTCTCTCTGCAGTGCTATCGCTCTCCTGTTGGCTTCTTTCTTGCAGTAGCTTTGTAGCTGAGGACCTATAGTTGCTTCATGGTTTTACTTTCAGTCTCTCCTTAAAAATCAAGCATTCTTGCTCTCATCTATTATATTGAGAGAACTGTGGATTAAGCAAGCCAAGAAAGGTGGCCAGAAGTCCATAATAGATTATTTATTAGGAGGAATAACAAATTTAAGTGGTTAGAAAAAAATGAAAACTTCTTCCTGGATTAGACCTAGAAATCCAAGTTGACCCCTTGGTCTAACTTCCTCAGAGAAAAGCCTAAACTTTCTCGTCCTTTGTAGGAGACCCTTAAATTGCTCTCAGGGTTTGGATGCTGTTCTAGAGAATATATAGGCAGATAATTTATTTCTGGTAACCTGAGGGTCCGGGTCATTGCTCACAAGTGTAGACGTTATGTTATATTAAAATTATTAGCACTTCTATCGCCTTTCGTAGTTTATAAGTCAGTGTTCAGAATGTATGTTCTTTGTTCCACATCATAGACCCCTGAGGAAGTAATTGTTCTACCATATTATAGATGAGAAGACTGAGGCACAGAGGTCTAAATATATTACTCATGGCCGCATGATGTGTGTCGTATAGGTTCAGAATCGGTACTCCCGACTCTGTACCACATGATCTTTTAACTATATATCTAGTGCAAAATTTGCCTATATATGAGCACAAATAGGAGGAGTAGTCCCCATCTGTGGAAGTTTTTTTGTCACTCCAACATATAATTCAGGGCCAGATATCTACGAAGAATTTTGTGGAAAGAACACAGGAGATTTAGTACCTAAAGCTAGTATTCATGACAAGAAAACAAATCTGCCAGCTTGGGTTTCCTTCAAGGGAACTAATTTCTTTAGGGGGGAAAACTTTTCTTTCCTTAGCAATTGCTACATAGCTAAGTATAAACTGTGCACTGCAAAATTCCAGGGGATTGTGAAAAGTGCATACCTGCCTTTCTCCCTGAAAAATCAGGATTGAATTGAGGCTGATAAGGAATGAATGTTTGTTAGACAGAAGTTAACCCAGTGAAGAAAAGTATTGGAGTTTTAAGAGCCAAAGTCAAATAGCATTCTCGCTATGTAGAGATTCCTTGAAATTAGACCTTTAAAGAAATTGCAAAAAAAATTGAACCACAAAGACTGTATTTACCTTTACACATTATTTAACAGTTCCCACCTCATGGTCTTAATTTTTTATAATGGAAGAAAAATTAAAGGCTTAAAACTTGTTTTGAATGATATTCTTTAACAAGGTAGGGTTTTTCTTGTGGGAATTATTTTGCTTTAAAATGGAAATCAATTATAAATTTATGTACCACTGAAATCAGACTAGAAAAACAGGTGTGAAAGATGCTGCACAATATTTATTCTTCTAAAATTCACATGAACTATGGTGTCCAATAATAGGATCCTATCACCTGGTATAGAAATCCTAGTATTAGAAGAATTTCTGTCTAAGGATTAGAAATGTATTGTTTTAAAAAAAAAGGCCAATGTGAATCTTTATTGAAGAATAAAACACAGTACTACTATCAGTAATACTTCTATCTTCATTAACTTGTTTGAGTAAGCCCTTAGGCATTTGTGAAAGTTAGATGCTTAGGAAGTGTTGTTCGGTATGTCTTTGCCTTCCTTACCTCCTCCTCCGTTTATCCACTCTACCTCTAGGGCTTTGTTATTATGGAATTCCTCCAACTTTAGAGAACAAAATGATAATAGAAACTCCTATGGACCTAGTGTATAATTTTCTCCCAGGATACCCAGATACTGAGAGAGGAGAACAGATCAGACATGGAATGGGAAAAAAAGATTTTTTTTTACAGTATTTGTGTAAGTGTCAGTTTTCCTAGAGTAATTAACCATTAAAAACAATACTCACTGACCTACTAGTTTATTTTTGTCAGCTGAATGCCTGTAAGACATTAGCCTTTCTTGTGTTGTTTTGGAAGCAGGGAGCTTAAGCAATGGACTTCCCTTGGCAGGCTTAATTGAAACTGGGTTATCAGATCATTTCCCATTGGTCCCATTCTTTTTATAGGATACCTGGTGAGCATAATACCACTTACACTGACTATTCCCTGGTTCTTATATTTTGAGGTATGTGAGGAGGGGTTCAATTTCTGCATCTCAGTAAAACGTCTCTGACAGAATGCTCAGAGAAGAAAAAAGTAACACAGTATAACCTATTAGAGCAAAGAAAGTCTTTCTGGCTTCAGTCACAAAGAATCTTTGATCTCTCGTGATCTTGTTAGTAGGGAATTTGGAAGTTAAAATGGGTTTGGTGTATGTGTGCGGGGGTAATAGAAGGTTAATTCATTTTTCTCTTTATCCCTGAGCCAGTGATTGTGACATGGAAAGCAGGAAGAACACACTGATTCATCTGGAGAGGTCATATAATACAAAGTGGATTAAAAGTTATGAATCATTAGAACTTCAGTGGTTGAATGATGCCTTTTCCAAGGCAGTTGAGAATCTTATTATTTATGCATAGGCAATAACTACATCAGCAGCCATAGAATGTGAGCCCAGGGCTTCAGATTTGTTAGTTCAAAGACTAACTGATTTTAAGTGAAGTGTTAATGCTAGGCACAAGCACTCTGTAGTAAGTTAAATTTCAGCACAAGCACTCTGTATTAAGTTAAATTTCAGCCCAAGCAATTAAGAATATGTTTTTGAAACATTAAACTTGTATTTATATCACTAAAATCCTAACACAAATTTTAAAAACATGTCTCATACCTATGCTGTACTAGGCTTCATGATACATTTCTAAATTTGTGTATGATTTGAATATATGAAAGAATTTATACAAGAGTGTTATTTAAAATTATTAATAAATGTATATAATTTGTACCTATTGTAGCTGTGTTGTTTTACTTTCTTATGTGGCTAGAATTGTTAGAAATACACACACACACATATGGTCATTTATTATCAACTCATTTCATGAAAGCCTTCAAATGCTTTACGTAGTAACCATACATTTTAAGTTTATTTAAAGAATGTTTCCCACTTGGGGGAAAGATATCACTTGAAGAATATTCCTTCTCTTCAAACAAACAAAATTCCCAGAATAAAACATTGATCTGTATGCTTACTGATGTTTTTGCCTGTCGCCTATGAAGTCCATTGGGATTTCCATGAAAATTTTATAGAGAAAAATTATTTCTTTTGGATGTTTTCCTCACATGGAAATACTCTTTTCTTTAATATAAAGCTGGAAGCGAATCATGTGCTATGTGTTTATTAGGTAAACTATAGTGAGAGTACGTATTTTTTATTTTTTAAAGTATGCTTTGAATATCTTTTATTTTCATAAAGCTGTGCAATATTTAATGGAACACCATCTACAGACTGCAAGGGTTTGGAAAAGAAAAAAAGGCAAGCATTTCTTTGTGCTAGTAGTATTGTAAACTTGAATTGGTTTATTCAGCTTAAGTTGATTCATATTTAGATTTTAAAAGATGGGTTTTTCTTGTCAGGAATATAGGTTTTATAACTTTATAATCTTACCTTATATATGTGTACATGTAGTTCCATGATTTATATGAATTGGGTATTATCCTAAGGGAACAGAATTGTGTTAGAAACCAAACAAACTAAAATTTCAAGAGAAAGTAAATGCATATACAAAAAGATAAATGCATAAACACCAAGAAGAAAATGTTAAGACCATCATTTCTTTCTCTTTTTTTTTTTTTTGTCTTTTTCATTTTTATCGGTACTGGGGATCAAACTCACGACTGCCTACTTGCAAGGCAGGTGCTTATGCCGCTGAGCTAAATCCCCAGCCCCCAAGACTATCATTTCTTTCACACTTTTGCTCAAGTCTAAGACATTTACTACAGCATTATCAAAATTGGTTGCATTAATTTTCCATATAAAACATGTTTACACATGCTCTATTATAATTAAATCAGTGACACTGAAGTAATCATTATGCTTAGTTGTATTTTTAAAATGAGTTAAATTAAAAACAACAAAATATGCATCCAAGACAAGAACTCTTATCACTGAGCCACATCTCCAGCCCAACCAAATGTTTTTCAAGAGAGTACTTCTTGCAAAATGAAAACCATGAACAATGCTCAATTGAAAATGTGTTGCTTGATTGTATAGGTTTTAAATTTAAATTCTAAGGGCCAGGGATATAGTTCAGTGGCACAAGTGCCTGCCTGACAAGTGCAAGGTCCTGAGTTTGATTCCCAGTACCAAATAAATAAATAAATACATAAATAAATTTTATATCTTCAATTGAACACATTTCAGTGAATTGCAAAAAAAAAGGCAAAATGTTTCTTTGTATATATTAAGAGAAGGTTTGGGTAATTAATGAAGTATCTGAGAGGAAATCTATGGTTTCCTTTGTGTTGTCAGACCAACTGCTAAAATTTGGCAATATTGTCTTTTTAATCTGTGCTCCAAATAAGGAAGAGTCTCAGCCCTTCTCCATGTTCATTTCCATTCTAATCTGTATTAAACTGATGTATTATTTTCTGTTCATGCTGGGTTTTATTAAGTCTTTTACCCTTTGGTGATATTATTTCCTCTACCTGTAAAGTTGTTGAAATTGTTTATTCATCCTTTATAATCACTTAAGGGAAGTTTATAAATCTTTAATTTGTACCTCCGTTTCTCCTCATGAATACCACTGTTTCTGCATATATTTCATTGTAAATAGTTTTAAAGATCTATCTTTCCCCCAGGATACTGTATTCCTGAAGTCAGGAGCATTTTTGTTTGTATCTCTGATATTGGCCATATTGCTGGTATATTGTGGATGGTCATTAAATAGTAGTTTAAAAGAAAAGGCACTGGATACAAGAGTTGATATATGAACTTGTTTGGGGAAGTAATAAATCTTACATGCAGTGGGTGGGACTGCTATGCTTTATCCCACTGAGGTGTGTGCTGGAGGCCTGTGTCCTATGTGGCAGTGGGGAGATGGTAGAATCTTTAAGAAGTGGGCTGTAGCCAGAGGGGATTAGGTCTTAAGAGGGATTGATGCTTTTCTCAAGGGAATATGCTCCTGCTCTCACGGAAAGTCCCCCAAAAGTGGATTATTGTGACACTGGCTCTCCTCTGAATCCATTTTCCACCTGGGCTGCTTGTCATTCTCAAATGTATTCCCACCATTGCCTTTCTATCCACCATGAGACCCTCACCTCAGCAGATGTTGGCACTGTGCTCTTGAATCTCCAGAACCATGATCTAAATAAAGTACCTGGCCTCAGATATTTTGTTACAACAATGCAGAATGGACCAGAGGGAAAATAATATTTGTATTCAAGAAAAAGTATTAACATACGGGGTTCAGAGAGTCTGAGAAAGCCTTGAAATTGTATGTTGTTTGGTTTGTAAATGTAATCGTTTTAGGGTTTTTTGTGTTGTATTTTTTTCTGGAAAGAAGATCTATACCTTTAATCATAGTCTAAAAGATTTATGATCCCAAAAGGTTCAACAGCTTTTTGGACAGGAATTATTTCATGGTTTTTTCATCAATAAAATACCTCACATTGAATGTGAATTGGTATACTTGGTAAATTGTTCTTTTTTTTTTCAAGACAATTCACTTCTGGGACTCTTTCATAAGAAAATGACGTAAGAAGCAAAGACTGATGCACAAAAAATATTTCATATTCCAGAATTGTATACAATTTGGGCCAAAAAGTGGGCCCAAATTCTGGTAATATTTGACAAGCAGGATGTAGTTTAATGCTTATGCTTTCTGAGATAATACATGGTCATTAAGAAATCTTAGGAACAATTATTAAAACAGAAAGAAAAATGGGGCATTTGAAGATGTATATGGAATTCTACTCTTTAAGAAACTTTTGTGTATGTACACCAGAAGCTACATTTCAAACTCTCCATTGCATTATTTGTTACAGTAGAGTAATTGGAAAGAGTCCAAGTGTCTTGTCAATAGGAGGATGGATAGATTGTGGTGTATTCATATACTTTGAACAGAATTTTATGCAGTAATGGAAAATGCATAAATCACGGCTATATTCATCAGTATGGATGAATCTCAAAAACAGTGCTGAGCAAAAAATGGCAAGTCGTGAAAAATATATACAGTATAATTTATATGAAAGCAAAAATGAGAATAGACTATATTGTTTAGAAACACGTGAGAGTCCTATAAATAAAAGCAAAAGAGTGCTGTTGGGCGCAGGCGCTCAACATACCATACCCCAGCCGGGACTAAGGACCACGCCAGCTTCCGCAATGCGCTACGTCCCTCTTTAAATTAGCCAACCCGTGTGCACCCCGCGCTCACTCCGTACTCTGTGGCAACTCCTGATTGGCCACAGCTGGATATAGTAGCCAGAGCCTGCATCTCATTCCCGCCCTGCTTCCTTGTGGCAGCCTGTGATTGGTCACGGCCAAATATATAAACCAGAGCCCGCGTAAATAAACTAGCAGTTAACTGTCGTCCACAAAAGCGTCTTCTGTCTCCTGTTTCATTGGAGCTGCGCCGGTCAACTGGTGGCCCGTACGGGGAGCCCGGGATGCTGAGACCCTCTCTCCAACAGTACGGGGAACGAACCTCTCTCTCAGACGGAACAGAGACGTTAACAGGTAAAACCGTCAAGCGCCAATAGCGGGGGCTACTTGGCGGGCGGGGGCTGACAGGTTAAACTGCTCAATGTTGGTAGCGGGTGCTACACAACAGGGCCGGATGGCGGGGGCTATCGGGCAACCTTGGGCGGACGCGTCGCAAGGGTCAGGAACTCGTAAAGAGAGTTCCGGGGGGCCGTAAAGAGGCCGGTTTTGGGGGCGCCGTAAAGGGGCGCGGGGACTAAGCTGTCCCTGTATTAAAAAAAAAAAAAAAAAAAAAGGAAAAAAAAAATAAAAATAAAAAGAAACTCTTGAAATTCCAGTTAACATGGGCAACACGGCTACTCAGCCACTGTCAGTCGCCTTAAGCGACTTACTGAAAGAAAAGGGATTACAAATGAAACGAGAACAAATTCAAAACTTCCTCGATCAGGTCGATAAGGTAGCACCTTGGTTTGGTCCCATGGGGTCCGTTACCATCCCCAGCTGGGATAAATTAGGGAGAGATCTTGACTTTGCAGCAGAAAATGGCCTCCTGGAGCCAGGAGTCAGACCCCTTTGGGCTGTAGTGAGAAGCTGCCTCGCAGACACCTCTTGTCGTGACCATATAAGGGCTGGCGCCATGGCGCTTGATTACCATTAGGCAGAATCCTCCCGTGAGCAATCTCGCGAGTCCAGTGCCGCAGGCGAGGTGACCCCACCCAACCCAGAAACAAAGGACTCGTCAGATAATGAGGGGGAGGAAGGAGAAGTATACAAAATGGCGGATGCAGACACCACCGAAAGAGGGGAAGTCACACACACACGCAGTCGAGAGGGCCCTACTCTGAGGCCATAAATGAGCTGCAACACAGGATTTCTCAGAGTAAATGGGTCAATGAAAGCGAGTACGGGATCCCAGGGCCACCCCGTATAAGACCTACGGCTCTACCTCCCGACCCGCCAGATTATCACGCCCACCGGAGACCCTGCCATCAGCTATGTAGCTGTCCGCAACGGGTCCAGACGTCCCCTGGGACATTCCAGGAAGACCTTTGGCATCAAGTCAAAAGAGAGGACCCAGGAGGCCTGGGCCGTTTTCTCCAGGCTTTTCCGGTTGCTGTAGATGCTCAGGGAAACAGAGCCCACCTGCCTATAGATATGAAGGCGATAAAGCATCTTAAGGAGGCCAGCACCATGTACGGTGTTAACGGGGCATATACCCTGTCCCTAGTAGAAGCCCTGGCAGAAAATGCCATGACACCTGCTGATTGGGCCAGTTTGTGCAAGACAGTGCTCAGCCCAGGCCAATATCTTGATTAGAAAGCTTAAAATGTTAAACTTGCCACAGAACAGGCCCAAGCTAATACCCAGAACAATCAGGCCGCCTAGAACGCAAATATGTTATTAAGACAAGGGCAATATCTCAATAACCAGCTGATATTTCCACAAGAGGTATATACACAGATAAATAAAATAGCCATACAAGCATAGAAACGGGTCTCGGCTAGGGGAGAAGTCTCAGGCCACTTGACAAAAATTTTGCAGGGCCCGAGCGAGCGAGCCTTTTTCAGATTTTGTGGCCCACATGATGGAGGCGACAGGAAAAATTTTTAGATACACAGAGACAGCCATGCCCCTCATTAAGCAGCTCACAGCTGCTCTGGGTCAGCACCAGGTGTAGTTCGTTAACTTGGCAGGAGTCGGGGCTTGCCATTGTTGACGGCCCCTACCATGAGACAAAACAAAAGCCACATCCAAACTTATTCAAGAGCAATTAAAGTTAGGCCTCATCAAACCCTCAAGTCTATTCTGTTTAAACAAAAGGAGGGTATTGCCCAGGGCATGACACCTAGGGCCAGACTAAATCTCGCCCTCTTCACTTACAATTTTGTAAACATCAACCCACAAGGATCCACGCCAGCACAGCTACATGCCAACCCTGTCGCACCCAAACATGGTTGGGTACGCTGGAAAGACCTCCTGCATGAGGTGTGGAGAGGCCCCAGCCCAGTACTTAGTTGGGCGAGAGGGGCGGTCTGTATCTTCCCGCAGGAAGAAGGCAGCGAACCTGTCTGGGTCCCGGAACGCCTGATACGTCCCTGCAAACCACCAGACCCCGACCCAGAGGAAACGTCAACCACAGAACAGGAGAACCAACAGGAGCCTCACAAACCAGACCAAGCAAGTACACCCACAACTCCCATTAACCATGGCACCTTGGCCAACTCCCCTGGTTAGTAGCCTCCTTTTCCCCTCCTTCTTGCATCTCGTACGGTCCTTGCAGCCAATGACTTTTCTAAATTGCTCCACCGCAACCTGTTATATGTTATAATGTTGGGATAACAGTACACTTTCAGCTGTTGTTATGCAGGTACTCCAGTTCACACCGATTCCAGTTATGGCAGACTCAGACGAGTTTCCTGTGATCCAGCTCGGGCCAACTCTCCAATTGGCTTTCATAAAGGAATGGGCAGGAACAGGGGCTCTGGCTACCATAACTACACTTGCCGCATTTGGCAGTCTACTTCTGCTTTGTCGGATTCGCAGACAAAGGAATAGGGACAAAGTATCAAACAAGCATTGCTGATCATGGAATCTGGTCAAAGCCCGGCAGCATGGCTCACCATGCTGTGACACAGGTGTGGAGCAAAGCATCGCAGGGGGTGTCGTCCTTGGCCAGGAGACACCCCGGTCCCCATGTCGGTGAGCATGTGGGTTGGGCTCATAAAACAATACTCCCGCCCCCTCCAAAAGAGCACCAACGAGTAGTGAGGCACTGTCATGACTGCAGCGTGACACCTCACGAGGGGCACCGACCTCTGGAGACCCTGCATCAGTTATAAAGAAAGGGGGAGATGTTGGGCGCAGGCGCTCAACATACCATACCCCAGCCGGGACTAAGGACCACGCCAGCTTCCGCAATGCGCTACGTCCCTCTTTAAATTAGCCAACCCGTGTGCACCCCGCGCTCACTCCGTACTCTGTGGCAACTCCTGATTGGCCACAGCTGGATATAGTAGCCAGAGCCTGCATCCCATTCCCGCCCTGCTTCCTTGTGGCAGCCTGTGATTGGTCACGGCCAAATATATAAACCAGAGCCCGCGTAAATAAACTAGCAGTTAACTGTCATCCACAAAAGCGTCTTCTGTCTCCTGTTTCATTGGAGCTGCGCCGGTCAGAGTGCTTAATACAAAAATAAATATAAGTCAGGACCATGGTATACATTTGTGATCTCAGCTACTAAGCCTCAAAGCAGAGAATCACAAATTTAAGGTCAGCCTGGACAAACTACTAACATCTCGTCTCATAATAAAAATGAACCTGGGGTGGGGTATAGCATAGTGCTAGAGTAGTGGCTTAGCATGTGTGTCAAGGGCCTAGGTTCAATTTTTAGAACCCCGCACAACTTTGTAAGGGGCAGAGCACTCACAGATGACTTCAAATGTATTGATAATATTCATTGTTTACTCTGTGTGTGGGCACATGGATTTTCACTGTGTATTCATACCTTGAAATTCATGGAGGATTGATTCTGGGACTCCCCGAGGATACTAAAATCTGCACATACTGGAGTCCCTAGTGTAAAATGGTGTAGTATTTGCATATAACCTCATGCATATCTTCTTGTATAATTTGAATCATTATAGATTACTGGTACTTTCTAATATAGGACAGGTAAACAATTGCTATGCTGTGTTATTTGGAGAATGACAAAAAGTTGGTAAATGTTCAATACAAACTATTTTAAAACATTTTTGATCTATGGTTGGTTGAATCTGGATATGAAACCTGTGGACATAGGACTTATTGTATTCTTTTTAAAACAATATGTGAACACACACATGGGTATACATGTAACATTTCATGGTGAAAATTCTTAACAATATGAACTGATGTACATGATGTGATATGATTTCAACTATGTTGAAAAATATATATAAAGAAAGTATTTAGAAAGAAACACCATAGTTTGATGATATTTATGCTAAAGAACAAACAATGCACTATACTTTATTTCACAATGGTAAAAAAAAGTATATGGTTTTTTAAATGTATATGCATCAAAATCTGATAATAGTGAAAAGAAAAAATATGCCAAAAACATCATTATAGTTGGAGAGTACAACACCTCTCAATGTACAGAATAAGTAAACCAAAAACCAGTAAGGATATAGAAAATTTGAACAACACTGTCACCAACTTGACCTAATTGACATGGAACACCTCACTCAACATTAGGATCATACAAGATATGATCACATAATACAGCAAATGCTTAGATTTTAAAATATTTATTACAGTAAAAGTAATGTTGCCATTTATGCCATCATTCTTTCTGACGTAGTTCTGGAAGTCCATTTTCATGAGTGTTTTTAGTTGCACAGTGGGGCTGCCTTGATGTCCTGAATCCATTCGGAGTGTTTACTTTTCATGGTCATTTTTACTTGGAGGAAGAGCTAGAAGTTCTGAGGTGCCAGATCTGATAGATAAGGTGTAGGAGGACACACAGTAATGTGCAAGCCTTCCTTTCTGTTGGGTGGCAGTGAACAGCAGCAGCATTTGCTTTATTTTTGATCATACCTCATAAAAATAATATTTTTGTCAGCCCTCCTTGTACATTCCTTTCAACACACATAGAACATTTACCAAGATAGACCATATACTGGACAATAAAATAAGATGTAACAAACTTAGAAACAAATGACACATTTGATTATAATGAAATTAGAAGTTATATATCAGGGAAATTCCAGAACATTTGAGGACTAACACTTATCTAACATGTAGAGCAAAGAAGTGAGGAATGGTTAGAAAGTAGTTTGAACTGAATGAAAATAAAATCGTAATAGTTCCAATTTGTAGGATGCAACTAAATCAGTACTTAGAGGAAAATTCAGAGCACTGTTTCTATATTAGAAAAGAAGAAAGAAAAAATCCTTGCTTCCATCTTAAAGTAGAAGAGGAAGAGTAAAATAATTCCAAAGTAAGCAGAAGAATTGAAAAGCAAAAATAAATAAAAGAAACATCAGAAAAATAGAAGAAAAAATACAAAATAGAACTGAAATCTAGTACTTGTGTATGTCTTTGTGTATGTTTTGTTTGCTTGGTTTTTTTGGGTTTTTTTTAAACTTCTAGCCAAATGATCAGGAAAGTTAGAAGAGAGGGAAAAGATATAGAAAATAGCCAATATCAGACATGACAGAGGAATCACTGTGGATTCTACAGACCTTAAAGGAATAATATGGAAGTTTATGCCAATAAATTTGATGACTTAGCTGAAAGGTTCCTTGAAAGACACAGACTACGTGCTTACTCAGAAAGAAATATATAGTCTAAATTGTCCCATATCTATTATAAAAATCAAATTCTTAGTTAAAACCTCCCATAATTTCCATGTCCAGATAGCTTCACTAGTGAATTCTAGAAACATTTTAGAGAAATATTATTTGTCCTACATAAAGTCACCCAGCGGGAAAAAAAGCTAAAGAGGCAGCAATGTTTCTTACATTTCATGAATCAGCAATACCTTGATACCAAAATCAGACAAGAAAACCATAGACAAATATCTTTCATGAACATAGACATAAATATTTCTAAGAAAATATATGCAAATTAAATATATATTTATTTATTTTTAATACATGTTTTTTAAAAAGTATTTTATGACCAGATGGGTTTTATCCCATGAATGCAAAATTAGCACAACATTTGAAATGAAATGTAATGGATCATCTCAATAGATGTGAAAAAACATTCAACAGAATCCAATTTTCATTAATAAAAAATGACAATGATTACAAGATGATGATGTAACAAAAAACATATATTTTTGTTTTTGTGTGTCTTCTAGGCAGAGATCCTAAAACCTTTGAAACTTGTTAAGTGACAAAGGAACCAAACATGTAAATAGAAGGTTGGAAATTTCAACCTCATCTTTCATCTCAACCTCTGGGAAGGGAAAAAGAGGTGGAGATTGAGTTTAATTGCCAGTGGTCAATGACTTACCCATGTCTATGTGGTGGGAGCTCCATAAAAACCCTGACTGAAGGGGCTGGGGATTTAGCTCAGCCGTATACGTGCCTGCCTTGCAAGCAGGCAGTTGTGAATTTGATCCCTGGTACCGATAAAAAGGAAAAAGCCCTCTCCACCCCCCCAAAAAAAGCTCTCGGGTTGGTGAATATATGGAAGTGCTGGGAGGGTTCTGTGTCAAATTTTGCTGGTACTCTAACCCATCTACCTAACCCTGTGTATCTCTTACATTTGGCTGAATTATTCTCTTTCTGATATACAAGCATAAAATTTTTTCCTGAATTCTACAATCGATTCTAGCAAATTATCAAACTAAAAGGAATCATGGGGACTGGCATCTGAGGTAGGACAATCCCATGAGAGCTGATGTATAACTCAGGATCTGATGTTAACTCTAAGTAGACAGTGTCACAGTTGAACTGTCCAGAGGATGTTCACAAAGAATTGGAAACTTGCTTGGTGTGAAAAACCCACACTTTAATATTATGAATAAAGTGTTCAAAAGTAGACAGAAACAGTTTTTTTTTTTCTCTTATATCTCTATCAGATTATCTGTACAATTTGAGGGCAGGACTGTCTTCATCCTTGGAGCCCACTGACATTCACAGACCTGGTTCCCTGTTGGTGTCCATGGATCTTGCTAAAGTTCCGGGGGGAAGAACTATGAAAGGATGAAGAAAATATAAAGAGAAATCTGGAGTCAGGTGGAACCTTTCTCCTGCTGAGAGGAAGACGCTGCTCAACTACCACAATGTATTTATTTATACACTTGTCATACCATGTCCCTTTGCTGAACTAGCTCACCCTGTATTCTCAGGGCTGGACCACCTGTTCACCTCCAGCGCTCCACGCCCTTGGGGTGCTTCTCAGGTGCCCTGTTCCCTCAGGGCACTCCTGTTCAGGCACTTGTGCTTTTGGCTCCACACGTGTGAATGATCACTAGTTCAGCAGCTTCCAACAGTACCCCACAAAACCTAATGAATGTTAAGAAATGAATACTGATCATTAATCATTCATGGTAAACATGTACAAATACACTGCTATCTGTAGCTTTGAATTAGTGCAAGCATAAACCAAAAACCAAACAGACTGCTATTTGGCGGAAGCACGAAGTTACTTGTGAGTGACTCCAGGAACATCCTGTGCAAAATTCCCTTGGGTGAAATGGTGTAGATGAAATTGTTTCCATTGATGCGGAGCCCTCAGCCACAGATAGGAATACATCCTTACACACTGCAACACATGCTGACTGAACCTAGTCTCATACATATGCTCCGGGTGCTCTCCCTTTCTTGTCTTTATTTTCAGTAGATTGCAGAAACAACAGGCTATCTCTCAGCTTTTTAATTTCCCCCAAACATTTTCCAAATGAACTGTTATCTTTAATCACTACGGTTAGGGGACTATCCGGCCTCATTTATGGAAGCTACTTTTGCCGATGGATGAGTTCTTAAAGACAAGAATAAAGACATTAAGCATTGCCCATTAAGATTTTGCTTTAGTTGAGATAATAATTTGGGGGCAATTAAGCAAATTGTATAGACGGCAATAGGCCATTAATCCTCAAAGGAGCTGTCTGAGCTGGAGAAGTCTTGAAATTCTGAAAAAAAAAGATGAGAGTTTGGCAGTAGTTACATTTTGAAACTTTTCTGTTAAAACAAAAGATAACAATGCCAACAGGTACTGTCTTGGGTAAAAACTTAACTTCATTTACTTATAGCCTTTATCTTACCTTTTGTATGAAAAGATAGACATCTCTAAACCTTTGAATTAAAGATTAAAGTGTCAGCTAAGAATAAAGAAAATAGAAATATACCAGAAAATCTGAGCTAAAAGGTTACATTAGCAATAGACATCCAATTTAATTATAAGCTTCCCAATGACTAAGAAAGCATTTAAAAATTCATACTGAAACACTAGGAGAAAAATGTCTTTTTCTGGGCTCTAAAAAATGATAGGTTTTTTTTTTTTTTCTTTTTTGTCTTTTTCCTTTTTATCGGTACCGGGGATTGAACTCACGACTGCCTGCTTGCAAGGCAGGCGCTTTATGCCGCTGAGCTAAATCCCCAGCCCCCCAAAATGATAAGTTTTTAAAAAAAAAATTTAAAAATGATAGGTTAGTACAAAGAATATCTGCTTTTGAGGCATAGAGATATATGGCTTCCTGATTCAGTTCAGAGTTAAAAGAATTTGGGGCACATCAACTTAGTCAACTCTTAGTCCTGTTGTCATCACTTGAAGAAGGAATAAGGGTTGTGACCTTACAGAGTTTTAGTGAGGTAAGGTGACATCCTACACATGAAGCACCAGGCACATACAAGGTCTACAACGAACCACAGTTCCTTTTTCTCTTTTATGCAAGAGACCTTTAGTAAGAACTACAAAAAACACAGTACCATTCCTTCTCTAGTGAGTAGAGAACTGGGTCAGGAACCATGAGGCTTGTTTTCTAGCTAAAAAACCAATCTGCAGATTAGTATTGGAGCAAGGCCACTCCTTGATTTTGGGTACATTTGGAATGACACCCGGAATTTTCTAGGTTGAACTGCTGCTGTGTTTGTAATTTGCTGTGGGTGGTTTGGTGCCAGGAGGCTGAAACAGGCAGTGTGACACCTTGTAGGCATTCTGAGGTCCCACTGAGATGTGCTTCAATTTGGAAAGTGGAAGCAAGGGAATTGCAGGCCTTGGTACACTGGGATCTAACCTATGCTTTGGTGTAAATTTACAGTGAACATGGACAGCCCACTAATCCCATTTGGAGCATAGTTTTCCGCTGGTATATCCAAGAAGTTTAGTTAAATGTTCTGTCTGAGGGCCATTTTTAACCTTGTATTTTGTTATCCAAGGAGAAAAGGGTGTTTGAACATAAGCTCATTAATTCTGGTTAAATTTACTAATTTACTCTTTCACCAACATTTATTGAGCATCTATTACCAGCCAGACACTATTACAGACCCTAGGATATGGACGTAAAAGTTCCCGCTGTTCATAGAAGACAGACATAATAAAGTACATACTGTACAATTTCAATTATAAATAAAACTAAGAAACATAAATCTTTAGCAACATAAAGTAGGTCAGCAGTTTTAGAAAGGAGATGTAACAACTAAACACAGTGTGGAAACCTGGATTGGATCCTGGACCAGCGAATGGAAATTAATGACAAAACTGATTAAATTCAAATAAGGTCTGTAGTCAGTAGTATAGTTGCAATGTAAATTGTAACAACTATGCTATGTTTATGTAAGATGTTCATATTTTAGGAAGCTGTTTGAAAGTTTGTACTATCTTGGAAACTTTTTTCTAAGTCTGAAGTGACTTCTAAATGAAAACCTAACAGAGGAGAGAGAAATGTGACCTTTGGCAAATTTCTTCCCATTTCTGAATCTTAGTTTCTTTGCTTAGTTTTCTGTTGTTCTGACAAAATGTGTAACACACATCATGGTGGCAACTCCTAGTAAACAAGTTGTTCCTTTCCTGGTGGCCAGGAAGCAAAGAGAAAGAGGAATGGCCCACATTCTAATAACCTCTAAGAGATCCTCAGCGACCCAAATTCTCTCAAGTAGGCTCCACCTCTTAAAGGTCCCATCGGCTGGGACCAAATCTTTTACCTATGGAACTCTGGGGAAATTTAAGATCCAAACTATAGCATTCTTCCTGTGTGGAGCTGGGCAATCATCCCATCTACTTCATAGTGTCCTGAAGAGAAAATGGAAGAGGTAAAATAGCAATGCAAATGTGTTGATTTGTAAAAAGTTACTCTTGCTGTTAGTAATGGCAAAACACTGTCTTCAGCTGCTTAAAACCAGAAACATTCCACCCAAATTAAAAACATCTGGGTACAAATTACTTCTAGTCATTTGATATGACCTTGTCCAAGGAAATAATAATGCCAGCTTTGTGGCAAAATGGCTGTTGTCAAGGAGATGGCTCAGATAGCCCAAACAGCTGGTAGCAGTGACATCACCTCTAGGCTCAGCAGAAAGAAAAGCCAGTGATACAGACAAGGCAAAAGCCTTTGTATCTGACCATGAAACCACTACTGTAGCAGGGAAAACAGCTTCTCATGTAGCCTTTCCTTTCTGCAATTGCTTCTATTTTCAGGTTCCAGATTCACTAAAGGAATTTGAACTAAATCCAAGAATATGGTCTTGCTGAGTAAGTTAATGGATTAATCTTAACAGAACTTCTTATAGGTTATTTCTTTTGTATAATTTCCAAAGTGTCTAATGAGATAATGTACCATATAAGCCTGACATTATCTGCCCCATTTCATACACAGGAAAACTAAGGTGAATCAAGGGGGAGAGATCCCGTGGATCTCAAGGATAAGGTAGAGTTAGAATTCAGACATTCAGATTCCTAGGCCTGCAGGCATATTACTTACATTAAGATTCACCTCATAGCCACCTTGGAGCAGTTACACAAAGAGCAGAGCCTGATACATGGCTCACTTAAATACTGTGTTATCTGGATGTAGAATTCATCTCTATTCTCAAATTCTAAGGTGGAGAAAAACAAACAAATGTGGAAGAAAGCTGCCTGAAACACTTGGGTTACTGGATTTCAGAGAGACGAGGGCTCAAAACTTAGATCTGGCATGTCCCAGCATTGGGACTTCAAGTAAGTTGTCCCAGCCTCGGTCTTCTCAAGGATGAGTGAAAGAGTATAACAGCAGCACCTATTCCTGAGGGTTGATGATGGTTAAATGAGAGTGTATGTGATAAGCCTGGCCCGAGTGACACATTAGATGTGATTAAAGAACAACAAAAAAAGACCTCCTTGTTTCTTCTCTCAGAGTTTTTTCTGCTGAATGGAAAATTATTTCCTTCAATTGGGAAGTGATGATTTATAATTCAGCCTCTCTCACCAGAATAGAGCTGGTTCTTTGTTAGTAGCTTTCAAATAAACACAGAGAAATCACCCTCAGAACAGCAAGGTCCAGGGAGCTCCATCCATCCTTCATTTAACAGATTTAGACATAAAGAGCAGAGGTGGTCTGTCAAAGATCACAGAGTGAATGGCGCAACCAGGATGGGAATTCTGACACTCTAGTTTCCTTGCTATTAATCAATTACTTAACTGAAGGATGAAAAACAGAGGTTATTCATGATTCTAAGGACGTCACTATCTACTGCTCAATCATATTTCCAAGTTCTTTTAACCCAGGACTCTCCCAATAACCTGCAAAGGACGAAGAAACACTGAAAAGGAAAGGAAGGTTAATTTCAAAACAAAGCCCAAATTATCTAGGTGTCTTGTGATTGCTGTAAGCTTTAAGACAACCAGGGGTATACAGAGCCTTGATGTAGCTGGCAGGAGCCCCTATCTGGATCCAGTTGACAGATGTACTTTGAGTGTGAGTCCTAAGGGTAACAAAAGGCCACTAAGAACCTGAAAGTGCAGTGTGGCCTACTTTTCTCTTGTGGTTGAGCTGCTCCAAAGGAACTGTGCAAAATATTGCTTTTGCTAGGATCCTGCAGGTAGGATTTTTCTAAAGGGAAGCAGCACCTAATTACCTTTCAAGGCAAGGTGGTTGTATGGACCCTAAAATCTAAGGGGTCATTATTCTAGAAAAGCAACTATTAGGAATTCTGAGTTGCAGTAAAGGGCAGTATTTCCATCTCCCGCTCAAATTAACGGACCAAAATTGGTTTTCACCCTTAACAAAAAAGGCGGTTCCCGTTCTCCGCCCTTTAGTGCCCTCATAAAATATGGCTGCCAAAATTTTTTCCCTTAACTTGGCCGGTCCAAAGACTGATGCTTTGCCCTTAGTTAAGATGGCACCCACCAACTTTTCCCTGCCCGACCTCTAGCCCTGGCAGATCGGCTTCATTGAGCGAACTTCGATGACCCCGCCTCGTTTCCGCAGGAAGCAGCGCGGGGGAAAGATGGCGAGAGCTGCGGTTTGAATTCCAGCGGCGGCCCCACAGTCTGAACGCGAGCCGGATTGGAGTGGGCGGGGACCTAGAAAGCCGGGCGGGTCGCAACAGCCGGGCGGGGGAAACCAGTGGCGCTGCCTCTACCGACACTGTTGCCACCACTGCCTTTGTGTCCGTGATGGACTCCGTGTTGGAAGAAGACGTCACTGTCCCCGGGACGTTCAGTGGCTGCAGGTGCGGCCCGGGTACTGGGGTTCGCGGTAACTGGGCCGGAGTTCCCACTGATGGGGAACTTCTCTCTAACCCGGTTTTGGGGTTTGCTCTTGAGGGTGGGTGTGTGGTCAGGGGCAGAGTGTGGGGTGGGCTTCTTCGGGCAAGGTCTACACTGGGGCCCGCCTGTTGATACTGAGTTTGGGGCCTACGAGTTCTTGATCTGCACTACACTCGATCCTTTTTGGGGCAAACTTGAAAGGGTATAAAGGGCAGTAGGATGAGGGAGAATTGCTTGGAGTATGGCATGGTTTCGGGGACGGGGACCTTGCAACCTTGAAAATTAATTCTGGTTTGGGCTTTGCATTGATTATGGGGAGTGTAGTCCTTATGTTTAGACTTTTGATTATGTGTTCACACAGTGGCCACCTAGGACAGAGACAATGGAGTGCAGTGGTTAAGAGCTGCTGCTGGAGGTAGATAGAATTACAATCAAATCCAGTTTGTACGCTGACTAGCTATGTGATTTGATAAAACCGATCGTGATCAACTTTTCCATCTGTAAACTGGGTTAAGGTAGTATCGACTTAGTAAAATTAGGGAGAAGATTAAAAGAAGCCATGCCTGCATCAGTGATGGAGAACTGAGCCTGTATTGTTGTTAGTGTTGTTATTGTCACTACTACTAATATAGGTTGAGTATCCCATATCTGAAATGATTAGGGCCAGATATGTTTCAGGTTTAAGATTTCTTTTGAATTTTTTCATATACATAATGAGATATATTAGAAACGAGACCCAAGTCTAAACATGAAATTTATTTATATTTCATGTATACCTTATATACTGTTTCGTATACACCTTATACGTGTAAGATAATTTTATAGTATATTTTTAATGTTGCCTGCATTTTGTGATCTGTCACATGAGATCAGGTGTGAAACTTTCCACTTGTAGCTGTCATATTGGCATTCAACAAGTTTAGCATTTTGGATTTTGGATTTTTAGATTTAGGGATGTTCAAACCGCATTATCAGTAGTGGTAGAATTCAGGAAACAATGACTGAAACTGACCTTCCAATGAACCTGCTCAAATGGTTGGAGTCTTTTTGGCTGGTGGAACTGAGGCCTTTTTGGAGGCTTGATGGGGTGCTATATTGCTCCAGGGGCCTTTGGTTCTCGTGGGCTCCGGTTTGGAGAGTGGGTAGCAGGAAGAGAAAGAGAGGACCTGACTGAGAACTTGCAGTCTTTATCTATTTCTCTAGGGATGGGCTACTACTTTTTTCAGATCCTACTTGAGAGTGGTTTTATAATTTGTTCTGCACACCAGATGCTATTAAGTGAGCACAGTTAACATTTATGTCTGTTGTCTTACTTTCTTGTCCCTGACACAGTACCCAACACCCACAACTCTAGGAAAGTGAGGTTTATTTTGGCTCACAGTTTGCAGAGGCTGAGTCCGTAGTCCTGATTGGCTACGGGGTAGAGGGGCATGGCAGAGGTGAACCAGCTGTTGTGGCTCCAGGGAGGAGGATTGACTCCTCCAGGCCACGCCCCCAGCGGCTATTCTCTGATAGACTTCATCTCCTAACATCACATTTAGCTGTAAATTCCTCAGTTGACTAAACCATTGATGAGTGTCACACCCCCATAATCCAGTTGCCTCCCCACTTATGAGAATCTGGGGCTTTGGGGCAACATTTAAATATAAACCCTGATGCTGGGACAGCAAAATAAGCATAAACAGTTTCTATCTTGGGCAAATCTGGGAAATGTTTACTCTGTTTATTGAGAATCTCCTATCAGGTATCAGACAAAGAGCGTAGCCCTTTGTAGTTAGCTCTGGATCCAGTGAAAGTTCATCCTGTCCCCTTCTCTGCAATTTGCCTACGACTGCCTCTTAACCTGGATTGTCCTGTCTTCCTTCACATCTCTAATAACCCTTACTAGTACAGCTTGAAAGCTTCTGACTTGTAAATCTTACCTTCTTAAGCTGCTGCCACTGAACCCCGGGCATTTGAACTGAGCTACGTCCAAGGACCCCTTTTGTTTTTCTGAGACAGAGTCTCTAAATTGCTATATTGCCCAAGCTGGGATCATACTCAAGTATTCTGCCTCAGCCTGTCAGAGTGCCAGGATTATAGGCATGTACTACCACACCTGCCTGGGCCTCAGTTTTCATTAACTCTAAAATGGGCTAAAGCTTAGGGTTGGCGTAAGAGTTAAAATGACTCCAAAAGGGTTTAGCCAAGTGTCTGATCCAGTGTAGCTCCTCAGCATATCTACAAACCTTTCTTTCTTCTGCCAGCATTATAGAACCCAAGTGCTGAATACATTCCTGATAACTAACGCTTTACCTACTGTAGAGTCTTGGCAGCTTCTTGCCACCCTCAGAATGAAAGTCTTTAATATGATTTCCAGGGTCCTTCATAATCTGGCCCATCTACTTCTCCCGTTTCTAATTTCCCATGCCTGTCTCATCTCCAAGCTCTTCACCCTGTGCCTGGCTGCCAAGCTCTTTATCTTGCCGTGTTTCTTGCCAGCAGGCCTGTAGACTTACTTGCTGTTTTGCTGCCTGAGTTGCCCTCCTAATTCCCCTTTGCCTTATCATTTCTTTCTCAGAGCTCAATTTAGGTGTCACTGCTGGGAAATCTTCACTGCCATTTCCAGGCCTTAGCTAGGTCTTCTCTATTCTTCTGATCACTTTATCTTTCAGTGATCCTAGTGGACCTCACCAAATTTTACTGGCTAGCACTTTCCAGTGTATATAATTTGAAATTTTCTAGCAACCACCTTAAAAAAAGTAGAAGAAAAAAAAAAAGATAATTTTTGTCCTTTCTTTTTTTGTGTGTGTAGTGTTGGGAAATCAAACTCAGGGCTGCAGTGTGTGCTTTACCACGGTTACCCCACCAAAACAGTGCATTCAGTAATACTGAATATTTTATTTAGCCTAATATTTCTTTCTTTTCTTTTCTTTGTTTTGGTATTGAGGATTAAACTCACGACCTAGGGCTTGCCAGACAGACGCTCATGCCACTGAGCTAAATCCCCTAGCCCCTTTTAGCCTAATATTTCCATATGTTATTTTAATTTGTAATTAGTAGGTAAAAAGCATTGATGAGATAATTTGCATCCTTTTTTCCTCTTACTAAATCTTTGAAATTTGGCATGAATTTTAGATTTACAACACTTCTCAATGAGGACAAACCACATTTCAAGTGCTTAGTGGCTTCTGTAGTGGATCCTGAAGGTGTTGGTTATTAACTAACCTGTTGCCCAGATTTGAGAGCAGAAAGTACATTTCTTTAGTGCTTTTTTTTTTTTTTTTTTTTTTTTTTATCGGTACTGGGGATCGAACTCACGACCGCCTGCTTGCAAGGCAGGTGCTTATGCCGCTGAGCTAGATCCCCAGCCCCTAAGAAAGTACATTTCTTTTGTCTTTGTAAATACAGTTCCTAACCTGGTATTAGGGTCTCTGTGACTGCTAATCACTGAATAAGCAGAGATCCTTGGAGTGATTGCATGATCTCTAAGGGGACCAGTGAGACTTAGAGAACTGAAATGTGTGGTCTGGGTTCACCCAAAAAGTGCACAGAGTCAGGATGTAAGACCTCCACTTACTGACTTCAAAGCCTGTGCTGCCTTCCAATTTGGATTGAGGGGATTTGGGGGAGATATTGAAGACCTCTTGGACTGAAGAGGTTCTAAAGAGTGTCCAAAATATCCTGAGAGGCAAGGTCTCTGTTAGATGATAACAGTGAAAAAGAGTAATGCCTCAGATAAAATCTTACCTTCTTATTGTACTATTTTTTGAGTGCTCTTCTGCTGGATAATTTCCAAGCCCTAAAGTATAGTCCAATCTGTTCTTAAACTTTCGTTTGAGTAGGACAGTGTGTGTCATTCCCTCCAAAACTCATCACCTGCGAGTGTCCCAGACAGCTCTGTCTCTGGGACATTTAGGCCCAGATTCTGGCCTCAGGGTCCTCGTCCAAGCAGAGGCCTTTTATTAAGCCTGCCTGGTGGTGTGTAAAGAACCTGGCATTGGTGGTGGAGAGGATTGGGTATAAATCCTGGTCCAGCCAGTTCCTGGTTTTGGTTCTATGAGTAAGTCACTTAACCCTTCTGAGTTTTCTTTTTAACGATCCTATCTGTTGTGTTGAAGGGTATGCAAGTGCAGTGAGAGTTTGTGTATTAAGTGCCTGGCACTACTGGAGGAGTGTGAAATGCTGATGCCTGATGCACTAACCCCAACCGTAACCTTGCCAGGAAACACTGGACAGGACTTCTTTTTTTTTTTTTTTTTTTTTTTGTCTTTTTCTTTTTTATCGGTACCGGGGATCGAACTCATGACTGCCTGCTTGCAAGGCAGGCGCTTTTGCCGCTGAGCTAAATCCCCAGCCCTGGACAGGACTTCTGTACCACTGCACTGGGCACTTCCCTCTGCTTCGCCCACTGTGAGCTTCCTAAGGTCCGAGCTCAGGCTTATTTACTCACAAGCTCGTCCAGCTCTTGGCCATTAAGTGTTCGTTTTGTGCTATGAGCACAGTTTGTACTTTCTCGGGCAGTGTGCCTTTATGGACTCATAGTAGAAGGTCAGGAAGTGGGAGAGTGGACTGAAATTTCTGGGGAAGGCTTGATGGGAATGGATTGCTGCTTTGGATAGAGGGTCCCTCCTGAGATGTGAGGTATGAGAAGAGCACTGGTGTGTTCTTTCCTGTGTCTTAGCACTTATATTTGTGTCTGGCACGTAGTAGAGCCTCCGCATATATTTGTTGAATGAATTGATTTTGCTCAGTGTCTTTTTAAAAAAATGAAGACCATGTAATCTAGGCCCCATGTTTAGTAGTGAAATACTGAAATACTGCTTTGTTATCATTGTTAAAAGTTGTGTACACAGACTACCCATTGGCATAGTCTTTCTGGGACACAATTCGACATTATCAAGATTAAAAATTATGCCTGTGTGTGTTTTTAAAACAGTTTTATAAAGATATAATTTATGGCTGCGAGTGGTAGTGTATACCTGTTACTGGTTACCCCCAGTATTCTATGAGACTAAGGCAGGAGGATCACAAATTCAAGGCCGGCCTGGGCTCCTGAGCAAGACTCTGACACAAAAACCAAAAAAAAAAGGGCTATGGATATAGCTCGGTGTGGAGATGCTGGATTCAATTTCCAGTTACTGGAAAAAAAAAAGACATAATTTATATGCTATAAATTTTACTCATATAAAGTATACCAGTAGGGCTTTTTAAAATAAGTTTTATTAAAAATTTTTTTTCCCTTTTGAAACTGAGGTTGAACCCAGGGTCTTATACATGTTAGATTAGTGCCTTTCCACTGAGCTATATCTCAGTCCTTTTTATTTTATTTTTAATTGGTTAACTAACTAATTAATTAAGTGGTGCTGGGGATTGAACCCAGAGTCTTTACACTGAACCATTCCCCCAGCCTTTCGTATTTTTTGTTTTGTGACATAGTCTTGCTAGTTGGCCAGCCTGGCCTCAAAATTGTGATCGTCCTGCCACAGCCTCCTGAGTAGCTGGGGTTACAGTTGTGTGCCACCATGCTCAGCTTCAGTGGCTGTTAGTATGCTTGCAGAATTGTGCGGCCACCACCAGAGTACACCTTTTGAACATTTTCATCATTCAGAGAGAAACCTTATGTCATCAGCTACACTCCCTACTCTTGTACTCCTCCACTTCCCCTCTGAGCCCTACAAAACCTTGATTTGCTTTTTGTCTTGAATATTCATAGAATGGTGTCTTCCAACATGTGAACTTCAGTGAGGTTCATTCATGTAGTAGCATATCTGTACTTCATTCCTTTTAATGGCCAAGTACTATTCTTTGTACCTATTAACTTGGTTACTTTTCTCTTGTTGCTGAGACAAAATACCCAACACACAAAGTTAAAAGAGGAAAGGTTTATTTAGCTCAAATTTCTACAGTTTGTAGAAGTTTTAGTCCATAGTTGGCTGGCTCCAAGAAAGGTACAATGGCAGAGGGCAGCAGAGCATCAAATTAACAAAGAAGCAGCAAGGGACAAGCGATGAACAGTGACCTTTCTGTCCCTTATACCCTTCCAGGCTGTCCAACCTTAGGGTGGGTAGCACTCACCCCAAGCGTGGTGCAGTTTTTTTAAGTTTTTTTTTGTCTTTTTCTTTTTTTTATCAATACCAGCGATCGAACTCACGACCACACATTTGCAAGGCAGGCGCTTATGCCGCTGAGCTAAATCCCCAGCCCCAGTGGTGCAGTTTTAATCCTATCATCTCACCGTAAATCAATCCCAGCATCCCATACTCTAGATCCATCCACCTGTGAAAAACCCCATCTATGACTGCATGAGGCTTTGGGGGGACATTTAGGTACAAGCTGTAACATCATCTACCAAATTTTGTTTATTCATTCATATTGATGGGAATTTGGATGTCTCTGTTTTTGTCTATTATGAATAATGTTGCTCTGAACATTTACTTCTGTACAAATTTTCATGTAGATACATGTTTTCCCTCATCTTGGGCATATATAAGTATAAATGGAATTGTTGGTTTGTATGGTTAACCCTTTAATATTTTGAGGAACTGTCAAGAGTCTATTCCGAAGTGGCTGTACCATTTGTCCCTCTCACCAGCAGTGTTTGAAGGTTTTAGTTTTCTTCACATCCATACCAACACTTGTCATAACTGTCTTTTTGACTGTGGCTGTCTGGAGGTGTAATGTATCTCAGAATGGCATTGATTTGTGTTTCTGTAATGACTAATGATATTAGATATCATTTCATGCGCTATTAGCCATCGGTATGTTTTCTTTGATGAAATGTTTACTCAAACTGTTGCCTGGTTTAAAAAATGTGAGCATGTTTTGACCGAGCAATTTTGCTCCATGTTATTTATCCTAAAATCTATCCTAGAGAATTCTCATGCATGTGCACAGTGGGGTCTGTCTGAAGATATCCATATAGCATTATTTGTTAAAAAAACAAAAACTGTGGAGACAAATTGAATGTCATCAGTAGAGGACTGGGTAAATATGCATCCTTTCAAGTGTCTTTCAGACTGTCTCCCATAGGTAGCGCATGAAATTCAAACTTTGTAAGTTGCAACTGATTTTTAAGAAGTTGAACAGAACATAAATTATTTCAGGAATTAAATCTTTTATGTATTATGGTCAATAAAATTTGAAAAAATCACTGCTATGGAATGCTTTGTAGGAGTGGAAAACATTGAAGCAGATCCACTTTACTGTCACCAGAACAGTTTTAGGACACGTCTTTCGTAGCTGGAATATGGTGCAGAATAATATATATACTTCGGTTGCATTTGTTTTCTTTTCAAAAATAGTGTCTCAATGTCTGTGAATAAACAGAGGTTTAAGGTCTGGAAGGAGAACCTTCGTCACATCAGTGGTTACTTTTTAGGTTAATTTAGGAGGGGATTGAGGAGTCATCCAGAGTGCTTTCGATTCATCTGTGTTTGTTTTTTTTCAAATTAAAAGTGAGTATTGAAGCTATGAATTAAGAATAATGAAACGAGTTGTGTAGGATGAAAGAGGCCTTGTTAAAAGACAAACAAGAGTGCGCTTGTTGATGTTGTTTACCGTGTGTGATGTCCAGTTCTATCCATGGTTCTTGTAACGCTCTTCAGTGAGACACGTGGCCCTTGTTGGCTTTGTGTGTGAAAGGACCGTTGTGGCCGGCAGATATATGCATGGAAAGAGATCGCTCGCTTCTACAAGGCAGCAGTGGTGCCAGATAGGAGGCCATGGTGTTGAAGCTCAGGTGAGACCGTTCATTCATACTCAGCCAACAGTTGACACACAGTGGTAGCCATGGAAGTCCTCTGCCTGTGTCTGCTCAGTCTTCACTGCCACTCCACTCCCTGGAGAAAAGTGTTAGGGTTCATCTTTATTCTGAGGTTAAGAGTGATGATCAGAGTGAGAAGAGAACTGTTTGCACTAGAGGTGTGGACAAGACTGAACCACACAAATAACGGAGATACAGAGCATTTTAAAAGTGGGCAGGTAAAGCCCACGTGGGAATTTGACAACTTGCTATTGCCTGTTGAAGCTGTTAAAGATTGAAACCTTTGGCTTTGCCTGCCAGATAGTTTTCAGGTGTGATTGACCTTGGCCTGAGTTATGCATGGGCATTTCAGCCTGTGGAAGTTCAGGTAATGGCTTGGTGGAGAGCACCCCAGATTAAGGAGGGAGGACCAGACTTTAGGCTAAGCCTGGCCAGTAACCAGGTATGGTATGTGATTTGGAGTCTGTGAGTCCATCATCATTTGCAAAAGGCAGGTGTAGAACTTGACTTTAAGTTTTCAAATTCAGTTTAAAAAATGGAGTGATGGGCTGGGGCGTGGTGGCACACTGCCTACCTGGCAAGCACAAGGTCCTGAGTTCAAGTCCTGCTACCAGAAAAAACAAAACAAAGTCCCCAAACTAAAAAATATGGAGTAATTGATGCTAATGAGAAGAAATTGAAGATGATAGACAATTAAGTTAGGAGGAAATTATTTTTTATTTCCCTATACATGATGGTAAATATTTTAGTGTATGTTCTTTGTCTTGTTATGTATTTATGGCTCACGTTGTTCCAAAAAAGGATTTGGGATGATTTTAAGTGTGCCTGTATATATTTTTTCCATGTTTGAGGACACACTATATTTAAGCTTTTCCAGTTTTCTTTTTTCTGTATGTGTGTGGTACTAGGACTCAAACCCTCACATAGGCAAGCATTCTGTCTCTGAGCTACATCCTTAACCTCCGGTTATCTTTAAAGCACACACTTTCTATGTAATCACTTTCCAGACGTTGAAATTTTATGAATTTTCTGGTTGTTTGCTTGATTTGAAATGCGAAGGTCACATTCTACCTGCAGAGTTTGGTGATTAGGGAAAAGTGTCCAAGAAGCACGATACATTTGGATTTAGAAGTAGAAAAGAGCAAATGGCCAGTAAGTGAAGCTGAGTATTTGTCAGTTTCTGGTTTATAGGTTGGAAGAGACAAGTGTTTTGGAGGTTAGTCTCTGGACTTTTGTTTTCTGCTGCCGTTTGATTCTGGCTAGGACACTGAAACTGAACTTCAGAGCCTTCTCTTGAAAAATATACAGACCCTTAGGGAGTTGGGCAGTTCTAACGGAGGTAAGTATTTTATAAATTATAAAGCACAGTATGTTTCACAGGGACAATGATGTTTTGCTTCCATTTATGTAGTGCACACAGTGTGCCAGGTATCAGGCTGAGCATTTCTTGTTTAGGGGCCGTTACTCTGTGAAATAGCTGCTGTTCTCCCATTAGAGCTGAAGAAGTGAGGCTTGGAGAGGTACATGCAGAGCTTAAACTGGAATCTAGGTAGATTCCAGATTCCAGTTTAAGCTCTGCTGCTTCTCTGTTATGTCAAATCATAATCATCTACTTTTCTGTCAGTGTTTCCAAATCTGCACTCTTTCTGTTTATATGATTCAACCAGTCCAACTCTCGGATCAGTGAATGCTGCACTTTTTGTCTGACATTCATAAAATTTTTGATTGTGTTGATATATTAATGATAGCAATAAAGAACAAGAGTAACAAGTGCCACTTATGCAGCTGTTACTATGTACTAGGTGCTTATACACATGAACTCATTTATCCACACTAGTGTGATGTGTCCATCTGACAGAGAATGATTTGAGACTCAGAAACCCCAGTAGCTTGTATTTGGCGCAGTGCTCTGCACCTAGTGTGTACGTGGCACGCAGAACATTTGCTGTACGAATGAGTGAGTGAGTGAATGGGCGTGCTGCAGGCCACCGGCTACTGAGTGTTACACCTGGGACTCAGCCAAACTCAACCTC
Source organism: Cavia porcellus (assembly GCF_034190915.1). Classification (NCBI taxonomy): domain Eukaryota; kingdom Metazoa; phylum Chordata; class Mammalia; order Rodentia; family Caviidae; genus Cavia; species Cavia porcellus. The sequence goes on from NW_026947484.1 coordinate 167,626,477, forward strand.
AGATCCTGAGTTCTTAAGCTCTTCACTTCATGCTCCCCAGGTAGCTGAGCTATGTGACCACGTGGCCATGGCCTGCTGGTTACCTCATGCAGGTGGGGCATTCTCAGTTGTCTCTGTTGTTCAAAGACTACCTCATCTCTTACCTGTGTGTTCTCTTCTAGTGGTCTTGTTCCTCCTCTACCAGATGACCCGGATGGCATCAGCAGCATTGCCAATTTGGGAAATGCAAGTAAGTACACAGAGCTGGGTTTCTCTTGAGGAAGAACCAGGGGAGTAGGCAGTAGATCGTGAACACCTTGAGGCCTGGGACTCAGACTGGGGACTTCAGACTGGGGTCCAGAGCCTCCCTGTCCTGGCACACAGTGGATGCCAGCATTTTGGATTCCATGTGGTACTGGTTTGCTCTCCACCTGGTTTCACAAACACTATACTGGAGCAGTTAAGGGACTGTACTTGTTGGGGGGTGATTTTTCGTACTACTAGTCCTGTAGGGTTCAGCCACTGTTTGCTGAACTGGACGACTTGAGCAAGGCCGACAAGGAACTGGTGAGCAGGCCCAGCATGGGGCTTCTATTGGTCTCCACTGTCGAGGGCCTGGGGGCCCAGGAGAGCTGCTGCCTGGGCTTTGTATGCCAGGCCTTTCCTGGCAGGCTGCTGGCGTCCATTTGCCAGCTGAGGTCCAGCATTCCTACATGGGCCTGCCCTTTGTACAAATAGCTGCTGAAACCCTAGGCGATGTTGCTGAGTAAATAAGTAGTGTATTGTATTTAAACTGGATTATGAGGAGACTCTGCACTTTGGGTTTGGGTGAGCACGCCTCATAATTTTCACTGTGAGAACAAGTGAATGCTCTCCCAAGTGTCTGTGTGGGTAGTGCTAATAATTAGCCTTGTTGAGATATCTTAGAATTATTTTGACTTGTGTGGTTTCTTTTCCTCATCTCCAAAGTGAAATGTGCAGAAAAACTTTTTTTTTTTTTTTAATATCTCCTCCATGGCAGACTCGGCTCAGCACTAGGATTCATCATTGAACATCATTACCTTCAAGCTAAGAATGCAGACAAAGGTTATGAGGAAGCATGTGCCAGTGTGAGGCCTGAAGCGGTGTTAGGTGCTGTGAACAGGGACAAGAGAGATTTACCTGGTGTGAGTCAGGCAAGGGTTTCCTGAGACATTCACGTGGGTCCCGAGACTTGAAGTAAGACTTAAATAGGGAAAAAGGAGAGGGCAAGCATCTTGGATGGCAGAACAGCCCAGATGAGAAACAAGAAAACGTCTGCGCCCTCTGCGTCCCCAGTCTGGTGTCCAAGGCTCTGCGTAGTCTGTTCAGCCTGTGCCTCAGGCTCCTTCTGCTGAGTGGTTTCCAAGCATTGTGTGCACTCCCACCTTTGTGCTTCTATCTGGGCTGCTTGCCATGTGCTTTCTGCCTCTTTAGGATTTAGCTCAAATCCTAAATCCTTCTTTGGCCTAATTAGGCTTTTTCTCTCTGAACGTTATGCATTTCACTTTATTTACTCCTGTTGGTTACTTTTTAGAATATCAGAATCAAACTAGGTCTATGCAGAATCAAACCAGGTCTCATCCACTGATACTACAGACCACCAGGATCTCTAACCTGGGTTATCTTGTTATTCTGACTGGTCCTTTTGTATTCTCCTATACTGGGAGAATTATAGTCTGTCTGTTCTCTGCAAGACAGCCAGAGGGAGCCTGGAGCAATGTGAGCCTGCTCTGGTTTCTCCTGAGCTCTGAGTCCACCAGGGGCTGTTCAGTCCTTAACAGTAGCTGCAGTCCCTCTTCCAAAGCCTCTCATAGCTGCTGCTTCTCTCTTTGTTTGTTGATCTCCAGCCATTGCTTTCTAGCTGTCCTTCAGACTTACTGGGTGTGCTCTCACCCAGGGTGCTCCCCGCACCTGGAGTCTTCTGCCCCAAGGAACTGACTGCTTCCCTTCAAGCCTGCACACAAAGTTCTTCTCAGTGAGACAATCCCTGATAACCTTATTTAAAACTGCAATCTCCTCCCCACCCCTGGATTTCCCATCCTTATTAACTATTTTTCTCCATAGCATTTCTTGCCTTTGAGTGTATTATGTAGTTGCCCCATTATTTGCTTATTGTCTATCTCCCTCTAGAATAGAAACTCGATTCATTTCCTGTTGCAGCCACATCCAGAAAGCTGCCCGGCAGAAATTAGGCGCTCAGTATAGCTTTGATGGGGGTATGAGTTCATTCATTGACTCCACACATATTTACAAACCATCTGCAAAGCACCACGTATTCTGTTTGGTGTGATAATGGTTTGTTTTTCTCTCTCTTGCTCACTTGATTGAGAAGGATCAGTGTCTCCTTCACCATTGTTTCTCCAGCACACAGGATGGTGCATGATGCATAGCAGGTGTCTAATAAATGTTCCTTGAATTAAGGAAGCTGTGGAGAAATTGGTACTGGCAGTTTTTACTCAAAATGGGGGTCAGCAGTTTTCTGACTGCTGCCTGCTTTTGGGAGTAAAGTTTTGTTGGCTACTTGGTTTATGAGTTGGCTGTGGCTGTTTTTGAGCTGCAGCAGAGGAGTTGTGCAGCAGTGACAGCTTTGCGTGTGACCTGTATTTGCTGTTTCAAGAAGTTTGCCAACTGCTGCATCAACATGCTTTGTTTCGGTGCTCCATTACTGACATGAAGATGAGGAAGTGCAGGTCAGGACAGCCACATGCCCAGTGTATTTTCTGGGTTCATCCCTGATATGCACATGTACACTGGCAGTAGTTTAAGTAATTCCGTTAGTATTTGAAATAAAAAAAAGGTTTAGCGTTTTCTCTGGTCTCAAATCAGTAAATCACAACAGGCGGAAAATGCCAATAGGGGACATGGTGGAAACTCCTCATGTTTTCTCTTCTCTGGGGTGGTCCCTAGTAGGAATATTGGGCGGTTTGCATGCCTTGATGTTTTCCTTTGTCTGTTTTGCCTTTTTATAGTCCTCCCCACTGCATCAGAAGAAAAGTTGTCGCCTACCAGAGCACGGAACATGAAGGACTTTGAAAATGTAAGTGTAGATATCAAATTGTTGTTTCTAACAAATCGCTTCTGCTGCTTCTGCCCCAGCCAGATGCAGAAGGGCGCTGTGTTTTGCAAGAATTTGTTCCGTAAATATACAGTCAGCCATTACTGCTGCTGGCAAGGTCAGCAAATCCCAGCTTTGGGCACTTGGTATGTTGCTGGTGTCCTGACGATGAACAGGTGACACATTGCACAGTTGAGGAAAGCTAACATTTGTCAAGGGACTAACGGTAATGCAAGGCATGTTCTTTATGACCCTTGGCTGGTCTTTGCTGTATAACTCTTGAGGTATTTCATGTATCCCCATTTTAGAGATGAGGAATCTTAAGATGAGGAAAGACCCATTTATAGTCATGTAATATGTAAAGGGAAGAGCTGAGATTTGCATCTAGGTTTTTAATGATTCTAGAGCTATTGTTGTTTTGCACTGCTTCATGTCTCCCCATTCATTTTATAGACTTTGTTGCTGTCGAATGGAATATGAGTAGCCTCTTACAGTACTGTGTGGCAGTTGTCTGCAAATGGATTACTCGGTGATAGATTTAGCTCCTGATACCTAATGTCTTCCAGCACTGTGTCTTTCATTTGTTAATGGAGGGGGTTTGTTGTCAAGTAATAGGAAAATAAGGTGATTTTCTCCATTCCAATTCTCTTTAACAAGTTACCTGCTCAATGCTCTCATTTATCTTGGGAAGAATTAGACTCTTCTTCATTTGTAACCAAATGAAATCCACACTATGCAAGACACGGGAGATATTTATCAGAGAAAAGACGGAGGACACAGAGAGAAGGGCGCTCCACAATTATGTTTCTCTCTTCCCAGTTGTCTTTACAGAACAGAGTGGTGCTGTCTCTGGATTTAATTTAGAATACTCATTACTGCTAATAGTTATCTGCAAACCACCAGTGACCAATTGAAGAAATGACTTGTCAGATCTCTAATGGAAACAAGTAATTTCTGAGCTTAGAGTTGTTATAATTTCAGCAATACAATGAGATCTATGCTGTGGGGTCTGGGGCTTCAAACGAATGAGATTTGATTATTCCACATCGTGTATAATTAAAATATGCTCTGCTGTTAAATGGTTGTTCCTGTTTTATCATAAGAGTAATAATAGCTACTGTTTATTGAGCTCTTGCTCTGAGCTGGGTATTTTGTGTTAAGTTCTGTGTATATATTCCTTTAATATTAAAGCAGCTTTCTAAATTGAGAGCTATTACTTGTTTTTGAAGGGTACCATTTTAAATTTTACTTCTAGATGGGAAGATTTAACAGAATTGTAAAATTTTGGTTTCACTTTTTGTTGTCTGCCTTTTGAACTAGAAAGAGTCCTGGATCCCACTCTTTATTATACGTAGGAGAAACTGAGGCTCAGGGATGCAAAGTGGCAGAGCTTCTTTCAGAGACAATCTATGTTTGCAGAGCCAGACTGCCTTTGTGTCCACCTCTGCTTGGTGATTTTGGGCTGCTCTGTGCTTGCTTCCCCTTTAAAGTGGGTGTACCGATGGGCTGGGCTTCGAGGAGCTCCTGGGAGGACTGATGAGCACAGCATGTATTCCTAGCACAGAGTACATTCCATGTTTTAGCTCTTTCTCCTCATTATTATTGTCATTTTTCCCCACTCTGCCATGTGATTCAACTTTCTCTTGCACAGACACTCTTGATGGCCTAAATCCTACTTTATTTGAAGGTGAGAGAGAGCCTTCTATGCCAATATGTTTTAGGATTTATGTTTTTTTCTTTATGACTGTGGTCCTTTGCCTGCTGTTAGTTTTTTATGGCATTAATATTTTTTATTGTACCATTTTCAAGAGCAAATTCTGTAGCTGAAATTGAAATGACCACACTATTTTCAGTGTGTCCCTTTTAGGTCTTTTATAAGTCACTGAAATTTTTCATTTGGCCTCAGGTTGATATAGTAGCTCAGGCCATAGATCTTTGCGTGGTGGTAGACCGAACTTTCTGTGGGGTGCTCATAGGAAATGTGTTTGGCATCTAAGGCTAATTTTTTTTTTTTGGTACTGGGGCTTGAATTCATAACTTCACCCTTGCCAGGCCGGTGCTTATGCCACTGAGCTAAATCCCCGGCCCCTCTAAGGCTAATTTTACACTCAGCGTATATTTTAAAGGGGACTAGACTTAAAGGAGAAACTCATTATTCCTCTATTCTAGTCATTAGCAGTTGTGGTTAGTCCCTAAAGAGTTAAAGATATCCTATTACAGTGATACATGTACACTCATATTTATAGCAGCACAATTTTATAATAGCTAAATCTTGGAAACAGCCTATATGCTCATCAACTGATGAATAGATAAAGAAAACATGGTATTTGTATACAATGTGGTACTACTGTACCACAAAGAAAGGATAACCTAAGGCATTTGTAAGTAAATAGATGCACCTTGAGACTGTAATGTTAATTGAAATAAATCAGACAGAGCCTTAAATATGGCATGATTTCTCCTATATGAAAAACTCGAAATATAAATAAAGAGCAAAGTAAAAGGTAGATGATAGGGAGTAGGGAGATCTTTTTCAAATGGGAAGGGGAACAAGGGGTGGAGGGAAGGGAGGCATGGGATGGAAAAAAAATGAAAATAGAGCTTTTACAAATAGGAAGGGCACCAAGAGTTGGAAAGAACAGAGAGGCATGGGATGAACAGTGGCTGAAAAAGCAATTGAAGTATGTTATGACAATGTACCACCTCCCAATGATAAATATAAACATTATTACTGCAGACACACCAATGAAAAAGTAGATGCACCAGGAGAGGTTCAGATAAGACATAGGCCCACTTACAGTTTTGCTCAAGTTCATCCATGCAATAAGCAATTTCTCATATATGCCCTACGCCAGCCTGCCTGCCAGAGCCTTGGAAATCTGCAGTGATTAAAGCCAGGTACGTTTCCTTGTTAGGAGGTGCGGAATCTAATTGGGATGGTAGCGAGGAACGTAACATGGTAAGACAGTGAAGTATGACCCAGGTGCTGTGGGGCCATGGAGGAGGGCCTCTGAAGGACAGGGAGGTCAGGCCACCAGGGATGAGGAGGAAGGGGGCAGAGAGGCCTGGGAGAGACTCGCAGGGACAAGGTCTTGTGCAGGATTGAGTGAGCACACAGGGCAGAAGAGTTCAGGGACTTGTAAGTTCCCTTTGGCTGGAATGAGGCTCTATCAGGGAAATGAGGCCACCGAAGCAGGCAGGGGCCAGATCCTGCAGGTTCCTGAATGTTATACTGCTTGCTTTGAGTTTTGTTCTAAGGTGAAGGGGAAACCAGTGATGGGTTTTAATACGGGGAGGGAAATAACCATAATTGTGCTTTCCGAGATTGCCCAGGTTGACAACCGGTGAAGAAGAGGGTTTGGAGGGAATCAAGGCTGCTGGCAAGGCGATGAGGTGGAAGCTGCTACGGTGGGGTGGGGTGTGGGGGCAGAAAGCTGGGAGCTGAGGGGCTGTGATGATCCGTCGGGCCAGCTCACACTGGAGGAGCTGCAGCATGGTGCCATCCGTCTGCTCATTGGACACACGCGTTTGGGGAGCCCTGCGGGATGGGCTCTTCATCAGGCTGGGAAGCCAGACCTTCTGGCAGGAGACCTTGCACCCTCCTCTCTGTGCTGCAGGCACGCTCACTGACGTGTGAGCCTTCCTTTGGTCTTTAACCTGGGGACGCATGGTCCACGGTCCTCCTTAGATGTTGATGTTGTCACTTATGCAGGAGGGCAGGAAGTTGGTGAGTCAGTTTGGTCTATAATAGAACCTTCTCACTGGTCTTTTCTAGACAGTAATGTCGTGGGGAGCTCCTGTGTTGAAGGAGGCCTGGCGGAGGTAGTGTTTTGTGAAGCCCTGTGCTTCTCTGTGGTGAAATGTTCTAAATGTTAACATTTTTCTTGTCTTGCTTTCTTTCTTTCTGTCTTGTCTGTTTTTCTTTTCATCTGTCTTTCTGTCTTTTTTGAGACCGGGTCTCACTATGCAGTTCAGGATGGCCTTGGGTTCACTTTTTAGCCCAGGCTGGTCTCAAACTTTCAATGGTCCTCCTACCTCAGCCTCCCAAGTGCTATGATTATAGGAGTGTGCCACCATGCCCAGCTTTTTTTTTTTTTTTAAATTTTAAGTTTAAAATTGGACCGAGGAACATCTGGAGTCTGCTGTGGTGTATATCCAGTTGGGCAGCTGCCTTTATCAATATATAGAAGAGTTTAATTCTGGCATTTGACAGAGAATGATATGGATAGTTTTTCATTTCAGTACTAATGGAAGGCATTATTTGATCACCAAAATATTTCACAAGAAAAGGTTTCCAGAACCTCATGTGTAAAGCGGGGCTAGAGTCTTTTATTCAGTTACAGGAGGATTAAAATGAATGGATTGGGTCATAATTTATATAATTTCCTACTGTGGAACATTTCAAGTTGCTTCTCATTTATACCTATTACAAATAAAGCTGTAATAAGTATCCTTTGTATATATCTTTTTAGAGTTATGTGATTTTTTTTTTAGGGGGTAAATTCCTAGAAATGAGCTTTTTGTATGTCAGATGTTTCATGTGCAAGTTGTATGTAACAAACAGTACATACTACAAAGAAAGATTGATTTTGGTGGATTCTCTCTTAAGAAACTGGGGAAACCTTCTGCGAGGTGTGGCTGAAGCATTTGTCACATCTTGTTCTTACCCCAATCTCTTTGTCTTTGTCCGTTGTTTGAATTTTTCATTCCCTGATACCCAGAGATGGTGGTGTTGTAGCCCTTATTCCTGTTTGTTGAAAATTCTTGGTCTCTGCTCAGGCAGATTTGAATGTCTTTTCTGGTTCGGCAAGGAGCTTTGAATCTTTTAAGTTCACTCTTTGAGCCAGGCATAGTGGCTCAGATCTATAATGCTAGCACTCAGGAGGCTGGGGCAGGAGTATTGCAGTGAGTTTGAGGCTGGCCTGAACTACATAGTGACTTCAGGACCAGGCTGCACTATGTGGTGAGACTGTGCCTCAGAAGATCAAAACCCAAGCAGAGACACTGCTCTTCGATGTTTGTGTTATCCACTGACAGTAGCACCTCTTGCATTTGTACAGCCCTGAAGCTTTCAGAACACCATGGCATTCTGAAACATGGAGTGGAAGATGACGAGAACTGGGTTTCAGGTCTGGTTTGGCCACTTCATGACATGAGTAGTGGTTTCCAGAATCTCATGTGTAAAGTGGGGCTAGAGTCTTCATTCAGTTACAGGGGGAGTTCATGAGTTGTGGTATGAAGAACCCCTAGCATGATGCTGAGCTTACGGTGTGCACTCAACAACACCAGCATCTCCTCTAATTTGAAGTTATCTTCACTGTAGCCACTGCTCCTGGGTTCTGCCCCATCAGTTTTTATTTTCTGCTGGTCCTTTTATGTTTGACTTTGAAATTAAATCCCTGACTTCTTGTTATGGTCCAGGAGATCCTACCCTGGGTGCTGAGAAGTGCCTTACCTCTCTGAGCTCAGCATGCTCCCCGCTCCCCTTGCACACAGTGCTCCAGCCGCACAGACTTTTCTTCCTCAACCACACCCAGCTTGTTCCTGTGCCTGGGACACCCAGTGTCCCTTTTGTTTGATTGTCTGGCTTCTGGACCTTCCTGCCTTGGCTGTAATGTGACCTGGTTAAGGAGGCTGTCCCTAATTCCTTTCCTCCACTCACTGTTCCCTCTTCTGCCAGGGACTCCAAACTGCATTATGTCCTAAGTCCTTAGTATGCTTGTTTATCTTGTGTCACCTCTACCATATGTCTAGTACCCAACATTAAACCCAACAAGATGATAGACACTTAATAAATATGTGTTGATTGAAAGTGTGACCTTGTATGAGAAAACAAACTTATGAGTTGTGAATACTTTACATATTAAATGGAAAGAATAATACCTCACAGGATTAAATAGCAGTGCCAGGACAGCACCTGCCATATTAGGTCTTAAGTAAACGGGAGAGGGCTGCCGTGATCATTGTTAATCCAGCAGCTGGAGACAGTGTGGCCAGAGGGCGACAGACTGTAATGAGGTCAGATTTTTTTTTTTTTTTTAATCAGTACCAGGGATCGAACTCAGGACTGTGCACTTGTAAGGCAGGTGCTTATGCCTTACAAGCTAAATCCCCAGCCCCATGAGGTCAGATCTTATAGACCCGAAGTCACGAGGGAGGAAGCAGTGATGAGGCCAGGTACAGCTAGGAATAGGAACATGTAGCAGAGCCTGCAACAAGGCAGGACAACATGAACCAGATGGGCTGCAGACCAGTGCGAGGGCTGAGGACCAACTCTGCAGCTGGCAGAGGGAGGGTCATGGCCACTGTCTGTGAAAATCTCTGCACAGCATGGGGCCTTTGCAGAGCCTAACACATGGGATCACATTTAATTTACCAGTGGTGGGGCTGTCTGGTAAAGTGTTAAGCGCAGGTTCATTCGGGTAGCAGGAGACTTCTGTTTCATGGATTGAACTCTCTGGGTTCCCGTACCTCTGCACGTCCTGGCCATGTCCTCCAGAAAACCTGGCCAGATGGCAGGCTGGGCAGTGTAAATTTTTACAATCTTTTTGAAAGCTATTTGGAAAGAGATTTTGATAACCATAAAAATAAAATCACTCTTGAGCCCAATAATCCATTTTTGGGAAATTTATTTGAAAGAAACAACCTGGTAGAATGAAAAAGCTGTTCATGAAGGTGTTTGTTGCTACACAGTGTATAATTGGGAAAAATCAGCAACAAGGGAAATTATATATTATATTTGTCATCTCTTTTTGACTTCTTGCAACAAGCTTGTATTGAGGGTATTTCATGATGAGGAAGTGTACTTTGAAGAGTTTAAATGTCTTGTCCATGAGCTTGGTCTGATGGACAAACTGAAAGAGTCAGATTTTACCTCTTGTCTTTCTGATTGCAAAGCCTTTGTATTGTACTTTCCATTAGGGCACATTGAACCTACAAATGCTCAGTAGAGAAACAGTTAAATAATTGATTGCCAATCAATTTAGTGGAATTTAGTGTAGTCATTTAAAGGATGATTATGTGTGAGTGTGCAGCATCATGAAAATACTTGATATAATATTAAATGAAAGCCATGAAATGTACAAATTCACTTATAATTCTACACAACATGTATATTCATAAGCAAAGGCTGAAAAGCAAATGTAGAGAGGTGATTTCATCAGGCAGTTGTGTTCCAAGCATTGTTTCGGTTCAATTTTAAAACTCTGCTTATTGGTACAGTTTTGTTTGTTAGTAAACAGATATTTGCCTAGTAACAGCATTCTTAATGATTTGAAGACACTAGGGAGAGTACTGGCTTCTGAAACTAATTCCAGATTTTATTGACTCACATGGCTGCTGTTGGTGGAATTATCTTACAAGCAGTATTGTTTACCAGAGGTGAACTTTGAGCAGCAAAGGTGCATGGTCTTCTGTTGTGTCTGTGTGAGGCCTAAATGTTTTTGTTCTTGAAAGAGGGTAAAAAATTGTTTGTAATCCAGAGATCTGCTTACTGAGGGCTTGCATGAGAAATGGGTTTCTTTTTAAAGCTATGCCATGTTTACTGCTTGCTAGGTGCCAGGCTCTGCCAGGTGCTTGGCTCATTTAGTTGTCACAACACCCTTCTGCGGTAATTGATTTTATCCTCATTTTATAGATGAGCCAACAGTGGCTCAAAGCTGTTAAATAATCTTCTTAAAGTCACACAATTCACAAGGAGCAGTGGCTGGTAGTTTAGTCAGTTACTGCTGAGCTCAGAGCTGTGCTCCTGGCCCTCACGTTGGGAGAAAGATGGCCTGGTAGGGTGAGCTTCTGCTTTAGATGACTCTGCTCTTGCAAGCCAATGAAACTAAGGATTAGGCTTGCTCCACATTCCGTTGAGGCAGGGTTGTTGTTGTTCTGATTCTTTTTTATCCTCTTAAATTTTTGTTTTTCTTCCTTTTTGGATGGAGCTTGAGGCTTGGTATCTTAGTTACTTTTTGCTGAGACAAAATGCCCAACACCTAAAGTTAAAGGAGGAAAAGTTTGTTGTAGCTCAAATTTTGTAGAGGTTTCAGTCCGTAGTCAGCTGGATCCAAGGCAAGGTGGCATGGCAGGGGCGCATCATGGAAGAGAAATAGTTCATGGAGTGGCAGGGCAAGCGGAAGGCTGCAAAAGAGCGATTAGAAGTAAGCAGCGTCTTTCTGTCCTTTTATCCAGGGTGGCAGCCTTTTGGATGGTGCCACCCACAGCCAGGATGGGGTACGGCATCACACACCCTAATCCAGCCACCCACACGCCTTACCTGTGACTGCATGATGATTGTCAGGGACATCTCAATACAAGTCATGACACTCTGCAGGGTTTTTGATGGACAGTGGGAGTAGGAAGAAGCACCCCCCATCCTTCCCTCTCTCCCACTTCAGAAGATTCTACCTCATGATCATGTGCGGGTAGTTCCCGTTTCAGACGGCTGCAGTTCCACAGTAACACTTGAGTTCCCAGGGCTGGTATGTGGCAAGCACAGCCCTTGCTTTAGCTCATTTTCAAGCCTTCAGTTTCTAAGTCTTATTTGGTGGATTTTATATTTTAGGGTGTTTATTCCTACTGTGTGGCAAGCTGTTTTCAGTTTTTCCAATTCAATTTAAAATTTTTTTCTTTGAACTTGTTTCTTTTAAAGGGAAAGGAACACATGAGAGGAACATTAATATGATTTAAATTCTTATGCTGTGCCAACCACCACACTAAACATTCTGATTCATTTTCTTGAATCCTTATAATGGCTCAGTAACACAGGCATTATTATTATCAATATTTTATATCTAAAGGAATTGAGGCCAACAGAGTGAACTTGACTAAGGTCAAATTGCTAGTAAGGTAGTGTAGATATGTTAATTCCTTAATTTATTCATTTAACAGGTGTTGGTTGAGCATCTACTGTGCTCTAAATACTGTGCCAATCCTTCCAGGAAGTAGGCATGAAACATTAAGTCCTTGCCTGCAGAAATGGATTATATTCATGTAACAAACATAATAAGAAATAACAAACAGGCAGATACAAATAAGATACACACAGATTATGAATAATTCTAGCCAAAAAAAGTAAGATCAATGTGTTACTTGATGGTGTGACTTGATGGGAGTGGTGGAGATGGGAACCACTTGAAATTAGTTGTTAAACAGTCACATTGGAGCCAAGGTGGGAGGGATGAGACCAAGCCACCTGGCAGGTGCTGCGGGGAGGGCTTTGCAGGGAGACAAGAGCTTACTTAGCTTCTGTAAAAGCCAGAAAGGCACTGTTGAGGCTAAGACTAAACAGGGAGGAAGATGTTACCTTAGGAGGTTGGAGAAGCAGGTTGGAGCCAAATCATACACCACTCTGTTTGATCCCAAGAATGTCGGGGAAAAATAAAGGAGAATTTAAGGTAGAGAGTGATGTGGGCAGATTTGCGCTCATGGAGCTCTCATTGCATCATACGTATATGTGTCTGTCCCATCCCTCCGTCCAGCCACTAGCTGTTTGGTAACCACCTTATTTCAACTAGAATATACAAGATGGATCTGATTCCCTATCTTATGTAGGGGTGGGGGGAGGCAGAGAAGCAGTAGCCATTGGTACAATGTTGAGTGAGCATTTCTGTGACAAGGAAAGTAAAGGAAGCATTGAGAATGATCCCTAGGCCAGCCAGAGAGAACTTTGAGGGAAGTAGTATTAAGCAGAGGAATGACTGGCCCCCATTGAAAGGGGGGCACCTGTATTTCTTTGTATTTATTTGGGCCTGTCTGGCGTTTGCGTGACCTTCTGAAGGCATATTTGCCATTCTCATAATTCTTAAGCTTCTTTAAACCTATGAATAGGAGAAATGTTTTTTCAAGTGTTGTTAAGAGTTTTAGCATTGTGTACAATATGGGCACTCTAAGCAACTGCCATAAATATTTTATTGGTAACTAATAGAATAAGGTTTCTCTTCATAGGAAGCATCTGGTGGGATAGACTTTTTTGTTTGGATGTTTTATGTGCTGTTTCCTGGAAACATTTAAAAGGAGGCTTTAATGAACCTACCAATTGTTTCATGTACTGTGCTTGTTAGCAACAAAATTGAAACCTTAAGTATTAACAAGAGAACCAAAGTCAGATAATTTGAAAATATGCTGAATATAGAATATGCTTATTATTTTCTTTTATCTAGTCCTAAAACTGTTTCTTAAAAAGTTATTTTTTAAAATGCCAACAAAATATCTAAAGAGCTTATATGTATGGAAATGTATACACAATGTGTGTGGAAATGTATCCAGGTACAGGTATTCTCATTTTGCTACATTTCATTTTAGTTATCTTTTAAAACAAAGAGATTGAGCTGTAATTTGCACATAAAATAAAACAATAGTTTTAAGTGTTGGAGAATATTGATGCATCTCTTCTCTTGTAACTACTATTGTAATAGAAACATAATTATAGTAAATAATAAATATATTTAAGTTATAGTAGAGATGTGATTATAGTTTTTTAATACTTATGCACAGTTCTAGGCTCATGTAACCCATCACCACAGTCAGAATATAGAACAGTTTCGTAATACCAAAAAATTCTCGTTTTTTTTGCGTCTTTGTGGTTAAACCCTGTCCCTGGCAACTGATGTTCTGTTTTCTTCATCCCTATAATTTTGCTTTCCCCAGAATGTTATATAAACAGAATCATACAGTATATAATCTTTGAGGCTGGCTCCCTTCTTGCAGCAGAATGCTTTTGGAATTCATTCATGTTGTTTATCAGAGTGGCTGGGTACTGTCCGTATTATGGCTCGACTGTTTATTCATTCACCCTTTGAAGAATATTTATAGTTACTCTACCTTTTGGTGATTGGTAATAAATCTGCAGTAAATACATGTTTAGAGGTTTTTGTGTGGATATATGTTTTCATTTTTTCAGGATAAATAACGTAGAAATGCACTTGCTGAGTCATATGGTAAGTGTAGGTATTTGGTAAGAAACTACCAAATGATTATGTGATGTGGTTGAGCATTTTACTTTCCTTGAGCAGAACATGAGAATTCAATTTGTTCTACATTCTCATTAGCGTTTGGTATTGTCAGTTTTTAAAATATTGTAGTTTTAATTCGTACTTCTGTAAAGTCTAAGGATGTTAAAAATCCTTGCCATCTGTATATTTTCTGTGAAGTTTTTGTTCAAATTTTTTGCCTTTTTTTCCCAGAAAAATTGATTTGTTTTGGTTGTTTCCTTACAGTTACATTTTGGGAGTTATTTGTATTCTAGATGTGATTCCTATTTTAGATATGTGATTTGCAAATATTTTCTCTCTGTGTAGCTCGACTTTTCATGCTCTTAACCGGGTGTTTCTCAGACCGAGTTTCACATTTAATGAAGCCAGTTTATTGACTTTTTCTCCCCTTGAAGATCAGGCCTTTGGTGTTACGTTTAAAGAACCTTTAGTCTTACTCTAGATTCCAATAGTTTTCTCTTATATTTAAAAAAAATTATGTAGTTTTGTATTTTACATCTAGATCTGTGATCTAATTTGAATGAACGTTTGTTTGATTTGTGAAGTTTAGGTCAAGATTAATTTTTGTAGAAGAATGTTCAATTGTTTGTACACCGTTTGTTAAAAAATCAAGACAATTCTTTTTTTGTTGACTTGTCTTTCCATCTATGATAGAAATCATTTTGGCCACATTTCTGTGGGCCTATTTCATATTTTCTATTCTGTTCATTCTTCTTTTGCAAAATTGTTTTGATCCATTTAATAGGGTTTTTTTTTGTCGTTGTTGCCTAAACTAAATTTTATACTTAGTATGTTTGATTTACAAAAAACCCTGCTGAGATTTTGATTTGAATCGTGTCAGATTTATAGATAAATTTCAAGAGGATTGGTATCTTTATTAATTTGAGTATTAATTTGTGAAGCATATATTTTAGGCTTTATTATATTCGTACTTAGGTAATTCGCTTTTTGGGGCTATTATAAATGGCAATTAAAAATTGAGCTTTTGATTGTTCATTGCTAATATGTTAAAATATAACATATATTTCACTAGTGAGTACTAGGATTTTATTTAGTAGGCTCATTGTGTTTTGTTTCTTCCTTTCTAATCTGAATGTCTTTTATTTTTTCTTTCCTTATTATATTATCTAGGATTTCAAATACAGTGTTGTTAGGAATTATGAGAGATCTCCTTTCTTTATTCCCAGTGCTAGGGAAGCAGTGATTACTTTTTCATCCTAAATATGTTTTCTGTAGATATTTCATGTTTTTTGTGGATGTACTTAGTATGTTCATTTAATTTCTGGTTTGACTGTTTGTTTTTTTTTTTAATAAATGACTCCTGTATTTTATGAAACGCTGTTTCTACACCTATTGATATGATCATATTTTTAAAAATTTTTTAGGCTACTTATGTAGTGAATTATCTGAATTGACTTTCAGATTGTGAGTTAGTTTTATATTGCTTGGATAACTCATACATATGAATGATTAATCTGTTTATTTGGTAAAAAATTGAAGATGTTTTATGTTCATGAAGAATTTGGCCTGTAGGTTTCTGGTAATTACTTTAGTCTGGTTTTGGTTTCTTTCATAAAATGAAGTGAGAGAGGTCTCTCATCTTCTGTTTTCTGGAGGAGATTGGGGAGAATGGTGTTATTTTTCCTTTAAAGATTCAGTAGGAATTGCTACTGAAATCATCTCCCTCTGAAATTCCCTTTTATGTAAGCCTTTTAACTACAAAGTCAGTTTTAAACATTATTACATAACTACTTAGATTATCTTTTTTTGGTGAGTTTTAATCAGTGGCTTTGAAGGAATTGGGTTTTTTAAATTATGTAATTTATGTGCATAGTTATATGCATTATTCCTGTATATTTTTTAAGTATCTGTATTAGCAGACCCTTTTTCATTCCATTGAACAATGCCTCCAGCCTTCTTTCATTTTTGATATTGATAACTTGTATTTTCTTTTTTAAAATTTGTTTATTGATTATTTGATAAAACCTACTTTTAGAATTTATTTTTCTATTTATCTAATTTTTGCTCTGATGTTTATTATATCCCTCATTCTCCTTATTTAGCATTTATTTTCCTCTTTTTTCTTTTGAGGAAGATTAAATTATTGATTTTAGACTTTTGTTTCTAAACTGTTTGATGGTATACATTTCTCCAAAGTACTGACTTAACTGCATCCTATAAATTGTGATACACTGTGTTTTCATTTTAGTTTAATCACAGTGTCTTTTAATTTCCCTTAAGGCTCTCTCTTTGATGCGTGGATTGTTTAGAAATGTGTTGTTTAATGTCCAAGTATTTGGGGATTTTTCAGTTTACTTTTTACTGACTTTTAGTTTAATTGCATTATGGTCAGAGAACATAGTTTGGTTTCATTCCTTCCAAGTTTGTTAAGATTTGTTTTATGACCCAGGATATCTTTTTTTTTTTTTTTGTTGACTCAGGATATCTTGTCAAATGTCATGCTCCCTGTAGTTATTGAGTAATGTTTCGTAAATGTAAATTAGATCCTATTAGTTGATAGTATTATTGTTCAGTTGTTCTATATTCTTGTTGACTTTTTGTTCTACTTCTGTGGATTAATAAAAGAGGAGTATTGGTATTTCTAAGTGTAATTGGAGATTTACCCATTTTTCTTTTCAATTCTATTGGTTTTTACTTTATGAATTGGAAGGTATGTATAATTTTAGGCATATACACATTAGGATGTTATATTTTCCTTATTATTATGGAATGTGTTTCTTTATGCTTGAAAAATTTTCTTTGTTCTAAAGTCCATGGTTTCTGATACTAATAACCATGTTAACTTTCTGCAATTAGTGCTTACATGGTAAATCTTTTTAATTTTAACCACTTCTGTGATGATATTTAAAGTAAATTCCTGATGCGTAGCATGTAATTTTTTTCTTTAAATCTGTTACCATATTCTCTGTATTTAAAGTGGAATATTTATTCCATTTCCGCCTAACGTACCAGTGTGTGTGATTAGGCCTACCATTTTCTTACTTGTTTTCTGTTTTTCCTTCTTCTGTTTCTCTGTTCAGACCTCTTTCAGATTATTTTAGCATTCCATTTAAATTGTTCTGGCAAACATTTGCATTTATCTTTTTGTATCATTTATTTAAAAACTTAAATTTTAGTGACTGCTTTAAAGATTACAAAAGATGAGTGTAAGCATACATACATACACACACTTAACTTTTTATTTCACCACAAGGAATATGTGAAAATGTTACTACTGCCCACCTCCAATATGTATTATCCCCGTAGACTACATTGTAGTTTTGTTTTTGACAGTTACATGTGTTTTAAAGAATTTTGGGCTTTTTATTTGAATTGCTTCTCTGGGTAGCTGCCCAGGTATTTACTATTTGTTTTTTTTTCTTTCTTTCATTTCTAAAGTTCCATGGTTCCTTTTGTTATACTTCTGGTCAGTCTAAAGAACTTTTTTTTTTTTTTTTTGATACTGGTGATCAAACTCGTGACCTCGCACTTGCCAGGCAGGTGCTTATGCTGCTGAGCTAAGTCCCTGGCCCTGAAGAACTTATTTATCATTGCTCTTTATTTTAAATTAAATGTGATATGTGCAGAAAAACGATGGACTCCAAAAATTTAAAAAAGCACTTTATTAGCTGAGCTCAGTGGCAACACTGTCCCAGAAAGAAGCCAGGTTAAGTGCCCACTGAGCCAGGGGCTGCAGGGAGTTATAAAGTAGCAAGCCCCAAGGTCAGGGTCTTAGGACCAGTTTGTCTCCATAAAAGGTAATTTGGTTTAGTTTTACAGGAACCAGGGAGGTAGGGAGGGGGTCATATGGGGGGTATGTTACAAGGTTGCAACTTAACTGGCAATTTCACAAGTTTTACAGGAAGAGAAAAATAAGTATAGCACATTTTGGATTTTTGAGTTTATAACGAAATCAGTTGATTTTTTTTTTTTTTTTTGAGACAAGATTTTGCTGTGTAGTTCAGGCTGGACTTTAACTCATTGTGTAGCCCAGGCTAGCCATGAATTTGTGATCCTGCAGCCTCAGCCATCTGACTGCTGGGATCACAGGCATGTGCCACAATATCCAGCTAATTTCTTTTTATAACAGATTTATTGCTGATGAATCCATTTTTCTTTGTGTTATATTTGAATTTTTTCCTACTTTAAAATGAAGAAAGAATAAAAATAATACAGAATTTCAAAACAAAATAATAGGTTAACAATGGTTAATATATTGTGTATTGTTATCTTCAAAGTAATTGCTCAGATTACAAGACAGAGTTATAAAAAAATGATCAAACAGTGAAAACACACAAAAAAAGTCTTCATTTTGTCTTTATTCTTCAAGGGTAGTTTTAGTGGATATAAAATTGAGGCATAACAGATTTTTGTCAGCGTTTTAAAAATGCTGTTCCACTGCCTCTGGCTTTTGTGGTTTTGATGAGAAGTCTGCTGTCATTTGAATCATTGTTCCTTTCCCTGTACGTAGTCTGTCATTTTTTTTAGGCTGCTTTTGAGAGTTGCTTTTACTCTTCTTGGCTTATCCAGTTTGGTAATTGATAAGCTGCTTCTGTATGTCTTACATTTTTTTCTAAAATTAGAACATTTTAAATTATTATTTCTTCAAATATTTTTTCTGTATCACATTCCTGTTTTTATTTGTCTTCTATTTTTTCAGGGACTTTAATGAATGTTGAACTTTTGGGTATTGTCTTAGAAGCTATGTTAAGTTTTTCAAATTTTCTTTTCCTTTATTTTTGTATTGAATGACTTGTTGATCTATCTAAGTTCATATTCATTTTTTGAGACCATCCGCTCAATTGGTTTTTTAGTATTGCATTTTTCAGTTTTAAAATTTCTATTTGGTTCTCTTTTATGCTTTCTGTTTTGCTATTGAGAATTTTTATCTTTCATTCATTTTAAGACCATATATCCTAATGTCTTGGAACATGACTTTACATATTATGAATATCAGTCCCTTGACTATAAAGAATTTTATATTTTGATATAGTCAAATGCATTTATTTCCTTCTCCAAAACCCTGTGAGATTGATTTTATTATCTGTGTGATAGAGATGAAGAAACTGAGGCTCAGAGAGGTAGTGTGGCCAGGGTTGCAGCATGAAAAAATTAAGATTGACCTTGATATTGTCTCCAAAGTCCTGGTGATTCTGCATTTACTTTGAGAAGTGAGCTTGGGTAGTGATTTTGAGAATGGAAAGGGAACAGCAGATGCATGGCTATAGTGTGGGCAGACATGCTGGATTTAGTAAAGCATCATCAGCACTTGTCACAATTTCAGACAGTTTTAAAAAAGATTTCTCTCGTCTTTTATTAAATTCTTTTGATTTTGCCTGTACTCCTGCACTTGAGAGGTTGAGGCAAGAGGACTGCTGTGAGTTCGATGTCAACCTGGGCTATAAAGTGAGTTCAAAACCAGCCTGAACAACATAGCAAAACTCTGTCTCAACAAACAAACAAACAAACAAACATTTCAAAAGATAAAAAAGAATATATAGCATAGTTCCCATACATCATTCTGTCAAGCCAATAAATATACATTCAAGCTCAGCCCCCATTTTGGAAGTATGCGATGAATTATTATTATTTTTTTTTTGTATTGAGGATTGAACTTAAAACTGTGTGCTTGCAAGGCAGGCACTTATGCCACTGAGCTAAATCCCCAGCCCAAATGAATTAGTTTTTGAGTCACAGTTTGGTCCAAGGTCACTAAAACTGTTTTAATTAGAACGTTATACCTTTTGTTCACTTTCGTGTTCTCCATTTACATACTCTCTCGCCTACCTTTTATTTAAATGATAATATACCATATAAGTAACAGTCTGTATCAGTGATGACAAACCTTTTAGAGCTTTCAGTGATAGCAAACAGCCAGCTGAGGCAAACATGCCATAGGTTTGCCACCAGTGGTGTATATCATGGTGTTATTTTGTTTTTTCAATTTTAAAGAGAAAAAAAAAAAAACAGTGATACAGAATTTCAAAACGAGATAATAGGAAATTAACAGTGGTTAATATATTACATATTGTTATCCTCAAAGTAGTTGTTCAGATTACAAGATATAAGCATGCATAATTGCTCAAACAATATAAGCACAAACCATTTTTTTAATGAACTAAAAGAAAGCAGTAATATAATGATCTTTGCTATTTTTCATATAAATACATATATAAAATATATGTTTTCTTTTCCCTTCCTTCTTTTTTGCTTTCACCCTTCTCAGTTGTTGCTTCCTTTTGAGCAGTTTCTTTCCCTTTCACAATATATATATATATATATATATTACAGATTTTGGATCTTACTTTTTCAATTTCTTACACTGTGGAGACAATATGATGTTAAATGCGAGTTTGATTTATTTCACTTATGAGTATGGTCTCTAATGGCATCCATTTACCTACAAAAGCCTCAAGTTCATCCTTCTTTGTAACAGACTAGTACAGCATTATATAAAAATAGCACATCTTTTTTATCCATTCCTCAGTTGATGGGCATTTAGGTTGTTTCCAAGATTTAGCCATTACAAATTGTGCTGCTATAAACATGGGTGCACATGTATCGCTGTGGTATATCATAGTGTTTTTATTTAACAATATTGTGGAGAAAATTTGCTATAGGAGTATACAAAGTGGTCTTTTTTTATTGGTTCTATAATATATCACCAAGTGGAGATAACCATAGATTAGTTGACTTTTAATAATTTAAATTAACCATAAAGTATAGGACTTTAAAAACCTTTTGAGGTATAGTATACCTACAGGAACACACACATATATGAACAGTTCAATGGATTGTCAAAAAAAAAAACAAACAAAAAAAACCAAAACAACCCTCACTCCTGTAACTATCATCATTGATAAGAAATGAAGCATCAGCATCAGTCTCCTCCTTCCTGGCTCCTCTCAAGTGCCACCTACTCTTTCTCTTCAAAGGTAACTGTCACCCTGGACTATTTTCAAGATTTCTAAATTTTAATGGTGCTTTCTCTTTTGTAATCAGTAAGTCCTCTGTGGGAGGATATCTTGAGACTGAATATATTGTTTTACAGTATATTCATCATCTGTTTAATGTTGATGATTCTTATGTTAATCAGTTATTACTATAGAGGTCAATTAATGATGATTTTCTGTTCCTTTAATTTTTTTACACTGATGAATTGAATTTTTTATGTAAAGGGATTCCTCTCTCCCTTCTCTTTTCTTCCTATGTCATTGGTGTGGAGTCATGAATTCTTTCTTTAGTCAAGCATCATTCACTCCTGTCATTATTCACTATCCTAAATTTGGCTGCTGGGAACCACTTAATTCTTCTGGGGGGTATAATTATAGCAAAGGTAAGTACTTTCTAGTAAAGATAAGCACTCCATAGTATTCAACATTCAAATCCATTTGGTAGCCTTGGAAACTATGGGATTAATGTGGGTACTATTTGTTGGAACCTCTGCCTTTTGTTTAATTTAGATAACCCTTCTGTGCTTATTTTTCAGCAAATCACTGAGCTGAAGAAAGAAAACTTTAACCTAAAGCTCCGCATCTATTTCCTTGAGGAAAGAATGCAACAGGAATTTGATGGCCCCACTGAACACATCTATAAAACTGTGAGTGGCCCACTTCACTCTGCTGTTTCTTTTCTTTCCTTGTAGTCGTTTCAAGCAGGTACTTGACTGATACTTGTTTTCAGAGTTAACTTGAAAAGGCAGAGGGTGCTCTCATTTAATTTGGATTGATTATGATGGGTATAAAGCTATTCAGCTGACCATTATATTAAGCAAGAGGCACATGATTAATGTTAAGGAATTCTTTTACCCTCTTTCTAACATCAGCATTCTGTTTCACTGTCTTTATCTCAATTGTCTGTTCATAATTATTTATTATTTAGAAATGGGCTATGGACTATTAGAATGGCTTTGGAATCGATCCTGGTAACCAACTAACTGGGGTAACTTTAGGCAAGTCGCTTCAGCTCTCTGGGCTTGCCCCACACTTGAGTGATAATCTCTGTGTCACAGGGTCATTTGTGTGGATTAAAATGGGATGACAGCTGAAAAGCTCCACACACAGTCAGTGCTTGACAGTTACCGTCACTGTCTTAGGGAGGATTCCTTTGGCTGCCCAGAGTTCGGATTGTCAGTTTTTCTGTGGTTTGACTTTTCTGTATTCTTTTGTGCTTGCCTAGAACTGTCAAAAAAAGAGCCCATTTTTATTTGAAGTCTTGACCTGGAGGTCTTTGTCTGAAAACAACCCTTGGTTCTGAAAGTTCAAAAAAGAACTTGGCTTTCTTGAAAAGACATGAATACAAACAATATTTTGGTGCCCATTTCTTAGCTCTTTCTGGTAGATTAGCCCTTGGCCTGGGAATAATTCTGTCTTTTGTCCTCTGAAATTTGTACCAGTGGAAATTTTTGAAGAGAGAAAAAGAGCTCTCCTTGAGTTTCAGCAGAGGAGTTTAAATGGACTTTTCTTGAAGAGGGATTGTTCTGTCCTGAGCCTTTTCAAGAATTGAAAAGCTCCCTTGTTCCTGAAGGCACAGTTTTTTCGATGTGTGTATGTGTGTGTGGGGAGTGTAGAAAGGCAATGAGGATGTTTCCTTTTTTGGAAGGGGGTGGTGGTGAAATCAGAATTGCAGAGGAAATTGCAGTGGTCTAAGGCATTTTATGTGTAAATTACATGGTCATGGTCTCTGAACTTCTGGGCTAAAGCATGTCGATTGCCCACGGTGTCAAGCACCATCTTGGATGTTTGTGTTTGTCATTTTGTAATTCTTGGGACACTCTGTGCAGTGGAGATTATCCTCCTATTACAGAGAGAAAACTGAGGCTCAGGAAGAAAATGAAGCTTAGGAAGATCAGTAACTTAACTGATGTCAGATAACCACTGTATGAGGTGGATTTTGAGCCCAGATCTGCCGATCTTTTGGTACTATGCTGCTTCAGTTATTCTTTCCCATTATCTGACTAGGTGGGCAG
Source organism: Cavia porcellus (assembly GCF_034190915.1). NCBI lineage: Eukaryota > Metazoa > Chordata > Mammalia > Rodentia > Caviidae > Cavia > Cavia porcellus. Next base: position 167,649,479 of record NW_026947484.1, read on the forward strand.
ATTTAATTACCCTTTTCCCCTTTTCAATTAGGTTTTAAAAAACAGACTGTACAATGAAAAGATGTTCTCCCACTCTTGGATCCTAGATCTAACCAATATTATTCCTTATACAGAGGACTTTTATGTCTATAGAAAGAGGTATCTGATGAATGGGATATTAGCCTTGAGCAAAGCAGTCTAATGAATATGTTCGTTTTCTATTCTTTTTAAATTTGGTAGGCTGAGGTGCCAGTTGATTTGTCGGAAGACAGAGCTCTTAGAATATACTGTATCAACTCCAAAGTTGAAGCTCTCTGCCCTTGTGAGAGTTGGAAAAGGAATCTTCTGTTTTAGGGCATTTCTACAGCTTTCACAGAGCATTGCTGAAGCCATTTTATACTGCCGCTCAGTATCCTTTATGCAAAGGTCACTTGTTCCTCATATCAGACTTCTTTAGTTCTTGTGTGACAGTAAAAAAAATAATCAAGGCTTTTGTCATTTGCTGGCTTAGTTATGTTCTCAAATCTCCTGTGTTGTGTGGGCCTTTTCACTTGATTTTTAGGGGTGTCCAAAAGGAATAGCATTGGCTTTCCTACCTCCTGGATTTGTGCTTCTATGGACAGGTATAGTGTCATACCTCTAGATTTGTATTCCTTGGTAGTGCACAGGCTGGGCCTATGCCTGTCCTATTTATTCCACCATCTTCAGTGCGAGGTCTGTCACAGGTGCTTGGTAAGTGTAGAGGGAGGGAATGAATAAAAGAGTGTGCACTGACTTACTTTGATCTCTTTCTGGACTTGGAACCCATGAGATTCTGGTTCCGTGCTGTGACCTTTTCACTCTGGCTGTGGTTTTGACTTGTGATACTTGCTCTCCTAGGGCTGCTTGTGAGGAAGGAGGGAGGTATGGCCTTTGAGATGATAAATTTTATTGGCAATGTTGTTTTTATTTAAAATAATATACATGTTATAGTATAGAATGTAAAACCAACATGAAATTCTAAATAGGAGAGAGAATTGAGAGAAATCTCAGATTTACAGCATTCCTCTCCAAAAGTACACACCCAGAACACTGTCTCCACTGCATGAATCCACCTACTATTCCTTCTGGGATCCATTCCTGGGGAAGCGTCAGAAGCCTACTGTTGTTCCACTGTCTCACACAGCTTTCCATCTGCCAAAGATTCTGTCCTTGGATTCTCACATGAGTTATAAGCCCAGGGCCATGTGTGAATCCCTTTGTTCCGAGTTAAGAGAGAGACAGTTAGTTGGAGAACACCACAGTGTCCTATTCAGTTGTGGCTGTTTTTGTAAATGAGTGCCCTGAAATCTTATACTGGAATAAGACAGGCCATGCTGTGGCCTTCCACTTATCCATTATTATTTTTTTGTAAGTTGTAACGTGTTCCCACTGCTGCAGCCATCACATGCATGATTGTAAACAACCAGAAGTAATTGCCTTGGAATGGTAAAAGCAAAGAGTAAATTTACTTGGTGGAGGGCAAAGAACTTTTAAATCAGCCTCACTCGTGTGACATTTATGCTTTGATATTTGAATGCTTTGGCTGTTAGGAGCTTAGAACATGTACATAGTTGTTCCAAGTCTTGAGAAATCCAGAGCTTTCTTTTGAGACCACCAGTGTTTAATAATTCCCTTTTGCCTGTGCCTTGGGGCAAATGAGGGTTTTGAATCTAACATCTGCTATTACAAGCACTATAGGGATTGTAAGTCTTGTGTCTTACACTGTTTCTTTTCTTTCCTTATCTTGTGTGGAAGAACATTGAGCTCAAGGTGGAAGTAGAAAGTCTGAAGAGGGAGCTCCATGAGAAAGAGCAGCTGCTTATCAAAGCCTCGTGAGTACCTGTCATCTTGTCAAAAACTTGGAAGTCTCCAGGGCTTCTTGTGGTAGCTACTAGGCTGATCACTAACACAGAACCACTGCATTTCTAAGCCATTTGTTCTCTAGCTGGCCTTCAAGGACCCTCCAGGAGGTTGTACTTTTTATTTAATTACTTATTTTGCAACCACCTTTTAAAGTCTGACACATGGAAGGTGAAGAGATCCTAAGTGTACAGTGTGATGGATTTTCATGAACCATACATGCCGTGGAGTCATCTGGGTCAGGAAGTGGAGCATTACCAGCCCTTAGAACCCCACTCTGCTTTCAAGAACTTAGCCTTTTCCCCTGTAATGATCATTGCTCTGATCACTGTTACTGTGATTGCTTAGTTCTGTTTTCAAATTTTATATAAGTGAAATTGTAAAATATGTACTCTTTTGTGTCTAGCTCCTTTCCTTGGTAAACCATTACTGAGAATGGGAATCGACATTCATTTTCCTTGCTGTAAAAGTCAAGTATATCTGAGGAGGTACAGGAAGGTGAGGCAGGGGATTAGGAGTGGCTCCCATCAGAGTTAACTGATGTTAATATCTGTTACAGATACTGGAGTTCCTTGTAATGGTTTGTTTGAAAGGGGTTCTGTTACTTAAAAAAATTTGAAAACGAGCATTTTCATTAATTCATGTAATCAAGCAGTCTTTGAATAACAAGCATAGTTTAAAGAATGCAGCCTATAAATCAGTTGGTTCTTCATTCATTCATTACTAGTTATCGTGTAATTACCTATGTGCCACACACTGAGAATCTGAAGTCACTGCCTTCTTCCCAGAGACTAGTGAGAAGTATGTCACAGCTGGAGATGAGTGGCATGTAATGGAGGGGCAGTGACAGAGGGCATTTATGGGAAAAGTGAGGACACTCCGATGTGCTCAGTTTTGCTCAGTTTCCCATTACATGTGGAAACCTCAATTCCCATGGGGTTCTGTACATGCCTTGATGCTGAGACAGGGATGGAGTGTTTGTGGCCTTGTGTGCGAGTTTGTATGCGTCCACCTGGCTGGTGAAGGCCCTTTGTGATCTGATCAGATTTATTAACTTCAGGAGATATTTATTAAGCAGCATGAGAGCATTCCTCTGCCCAGGGCTGTCTGCAAGCTTATGTGGAAATGCTTCACTTGTCCGAGTGGGCAGCAGAGCTCCTGCTGGGTGTGGAGGGCCAGGAGCATGCAGTCTGGCTTAGGGCACAGCAGCCCTGCTCTAGACCAGGCCAGGATAATTCTTTTCATTGCCACAGGTCCAGCAGCTGGAAGTTGGCCTGTGTTGGCTTTGAGCAGATTAGAAGCCCAGGCTTGTCTTCTGAATTATGCTGAACTTGGACACATGGTATTTTCTGAATGAGCAGATGAATTAATAAATACAACCAGATTAACAGGCTTTTTTTTTTTTTTTTTTTTTTGGGTGGTTTTTGTTATTTTTTGGAAGCACATCACTCTCTGGGCAGTAAAACGAATCAGCTTTACCAGACCTAAAGATCAGTAATAGAATTTGATCTGTTTCATACTAATTTCCATGCCTGCTGCAGGTCTTGGCTGGGATTTGATTTCAGCTAGGCATTTATATGTGGAAACCCTAACTCACAAGGGCTTGTGTGCATGCCTTAGTGTCAACACGCAAGATGGCCTTGAGGGCCTGTGTGTAAGTTTGTATGTGCCTGGCCTGCTGTTGAAAGCCCTTTGTGATCTGACCAGGTTTATTAAGTTATTCAGGAAATATTTATTACATAGCTACTGTGTGTTCCATGGGACAAGGTTGCTGGGGATACGTGGAGGTTACCTACATTCCAGTGGTGGTGATGATGATAAAATATCTGCAGTAATAAACGTATGCATAGAAATTGAGAGAAGTATAAAGAGAAAAATAAAGGAAGCATGTGAGTTTACAGCTGTGGCAAGGAAAAGTGTCCTTGAAATCTGAGTCATAAGTAGGGATTAAGCAGGTAAATGGATGAGGTCTTCAAGGAGAAAGGAACATCTGAGGAAATGCGAGAAGACTAGAACATTAACAATGTGGTCTTTATCCTGAGATCAAATAAGCAAGTGTCACTACGAAGAAGTTTCCTTGTTTCGTTATTGCTATTCAGACCATTGGCTGGTGGGGAGCAGGTGGCAGAGGGAGCTGAGTGGAGCCTGGGAGATGCGTTAGGAAGCCAGTCCAGGCGGTGAGGCGAGAGCTAGGTGTTGGACTCAGTAAGTGGTGGGTAGGGAAGAACTATGGGGAGCAGAATCAGCAGCTCTTGGTTTTGGACAAGGAGAGGGATGTCAAGGACAACTCCTGTCTGGGGTTAAGATGAGGAGCTCTGTTTAAGAGTGATTCACAGTGACTTTACTTCTTCAGTGTCCTCTCCACACTAAACACCTCTTTGTTTAAAGCACAGCTCAGAGATGCTGTGACTTTTCTCCTTGCTGCTGCTCTGACTTTGCCCTGGCAGATCTCTTCCCTCTTGGCAACCCGCCCCTCCCAGTGCCCTCCCACCACCTTCATAACGATTCAAAGGTGGCTCACACACAGCTCCCCCACTCCACATCAGCCTCTTCACAGCCTTCGCTGGCATACAGTGACCATCCCTTCTGTAGTACTTTTCCGTTTATAAAGCACTTCACATCTATTAATGTTGCATCCTTATCCTGGGAACTGTGCAAATGTCACGGAATCCCTTCATTGTATAGGGGAGGAATGTGGGTCTGGGGAAGGGAAGAGCCATGAGTCCCAGCCAAAATGTCAAAATTGTGACTAGAACATGACGTCAGATGTCAGGTCCAGCACTAAGTTTCATGTTCTGTTTTTCAATTTTCATGTGTAGATGTAGCTTATGAACAGTACCTCTGTAGGGTTGTTCAATGACAGGGTCTACCCTGTGACTGCTGAGTGTGCTTTTCTCTTTGTCCGTGACTACCCAGCATCCACAGTGTGTCTGTAGTTGATACTGTTGATGGGAAAACATTTTTATTCATGTGCTGCCTCTGGCTCTCTTTTTCAGTGTTGCAGTTTTGGTTGTGTATGTGGGGACATATGGGTTGAAATGGGATCTTTCATAAGAAAAACTCCAGTTTTTCCTTAGAGAACTATAATTACGGTGGAAAGAATTGGAGGAAATGTTGAAGTAATGAGTATAGTGTTTGTAGAATGTTCTTTCTTTGTGTTGAGTGGAAAGCTGGATTAGATGAATTTCCCCTTACCTCTTAATATTGTCTCTTGGCCCATATTCTACACGAAAAGAAAGGGTAAGGTGGGCATGGTGGCGTATGCTTGTAATCCCAGCAGTTGGCTCAGGCAGGAGAATTGTTGCAAGTTCAGCCTGAGCTACACAGTGAGTTCACTGCCAGCCTAAATTACATACCAAGACCCTGTCTCAAAAAGCAAACAGGCAGAAAGGCCGGTAGATGGAACTACCAGTGGTGAAGATCCACTTAGTCCCATGCTTAGCACCTGTGTCTGGAACATACTTTATTGAGTTTGATCTTTACAGTTATGTGAGGCAATCTATATTCTCATTTGCATGCAGAGAAAACTGAGGCCCAGAGGAGGAGGTGAACTTGCCTGAGCTAGTAATCAAGATGAGTCTGATTAGTTGCAGAATCCATTCTGCCTTACCATGAAGCAAACATATTTGTTTGTTGGTTTGCTGTTATTATACTTATCAGTTACAGTAAGGGTACATTAAAAAGAAAAGCAGTCATATTGTTGAGAGTAAATTTTATCTCTGCAGCTTTAAAACATAAACAGAAAAATAATAATTCCATTAGCAGAGGAAAATTGTACCATACTGCTGAGTATAAATTTTATTGCTACAGTAACTGAAAAATACAAGGATGATAAATGAAAAGTTGGAACATTTATTATTGAGAATATATTTTATTGGTATAACTAAAACACAAACAAATGGAATAATACCAGTGGTTGTTAAAAATTGTAGTCAGCCTCTTGACAGAAGATGTGATTCAGCCTGTAAAACGCCACGGTTCCATCTGGCTGATGGGAATAGGACCCTGCACTCTGGCCGGTTGGGTGCGGGTAGGAGTCACAGAAGAGAGCTGTTTTATGAGGGGGATCCAGAAAGCCCCAGTGCTAAGTCATTTGTAAATGTGTAGTGAAGATTCAGGAGTACAACAGTCCAGTTACGTACAGCTCAGACAGGAGGGCTGTCTGGTTTAGAATTCTTTTGGATATCTGTGATGCTCCTTGAGTGACAGAAACGATTATGAGTCACCGTGTGTCTGCGAAAGCACTGATCCAGAGTGAGCCAAGGGAGTGGGGGCTGAAGACACTTAATGGCATTAATCAGGAAGTGAGCACAGTGGCCTTGGTTCCGGCCAGGAGATCTGTTTTCAGCAGAGACCCCAGCAGAGGGGTGGCAGGAGGCCTCTCACAGCAACTCTGTGGGATCCAGAGCCGCCTACCCTCAGAGGAAGGGCCAAGCGTGCAGAGCGCTCAGCTTCGGCAGGAGGAGGCCCCCTGCGTGTTAGCACATTAATGCTAAGCGATAATCATCTCATTTTTCACATGAGGAAACTGAGGTATAACAGGTGACTTACTGAGGCTGGGTAATTTACCCAGAGACACACTGGGGATAGAACAGAGCAGGAATTTGGAAGCAGAGTTCTCTGGTGTCAGGCTTGTGTTCTTCCTTCCTTTCATTGTTCATGGCGAATTCCCTTAGTGTGGTATGAAACTGGGACCTTTTGAAGCTTTCCTAATAAAAGGAGAAATGGATGTGAGTAAAGTATTTGTGGGTAACTCCTGTTTGAGACTTGGGTGGCACGTGTGGCCCTCTTGATTTTCCATTGTTTTTAGTCACATTCAGGCCACATTCACACAGGAAGGTCTGGTCACACAGCTCTTAGAGAAATTTTATATACTCCTAAAGTAGGGCACCGGAGGCTTGCAGTGAAGAGATTTTTTTTTTTTTTTTTTTTTTTCTCGTGCAGTTTTTCTGAGAAACTAGCTTTAGGTGGAGCCATTTCCTCTATTATCCTGCTTTCTGGGAACCTGCAGTCATTTAGCAGTCTGATGAGGACCGCTTAGCGTGTTGAGCCTTACATCCAGCAGTGTTTTACTTTTGGCATAGTGAGTGTGGTCCTGTGTGTTGGTGTGCCATCTCTAGCACTGATTGTCATGCAGAGACAATATTCCAGGTGCTGCAGCAGTGTGTGCTGTACATTTTATGTTGCAGGAGCGGAGTGTAGAACGCTTGCATAATCTCCCTTCTCCATGCTCTGAGTGGTAGCTTGTGCTCGCAGATTGATTGTGCTGTCATTAAAATGCTTTTCCCTCCAGTTGGTACAAAATAAAGCATACAAACCCTTAATCTCGCAAATTTATTTTTTTGCATATTGTTTCTTTGCACGTTAGTTTGTCAAACCACTGTTCCTACCCCACTGGTGCATGTGTGCTTTATTGTAAGCTGCCTAGTGGGAAATTTGGCTCCAGGTGAATTATGTTTTCCCTGTCACACATTGATTCCTGTTCTAGGAAATTATCCTAAGGAAGTCACTAGATAGAAGACATACAAGGATGATTTCATCATAGCATTGCTTATTATATTAAACGATGACACTAATGTTTATTGAATGCTTACTTTGTACCAGGCACTGTTCTCAGATCTTTATGAGTTTTATCACAAATGTGTTAAATCAGAAACAATTTAAAATATAAGGAATTGATTTAATATATCACAGTGTATTTCACACAGTGAATTAATATGTAATCTTTGAAATGATGTTATAGATTATTGATACAAAAGGATGCTTATAGTGTATTAAGTAATAAAATCAGTTCACTGACATGTACTAAATGGTTTTAATTTTGTGGAAAATGTCTGAAAGGTTGTATACTAAAATATTGACTTGGTTTCCTAAGTGACAAGATTATGCACAATTCTTATCTGTTTATTATGTTTTAAATTATATAAGCTTAATTTTTAAAAAACTTGGCTCAGGAAAGTGGGAGAAATGACTGACAAATATCCTCTGGTGAATGTGAGGGCTGTCTGGGTGTGACATTGTCACCTTATTGATTGCCAGGGTTGATTTGGCTGACTTGCTGGCTGAGTGTTCCTTTCCTCCTTCACCCCTCCATGTGCATCCCTTCTGAGGCTGTGAGCTCAGTTAAGGAGAATGAGCACCCAATAGAGGAGGGCTGTGTCCCCCAGCTAGAACCCCCAGACAAGGTCTCAAGATACCAATATCCCCTGTGTCCTTGGGCCTGTGAGACTGTCGTCTTCACACATTTTGCCCTTTTCCTCTTTCTGCAGCAAAGCTGTTGAGAGCCTGGCTGAAGGGGGCGGCTCTGAGCTTCAGCAGGTGAAAGAAGACGCTCGGAAGAGGGTGCAGCAGGTGGAAGAGCGCCTGACCGAAAGGATCCTCATCCTGGAAGGGGCAAGTCTGGAAATCCCAAGGGCACCGTGCTGCTTCCGGCGGGTTAAGAACCGAGTGGAGACAGTCTTATTCCTTTTTTTATACACTGTTACAGCAGGAACAGCGGTCCCCTCTCCCTTCTGAAGCATCTCTGGGCTCCAGCCCCGGTTTGGGCACTTTGTATGTGTAATTTATAATCCTCACTCACACCTGCAAGCCGACCACTGTTGTCTTCATGCCCATTTGAGGGCACTGAGTCAGGGAGAGAAGTACGAACAGGGCCCCATTTAATCTCGGTTTTAAAGCCGTGACTGCTGTTTTAAAGCCTGTACTCTTTCTGTAACACCAACTGCTATCTAGTTTGGTTTCTTTATTTTGAAGACGAGGAAGTGGAGGCCTAGAGAAGAGGGAGGACTTAACAGAATGTTGGCCAGCCTTGGAGGCTGCCCTTCCTGTTGGCTTTGAGCCACTGCTTGGCCATCCAGGTTCTGTCTGCGTACCCACTTTCCATCCAGCCACATTGCCCATGATCATCGAATGACTTTTCTGTCAGGCCTTGTATGTAACTGCTTCTCCTTGTTCTTAGGAGTTTCCTGTGATTATGGTAGGAATCAGGTTGTTTCCTGGATGTTATACAGTTTTTTTTCCCCCATTTTTTAAGCTAGCATTCATTAATGCAGGTTGAATAGTCCTTATCTGAAATGCGTGAGACCAGTAGTATTTTAGATTTGGAGTTTTTGGATTTTGGAATATTTGCATACATGTGATAAGACATTTTGGGGAGGGAACCCAAGCCTAAACATGAAATTCGTTTGTGTTTCATATGTATACTATATACATAGTCCAAAGATGTTTTTATATTTATGTAGTGTGCCTAGTTTGACTGAATCTTGTTGTCTGAGGTCTCATCGAATTTTGTACTTGTAATTTCATACTGGTGCTTAAAAATTTGGAATTTTGGAGCACCTTAGAGGTTGGATATTTTGGATTAAGAATGCTCATCCTGTATGGATTATTTAATTTTTGGTCTTTCAAGTTGTTTCATCTAAAATTTTCTACTTGAAACATTGGTTCTTTTTAGTATATACAAAGCCTAATGACACCAAAAAGCACTTTGGAAATAAAAACACAGGTACAGTGTTTTTCAGCTTACACTTTTCCTTTCATGCTGTGCATGTCAGGCCTTGTCTCCTCCCCTTGGGGGCATTTAGCTCTTAGGACCAAAGTAGAGTTGAGGAAACTGAGGCTCAGAAAGAGCTGAGGAATGATCTAAGTCGAAAGTGGGAGAAGTAGAACCAGAAGCAGGGGCTCCTGGAGTTTAATAGATGGAACCTGTTGACTCAGGCACCCAGTTTTGTCAGGAAATGCTCCTGATGCTTGGGGTTCCTGGTCTCAGCTCTGTCCCTTGCTGTCTTTATCAGCTTGGGCGAGGCATGTGCCTTGCCTGAGTCTCTGCTTTCTCGCTTGTGAAGTAAGGGTGGTGCCTCTGCTCTGCAGCGGTCATTGTAATAAGGGGCAGTCCGGCAGTCTGGCGTGGGCTTACCCGTCGGGGAGGCACCTCCCAGACCCTTTCGGTACCTAGACTTTATCAACCCTGTGAGTGGACTGATGAAGGAGATACTTCATCTCCCTTTCCTTTCTCTTTCTTTTTTCAATAGACCATGAGCTACTGTGTTCTCTCTTGCATGGTAGCGTGGCCTCATGCTGTAGGGCTACTTCTTTTCCTACTTTTCCATGCCCAAACTTGCTCTGCAGAGCCTGTTTCTTTTCCTACCTTTAATAAAACTTTGTTACCATTACAAAATAACTACTTGATGAAACAGGCACTAAATGGCTAAGTCCTTTGATCAAGGTCATATGGGCAGTAAATGTCAGGTGGCCTGGCTGGCCATCTGCATTCGGTGCTGTTGTACTGTCTCAGTATATAATGTTTAGGGTTGGGTGAGGATCGAATATGGTATAAAAAACCTTTTCCTCAGAACCTGGCGTTTAGTAGCACCCAGTAAATAACAGGCTTTCTTGTTTGCTGTCTGAGAGTATGGGAGATGTGTTTTTCCAGCCTTCATTAAGACTGACGGGTGAGCCTCTGGGGCAGATGTTGCCAGGGAGGCACCGCGCAGGGAAAGGGCAGTGAGAAAGAAGCCAGCAGTTTTGAGCTTCTTATGATGCAACAGGTTTTTGACAGAGTCTCAAGAAGCCCTTTGATGGAAAAATTGTTGTCCCTGTTTTATAGATTGGGCAGCTGAGCTTCAGCTGTGTCATGGGTAAGTCGGGGAGCTGGAATTTCAGCCTATTTTGATTTGACTTTATGTCTGTGATGCAGTCACAGGCAGTGGGTCTGAACTGTGGAGATTCGGACCCCCCCTCCCCCAGTCCCTTGCACAAGCACTGTGTTCTTTTCCCTGGACGCAGACACTGCCTATGTGGTTGAGGTAATTTTTTGGTGCTCAGCTCTCAGGAAGGACATAGAGTTTTTCGCCACTTAAATCTCTTGGAGGTATAGAAAATGTACGTGTATAGAATTGTGTAGTCACTATCTTAGGAAGAAATAGTGAGGGGGCAGTGGGGTGTGGGATGAATTCATATGGAGATTAAGGTGCCTCTTTGGAATTTATGTGTGTTTAGTATTGAGAGGGGCATTTTCTCCTTGTTCTCATTGAAGTCATAAATATTGATCTGATTTTTCAAAACCAAAAGTACAGTTTTTGTAGAGGTGAGTCTTTTCCATTGGAAATACCTATTACACTTCAGGATACAAGAGGGAAAAATGGCTGGCAAATGTATTTATTACTGATTCTTTCCATGTATAGTACAATTCAGGGAGGGGAAATATGCTGGAGAAAAAGTCATAAATATTTATATTTTAATCCAATTTCCTTTCAAAATGTTCCCAATTGTATTGAAAAATTGCATCAAATGCATTTAATTTAACTCTAGGATGTGAAAGCCGCTCAAGCAGAACTGGAAAAGGCCTTTGCAGGGGCAGAAACAGAGAAGGCTCTTCGGCTGAGCTTGGAAAGCAAGCTTTCAGAAATGAAGAAGATGCACATAGGCGACTTGGATGCAGCTCTGGTCTTGGAAGAGAAAGACAGGTCTGGCCCTGATCCCTGTGAAACCCTAACATCTCACTCTCGGCAGTATGGGGGAAGGATTGTTCCCTTTCCTTCCTTTCTCTTGTTCCCCACAGAACCTGAGTGACTTACTGGAACATGTCCAGTATAATAAAATAGAAAACTAGGGGTAAAATCCGGGTACAGAGGAGTAAGATGGTACTATGAGGACAGAGACAGAATTAGTGAATAGAAAGTCGTATTGAAAAGTTCTACTTAGATAAGCTTCCTGGTAGCCAAAGGGAAAAAGGAAAAACAATCTTGGTGGACACAAGATTTGCATAACTCATGAGGTGAGACAAGCCAGTAAATCAAGAGAAACCCAGTTTTATTTGGCACTGTCAGAAGGAAATTTCTCTGTGGTTCTTTCCAAAGGCAACATGAGTGGCCCATGTCTCCACAATAAATACTAGTGAATTTTGTTTGACTTGTTTTCCATTACATCTTTTTTTTTTTTTAAGTGCTAGTGTTGGAACTCAGGTCTTGTAAATCCTAGGTACATACCTTCCATTTAGCTGCATCCCCAGCCTTCCTTAAATTTTTAATCCTGACCAAAGGCATAAATTATTACAGTGCAAGGGCTCCAAAAACAAAACAGTATAGATCAAATATAGAATTGGTTGTTGCTGCAGAGTAAAATGTGTGCTGTTTGTTCAGAGAAATGGATGGAGGGTTTGGCCTTTAGGTGTCTTTATATTCATCGTATCTTATAGTCATGCTTTAGATACGAATAGATGAGATTTTATTCTTTATCATGAATCTTGCATTTGGTACTCTTGCTCTGGTTGGTGGTCACTAAACGGGAGATTGAGTTAATGAATTATAAGTAGACCACCAGCCGACCTAGCTACTGAAGAGCCAGACTTCTGTGGAATTTGATGGGAACTGCTCCAGAGTGAGCAATTCCCAGAGATTCTGACTGTGGGTCCTGTCCTTGGTCACTCAGTGCCCCGTGTAATGATGCTACAATCATGTTGTTTGTGCTCTTGTCCCCAAATGTTCTTCACTTTGGTACTTATCTCAGTGACACTTTTTAAGATTTGAGTTTGCCACTGATTTTGTTTATGGGTTGGGAAATCAGATGAGCAACCCTTTAAGGATTATCTGTGAAAGATGGTAAATAGGCCATGTGAGAAAGCCCATGGTCTCCATGTTTATTTAAGTGTCTTAACTTGAGCTTTGGAGAAGTCAGTATTCATTCGGTATGTTGCACCCTTAGCTTTGATCTAGAAAATGGAAATTTTGTGATTAGGGAAGTGAGTTACTTCTCTGTGGAGCTTGGTGGAGTGAATGAGCATTACCTCATTTTACTTATTTGAAACCTGTATTTTTCTTGGCTACAGTGCAAAGAAGAGAAAGCTCTATGGAGGGTACCTTTTTGCTGAGCCTTCCCCTCAGGGTGCTGACCTTTCCAAGCACCATCTGCAGAGTCAGGAGCCGTTAGACTGTGAGAAGTTCCACACAAATAACTATTACCTTTGTCCCGCCTGAGCAGCAGTGAAACCTTTAGAAAGCTTAGGGACTCATCTTCCTGGGGGAACTACAGGTTCCCAGCAGGTAAACTAGGGGCAGAGGGCCTAGGGAATGGAGTGGAATAGAATGTGTGGGGAGTCATCAAAGCGGAAAAGTCAAAATTCCTGGAGCCTGTGAAGGAGAAGGAAAGAGCCCTTGGAGGGAGCTTGCAAAGAAGTTCTGGGAGAGAAATAATTGGAAAGGTCCTGGGAGGGGCTCGACAGATGCCTGGCAGATGATTCATTGGTTCCACTGGATCCTTTATGTCCTTTATTCAACAAATATTTCCTGTGTGTCTTGCATTATACACAGCAGTGATAGTCCCTCCTTTTCACTGTGTAAATTGAAGCTTACCATTGATTTAGATGGAAAGGGTGGAAGACAGGAATAGAATGATGAGAGTGGATGGGAAAATGCTGGGTTAACATAATATTTATCAAAGTCAGTTTAGAGGGTTAGGAAGAGCTTCCCAAAGGAATGGAGCCCCCCTCCATGGGTTGCAAAACTCCCAGGGGATGCCTGAAACCCAATGGTGTTGAGCCTTGTGTATACTGTGTTTTTCATACATACCATTGATAAAGTTTAATTTATAAAGTAGGAGATTAACAACAATAATAAAATAGACTAACTATAATGATATTCTGTAACAAAAATATATGAATGTGATCTTTCTCTCAAAATCTGCACTGTATTCACCTTCTTGTGGTGATGCTGGTGTGGTGTCAGTGTGGTGACGTGAAGCGAAGTGGGTGACGCAGACTTTGTGATGTAGCTTTGGATCACTACATGCAGCTTACTTGAACACAAGCACTGCATTACAGGTGATCAGATCCCCGAGGTGACTACTGAGTGACTAAAGGTGGACAGTGCGTCCAGTGTGTGTGTGCTGGACAAAGGGCTGATCCAGGTGTCGGGAGTGGAGGTGGGGAATAGGAGATTTTCTCAGGATGGCTCACATTATAAAAGTATGAATTATTTGTCTGTTTTTCTGTTTAATATTTTTAGACCTTGGTGGATCACTGTCCACTTCCCACAGAATCAAAAGCATGGATAAGGGTGGGCTACCGTACTAGGGCAGGAGTAATTACTTGGACAAAGAAAGGAAAGGAAGGGTGCTCCAGGGACTAGGAGCAGTAAGTGTGGAAGGCCACGGCATAGGGAACATGGCGTGACCCAGGCAGGGAAGGGTGTGCTGGAGGGCCTGAGCTGTGTTCTGGGAGGAGGTGGGAAGAGGAGAGGAGAAAGACGTTGAGGAGGTCGTGAGGGCCTTGTGGAAAATTCGGGTTTTATTCCAAAGTCCTGTTAGAAACCTCTGAAAAGTTAAAGATGAGCCTTTGGGCATACAGGACCAGATTTAAATTTAAAGATATTTTTCTAGCCACCCCTGGTGGATGGGTGGTGTGGGAGCAGGATGGAAGACTGGTCTTAGGCTGATACAGAGATCCAGGACTGTGAGGGGGTAGAACTAGAAATGGAGGACAGGCAGAGAAGTGGTGGAGTGGCCACGGTGGGTTTGAAGGGCTTTCGGGCTGAGAAGAGGCTGCAGTGACACCTCCCCTCCCAGTCCATGTGTGAACCAGTGAGGGACACAGTGCAGCTTCTTACCTAACTGCTGAGCATGGCTTGGGCATGTGTGTGACTGCAGAGGTAACCGTAGTCTGCTTACATGAAGCTCCCAGTGAGGGAGAGGAGACGGAAGCATCCTATTAGATGCTGTGACAGAGGTAAGGCCAGGGCTCTGTGCCTGGATGTGGGGCAGAGAAAGCTCATCAGAAAAGCTGTGGGTATTGTCACATAGAGGGAATAGCATGTACAAGGGTACAGAGATTGGCACTTTTCATGGCAAGTTGAGGAAAGCTGTCCCCATCCATACGCGCTATCGAAGCTTGACCTCCCATCTCTTTTGATGATGGGGATTTGGGGAGTTATTTCCTATGTGTGGGTAGTGGGTTCTCTATGGATGTGGGTGCTCTGGTTAGGATGTTGCTGAAGACTGCAGTTGCCTGAGATTTCCTATAGGTCAGGGTAGATAGCGCAGAATGCTGGTTTTTCAGCCCTGAGAATGCGTCTGTCTCAGAGATGAAGGTTTCCAGCCACATTTGCAGTCAACACCTAGATGCCAACCAGATTTCAGCTCAGGGTGTGACCCCTATGCCCTTCCTGGAAGCTAACCTGCTCAGAAAGCTAAATGCAGATCTGAAGGACAGCTAAATGCAGATCATTGGAGCAGGTGGCTTGGTTATGTCCTGGTGAGATGGGGCCTGATCTGCCACACAGAGCAGGCACTGTTGGGCAGGGTAGACTGTCAGATTTTGAGGCCCCAGCCTCTTGCTTGGGTGAGGTGTCTATTTGGGCTTCCACTACCTTTCTCATTTTTTGGTACTGGGAATCAAACTTAGGACCTTGCGCTTGCCAGGCAGGTGCCGTGCCGCTGAGCTGCATCCCTGGCTCTCCAGCACCCTTTCTAAAGATATATATTTTAGCCAGCTTATTTCCTTCAATCTGGCTTTTGAGCTAATCTATAGCTTTGAGGCAGTCAATGTTGAGGAGCGTTACAGGTTGAGTATGGTCAACAGAATTATTTCTTTGGTCTGCACAGTATTTTTAAGTTTGACTTAATCACAGTGTTTAAAACATCAGATTTTTGTGTATAGCTCTGAATTTCCATTTCACTTGGAGACCTGGAGAAGCAGTAATGCTGGGTGCATCTTGCTGGATGGAGGCCGCCGCTCCTGCAGCTGGACTGGTGCTTCAGCTGGGCCTGGTCCCCAGTTGTCCTGCTCCAGTCTTTTCATTCCCTGTCTAAAACTTGCTTTATGGCAACTTAAAAAAAAAAATAAAAATCTTTGAGCTATAAATTACATATAATACAAGGCATCTATGTTAAGTCTACAGTTGGGGAACTTTTTACCTATCCAATTGATCATGTTATGATTTCAGAGCTGAACCCCTAGAGGGCAACATTACTCCTCCCTGTAGGTTTTTGGGAGCATCGCACAAGTGCTTAGCACCCTGATCCCGAAGCATTGCTAGGTGTTTCAGCTGCCTGTGTCTTCCCTCAATCTTCTGGGTGCTTCATGAGTGTAGCTCTGCTGGAATTCTAAGTCCTGCTCTTTCTGCCTTGCTGAGCTGCTTCTACAGAAAGGCCTCAGAAAGGGTCCGCTGACAAAATGCTAATTGTTGAACATTAAAAAAGTAATAATTATAGTAACTGTCGTTTGTTGAATTCTGCCACATGCCAGGAGCTGTGCAGGGTTGTTTAAAATAGCTTATCTCTAATTCATGTGAGCAAGTTACCCCATTTCAAGCTGAGGACATGTAGGTATAGAGAGGTTGGATAGCTTGCTATGGGCAGGGAGCAGTTGACTTGGGGAATTTCGTGGCCCAGAGAAGTATATGTTCAGGTCTCCTCAGTGTTCCAGGCAGCACTTCCCTGAGGGAAGATGTTTAATCACCTCAAAGGGAAGAATGGGTGTTTATCAGGTGGAGGTGGGTGGGCTTGGGGAGGGCACAGCATATCCAAGGGAGAGAGGCATCAAACAGCCTGGCTTTGGGGAGAGCTGGGAGTGAGGCTATGAAGTGGTGGTGGACAGGGTAATGGTCTCCTCTGAGATGAGTCAGAGACTATTACAGCCCAAAAAGTTAGAGCCTCAAATATCTTGGTTAGAATTTTGGCCTTTAGCTCGAAAGTCAATGTGTTTTTCAGCTTTGCTCTGAGAAACCGTAGAGAAGCATCCTTGTTTTTCCCAGTCACTAGAAGTGCTCTCAGTAGGCTGTGTTTGCTTAGGCATCAGTGGCAAATTTCTTTTGGAGAGAGGATTTCTTAAGAAAAAAAATTAGTTCTCCATTGCTGTGGGTGGGGGCAGTTTAAGGTCTTTGAGCAGAGGTGTGATATGACCAGACTCAGGTCTGGCAGCCCAGAGTTGGATCTGCAAGGCCTTGGCTGGAGGCAAGGGGCCGTGTTAATGCACACAGATTCTCCTTGGCCCTTGGTCTCTGACCTGCGAAATACGATTCTGTTTATGTTCAGTCATTGGGTAGGTGTGCTTTGAAGAAGCCTGGTCCCATTTTCTACCTCCTTCTGCTCCACTGAGCTAAGAGAACAGCTTAGAATTAATATTTAAATTTTGTTCTCTTTTAGACTGATTGAGGAGTTGAAGTTGTCTTTGAAGAGCAAAGACACTTTAATTCAGTGCCTTAAAGAGCAGAAATCTCAGATGGCATCTCCTGATGAGAATGTGTCATCTGGAGAGCACCGAAGACTTTCTGCTGCTTGGAGGGAAGAAAACGAGACAGACGCTGAGGTGAGGCGATGGGGCATGAAGGGGGGCGGCAGCAAATCAGTCTTCTCTATGGGAGAGGGAGCACCATTCAGTCCATAGTGCACACAGCTGCTTCCAAATATAAGTTCCTTGTTGCAGGGATCAGCAGAAACCACATTGGTCGGTGGCCTTGGCATACCCCCACCTCATGTTCCTGTAAAGAGTTAGTAAAAAAACAGGCCAGGTCTTGCTCACCTCCGCCTCACCCTGTGTCAGTGTCTATTTGCCTCCGGACTTTTTGTTCTTCCAGCCTTCTCGGGATGATAAGATTGTGGTGCGCAGCACTCATCCGGTTTACCTTTGTGGTTAGGGGCAGGCTGGAGGCCGACTGCAGTTGGGATCTTCAGAGGCAGTGAGAGAAGGGAACTAAGCCTATTGGCAGGTGATAGGCAGACTATTCATTCTCCAGCCATCTGGCAAGGTAGAGAGCTCAGTCCCCTGGTAGAGTTCAGAATTAGGCTCAGAGGAGTTGTTAAATTTTTCCAGCCTCCAAGAAGGTGGTTCCTAGTAGCTGTCCCCAAAGTATGCTGGATTCCCCACCCCCAGTAGCGTCCGTGGCAGGCTCTTTGGGAAGGGTGGACAAGTGGAGGAAGCACAGACCAAGGGTGGTTGCTGCATGTGCTCCCTCACCCTAGGGGCTGTTCTGGATGCTCAGGAGAGGTCTAGATTTCCCTGTGAAAGAGGTAAATTAGTTGTTTATCTGGAATTGGCTGTCCTCTTCCATCCCTCCCTTTAACCCTCCTTCCCCTTCCCTGGGCCCTGCCCTTCAGCACCTTGGTTTCTTATTGGTGGGGCTGGGGATCAACCAGTGTGGATTGCTTGTCTTCACATTTTTCTTCACTCAAATCTGGTGGGATTTTGGGTGGGACAGAGAGAAGGAGGGGTGTTTGTTTTAATGAGTTCCATAGCAGTGGGAAAAAACAAGGGAATGAAGTATTCAGTCTAATTGCCGTGGAGGAGCTGTTGGATTATGGGTGCCATCCTTTCTGGTCACCAATAAGTGACTTTTCTTAGGTTGCACAAATGGAGCGTCAGAAGGAGAAAAGAGAGTTTGAAGAGAAGATCCAGGTATGTTGATAATTTAAAAACATTTAGTGCGGTTTTATCCTATTCTTGCCTCTTACTTTATTTTGAGTGTAATCGACAGTTCTGTGTAGTGATAACTGCCATTTATAGAATGCAATGGGTGTGCCAGTCCCATTACGGCCTATTAGAGGCAGTTTCTAAATCCTTGCAATAACTCTATAACGTAGACATTCCCATTTTGCAGATGTAGACCTTGAGGCTCAGAAAGATGAAGTTACTCGCCCAAGAGCATGTGGCTGGGAAGAAGCTTAACAAAGGTTCAGACCTGCCAGTCTGATGCCAAGCCAGTGCTCCATGGGCCCCCATTACAACAGCGTTCGTACAGTGCCTGCCAGCTTAGAGAGCGCTCTCACATCCATTATCTCATTTGATCCTTACAACAGCCCAGGAGGGAGGCGGCAGTGATTATCTTCAGAAATGAACTCAGACTATAAATGTATAGTTCAGTCCCCATCAAACCAAATTCTCTGTTTGCTTTTGTAGCATTGAGGAATGAAATTAATGATGTGTTTTTTTCCCCCCAAATAACCTAGTGCAGATTCAAAGGCTCGGATGTGACTGTATTCAAATTTTAGAAGGCATTGGCGTCCTTCCCATAGGAATAGCTGTCATTGCCTCAACTGATCTCATCTCTCCCTTCACCCAGCCCTGTTGCCGTGAGCAGTAACACAGTAACTCAGAGCTGATGCCACTACATTCAGCTCCACTTGGAAACATTAATCACAGGTTGACAGGAATAAGATAGAATAACTGCGTCTGAGTGTGCTCTTAAAGATATATTTACAGTACATTTTGCTTGGAACGCATCAACTTAGTGAATCTTTTTCTAATCTAATTTAGGCACTTCAGGAGGACCTGAGAGAGAAGGAAAAAGAAATTGCTACAGAGAAGAAAAATAGTTTAAAGAGGGATAAAGCCATTCAGGGCCTAACCATGGCATTAAAATCAAAGGAAAAAGAGGTATGTGTGATATACTTGAAGTGGGATTTTTTTTTTTATTACTTTCTGTGGCTGGCCTGTCTTATCCTGAATTTTTAGCTGCAGATAAAAAGTTCATAAGAGAACTAAGATAGTATAGAAAGTAGGAGAAGGATCCTTTAGTCAACTGAGCAAATCCTTTTTGAGTGTCTAATCCAGCGCTGTCCAATGAAAACGTACTGTAAGTTAATCATATAATTTAACATTTTCTAGTGACCAGTTAAAATGTTAAAGAAACAAGTAAGATTAATTTCAATAATTTGTACCTTTCAGGCATTATCATGTAATCAATACAACAAAAGTAACAATGAAGTATTTAATGAATTATTTTTTTCAGTACTAAAAGGTTTGAAGTCCAAGCACTTCTCAATTGAGACTCACCACATGTCGTATGGCAGGCGCTGTCTTACCGAACAATACAGATCTAGTCTTTTGAAGGATAACAGAAAATTGAGATAAAGGAGTTTTGGGAGGCTTGGTCATGACTGTGAACCAGTTAGGGAGCCACCTGGCTTGTTGCCTTTGAGATCCAAGGCGGTGGCTGATGGCTGTTTTCTTGTCATGAGTTAGCACAGCAATCTGTTGTGTTCTGTGGTTGTGCTGGGTCCCCACACAGGGAAGATTTGCAGCTCTGCTTCCCAGTGGAGAAGAAAGAGTGAGAGGTGCTGTGGTTGAAGGAAGTTTAGGAGTTAAGGCAGAGGGAAAGGACCTGATCCAAATGAGGTGTGGGCATGGGAAGCCTGTGTTGGGGGCCACAAATTCACAATGGCTAATTTTGCATGCTTCCTTAAGGGATAAAATGGTGGCTTGGGATTATCAGTAACACCCATTTGAGACATTAACTCTCTAGGGATGGGCCATCCTCTCTCATTTTCTAAGACTAAAACTAATGTCACTGAGTCTAAACACTCTAGGGCAAGACCTTTCTTAGCATAAAATCGTCTCCGCCCTCTTGAGTCATCCCGAGATTATACTTGCCAGCCATGCCATAGACCTCTGAGTCTTCTGCCAATTTTGAATCTTCTGCGAGCTGTTTCTGTTGCTGTATACACCCAATAAATAGTGGCTGTCTTGGAATGTTGCTCTCCCATCTGGAGACTGACTTCCCAGTCACTCATCATGCACTACTAAATTTGTCTCTGTTACTTATTTTATCTTCTCACTATACCCTTAACAAAAGGCAGCTGGGGCTCTTGGCCATGTCCCCAATAAGCAGGGGTATGCTCAGAGGAGAACATGTCTGAAACTGAGACTTGAAGGATGGATAAGTGTTAGCAAGGAAGGGAGGCAGAGACAGGGAGGGCACTGTGGAGAGGAGGAGGACATCAGGGAAGAGCCTGGCATGTGATATGTGTGGCAGCACAGACGGTTTAGGGTTGCCAGAGTACAGTGTGAGATGAGAGGAGAAGCTGGCCTGGTGCAAGGGGATAGCCAGGGGCAGAGCTAATCCTACTTAGCCAGTTGGGTGGCACAGCACAGAGCAGGAAGCGTATGAACATATTTTCAGTTTGGTGCCATCTCTGGCTGTGTTCAGAGAGTGGATTGCAGGAGAGAGAGAATAGGAGCAGAGAGGCCGGAAGCCCATGGGAGAGCCAGGGAAACTTAATGAGGGCAGCGATGTGGCAAGTGGAATGGAGGGAGGGGTATATTCAAGGAATAACACTGCAAATGATTAGAAATTTGGAAATACAGTTGGGAAAAGTGATGGGTAAATGTAGTCCCTTAGAGAAGGAATGGTCAAGAGTGACTCTAGGTGCGTGGCTTGCGTGACTGCCACCCATTCAGTTCAGAGCATGGAAAATGAAGTTTGTGTGCAGGAGAGAGGCAGAGGTGTGGACGATGAATCTGTTGCACAAGTGTTGACTTTACGAGCCTGCGGACTCTCCAAGGAGTTAGCTGTCCAGGAAGCAGGGGTTGTGCTAGGGTTTGGAGAGAACTCAGCTTGGTCACTTCTCCATGTGCGGGAGTTGAAGTTCTGAGAGCTGAATCTGAGGAGAGCATAGAATGGGAAGGGAGGAGGCTGATGATGGGACTGCAACACTCTAAGAATTTCAGGCTGCAGTGCACACACAGACAGGAAAGAAGGGAGTGGACACAGAAGTAGGAAACTAAGCAGGAAACTGGTACAGAAGAAGAGAAGGGAGTGTAAGAGTTTGAGCAACCACCAGTGTGGCTCCTAATCATAGAAGTTATAATTCACATCCTATATGGGGAGGTCAGGGCCTTGCTGAAGGTGTCCTAATGTTATCGGTGGGGTAGTTCTGGGTGCTGTCTAGGCTCAGAGTGTGGGCATGGTAGTTCACCACTGGCCGTAGGGTTTGAGAAAGAGCATTAGAAGATTGGATGTGTCATCTACGGGCTCAGTAATATTATTGTAACATTTAGTGTGAGCCAGACATTGTTTTAGCACCAATATACATCACCTTGCTTAATGGTTATAAGCCCACAGTGGGACAAGTGGTGGTATCCTCATCTTATGGTGGTATAAGTCCATTTTTCTTTCTTTTTTTTTTTTTTGACACCAGGGATCAAACTCATGACCTTGTGCTTGCCAGGCAGGTGCTTGTGCTGCTGAGCTAAACCCCTGGCCCAATTTTTTATTACTGTAATTAAATGCCAGAGGCAGGATAACTTTATAAAGAAAAGAGACTTATGTAGCTTATAGTTGCTGGGAGGCTACAAATCTGGGATTGAGTAGCTGCATGCATTCAGCATCTGGTGAGAGCATGATGGCAAATGGTTAGGTGTGTTTCACAGGGAGAGAGCACATCACCAAACAGAAAGTCAGAGACGGGGTTCCTAGAGTCCCTCCCATGCACCTGTCCCCAGTTGACCTGAGGACTTTTTACTAGGCTTCATCTCTTAAAGGTCCTACCTCCCAACATTATCACACTGAGGACCAAGTTTACAACAAATGAACTTTAGGGGTGATCAAACCATATCCAAACTGTAGCACTGGTTGAGGAAATTGAGTCTCCGAGAGGTTAAGTCACCCAGTTAGTAAGTGGCCAAACTAGAAATTTCACTGTGGTCTTTTCTAATACAAAGGCATCTAACTGAGCAGGAAAAGCATCTGGGGTAGGCAGAGAGAGGACAGCATAGCTGTAAATGTGGCTGCTATTCTTCATTTTCCTCAGGTTCAGGAACTTAACTCTGAGATCGAGGAGCTCAGCACCGCCCTGGCTAAAGCCAGAGAGGCCCCGCAGAAAACACAGACTCCAAGAGTCCATGTGAGTGTTTCCTTTGGGTTGTCTTCTTTGTCTGTGTCCGCCTCTTATATTTTACCGTAAAGACTCCTGCTGGTCATCCCCTTGGTCTTTCCTTTCTCTTCCTAATTTTAGTTTTGTGCTTTTGATTATTTTAACATTTTATTCCCATGTTTCTAGTTTTTCTGCATGGTTTATGGCTAATACTAATAATTTCATAAATCAATAAAGTTCCATCATCCCAGTAAGTTCATACAGCCTGGAGCTCTCCTCCCACCTCCTGCACCGATATTGCTTTTGGTTGTAAAGAGCAGTTAGAAATTAAATCTAATTTAAGACTGTTTGATCCTAAGATTCATATCCCAAGCCTTATCTTTTGCAGAACTTTGGTTCACACTAAGAATAATTGAAGTAATTCGGTTTGAATCATGGTATGCTAGGAGCACAGAGAAACCTGTTTTGGGGATCTCAGACTTGCCCTTTCCCACTGTTTTGACGTTGGCTGATGAAATGGAGCTGAGATTACATTATACACTGGGGTTTTTTCTTTTTCCTTGCTTAGGAAGTAATCAGGTTTTAAAAGCTGAATTCTTAGCAAAACTGTATTTTTCATTTCTTAAGAAAAGAATATGTATGTTGGTAATTGATAGCCAGAGACCAGACATCCTTGGAAGCACTGTGATTTTTTTACTTATTATGTTGGGCCTTGAAGGAAAGAAAGGAGCCTTATAAATTTAAATTTTACTCAGATTTATTACATACATACATACATTTATTAATAATTTAATTTAGTCCCAGCAAAAGACTTTAAAGGATGATATTTGAGGTCTTGTCATACACAGTGCTGGCAGGGCTTCTTGTTTTGCAGCCCACAGAGACTGGGAATTGTTGTACCAAACTCCTCAGGTCGTGCTGTTCACAGAACGTGTGTTGAGTCCTTACCCAGCTGAGTTTGTGAGCTTTAGACAGTTTGCATCAGGACTCTAATTCAAGTCTGTCTCCATTGTCTGTGGTTCTTCTGTCGATCAGATTATGTGAGTAAAGGTACATGGTACATCTATACTGGCTGCTTCATTTGAGGTGTATGTTCTGTAACTGTTTCTTTACCATATTTTTGCCATAGCAGTATAGATGGTTCTGCTCAGTCTTCCTCATTTTTATTATGAGATAATTGTTGATTCACCTGTCATAGATTTCTTTCTGTATAGTCTTTACTCAGTTCTTCAACATCTCCCAAGTCACACAACTAAAACTGGTCTTGAAGTAATTCTATATTAAACTCATCATGTTCCTAAACAGTGAGAAAGAGTGATTTGTTTAATATTGTATTTGGCCTTCGGTTTCTTATCAAATCTAATTGGCTAAATATTTGCCATTGGGATATCATTAAGAAAAAGGTAAAAAGTCTCCCGGGAAATTTTTTCAAAGTCCATTTAAAAGAGTTAATATTGACAGTTTTTTATATTAATAAAATCAATGGAATTTGTGCATCTCAATTTTTTGAGCTGAATTTTTCTTTCTTTTTTTTTTTAAAAGAAGGTTAGCCCAGACTGTCCTTGCACTCCTGATCCTCCTTTTAGGCATATTCCACTACACCCAGCTGAGCTGGGATTTTAAAAAGAGGCTTTCTCTTTTTGTTTATGTGATAATTCTAAAGAACTTTCCTCACTTGACCATAACTGCTAATGATAATGTATAACAAGCTCCTTACTAATGTTCCTGTCTCTAGTTCTTTCCTCTCTCATTTAGTCTTGTTTTTATTT
The DNA here is from genome assembly GCF_034190915.1 of Cavia porcellus. Lineage (NCBI taxonomy): Eukaryota > Metazoa > Chordata > Mammalia > Rodentia > Caviidae > Cavia > Cavia porcellus. The sequence continues at coordinate 167,673,688 of NW_026947484.1, forward strand.
TTTCCAGTTTATTGGTGTGAACTGAGATTACTGCTTGTAAGGGCAGTGGGAGGAATGCAGCCTCTTTTGTTTGAATCTCAGGTTTTTCACCTGTGGTCCATGACAACATGTGCATTGGGTAGTTTTGAAGCCTCAATTGCTTAAATGGGCAAAATCAAGTGTATTCTTACAGTTGATGTGAGAAATAAGAGGTATCAGGTGTGGAAATGTGCTTATGTTTGGTTTAGCTCCTTTTATAAAATCAGTGATTAATACAAGGTAGCTGCAGCTGGGCGTTGTATGCACCTGTAATCCCAGCATTTGTGAGGCTGAGGTACTTGAGGATCTTTATAAGTGCAAGACCAGCCTGGGCTGCAAAGTGAGCTCAAGGCCAGCCTGAACTGCATAGCAAGATCCTGTCACAAAAAAAAGTTGTAAATATTGTTCAAGATGAGAATTTTCCAATTGTTGTTTACCTTTTTTTGCTGGGTTTATTTAAGCATTGTCATAGACATCCAAAAATGACCTTGGCTTCCTATTTCTTTTTATTTATTATGATTTCAAAGGAAATTATAAAAGTTTTCATAAACTTACATTGAAATTTGAATGAGGTTCATTCTCATTTCATATTTCTGGATCCAAAAGAGCAGTTAAGAGGGTCAGGCAGCTAGATGTCTGGTTTAGGTGGTCCAAAATAGCAGAGCTCCTTACTTCCCCAGGTAACTGGTTATAGTCTACTTCTGAACATCTGGGTTGGCAATCTGAACAGCTACACTTCACTAGTGATGGGGGTTGAAATGGATTTTCTAGGAAGGCCAAGAATTTTGTAGTAAGTCCTTGCTTCCTATCTGAGCTGTGACACGTGACAATTCAGATATCAGTTGTTTTTGAATTCTTGATCTTATACCTCTAACTGAAAAAAATCAATTTATAAAAAGTGTGTTTTACTCTGCTTCAGCAGTTTTTCCAGAAGTTAAAAATAAGAAGAAGAAAAGGCAAATTTAGACAAATATCAACATTTTGATGTTTTTCCTTCTGCATTTTCTTCTTAGACATAGATTTTTTAAAAGATCTTATACATCTTGGTCTTTTTTCATATAACATAATGTAGATTACTGCATCACATGTTACTGACTTTTTGTAAATACAGTTCATTTTGTGTCTTCTTTATATAGTTTTGTATGATTACATATTTAGGTTGTTTGTTATTGTTTACTACCATAGTGGTTCCCACACTACTAACATCACATTTTGTGCGTTTTCCTTCTTGAATTACTTTTTTTACACAAGTAGGTTTCCCTGTTTCATATCAGTGTTACACCATAAACATTATTCTGTGTTACTCAGAAACCGTCACATTGTTTGTGCTTTTTATCTTCAATATCATCTATGTTAATCTTCTTCTTTTCCTTTTCCTCCCCAAACTGAAAAGGGAGCACAGATTTTGTGGTTTAATGAGGTATGAAACTCAGCTCTTCTCCTTGCTCCCTTCTCTGCTAGGGGTCTGAAGACTATGAGGCTGCTCTGACAGAGAAGGAAGCCCTTCTGGCTGAGCTGCACTCAGAAAACCTCACCAAGAGTTCCGAGAACCACAGACTGCAGAGGAACATTAAGAAGGTCACCCAGGAGCTGAGCGATCTGCAGCAGGAGAAGGAGAGGCTGGAGAGGGACCTGGAGAAAGCCCACCGGGAGGGGAGCAGAGGAGCCCGCACCATTCATGTGAGCGTTGTCCGGCCCTTCTGATGTGGTGGCGTGGCTGTTTCTGTTGTAGGGAGATAAGCTAGTCAGTGCAGAAAATGGAAAAGTATGAAGACACTGCAGGCATCAGCTCTTTGCCTAGAAATGACTAGGTTCAACTATTCGATGTTGTAGTTGCTTAGTCTGCCTCAGTATCAGGTTGAAAATAGAGTCTTGCATCCTATTTTTTTATTTAAAAATTTATTGTATTTTTGGAACTGGGGACTTAAACTTAGGACCTTGCACTTGCCAGGCATGTGCTTTGCTGCTGAGCTATGTCCCTGGCCCTGCATCTTTTTTTTTTTCAGTTCAGTATTCATTGTTTGATGTGTTGCTGTGTCTCTTTTTTTTGGTCTTTTTCCTTTTTATCAGTACCAGGGATCGAACTCAGGACTGCTTGCTTGCAAGGCAGGCGCTTATGTTGCTGTGTCTCTTAAGTGTTCTTCGGAAATATGATTTTTTTTTGTGTATGTATCTGCACAATATTTCATCACTTGGCTACAATTTGACTAGTTAGTCCCTTATTGTAGAACATTTGGGTTATTTCACATTCTGTTTTGCCCGGTAACAAATACTGCCGCATACATTCTTCTACATAAATATTTATGCACTGATTATTTCTGATAGAAGTATAATTAACTAGGTCAAAGAGTGGATATATCTTTTAAAATATTTTGTAGATACACTTCCATTATTCTGGAACAAAGATTGTACCAGATTACTCTCTGCAATCTTTTTTTTTTTTTAAAGACTGTATGCTATTCAGCATTGAGTATTAGCATTTAAAAATTCTCTCTAAATTTGGTAGGCTTATTAAAATTCAGTTATATTAAAACTTAAGTATTCAGCATCTTTTAATTTAATCCATCCTAAGAGTCACATCTAGGTACATGGTTTTGGTGCAGTTAGGTTGGGTAGAATCTAAATGATTACTAACACACAGGTTAATTGAATTACCTGGGGCAGGCAGTCCATAGTAGAGAGCTCAAAAGAGGAGCCCTCGGTGTGGTGCTGTGGTTGGTTCACTGAAGACTGCTGTTGGCAAGGACGCCAGCATCTATGGGTTGAAATCACACTGTGAATACTGCAGGAGAGAATTGAAGCACAAATGTTTGTGCATTTTAATAGCATTTCAAACGTTAAGAGACCAATATTAGACATTCAGAAAAATAAACTGTCAGGTAAAGGTAGACCACCCTAGTGAAACAAATGTTTTGGTTTTCAGTATGACCTTCCAGGTGCACTAGACTGTCTGCCTAATTAGGCTAAGTACTGTTCTGTGACACATTTTTGAATAGTGTAGTCTTTCACTGATAGCTTTTACATGATTATGTAATACTTTCCTCCTTTGTTGGTGTTATGGCTGTGTCTAGATGTCGCCCAAAGCTCGTGCATTCATAGGTGAGTGTTTTTCAGAGGCGGCTCCATCTAGTGTGATGATGGGATTAAGGTTGTGTGATTACTAAATCACTCTGCTGACTGAATTGGCACTGCCCTAATCCTGGTAGCCTAGATACAATATAAAAGGGGCAGAAAGATGCTGTTAAGGTCCCTCTCTTGCTGCTTTGCTACCTGTGCTCACAATGAACTGTTTCTTCTCTGTGATGCTGCCTGCCATGGCACCCTGCCTTGGAGTCAGCCAGTTACGGACTGAGGTCTCTACAAACTGTGAGCTAAATAAACCTTCCTACCTTTAACTTTGGGTGTCAGGTATTTTGTCTCAACAACAAGAAAAGGAAAATAGTTGGTTAAAGAATTTGACTGCTTAAATAATGCCACAGTGAACATCTTTATGCATAAAGATGTTTTCTCTTAAAATTCCTACGAGAGACTCAGGATGAAATTACTGGGTAGCATAGGGCAAATATTTTATATTGGTTAATTATGCTGCCAGATTATCAGTACAAAGGATTGCCACCAGCAGTATTGAATTATACTATTTTATTGCAGCCTATTAGAAGACTTTCTCATATTAATACAAAATTACTGATCACCAGATGTGTCTACTTTATGTGCCGATGAAAATGTGAGACAGTTTCTGAAGGTTTCATTGTTCTAAAGGAGATGGAATATTACACATGACAAAATATAAAATGTTTTGTATTAGTCAGCTTTCTTGTCACTGAAACCCAGTACCTGAGACCTATAACTTAAAGGAGCAGAGGTTTCGTTTGACTCATGATTTGAGGGGATTCAGTCCATGGTTGGCTGGCTTCAAGGCAGAGCAGAGATGCTCAGTGCATGGTGGACAGGAAGCAGAAGAGGGGAATAGTGCTGCAGAGGAACCAGTCATAGACCCAAAGGCCGTGCCTCTGTGGCCCATCCAGACACGCTCAGAGGGTGCTCCAGCAGTCTCTCCTGCGTGGGTCCTGAGGCCAGTCAAGTTAATAGTTTACCCTAACTACCATATATTTCCAACATCTAAAGCTAATTGTTATTGTGTGAAAAAGATCCTTATATCAGGGAACCCTTCCTGCAGGAGGCAGCATTTGAGTAGAATGAGGAGAGCAGAGTAGTGTGCCTTTATAGATGAGGTGATAAAAAGCCGGCCAGAGGGTCCTTTGAGAGAGTTGGCATGTTTGTGGTCCATTCTTATACCCTTCACTGCTGGATAACAACTTTTTTTTTTTTAGTTTAAAGTATATTCTTCCCTTACTGCCATCATAAAAATGTTCATATGGTAAAATTTGGATGGCAGGGGATGAAGCATATAATTATATATTCATATACAATATGCAGTTCTTTTTACCTTATAACTTACTCTTCATAAGCATTGGAAATCTCTGGAAATCACATCAAATAGATACACTGTGTTTTACTTATGTATCCCTCTGTTGTCAGGCAGTGTTTGTTGGTTTCATAATTCATGTAATCATATAAACCGTGGCACTTCTTTAAAGAATTTTGGGCTGCTGCTGCTAGAAACACGTAATACACCCACATAATACACCCTGCATAATACACCCACACTTCATAAGGAGGTTAAGATACTTGGCAAGGAATGAAGAGGACTATGACAGTGAGAGGGAGGGATTGGCAATGTATTCTGTGGGTGGGACTTTGTTTTGAATAGCAGAAACGCAGCCTGAACTAATTTTGGCAAAAGGGAACGTTATTGCTGTGTGTCACTGGAAGGACTGATTCCATCTCCCTGAGAGCTGGCTGCCTTTTTTTACACCCACTAACTTCCGTTCCAAGTGGCTGTACCCCTCATTGCTAGCTCTGCTGGGATCACATCTTCCCAGTTTGTTGCAGAAGAGAATGGTGGACTCCCACTCTGCTGCCCCTCCTGTCATCCTGTCAGGATGGCCAGACAGGAGAGGTCCTGGGAGCCTTCCTGCTTTGGCAGGGTTGGATGTGCTTGCACACGTGCACTATTCTTGGCAGTCTTCTTGAGAGCCTTGTGTTTGGAGGAGTATGAGCAGGTGCCCAGGGAAGCAGTGTTTTGTTGCAGGGCCCAAGACACAACTGTGTGGTCTAAATGCTCACCTCAGGGAAGCATGCCTGGGACTCAGCTTCTGGGTACCTCATCAGGTCTGCCTTATACTTTAAGTCACATACTTGTTTCTGAAAGATAACTTGGGTGGTTTCCTACTTTTCACATGTATATTGCAACCCTATGGTATCTCAACTTCTGGTTATAAGTCTAAGAATTTGGCTGTGTCTGTCTCGTGAGAATGTTTTACACCAGATTGTGGGAGCACAGATTCTGGGGAGACATGCTGGGGTGGTGTTTTTGCTACATGGTGATGGGATGAATGCACAGGTGGAACCTTGCATATCTTACCGGCTCTTTAACCAGAGTGCCTCCTACGCACCAGCTACTATTGCTGTTACTTTTGGATTGCAGCAAACCAACAAACCCCGTTCCTTCTCGTGGCCTGTCTTGTCCTGGCAAAGAAAAGGAATTCACACATTCAGCAACATTGAACACTTCATGCAGGCCTTCTGCTAGATTTGGGCACAATTCCATGACAGACAGGGACACATTGCCATGGGAGTGCAAGGAAAGGAGGTGGCTTGTGGGACATAGAAAGCTCCTGAGGACGGTGACTTTGGCACTGGTTCTGAAGTCTAAGTTGAAGGTTAACAGATAAGTGGGTCTTCGGTCTGGGGCACAGGCTTAGAAGAGACAGTGTGGTGTGTTTGAAGAGCTTGATGCTGTGATGAAAGGCAGTAGCCTCTATGGATGTGGCAGGTTTACCTGGGGGAAGAATTGGTTTTTGGAAAGTCTGGGATGCAGAGTTTGGGAACCTGGACTTGACATGTAGGCCATCAGGCCTCTGTAGAGTAAAAAGTAAGGAGAAATGGACAGGCTCGGATTTGCAGTTTAGAAAGACTAGTCCGCAGGATGTCAGGAGGAAGGATTGGTGAGCGCTGGCTGGAGATGCGAAGATAAGCAAAGGCCTTTGTTTGACACGTGAGCCTGGTTCTGAGGTGAGGGCAGAGAGAAGAACCTGTTCCTCAGTAGCAGGGATGCCCAGGGATGGCTCCTAGGTGTCTATTAAAGCGTCACCCACAAGGACTCACTGATGGTCAGTTTTGGGTCTCTTATGTTGTTTGAACTTCACTGCATCCTACGGGTAGGATAAATAAAACATTGATAAGAAAAATATCCGAAGCACGGGTTTTGTTCTGAATCCACATTCATCTTGGTGCTCAACACCCTTTTTCCTGAGCAGTGAAGACTGGTCTTCAGAGAGATAGAAATAGAACAGGTAGGTGACGCCTTACAGTTTATAAAGAGACTGCTCATTTTTCACATGTGTCCCATAGCCCTGTGTTTGGTCACATAGACTATTATTCCCATTTTACAAATTAATCTGAGTCTCCCAATCTAAATGGCTTGATCATGTAATGTGATAGTCCTAAGAAACGAATGTTTTATGTATGTATATGTAGCATATATGTAGCATTGTGGATTCTAATTTCAGGACTTTGTCTAAGATACTGTGTTGTGGCTATGGCAAACCATCAGTAGTTAAGAATACTGTGCTTTTTGGCAGAAAGAAAGATTTTTTTTTATATTTTCAGCTTTTCAACAGATCAGAACAATATGTTCTCAGGAAAACAACTTGAAAAATCCTATATTTGAAGATCTAAAAATTGTAACTTGTTCTTTTTTTTTTTTTGTTTCAGAAACATTTGTGAGGTTTATAAAAATTGTAAGATTAAATGAGATTTAAAATAAAATAAAAGACTTAGGATCAGGGAAGATAAGGGTGACTAGTACAATGGAACCACAGAGCTACTACATAAAAATGCCCTTTATAGTCCTGAAAAGGACTTAAAATTCAGCTGGTGGCTCCTGGCAGCGAGAGTAAAAAGGGAAATTCAGTTCCAAGGTCTCCAGTGTCTGTAAGATGAACATGTTTAGATAAAAGGCAGCTTTTGCTGGCACTGAGGCCTGAGGGAAGAATCGCCTCTGGTGGTTTTTATAAAGAGGACTGAGCAGTGTATAGAGTCTTTAACAATGCTCCATTCAATGGAAGCAGTTCTACACAGGGCCAGATCAATGCGGTCTGAGTTGGTGAGCTTGTAAGTATTAAGGTTTTCAGTCCCTGGGACTGTCTAGCTGCTTCCCATTCTCTTTTCCTAGACAAGAGCTTCAGAGTCAGTTTGGAAATACTGCATCCCGGTTTACAGATGAGCCCTGATTTAAAGTCTGAAGGCCCCATTGCAGGCAGTCTGGTTTCTGTGGCATTCCCTGAATTCTAATGGTAAGCCAACCTGTTCTCTTTTGGATATGATCAAACCATCCTTTGCTCTTGCCAAAAACCTTTCCTGCCAGCCTCATTGTACCAGTCCTTCAGGCTCTCTTGGGGGAGACCATGCCTTTGCTGCAAACCCAGCTTGGATGAGAGGCAGATGGATACACAAGGTCTGATCATGCACAAACATGAGGAGTGGGGCTGCAAGGGTCGATTCGTCCTGCGTGTTTGTTTTAATTACCTGTGAGTGTAGTGACCTTGTGTCAGTTGATTTGACATGTGTTGTAAATTACAGTTCCTTTGTTTATTCAACACACATTTATTGAGTGCTTGCAATGGTGCAGATGCCGTCATTAGGCTCTGGTAAGCACAAGCTTTTGTTTTTACTTTGGGGAACCTTGTTTATAATGAGTAAAGTCAGAAAGTGAGTGTCGCAAGTCTCTGTGTAACACAAGGAGATGTGTTATACCTCCTTGCCACCAGAGGGCCTCATATCCCTTTAAGGAAATTTGGGAGCCTTTGTGAGAAACAGTGTTCCCTACTCAGTGTCCTGACTGGTTCAAATCTCAGATCTACAGCAGCGATGCTCTTTGGATTTTTACTTCCCTGCTGTCACATCTCTGACTTTGATGCATTATTTGACCTGGAGACTTAACTCCTTGTAGGCTGTTCTTTTCACATGCCTACATGAAAGAGAGGGATTGATGAAGGAGGGAGAAAGAGAAAAGAGAGAGACAGAGAGAGAGAGAGAGAAACAGACAGATCGATCTTTATTTTAGATTTACTACCCTTAGGTGCTTTGTATTCTCAGATTGAGTGGGGAAGAAGAGTGAGTTACTGTCCTTTTATCCTTCTGCATAGCAGCCAATACAGCTGTTAGACCTCAGCTGAGCTGTGATTCTCAGACTGTCTCATCATCTCATCTGTTAGGGGACCACCTGTCATCTACCACCTTGACAAGTGTGCTTCAGTTCCTGGGCACTTCACTCTGTGGGGTGTACTTGCTGGCTAAAGCCCAAAAATCTAATTAAAGTGATACTCATCACCAGTGTGATAATCCTGTGTGCTTTCACAGGAGTGGGTTTAACTTCAGGCTAGTTCAGCCTGAACCCCTCTATTGATGGATAACTCCAGGTGAACTTGGGACAGCACTTAGTAAATCCGTTGGTGAATTGCAATTGAAAATGGCTTATGGAGACAGTGTCTCAGGCTGGTTGGTTAGAAGTAAGACCATAGACCTGAGATGGCATGTTTTTGCCAAGTTCAAAATCTTTTACTTTGATTTTTGTTTTTTAATCAGCTGTAAAGATTTTGAGTTGATGTCCTCACAGCATAATGTACAGTTCACATGAACTGTGATGAGAGAAGTTCTGTCATTGCAAGACAGCCCGAATACAGAGACACTGGTCATGCTGGATTGAGTCTTGGCTCCATTACTCAGCACCTGTTGATCTGTGATCTTGCCTCTCTGAACCATGATGTCCATTTCTTATCAGCAAAATAGGGATTAGTTGTAAGGGTTTTATGGGGTAGGGCGTAGCACTTAAGAATAATACCTGGAACACCATAAATGATTAATAAGTGGAGAAGCGTAACAGTGTTAATAGTGTCTTTGGAACAGTGGAAACTGGTGCTGGACTTGAGTTAGAATCATAGCTTCACTTAGAGATGCTTATTCTCTAAGCCAACTTCTTCTTCTTGAAAGCAGTGTTTGTTTACTCCTCTCCTAAATGGGGTTGATTATATTTATTATAATCCTAAATGAATAATATATAGTGTAAAGTGTGAGAAAGTACCTACAGTGATTCTGGCATAGAGAAGTAGGTACTCAGTGTGGTCAGATTTCTTCTGTTCTGGCTTTTAATTGTGTGGCAGGTGCTGGCTCTGGACTTTAAATGACAAACTGCTGCCTACTAGAATCCACTGGACACTGCTGCCTAATAAATACAGTCTGCCTCTCTACAGTCAAGTCACCAAAGCCATATATTTCTTCCTTGATGAGCAGTAACCTCTGCTCTGAAGAAAGTACTTGTCTGTTCTTTCCCAGCTGATTGATCCCGCTAGGAGGGGGGTTAAAATGCTCTTAGAGTGAGAGACTGTGGAGTAGCCCAGTGGCTCCTGCGTGAGGCCACTGTGAAAGCTGCCTTAAAAGGCTGTCCCCCTCCCTTTTCCTGTGGAATTGCTGTAATCTCTATGGGGAGACTTTCCCTCGATGCTCCTCCTTATTTTACCATTTCTTGCCAGGCTCTGTCCTGGGTACTAGGAGTACCAGACTGAATCAAATCAGTTTCTGAAAGCATCCAGAGGAGAAATGTAATAAAAATGCAGACAAAGAACTAATTAAAGTATAGCATGATAAGTGCTGGTGGACCAAATACTTTGGGAGCACAGGGAGTGGAACTGTGCTCAGGGACCAGAGCGGGAGGAATGGCTTTGAGCTGAGCCTTGAAGGATAGAGAGCTGTTTTCCCAGGCTGTGGGACGGGGAATTGTGTTCCTGGTAGAGGGAAGAAGAGTGAGTGGGGCTGGAGCAGAGGCGGATACGTTCCTGCACATCCTTCAGGAGGGCTTTTAGTGAAGTGCAGCGTCCTGTGTGCTGCCTGACCCAGCTGGGCCTGGATGCCTGCTTAGCCAAACCCACATCACTTTGTCCGTTCTTCCCCAGAGTTCTGGTGGCGTCTATATCGAGCCCCCTGCTCAGAACTTCAGCTGTCTGCACAGCCAGCATCACAGCCAGACGAGGCACACTTGTTACCTGCTTCATTCCAGTTGAGGCAGCTGCTTTTGTAAAGCCTGTGAATCTTTTGTTCAGATGCACTCTGATGGAGAGAGAACGGGTAGTAGAGCTGCCCAGGGGAAGTGGGGGTAGGACTCCCCTCCCCTCGTGACCAGCCCCTGCCATCCTGCAGGAGTGATGAGGTGGCACAGAACGTGTGTTGAACATCACAGCGCGTACTGGTCCTGGAAATTCTCCTCACATCACTGAGCGCCTGCACCTCATTAAGAGTTTGGAGAAATTTCTTTTGTATATTTAAAGGTAACCACTGAGCGCTTTGACAAGCTTTCTCACAGAGAAACCTGATAAGGTAGAAATTTGATGGATGAGAACCTTCTCCATCTGGTCAGAGATAAAAACATTAGCTGGCTCGAGGAGAAAGTATGGGGACCTGGCTTTTCATTTCTAATGTGATTCTAAGATTTTAGGGATATTTTAGTTTTCATATAATTTACTTTTTAGAACCAACCTGTTCTCTGGGACAGCCCTGATATGCTAGGCATTCTCAGCTCAGCACTGGCCCCGAGTGCACTCTGAATCCCAAGGGAAACTTGCCATTAGTGCAGAAACCCAGGCTGTCTGTCAGTCCGTGCCGTCACGCGGATCTTGCCGTGCAGCTCTCACCGTGAAGCAAGGTGGTCACCGGGGTAGCCTAGCGGATTCAAACTCTCTTGAAGCTCTTTGTTTATAACAGCAAATAAAACAGGTGTATTGAGGACCGCTCTGCAGATTCTTGTAAAACTAAATGCACATTTCTGTGCTCACCCTAGGAACATGTAGTTAGATGGTTCTGTTAGCCTGATTTGGGTGTTCCTAATTTTAGGGCTTCTTGGGCTCAGTTTGAAAAATCACACATGTGATAAAAAGAATACAAATAGATTAAATATAAATAAAACCTATTGGTTCCGTGAAGAATGTTATTTGTATTTTGATGGCGATTGCCCTGAGCCTGTAGATTGCTTTGGGTAGTATGGACTTTTTTTTTTTTATTAGTACACATTTGCAGTACTTAGGGATTGCATTCCATGTAGGAGTTTGTGCATGTATATTACACATTTCTTAATTATTTTTCCTTCTTTCCCTCTATTGTCTATCTCTAAATCCCCTACTCATTTGCAAAAGATTTATCTCCTTGTCTCCTATTATCTTTTGCTTTTACATTATTTTATTGTTGTTTATCTAATTTTTTGTCTTTTTGAGACAGAGGTTCACTATGCAGTTCAAGCTGGCCTTGAACTCACTTTGTAACCCAGGCTGGCCTTGAACTTGTAGCAATCTTCCTGCCTCAGCCTCCCAAGTGCTGGGATTATCTCACTCACATAAGAGAACCATAGATATTTAAGTTTCTGTATCTGATTTATTTCACTTAACATCACTTCTGGACATTTTAACAATATTCCTTCTTTCACTCTGTGAAGTGGGAAGACATTCCATCTTTTAGTGTCTTCTTCAGTGTCTTTCTTCAATATTTTTGTGATTTATATTGTAATTTTCTTCATTAAGTTTATTTCTGGTTTTTAAAAAATTTTCAATTTTTTGTGGCTATTGTAAATCAGATTGCTTTCATGATTTAGTGGCAAATTCATTAGTAGTGTACAGAAAAACTACTTTTTTTGGTATGCTGTGTATCCTGCTACTTTACTGCATTTCTTTACTCAATTCTGATAATCTTCTGTCAGAATCTGTAGGTTTTAGGTTTTTCTGTGTGTGGAATTATATCTTCAAACAGATCATTTGAGTTCTTCTTTCTATTTGTATGACTTACTTATTTCTCTTGCCTAACTGTCTTGACTAAAATTTCTGTATTACAGTGAGAATGTTTTCTGCATGTTTAACTTCTATAAACCTCCTGTCTCTGGATATCCGTGTCTTTCCTAAGATTAGGGATATTTTCTGCTGTTATTTTATTGTATAAGTTTTCTGTGCCCTTAATTTTTCTTTTCCTTCTGGTATGCAGGTGATGTACATGTTTGATCTTTTAATGATATGGCAACCTTCTTGTGTACTTTCTTTACTCTTTCTTTATTTCTGCCTGGATGCTATTTCAAAAGACCTACCTTCAGGCTCCAGTATTTCCTCTTTTGCTTTATCTAGAATATTGTTGAAGCCTTCCACTGAATTTCTTATTTGGCTTATTGAGTTCTTTGTTTCCAAGATTTGTGAATAATTCTTTTTCAAAATCAAGAAAGATTTTTCACTGTGCTTAATTTTTCATTCATATCCTGTGTTGTCTTCCTGATTTTTATGTAACTGTATATTTATATTGTCTTGGATCTCATTGAGCTTTTAAAAAATCATTGAATTTTTTTTGACTATTAAAAAATAAGCAAAACAAAAAAGGGTAGAAATGATACAGAAATTAAAAAAAATAAGAAATCTCTACTTGATATGTTTCATATTATTATCTTAGAAGTAGTTGTTCAAATTACAAAATCAAAATATAGGAAATGAACAGACAATGACAGAATTTAAAAAAATAACAGTAAGAAATCATCTCTAGTTGATATATTACATATTGTTACCTTAGAAGTAGTTCAAGATACAAAAATCAAAGCATAAAAATGAACAGGCAATCAAACAATGACAGCACAAACTATTCTGTTTGATGAACTATCAAAAACTCAGTAATATGGTTATGTATCTTGCACATGTAAACATGCATACAGTTATATGTGTCTACCTACAAGTTTTCTTTCCTTTCAGAGCACTTTTTTCTCTTTCATTACCTCAAAACCTATTATACATTTTGGATCTTATTACTCTTACAGTTTATTATTATTTTTTATACTAGAGAAACAAGATTATATTTACAAATGTGAGTCTGATTTATTTCACTTATGGAGATAGTCTCAAATTGCCTCTATTTACCTATGAAGGCCTCAAGATCATCCTTTTTTATAGCTGAGTAATATTCCACTGTATAAAAATACCAAATCTTTTTCATCCATTCTGCAGTTGATAGACATTTGGGTTGTTTCCAAGATTTAGTTATTACAAATTATGCTGCTATAAACATGGGTACATATGTATCACTGTGACATGACCTTTTCAATTTTTCTGGGAAAATACCCAAGAGGGGAATAGCTGGATTGAAGGGGACTTCCAATCCTAGTTTTTATCACTGAATTCTTTAACAAGCATTTTTCATTCACTTCAGTAACTTTGGAATGTGTTACTAGAGTTATGCTTAAAATGGTGGAGGTGGACCTATGGATCACATGTTATATTTCTTATAAAAATATTAATATGCAGGTTACGTTTTCTAAACTGAATCCTCAGTATTCATATTTAGTTGCAGCATTGGCACTTTATGATGAATAAGTGGGTGTCTTACTTTTCTTATTGCTGAGACAAAATACCCAAACCCAAAGTTAAAGGAGGAAAGATTTATATTGGCTCACAGTTTGTAGAGGTTTGAGTACATAATCAGCAGGCTCCAGAGCAGGGTGGGATGGCAGAGGAAATCACAGAAGAGAAAGTTCGTGGTGTGGAAGGCAGGAAGGAACAAAAGCAGCAAATGACAAGTGACCCCAGGAGCTCTGTTTCTGTTCCTTATATTCTGTCCAGGCTACCTGCTCTTAGGGTACATGGCACGCACATCCAGAGGTTCACTGTCATTGTGCACTCTCAGAAGTATGTCAGTCCCATCGGTGGACTAATTTAGCAATGACACACCCTTGATCCTGACCTCACATGCTTAATCCCAGATCATACACACTCCAGATCCAGCCACCTCTGAAATGTCCCACATATGCATGCACGAAGCTTTGAGGGCCTTCTAGATACAAACTATTACAGTGAGTTTTGGGCTGCTATTTGGGCACTAGGTCTTTAAAGGTTTGGCTATCACTGCTTTGTTAGGTTGGATGGGATTTTAAATCCCGATTCCACCACTTTTTACCTGATGCTTTGGTTAAATTGCTTGAGCTCTCTGAACTTCATTTTCTGATTAGTACAACAGCCACAATCTGGATGTTTGCTTCCAGGGTTGTTGTGTGACTTGAATGAGGTCATAGGTAAAGTGCGTAGTACTCCTTAAAGCTCCAAGGGTTTGTAAGCAAAACTGGTGGGTGGTATGGAAGATGATTGCTGAGGGCCAAACAGACAGGGCTTTGTGAAAGAGACAGCACCGGGTCAGACCATGAAAGATAGTATGATGGCTCTAGGTGTAACTGGGAGGAATTTTATGACATTTTTGCAGGTGGACAGAACTGGATAGACACATGTCTAGAGCCTGAGCTGTGGGTGAATGAAGTGGTTGAATGAGGGAGACAGGTTGGAGATGAGGCTAAAAGGCAAACTGGAGTCCATTGGTAGCAATTTTCAGTGGACTGCATGGTATGAGAGCTTTGGTCTGCAGTTAAATTGGAATTAAGAAAGAATTCTGAACAGACACATGCTGGCAAGGTCTGTGTATGGTTTGATGGAGTGAACCCAGAGATAGACCAGGTAAGTGTGAGCAGAGTTCTGAAGGCCTTGGCAGTGGGATGCAGGCAGAGCATGGGGCAGAGACACTCTTCTGCCCCAGCACTGCAGCTGGTGCCCTTTCTCCTTTCCTCAACCTCTAGGGCTTGGGGGTTGTTACTTATCAGTTAATCAGAGTGCAGTGTTTTATGGGGCCATTCTTGTTAGTGAGGGTTGTTATTCTTTAAGGCAGGAACCTGAGTTCCTGATTTCTTTGTTTTCCTATCTCTGCAGACTAACTTAATTTCCTTGTTGATCTTCTCTGCCAACATATCTGCTGTACTCAAGTAAGAGGACTTAAGTAGCTCTATGAGTTTGTTTATCCCCCCCCCCTCAAAAAATAAAACAACCCCACAAATAACAAGTAATAAAAAAATAACCCAAATCCTATGTTTTATAGAATGTTCTACCTTGGATATGATATTGTGCTTAGGGTTATAAATCATGAAGATTTATATTATCTGTGCTTACACACCTAATTAGCAATAGAGACAGATTCAAGGCAAAGTCTGTTTGTCTTCACAGTATAAGAATATTGAAGTAGTTTGGAGAAATCATTGAAATTATCAATTTTCAGTTCTGATTGTTTTGCTCAGGCAAGACACGCTGTCTCCATGCCTCCCCAAAACATTTCTTATGACGCTGCTGGTTGTGGGAACATGAGCCCATCAGCAGCCTTTGTGTTGCCATGGCAGCCGCTCCTCCTCAAGGCCACCTCAGTACATACTTCCTCTCATCCTCTGTGGTCTCTTTGCTTTAAGCTTTTTCTCACTGTCGTTCATACGAGTTGTGCAAGATCCTTGATCCCTCTCTATTCATCAAGAGGAGGACCTCTGTCTGCCTCAGCCCAAGTCCTTGAGAAATGATAATGTTAGCTTGGAGTATTGGAACTGTCGACCAATAAAAGCCCATTCTACAGGGTGGTTTTATACCTCTTTGATTTTAACAGTAGTGCAGTTGGGTGGAAAGAACAGAATTTGGGGAGATGCTGAGTTGGTGTTAAATTTCTGCGCTAGAAGTTGCTTGTAAAGCTTTGTCAGAATTTTTCAATCTCTGAGTTGTAGTTTCCTTTCTTCGAAAACAAGACTTGATGATGTTGTGCAGGAATTATTATTAAAGTTAGGGATATTTTATGTAAAAATGCCTTGGCCCATGCTTGGCTTATCGTTGGTTTCTGTTACTAAGGATTGTAATCCTCTTGAGTGTCTTGACTTTCCTCAAGACATTGATGATGCTTTGTGTCTTCTACCTACAAAGTATATACATTTGGATATTTGCATAGGCAACACTGAATGTTCTTTGTAGAATTCAGAAATGGGAAATTTTCTTTTTTTTTTTTTTTGGTACTGGGGATCTCGCGCTTGCCAGTCAGGCACTTACATCATTGACCTAAACCTCCAGCCCCAGGAATGGGAAGTTTTTATGTTAATTTTGTCAGTTTTGGGAAACACATGAGAGAAATGTAGCCTTTATCACGTAGGACATTTAAGAAGTTCTTCATTTAGGTAGCTGAATTAAAACTCAAAAGGCAAGTGAAAAGTAGAATGGAATAAATCACTACTGAACATACACACTTACTAGAACTTGACATGGGCATCAAAACGTGTGTCTGACAAGTGTTTATATGAGGGGAGATACTCATTCTGAGACCCACAATTACTGTGCACAGGAACAGTGTGAACTTTTACATACATGATACATGAATGTTTAAAAATTAACAAGAGTAGTGCCTCATTTGAAAATATAATTCCATGTTATAGTAATCAAAATATCATGGTATTGGTGCCATTGTCTCTTCAGTAAATCAACCAGATATCTATGGTCAGAATAGTGAAATTGGATCTGTATCTCACATCATATACATATTAAATCAAAGGTGGAAATCTAAGACCTAAAAGTGTGTATGTATGTATGTATATTACTAGAGGAAAACATAAAAGAAAATCTCAGTGTGGTCTTTGCCATGTTTGTTTTTTTTGGTGGGGGAGGCTACATTCCTGAAAGCATAGGTAATGAGAGTAAAAACAGACAAATGGGTTACATAAAACTAAATAGCTGCACAGCAAAGGAAACAGTTTCAGAGTGAAAAGGCAACCTGCAGACTAGGAGAAAATATTTACAAACCATGCATTTCATAAGGGGTTAATGTATAGCCAAAATATATAAGAAACTAAAATAATAGCAAAACCCACCAAAAACCAGAACAAAACTATTTAAAAATGGACCAAACACTTGAGTACATATTTCTCAAATAGCTAACTAGTTTATGAAAAAATTCTCAATGTCATTAATTGTCATGGAAATGAAAATTAAAATCACAATGAGATACCACATCACAGTTGTTGAAATGACTATTAACAAAAAGATCAAAAGTAAGAAATATTGGGGAGGAGGCTGAGAAGAGGAACTCCTGTACACTGTGAGTGGGAATGTAAATTAGTACAGTTATTATGGAGAAGGTATGGAAGTTCCTAAAAAACTAAAAATAGACTTATAAAGTGATGCAGTTATCTCACTTCTGAGTGCACATCTTGGAGCATTGTGATCAGTGCACCAAAGAGACAGCCTCACATCTACGCTCACTGCAATGTTTTTCATGAGACAGGAATGAAAAAACCTAAATGTCCACTCAGAGATCAATGGATCAGAAAAATGTGGTGCATATACACAATGAAAATACTACTGTTTAGCCATAAAAAGAATGAAACCCTTTCATTTGTGATAGTGTGGATGAACCAGCAATGGAAGAGCTTAATCTATAAAAGTAGGGAGGAGAACAGTGGTTACCAGAGGCTAAGAGCTGTGAGAACGATGGGGGAGGATGAGGGGATGTTGACCAAAGGGTCCAAAGTTGCGACTAAACAGGAGGAATAGAGTTTCTAGGTCTGTTGCATCCTATGTTGAACATAATGATTGTATATTTCAAAATTCCTGAAAGAACAAATTTTAAATGTCACAGAAAAAAATTTGAATTGATAGGTGTTATTGGATATAATCATTCTATAATGTATACATATATGAAAACATCACATTGTATTTTACCCCATTGTTACATAATTATTATTTGCCAATTAATAAAAATTTAAAACAGTTTCACAATTAAAAAGAAGCCAGGATCTTTCTAGGATTGCTTGTAAATTTATTGTGACTTTAAAGAGATAATAATTAAATGATGAACTTATAAGAAAGATCTTGTAAGTATTCCTCAGAGTAATTTTTTTAGAGGGAGATTTCTGAAAGTTTCAGATGGGAGCAGTAAAGTGAGCTGAGATTATTGGACTAGTGGGCGATGGAAAGAAAATCCAAACCTATGCCATAGTGTAGGGGCTGAACTGAGAGGCTTTGGAATTAGGGGCCTGGGAGGAGACAGGTGTGGCTCCTTAGTGACCCTGATGAGGGTAAATTATGTATTTCAGCCTTTTTTCTCATTCATAAAATGAGAATGGGGTGGAGTGATATGGCTTAGGTGGTAGAGTGCCTGTTCAGCATGTATTAGGTCTTAGAGAAAGAGATTGATTGTGTCCATCTTGTTCTTTCATTTATCCAGTAGCTATTTAGTGAGTGTTTTTTTTTTTTTTTTTTTTTCTCTCGTCAGTACTAGGGAATGGAATCAAGAATCTTTTTAGTGAGCTATATCCTTAACCCTGTTTTTTTGGTTTTTTAAAAAATTGTATTTAAAGAAAGAATAAACAAAACAGAAAAAAGGTAGAAATAATACATAATTTCAAAGAAAAAATAAACAGTAAGAAATCACTAGTTGATAATTACATATTTTCCTCTTACAAATAGTTGTTCAAGTTACAAAAGTGAAGCATACAAAGTGGACATTTGAAGGGTGAGACTGCAAACAGTTCTGTTCAACTACCCAACTTTTGTTTTTACTTAGTAATATGTTTATCAACCCTACACGCTTAAATATACATGCAGTTACCCATATCTTCGTGTATGTTAAGAATAAACCAAAGCAGGCTAAAATCACTCTGAACAAAGAATAATAGTATTGTTAGATTTCACATCATGACACTATGGGATCAGCATTGGCTACTGTAGTGTCTCTTTTTCTTCAAAGTAGTTGTTCATTTCATCATGCGTTGTAAGATCAGTTCTCATAAACTGTTTATAGGTTCTACGCATGCATGAGTCTTTACATGTATATCTATCCTTTCTGTATTAGAGGGAGAAACAAAACAAAGCAAGACAAAACAAAACATATTCCTATAAACACATGAAACAAAAAAGTCATATAATACTACAGTACAAGGTGTTCTACAATGGTTACTGTGTTGTCTCTTGTTATCTTCAATAGAATTATCCATATCATCATGCATAATATAATTGAATATAGCAGTATATAACAATATTAATAAAAACAAAACATTGTAGGTAGTGTAAAACTTCAAAAACGGGTAATAATCAAACCAGAATGGGTATCGTAGTCATCTTCAGTGTAGCTGCCTATACTCTCAGACTTGATACTATCAATCATAAGAGTTTTGAATAAAATCCGTCAATACCAAACAGCGATCTAACAAACCAGATTCAACTAAATCAGTCATGATAAAACAGTATAAGTTATACAGGGTTTCAGATTAAGTTAATAGAAAGTTAAGGATGATTACCATACTATATCCTGCTATTTTAGGGGTAGCTATCTGTGCCCTCAGATCTACTGCAAGTAGACAAACTAGGACAGAATAATCTACCTAAACAGAGTGGTGTGAGTAATGTGGGTTTTAAATCCTGATATATTATTAACAATATCCTCTGCCTTCTTTCTTTAGACTATTCCTCCCCTTTCACTCCCACAGGCTGTACTGTACATTTTTGGATCCCACCAACCCCATCAGTTTTTAGATTGAGGGTGCAACCTGCTATTTACCTAAGTGGTTCCGAACCTTCTCCCTTTTGGACTTGATCTCAAGTTGTATTCCTTTACCTACAAAACTGGTCTTTCCAACCTATCTGCAGGGGCTGGTCGAGTTGCCCTTATTACTCTCTGGTTCCCTGTCACATAGAGCATTGTTTTCTCATATTTGCTTTTTGGTCTGTAAACCCTTTTTCAGGTTAATTATATTTCCTATATAGAGCATCTCAGTGGACCCTGCCTTCTGATCTACTCTGCCTGTGTATCTTTTTTTCTTCTAGTGTATCAGGTCCATCTATATTAGAGATTATAGCAAACCTTCTCTGCCTCATTTCTGTTGTGCTCTTTTTCTGCCATTAGTTGTCTGCTTTTCTCCTTCATTCCACTTTTTGCTCCATTCATTGAGGCCTCTCTGCCACTGTTTTTGAATCCTGGTACTTTTTTTCCTCTCTAGAATGTCCTTCAGTATCTCTGTAGGGTTGGATTGGTGGTTGCGAATTCCCCCAGTTCTTCTTTGTCTTGGAAGCGTCTTGTTTCTCCATTAATTTCTAGAGACAGTTTTGCAGGATACATCAGTCTGGTCTGGGCTGGAGTTTATTTTCTTTCAGGGCT
This sequence comes from Cavia porcellus, assembly GCF_034190915.1. Classification (NCBI taxonomy): domain Eukaryota; kingdom Metazoa; phylum Chordata; class Mammalia; order Rodentia; family Caviidae; genus Cavia; species Cavia porcellus. Next base: position 167,693,830 of record NW_026947484.1, read on the forward strand.
TGGAATACTTCTCTCCGAGTTCTTCTTGATTTGATAGTCTGTGTTGAGAAGTCTGCCATGATTTTGATGGGTTTTCCTTTATAGGTGATATTTCTTTTCTCTGATGGCTTTATATTCTGTTCTTATATTGAATTTCTGGAATCTTTTAATATTCTGTTCTTATATTGAATTTCTGGGATCTTGATTATTATATGTCTGAGTGTAGCTCTGTTTTGGTTGTTTGCATTTCCTTTGTTTTTACCCCTATTTCTTCATTCACATTCTTTATTATTAAGTTATAGATCCTCTTGTTGTCTTCTAGCCTTTGTATTGTTACTGTCTGTTTCCTTGTTATTTTTAAGAGATTTTTTTTTCCCTTCATGATCACACATTGCAAACCTGTCTTCAAGTTTTGATAGTCTATCCTTAGTTTCTTTCAAGCAGTTTTGCCAGCTTTCTATGGAGTTTTTTTTATTTCCTGGAATAATCTCTTTGAACCTGCTTCATGTATTCTAGGTTTTCTTTATATTCTTCCTTGAACGTTTCTCTCCTTTTTTTGTGTTCCTCATTTCTGTGTCTTCTTGAGAGGTGCTTAGCAGTTCTTTTATTAATCTACTTATATCTTGCTTTACTTGATTAATAATTTCATTTTTGAGCTCATCTATGAGGTCCGAAAGATATCTCTTTATGTCCACTAATGCTGTGTCTGATATTGCATGTTTGCTGCCTTCAATCTCTTTTGTATTTACCTCTACTGGATCAGTGTTCGCAGGGCTGGAGGCTGGGGACTTTTTCTTGTTTCCTTCTTTTGTCATGTTTTTGGTTTCTTCCAAATAGGTGTATAGAGGAGTCTCAGCCCCTTTTCTTGTTGGCTATGGTTCTTCTGAAGTGCACTGGCTAGGGATTTCTGCCCTTTGCAGTTTGCTGTTGGTCACTGTGCAAACAGGGGCAGCTATGCTGGTTCCTCCCCTGCAGGTCAGTCAACCTGCCGGGGCCTTCACTGTGTTAGAGTGCACCGTGCCTAAGGAATTGGTTTGGGGCGACTTATTGGGTCCTGGCTAGAGGCATGACCCAGGCCAAGCATATCCCAACAGTCTGGTCTGGGAAGGGAACAACTGACTGAAGTCACTACTGTTCCTTGTTCCTGCCTGTCCTGCCCGATTCCAAAATGTCGTCCAGTTGGTCGCCCCTTTCCCATGGGAGAGTCTTACTCCCACCACTCACCGTGGGTCAATGCAGGTCACTTGCCAGCTCCATTGTCCATTGGGCTCACTGACCTCCGATTTCAGCATGACAGCAGTTCTAGCGAGTTGCAACAGCAGGTCAGGCAGCTTGATCGAAAGCGCAGTGGCGGGAATTTGGGCGGCATAGTGAGTTGCAGCTGCGCGAATTTGGGCACGGTGGCAAGGGCACTGTGGCTACTAATCTTAGCTCCAATGGTAGCCACAGGACTGCTTGTTTGACTGGTTCTTTTCCCTTTAGTTTCTTCCTGGGTCAAGAGGATCCATCTCCTGTGTCCCTACCTCCCCACGATGTTTTATTCCAGCATCTGAGTTGTCTGTCTCAGGGAGCCTCTGTGTTCTGCTGCTTATCTGTCCACCATCTTTTTTGAGGCGAGGTTTCACTGTGTGTTCAGGCTGACCTTGAGTTCACTGTATAAGCCCAGGCTGGCCTTGAATTCATGGTGATCTTCCTGCCGCAGCCTCCTGAGTGCTAGGATCACAAGTGTGAGCCACTGCGCCTGGCCCTCAACCCATTTTTAAGTTAAAAAAGTTTCAAGCTAAATTACCCAGGTTCCTCGTGCCTTTCTCAGCCTCTTAAACAATAATTTTATATTTCACTGTATTGGTCAAGGGCTTGGCTGGGTAGTTTTCAGCTCTACAATAACTCAGACACTCATGGTATTCAGCTGGGGGGTGGGCTGGTCTGGAGGATGTGACTTCATTCACATGTTTGGTATCTTGTTGGAGATGGCTGGAAAAGGAAGCACCGTGGGGGCTTATCATCTAGAACACCTGTTTGTGGCCTCTAGCACAGAAGCATTAGGGTGGTCATTCCTTTTACGCGTAGGAGTCACAGGGCTCTGAGAGTGTTCTTAGAGACACAGTTTAGATGCTGCTTGTTTTCTAAAGCTTGGGCCCACAAACTGGCACAGCACCATCTTTGCCACATTCTTTTGATTGCAAAAAATCACGTGCTGTTAAGATTCAACAGACCCTACATATCTCTATGAGAGGAAAGCCAAGAGTTTATGACTATCTCATCTGCCTTGGTGCTCCCACATGCAAAGTACCATTCTAGGACTTGGAGATGTAACAGTAAACAAAATACACAAAAATCTCTGCCTTCACAGAGCTTGTAAAATATGCACAAAACAAAATACATTACAAGATACTTAGGGAACAGATATGAAGGGAATGAATTTGGGGAGCGAGGTTGTGGTGGAGTGATCAAGGAAGGCTGCACTGAAAAGTTGACAGATGGGCATAGATGAAGGACGTGGGGACACACCCTTGAGCCTCGGCAGTGGGAAATGTGGAGGCTGTGAACTGGTGCCTAGCTGTTGTATAAGAACAACAGCAAGAAAAGCCAGGGTTGCCAGGAGCAGGACTGGTGGGTGTGAGTAGCAGGAGGAGAAGCAGATAGGTAGTTGGGTCCAGCTGGTGGAGGACCTTGTAGGACAAGTGTCCAGCACATGGCTGGTAGTAATGTCTACTGTCAGAGAGCTCTGGTGTGCAAGCTACCCCTGCTCTCCATCCCCTGCCCTCCTTTCCTCCATTACCCACTCCTCAGCCCCAGCTGCTCCTCTGGCACTGGTGGGAATCCTTGTCCTGATTAGTCACTCAGCAGCAAGCACAATTGTGGAGACAAACTAGGATGAAGTACATTTAGTTGAAAGGTGAGTCCTCATCCCTCTTCTCATAGCTTTGATAAGATTTAACTTTGCCCTGGTAAATTTTCTGATGAGTTTAAGTTTGTTGTCTGCACATCTCAGTTTATTCTTGAGAGATCAAATTTTTGTTAAAACTGCCCTCAAACATATTGCTATTCAAGGACAGTTTTGCACAAGGTGAAATCTAAACAGCAGTCAAGGAAATACAGACACTTTTGAAGAACAATTTCGTATTCATCACATTAGCAAACCTTTACGTAAAACATAATAATGTAATGTAATGACTGGTGAGGATGTGGTGAAACCAAAAACTTAGACTTCAGTGGAAGCATTTTGTCCACGACCTTTATAGAAGAAAGTTTGTCAGTTTGTAGAAAAAAATCCTCAAAACATGCTTGATCTTTAGCTTAGTAATTCCACTGTTGGGGATGTAACCGAGAAAGTCAAAGAATAATTAAAAAAAAAACAAGCAAACTGTAATAGCACAGAACTGCTCTTTTTATATTACATGTAAGAGCAAACTGGTTGGAGATGGTGGGGAAACAGATAAGTGAATCAAGATATGTTCATTAACATAGATAAATGTGAAGATTATGTGGAGTCTTCCACTAAATGACCTGTCTAGCCTTTCTTTGGGACTACAGGGGTGGCTGAGCCGAGGTAGAATCTCAGGTCTGGCCTTTCTGTAGACCTTTTCTCATCTCTCTGCTTTAAAAGCACCACCACCACCACCACCACCGCAAAAATTCTCTCAAAAACTTCTTGATTTTATGTGCTTTTTATATTCTGCTTTTTGTTTTCATTCCATTTTATGTTCTCATTAGTTAGTCACTGTTTTTTGGTAGGTCTTTGTATAATGGAATAAATAAAATTGGGAAAATTCCAGACCAAAGTCAAAATTATATTGAAAATTATTGCTGCAGATGGACAATGACTGAAAGGAATATTCTGTTTAAAAATGGTTTAATTTGTTGGCATGTCTGTATTTTGGGAAACATCTTAATTTTTTTTTTTAAATTCTGTTATGCTGCCTTATGTTTATTATATTTGGCCTCCATATCCTTGAGTTCTTCATGTATGTATTCAATTCACTTAGGATCAAAACTGTTTGAAAAAAAGTGTGTCTGTACTTGAGGTCAAGGTTTACAAGTGTAAAGATTTGATACAGGACAAATAATTTATAGGATTATTTTATAATACTCACCCGAGGAGTTAGATGCAAAAGTGTGCAGGAGATCTCTCCACGCATTAGAGACCCAAAGAATCCAACCAAGGCTTTGGATCTTGCAGCAGTGCCCTGCACGAGTCCAGCTGAACTCCTAGAGCCCACGGCAATGTCTCATGCAAATCTGTGTCAAGGATCTGCATTGGAAAGGCCCAAAGGTCAGTGGTGGAAGCTAGAGAGTTAGTGCTAGTGGGGTGAAGGATCTAAGCCAGCACGCTGAGAGACCTGCACTGGAGCCACACTCAAAGTCAGTACCAGAGCTCCCCTAGTGAGAACCAGAGACATCCTCACTGACAGCAAGGACCTGAGCTCCTCTGATAGTAACAGCAGAGTTCTTACCAGGAAATCAGCATGACAGGCTTCTCCAGGAGAATCAACAGCACACCATCTTCCTCTCATCAGCTTGATTGCGGTGGGGCAGGCAAAGGAGATTTTCGTGGATGAGGTCCCAAGGTTAAAACATCAGCAACAAAAGCGGGCAGCATGGAGCAGAGCAGAAGAGGGCAAGCAAGGCGGCCTGTGTCTTCATTGTATAATTCTTGTACAGGTTGCTTTCTCATGTTTCCATTCTTACATAGTGCCATAACCTGTGCTAAGTCATGGTTACATAACTGTCCCACTGTGTGCCTGTGTTAGACAAGCAGGGGTCACATCCTCAGGTGTCCTTAGATGCCCCTAAGCTTTGAAGCAGTCTGAATGGTTCCCCCAACACCTTCCTGCTCTCTTTTTATGTTGGTGGCAACAGTGCTTATATGGGCCTTCCCCACGTAGCACCACACTGATTCAGTTCAGCTGGGTGTTGACCATTAATTCATCTAACACAGTACTGAAAACATAAAGACTTCCCTGTCATTGTTCCATAAACAAAATAACATAACCACCATTTATATCCTGTTTAGGCATTAATCCAGAGATGATTTCAAGTAAATGACTGAAAGTATGCAGGTTATATATAAATATTGTGCCATTTTGTCTGAGGAACGTGAGCAACTGCTTTTGTATCCCCCAGGTGTCTTCAAATCAGTCCCCACAGATACCGAGGAATGACTATTCAAGTAATTCAAACAAACAAACAAAGAAACACTCTTTTTTGCCCATCCAGAATTGAATTTCTATTTTCTATTTGTATTTCATGATAGGTTCTTGGTTTATTTGTTTGGGGGTAAATTTTCCAGGCAATTTTATCATTTTGCTTAAGAAAAAATTTAGCATTCAATTTTTAAAGTTTCTTTGTTGCTTCTAAATATTTGTCATGGGTTTTGTGATGTTGCAAAGTGGTGATAATCTCATTTCAATTTTTTGGTAGCTGACTGCTTGTTCAAAGATACTTTATATTGTCTATACAGTTACCCTGTTGCAGTTCATTCAAGAAAGATTAAAAAAGAAGAGTTCTGTACGATTGTCCAGAGGCTGGTATATTGGCCTTTTGGTGCTGCTGCAACAGACTGCCAGGAAATTGGTGGCTTAAAAACATACATTTAGAGTCTTACAGCTCTGGAAGTCAGAGTTCTGAACTGGGTCTCACCATGTCCCGGTGGTGGTGGTTTTGTGTTCTTCCCGAAGGCCCCAGCTCTCTTTGTCTTTTCCACTTTCTACGGGATGCCTTTTTTCTAGACTGGTCTTCATAATCAGCAATAGTTGAAGGAATCTTTTTCCTTTTTCTATTTGTAAGTGTCCTTTGCTTTTTTTCTTTTTTTTTTGGTACCAGGGATCGAACACAACCTCACGCTTACCAGGCAAGTGCTTGAGCCACTGAGCTAAATCCCCTTCTAGTGTAAGAGTCCTTTTGGTTAAGGACCTGCCTGTTAATCCAGAATAACATTTCTATTTTGAGGTCAATTAATTAATGACTTTAAATTCCATTTATTACTTGTATTTGCTTTTGCCATTTGAAAATTAGCATGTGATCATTTTGGGCATACTGTCATTTCACCTATCAGATTGACTCTGGAAATATGATTATGAATTTATAGATTTCTCTCTTTCCTTTTTTGGTTCTGGGGATTAAACCTAGGACCTTGTGCATGCTAAGCACGTACTTTGCTACTGAGCTGCACCCCTAGTCCTGATTTTTGATGTATTTGGATCCATTGTTATTATCCCTATTAAAATTCTGATTTTTTTTTTAATCCTTGGACAGTAGAAGGAGCTTATCCTAGTTGATGGCTGAGTTCCTGGGATGTGAACCCTGTAATCTTTGGTAGTTTCTTTTGGGTGTGAAAGGATCTCTGGGCATACATCTTATGCATTCCTGCTCCACGTTTGCAATCATCATGCAGACCTGACTGTGCATCAGAATTGCCTGGAGACTTCTTAGAACACAGACCGAGGGGTCTGCTGCAGAGATTTGATTTAGTAGGTCTGGGTTGGGCCCCAGATTAGCATTGTTAGCCGTTAAGTGATGCTTATTATGCTGTTTTAGGGCCTACAGTTTGAGAGCCACTGCTTTAAGGGATTCTGCTCTTTAGGTAGGAAATGGAGTTAGGATAACAGTTTGGATACCCGGGAAGACACTACGTCTGGCCTTTCTCAGTGGAAGGAAGGAAATAAAATATGTTCATATTGGTGGTTAAAATTCAAATTTAGAATTGCAAGTTTTAGTTTAACTTCTTTTTTGTATTTCTTTTCTGATACTTAAAATCATGGTTTTTGGACAGGGATAAAGCTCAGTGGTACAATGCTTGCCTCACAAGTGAGAGGTTGTGAATTTGATTCCTCATACAAAAAAAAATCTTAGTTCTTATGAGATTAATATGTAGTTATCTAATAAATATATATTATGTACATACAATTTCAGAATAATAGCATCAATATTAACTTTATCACGATTACTGAAAACAGTTTAAGGTTTTTGAAGTCCCTCTGTTTTTATATAAATATTTTACTAGGGATGTGTACAACTACTTTGCATTCCTGTTATTGAAATAATTCCTCTGTTTGTATAACCAGTCAACTTGATAGATTCATCTGTTTACTCTTTCAATTTTACTTTTATTTTGAAGATAATTATGTAAGCATTTAAATGGTTCATTTAAATGTCGTGTATGTATAATAAATTGTAGCCCTTCTTTTTGTTGTTTTGAGACAGGGTCTCACTAGCTATGTAGTTCAGGCTGGTCTTGAAGTCACTGTGTAGCCTAGACTGGCCTCAAACTCGTGCTCTTCCTGCTTTAGCCTCCTTAGTGCTGGGATCTCTGGGATCACATTTTTAAAAGTTGGTTTCTGTAAGACTCTAAATGGGAAGCAAGTGTGTATTTGGTAAATATATCTTTAACTTGTTGTCTTCTAGCAGTAATTTGGCAAGCCAAATGTAAGTGATTGTGACTTTGAAATTTTTATAAATGAATTCCATTTCTTCTTTGTTTTCTAATAGGACCTAAGAAATGAAGTTGAAAAATTACGCAATGAAGTAAATGAACGAGAGAAAGCAATGGAGAATTGTTATAAGAATCTTTTGAGTGAAAGCAATAAAAAATTGCATAATCAAGAACAAGTGATCAAACATCTGACAGAAAGTGCCAGTCAGAAAGACTTGTTACTTGAGGTACCATAACTTCTTTTGTATTTAGATCTTTTAATTTAGCCATGCCTTCCTCCTCTTTTGCAGGAAGATTTGTGATTTTAGCCTTCATTGCCATGATTTAGAGCACATTAAATGTTCTTTATATCATTTGGGCCTTAGTCAACTGGGGAAGTAAGAGAAACAAAACTCAGAAGGAAGAACTCATCCTGGGTCGTGGTTAAGCAGCGGGTGCCTGGCCTGTTCTGCTTGGTGCCCACACCACTTACCAAGTACTTTTGCTGGGAATACTGCCTCTGCCTTACTTGGGACCTGTCCCTTCTCTCTTCTCTGCTTCTCCGACTGTTCCTTTCAGTTTGGAATACCTTTCTTGTTTGGTGTGTAATGAATTTTTGAAATTGAACCCAGACTTACAAGTAAGCATGATGAACTGAACATAGATATCGATTTCTGCGTCCTGTGGAAAGCCTCAAGGGTTATGAGAGGAGAATAGGAGGAGGTACAACAGAAGGTGTGAGTGGCAGCTCAGTCTTGGATAAGTGGATGGATGAGCAGTGGTAACGGCACTGGATTCAGCTTTTGCCATTCTGTACATGTTTGGGGGATGAAAAGCCAACAAGAAGCAAACTGATTATGATACAACTCCAAAAAGGCTCAACAAGTTTTGGGTGTAACCTGATACCTTTGAAAACAGATTTAAATGGAATCTTTAGGATTTTTTTTTTTTTTAAATCGGTACCGGGGATTGAACTCACAACTGCCTGCTTGCAAGGCAGGCACTTATGCCACTGAGCTAAATCCCAGCCCTGGAATCTTAAGCAATGATAGGTGATGTCTTCTTCACACCAGCAGGAGATCACCAGAGACCTTAAACTGTAGGAACTCTAGCCTAGAGGTTACCAGATGCAACTGAAAGCAGAAGTGCATCTTGAATAAAAGTGGGGAGGGAGTAAGAGGTGACATTCTTCCCTGGAGAGAAAAATCCGAAAGGTGCTGAGAGCTGAGAATCCTCCAGCCAGACAGCCTGGTGCCCACATCTCACGGTGAGGCCACTGTTGCCATGGTCTTTTCACACTCACAGTGCTTTTGAGCACTTGTAACCCTTGAAGGTAGGTAGATTACCTGAGTTCATCAAACAGGAGAAAAATGTTTAGGATGATAGACAAAGGCCAAAACAGACAGGGAAAAAGTACACCAAGGAAATAGAAACAAAGCAACATCAGATGACTTTTAAAAATTCAACATTGTAACATCATAAGAAATAAGATCAGGATCTGATTTTCAAAGATACCTATAAAAGAAAAATGACCTATTGGGAATTCAAAATATGGTTGTAGATTCAAAGTATGGTTGTGATTAGTAGAAGTGTTAGACGATAAAGTTGGGTAAGTCTCCCAGAAAATAGAGTTAAATGCACAAAAGACGGGATCAAAGGAGACGAAACATAAGGAAACTACAGGTATGATTCAAGAGCTCCAAAATATGGCTAACAGGAGTTCCAGGAAGACAGAACAGGCAAAGCAGAGGGAAGAACAATTTCCAGGCAATGACTGTTTCCCGGAGTGGAAGGACAGCTGTTCCTATGCATTGAGGGCTTGCTCTATTTCTAGCACAAGGAGAAAAGAAGAGACATGTGCCGTGGCTGGTCCCTGTGGAGTTCAGAACACAGGGATAAAGAGAAGATCTGTAGAGCTTCCAGAGGGAGGACAGAGTAGGCCACAGACAAAGACCTGGACCTCCTGTGACATCAGCATTTAGCAACAACAGACACAAGACAGAGCAACAGTGCGTTTAGATCTGAGGAAAAGTGATTTCCAGTCTAGCATTCTGCCCCAGCCATGCTGTCATATACCTTTAATGCGAGGGCACATTAAAGGTACTGCCAGCTGTTTGCTATCCTCAGTCGTTTACCTCCAGTGTGCTCTTGGAGGAGGCTGTGGGAGCGCGATTCCAGTAAAAGGGAATCAGCAAAGAGAGGGAGGGAGAGAGACAGGCGTTCAGAAAGTAGGGATTTTTTCTGGAATGTGGCAAAGGGAAGTCATAGGGTGAAGCTGGCCACTCGTGGAGAATCCAGGTTTGGGCCATTGTGGGAGGGAGTCTGCTTCGACAGGTGCAAGACACTGAAATGGAACTGGTTGATTACCTGATGTGTTTTAAGTTGTTTCAGAGAATGTGGAGATAAATTTACATTTAGTACATAATTAAATTTTATAAACCAAGTAAACAAATAGGATACAGTATTTACTAGTTCCAAGAAAGCAAAGAATGGAACATAAATGGAAATGTAATCATGGAACACTGGCTGAACATTATTTGCATGGCTATAAAAATATAAGTGTGGAATATTGATTTGACTAAAATTATGTTATAATTGTGAGGAAAAGTGTTGAGGTGCAGATGATACGAGAGTGAAATCCATAATGTGAACCAGTAGATAAAACCAAAGCTCAAGAAATTCAGAAATTTGAGAGTAAGACTATAATATAGAAGGAGGGAAATAAACAGCTGAAGAAACAGAGTTGCATGTTTTTTTCTGGAAGTGGAACTTAAAAGGTGAGAAATGGGGAGGTGGCGAATTACTGTTTACCAGTTAAACCTTACACGGTGCCATTTGACAAACTGCATGTGTATAATTGAGCTTATAAAAATGAAAATGAAAGTGTAAGTCAAGCACAGCTGTATTAAGGCAATTCTAGAAAGCTGGTGTTGGGTGTTTGAGTCCTAGTTCTTCCTATTACAGTTCAGTGGTTTCCTACAAAGAATTGCTTCTGCTTCTCTCTCCTTGAATTCATCTGACTTCTTCTAAATGTTTTCCAAGTTCAATTAGTCATGCTAGGGGCTGAGGAGTAAGCTGTGGTTCTTACCCTTGATTCCTACAGAGTGTAAATAGAACCAAGTTCGGGAGCCTCCCAGTTTTAAATGGTTGAAATACAGTCCGTGCTTGAACTTGGCCAGAGACCATAAAAATGGTCCCCAGCCCTGTCATGTTGGATTCAGAGCTTTCCAAAGGGGAAAGCTTTCCACCTCTAGGTGGGGATCATATTGTGTGTCATTAAGAAAAAGCCTTTTAGATGTGACCAGACACTACTGGTTTGCAGTCCTTGCTTTTTTCTTTCTGAAAATCAGATCTTGTGGATCTAAATGATTCAAACATTGTGAAATTTGCAGTGCTGGATTTTAATGTACAAGCCTTCTAATCCCAGTAGGCCAGCAGAATAGGAAACAGACCTGAGATTAAACCCTAGGGTGGCCCCAGGAGTGTTACTAGTTGCACTCAGTCAGAGTAGAGTCAGAACCTCGTGTTATCTTCCACCCCCCACTGAAGAGCAGTCTCAGTAGTGGCAGGTAAGGAGGGTTCGTACTTAGTGCCACCATCCCTGATTCTGCCTTGCTGGAATGCTGCTGCTCTCTCTGTTGTAATAACTTGGAAATGGAGTTACATTACTTTGTAATTGCCTAATATTTTGGGATGATGGAAATTATTTAGGGGACCTGTGGGTATTGAAACAAAATTTTAAAAAATCTTCCTTTACAGAGTTTAGGAAAATCTCTTAGTATTTTTTTCTTGATGAGAACTTTCTTATGATTTGTTTCATTTCCTTAGAAATTCAATGAAAAAGATTTGGAAGCAATACAGCGGAACCGTTATTTAATGTCTGCAGAGGATCTTGAGTTCAGGAATGAAAGCTTAATAACAGAAAAGCGCTCTTCTCAGCAGTCACCAGGCAGCAAACTCATCTTCTTGGAGGTAAGCTTGACTGAAATTGGATGTTCACATGCCAATGTATTCACATTCTATTCTGAAACATATCTGATAACTCTTTTGATCTAGACATCCTCAAATGCCTCCTTTCTGATAATTGAGCTCACAACAGGTAGGACAGGGAGTTCTTCATCTAGCTACCATGCAGACTAGCATCCTTCAGCTGAGTCTTCAGTGTTCACCCTGTGTGTGAAACCGAGAAATCACAGCTTGTTAAAAGAAAAGCCTCATATTTGCTTTCTCAAGGATCACCTCTCTGGTACTATGTGGTCCCAAGTGGTGAGGTTTTTCTGTTCAAATGCCATGAAAAATGATACAGCGGTTCCTTGTCATCTAGCCCCAAGGCATCTTTCATGACCAACAATAGCTGATTTCTTGCAGATTGCTGAAAACGCCATGTTAGGTCTTTTGTGCCTTTTTTCTGTGCTTTTCCATCTGCCTGCGTGGCTTTTCCTTCCTTGTCTTTTAGCTGATTCCTGAGAATCCCTGTACGACCCACTTGAGTGTCATCTTTAAAGGGGCCTTCCCTGACCCGGCTGCACTGTGACACCTTTTCTTCCTCTGGCTGGCAGCACTTTAGAGGCCCCTCTGTTGTCACACTTGCTCCTTGTTTGGGTGTTTGCTTTCCCTCACCTGAGCCCCTATTCAGCACTGAGGGCAGACTTGTAGGAGTGGGAACTCATACTTATCCCTGAATCCCAATACTCAGCCCAGTGCCTGGTTCTACAGCTGTTGGTTGAGTTAGGGAATGAATAATGCAACCAGGCAACCAGATATGGGACAGGAAAAGAATTAACTGTGGGTCAGATTCAGCCTCAGAACAGACTTGGGCAGAAGGGCTGAAGTGGGGACTGAAGACTTGCCCTTGTGCCAGGCTCTGCCTCTGTAGATAATGGATCATGGGGCAGGCCCTAGAGTCCACAGTGTGGGGCCAGGCAGTGGGAGTGGCTGAAGTGGATGGGCTTCTAACAGGTGGAGGAGTATTGTAGCAACCAGGACTAGCCATTATGTTAGCTCAGTATCCGACCTGGTCATGTCCCCAGGAATAGTTGGAACTCATTCTTAATTCTGGCTGTTTGTGTATTTGCATTTTGCTGATGCTCATGAGAGTGCCAACATGGATTAGTGCCACTATAGGGTTGGGCCAGAAATCTGGGGCTCTGGATTTCTGTTTCAGCTTTGTCATTTTATTTAGGTAACCTTGGGCAAGTGTGACAAAGTCTAAGAGGGCTAATATTTTGTGAATCTAACTTAAATTTATTATCTGATTTTTGACCAGAGTTAGTTTTAATCTGTAAAAAGACAGTGGATTTGAAATAAGATAGCAGCCCAGCTGCTGTTGTCGCTGCAGCCTCTTCTTCTCCTCTTCCTCCTCCTCCTCCTTTTCTTTCTCTTCCTCTTTCTTCTCTTTATCAGTGATATAGTTTCACTAATCTGAATGCATTTAGTTAAATGTCATTATTTTGAATCATATTTTAGTCATAAAAAAGTGTGTGTTGAAAACGTTTATAAATTTATTGAAGAGGGCATTTTTATATTTAATCTCACCACTTTTATAATCTCTGCCATTTTGCTTCTAGTTGTTGTGCTGCACAATATCTGTACTGCTTATAACCAACCACAAGTTGAAAGCCATTCCTTAGGCATTTTGGTAATATATAGATCCTGGTGATGTTTAAGTTACTGTGACAAATACTGAAGCATTTTAGCAACGGTTTTAATTCTGTTCTGCGGTACTAATTGCAAATTAAGGGTAAAGAATTAGAAATTATTATAAGAATTATAAATTTCTAAGTGTCAAAGAAATCCCAGCTGTTGCAGACTTACGCTCTCCACTCTTGATGCTTTTCAGATTGTAGTCTTTTGTAGAAAATGTAGATTTCTTCTGCTGTGCTCTGGGTCATTTTGTGTTGATTGAGAATTTTTCCTCTGTCCATTTATACAAAAAGCTGGAGGCTCTGATGCTGTCTCCATAGAGCCTGGGCAGTCTGCTTTCCTTCTAATCATTGTGTGATCCTGAGAATTAATGCTTAGATGATAAGGGAATTGAAAAAGAGAGAGTAAAACACCCTGACCGTATTTGACTTTTGACTTGCTGAAACCGGAGATTTATACTTTGGTTCTTGACGTGTTTGGGACATTGCTGCTGAATTTTACAAGTATTAGAATAAATGTCTTTGTTGCAGGACATAGCTACTGAAATAAACACCTTCTATTTACTAGGCCACTAAATTGCCTTGATTGCCAAGAAGTGATCCATTAAAGTTTCTCTTTTCACATCTGCTGCCTCTTCAGATTGTGGCCTGCACATTACATGTGTTTCCTTCAAGCTGTTAAAGAAATGATGGCCTAGTAGAAAGTAGAAGGCGCTTTGGTGTCAGAATGTCAGCCCTGCTATTTACCAGCCCTGTGACCTTAGACAAGTAGTTAATCTCTCTGAAAAGCACCTCCATAATCTGTGAAGTGGAAATTAGATGCCTCTCTTTTGAGAAGATTAGAAATAATATAAGTGTACTAGATAAAGTACTTTGGAGTGCAAGCTATGGAAGCCAACCTTGAATAAACCAAGGTGTCCTAACTATGGACATACTGGATGTTTTTGCAGATACCAGGCAAACACTGAGTAGCCACATCTTGGGGAAGGTCTGGATCTCAACAGCAGAGGACATGGGCTCTGACTTCTACATGACTTAGCCCCTATGACTCTCTGATGTCTTGTGTTTCTGTCTAAATCTTGCAATTCCTTGAGAGATTGCAAGAGGGAGTTGTTGTGCGTTAGTGTGGGGTTGGGTCCTGGCTTACAAAGGAGAGACATCTTTCTGGGACGTGGCCCTGGGGACACTGAACCACAGAGCTTCGCCCTGCTGTGGAGAGCATGCTGCAGTCATGTGCACAGTAGATGTGCAGCAGTGACAGGTCTTCCCTGTGAGAGAGGCCTCCAGTCTCGGCTGCTTGTTGTTTGGAGGGGCAAGGTAGAGGGTGAGAATGGTTATCCCCCTGATTAAACTGAGTGCCTCTCCCCCTGGGCAGCCTGGCCCTCTCCCTCTGTGCTGAGGAGATCTACTGGGTAGTCAGATGCTGAGGAAGCCAAATGACTTCATTCTAATGGAGCATGATTCAACGCAGGGGAATAGGTGATTGATGAAATGGGACCCAAATGGCTCTGAAGAGTTCATTTATTTAACATGGGTGAGCAATTTGCTTCTAGGAAGACGTTGACTCACTCTGACTTCCATTATGCAAAATATCCACAGGAATCTCTGCTCTTAAGATTCATATCACTCCTTGTGTTCCCCTCTCACCTGTTTAATCATCAGTTCTGCAAGTGTTTGTGGCAGCATTTGATTTGTGCCAGGCACTGTGCCTGGCTTGGGACACTGTAGCTGGCAAGGTGCTCAGACTATGAGTAGGTGATTGAACTCCAGTGCTCTGGAGCCTGGAGGAGGGCAGGAAGGTTTTCTGGGGATCTGGTCCAGCTCTGGATGCCATGGAGTGTGTCAGTGGGGAGTGGTAAATGATGGCAGTCAGACTTTGAAGAGTGAGGAGGAGTCCATGCCCCTCCTGGAAGCCTGCGTGGAGGGACTTGTTGGTGACCTGAGGATGGAAGGGCAGGACAAAGGGATGAGGGCAGGATGAGGAGAGTGGTGGCCTGAAGACCCTGTTGAGGGTTGTACTAGCTAGCTACCAGGAAATAGAAGGAAAAGGAGCTGAACTGTGTGTGCACCCAGTCCCTCGATGTGGTAGTGGGGTTTTTCTCTAGAGCTTAGAGCCCAGCCTCGTGCGATTCAGTCAACATGGAGGGACCCAGGGAGAGGGAGCACATGTGCTCCATGTGCTGTGTTTCTGAAGTTTCTGTTCCATCCACCAGAAATCTTCATTTACCTGTTTTTTTTTCTAGCCCTTGTTGGTCAGCTTTAAGTTACAAACACAAACTCTGACTTTACCCCTTGTTAGCTGGGAAACAAATTATCTTTGCTTCCAGAGAATCAGTTTCATCCACCGAAAAATAGGCAGACTAATCTAGCACTCTGCAGTGTTGTGCTAGAGGCAATATCTTTAAAGGATCTAGCATAGTACCTGGAACATAGGACAGCTAGCAATTTATCAAATGTTTACCCCCTGCCAGGCATTGTTCTGACAGCGTCTGTAGATTAACTCATTTCATTTTAGCAATTCTGTGTGGTATATAGATTATCACCTTAATTTATGGCCCATGCCCCACCTTATGACCCTGCCTTCTCTGCGTGGGGAGGGAGTAGCAGCTGACTCACTGTGAGGATCCTGCAGAGCTCTGGCATGCTGAGGACTTGTTCTTGTATTATCTCCTTGTCTTGATGTCCTTTGCAGCCTGAGTGACTTTCTTCAGGTTGCTCTGGCTGCACAGGTGTTTGTGTGTAGGTTGGGAGCTGAGAGAGCCTGACAGACACAGTGTTGGTGTGCAGAGTTATCTGGGAGCCCCTGTGCCAGTGGCATGTGGCATGGTTCACACCAGTCTTGTCATTTCTAACAGCACTGAAAGCCTTGCTGGACAGTTGCTGCGTAGGGCCTGTTTTATTAGTACTGGAAGCACAGCAGGGTGCTCCTGGGTCTGTGGACTTAGCCTTTCTTCCTCCTCTTCCTTTTGGCAGCCTAACTGTAGCCAAGGATCCCTTCCCTGGAAACCTATCAGTACACAAAATAAATGTGTGGAATTATGAAGGAATTACTAAACATTTTGAAATGTAGTTTTCAAAATATAAAAACTTATGCTGTAAAATGGTAGACCATGACTGTAATGACTATTATAGATCTGAAGCAGTGATAAGAATAAATATCTTGTGATATTTTGTGGTATGTGTTTTACATATAAAAGAACTGTGCTTCTTATGATGATCAAGTCACCAGGATAACGCTAGTACTACGACAGTTGATAGCAGTACCAGTTTTTATAATTGAGAGGTGTGCTAAATTTCATCCAGGTGAATGGAAATAAACATATAATATTTTCTTCTGTTCACATTCTTGCAGCCTTGAGGTTTTAGTTAGGCTGAGAACCCCTCGTCAAGTTGATATCATAATGTGAATTATAAAGGCTGTTTGTGGTGCCCATTAATGGGGTTTTCTCTCCAGCATTTGGATAGTACCGTATCCCTGCTGGGTACTGTGCTAGGTATTCTGCATACATTAACTTCAGTGTTTATTTTGTGTGTTGAAATAATTACAAGTTTATAGAAAATTTACAAGAATAAAGGATTTTTTCTGAGTTACTTGAAGGAAAGTTCCAGTTGAAGCCCTGTCTCTCCCAATACTTCAGGGTATATTTTCCCTTTAAACAGGGACACTCAGGACAGCCTCCACAACCAAGAAATTAGCCCTGGCTGAACACTCCCTGCTAATCTTCAGACTCCTGTGTAGTTTATCCATTGTCTGTAATGCTCTTTGCAGTGAGAGTCGGGTCAGGATCATGCCTCACTCTTTCCAGTCTTGATTCTTCAGTCTGTGGTCTGAGACAGTTCTGCAGTTTTCTCTTGACAGTCATGAGCTCGAAACCTTTGAAGTGTCCAGTATGTGGTGGATGGAAGCCCTTCAGTTTGGGAGTTTCTGAGCTCCCTTTTGGTTGTGAGATTTAGTCTGTACATCTTGGGGGTATCACAGTAGTAGTGCTGTGTGCTTCTTGTATCTTGTCTAGTAGTGGTACATGATTTCAGCTTGTCCCATTATTATCCCAGCCATCCTGATTTTGAAAAGTGTACAAGGCAGTGTCTGTCAGGGATCTTGACCATTTACTCTTTTTTTTCCTTTGTATTAAATAAATATTTTGCAGGAAGTATTTTATGTCTGTATAAATTGTGATCTTCAAGCTTTCACCTACTAGTTTTATCATCTTTTTATGTTTCTTGGCTGAATTATTTATTACTATGAGGATTGCCAAATGGTGATGCTTCTAATTCCATCTTTCATTCTACATTATTAATTATCATTTTGCTATAAAGAAAAGCCAATTCTTCTTATTTACTCACTCATGTCAGTATGGATTCATGAATTTCTGTTTTATTCAGTGGGTTATAATCCATCATTATCATTATTTTGATGTTCAGATTGTCCCAGATTTGGCTGGTGAAAGCCTTTTGAAACTGGTTTCTGTGTCATGTTGACAATATTCATAATTTATTTCTTTTTTAACTTCATTGAAGTATAATTGACAAGTAAAAATTTTATATTTTTAAGGTGTTACAACTTGTTATTTTGATATTGTATGCACTGTGAAATAACTACCATAATCAAGTTAATTAATATATCTGTTGCCAATTTTGGGGGCATCTTTAAGATTTACCTCTTAGCAAATGTCAAGTGTGTGATACGGTATTGCTCACTATAGTCACCATACTATACATTGTATCTCCAGAATTTACTCATCTTGTGTAACTGAAACCTTATGTCTTAAAAATAACTCCTTTCCCCTTGCCTCAGTCCCTGGCAACTGGCATTGAACTGTGTAAGCTTGTCTTTCTTTTCTTTTTTTGTCTTTTTCCTTTTTATCGGTACCGGGGATCAAACTCACGACTGCCTGCTTATAAGGCAGGCGCTTATACCACTGAGCTAAATCCCCAGCCCCGCTTTCTTTATTTTCTAGCACAACAGAATGCTGGGATCATTTCTTTTGCTGTCCCTAATTTCCCTTGTCTTAATATTGGAACTAGTCCAATTGTATCTGTTTCCTAATGTTGTTGTACACAATTTCTCTTTAATCTGCTGCATACCTCTATAAAGTAGAGATTATTGTTCACTGTTTTATAGGTAGAAATGCCAGAGTTACTGGTAAGTAATTTTGCCAAACTAGTAAGTGGCAGGGCCAAAATTTAACCTTAAAAAAATACCTCACAGTTGTAAACGTTCACAAACTGTATCCCCATTTCATAAAACTGGGGACTGTACCTAGTAGAGGACTGATCAGCTGCTTACCCAAAGCCATGCAGCTATCTTTCTGTGGTCTGGATGCCTTCCAGATGCCACTCACTTGACTTCCTACTCTAATATGTTCGTGATGGGGCCATAACTCATGTCTCACTGTGGGGCAGCTTGAACCACCAGTGGTACATGGATGCCTGTCTCATCAGGAGGCTTGTAGCAGTGGTGGTACAAATGGATTTACTCATTGTTATCAGTCTTTTTGCTAACAAAGTTAATAAAAAGCTTCCAGTTAAGACAGCCATGCAGTTTGGACCACGGGTTCAAGCTGGCAGGAACATGTTACATTCCTTGACCCCACGATTTGTTAGGGTTTAGTTTATGGATTTTTCTTCTTTAGAGCAAGAGCAAGTGTGGCAACACATTTTCTTTTTAGTGTTGTGAAAATGAAGATCAATAGCTCTGAGGAGTGATAGTTTTATCTTGGGCAAATAAGGTGTATGATTCATAGCGGCTGTTGGGTGTTAGGTGCATGTCTCTCAGCCTTGTGCTGGGTAAATGCATTAGCTTCGTATTACTATAGCAAAATACTTGATGCAGGTAACTTATAAAGAGAAAAGATTCATTTCAGCTCACAGTTTTGGAGATTTCAGTGCAAGATTTGCCAGATCCTCTGATGAGGGTACCGGGGGGCAATGGCAGGGAGTAGGTAGACAGTGGAGCAAACCACTCACTTCAGTGCCAGCGAGCGAGCAAAAAAGAGGAGGGGCCCTTCTCAAGGGCAAGCCTCTAATGACCCAAGGGCCTCCCACTAGGTTCCACTTCTCAGTTTCTGCTGCCTGTCTGTGGTGCCACCCAAGGGACTGAGTTCCTAACACATGGGCTTTTGGGGGACATTCCAGATGCAACTGTGCGAGGCGGGCATTCCCCACTCCTCCTGCAGGTGGTGCTGTCTGACTGTGATCTGAGCCAGAGCCTGGCTGGGCCTTACCTCCCTGTGTTTTTAAAAAACCAGAAATGACCACATATGTTTGATTATTATAGAGCTGCACTCTTAAGATTCTTTCCCTAATGCCGGGTTCCTTTGTTATTTCCAGGAAAAGCAGCAGGCAGACTATGAGGAGCTAATGCAGGTCTTAAAGAAGGAGCGGGACATCTATTCCCAGCTGGTGAAGTCTCTGCAGAACTCAGACAGGTAAGGGTTTCTGTTTGGATGTCACAAGCGCCTGAGGGTAGACATGTGCATATGGGCATGGGAAGTGCTGGTGGCCTCCGAGCCAGCAGAGCCCTGCCAGTTTGCTTAGGAAATTTACAAAGTACCTGGATGGTAATGGCCTTGCTTAACAGGTTTTTCTGTTTTTGGTCGAGTTTTGGCAAGAACATCAGGATAAAATATAATACTCAAATTTTACAGTATTTTATTATATGCTTGGAGATGCTTCTGTGTGTATTCCCATGTGATTGTCAGAGCTATTCTGTGAGGTAAATGATAATGTTGTAGCTGTTTTACACGAGCCCATGAAACCTAGGGGAGGTTTAATGACTTGTCAAAAATCACACAGAGGTTGCCAGAACCCCAGGACCTGAGAAAGTCTGGGCCTCGGAGTGACCTGTGTCTGCAGAGGACTGAAATGATTTGGTGCTGGAGGTGTGGTGAGGAGAGTGAGTTACCAGCCAGTTGTCTTTTTCTGGTCTTGGCTTTTCCACTCACTAGCTCTGTGTCCCGAGGCAGGCAGTCTGCTCCAGGCTTCTGTATGCACATCTATAACTGCAGTACTGACCTCAGGAATTTTTCACATAAAAACAACATTCCTCTCCACAGCAGATACTTACAGTTGAAAGATCTGATATCTGAGATTCATTCAAAACAGCACAAAAGCTGTGAAGCCATGGAGATAGTGAAGGAATGAGATGGGTCCTGGTCCCTTGGATTGTTGGCTGGGTTGGAGTGGATGGGGGCAGGCTCATCACATTAGTTTCCAGAATTTTCTATAATGAGTTAACCAACATTACTCTTCACTGTTCCTAGGACTGTGTGCTCCTGCCTCTGCCCTCACCTTTGTTTTGTTTCTACCCACTTCCTGACTCCCCGGCTTTGTCTCCCACTGCTCCTTCAGAATTTGCCTTTCTGTCACTCTTGTGAGGAGGCTCACCTATCCCCTAGCTTGTTGTGCTTCTGTGTTCCTTCTTCCCAACCCCCTGGCCCTCTTGTGGTCACCTGCGGCCACTCCGCCTGCTCTGTTTCTCTAGCAGCTCTCCTGGGGTCCAGAAGAGCCTCTGCAGGTTGTGTTGCTCAGGGACCCTAGGAGGTGCTCCCTGGAAGATGCTAGATGCAGAGCAGCCCTCCCATGGTCTAGGCTTCTAAACAATGAGATAATTTCCAGATTTTAAAATCTGAAATGAGTTTAGAGAAAACAAAAATATGTTGATGAAATCCCAGACATGGGCTTCTCTCTCTGAGAGTGAGCTTTTTCAGGAGACCTCAGCTGCTGGCCATTTTCACTTGGGAGTGAGGATGGGAGTGCCGAGTCACAGAGAACTCCAGCGGGGCCTGGACCAATTTTGCTTTAGTTGCGCAGCTTCTCCAGGAGGGAGCAGGGTAGATTCTGAGTGCTGAGAAGTGCTAAAGGGGATGGCTCTCAAGCCCTCTCAGCATTATGAATGGCTCCAAGTTTCACGGGTTCTTTCCTAATAAATAAAAATGCAGATAAGGCTGAAGTGGGTCAGAGCAGTGACCAACAAGGGTGCTTAAAATGTTTCCTGTTCATCTTTAGACTTGGAGTGCATTAGGGAAGGATGGCCTGGGTCCATACCCAGCTCTGTCACTCAGCGGTTTCGAGCTCTTGTGCAAGTCATTTCTCATGCTGAGCCTCAGTGCATGGGTTTGTAAAGTGCAGGTTGGCTGATCTGCCTACTTAACTCCCCACTCTCCACCTCCCTACTTATCTGCCTACTACTCACCTACCTACCAACTAATCTACTACCTACTAGTTTATCTGTGTACCTGTCAACTCATCTACATGCCTGTTTACCTACTTACTTACCTACCTGTTCTCCCACTTACCAACCTACTCACCTCCCTACTTTCCTACCTTCAGGCTTGTCTGGATACAGAAGATGATACTGTGTAAATTCCCAGCCCTGCCTGGCACAGAGTAAGCACTTAGTGAATAATAACACTTACTCATCACGACAACGTGAAATGCTCCTGCATGCCTCACTGTGCCATCGTGCGTGAGCTTATCTCGTGGGCCTTTGGATCCTCGGACCCAGCCGGCAGAACTGTGGGCGAGGGCAGGTGGTGCTCTTGTTTGTGACTCCAGCACTGCTAACTCTCCAGCAACTGGCAATAAAGGAGGGTGACTGGAGACACATGTATTTGTGATTAAAATGGAAACGAGAGGAAGGAAATTGTGAGCCTGAGCCTTTCACCTTTCCTTTTTATTCTCCATGGGAGCCCTTGGAAATCTGCGGCTTTATTGCACATTATGTCCCTACGATGTTAAGGGTACCGCAGTGAAGAGTGATCAGAGCTGCGCTTGGTGGCTGCTGAGCCTGGGTCCTTGCTGGTATGCCTCCGTCTCAAGGGCTGGTTCACTCTGCCCTTCCTGTAAGCCAGGGTTGTTCAGCCTCAGCAGTGCTGTGGCTGTGGGCTGGATTTCTTTCTCCTTGTCATGAGGGGCTGTCCTATGCATTATAGGAAGTTTACCAATATCCCTAGCTCTACTCCATGCCAGTAGCATACTCCTCCTCCTTCAACCACAATTGTGACAACCAAAAATATCTTTAGACCTTGACAAATGTTCCCATGGGACAACATTGTCTCTGGATGAAACTTGTGGCTGTAGTTTGTAAGAATCAGAAATTTTGGCTCATAAATATCCTTTGTATGGGAGTTGGGGTGTGCAAAAGGAAGGAAATGATGTTTGTTAAGCATCTATTACGCTTTAGGCACTGTGTCACATGCTCTGTCATGTCACATCATATTTAATGCTCAAAACAGTCTCAGAGGAAGACTATTTTGGGGTGGTATTATCCTCATTTTACAGATGAGATGGTTTGATTGACCAGCCAAGGTCAAAGAGCTGCTTCGTAGCAGTGTGTCGCTGTGAGCTTGGCTCTCTGTGTCTCCTTGTTTCTACTCCCCCCAGTCTCTGCCTCTAGTCTAGAAATAATACACAGGGCTTTTATTTCTTTCTGCATGAGGCACCTTTTGTTCCACCAATTCCTCACATCTTTATACGATTCTGGAGTTGGGAAAACATAAATGACAGACACAGGAGCAGCAGCTGTGTCCTTTTCACCCTGTCAGAAAGTGGAGGAGGGAGTGTGGCAGGTAGCTTTCCCCAGCCCGAATCGCAGGAGCTTCGCTAAAACAATCTCTCTCTCTCTTTCTCTTGGTTAAATGTCTCGGCAGCATAACCGCATCCAAGCTGTGCTGTGCTGTGCTGTGACACCTCGGGAAGGTTTCCTATCAGCCGTACAAATTGATCATTATGATTGTCTTGAAATGGAACTAGGTACAAGTTACCAGTGTGCCCCTGCCCTTGCATGAAGGCTGCTTCACAGTGCACCGTCCTCAAAGCAGCAGGCGTGGAATATTAGGCACTAATGGTTTATTTTTCTTCCAGGGTATGTTGATTTATGTGTACAGTTAGATACATGGACTGGAAAAGAAAATCTCTGAAGGAAAAATGAGGCTTGAATACTTGGCACATGTATTCAGAGCAATAGCTCCTAGCCGTTTTGAGGTTCTCAGCCCCTCTGGAAAAATGTGATAAAGCTTTGGACCCTCATCTTAGGAATATCCTTATATTAAATTTCTGCAGATAGTTTCAAAGTGTTGATGAATCCTCTCAAACAATGGCCCAACACTGGCCAGAGAGTGATATATTGTCAGTGTGCAGAAAAGGAAGCCTTCTGATTTGTTAAGGTGTTTTAGTGGCTTTAAAAATATTCACATGCTTTGACCCACTAATTTCACTGCTGGGAATCCTTTTTTTAAGGAAATAACATCAGACCGCACCATGGACCTGCAACTGTCCAGTAGAATGATCAGTAGATATGTGGTTATTTAAGGTTCAGCTTACTTTAAATTTTTCCCTCCCCTACTAAAACTAAAAATCCAGTTACACTGTACGTTTCTGGGGGCGCTAATCCACTAGAGTGAAGTTCTTTTGGCCCCTAACTTTATCCTTTGCTCTTTTAGCATTAACTCACTCTTCTTCCTTGACTTTTATTTTCCTCCTGTCCCTTACTCTTTCCCCCAGTGTGACCTCTTTGATGGGAACACAACAGAGATCCTCTGTCTTTCTCGTTTGAAGTCCACGGGCCAGGTAACTCCCCGGCCCTGGAGCCTCTCCCTCTACTCTCATCCTTCTCGTGGCGGTCATTATTCCAAACAGAGGCACATACATCCTAGAGAACTAGATTGTTTCACCTAATTTCATCTAGCAAAAACTCAGAAATGACCCAAATGTCCACTCATAGTTACAGTAACTGGTGGGTTATTCACCAGATTTAATATTACATGATCATCAAATATGTTGTAAATAATTTGTAGAACTATAGATTAGTATTTAAAGCAGGGATGCACAGTTCAGCATTGCACACCCATTATTATTTCCACCTTGTGAAAATGCTTGTAGAGAAAAAGATTAAGGGGAAATGTAGGCTGCTGTGTATTAATTGGGAATGGGATCATTTTTGGTTTTTTATACTTTTGAAAACAATTTTCATTTTCTTTATACTTTTAATTTTCTGTAGTAATCATGTATTTATTAAAAAACACAAGTGACATAGAAATCACAGAAAGACTTGCTGGACTTTGCATGTGATGGCACAAACAGGCCTGTCTGACAGTGTCTGGTATCTTGTTTCATCAAGCATCGACAGTCTGCATGCTGAGTTAAATGCCATTTTTGCCCTACGGAAGCAGCTGGAGCGGGATGTGCTCTCCTATCGGAATTTACAGAAGGTTCTGGAGGAGCAGATCAGTGAAATCCGGAGGCGGGAAGGTACACATTGTCTTCTGTGTATACGTCTGTTTGGTTCTTCTATTTGGAGAGTCTTGGCTGAACTTTCATAAGAGGAGTTGGGGCAGCCATAGTATTTTACCTGGAGATCTGTTATTGTCATGGCTGTGTGGATGTTGCCGTGTCATCTAACTGGCTGGCTTCTCCTTTCCTGGCAGAAGGGCCCACCAAATTGTAGTCATTCTGAGAGGATCTGTTGAGGCTCGCTTCACGGCCACTTTTACTATTTTCTGTATCGTGTGCTGCCTAGAGTCAGGTAACCTTGAGGACTTGCAGATCTCTCTGTATGCTCAATACCCCTAGGAGGTGTTGACTGCGCCCTGCTTGCCTTGTACCTCTTGCGGAGAGCTCCAGACAGCACAGGCATTGGGCTGAGCTTACTGTTTCCTGTGGAAACAACATTTTTAGTGTTGTGACTTGTTCAGGGAGGGCTATAACATGAGCGGGCTTGGAGCTGACGCTGTTGGGCTAATCATGGTGTGCTTAGCCCTGTCCCTTGCCAGACCCAGATCCCCCTGGGGTGTGGGTTGGTATTTTATTCCTTTCTGTAGCTTGAGGCCTCAGACATGTGGTAAATATTGGTGATCGTGGTGGGTTTGACATATCTTGGGTACCTACTGTGTGTCTGTCTGTGTACCAGGTAGAGTGCTGGGCCCTTCCATTCTCAGCAGTGATCCTCACAATCATTTCATTGGGTAACACATTTATTAATTTCATTTTAAAGATGGAGAATGGGAGCTGAGGGGGTGGGGGAGAATTGATTGGTTCCGATTTGAGCCAGTGCCTGCCCCTTGGGGGTCTAGCTCTCTCTAGTTTCCTGTATGTAATACAGGTGCAGTGGGACTCACCCATGTTAAATGCGATGCTTTTGGAATGTGTCCCACTCACTAAATGTCCTCCCTCTGCTCCCCGCCCCCTGCTATTAGAATTGCCATTTGCTTCGGAGGAGGAGGAGGAGGAGGCGCAGACCCTGACATGTAGGTGACCTTGGCTCTAGCAGGCACTTTTTGCACTTGGTGTACTCACTTCCTAGGTGGGCTCTGAAGCTAGTGAAAATACATCAGGCACATTTATTTCCTTTGAGTTCCTTGAGTACCCAAAGGGTACTTTGGGTCACATCTAATTTTCCTGTATTCTCACCTGCACAGAATCACTCGCTCATTTAAACTGATATCACCATTTGTTTGTGCCATTCAGAATGGTCTTCAGGCACAGCACTTGATATGCAAATTGTAATTCAGCACTGGCCATAGTGAAAAACCTACAGCCCAAGATGAAGCTGTATTATATTGAGATACCAGCCTGGAGAGCGAGGAAAATTACTTTTGCTCCAAAGGTGGTGCTGTAACCCCCCAGTGTGTGCTTCTGTCTCCCCGCCCCTCCCCATTCAAGTTGCTGTAGATGGATTGCACTGGGAATCATCTTGAAAAGATCTGTTTCTGAAATTCTTTTTCTCCTCCCCCTCCCCATCTTTTTTTATTTTATTTTATTTTATTTTACTTTTTATTTTGGACAGAAGAACCATTTTCATTTTATAGTGATCAAACATCTTATCTAAGTATTTGCCTTGACGAGCACAATCGGTTTCAAGTGGAGCATTTTTCTCAAGAAGAACTTAAGAAAAAGGTATTGAGCTATTAACTTTTAGTGCCTTTATTTGTTGCCTCTTGGTTTCCTGGCCATGGGGATGTGAAAGTCCGTTTCCTCTCCTGTCTTCCCCTCCCTGTCACCCTGCTCTGGCTCTTGAGCACACTGCTCAGAGTGAAGACCCCACCCTGGATCTGCACCCCTAGAAGAAAAGCTCCCAGGCTCCTCTAGGAAGGGTGAACAACTTTCTCCTCCACGCATTCCCCTCTCCTCTCTGTGTGTTACATGCTGATGTCCTTCTTGTACGGATCTGTGGTTTTTTGGTTCTTCATCTCTATGTGGGCTATGAATATCTTAAAATCAATGATCATGGCTTGTTTCTGATATCCCAAGACCTCATGCACATAGCAGGAGTTAATAAAAGGTTTTGAATAATTATAGCTCCAAGTGTGATCAGTATATCTATTTTTTATAAATTGAAAAGGTTTCTCCATCTGCCCATTGGTGGTATGGTTAATGCTGTATATGTCTCAAGGTTCTACATAAATAGGACGTGTGAGCATGGAGGAGTCCACGTGATTTACTGCAAAATTATCTTAGATCAGCAATTGAGGTTTAGTTTCTTTTATAGAATCATTCACATCCTAGCAGAGAAAACAGGCACACAAACTTTTAGGTTGCTGTGAGAGTCAGCTTGCAAGATATAGAGGTAACAGAGGAGAGATTATATAGTAATCACACTTTACTTGGTGAGGAGAGGCATCTGAACAGAAGTGAGCCTTGAAGTGGGTTTTGAAAGATGAATAGGAGTTTGTCCAAGTGGAGAATTTTCTCAGCAGAGAGAAGGAAGTCTCTTAAGGCTCAGAAGAAGTAACAAAGAGAGTTATAAAAATTGGGGTACCTGCGGAGGAGTAGGTCAAAGAGCCTTGAGGCAGCTGTTAGTTTTTGATGAGGAGGAAAAGAATATAATCCTAGCTGCTGGCTAGTACCTAGTGTGATCCTGGTCAGGGCACCAGGCAGTTTGCTTGCTTGGTACTTACCTACCATATCTTCCATGAGGATTGGATTAATTTTTATTCATATTTTGATGTATTGGACATCTACCATGTGTAATCAAGGTGGGACTTTCTACTCTATTTGAAGAGCTTATGATTGTCCCTTTTAAGTGTTGAAAAATGACTGGATACTTTAAAATTATTTGAAGCTTGCGGGGAGCCAAGGTATCAGCTCAGTTGCCTGTGTCCCTCAGGTCTCAGGAAGTAGCTGCTCTCCTCCCCGGAAGCTGGCACTTAGGCCATTGTTATTACCTTGTGCTCCTGACAGCCTGGTTATAGGCGCTGGACAGTTAGCTTCTCTGTTCCTTGTTAGAAAGCAGGGATGGGCTTTATAGGTCTTTTGCTGGAAATGACTGACTAAAGCTTGCAGGAGTTTTTCGCTATACATTGCTGTGTAATAGACAGCTGTTTTTATTACTGACATTGCTAGATAGGTATACGAAGAGGGTCTATGCCATAAAATCAGGACTGACACAATTGTAGAAACTTCAGCCATGGAGACTTTGCCTCCAGAGGGTCCCCTGTTAGCTCTTGTTGACTGAGCACTGAAGCTGTGTTGAGGATATTAGATCATGGGAAATTCTCATAGTGGCCCACCCACAAATGAAGAAGCAGAGGCTCACATTAGACAGCTTGCCTAGGATCTCTTTGCCTTAAAGTGGTGGCTCTGTCCCCCCTGCTCCTGTCTCCCAGGTCAGCGACCTCATACAGCTTGTTAAGGAACTGTACACAGACAACCAGCACTTGAAGAAAACCATTTTTGATCTTTCCTGTATGAGTTTCCAGGAAAATGAGGGAGCCGAGTCAACAGAACAAAGAGAGGTAAGAAGTAACATTCCTGTTGTCTTGTGCTATTGCACAAATATAACAACCCAAGAGATTTCTCAAGACTGCATCTGCTCTAGGGAGCTCTGCTTGGAAATTCCCTTTTTATTGGATGGGGCTTTGCAGGCTGATTAGGTCAGCAGGTCTGTCCTCTCACTTCCTCTTGTTTGGGTTATTTCTTCATGGATATGTTTAGTATATTGTGATGCTTTGGACTGTGGTCCAACGCTGGGATCCTGCTGGCAGTGGCACATCTGGGTGACCGATGTGGGATCCGAAAGGCCTGGAGAATTGCCAAATCACCCAAATAATTTGTATAGTGTAGATGCAGCCTTAATGAATCTGTTAACACTGAAAAACAGATGTCCATACCACCTGGGGATTCACCCTGAAGCCTCCTGGGTCTTGAGCCTGATCTTTGTGATGTGTTGTCTCAGGTTTTCTCTCTTCTTAGCCTGTGCCACATGGTAGCAGTCCCGGAGGCTGTGATAGTGCGGTAGATCCAGTTGTTTCCTCTTTTTAGCCCCTCACTTTCCTAACTCACCCCTATGGAGAACCTTGTTCCATGCATTAGTGCCATTTTACGAGACTAAAACTACTCTCACCTGCATTCAGAAAGTCCATTCTGTCCTTGGGTCTCTCATAAGCAAAACAAGAATCTTCTTGCTTGGGGTTGTCCTGAACTGAGCCTGAAATGCCTAGTAAATGCAGGTCTCACGTTTATTGTCACATGGTTTCCTGGAAAAGATTTGTCAGCCTTAAGCTGTCTCCTCCCACCTTCAGAGAAGGAACTGCTCAAAGGTATTTATGCTGTGCTCTGGCCATCTGCTCTCTTTTGAGACAGGGAATATTATTGATCTTAGCCTTCAGGGCTCCAGATAATTTTGAAAACCAAGAGTAACTGCAAGCCATTTAGGGAGAACCAAGTCTCCTGGTTTGCTTCCTCCAAGGCAGTATTTTTAATAAGCAGCTTGTTCTTCACTGACTCCATTTGGGTCATAAGTGGTGAGTTTTGTTTGTTCATTTGCCCTTTGAAGAAAATCTGTTAAATGTCCCATTATGTCATTTGGAGAACAGAGGCTTTTTTCCTCTGCCCACTCTAAGATCTTAATACCAGCCGATTCAGGTTTGAGTCATTTGAAAGATTGCACTTCAATTTGATGTTCCCTGTGAATAGCCTTGTCTTTTATAGCACAGTTACCTGTCCCCCCCACCCTCAAATGGGACAGGAAGATCTGCGTGGGAAAGATGAGGTGCCCATTGTAATTTGGAGCTGAGAGAGGAGGGGGTACTAGGGTGAGAGGGGATGACAGAGGCGGGCCCACTGTTCCCCAGGAGAGCTTATGGGTCACCTTCAATGAGAAGCCAGAAATAAACCCAAAATGCTTATGTTGTCCACAGCATTTTCTGAGTGGCAGGACTTGCAGAGTGGGGGCTAGGAATGATTCCTGCTCACCAGGAGCATATAAATCAGAAAGAAAGAGGGAGAGGGGGAGAAGGAGTGAGAGAGGGAGAATATAAATGAGAATGTTTTTTCTGTTTTTAAATTTCAAAGAACAGAGAAAAGAAATGACCCCTAGTTCTGTCACTTTAAAACAGGTATAATTAATTAGCATTTTGGAATTGTTCTTTGCACATTAGCATGCATACACACACTTATACCATAATACAGTTTTTATCCTGCTTTTTCCCAACTGCCATTAAATCATAGCATCTTCTGCCATCTTCTGAACGCACTGGAATTTAACAGCCTCACCTTTGGACAAGTAGATGGTTTCAAGTGATTCACCGTTGTAAGATACATACTTACAGTTTCTGTACACAAATCTTTTTTTGTGTGTAAGGTTTTGTTTCTTAGATTATATTCCTGTACATGTAGTTACTAGGTCAAAGGACAAGATAGAGATATGCAGTAAGCACAGCATTCCTTTTCACACACCCTCTGCAACTTCCAATTTGCAAAAGGGTAGAAGTTATTGAGGACCCTGGCAGAGTTTGTCCGGTTTTTCTTTATTATGGCTGTGCTGGTACAGTGTACCAGCCTGGGAGCTAGGGTACTTATTCCCTCATTGCTGGCTCCACCAAACAAACAAAGTCCAGAACCACCTATACTTTTGTTTCAGTATGTATTTGAAAACTTCTTATCAAATGCCCCTTATTTTCTTTATGCGTCTATGTATATATGCATTTATTTGATTCAACCCAAGGTCTTCCCATTGACCTACATACCTCAGCTCTTTTTTATTTTGAGATAGTGTCTTGCTAAATTGCCCAGGATGGGTTTGACCTTGTGATGCTCTTGTATCAGCCTCACAGAGTATCGCAGTTATGGGCATGTGCCATCATGACTTGCTTATGATGTATTTGTTGATTATTAAGTGATGTTATAGAAGGTTGAGATTTGCCACACAGGAGTGATTGCAGCGGGCTACAGGCAAGGTGGTAAGCATTGAAAACCATGAACTATACACACATGGACCTGCCATCTGTAGGTGCTAAGGATATGTAGTATAAGGCACGGGTACGTTGAAGTGCGCAGCAAAGGTCAGTTACTACTTGGACCATTGTATTGTCATCCATAGCATGGTTAGGAAGCGCTTTTTTTTTTTTTTTTAAATTGGCATGGAAAGAAAGCATGGCTAGATGAGCATAATTTAATTGAGTGCAGCTATTTGTAGGGTTGTCATGTTGAACAAGAAGTAGACCTTGTGTGCTCTAAAGGACAGAAATGCTACTCAGAAGTAGAAAGTGCTTATTAAATGTTCTATTAAGAGTAACAGGATAATTTGGTTTGTCAGAGTAAATTTAATTTCATTAAAAGGAGGAATATTCTAACTATTCAACTTTAGAAGTTTTTACTTAGGAGTTTCACTTGGCTTAAAAGGCCTTGGCATGGCGCCTGGCATGTAGCAGGCACTCAGTAAAACACAGCTATTCCATTTTACTTTTTTTTTCTTTAGTGAGTCCGTGGTAGAGTCAGAATCATAACCCTTTTCTGGCTCTCTTTGGAGCTGTCCTTATAACACAATGGGCAGTGCTTCTAAACTTTTATGGGTTTGTGGCTTTGCTGATGACCTTGTTAAGATGCAGATTCTGCTTCATCAACCTGGCCTGGTGCCCGAGAACCCGTATTTCTGAGAAGCTTCTGAGTAATGATGCTTCTGTTACTCTGAGGAACACATTATCAGTAGCAAGAACCAAAGTAATCCTGAAAACCAGTTGGTTCCAATTCTCATTTGGAAAAATGTATTTACTTCTACGTTTGTTCTTTCAGCAGTGTTTTATTGAGCACTAGGCATTGATATTAAAACTATGAACCAAGATGTGAACCCTGTTCTTGTCTAGTGCATAACTGAGAAACAGCCAGTTGCCCCGGTGATGTTGCTAGAGGATTGCAGAGTCCCAAGGATCCTGGAGCTGGGTGTTAGCCTGGCCTGCCAGGAAGGGGGAAGGGACAGAAAGAGCCCAGGGAGAACCAGGAGACAATGGAGTCACAGTGTGGTGTTTTGAGGAGGGCATGTTGTGTCAGATTCTCTGAAAAGGCAAGAGTGAAAAAAACCCAACCAAGTCCCATGACCTAGTCAGTTTCCTGAGAGTAAGAGGAGGAGCCAGCTTGCAGTGACTGGAGGATGAGGAGGAGCAGGGAGATGGAGGTGGAGATGGAGATGGAGATGAGCTGGTGCAGGTCCACACTGGGAGCGGTGGGTCCTCTCTCTGGCTGGTGGCAGGGTCGAAGCAGAGCCTGGATACAGTGACTCACAGTTTGTTCTGACATCTTGTCCTTTGTCTTTAAAAACTGCTGAGTCACATTGATGTTAGGGATATTTCCCTGTGTCCACACATTTAATTTCTTGATGATTGCTGGAAACTGAGCATTTACTTTTAATTTAACCAAGTCAGCAGAGTTGGAGGCATGCAGGTTACTGTGTCTTGAGGAATGGCATAGTTGTGATTCTGGAAAGGCAGAATAACTGAGATTTTTCGATACTTGAACTTGGAATGAAACGTATTAATGATAATTTGCTCAGCTACACTTGGGTGAACTCTTCTGTCCACAGTAGGTACCAAGGGGCTTCTTCATTCCTTCTCCCTGACCCTACTGGGATTTTACTCCTGTGCTAGAGGTCTTTGGGGACCTGGCATAGGCAGTGTCTGGAGAGTGGTGGCAGGAAAACCCTCATGGCAGAAAGTGAGATGTGACTCTTTTCCAGAAGCTAGGAGGGAGAGTGCTCAGTGGCCACAGTCCATCATCACTCAATCTTACCTTTTTGAAAAAGGAAATTTATTTGTAGCTGATTTATAAAAAAATAAAAATTATAAATATCAAGGGGGGTACTCAGTGATGTTTCAGTACATGTACATTATGAAATGGACAAATTAGGGATTAAACTGTAACTCACCCTACTTCCTGGGAACCGCATTCTACTCACAAGTTCTAAGAGACCAGCTTTTTATATTCCACTTGTAAAGGAGATCATGAAACACTTGATTGTCCACCTAGATTCTGTTAACATTTCCACATATATCCGTCATCACTATGCTTTACCTTTTTTGATAAATTTTAATTAAAATTGCAAATACCAGTGTATTTTCCTTAATTACTTCAGCATTTATATCTTTAACTTCAGTATGTTTGTAGTTACCTTTTCTAATATATGATGAAGAACAGAGATTTAAGCCAGTATTGACTGAGGTTTACAAGTATCAGATCCTTATCAAGATTCTTTGTGTCCCTTTTTGTCAGCCTGATTCTCCACGTATTTCAGCTTCTTCTATGATTTTGTCTTCTATGATTAATGTTTCCTATGCTATGGCAGACCTTCATATAAACAGAATTGTATAGTATTTTCTCTTTTGTGTAAACTTTTTTCACTCTCCGTGTTTTTGAGATTCATTCATGTCTTTATGTGAATCAACACTTTGTTCTTTTTTGTTGTTCCATTCTATGAATGTATTGAATTTTTTCTTTCTTTGCGTAAAGGGTAATAAGAACATTCAAACACAGTTCTTTTTGTTATCATATCACTTTTTCCCCTCATGATGAATGCCTATGCATAAACTTCCTGGGTCATAGGGTTATTAGTTTTGTAAGGAATCACCGTTACTTTTTCCAAGGTGGATTAACATTTTTATATTCCCACCAATAAGTTTGATAGTTCTAGACGGTCTGTATCACTTGAAAATGTTTTAATAATGAGGGAGAAACAAATAGAAGCAGAGATTTCCTCACCCATATTTGTAAACTTTTATGCTTTATTAAATATAATTATGCATATCTGGTCTCTTTAATGCTTGATGGGATAATAAGATATGGGTTTTGATCACCAGTTCTTTTTGATCCTGATCACAGATTGGATGTGGGTAGAATGAATATGTTCTGGCCCCGAGAATTTTCTGTAAAATAATGTTCTAAAGTTGGGTTTTTTTCTTCCAAAATAAGGTTTTCCTCTAAGCAGATCAGAAGACTTTAAGTTGGGCTGAGAGAGTTATGAACATAATGGACTAAATGTAGGAACTCATAAAACATAACTGTAGCTATAGAACCCTAAGTGTCTCATATGTGGAGCTACCCAATATGCAACCTGGCACTCTGGTTTAGCATCTTTAGTGCAGAGCTCACCACTGATTAGTGAGACAGTTTTGCTGTGATTCTGAAACAGCTGCATTTGATCCCCTTCCTCTCATTTTCCCTTTGGTTATGCAAGTGTTCCATGACTAGAATCTACTTTTCTGGCAAGCTGAGGTCTGGCTTTCCTGAGAACTTCGTGCTGTCCATTCTGCAGAATGAAGAACACAGAAGTTTTGACATCTATACTTCTTTGAAGTGTTAGATTTATGCAGTCTTTATAAATAGCTGTCCTTCATATCCAAAAGTATAAAGTTACCATCAGACAAACTCAGTACTCTTCTCATTAATGATGAGGACATTTTGTCAGTAAAATGACAGTGTGGCTGGGACTGTCCATCTCAGATGTGTGACAGTCTGACAAGAGGTTTATGTGCTGTGTTAAATAGGAGAAGTGATGCATAAATGGGCACACTATAAATTTCACTAGCTGCTTTTTTTTTTTTTTTTGCTGTTTAGTATTTTCAATTCCATCAATAGCTGTTTTCTAGAATCTCTTTACTTTTATATAATGTGAAAGTGGATTTAGCAGTGGCAGAATTGGCAGTAGCACAACAGGCAGCTTAGTTGTTGTCCAGCAGTGTGGAAAGCAAGGGTACACGAGATGCCTTTCACTCTTTCTTGGGAAACCTGTCCTTAAATTTTACTTGATCCTGGATAGCTGTATGTGTGATTTGCTAGAATTAGCAACTCTTAACTTTGGTTAATTTTTATTTCATGGCTTTGGCATTTGTTCCTGCCTCTTTTTTGTTTGTCTGTTTATTTGTTCTACATTTTTAAAAAGACACCAGTGACTTATTCATACATATTCATGCTGCACTTTGTTTTGGGTTGCATTTTCATATCATTACATGCTCCATGTAGCTTCTGCCTAGCAAGGAGGACAAGGACTCTATCAAAGATGAAGAGGATGATGAGAATAATTTCCAAAGTGACAAGCATTTGGAGCCAAGTAATGAGGTAGGAACATATCTTCTTTGCACCCCCTCCCTTCAGGAGCCAGCCTTCAGTTGGAGTGTGTCTGGAATGTGTCCTGTTTGTCTGCCTGTATTGACTGCTTGCTGTGTGCCAGTTTTTTTGCTATCAGAAGTTTTAAACTGGATGATAGAACTAGTCATGAAACATGAGAACAAATGTGTCATTGCCAATAAAAAGAATAGAATAACAGGGATTGGATGTTGGACCTGGATAGATGTTTAGACATCTAATTTAGCGTGTTCATTTTATCATTGGGAAACTGAGGCTTTTGATAGGAGATGATTGATTCGCAGCTCACAGTAGTAAGTCATTGTCAGGGCTGGGATAAGAACCCTCAAGTGTAGACAGCCATGAACTCTCAGATCACTTGAATGCAGTGTAAGGGACATGGATGGAAGTAAGTGCCCTTCAGTCCCCTGGTGTTACCTGGGCGTGGTGCAAATTTGATCCCATCCATGTAGAATGCTCTTCCTGTCATACTCCAACTGATTAGTTGGAGTATATGGTCTCCAGGGTTGGAAAAATCCTGTGGACTGAGCTGTGGTAGGAGATAGGAGGCTACAAGTGTGGCATTTTCAGTCTTCAGTGTTCAGGTTTGTGGTGTCACAAACAGGAGATACTATAATGGACATAGTTTCAGAGAGCAAAGCAACTGAAAGCAGGGGCTTTGGAATCTGATGGGCCTGATTCTGAGTCCTGGCTGTGGCACTGCTCTCTGGTGATTTTAGTTCACTCTTGCTTAATTTCTAAGCCTGAGTTGCCTCATCAGTGAGGATACTAATGCTTCCTTTAGGATTATTGTAATATTTAAAAAGAAAGTCATGTAATAAGTGCTCAGTAAGTGATAATGTTTCTATTTTTATTATTCCACTCTAGACTGCTCCACTTTTGGAAGTTGCTTGTATGATGGATTTAATAATTAGATTGGTGGCAAACAAGAGCTATAAATAACAGCTCATTTGTGTGGGTCTTGTCTTCTATTTTAAAGAGTCATAGTCATTTTTCCCGTGTGGAGAGATGGGGGCGATGGCTAGTGTGTATATCACTGGCAGCAATGAAGTCAAGAGGAGTTATTTATAGATGGTAGAAGAAATTTACAGCTTTGGGTAGGGGAGAGAGAATGCTAATTGGAGCATCACAAAACATGCCCAGAACAGGCTTTAACTGGATGCTGCCTTGGTGCCACTCTTCTGGGACTTTCAGTGACCCAAGAAGGTGGATATGTAAATAACATCTCCATGGGAATTAGGAACTCTCCACCTTCCTAATGAGACACTTCAAAGCCATGTTAATTAATATGTGTCTGTAAAGAGCAAGTTGGTTTTCTAGTATGGGCAAGAGGTATATAATAAATGTACAAAGCACTATTGATGACATGGATTCCATGACCTCCTCAGGAAGAACTTTTAAGGAGCTAGCTATTGGGTGGGAGAACACATGTCCATCATGTACCTTTAGAAAGTAAGACATTTGCTATGTTTTATTCTCCAGACCACTTTGGGAGGTGCATTGCTATCCTCGTTTTATAGATGAGGAAAGTGAGTGTGTATTGACCTATACGTCTGCAACCCTCTTTTTCTTTCCTTGTCCTCTTGCATTTCCCTCTTCTTATTTGTGCTCATTTGCCCTGCATCTCCATCCTTTCCCTTTTCTCCAGGTATTCCTTCCTCCTCTTTCATGTCTCAGTATTTGATCAAGTACTTTTGTTTACAGATTATGGAAGATTGTGCCAAAGGAAGCTGTAAAAATGGATATTCAAGGCACACGGATTCCAATATTTTAGTGTATGATGGAGCTAATAAGGCCGGCTTCCCTGGAGACCAGAATCTAGAGGGTGTCAAGCTCTTGGGCCTACTTGGCCCTCTCTTCAATGAGAGAGCCATGCTGTCACTGGAATCCAGGTAGGTGTGGGGCCCAGGCATGGCTTTGTCACTCTGGTTTGAGGGGAGAATGCACTCGCTTTGCTAAATGGATTTAGATGGGCATGCTGCACAACATACCTGAGAGAGCTCCTTAAATGGCTTGGAAGGAATCTTGCCAGTCATGCAATTAGGTAATTAGGCTGTGCTCTGGTGGCTGTGAGGGGGCTTCAGCAAACCTTGTGCAGGCCCATTAGAAAGAAGTAAAAGAAAGCTTTCCTTGAGAATTATTCCTGGGAGCCCTGGAAATGGCTGCTTGACTGTTGGCGAGAGAAATCAGCCCTGCTGGAATCTCCTCCAGTTTCTACAACAGCTTAAAAAATATCATTGTAGTTGTGACTCTGCTGTTTTATGTTGAGCTTGAACTAAAATTCTCTTCTCATTATATCTGCTGGGAGTCATTCCTATGTGAGGAAATACTACAGGTTGTTTTCCTTAAAACAAAAAAAAAAAAAAAAAAAAGGAGAAACGTTCAGTACATTTGTATCTTTTAAATTAATCCTTTATGAGCTGTTTTCCCTTTCATATTTTTTCTAGTTCATCCATGACTGCTGCTTGGGTGTTGGAATCAGAAAGAACTGTACTTTCATCTCTCTGTGCCTCAGTTTCTCTGATCACTTCTTAAGGTTGCTGTGGGGTAGGAAAAAAATCTTAAGAACAAGGGGTGGCATGCATCATGTGTTCAATGAAAGTTTTCAATTCTTGTCTGTATAGATAGAGTCATTAACTACTGCCCACGACTGTTGGCAAAGGCCCAGGCATTGTAGTATGTCTGTATTTTCACTGGGCTAAGACTTAGATCATTGTTGAGTGTTGCTTCAGTGGGAAAAAAAGACTGAAGCATTCTGTTTTTGTGACTGTGAGGGTGACTCTTCCCAGTCATTGATACCTAACATTTTTGAAGCATGAGCCCTTGAGGGACATGCCCAGTGGGTGTTCTGGTTTGTTATCCCAGGGAATTAGGTGACCATAATTCGTATGCACAAGCAGAATGCTTCCTAAACATCAGGTTTGTAACCTCGGCATCAGAGTTAGAAGATAACCACTGTCTCTCTGAGGACTTTATAAAAATGCCTGTGGGGAATGTGAGCTAAGAAGGCACATTTGGCTGCTATGTGAGCATGGTAGGCTGGATGGAGGAGTTCCTTTTAGTGGATGGGAGCTTGTCCGTCTCAGCCAGTTGTCAGGCAAGCACATGGGCTCTGATCTTAAGTCTTCCACATTTGTGTTCTGAATCTCTTGAGTGTTAAGAATTCGGTATAGACTTCCGGGAGAACATGGCAGATAGATAGCAGCAGCAACAGAGGCTCTCTGAGATACCCGCTTAGAGTCCAGGAATGGTGCGGTGCGAGGAGTCCTAAGCAGGGGGAGATGTACCCTGCTGACCCAGGAACGAACTAAGCTAAGAGAAACCAACTGGAAATGCAATCCCAGTGCTATAACAGGAACAGATAAGGTCTCAGTGCAGAAGCTGGAGCCCGCGCCGCTGGAAGCCACAATTTGAATTTTCTGCTACCGCTGCTGCATCTGAATTGGCACAGCAAGGAGAGAGATGTGCGAAAACTCTGAGAGTGGGAACCAGTGAACAGAGTTGAGAGTGGGACTGGCAGGGAGCCCTGCATCAAGCTGTGGTGAGTGAGCAGAACAGGGACCCTTCCATAGAGTAGGAGGCTTCAGCAAAGGACATACTGGGACCGGGCAGACTTGCCGGAATAGGACGCTGCAGTAACTTTAGTTGTATATTCCCCTCTCAAGTGGGATTGGTGGGGAGTGCCTGGCCTGGGTGATGCTGCTGACTAAGACCCAGTAAGCTAGCCCAAACCAGGTCCCAGCGCCTAGAGGTGCACCATAGCAGTGAAGCCTTAAGTAGGTGACCTGGAGGGGTGGGCCCAGCAGAGGCTGCCCAGGTTGTGTCTCCCTAGTACACTGCTGTGGGCGGGAACACCTAGCCAGCACAATTCAAACAAACTGTAACAGACAAAGAGAAAAAAAACTGGGCCTCCTATATTCGCTTGTATGGAAGGAACAAAAAGTATAGGAAGAGGAAGCAACAAGAAAGGGTCCTCAGTCCCCAATCCTGAGAACACTGATCCAGGAAAGGTGAATGCAAAGGAGAATGAGGAAAGAAAACATGCAGTATCAGACATGGCACCAATAGACATAAAGCAATATCTCTGGAGCCTCATAGACGAGTTCAAAAGCGAAGTATTTAACGAAATAAAGCAAGACATAAGTAGAATAGTTAGGCACCGCCCAAGAAAAAACAGATGGTGAAATGGAAGAACAGAAAAAAAGGGGAGAATTGTTTGATGGAGAAAATAGAGAAAACATAGAATACATGAAGCAAGTACAAAGAGATTACCAGGAAACTAAAAACTCTATTGAAAGCTGGCATAACAGCTTGAAAGAAACTAAGCATAGATTATCTGAACTGGAGGACAGATTTGTGATGTGGGAGCATGAAATGAAAAACTTCTTAAAAATAACAAGAAAACAAACAGCAAAAATACAAAGGCTAGAAGATGATAAGAGGATCTATAACTTAAGAATTAACATAAAAGAAGAAGTAGGGACACAAACAAATGGACTACAAAAGCTATTCACAGAAATAATCCAAGAGAATTTCTCTAATTTAGCAAAAGGTAAAGATACTCAGATGTATGAAGCATGCAGGACCCCAGCCACCTACAACCCAAACAGAGCTACACTCAGGCATATAATAATCAAAATTCCAGAAATCCAATATAAGAACAGAATATTGAAAACCACCAGAGACAAGAAACAGATCACTTACAAGAGAACACCCATCAGAATTACAGCAGACTTCTCAGCACAAACCATCAAATCATGAAGAGCGTGGGGGGAAATAATTCAAGCTTTGAAAGATAATAACCTCCAACCAGGATTGATATATCCTGCACAACTGTCCCTAGAAATTAATGGAAAAACAAGGTGCTTCCAGGATAAAGAGGAACTAGGGCAATTTGCAACTCTACAGAGAATACTGCAGGATATTCTAAAAAAGGAAAATACCAAGATCCCAGAAACAGTGGCAGAGAGGCCACAATGAATGGAAGAGAAAGCGAAATGAAGAAGACAAACTGACAACAAACGACAGAAAAAGAGCTCAACAGAAATGAGGCAGAGAAGATTGGATGGTAGGAACAGCTTTTTGGAGAAAACAAGACATCATAATAGCTAGTGCTGATTTAATATCATCTTGTTTTGAAGTCCCATCAAGCTTTTATTCTTCTGTCTCCATCGGTCTTAACAGGTTGTATCTTACTGGATTTTATTATATGTGATAATATAAGCAAAAACTTTTATAGACATGGAATTATACAGAAACTATTGTTCATTTTCTGGTAGTTGGTTCTAAATACCCTGTAATACTGTCATTTTCTTGAATGCTTTTACATTGTCTTGATATATTTGGTGCTACAGTATACAAAGTTATACTCAAAGATTTCAAGGAAAGAGACACTATGGTAACTACTTTTATGTCAGGATATTTTGTGGTGAAACACTATTTTGCTTAAATGGTTATGCTTTGACCT
This sequence comes from Cavia porcellus, assembly GCF_034190915.1. Classification (NCBI taxonomy): domain Eukaryota; kingdom Metazoa; phylum Chordata; class Mammalia; order Rodentia; family Caviidae; genus Cavia; species Cavia porcellus. The sequence continues at coordinate 167,733,680 of NW_026947484.1, forward strand.
GTGCTGTTTTGTTGTTATGCCCTCTTTTATCTCAATCTCCTTTTTTTAATTATTTAATTTTTTATTTTTATCTTTTTAATTAAGGGAAAAATAAAAAATAGCAGGATACATTATAGTAACTCACTTTGATTTCCTATTAACTTGATTTGAAACCCTGTATAGCCCTCACCATCTTGTTTTGACTGATTTTCCCCTATTTTGCTTTGCTTGATAGTACCAAGTTCGAAAGTATAGGCAACAACTGTGAAGAAAATAAGATTCATTATGATGCCCATTCTGGTTGACTATTATCTTCTTTTAAAGTCCTGTAATGTCTCCAGTGTTTTGGTTTATTCTTTACTGTTTTGTTCAATTTTATTATAACTGATAATATAGGCAGTTCTTTTTAAGATAGCAAGAGGCAGTATGGTAACCATTGTTGATCACCTGGTATTTTGCTTTTACATTATCTGTTATGTCCATCCTTTTGATTTGATTGACTCTGTTCTGTTATATCACATTTGGTTTTAGTCTCTTCAAAAAAAAGTAGTAAGAACTGTGGGGGTAATAAAACCCAAAATGTGTAATTGTCATTGTGCAAAAGAGAGGAAAAGAAAGTGCTCTAAAGGATATAACTGCGTATATATTTAAGTGTAAAAGATAGATAACCATATTACTGAGTTTTGTTGGATCATTGAACAAAACTGTTTGTAGTCTCACTGTTTGAAAGTCCACTTTATATGCTTTAATTTTGTAACTTGAACAACTATTTCTAAGATGAGAATATGTAATCTATTAACTAGTGATTCCCTACTGTTTATTCTTTCTGAAATTCTGTATAACTTGTACCCTTTTTCTGTTTTTTTTTTCTTTTTCTCCTTAAATAAAATTAAAAAAAAAAAAGAATTCGATATAATCACATTTTTGAAGAAAGCACCTGCCTAGCCAGCACAGCAAGCAGACTTGTGGCATCTTGTGTTCAGTTCTCTCTAGGATACCCTCACAGGTGTCTGCTCTGTAGGCTTTCAGGCTGTCGCTGGCCAGTGCTAGTGTTAGACTACCCCCAATCTGCTGCCCTGGCGTGGGTTTTGACTGGTGATGAAGTTTAGGCTCCTGCAGAAGGCCTGGCCAGCATACATGCTCCACACTAGGCTCTGGCTGGACATGTCACTTGCTTGGTCTCATCTCACCTTCATAAAAGCTTTATGGGCTGTTGCAGGTGATCTTCTTGGTCATTCATCTTTCCCTTAGCTAGTTAGTGGTAGCACCACTGGAGGACTTTACAGGAAATGATACTCTTATTGGCTGGGGAAGCACCAATTACCTAGACATTCCTTCCAGAGGTGTGTGGGGGGTGTTTTCCTTACCCTGGGAGAAGCAGGGTTTGGAGTGAGACAGACTGAGCTCCTGTTTAACTGTACCATTTAGATCTTGTGCCATCTCTACTCATCTTCGTGTTTTCATCTGTGAAGGAGGGTTGGGTGGGGTAATGACAATTATTTACCACATAAGGTTCTGATAAGGGTTAAGGGAAGTAACGGATATATAGATTCAGGTCAGTCTCAAGTAAGATTTTGGCAGTATTACTCTATAAATTGTGCCTTTCCAATTCCTAATCTTTCCTAATTTCCCAGGTAAGATTCTTGACATATGCAAGTACAGCAGTCAGCCAGGGATCTGTGCCTCTTTATTCAGTCATGAGCCAGTGTCTGCTGACCCCAGTGCACAGGTGTAATAGATTCAAGCCTAAGATGCTCAGTCTTTGAGCTCCTCTGCCTTCTAGCCGTCTACCCGAGGGCCTCATGGGGTAGTAACAGTGAACCTGTCAGGATGGACTAGGAAGCAGCTTTTCTACTAGTAACATTAGTCCGATTAGTTGTCTTTCACTTGATCAGGGTTACTTATTTGTTGAAGGTGGAATGAAAAGTTCAGCACGGCCCATCTTGGAGGTGGACTGGCAGGTCCCTCTCCTGCCTTGACATTCTCTGTGTGCGGGATGCCCAGCCCTTGCTTTGCATGCTTCCAGCTCATTTGACCCACACTCCCAAGAGAACATGGTTTAAAATTTTGCCAATGTAAGTTTTTGGTGTTTACAGCCTAAATTAGGTGTGATATTTCATAGCTAGAAAAGTTATAAAAATATAAAAGGGGGTCTCTTTGGGGATGATATGCTTATTTAAGAATTTAAGAAAAGATGAGGGCAGTCTTGAGTTTTAACTAAGTAGAGAGGCCTGCTCCTCGGACATCTGGTTTTGCAGTTCTGGGGATGGTTGTGGGACAGGTAAGGGGCCACCAGAATGTGAGCCTGGCAGGGGTCCCTAAAAGTCCACAGAGGATCAACAAAAGGACTAAGTATTTTTCTGCTAGGGAAGATGTCTTGTTTCAAGATTCTATATTAGTGAGGGACTAGACTGTCAAGTTCTAGACAGGACCCCAGAAACCCAACATCCACCTGGGTGTTCCTCTTTCTTTTACTGCCCAAATCTAAGTTCCAATCATTCTACCTCTTAAATAGATCTTGAATATGTCTACTTCTCTCTGTCTCTGTTGCTTCCTCTCCCCGTAGCTCATGTTGCATTTCTCCAGGATCACTGCAGTAGCCCCCTAACCAGTCCCCTGCAGTTATCCTTGCTACTATCTTCCAGCCTGTTTTCCACAGACTTTTGGAGCAGTTATTTAAAAATTCAGTGTATCATCTTATCTAGACCCTTGAGAGAATCTCCACACTTCTTGGGCTCAGCATCTTTCCCTGCTTTGCCAGGCCCTGTGAGATCTGGTAACCCAGCCCCTTAGCTCTGTGTGTGTTGTTCTTATCTTGCCTTCTGTTCTTCAACCACAGTGCCTTCTTCCAGTACCTAAAAGGGATGAGTGTCCTTTGTTTTGAGACCATTGTTCACTGAACAAACCCTCTGAGGTGCTCACTCTGGTTTTGCGCCTCCCTCCAGCCCCCGGCCCTTTGCCCTTTGTTGACCCCATTCACATGCCATGTCCGTAAGACCCTGATATGGTCAGGAACTCAGATAGTGTGTGTTCATAGGTCACATCACATTTTGTATTTATTGTCGCTCATTTCAAAATGAGCTTTCAACATGGCATAGACAGGGCTGTTTTGCAGCTTTTCCGCTCCTAATTCCACCCTTTCCTGGCCAGTGACCTTGATCCACACACATCACTGAGAAAGCAGAAACAATTGAATGCAAACCATTGCTTGCCTCTGTTGCTACAAACTTTCTGCCTGTTGCTGTGGGAGAAATATCCCTGCTCCTACTGTGACCAGTCCTCCCCTGTGGCTTAGTTCTTGTCCTCTCTAGCCCCTTCTCTTTTCTGTATCAGCACTTTTCTCTTATATTGAATCATTGCAGCAGCCCCATATGTGAAATAAGACATATGTGAAGTCTGACATTTGGGAAAAGTACCCCTTGTCCTCTAATTTCACATCCATTGCAGCTCCTTCCTCATTTCTTTATTCCCACTCAAACCAGGCTCAGAAGATTTGTCTGTTTTCACTGCTTCCACTTTCTTCCTTCTATTCTCTCTCTCTCTCTTTTTTTTTTTTACCAGTCTAAGTGTTTTCATAACTTCTGCTGTGTCTATCAAGGTCAACAATAATTTCCAAGTTGCAAAATCTGGTGTCTGCTTTGAGCAGAAGCCAGCCCCTCTCTCTCTGGCATGTTTCCTTCTTCCCCAGTGGCCACTCCTGCTCCATCTCTGCTCTCATCCCTTTCTTTGCTGCATCTTTCTACCCTCTCGTGATACTAGAGTGTGCTTTGTGGTTGCTGATTGTATGCTTATAGTCCAGACCTGTCCTCTAGGTCGCATAGCCAGCTTTGCCCTGGGCATCTCCACCTGCATGTTTAGTAGACATTTTACCATGAATTGATCAAAATCCAACTCCTTGTTCTAATCTGATTCCCCCCATTCTGCCTCGTGTATTAATAGCATTTCTGTCTATCTAAATACTGTTACCAAAAGTGTAATTTCCTCAGTTCCTATGTCCATTAGCAAATCCTATTGATTCCACCTCCAAGATCTATTACTGATGCAACCACTTCACTTCTCGGTGCTTGGTGCAAACTGCTGTCACCTCTTGCCTGACTCCTCCAATAGTGCATCCTCCTTAATTGTCTCCCTGCTTCCATTTCTGCCCCTCCATTCTCCAAGGTTACCAAAGTGATCTATTTATTTATTTGAGATACAAGGGATCAAAACAAAGATCTTGTGCAAACAAGGAAGTTTTTCTACCAGTGAGCTATATACCTCCAGCCCCCAGAATGATCTTTTTAAAATTTAGATCAGATCATGTCTCTTGCATCCTTAAAACCCTCCAATGACTTCCTAGTGTTGACCAAGTAAGATGGGAATTTCTTTTTTTTTTTTTAATTTTTTATTTTGAAGGTAGTAAAATACAACAAAACAAGACAGAATAGCCAACTGAGACAGTGTAATGAAATTGGTACAGAACTTCACAGCAGGTTACTGGGATAATAGTGTAACAGTGTAATAGGTATTACACTATATCTCGTTATCTTTACAATAGTTGTTCTTTCAATCACGTATATCAAAATGAAATACAGAACATTATAGAACTTATCAAAACAGAGCAGTACCATTAATCAGAATAAAGCAAAACAGTAATAAAAATTTTGCCTTCAAAGAGATGATAGAAGGAAATCCCCCTAATTTGCTATATTGCATATGGTCAAACTCCCAAGACATTCTCAGATCTCTGGTTCCCATTTGCTAATGGGGGCAGGGGAAGTGGGATGTTTGACTCTCAGCCTGTGGGCCAGTAGGCTCCCTATTGCTTACCAGGGAGGGGAGCTGCTTGCTTGGTTTCCCAGCGTCCTAAGTTCCAACATGGCGTGGATCTCAGGAGACACTGGTGGTTCTCCCCCTGGAGGAGCCACAGCCAAGATGAGAATTTCTTGACCCAACCCCTACCATTTTTCTGTCTTCATCAGCCCCCTCTCCTGTTCACTGGACCTCAGCTACACTGACCTTTTTGTTCTGCATAATCCAAGCTTGTTCTCACCAGTGGGATTTGAAATAGCTATTCACTTTACCTGGAATGTACTTTAGCCACATGTATATGACCAATGGTGCCTCTGCTGCATAACAACTTTGTAGAGAGGCCCACTCCATCTAAACAGAATCTTTTTTTTTTTTTTTTTTTTTTTTGTGGCACCGGAGATTGAACTCATAACCTCACACTTGCCTGGCAGGCACTTATGCCACTGAGCTGAATCCCCAGCCCAAAACAGAATCTTATTTGATGCTTTGTCTCTGGATTTATTCCTTCCTCCTTCCCTACCTCCTGCTCATATTACTTATCATTACTTTACATTGAGGTACTTTATTACTGTAGTTATCAGTATCTATATGACTGTGTCTGTCTTCTAAACAGAATGTAAGCTCCACAATTCTTTTTTACCATGCATAGCCACTGCTTTATGTCTCACATTGAAAGTACTCAATAAATATGTGAATGAACATGCGGACAATTAATAGCTCACCCTGGTAGCAGAAGTTTAGAAAGCAGGGAAGAATTGGTTCTGCTTTTGACATCAGAAGGGTTTGGGTTCTAATCTTTGCTCAGTCATTTTTCTGAGGGATCCTGAATCTTGTGAGCACATTTTTTCTACCTGTAGAGTGAGGTTAATAATAGTTCCCCTCTCACAGTCTGAGTTGAGGATTCAGTGTATTTAAAGGATGAGGCACATTGTAAGTGCTTAATAAATGTCAGTGCTTTTCTTTACACCTTCTGTGTGGCACAGATGCTCAGGAAAGGGCATGTAAACACTTTTTGGGTCTCTGATAGGACCCTTGGACTGAACCATTCCAAAGGTCCTGGTTACAGTGATAGCTTAATGAATCTGCTATTAGATTTCCATGAAAGTAACACTTGAAATGTTTAACTTAATAACACCTCTGCTTTAGCGTATTATAATGGCCTCTTTTCCCACCTTCTACCCCATTTGTAAAGTGTTTTTCTTGGGTTCTATTGTGTGTTGTTTGGTGTGAGGAATTCTCCTTTGACTAACTGAAATAGCACTTGTCCTTTCTCATCTATGTTAAAGAAGGAGGGGAAAGGAAAATTTAGGTTAATATCTCCTGATTCTTGTAATACAGAAGCATTTTTAAAGTTTTGGTTTTTGGTAGTTTTAAGATGGTTTTCATACTCTGGATGATACCATGATAGAAGTGAGCAAGGTATCACACATCTTAGTTTTGTTTTTTGTTTCTTTGGTCTTGTTTCCTGATGATGCAGATTGCCCCTGCCCCTGATCTGTGGCATAGGAATCAGGCTGTGAGGAGGGCTGTTTTCTTGCCCTCAGAGGATGCAGTGGGGCAGATGAATCAAGATGCCTGCTACTTCCAAGAGTAGCAAAGATCAGGGGGAGAGAGGGCCAGGGTATGTTACAGGAACTATAGTGTCTGTTCTGTCTCAAAAGATTTCTTGAAGCAAGGCAGGAAGAAGGAAATGCAAGGAGAGGAAAAGGAATTAAGATCGTGTGGCCATCCTGCCTTCTCCTGCAGGTTGCATGGCCTCACCCTGACCCGCACCATCCCTTTCCTGGAATACAAGTGGCCTTCTAGCTGGCCCTGCCTGCAGCCTGCCCCATTCCTCCCCCACCAATTCTCTATCTTGGTTTCTTCACTTCTTCATTTATTTTGAATACATTTCCTTCCTTTATTTTGTGGGTGATAAAAAACATTCTTATTTTTAAGTCTTCTTCTGTGAGTTCTATTTTCTTTATGGAATTGTTACCCTTTTTGTTGGATTTTCTGTGCAAATTCGGTTTGCTTGTACTAATAGATCTCACCTATATTCTCCTTGTGTGGTGGCCTTGAAGTTATCTCAGCTGGGCTTCTTAATAAGGGTCAGTGACATTTTTGTGGCTCCTCTTCTACCCTGGGAGTTGAACTTCTGGCTTCACTGCTTTCTGCAAAGGCCCCCAGTCTGACTCTCTTCTCAGGGCTATTTCTTCTGTGTCTGATCTGTTGGTAGCTTTATTTTGAGTATGAGCCCACTGGTGGCACCTTGAAATGATTTCTTTCATGGATTTTTACTGTCATTTCTGTGACCAGAACAGAGTGGAAGGAGTTCCTATGTGTGCTCACACCACCTTCAAAGTGGTAGGCAGTCCCTCTACCTTTCTGGAGCACAGCCTTTTAGGGCCCTCCTTTCCTTTATGTGACATGCCAGACCCTTCATGTCTCCCCAGCCTGGCTTTCCGGTCTTACCTCTTTATTCACTGCACTGTGGTAACTGTTCATGTCATTGTCAGTGCTCAGATTGTTTTGCACTGATCCCCTGCCAACCTCTCCTCAACTACAGAAGCTCCCTTCTGTCTGACATGTTTCTTTCACCTGTAGTCTGGTCATTGGGATAGTTGACCTGTAACCCTACCAAACTTCCACACTGCCTCTGTTTCCCTTGTCACATTGTGGAGTGGTGATCTGTGTACACGCTGGCTCTCACAGAAGTCTAATTCCTTGCTGGCAATTTTGTATCCCTGGTTACCCCTACAGTGCCTGGCATAACAAACACATTCACAAAAGAGTTGTCTTAAATCACTGGCATTATTCTGCGTGTTTTACATGCTGGCCTACTTTTGTTTCTTTGGAAAGCAGAGGCTGAGATACAGATGTGGGTACAAGTGATTAATTTGGAATGTGGCACCAGGGAGCAGGAGTGCCAGAGGGAGCTCAGGGAGAGTGAGACAGTGAAAACCAAGCCAGTAAGAGTACAATGTTTATCTGGTAAATGCTCTAGGCAGCTGGGGCCCCATCCTGCTGAGCACCCTTTTAGGGGCAAAATAGCCTGTGCCTCTGTTGTCCCCTGAAGGGTAGAGCCTGAAATTTTCCCCACAGATCTCTTCCCCACTGATTGAGAGTTCCCCAGAGGTATCAGCTGACCCCACTTCCACACTCCCTGGCTGGCTGGCTCAGAAAGCTTTAGAAAGAACCCAGGCAATAACGTGCAGAGGTGCTCCAGATGGGACTGGCTGTGTCTGTAGGAGCTGTCCCACAGCTGTAGCGGAAGTCAGAGAGGAGCCAAGGATGTGTGACAAGGGACATAAAAAGTAACTGCCACCCAGACACTATCTTGTTTAGTCCTTGTAGTTCTCCTATGGAAGAAGACTTACCTTTTTTTCAGAGAAACTCAGAGTTAGAATTTGAGGTCATTTTAGCTTACTTTCTTATTTTTTGTACGCTGGTTATTGGATCTGTGGCCTTGTTCATGCCAGGAATCCCTACCCCCGAAGGCATTTTTATCAGCCTTCAAAGCCAGTGTGCCTTCTGATCTACCTGTATGCATGTTAATGAAACATCTCTTCATTTATTTATTGAACACCCACTATGCACCAGAATAGATCAGGTTACCCATGAACCAGACACATTGGTGAGATACATTCAAAGCTACATTTGCCCTTGGATATTTGAATGAAGCCAGTGTCTTGGGTTGGAGTTGGGCACTCTGATGTCTTGACAGCTTATAGTCCCACTTGTTCCTCCGTAGGCCCAGCCTGCACTCACTATCCATGTGGCCCACTCACTTGCTGTGTACCTTGTGCCAAATGCTGCTCTTATCCATGGAATAGACATGGTAGTAACTGCCTTGCTTGGGTGTTGTGAGGTTACATGGGATAAAATGCTTGGTGTAGTTCCTGGCATACAGTGGGGACTATATTTAGCTAGGCAGAATCTGGACAAAAGTTGGTGGGGACAACTTGGGAAGTGGATGAAGGATGTGTTTATTTCTCTTGCTTCTTACTCTTTGGAAAAACAGGCCAGACCTTCTGAAAGCACTACATGAACTGCTTCTGGAACAAATATGCTTAGCAGAGCAGGGAGTTCCTGAAGAACACCTTGATGGTCAAACTGAGAAGACACTTAAGAAAATGGCCATTCAGCTGAGAGATGAACTTGGACATTTGGTCCAAGCCAACTCATTCACCAGGCCCCATGGTGAACTGAAGTCAGTGGAAGCCCAGCCAATAAATATGAGTGAAGTGGCCAAGGTGGAGCTGAAAAATGCCTCAGTGCAGACTGTGCCTGTGGAAAGCTACCTGCTCAAGCTACCCGAATGTGATGGAAAGAGAGAAGCTTGGGAAGAGAAGCCAACAGATGCCATGTTTGGTGCCGAGCCAGGGAACGAATGCAGGATGCCAGAACAGCAGGCCACTCCCTTTCCTTGCCCCAGTGTGGCCAACAAAGTAAGTTTGTATATTGCGTGCATTGCCACCATATTTTTCCTTTTATATAAAGAAGAAGTCTGGTGTTTCTCTGCCTGCACTGCTCTTGGCCTCCACCCAGAGGTGTGTGTGCTTCCAGCTTTCCTCCTCCCTCCCTCTCTCCTTGCTCCCATCTTCTGTCTCTCTTCCTAGCCCCAACCCTGTCTTGTTTGTCTATGTCAGGATATTTTCATATTTTCCTTGGGAAAATCATATATGGGCTTATGTTTATATATCTTTCTGTAGCTTTCTCTTTCATATTATGTATTGGAGACATTTTTCTTTATACTGGCTACATAAGATTTCAGTGTGAAAATGTGCAAAAATACAGTTTTCACCTGCTGATGAACCTTTCCTTTAGCAGATTGAAATAAAATTGTAATGACTTTAGAGTATAAACAGTTAAGGGCTTGGACTGGGGCTCCCAGTGTATCTGACACTTTCCCCTTGGTCAAGCTTACCTCTCAGTCATGGTAATCCAAAATGGTACAGTATTCTCTTGAAGTATCTCTGCAAATGTAATCAAATTTGCAGGATTGTTAAAAACCAGGCCTTCTTGCCAGTGATTGATTGGGTCTTCACTACAATCCTTTTGAGAGTAGAGGTTGGGTCGAGAATCCCTGTGGCTGGGAGATGTGTTCTGCTAAGGAAGAGGTAGGTTGTGTTTCTAATAGAGTTCCAATATAGACCATTGGATTCTTGTCTCTGATGGCTGTTTTTTACCTGAGAAATCAACTGTACACACTGCTTCATAGCATCAGAATGGAGAATTATGTTTATTTTCTGACCACTAAATTACTGCTTTTGTGCATACCAAAGAGCGTTAGATATATCATTAGCAAAATTGCTTTTGATTGTTTTAAATTATGCACCAAAACTGTAATTTCCAGAAAAGGGTTTTCTAAAGATATCTGTAGAGACCTAAAAATATATATATATACTGCTATTATATTAATGGTACTCAAAATGCAAATTTGTGCAATTTGGCTAGAATGAAAGTGCTCTCATCTGCCCCAGCTACTTCAGTCAGTACCTGTCTACTAGGAAAACTAGGTAGTTTTTTTTTTTGGTTTGTGTTTTTGTTTGCTTTTTTTTTTTTCTATTGTGTATGAGATGTCATTTTCTGTTCAGGAAAATTGGATAATTGAATGGATTTAATTTTCCCAAATATATTAAATATTTGTGCTTGAAATTATCTGTCTTGCTTGTGTTTTAGAAGAGAAATTGTGCTTTAAAATTTTTATTATCTACTATGTATATCAGAGATTTGCTCAGTTCTCTCTATACCATCTCATTTAATCTTCTCAACAACCATGAGTTTTGTAAAGTATATGTACATTTTACACATGAGGAAATACAGACATTAAAAGGCTCAGGAAAATGATCCAGTGTGCCTTGGCTGGAGGTGATAAGCTTGCCCAGTTTTAGAGGCAGACAGCAATAAGGTAAGCCTACTTTTTTCAGGGAGTCTGGAACCCTCTTGTCACCTATGTGGTTTCCAGTGTATGCAAAGTAAAGGAAAGTTTAATAATTTTTTTTCTGGTTTTGGTGGTGGCTTACACTGCAGGTCTGATATCCTGCACATGTAATGTAGGTGGAGGATGAAACAAAGACCCAGTATCTTGGCTGTTTAGTTACAGAGGCAAGAGGAGAGACTTTACTTAACCTATGTTGAGTCCCTGGGAAATCAGTTACCTGAACTCTCTGTGCTTTGAATAAGATTAATGTGGCCTAAACCCTGTGGCTGGAATGCTGGCAGAGAGGTGTTATGTGTCATGAATGTCTAGGGCAGGATGTTCTCTGTGGTAGGAGAGGTCAGAGTGCTTGAGTTCCTGTCTCCATCCATTCCCAAACAAAGAGACTCCTACTGTGGCCTAGGTGAGAGCTAACAGCTATCTTCATGTTGGGTGGTGGCAATTGTAGGATGAAAAGAGTTGAAGGAATTGAGACACAACTTAGGAGTTGGAATCATTACACTCTGCTTAGTGCCGAAAGTGATGAGAACAAATAGAAGTTTAAAAATGACTCCTAGTGAATGATTGAGTAATTTACCGAGACAGCCAAGTGAAGTAGTGTAGATTTATGGGCGAGGATGTGCCATGATGGCATCGAAGTGTTGAATTTTTAGTTGGCTTTGGAGTGCCTATAACCAATTGCACATGAAGGTGTTGAGGATGGATGGGTTGTGAAATCCCCTGGACTAGCGACTCAGGAACCCCTGAAGTAAAAGGGCAGTTCTGGTGGACTAACATGGTGGGAGACACATTGGCTTACATGAGGGATAGGTGGGAAATAAGAAAAGAAGTGGAGGAAAAAATATTTCCCAGAAGATTGTGTTGGAACTGCTAAATATGAAACATCTGAATTGTTCAAAGACAGTAGGCCAGGGCTGAGAGGATGTCAAGAAGTTGACCCTTGACAATTACAAGGGACACCTGCCAAGATAGGTGCTCCTTAACAGGAAGTTGAACATAGATGCTATTGTAGGAACCGGCAGTCTTGGTGGTCAATTTGAAACCTGTTTCATAAGATCAGTAATACTTTTATAAGATCAACCAAAGAGTATATTTGAAGTGTATTCATTGTTGTATATATGTGTTTTCAGGACGTTAAGAGGTCCCGCTTGCCAATCCCAGAAAAGTTGTCCCGGTCATTAGGAAACACGTATCATCTTCCTGCTACCCAGGAGGTGGTAGCTCATCTACAGAGTCAAATCCTGGAGTTGCAGGGGGAGCTGAAGGAGTTTAAAACTCAAAATAAGCAACTTCGCCAAAAGTTAATACTGACTGAGGCGTTGATGAATGAGATGCCAGCACCTGACCAAACGCTACTGAATGGTAAGCACCAAGAAAAATGCCTTTGCCATGAGCTAGGTGAGCAACATGATAGAACTACCTGAAATGTCAACCTTGTCATTTAGAATTGCAATAAGTTTTGAGTATAGATTTCATGTGTTGTAGTAATTAATCTTAACAAATGCACAGTGAAGGAACACAGAAAGGGAAGACTTAATCTGTTGTTTCATTTCTATGGTGGGATATGGATCTGTGGGATTTTTAGTGCTCTCAGGTCTTGAGGGGTTGTTGCGGCCTTCACCTGGGATTATGTGCAGCTGTTGAGTTGTGGACAGCTTCCATCGGAGGTTTTGGCCTGGCTGTGTCTGTGGAAGCCTTGGACACATGATATCAGAGGTATGCAAGTGGGAGTGCTCTTTGCAGGGTTCTTTTGAACAAGGCATCTCTGGGCTAAGTACAAACCTTACTGGATTTATGTCTTTTCTCTAGAAATGAGCTACCTCCCTGTCTACTTTGAATCTACTGCTTCTGCTCTTTTGGGGGTCGTGAAAAGTAGAGAATTCATGGGTTGAAATGCACCTGAAGGGGCAGAAATCAGAGACTGGAAGAAATACCTCAAATGGTGGCCTCTTTGTCTAGGACAATGGTGCTTAGAGATTTTGGGTCACCACCCCTTTGAAAATGTGGAGAACACTAAGAGTCCTTGACAAAACTATGTGGATAACTACATAGTAGCATTTTACATTGTTTTCTGAGAGTTCATGAATCCATAAAAGTGTGTATGCTGACTCCTGATCGTCAAGCCAAATGTGTGGCTAGTGTGAGTGAGGAAGGGGGACAGATGTAGAAGATGAGGTTAGGGGTGGGTAGAAAATTGGGTAGGCTCCCATAGGTCATTCTTGTCTAAAATCGGAAATTGTTGGAGGATTTGTAACAGCAGAGTAATGTGATCTGACTTAAGCCTTGAAGCACATATGAGCAAACCTCTGTCTTTGGGCCAAATCCAACTTGCTTGCCTGTTTTGTAAATAAAGTTTTGTTGGCACACAGCCACATTTATTTATCTGCCTGTTAACTGAAAGTAGTTGTAGTATGCTCACAGATTTGAACAACTATGATAGAGATTCTGTGGCCTCCAAAGCTTAAAATATTTATTACTAGTCTCTGTAAGAAGAGTTGGTTGGCTCTTACGTTCAAGGATTCACTTGTGATGTGAACCGTTAGAAGAATGGAGTTGTCATACACTGAGGTGGGAATGGCTGCAGGAGAGGCAGGCTGTGGGGATGTTAGATGTCTGGTTTGGGACATACTGAATGAAGTACTTGTTGGCCATGCGAGTGGAGATGCCAGGGAGGCAGTTGGAGGTAGAGTTTGGAGTTAAGAAGAACGATCTGGGCTGAAACTTAGGAAATAGCCACATATCACTAATATTTAAAGTAATAAACATTTAGGTGGTCTTTTAGGGAATTGAGAGTGGGACTCTTTAGAGGTTAGAGTAGCTAGTGAGGGAAGATGCCAAGAGAAAGTACTGTTTTGGAAGCTAAGCAAAGAATGACTTGGTGTGTAACATGCTGCTAGGATTAATGGAAAAAGAGAGTTTAAGATTGGCCTTTGGGCAATGTGGCCTTTTCAGAAACTGATTCCATGGAGTGGCTGGGGCCTGGTGGCATGGGTTCCAGACAGAATGGAGGAGAGAAGCTGGAGATTACAAGAACCGAACCCTCTGAGGAACTGTACTGGCAAAAGGCATAGAGAAGCAGGACGGCCAGGAGCCACAATGTCAGAGTCTCCAGGGACCCAGTGAGCTGGTGGATGGTGGATGACTTCAGTGAGAATAGTCTAGCAGCATGTAGTTCAAAGCTGGAGTTTTGAGGGAAGAGATAGAATGGTCTGGAAGTAATAGTGAGGAGCAAAGGTGCTTGCATATTTCCAGACTCCAAATTCAGAGATGTGGGAATAAATAGCCACTTCTGTGAAGGCTGCAGGAGCAGCAGTGTTCTCAGGGGACACCCTTGATTCATGCAGAATGAGATGTGACACAGACATCCACAGAGGAGCTTGCTGGTCCTGGGGATTTGCCAGTTAGAGGGCTTTACTGGGGGAGAGTGTGTCCAGTTAAGGAAATTTCAGAGGTTGGTGATGGTGCTAGAGCCTTGGACTTCTTGTAGTATTAATACAACAAGCACTTTTTATTTATTAATCCCTGCCATAGGTGTTAAAGACACAAAATAATTGTTAAAGACCAGTCCTCTGATTGTTTGGTAATTGTGTCCGTCTTCAGTTGAGGGAGCAGTTTCAGAGATAAAGTGACTTGGTTATAGTCACACTGGTCCTAACTTCCAGAGCTGCTTGTGAACCAGCCTGCCTGGTTTTGGAGCCTGCATTCTTTCTTGCTTTACAAAGCCTAGTGTATGATATTTCTCATGTTGATGTTATGATGATCTGTAGACAGAGGTAAATTCCATTTAATTTTAGGTTCTCTCTTGGGTTTATCATAGTTGAGGCTTCAAGGTGAGTTAACTTTCAGCAGAATTGCTCTTCCTCCATCTCCTGTCAGTCCTTTCTTCGTCTCGTCCATACATCTACTCATGCATTCAGGGAATGATCCCCAAGCAACCACTGTGTCCCAGCCTCACAACATGGTGTAGGAGCCAGAGAGGACTCAGTTGCAGTCTCTGCCTCTGAGAGGTCCTATCTAGTTGAGGGTGTGGGCTACTGTGGATAATTAAATCAGCGCAGGAGTGGGGTGGGGGCTTCTGAGAGGAAAGATTTTGGTAGAGGTGACTCAGCCCCAAGAGAAACCCTAGCACTGAGTCCAGCACCTGCCACTTGCACTTCAGAGCATTTCTGCTGCTTGCTGAGACACTAGGTGCCTCAGCTGGGTGCTGCTCCTGCCATTGCCCAGAGGGCCCCAGTGCCTCTCTCACATAGGAAAAATGGGAGCTAGTCGATGGAAATCATTTTCTCACTCATGGTTTTTTGAGAACCTGACTCAAGAAGCCATTTCAGACAAGCTGTGAATATTTATGCTTTTTATGTCCTGTTATGGCAGCTTGATAGATTAATTTTATCTTATAAATTGCATTTTGCCTCCCCAGTGCTTTTACTTTCCCTGTTGTGTCTTTGTGTTCTTTTCAGTTGCTTGGCTAAGTTTCAAGTCTGTGGTTTTGTTTTTCTTTCTCTTTGCCAGTGCCTACAGCTCAGTGTCTCGTGGGAGCAGCTTACCAGGACAGCCCAGGAGAGCAGAGTGGAACTGAAGCAACACCTTCTGCCCAAAGAGACAAAGAAAGCAACAGTGACCAGCAAGCAAGCTACATGACTGGTCAGAACTCAATCTCTGTGAACACTGAACACCTTCTGGTGCCGCACGCCATTTTGGATAGCTTAGGTCAAAATTAACACGAGGCTCACAGTAGTTCTCTCAAGGCATCATTATCCTGTTCCCCTAACACATGGGGAAGCTGAGGTTTTTAAAAATGATTGACCTAGGATCCTCATAGATAAGGAGGTAGAGGAGTCTAGGCACAGCGTGGTGTCATTTAGAGCTCATTGGTCTGTTTGGTGGCCCCTTCTTTTAGGCAGGCACTAAGTTTTTAGTGGTTTGGTAAAAAAAAAGTCATAGTACCTGTTCCTCAGGTACCTAACTCATGGGAGACAGCTATAGGAGCATCCTGTTAGCATCCAGGCTTCTGGCTGCTGTGGAGGTGGGCACAAGGTTGGTCTCTACCTGCCCTGCGGGAGAGAGTCACAAGATAGCCCGCCACTGAGGCCATGTGTGTGGTGTTTGTCAATGGGTCAGTGGAGAAGGTGCAGGGATGTGATAGGGGCCTATAGCAAGGTATATTTGCTCCCTCCTTTTTCATTATGAAGTATTATAAACATACAGATACACACAGGATAACAGAGCAGATACACGTTACCAATCAATTAGAATGAGCAAATGCTTACATTTCCTTTTTACCTTAGAGCTTTTTTTAACCCTTTATTAAAAAAATAGTCACTGTTATTCTGAATCTGATTCACTCTGCATGAAATAAAGGTCACTGGGAATCCTGAGTGTGTTGCAGGATGGCCATGGGAATGAATAACCGGCTCTAGAGAAAGACTGAGCTCTGGGCGCCATCCCACTGGTGTGCACCTTCCTGAGGCTGGAAGTCATGCAGTGCATGCATGGCTCCATGGTCTGGGTCTACTGGGCTTTGAAGAGAAAGCAGCTCTTCTGTGCAGTGAGGGACCCCTTAGTCAATTGTGGGAAGTTTTAGAACTGTGGTATGTTTTTATGATCTAAACAGGTGGCCCTTGGGACCTCTTTGGACTTCTTACTCATAGTTAGTGATTAACAGAGACTTTCTGATGGTTGCTCCTTCCCACTTAGCCCAACCTCATTGCTGAACTTGTGTTTTTCCGAATGGGCATCTAGATCTTTGTACATGGTGTTACCGCTGCCTGCGCTCCTTCTTGAATGTGGCGTAGGGACGCCTCATTGTGTAGCTCCCCACCTAGATTTCCTGAGTCCCCAGTACCTGAGAATCCTGTTTGCCCCTTTCCTTTCTCAGCATCCTTTGGCACTGAGTTGACTCGACTTGCTTAGTAACTGCCCTCCTTGGGTGGGTGCTGTGGGTGATGCCTTCACTTCTTCAGGAGCCCATTGGTAGGCACTTGGGAAGTGACCGAAGGGACCACACAGCCATCACTGGCCTTCATATGTGGCGCTCACTGAGCTCTCGGTGAGAGTGCTGGTCAGGAGGCAGCACTCAATGTGTTGAAGCAGGCAGCACCATGTTTTGATGAAGGGTCCTGCTGTTCTCTTACCCGGAACCTTGGTCAAATTAGCCATCTCTGAAAACCTTAACTTCCTCTTCTGTAAAATGGGTAATACTATCAGCATCCCCTAGGGTTGCCCTAAGTAGACAACAGAGGTGAGGTGATAGGTGCGTAGGGCAGGTCCTGGCACATACTTACATGTCCTGGGCTGTCAGTTAGGCCTGCTGTGTCCCCAGCCTCACACACAAGGTGGAAGAGAGAAAAGAGAGAGATGAATTAATTGCCGTCTCTACCTTCAGAGAACTCCCTGTTACTTGGGGATGTAACAAGGTGTGGAGAATTAAATCAATACAGAGGTTGGGGTGACTTCTTATCCTACAATCTATAGTCCCCCGTTTCCCCTGCTCTACGAAGTGGTTCTGAACCAAACAGTGGGAGCAGCACCTTTGCATCTTTATCAAAGGTTCCTCAGCAGTGGCTGGCAGTGCCACATTGCCATGCTGGCTGTGAGAAGCTTAAAAGCCAAATCCTAACAGCTGCTAAATCAAATTACTATAGATTTTGGACTTTTGGGACTGTTTCTAAGGTCAAAACTATCAGTGGGATATGTCTGATGTTACGTTTCTTGCATTTTCAGAGAAAGAGTTAAAAATGCTGGCCTAAGTGTTCCTGTGAGAGTGCACCCCCTCGCTCCGGCATTATCTGGGGATGTTTCTCTGTGTGTCTAATCACAACTGACTACAGTCTGTATCAGAAATGGACATTTGTATAGGACTTATATTTATCTTTACCTTATGATTAGTTAATGGAATTCATTGGAACTAACCTTTGGTTAAGAAGTAAACATTGCTTCTTGTCATGAAATAAAGACCAAATTCCATTTCTCTGAGGTGGTTACAGCAAAAATATTTTCTAACACTGAAGAGTGATTCATTGGAGCAAAGCCTTGTTGAGACTCTCTCTCTCTCTCTCTCTCTCTCTCTCTCTCTCTCTCTCTCTCTCTCTTTCTGCCAGATTTACTGATTACCTTTCTGTCACTGGTCTTATATTGGTGGTCTTTTTTTTTTTTTTTTTTTAACAAAATGTCTGACATATACAGTTTAAAGGACTAAATGTTTATTTTGGCTTATGCTCTCAGTCTGTGATTGGCTGACTCCAAAGCAAAATCATTGTGGCAGAGGGCGGGTGGAGGAAAGCTGCTCAACCCATGTTGTCCAGGAAGCAGAGAAGAGGGAGGAGCTAGAGATGAAGGGGCCAGGGACTAGATGTACTCCCCTTGATCCTGCTCCCCTGACCCAACCAGACATGCCCAGAATGTGTCCTACTAATCTCCAGCTGTCTCTCAAGTCAATGAAGTTGATAGTCAAAATGAACCACCACAGACCCTGTGCCAGATGCTGGACTAACAGATGAATCACATGGTCTTTCCTGTACAGAACTGCACAGAATAGTGATCCTAACATAGTATGCAGTAAGAATGCTGTATTAGGAATGCTTCCTTTAGGTCATGTGGCAGCAACTGTCAAAACCAAAAAGGGTTATTTTATGGTATTTGCCTCATGAGCAGAGATAAGAGTAGCTCTAAAGTCATGAGGAACAGATTGCAGAACCAGACACTGGAGCATGCAGTTTTATGGGATGGTTGTGTGGTTTTGCTAGATCTCCTAGGTCACCTGGTCCTTTCTGTATTGTTGCTTCTGCAGCATTTACTTGATGTTTCCAGTGATGGGTGTCTCCTGCCATCACTGAATGGTTCTGTAGAAACAAAGAGCATATTCATGTTAGTTAGCTTCCTTCACTGCTATGTGTCAGATGCTGTGTAAGCCTCCTGCCCCCGTTTTGCAGATAGTGTTTTATTAAATCCTATAAAACAAAACAGATACAGCTTTTCACAGTGAATGGTGACCCTTCATCCATTTTATAGATGAAGTTACTGAGACTCAGAGAGGTTAACCACTTCATCTAAATAACTGAGGTCATACAACTGGTAAATAGTAAATTCCATGTTTGAAACTCAAGTCTGTTGGATTTCATAATTGATTTTCTCCACTCTATTCTGCTGCCTCTTTAAGTATTTGAACAGCTCCTTACGTGGAGTTAAGTTTCTCTGAGAAACAGGCTATAGGGCTGAAGGGTAGAAGTTGTGTAGTCAGGCTTGAGCCTGAAGCCTGTATTAGGCATCGCTTCTCTTATTTTCCCTGCAGGCTAAACTGAGGCTTTGAGAAACTAAGTTACTTGCTTAAGGCCATGCAGCCAGCAAGTAGCAAATTTAGTTGTGATCTTACTGCTTTGTTTTCTCTCTGATCCATCCATTCACATTTTAAATAAGTTGGGCTGTCTCTCTGGAGATTTAAGCTTGGTATCAGAAAATGTTGCTTGACAGGCTTGTGAGTTAATGAAAACACTCACAAAGGAGCCATCATGACATCTCCTAGGTACTAGTAGGTTTGGAAATGAGCATACCTCCTGTTGTGGACACTGAGAATGACTGCTCTTTAATGTTGCTTCATGAGACCTTCAGTATTCCTCCAACTGTCACTGACTTCTGATCTGTGTGAGGTGCTGTACTAGACCCTGAGAACGTGAGGATAGAGGGCCACATTCCTGCTGTAAAGCAGTGTGCAGTCCAGTGGGAGACAGAGGCATCCAAACAACTAATTGCTATGTAAATAAATAAACATAAGCCAACTGTAGTTACTGCATTGGCTCCAGACCACAGTATGTTTTTGGGATAGTGTACACAGAATGTATAAAGAGCTATGGAAGCACAGAGAGAAAAGAGTTTTGCATAGTTTGGAAATGGGGTTGCAAACCAAGATAGTTTAGATCTGGAGGACAAATAGGAGTTCTTAGAGCAAGGAGAATAAGAGAATTAAGGGTTTCCCAGGCAGAGAGGCCCCAGCACATCCAAAAGTATGGAGGCACAAAAAAGCATGGTGTATGCTGGGAAATGTGGTTAATTTGTGGGAAATCTTCACAGGTGGTATCAGGGGATATTTCTTGAAAGGAGGCCAGAACTAGATCGTGGAAGATCTCAGTTAAGAAGCAGGCAGCAGGTCTATTGCTGGTTTGCTTTGATTAACTCACTCTTTTGAAAATTTTGCTGAGGATAATAGATTGAGAGATAAGAAGGCAGGCTAGCTAGGTTTCTATTGCCATGACAAAATAACCTGAGAAAATCAACTAGTTGCCTGGCTCTGTCACTTTGGACCTGTGGCAAGGCAGAACGTCCTGGAGAAGAGTGCCTAGTGGAGCACAGCTGCTCACTTCTTGGTGCCTGAGAGGTAGTCAGAGGATGAGGGGCCAGGGTTGTCATCTTCCTTTCATGGGCACAATCTCTGCTTCATGAAGGCACCTCTGAGAACTTAGCCTCTTTCCACTAGGCCCTGTCTCTTGCAGGTTGTGCTGCTTCCAGGAGCACCATTAAGCTGGCCTTTTAGGGATATTTAAGACTTAAACCATAACAGGAAACACTAAAACACTAGAGGCAGTGAGGCTTATAGGTGGTTTTTGCAGTAGTGTTGGCTCAGTTGTTGCAGTGATGTAGGAAGGCAGGGTGAGTAGTAGTAAAGGAGATACTCACGTAAACATATTTCATTTTCAGACTCTAAAGTTTTCCCAGCTGATAACCTTGCCATATTACCGGCATGCAGAGAGAATCCTGAAGATTTGCTGGACTCAACTTCAGTATCTACTAACTTGAGTTCCAAGAGTCCGCTTTCTGTTAGAGACAATGTGATTTGGACTGAAGAACCTGAGAACATTAACACCTCAAATGATATAGAATGCTTACAACAGAAAATCCATGACTTGGAAACTCAGCTGGACACCTACCAGAAATTTGTATCTCAGCTTCACAAGCACTCTCAGTGCAGTGAGGCCATTATTACAGTTATGTGTGGGACAGAAGGGGCCCAGGATGGTTCGAACAAGCCCAAAAGTAGCACTGATGAGGAAGAAAGGCCCTTTTCAAGTTTGCACCAAGTACGGTATGTGAAACATATGCAAATCCTCCATCCATTGTCCCCGGAAATGATTGATGGCAAGGTGCTGGAAAGCCTCAAACAGCAGCTGGTGGAACAGGAGCATGAACTGCAGAAGGAGCAGAATTTGAACCTGGAACTCTTCAGTGAAATCCACAACCTGCAGAATAAGTTCAGAGATCTCTCACCTTCAAGGTACGCCCCACTTTTGCCTTCTCCCATGTGTAAGGTTGCCTCTAGGTAGGGCTTGTGATTTACAAGGGGTTGCTGCCCTGTGTAGGGTGCGGTGTCACAGTATCACAGCCTTGCGGCAGGCTTTGTGGTGGGGATCAGGGGGCCAGACCTTTGGAACAATGAAACACGAAGCCACAAAGCATAATGCCTCCACACATGGCAAGTCAGCTGTGAGTTGAGTGCCCTCTGAAATTGGCAAGGCAGCTTTTGCCTTCTCTGGCTGCGGTCTGGGGTAAAGGTTTATACCAGTCACTGGGTGAATCGCAGTGCATCCGCTTTATTGCAGCGTTTATTCTTGGACTCTGTTGTTGGCTTTTGCTGCACTGTGGGATGAAAACTGATGTCCTAGGCAGAGTGGGAGGAATATAAATATTTTTCATATCTTTACCCTTTCAGGTCATCTTAGAGAAATAAGGCTGTGTTGAAAGAGAATTCTTAGGTCATGAAGATAATGCCTTATGAGTATTTATGGATATAAATACATACAGTTTTGCTTTGTGAGATATGGCAAAAATGGGGTCATTTGTAAAGTTAACCTTCATTCGTCACTAATTTGAGACAGCACATTATTCTGAGTTGTAAGGAGCCACAGTGAATTTTTCAAGACTTCTCAAGCAGGGAGATTGAAGAAAGCTTGTGCTTACTGATGGGTTGTTGTGTCAGGCCCAGTCAACAGAACTTTTCTTGTTTAATCCTCCAAATCCTGAGCTTGAGGTGTTCTCATGTCATTTCTATAGATAAGGAGCCTCACATTGGTTGCTGTGACTTGCCTGTGAGTATTCCGAGGGCTGTCAGAGCTGCTCTGAGGTTTGTGCCCATTTCGACCCACTTTAGTACCCATGCTCCTCCTCCTTCAGTAAACCAGCATCTCTTCTGGCACTGGCATCACAGGATCAGTATGTGTATTCTTAGTGTCACAGGTGCTCACCAGGTCGGCATACTGGTGTCATTTCAGGGAAAAGGAACATGGGGAGCTGAAGGGTCAGTCAAGTCTCTCTGGAGTCAGGTTACTCCAGAGAGTAACTGTGGCCACAGTTGACATGAGCCCTCAACCAGCGGCTTTCTCAGTTCTGGCTGACACTCCTAGGCCCAAATAGACAACAGGGCAGTACTGCTAACACTCCCGGTGGTAACAAGGCAGTATTGCATAATCAAGCTTTGCAGAATTGTGTTTGAAACTCAGATCTTCACACTATGTAACTTTGTGATCACTTTTGTTTCCAATAAAAGGAGGCATTAAAGCATTTGTTAGAAGACTGAGAGAATCAGATAACTTATATAAAATACCTCCTTCAGTGACTGACAGATCTTGTGTACTCTGCAGGTGGTGACTGGGAGTATGATTATTCTCTGACCTTTCATTTGGGAGGAGATAGTCCTATTTTATACTTTCTTTCTTTTCTGAACTTCGTGAGGGTTTTTGGTGGGTGCCTGGATTCTTTGGATACTTGTTTCTACCAAGTGTCAGAATACAGCTAGTTATTCTCTTGTGTCCTTGACAATCTGTACTTTGATTGGGGGCTTTATAAGGTTGAAACTATTGCAGAAGAGTCTGTATTCTGACTTGTTGACTCTAATCTTGAGGAAGGAATGGCCTTGTACAGTTTCAGTTTTTCTAAAACTGCTTGTATAGCTGCAGGTAAAAAAATTTTACTGTCATTTTTTTAAGTAGCATTAAGGTTGCAAAAATTCAATTCTACAATGACACAAGCATTTTCTTCCTCCCTTTTATCAGATATGATTCATTGGTTCAGTCCCAAGCCAGGGAGCTCTCCCTTCACCGGCAACAGATTAAGGATGGCCATGGCCTCTGTGTCATTTACCGTCAACACATGGACACCATGATTACGGCATTTGCAGAGCTGCTGCTGGCCAGTGATGTGGATGACTGTGTGGCTGCAGGTTTCCAGGAGCAGCTGAGTCAGTGTGCAGAGCTGTTGGAGAGGTTGGAGAAGCTGTTCCTCCGTGGTAAGTGGGGCGGGCTGGTGGATCCTGAGACAATCAGTAATTGACCTGGGACTTCCTGGGTGGACCTGAACGGAAGTGATGCATTGGCCTCCTTTACCCCTCTCGCCTCTCCCTTGGCAGGGTGACAGTAGAAGACCCTGGCTGCTTGTATTGTGGCTTCTGGTCTGCACTGTGCCAAGCCACAGGTCTGGGTCAGATGCCTCAGGGGCCGGACTAGTGAGGTGCATGGTGCTGCCCTCAGCACTGGCATGGTTCTGAATGATCTAGAAAAGATGGGGTGCGTGTGTACTCGTGAGTTTTAAATGTTAGCAAAAACAAAACAGAACAAAACAGTTAAAAACATATTCAAGGGCCAGGAATGACAATAGAAAGGATGAAAGAAAATCTTAAAATCTTTGCTATATGCTAGATATTTTTCTTTTTCCTCTCTTACCCCCACTCCCAATCTCTTCTCTCCTTCCTCTCTTTCAAGACAGTGTCATGCTGTGTTGCCCAGACAGGACTCATGCAATCTGCTGGTTTCAAGCAGTCTGCTGGCCTCAGGCTTCTGAATAGGTGGAACTGTAGGTGCATGCCACCACACTTGGCTTGTGCTGTTATTTTAATAATGTTACTACATAATTTTTAAATGATTTTTTTCAAGACTGTAACAGAGAATTCCCGTATACCCTTCATCTAGCTTCATCACTTGTTAACATTTTGCCCTGCTTTATTTTTGCTCTCTTATACACATATTAGGTTTCTGAATCTATGAAGATGTATCAACCGTGTCATATCTCCTTTCCCCAAGCTACTCCGTGTTGTTCTTCAGGATAAAAACATTCTCTTATGTATAATTATCAAAGCCAGAAATTGTATAATCTAATATACTGCTATTTAATACACAGTCTGCATTCATATTTTTATAATTGATTCAATTTATGACCGTTTTATTCCTCACCCTGATTCAAAATCTTGCCCCCATGTTGCATTTTAATCCCACAGTGTTGGGTTTGAACCCAGTGCCTTTCACATGCTCAGCAAACCCTCTGCCACTGAACTAGATCCACGCAAGCCTCCTCCACCCCACTATCTTTAATGGTCATCTCTCTTTGGTTTCTTTTAATCTGGGGCCCTTCCTCACTCTATCCTTTATGACATTCATGTACTTGAGAAATTCAGGCTAGTCCCCACATTCTTTGGATTTTCTGTTTACTCATGATGAGATTTCTGACTAGCTGAGATGAGTTATGCACTTTTGGCAAGAAGGCTGTTTTGTTCTCATGCTGTCTCAAGTGTTTTGTTCTCATGATGTCACATGAAGGAAGCATGAAGTATCAGTTTCTCATTTTTGGTGATATTAACTTTGATGGGCTTTGCTGATATCTTTCAGGTTTCTCCACTGTAAGTTATAACATTTCGCTCGGTAAGAAATGAATAATTGATGGGAGCACTTTGTAACTGTATAGATAGTCCATTTCTCTTTGAACTTTTACCCAAGCATTTTAGCTTCCATTGATGATTAGCTTGGGTCAAGGGTTGCCATGGTGGTGGCTACATGGTGATTCTTTTTTAACACCATCTCCTTCTTCCTTTATTATTAGGTGAGAGTTGCTAGAAGGATGCATTCTACATTAAGCTCATTTTATTTGTGTATTGTTATTGTATAGGCTAGTAGATTATTTTATTCAGTGATCTCTTTTCCATTCTATCATCCATAATGATGCACACATTGCCCCAGGTTTGGTGAGATGTAGTTCCTTTTGATACATTTGTTTCCATTTCTTTGAAGAGCACTTCTTACTTTCCAGAACAACAAAGACGCTCTGGACTCTTCTTGTACTGTCCCATTTCTCTCAGTCAGCCATTTCTGCAAGCAGCCTTGGTTCCTTTTAGTGGGGAGTGCTTTTTAAAAGCTAAGATATAGTACAGGTCGAGTTCATTGCTATGGGAGTGTCATTGTTTCTAGGCCCTTGGCAGGCAGAACTTGTGTGTGTGTGTGTGTGTGTGTGTGTGTGTGTGTGTGTGTGTGTGTGTGTCTGTGTGTCTGTGTGTCCGTGTGTGTATGTGTCTGTGTGTAATGTATAGTTTAAAGAATCATTACAGTTGTTACTACCTAAGAATTCTAGGCTGAACTCTCTTAAGTTCTCTCTTGTCTTCTCCACCTCCATACTTGTAAATTCTTTCTGTTGCTCTGGCAGTAAAGAACCTACAGATTTGATCATCTATTTGATAAGTGTAAATGACTCCAAACTACCTCAATCACCCCACTATGAAGGACCTAATAGAAGAGTTCAAAAATTCATTTGCAGTTCTTTTTGTTTTTAGGCCAGTGATGTATAGTTAAGTATTGACTTAAAGATACTTGGTTTCATTCTTTCCATATGTTGTTACATTATTTGAAATACAAGCTTTATTTGTCTCTACCTGAATTCAATTTTAATTTTTACTTTAACTTTGTGTCCTTGTTGATTTAATTTTATTGTTTGAATATGAAAAATATTAATGTAGCTACAAAGTCAGTACATTATTATTATTGTTGTTGTTGTTGGTGGTGTTGTTGTTGGTGGTGGTGGTGGTACTGGGAACTCATGACCTCATGCGTGACAGGCAGGTGCTGTGCTGCTGAGCTTTCTCCCCAGCACAAAACCAGTACTTTCTTTTAAATTGTTTGTATGATGTCTTTTTTTGTGCTGGAAATCAAACCTGGGGTCTCCTACATGCTAATCACACTACTCCAGAACTTCATGTCCAATCCCTGGAGTCATTAACTTTGTCCTTTTCCTTTATGTCTATCAGTATTACTTTCCAGCCCCCCCCCCCCGCCTTTTCCTCTTAGAACCATTAGGAGTTGAGTTTTTAGATTTCCTAGCCTTGCCACTGAAATGCTTTGTCTAAGTCACTGACAGCCTCAACTTTATACAGTTTAATGAATAGAATTTAGTCTTCATCTCAGGCTGCAGCAGTATCTGCTGAGGGTGATTCCCTGTCCCTGGGGAAATCGTTTGCTCACATGGTTTGTGTGAGGACCCCATTTAGGGTTCACTCTCCTAGCTCACCAGCTGCTGCTCAGGAGCTCAGCCTTCATTCAACAGTGTTCCAGATTAGCTTCACGGCCCAAGCTGCTGCTGTTGCAGTTTGCCACCCTCTTTCTTCTCAGCTGGTTGCTGGCCTCTGCACATCTGCCCTTGTCCACTACAGTCCATATTGCACACAGTCATGAGAGTGACCTTTTCAGATGTGAATCAGATTGTGTCCCTTTCAGGGCTTTCCTTTGTGCTTAGTTAGAAAGTGCAGATAAGGGGCTAAGCCTGTGCCATCACAGCTGTATCACAGACTTCATCTCGCCCCAGTCCATCCTGTCCCTCCAGTTCCCACTGCAGGCTACACTGACCTGCAGTTTTCCCGCTGTGCTCTTTCTTCAGGCCTTTGCACTCTCTTCTCTCTGGTGCCCCTTATCTCTTTTCCCTTTGTCACTTTGTCAGGCAGTTCCTCGTAAGGCCCCACCCCATCACTGACATTTCCCTTCTCCTACTCCATCTCCACCTCTTCAGCCCACTCCATCTGCACAGCATCTATCTATGGTGATGTGCTCCGCCTGCTAGACGGCGAGCTCCACATGGGTACATGCACCTTGTCTGGCGTGTTTGGTGCTATTGCACCAGGAGATAGGCAATGTCTGGATGTAGTTGTTACTCGATACATGTCGTGTGGGAGTCTGAATAAATGAATGAATCACCGAATCCCATTTCATAGAAGCAACTCATCTGTGATCATTTATGGAGTGAATATGACAACTAGGATTTCCAGGCAAAAATCTCTTTCTGTTAGATCTTGTATTCCTCTTGGGATCATGTGTGTTCTTTGATTGAAACTTTGGATGATCTTGGAAGTGTGAGGTATTATCCGAACTTCCATGATGATGAAGCTGGGGTTTAGGAATAGTGAATGCTCTGCATATCAAGACATGTAGATCTCACAGTGAAGAATGTAGCATGGAGTGGGGCTGGTGGGGTTATAAAACTCAGGCTCCTGCCTGTAAGCTGGGTACCTTCTGAAACCTCACTCCTTGCCTTAGTTTCTTTTCCCATAAACTAAACATTCTAATACCTAATTCACAGAGCCATTAGAGTCAAATTAAATAACCTCTCCGAAGCCTTGGCTCAGTGCTCAGCATGGGGTCATCGTGTACTGAGTGCATATTTGTACTGTTTGTACTTACGTTGAGTTATGGGTCAGAGCAGAAGTACTTGTTTCACCAGCAAAAAACTTAGCCTTAAACAAGGAGACCATGTTGCTCACAGGCCTAGATGAAGGGGTTGGAACAGAATTTGATGCTGTTCTTTTTTCTTCGTGTGTACCGAACAGATGGCTAGGAGGCTCCCCATACGTTCAGTTTCATTCCAAGAGAAAGCGTGGAGTAGGGGCCAGTCTGGGCCAGTCAGTGCTTTTCCCTGAAGACCTGTTGTAGCCAACTTTCTTGGTATTAGTTCCCCAGGATCTTTAAGGAATAGGGTGAGAGATAGTACTTGCCTTTCCTCAGCTTTATAAAAATACACTGTCTTCCAGTGAAGATTGTCCACATAGCTACTTTTCATTTTAGTAGTGAGGAAATAACCAGGTGACTGATAGAGCTGTGTCTTCTAGGCACAGGTGTTTCCTTGCTGTTTTCCTTTTCTTCCCACAGCCCTTGCCCTGGCCAGTGGCAGTGGGCAGCTACAGGCAGCTGCCTCCCACTCCCATCCACCCACCCCCTGACTTGGGCACACCCCAGGAGAACCCACTTCTTGCTTCCTGTGGATTCTGGAGGCAGGAACATTTCAGGCTTAGCAGACGATACAAACATAGAACTTTGTTTTCTTGTACAAAAGATGTAAAGTCCCAGGACCTTCACTACAGCTTCTCTCCTTAGAGAATAAAATATAACATGGAGCTGGGTTTTTGTTGGATGCTTTCTAAGGGTTCTGGTTCCTGAGTTACGAAACAAACTTGTAATGAAGTTGTTTCATATTTGTGGCAGTTGCAGTTCTGAAAAATTTAAACTTTGTGAAATCAGTACAGAATACTTTGTGTACAGTAGAATAACAGGTAAACAAATACTTTTAAAACTATATCATTTACCCTGCAGTTTGTATGCCAAGAACTTTAAAATGCATATGTGTATTGCTTGCAGAAATGGGACTGTTTGCAACCTCTTTCTTTGTTCAGCAATAATAATAATGTACATTGTATTAGTAGCTGCAGAGCATTCTTTTGTGAAAATGTACCATATTTTGTTTAACCATTGCCTGTTAGGTGAATACTTAGGTCGTATCCAGGTTGGGACCGTTTGTATTGAAACCTTTGTCCATGTCCTCAGTGTTTCTTTCATAATATTTAATTGGTAGGACCTGAGAAATAAAATGATTAGGTAGTCTCTTAATAGTTGTAAGGAGTCAGAATTCCCTAAACTAGGGATTTCCCCTAAACTAGGGATTCACTAGGTGCCTGGGATTCTGCAGGATTTTGTGGGTATGCACTTTTCTGTGGTGAGTCATGGTAACTTTAGAGTCTCCAAGAAGGCTGGGACCCAGTGTAGAATAGGAACTGATATTGCAACTGAGTTTTTCACCATGCTCTGGTTTATGATGCCTCCCTAGCCAGTCACGTAAATGAGGAAGACAGTATTTTGACTGAGGCTTGGGGAAGGTACAAGGAAGGTTACAGAAAACTCCCTCAATGAGTTTGTTTAGCCACAGGAACAGAAGAAAGGTGCTGGGATCCCTGGCCATAGCCCTCCTTTGCTGACGGGGATGAACCTAAAGCATTGGTTTCTTCTCAAGGCTTTTCACAGTCTGCCTTTTCTAGGCTACTACCTTCCAGTGATGAGGATGATGGAGCAAACAGCTAGGAAATGAGAAACACTGGTCATATTGAGTGTTTGCTATGTGCTAGGCATTGTTCTCAGCCCATGAGGAACTACTGTAAATTGTTCTCATTTGATAGGACGAATAGAGAGATTAACTTGTTCAAAGCCACACAGGAAGTAGCAGAATCTGACTTTGAGCCCAGGCCGTTTGCTTTCACAACCTGCTCTCCTACCCACCATGGTATCTTCTCACACTCTTCTCGAGTTGGGTCAAATGTTTCTGTGGACCAGGCCCTGGATTTCCCTGCACTGTGAGTGTTCACCCAATCCCAGTCCACTTCTCTAAGGAGGTTTTCCTCCTCCTCTACTTACAGGACATGTCTTTGTCCACCCCAAGTGGAAACAGACTCTGGTTCCTTTTCTTTATTGTGGGTTGTTTGTAACTCATGCATGATGATATATGACCCTGTGATGGAGGCTTGAGGTGAAAAGAACAGGACTTTTGGTATCAGATATTTGAGTTTGAACTGTAGCTTTATGGGTCATTTGCCCCTTTAAGGATCATTTCACATCTGCAGAAATAGTAGCACCTATTTTCAAGGAGTTGCTTGTAAAGATTAAATGAGATTGTTTAAAGGGTCTGGTGTCTCACACAGCAAATAGTAGGAGCTTGGGAGGTGTTACTGTGGTGATAGGTAGGGTAGACACGGTACGGGTGGCATAGTGATCCAGGCTTTCAGATCAAATGGAGGATTTGACTTCCAGTCACCCCTGGAATCTTCCCTCCTCAGGATTTCTTTCCTTCCTCCTTTTAAAAGCAATTCTTCCTGCTTCAAAGACCCAGCTCACCTTCGCTACATTTTCCTTGATGACCCAGACTGGATTATGCTTCATCCTCTATGTGCCCTTCTACAGTCACCTCACTGCCCCTTGTCCCAGCACTGCCATATACTTGTCTTTTGGGCTCAGCGTCCCCAGCCTGCTGTGAATTCATTGAGGGAAGGGTGTTCATCTGTGGATCCTCAGTGTTTCACCCAGTCCCCTGGAGGACATTGGATGCTTCCTTCCAATTCTGAGGGGGGGGGGGGGAGAAGGAGCAGCGTTGAGGTCGTGCTGGAGATATGCCAGGCTGCATCGCTGGGACTGTGCTCTGTGTGACTGATGTGTTTGGAGCTGAGGAGTTGTTTGAGAAAAGCTTCCTGCATGGCAGCAGAGTACAGGATGGGTCAGTGTGGAGAGCAGTTGGAAGGTAAACCAGTCACAAGTCTGTCTTGCCCAGTAGTAGTCTTCTTGCTTGTTTACATAGGAAGGGGACTGCGAGATGGTTTTATTTGAGAAGATGACCCCACCACTGCCACAGGCTGCATAGCTTTTAAAAGTGCAAAGACAGGATTTGCCTGGGATATGGGAGCAGCACTTCCACAACATGCGTCCGAAGCCTGACAGATGGTACCCTGTCACCTGTGTGAAGGCACTTTCCACCGAGAAAGTCAGTGCTCCAGTTGTTATGATCTCCCCATGAGTTCCACAATAACCATTTGTCATTTAGTTTTAAAGGAACCCTTTTGTGACAGGGTAGCAGGTGGAATACAATTGCTGGTGAGTTACTGCAAGTTCCCCAATGGATCTTTTATTTGAAAAAGGAGAGTCTCGTGCTGCTGGTGGCATCAGGGCACTTCTTTCTGTGGTCGTGGGCTTTATGAGGAATGGAGAAGAGGTCTTTGATGACTTTAAATGGATTTTATGGTCAGGAGATTTAGTGTGTTTAATGCCCCCTACTTCCAAGCCCAGGGCACCACCCTGTGAAGTTTCTGGAGAACAGGGGTACACTGAAGCAGCTGTTTCCTGGCTTCTGCCTGATAGTACACAGATAACTCTTAAGCCCTTTGGGGGAGTTGGGCAGCTGGCCCAGCCTCAGGGTCTGTGAGTCAGAATCTCACCATCAGCTGAGTACTGGTGAGTAGATTTGGTGCAAGCCTGAAATGAAAATTGCCGACTGAGTTCTTCTTTTAATAGACAGTTGTACTTGTCTGGGACTTTCCTTCATGGCCTTGATATCTGACCCGGTCAGAGGTGGATTTCTCCTGGAGGAGGAACACAGAAAACAGAAATGTGGAGGCCTGGAGAGCATCCTCCGTGATGGAGGTCTGCCCGCCTCTGCCTCCTTCCAAGAAACCATGCCATTTTGAACACAAGGTGCCCAAGGAATTAAAAGCATAGATTTGTGATCGCACTGGCTCTGAGGATGCCCTGCTTCCCTTGCTGATCTGTGACATGCCATAGCGTTAGTGAGTGAGGATGGAGGGTAAATCTGGTAGCCTTCCTGGACTTCCACTTCTTTGCTGGAAAATGCAGATGCTAATAACACTGTGCCTGGAATTGAAAGGGAAGAGTGGACATTAATGAACTATGCCTGGCCTGGCGCTTGGTTACTTAGGCACCCTTGAGTCCTTCCTAGTGGTGACAGTACCCTGTGGTGGAAGGCCACTGTCTAGCCTTCGTTGTGTATGTGCTCTTGGCGCCCAGGTGGCTGGCTGGTAGCTTGGAGAGGGCCTGGATGTCAGTGCCAGCCACTCTGCTAGTTGTAGGCAAGAACCACAGACAGAAAGCAAACATCCAAGCTCTTTTCCTACGCTGTGGTGTTTGAGAAATTTTCCTTTTAGGAGTAGTTTTAAAAATTGTATGTGTGGGTGCACTTTAATTATAGTCTCATTTTTCAAGTGCAGGTATAGAAGTGTTTGTTTTTTTTTCTTTAGCCATGCGTCAGTTTCTTCAAAGAGCTCATCCTGGTCTGCAATTTTCAGAGTTCTGAAGTATTTTAAAAATAAAGTTGTTAGTCTCTTTGAAATCGGGGCTCATGCTTCCTTTCAAACAGTGAATGGTGACATTCAGTGATAGAGCGGAGCATCTTTTGCCCAACAACATCCTGAGCTTTAGTTTATTTTCTTTTGTCATTTCTTTTGGTCGTTTGCCCTGCTGTAGACAGTGTTCGTTTTTCAGCTGCACTCAAATATTCCTTCTGCTGGTAATCCCAGTTCTGAGAGTCTTTCCTAAGAACACAATTTAAATGCAGATAAAGCTGTATGACCAAGATGTTTATTTCATTTATTTGTTAAAGTAAAATTTGGAAATGCCCTATATATCTTATAGAGAACTGGTAAAAACTGGTACATGTGTGCCCACTATGGAATATTAGTGTGGACATTAACAACTTGGTTTCTAAAGCAAATTGAATAAAAGGAATGCTTATAATAAAGCACAGACTGAAAAAAAATTAAGAAGCTGCAGCATCATTTCTGCCCAAATGCATGGAAGGAAGAAAGGAAAGCAATCCAGTTGCATGCCTGCAGGGGGTAGCAGGAAGAGAGTGAGCTTTTTTGATTCTGTTGCTGTTTTCTTGCAGTTAGGTTATGTTCTGTTGCCAGAGTTTTAGGGAAGGAAAAAGAACTGCACCCAGTGATGCCTTTATGATTGCTTCTTTGATTCAGTGCATCACCTGGCACTAGTGCCAGAGCAGTGACAGAGCAGGAGCCTGTCATCTCAATTGTGCTCCAGGTAATCCCACTTTCAGTATCAGAATTGTAAGTATTTAAGCATTTGGAACATTGTAAGTATTTAAGCAAATGGAACAGTGTCCTTGCAAATGTGTGGGCAAGAAATTATTAGGAAACACTTTACAAACATATTTTCTTTCTTTCTTCATGTTATTTCTGCTTTCAGGAA
The DNA here is from genome assembly GCF_034190915.1 of Cavia porcellus. NCBI lineage: Eukaryota > Metazoa > Chordata > Mammalia > Rodentia > Caviidae > Cavia > Cavia porcellus. The sequence goes on from NW_026947484.1 coordinate 167,766,191, forward strand.
AGTCAGCGGGAGTGGAACTGAATCTCCAGAATGAACCAGTAGAGAGGTAAGTATGCAGCAATTGTTAAGAAGACTAGCTGGCTTTGGTTTCCTGCTAGATTTTTAAAAATATTCAGATTCCCTCTCATTCTGTAAGTTTTGTGCTTCTTTTAAATAAGGCATAAACGTCTATAGAATTGACAATGGCTTCACAAAACCAAGAGTTCACACAGTGTGTTCATTCAGGTGGCTCATGGAATTGGTTGGGTGGTTTGAACCAGGTGACATATTTTACCCCTTGGTTTCTGGGCCGCTGCAGGATAAAAATCCCAGCCTCCTTACCTTGGCATCAAGCCCTTCTCAGGTGGCCTGGCTTCCTTCCCTTTTCTTTCCCTTCCCCTACCCCTTCCCCTTCCGCCCTCCCCTCTTCCTTCTCTTCCCTTCCCTGCTGCTCACTCCCTTTCCTTTTCACCGTGTTCCTTGTACTGCATCTTACCTGGGTCTTTACTGTCCTGGCTGTGGCTGTGCCCAGGCTGTACCTTCTGCTTCCCTCCTCCTGTAGTGGCAAAGTCCTTGCCAGTGTCCGTTGGAGTGGAAATGAACAAGGCTCTTCCTGGCACTCTACTTTTCCGCTATGTCCCGGGGTCTGTTACTCTTGCTGAAGCAGTGGCCCCTAGTTATATTAAGCAGCCATCATACTTCCTGCATCCATCTTCCTGCTCCCGGACTCCTTCAAGCAAAAAGGGAGCTAACTAGCACTGTCTGGGTGTTGGTATATATCAGCTGCTGCCTTGGTGGTTTCACATTTATTATTTCCAATCCTACGAGGTGAGCATTTTTATTTCTAGTTAGGATTGGAAGCCTGTGGGTCAGGACTGCACACTTGCCATTGAGAAGCAGAGCTAGGACTTACACTCGAGTCTGTCCTACTCCAGTGCTTGTGCCCTTACTGTTATTCTGTGTTGTCTTTTGAGGGCAAAGACAACAGGTGATTGTACACATTCTCAGCCTGCCTCTATGTCCATGGAAAATGCCAGGGTCTTGCCCTCCTTTATTTGTTAAAGGTTATGAGAGCTGTTACAGTCCTGCTGCTGGAGAACCTTCTTTTTCTGTAGGAATATGGCCTTTTGGGGTCCTAGGGGCAAAATAAATAAATAGGCATTGCTTTTGGATGAAAAATTTAAAAAAATTATTAGCATCATGAAGGCTACCAGCAGCTTTGCATTGAGCAGGCAGGGAGGTATCACAGCCCACTGGAGGATCTTTTAATCAGGGCTTCTATGAATTTAGAAGAAGCACTCCTTCTCCCACTGCAGTATCTCAGAGATCCCTCCCAGCTCAACCCACTATTTCTACCCTCATAGTGAAGGATCATACCCCACTGTCCAGTTGTGGAGTTGGCAGGGAAGGGCTGCTCAGGTTAGATCAGTCTTAGCTGAAATAGATGAGTGTAAGGGGCCCAGGGCAGCTGGGAGACTGTGCATGCTAGACGCAAGGCAAACATGACACCCTGCAGCAGTGCAGCCAGTGAGGCTGCTGGACCCATCGGGCTGGTTCTCAAATGCTATGTAAAAGAGTCCCAACACTATTCTGTAGGAAGAAAGGAGTTTTTGAAGGAGCAAAAGCTCTGGAGCTAGACCTAATCAGGTTGACCATTTGGAAGACTACTTTTTTAATATTGGTAGTTCTGGGATCAAATCCAGAGTGTTGCTCCTGCTAAGGCAAGTGCTGTATCACAGCCCTTGCCCCTGAAAGACTGCTGAGTTTGTTTGGAGAATGGATGGGAAGGAGATAGTAAATGTCTTTTAGGCCCCCTCAACCAATGTGTCTGCCCTTTCTATTTCTCACAAATTTGTTTTTCCTTTTCTTCTGCCTTTTTCAGCTGTAGGCTTAGCACTCAAGGGGTCACTTCTAAGCTAATTAAATGGGTGCCCTTGGCCCATTCTGCACGTTTGCAAGCAGCAGCAAGCCCATGTATCCATCATGCTGTCTGGGTGAAGTTGCATCTGGTGTTTACCTGTTAATGAATATGTTGCTGCTTTGGAGTCCTTTGCTCTCGTCTGAGCTCATGAATAATGAGACTGTGGTCACTGTCAAGAAGTAATAGGAAAGAGTGGGAGAGAAAAGAGCTTAAATTAAGGAGCTTATCTATAATGGAGATTCACACGGGCTTTTCACAGCATTTGGGTTGTTTTTCCTCATGGTTTAGGTGGTCCTTGGGAAATACAGGTTAATAACCGCATGATTGCTAGAGTGATGCTGTTGGGAACTGCTTAGGGGCCATGAGGCTTTGAGATTTTTAATTCCATAAGGCTGTTTCATGGCGTTGGGCCAGACTCTCACATCTCCCTGAGGTCTTGGAGTCAGATAGGCCTCATTGAAATCTGAGTGGTGCATCTTATGAGCTGACAGTGGGCTGCTTTATGCCGAGTCTCAGTCTCCCCAGCTCCAGAGGAGCATAGCACTCTCTTTCTCAGAGGGCGACAGTTAGGACCCAGTAAGATCTAGAGTGTCTGGTCCACAGTGGGCATTTGGTAAATGGCTGCATCTGACCTGTGCCCTCTCTCTAGTTGTTCCCTTATAACCAGATCATGGGGCAGGCACAGTCCCCTCACTTCGTTTTCTGGTCCATGGAATGCTTTTAGTTTTTAAACGTTGTTGCTTAGCATTTTAGGGATATGAGAGGTCTGAACTGCAAACATGGGATAGTTACCAGGGGAAGTAACCTTGAGTATCCTGACATTGGGCGTGTGTGTCTTTCAATTCTAATGATTCAGGACTGAAGACAACTTAACCTACCAACATATTCTTCCTGAATCTCCTGAGCCTTCTGCCTCTCACATGTCTGATTATGAAATGTCCGAGAAGTCCTCCCTTTCACGAGACCAGAAGCAAGACAGTGAGACTGAGAAGGTGGTGAGCCATTTTTCTCAAGGTAAGCTATGCCTTGGTAGGCACCATAAATGACCAGTTTTAAACTCTACCCTGCTGCCTCACCTGGGTAAGCAGAGTGTGGGGACTTTCTCAGATGATAGGAGAGTGGGATGCTATAGCAGGCTGGGAATGACATCTCTATCACTGGAGAAAGGTGTGATGTGTAAGTGCAGGTGGTTGGTAGAAGTCATTTTTGTTTTTTAAATGATGCTCTTCTAACAAGGCTAGGCTAGAAAGCACTGCAGTCGTGTGTCAGTGTCAGGGCAAGTTTGAGAGAAACAAAAATTACCTTTTGTTTCTCTCACCCTAAGGCAGGGTTACTTTGAGGATGCTTCTGCTTTGATTTGTAGCTATCCAAGAGCATTCAGCCCCCTCTTGTGATTATTTGGTCTGAGTACAGTTGTGACTTTTCTTGCTTTGTTTCTCTTAGTGTGACACTAGGCCATGGGCCAAGGCATTTGTGTTAGTCCATTCAAGTTACTATAGCAGAAAACCACAGACTTGGTAGCTTAAGAATAGCAGGTGTTTGTTTTTCATAGTTCTAGAGGTCTAAGATCAAGGTGCTAGGCAGCTTGCTTGGGTTCTGTGAGGGTCCCCTCTCAGGTCAGAGGCTGCTATTTTCTCATTGTCTCCTCATATGGAAGAAGGCAGCAAGAGAGCTCTCTGGAATTTCTGTTACGAGGGCATGGTCACTGATCACAGATCCCGTTCGTGAAGATTACAGCCTCATGGCCTAATCACCTCCCAAAAGCCACCTCCTAACTCCGCCACACTGTTACTAAGGGCTTCAAGATTCTGACTTTGGAAATGTGGGCATTCAGACTGTAACACTCTTGCACTACCTCTGACCATGAACTGAGCTGGTAAAATCAGTGTTCCCAGGAGCCTGCCCCAGTGCCCTGCACCTTGTCACCTTTTCTGTACTTGGAACCGTTTTTTGTTATTGTTTTGTTGGTTGGTTGGGTTTTTTTTTTTTTTTTCCTGTGTAGTTTGGGCTGCCCTGGAACTTACTATGTGGCCCAGGCAGGCCTCGAACTTGCTGAGTGCTGGGATTGCAAGTGTGCACTACCAGATCCAGCTGAGCTTAGAATCTTGATTTCCTCCTGTTAGGGTAAAATGTAGGGCTTAGTGTTTGTAATTGAGTATATTTCAAAGAGTTAAGGGATTGGATAGGCCAGATCGGATAGACCAGGCATCAACAACCTCTTCCTGGGAAGGCACAAAAGGTGAATGTTCTAGGCTCCGTGGTGTGTGCGGCCTGCATTGCCGTTGCTCAGCTCTGCTGTCACAGCACAGAGGCAGCCACAGTGATGTACCTGGATGGCACAGCTGTGTCCAGCAATGCTTTATTTACACGAAGAGGGGCTGAGCCAGGCTTGGCCCTGGGCTGCATTTTCCAGGCCTTCAGTAGGTGTGGACTCTGGATCACCCCTGAAATCTCTGTTCTCTCCTTTCCACAAAGTGCCAGCATGGACTGCATAGCATGAAGCGAACAGTGCCCCCTGCCCGATACTCTGTTGACAGCTGGTCACAAAGGTCATGATTTTCAAAAAATCTGAAGCCTTTTGAGCTCAACAAGACCTGATTTTTTAGGTGAAAATGTATAAGGAGGCCCCATCCAACGTGTCATTAAGACCTGAATGGAGCCTTTTCCTCCAGGACGGCCTCTGCAGCTCTCCTGGATGCCCGGATGTGCACAGTAGATAGACTTGGGTAGGTTGTGAAGTGCACGGTGTTGGGGTGACTCGGGTCACCCCATGGCCAGGCACCTGGACTGCACTGCTTAGGATTTTTAGCTGTATTCCTCTGACACTGTTGTGGATTTCTTTTGTTTGTTTGTTTTTTTGGGTCTTGTTTTGGTACTGAGGGTTGAACTCAGGACTTGCGCTTGCCAGGCAGGCATTTATGCCTCTGAGCTAAAACTCTAGCCCTGTTGTGTATTTCTGATTCCTTGATTTTTCTGCCATTTCTTGCGTTGGGAATTTGGGTCAGGCCACAAAATATTTCCCTCTCCCTGGTGCCTCCTCCTTCTGCGCTGTAAGAACCCAGTCCTTTTCCAAGAGCCCCCTAACCACTCCTGTGAGGCCTTTGTATGGACTCAGTGGAGTGAAGGTCTGTAGAACTAGGAGGAGGGAGCCTTCTTCAGAGCAGAACATGTGAGCCCCCTGATATGCATGGGCAGGGTGCTCTTCCTCTTGCCTGTCCTCTTTCTCCTTCACCCTGTCTGCCTCTCTAGCCTCATTTTATTTCTGCTGAAAGCCGTTTAGGCATCTGTGTCTGTTCCTCTAGGGACCCATGCCTTTGGTTCCCTGTACCCTGATGGGAATGGGGCTCTGTACAGCTACCCTAATATATCTAGCCTTATCTTTTTTTGCTTTGCTTCTCTTAGCCTTTTATTCTCTGCATCTGGTTTTTCATTTTACCATATTTATAATCTGTGTAGGGAAATAATTTAGTATTGTTTTCTTCTCTCATTTAACATCCTATCATAAGCTTCCAAATATGCTTTAGATAGTGTCATTTCTCGTGGCTTTAGGATAGTCCGAGTGACGGAACTGCGGTTTTCCTGTTGCTGAACATTAAAGTCATTTGCAGAATTTGCAGTTGTAAACAGTGCTGCAGGGAGTATCTTTGAACATGAAGCTTTCCCTTTATTTGTGGTCATGTTCTTAAGATAGATTCTCTAAATTGGAGCTACTCGGTAAAAGATACACACTGTGTGTGTGTGTGTGTGTGTGTGTGTGTGTGTGTGTGTGTGTGCATGCGTGCACACACGCGCACTCATGTAGCGATTGCTTCTTATAGGATTATGATTTTAAAGAGTGCATTTATCAGAAGGATTTACTGTAAGAGAGACCAGCATTTATCTCCCTTTTTGTAAAGGCTGGTACAATATTGTGTTTCCTTCCCCTCACTAAGGCTGCATAATTAATAAGCGGTGTCCCGTTCCATTGGGCATGATTCTTCTAGCCCAAGTGATAGCTTCAGCTCCTGACGGCAGGTTCAGTGGAAGGTGGCTGTCTTGATGGCTACAGAGTATTAACGCTCTCAAAGGCAGCGGTGTGTGATGTGTAGACCAGCAAGGTCGGTTGCGGTCAACACTGGTCAGCTCCTGACTGACTCTGGCCTAGCCACTGGGAGAAGACTTCAGGGCCCCGACACGGGAACGGGAGGTACAGTGCTGGATGTGCCAGGAATGGGTCGCAGGCAGAGCCTTCAGGGTTGTGCTGCAGCAGAAAACCCTCCCAGGGACTCACCACTCTTCAGGCATTATTAGGAGATAGCTGAAGGTCTAGGAATTAAGTCATCTCATAAACATTCAAATTCATGGCAAAATTACTATTTAATTAGGAAAAGATCTGTAACATTGTGCTACTTTTAAATGAAAGCCATTTTGGAGGAATTAAAACTGGGTTATAACATTAGTATAATGTTTTAAAACAAACATTACTAAGACATACTGAGTATACCCTAATTGATGAATTAAAGGCATTAGTTTTGCCTTTGGATACTTAATGTGATTATGTTTTAAACACTGACTCTAGAAAGCTACCTCTGGATTGCAACTGTGTTTGCTTCTTTCTTTGTTACAGTGAGCTGTGACAGAGGATAAAAAAATAATATGTCTCATTTTAGGAAGTTTGGAAGTTTAACATTTGTACCTATCATTAAATATTACATTAAAATGTAATACAGAATTTTGAAAAATCCTGTATTACATTAAAATGTAATACAGAATTTTGAAAAATCTAAAAATCTATCTCTTGGTTATTAACTGCTGGTAATATTTAGGTGTACTTCCTTCTTTTGTATATTTGTCTTTCTTGCCTGTGTTAGTTTTTACATATTGTGTTGAATAACGAATTTTGTATCTATTTTAAAATTTAACATAACATAATTTTCCCATGGTATTATATAGTTTTCATAACATAATTTTAGTAGTTATATAATACTGCATCATAATGGTTGTACTACAGTTTAACAATTTGAGTTATTTTCATTTTTACTGTTATATGCAATGCTGAGACAAACATTTTCATGTATTCTGGCAAATATTTGTCAGTATCTCTAGTGATCTCTTTAAATAGAATCCAAGAAATAGAATTATTTGATAAAGGCACTGGAAAAGAACTTTTCTAAGGCTAATGATATAAATAGCCTCAAAAGGTCTTATCCACTTTTACTCAGGCTAACAGGATATACTCTTGAGATTGCCCTTCTTATTACCATTTTTGCTAGCATTGTTTTGCTTTATTTTTAAGACTTGAATTAATAAGTGATAAACGGATAACGTATTCCTTTCAAAAAAACTAGTCTTGAAAATATCTGAATTCATGATGGAGGTAGTTTAATCAACTCTCAGGCAATTCAGGCAGACTTGAAAGTGATCTGTTAGTTTCACCATAAGGAAGATTTTAAATTAATATTTGATATTGAGAAGAATAAAAGCTACATTAGAGTTAGCATTAAAATTGTATGGAATGTAATTTTTCCGTGTGATGTGAAATAGCTTCCTCATGGAAGGCTGCAGAGAATCATTACTGAGCTGTGTCTGCAGGCTGTGGGAAGTAGCGCTGCCTCCCCCAGCCTAGGAAAGAATTGCCAGTCGCCGACTGTCTTAACACATCCAGTGCTGTTTGGAATTTCAAGATCTCTGCATAATCTATAAATTATTCAATTTGTTGGGGGCTTCAGACTTTAAATTAAAAATGTCCTTCCTTCCTGTAGATTTGCTAATGGAACACATTCAGGAAATTCGAACTTTAAGAAAACGTTTAGAAGAATCTATTAAAACAAATGAGAAGCTACGGAAACAGCTAGAAAGGCAAGGGTCCGAATTCGATCAAGGTAAGGAATGACCTTCCCACAGGGCGAGCCCTGTGAGAGTTTGTAAGCCCGTGAGAGCTTCACTGTGTCACGTTTGCCTGAATAAGCAGTCTGTGACCAAGACAGGTACTTGATAAATGTTAATTTCTCTATCATTTCAGAAGTCCGCCAGCCTCTGGCATCCTGAATTGTGGTTGGCTCTCATTGGATGGTGGAGGCTATAAAGATATAGATAGGTATTTTTTTAGAATAGCACGAGGCCGTATATTGTCTTTTTGTCAAAATGGATTATAAAAGTATCCACATTTCAGCAGTCTGGTAAATCTCCCATGCCAATCAAAAGGGCACCAGTATTCCTGCATAACCACTGTCACTTTTAAATGGCACATTCTTCCATGACAGCTGAGCATATTTTTCCTACAGGAAGACATTTACAGAGTTTGAAAATTAAAACTTTCATAATTTACCTGTTAACCCTGGCCTCCTCTTCCTCCTCCTAGTTTTTGTTGGCTCTCTTCTGTATCCTTGCAATGATTATTTTCAAAGTACAAATACAAATATATCTTCTTATTCTCCCTCTTACTGTCCCCAAAGCTAGCAGACTGTGTGCACTCTTCTGTACATTTTCACCAGGCAGCACACCCTGAACCTCGGAAGTGTGGATACCAGGCCTCGTGCTTATTAGTTTTATGACTGGCCATTTCACTCCATCCCTCTCCCAGTCAGTTTTTTCCCAAACACCTTCATTTGGAGCTCAGGTGAGGCCGTGTTATGAATTGTGCTTTGTTCAGTGCCTCACTATTTATTAATGGTTGATTTCATCATCTTTACCAATTATATTTTGCAATTTTATGTTGTATAGCCCAACCACTTAACATTGCAGAGCTCTGCAATGGGCAGGGACCCTCATGCCATCCCATCTTTAACAGTGAAATTCCTGAATTCTGGGAAGATAGTTGGTACTTGATGGTGACTGGTCCTTACACCCCTTGTCCATGTCTTGTTCCCCTTTAGCCTACTGTGCCATCAGCTTATAAGGACATCTTTCCAAAGTACTGTGCGGGCTTCAGTTTGCAGGGTAAACAGAGCAGTTTCTGTCATTCCCTCTCTATCCCTCCCTCCTACTCCACCTCACCTCCAGCCTGCATCTTTCCCCTTGTTCTCCCCCCAAAGAAATTGATTAATCTGAATTATTAGTCATATCAAACACAGGAAAGAAATATGTGCCTGGGCCTTTCACATTCACTCTTGATAATGCCTGAATTAGGTTCATTCTGTTTTACATTTTTGCTGGCAAATCCAATTATAGAATTATTTGGGGCCCAAATGGCCACCGGCTACAATGGAGCAGGCAATTGCTCTGAAGAGTAATTCCCTCTGACGGGAAGGTTTACAAAAAGGCATTCATAAAGTATTTACGCTGGTGGGAAGACATGCTGTTCTCACTATGTTGCCACAGTCTCTGAAAATACAAAGAAATAAAAGTGGCTCCGCCTCTCCCTGCTGTGAAATACTCATCTTGGGACTAGGTTTGAGAAAAGGACTGACTCCCTATAATATTGAGGTGGAATATTGTTAAAAACTGCTGTCCCATGCATTTGAGCCTCTAGCTTGTCACTGGTCACCCAAGGTGTGGAGTGGTGGTATTCAGAGGAGGCTGGTCACTTGAGCATTAAAGTAGTCTGGTCCTTGCCAGCTTGTGCTTGTTGCTCTGATTTAGCCTGTTTCAGGATCTATTCTTTGACTTAATTATTCTTTTGAAAAGTGACTGTCTTAGCTTTCAGTATTGTAGACATCCATAGAATTTTTCCTGCTTATATAGTTGATTCTTTGGTCCTCTTTTGGCTTCATCCTATCATGAATGGTAAAATTACTACAAAAACAGGAGTAATAATAATGTGAATAATTTTTATGGAACTAGTGAAGACTTGGTAAAGTTATATGACTACCTTGAGATCTTACAGCTATTGAGAAACCAGAGCCACAGTTTACCCGTGGGGTCTTGGATAGGAAAGAGTGAAGGAAGATGGTAGAGAGAGAGAGAGACATGTAAGAATTTGAAAAATTATGACATTCTGATAGCAAACCATTAGCAGGAGAAAAGGGCTGTGCTGTAGACTGGGAAGAGTGGGAACTTCTGGGAGAATTGCCATACTTTGTCTCCAGGGAGCTTGAACATCGCGGGAAGTTGGTTTTATAGTAGGATGCTTTCAGCTGCTGATAGCAAAATCTGGGTGAAACAGGTTATAAGCAAGAGGATTTCTGTTTTCTTACATAACAAGAACTCTAGAGGCAAGAAGTCACAAGGCAGATTTTATGGCTCAGACACAGTAGGGTTTGGGGGTTGGTGTCCTCAAGTGATGACTGGAGTAATTATCAGCCTTCCATCTTCTGTAGGAAGTGTCCAAAACATGGGGAGGAAAAGGCTGGGCTTCTTTCTGGCCTTCTGGCTTTATGGAGTAGAAAGTCTTTCCCTGAGGCCTGCAGCAGGCTTCCTTTGGGGTCTTGGTGGTCCGAAAGGTTCGTTGACCATGTTCTCACCACAGAGTGGCTGGGAGAACAAGAGGCTGGCAGTTGGGCTGTGTTGTATAGGTTGTGTTGTCAGTCAGTATGGAGGCTGGAAGGGGAAGTGGCTGCCTGCTGCATGGAGAAGACAGCTGTGAATGTGAACATTATAATGGTATGAACGGGGGAGGAGATAGGGAGTTGTCCAGCAGGAGGTGTCATCTAAGTTGGATTTAGGGGAAGGATGAGATTTCAGCAGACAAGACAAGAGCTTGGTGGGGTACTTATGGGTGAGAAAATCTTCTTCAACCCAATCTGTCTAGCTTCGGACTCTAATCTTTATAGCATGCACTGAGAGGCAGTGAATTTAAGCCAAGAGTTGAAAAAGTAAGACTTCAGCAGATGAAGAGGGTGATGGGAAGTCCATACAGAGGGAGAACCTCATTCTGCAGCATCAGAAGAGGCTATGGCCATACAGGTGGACACGGCCCACGTACTAGGGCGTGAGTGGAGATGGAGTGGGTTTGTCACAGAGGGAGCATAAAGAATCCCAGAATCTAGACTGAGAAGTGTAGGTCTTACATTTAGCTTGTTCCATTGTCTTTTGGGCTATCATGTTTTTGAGTAGATGATAACATGGAAGCGATTGTGTGTAGGATGATAATCCCATTGGTGGAATAGCCAGAAGGGAGGTTGGGAGCAAGGTAATCAAAGCCTGAACCTTAGGGACCAAAGAGTTGGCTGGGGTCCAAGGCATTTTGGAGGAAGAATCTGCTGTCAGGGTGGCTGAATTGGAAGTGGGACAGAGAGGAGTTTAGGAAGACAGATGGTTTCAGCTGCTGGTGTGGATTAGGGATTGAGCTAATTCCATCATCTGGGGCAGGGAACAGAGGAGGAGAGAAAGGTTTGGAGGGGACTAAGTGAGGCCTCGTAGGCAGATGACAAAGGTTGTGACTGTTTCTCACCATCTCACCCTGTCCTGTTCTCTGCTTTGTTCATCTTCGGGCAGGTAAGATATGAGAAGCCCCCTCTTACCTCTACTTTTAAGCTCACTCTCATTTCCCGTTGAGCTCTGGCAATCCCTTATGTAGTCCTCAGAGTGATTTCCATTGCTTGTTTCATTTCTTCATTGTTAAAATGGTTTTCTAGGAGGTTCCATCCTCCTCGTGTGTGTTTTTGTAGGTTCTACAAACGTTTTTGCATATGGTTCAGAACTGCACAGTTCATTGACGTCAGAAATACATTTCCTGAGGAAGCAGAACCAGGAGCTCAACACAATGCTAGTGAAGGGGTCTCAAGGTAAGAATGAGAGAAGCCATCTTCAGCATGGGCCTCAAAGCCTCCCAGTCAGGCAAAGAATACAGGTGTTGAAGCCTGACCAAGCCAGGTTCAAATCATATGGCTTGGTGACAACTTTACCCCATTTAATAGTCACAACAGCCTTTTGAGGCACTCTTGTTTTATAACTGAGAAATCTAGGGTTCAGAGAGGTTAAGGAATACCTGATAGGGCTGTTGTGGCAATTAAGGGAGTAAAGCCTTCAGCAGCATCTCTACCAGCTTGTCAATAAGTGTTACTATATTTACTTGTCATTCACCTCCCCACCCCATCCCGCTCCAGCCACCTGTACTCATCTTGGTTCACAGTGGAAAAGAGAATGACTGAAAATACATACCACTGCCATCAACCAGTGAAGTTTATCCAGTATTCCTTCCAAAAATCCCTTCTCTTAATTCCCTCTGTTTGGAGCTTAGCTCCTGAAGAGCTTTCACGTATAATATCTTTCAGTCCTTAAAATGAGTCTTGCATGAGGTATGATTAGCTGTCTTTTACAGGTCAGGAACCTGAGGCCTGGGGAGCTGCACTGTTGTGTGGTCATAGACTAGAGATGGTGGAGTTAGAACTTGAACCAGTTTATAGCACTTTCCCTAGGGAGGGTATCGATGCCAATATGGGCTTAAATGATCAAATTAGAGCCTCTGCAAGTCATTCATTCACTCAGCAACATTCCTTCTTCTCCTGTTCTGTGTCAGGGCCTATGAAAACTCTTAACCAAAAATGGAAGAGTGCTGGTCCTTTCTATCGGGGGGCTCATGCATGGTCTGATGGGAGATACAGCCAGATAGCAGCGAGGTAACATGAAGATTGGCAGGTCAGGGAGCTGTAGGACACTGGAGAAGGCATCTTGGTCCTGGAGGAGCTGGCTCCAGCTGAGTCGGGAAGGTGTGGAGGGATTAACTAGGACCTCTCAAGTTCAGAGGAGCCAAGGCCTTTTAAATGTCAGGAAGAGAGCAGACAAGGCCCAGGACCTGTGGCTCATCAGGAGCGATGTGCATCTTGGCAGGTCTGCAGTGTGGGGCATGGTCCAGAGTCCATGCTTCTGTAGCAAGTCTCATGTCATTGTTAGTGTGGAATCAAAACCCTTGGCCTGAGTCTTGGCTCTGTTGCTTACTGGCTGTGTGATCACAGGGATGTGTTAACCTCACTGTCCCCAGGTTCCTGCCTGAAAGATGAAGAGAATCAGTTCCTACCTCAGAAGTGTACTGTGAGGATTAAATAAGAGGTCTGCATGAAGACCTGTGATTAGAGCTGGAACACAGTAGTTCGAGCCACCACCAGCACAGCTCTTGACAGGGTGCCCCAGTGTGCTTACGAGGTCCTATGCTGAGCCTTCACCTCGACGTAGTGTGTGTGTGGAAACTGAGGCATGGAGGAGTGAAAAACCTCGCTCAAAGTCAAGGAGTCAGTGAACACAGGAGCCACACTTGAATCCCTCAATGCTGCTCTGCCTCCAGCACCTTGCTCTGGGTCTCTTGGTCTCCCATGCCTCTGGGAGTATTTTATTGGGAGAGATGATGTACTCAGGCACCTTCTGTGCAGCCCTGCTGGCCTGGCAGGGGGCTGTTGGCGGCCTTGGTCTCTGCTGGTACTGCCAGAGTGTGGGCCCTGTGTCCTGCCTCTGCCAATAGTTCCTATCCACTCTTTGCTTCATGAAGCCAAAGTAACTGGGTTTGGAAGACCTATTATTTAATAGAAAATTAAACAGGCCCATTTCATCCCTGTGATGTTTAATCTACAGCTTTGATGTTGACAGATTTATCTGCCCAAAACGCATAAGATAATTGGAATGCCAAAACCATAAATGCCAGATTAAATCTCATTCTTTTTTGTATTCTTGGAGTGCTCGAGCTGAAGTGCTGTATCTGAGTAATAAGGTTGGGAGAAACAAATGGTATCCTTCTCACTGGCGCTTTTCGGTGTTTGTAGATAAACAAGAGGAGAATGAAAAATTGCGAGAGTCCATCTCCAGGAAGACTGCAAGTCTGGAGCACATTCAGCGAGAGTATGCCAGTGTGAAGGGGGAGAACGAGCGGCTGCAGAAGGAAGTCAGTGAGAGGGAGAGACACAACCAGCAGCTGCTCCAGGAGGTCCATAGCAGCCGCCAGGAGCTGAGCAGGTGGGCCCGACCTGCCTGCCTCTGTTGCCTGCTGCAAGTCCGGGAAACACTGTAGTCCTGCTCCGGTGCCAAGAGGAGGCGGAAACACTCACGCCTCATGTCTGGTGGGCAGAAGGGATGTGGGGAAAGATCACGTGAGGAGAGGAGATGGTGGAGTGCAGCTTTCCCTGTCTTACTTGGGTGTCCCAGGGTGATGAGTGCTACAGCCCCCAGGGAAGGTTGTTTCGACAGAAGGCACATGGGCCCTGAGGCAGAGTGGCCGCAGCCAAGCAGGGAGGGCAGCACAGCTGGAGGACAGGGCTGAGGTAGGGGCAGCAGTCAGGGAGGTGGCCAGATGCTGAATCCTCTCACTGGGTCCACTTTGACGTTTGTTCTGAGTGTCATTGGGAGGTTCTAGGAGATTCCGAGAGAAGAGTGACATTTGTCCACTGTAGCTCTTGCAAGGCACATTCTTCTGGGTTCCTTGTGGTCTCCCCTCTTAGGCTATGTCTCGCTGAGCATGTTTTCAGTTCTTTATGTGAGCACTCACGAGTGCCGCACTCCCTCAGTGACTGTCCTCACCTCAGCTGCCCGGGGTGTGCAGTGACATAGCAGGGCCACTGTGTTTGCCATCAGACAGTGCTGGGCTTAGGTTCAGGCTCTTCTCCAGAGCTCCACACCCCTGGGTAAGAGATGGAACTTTGTAGCTTTGCACCGTAATAAGAGGAATGGAGGGTTCAGAGAGTACCTCCTTTTTTGGGTGACTGTAGAAGATGACACGAGAGAGCCATGCCTGGGAGCACTTGGGAAATGGTAGCTGTGTGGAATTTTTCACTCCGCTTGTACCATTTTGTCCACACTCTGAGGCCTGCCCTGCGGGTCTGAGTGGTTCCCCGGGGTAGAATTAACCTCTCCTCCCATGCTGGGGGCCATTTCAGAGTGCAGGAGGAGGTGAAACTGAAGCAGCAGCTGCTGTCACAGAACGACAAGCTGCTCCAGTCCCTCCGGGTGGAGCTGAAGATGTATGAGAGGCTGGATAAGGAGCACAAGAGCCGACAGCAAGGTACTGGGTGCTTTGGGGTGAGGTCCTTTGTGTCTGGGGCTGCGAGCTTGCCTGGACTGCTGGTGGCAGGAGAGGGAGGGCAGGAGCTGCCTGCTCTTTCCCGAAGGGCTGAGAGCAAACCCCACACTGCCCTAGGGGCTGACTAGGTATGTCTTGAAGCTAGCCCTTTGGCCCACTCTGTTTTTCTTTTGTTTTGTTTTGTTTTTTAATGTGCTAGGAATCAAACCCAGTTCCCTGCTGTGCTTGGCAAGTATTCTACCACTGCGCTATTCTCCACCCCGGCCCTCGGCCCACTCTTCCAAAGCTGCAGTTTTGGAAGTGTTGAAGGATTCAGATCAAGGGCCAGGGCAGTGATGGTCTATAGTCTCACTCCTTGGATCCCGGCTGTGTGGGCTTTAGCACATTGCTTCACCTTTGGGCCTGTTGTTACCTGTGTAAGCATGTCTGTTACCATCTACCATGTGGAGTGAATTGTAAAAGTTGAATGAGGTCATTTATTAACATCATACACTAGTACCTGGCATATAGTTGGCATTTAAGAGGTAACTTTGATCATAATTTTACTGCTAGTATATATTTCTCTTTGCCCATTTATCAGTGAATATTTATGGAGCACCTCCCATGTGTTGGACATTACCGTAGGTTGGTGGTTGGCCCTGGTTCTCTGTGTTTCAAGAGAGATGCCAGATCAGGATGGCTCAACTATAAGGTCTAATGTTTCAGAATCAATTTTGAGAAGTAGTGAGGTTTTTTTGTTATTTTTTTAAACTAATTTTCCAGATGGTTTCTCTCTATTGAAAGTTTATCTAGAAAGGGGTCATGTCACAGCTTTCGTTTCTCCTCAAGTTGCTTCTCTTATTCTTGTTGTTGTGCCTTTTTAATATACTGTGGCTCTTAAAATCATCCCCTTTCATTCTATAATTCCAGCCCAAATAGATTTTATTACTACTAGACATAATTTCAGGGTTTGGTGTGCAATTTGCTGGGCTTTTATGGCCAGAAGTGAAAATTAATTTCTAGCTCTTATTTAGCCTGTGAAATAGCAGCAATTAAGTCAGCCAATATTTTTGTTTTTAAAGTCGAGTTGTTATTTTAAATTGTACCTAGTTCTTAGGAAGGAGGCGGTGGGTGGCAATGGTGGTTTGAAAACACCATTGAGTTCTTTTGATGGCTGTCCCATTGCCTGAGGAAGATGTCACAACTTCCCTTTGCACACATCCACAGAGGCCAGAGCAGAGGCGTTGGGAGCTGGCTGGAAGGGGCAGGATCCTGGCAGTGACCTGCACAGCCTCCTGACAGAGATCCAGGCTTTACGGGCACAGCTGGAAAGGAGCATCGAAACCAACAGCACCCTGCGGAGCAAGCTGGAAGAGCAGCTGGCACAAGGGGCCAGGAAGGCACAGGAAGGAACCCTCCCGCTGCCTGCCCAAGCCCTGTCCGTTCCCGAGTGGCCCCTTAATCTAGACAAACATGGTATGGCTTCTGCCTTTCCACGCTTTTGGAAAATTCAGCTCTGTGCATCTGTGTGTGACGAGTGAGCATCTAAATGATGCTTCTGCCCGATGGAGGTATTGTTCCATAGACGGCAGACACGCTGTACCACAGGAGACAGGGTACCTCACCACTAATGAGTTGTCAGGCTGGCATAACTCTGACAGACTGGCAGAATCACTGTCGGGGGAGCTTGGTTTCCTAGGTATACAATTTGGGCTTCCAGTCACCCTCGTTGCCTCTGGTCTTGCTCAGTCTCATTCATTTAGTCTTGCCCATGTCACTGTCAGTCTGATGCTCAAAAGCCTTTTCAGTGTTCTTACTGCTTTTAAAATAGAACCTGCACTTCTTACTCTGGCTTTTAGTATCATGCGGGATCTAGAAAACCACTTTGTGGGAATAGTGGGTCTGTTTTGCATTTGCTTGCAGGCTTTTCTAACCCTGAAGAGGCTATGGAGGGCACAAGGGGAGGATGAGACACCTCTGCCACTCACCCACTAAGTCCTAGAAGAAACCATCAAAGGGTCAGGCTCAGTGCAGTCGGCTGGACCATTCTCTGTGCTCTGTGGGTGAAGGAATCAAATCTCAGAGAATGAATGGGATTTGCCCAAAGTGACACTGCAGGCAGAGCTAGACACCATTTCAGCTCTAAGTCTAGTCCTCTTCTGGACTGGAAGACTCAGTGTCTTTGGGATTGTCGTCCTGATGCCCATAGTGTGGTGGGTACGTGCATCCTGCGGGGCAGGAAGTGGCAGTGTGCTTTTGAAAGTGTACAGAATTTGTACTTAGCTCTCTTGGACTGGGAATTAAGTCTGTTGCCTTTGATGAATGAATTTGCAGCACTAGGGATCAAACCTAGGGACTCACTTATGCTAGACAAGCACTCTACTGAGTTACACCCCCAGCCCTACTGTTTCCCAGTGAAATCACAGATCTCTGAAGAAGCACCCAGGCAGTTTGCTTTGCAAATTGCAGTGATTGGGTTGATTGATTTCTCTTTGATAAAGATTTTAAAATTTCTGCCAAAAAGGTGATACAACTATATAGAAAAAAAAAGTAAAAGGAAAAATTCTTCCTTATTCTACACCATGATCAAATTATTTTTTACCTTTGCATATTTTTTTTCTTTCATTGATTACAAGCAGCTTGACTTTGTATTGGCCAGTTTGGTTGTGTTCTTTCTTTGATTTTACCCAATTTTTCATACCATGAGCATTCTCTCTGCTTTTACGTGAGCTTTCTAACGTTTGTTTGCAATTTATTGCCAGTTACCAAATCACTACCCTACCCTGTTGATGGTTAAAGTGTCCCTGATTTGGACACCTGTAGACATTGATGTTGGTGTGCTTCATCTGTTAAGCGTATTCTTAAGATGACATCTGCCTTCTTAACAGTTGCTACGTCATCAGTGTTCAGGTGGAAACTTTTTCTTGACTTCATCAGCATGGCCAGTGCTGCTTAAAATATAGGTTGTCCCCAGCCTTTTTAGGGCTTAAAGGAGAATGTGCCTGTTGGTTTTGGGACTGGCTAGAGGAGACAGAAGCAGGAGAACCATTTGTTGCTCAGGTGCCTAGCAGGAAAACTGGGCTAGCTGCAGTGAGGAGCCATTGAACTGCCGTTCCTGCTTCCAGAACTTACCCAGAGGCAGCTGCAGTGTGCTGACCACAGGCATCTCAGTGTGTGCTCGGAGCCCGTAGAGGTGGCCCTCTCCTGTCCCCTGTCTAGCATAGTCTTGCATTATAGGAAACAGCGTGTCTTCCTTTGTGAGGGATGTTTCAGAGCTGTGCTTAAGTGCAGCTGTTTACAGTTTTAAAAGTTTCTGTCTTCGGTTGGAAGTGATTCCCCTCAGAAGCTGGCTCCAGGTTGCCAACGTCTTGTCGCCTTGGCTTCAGGAGCCCCAGCACACCCTTGGCAGGCACTGGGTACTGCCAGCCTGGCACTGAGTACTGTCAGCCTGTCCCTGAGAGAGACAAGGATGGGAGCTTGGGTAGAGAATCTTAAGACCTGGGTGCTGTTCTTGTTCGCCACAGATGTGCTCACAGTTAGGCTGGTAGACCGCTTCCTGTCTCTACCTCTTGGGCACCCTCTCTGAAATCTGAATTACAATGTCATATTGCCCATTGCGTTATTGAGAATTCAGTAGTTTTTCAGATAGGAATGTGCTTTCCAAGGTTGGAACCTTGCACAGGTCAACTAGACTGTGCTTAATTGATTTTATCTCCGTAAGGTGTTTGATTGCATCTCCTAGATCCTGCTGCGGGTCAGTTTCCTGTCTTGCTCAGGTGACTACAGCAGTCCCCACACTCATTCTTCTGGTCCAAACACAGATCCCAGCAAATGTAATGCCTCAGTGGGTCCCACAGTTCTTGTGATTCTCTTTTTGTTGTTGTGTTTTGTGATTCTGTGTCTTTCCCTGGTACCTGTGCTTTGGCCAGAGGAGCTGCTTTCTTCCTGAGTGATAGTCCACAGCTCTGTGCCCTTGCACTTCGTCCTTTCTCTGCCTGGCATTGCTTACCCTGCTCCTCATGGGTCATTCACAAACAGTACTTCAGGAAGCTGCATCAGAACCAGAAGCTCTCTCACCTGATGAGGCCAAGAGTCTACATCTTCTGCCCTTCCCCGTTTACCTGTCTGGTGAGAGAGTTCTTCCAGGGAGGGCACTGGGCTTGTCATTCCGCCTCTGGTGTATTGCACAGGGCCTGGCGGGACTGGTGCATGTGACAGGGAAGATTTGAATCAATGCTTGTGTTTCTGAATAAATGAATGTATGTATGTGTGTGAGACTCTTTACTGTAGCCTCATTCTTTTTTTTCTGTCTAATGATAGTGAAACTAACAGCTTGTTTCCTTCTCTTGCTTTGCATCTTGTAGATGGTGACAAATATTCCATGGCAAATGACAATTTGTTTGATCTGTTTGATTCTCCCCAAACACTAACACCAAATTCAGGTACAGAACTGAAGCCTGGGTATCTGTCGCAGTGTTAGTTATGGCAGTAGAACTTTTTAAATGGAGGCAAAAGGGTTTCCTGGTCCCACCTAAATATTTGGCAGGGATTTTGGACCCAGAGACTCAGCATTTCCAGCAGTAGTCTCCTCCTTTAAGGCAGCTAATCCTTCTCTAGGTGTTCCCAAACTCAGCATTTTCATTTGGTTTCTGTTGCCTCTAAGTGTGGTCATCTTTATATGGCTTTCAAGGCCCTGCAGGGTGCAGCTGCAGTGGGCTTGCTCAGCCTTCTCTGCCCTGGGTAGACACAGGTGGGTCACCATCCTGCAGACAGGCTGTGCTTTCCTCTCGCCATGATTTTCAGTGCTGCCAGTGAAAACCCTGCTACTCAACACTCATCCTGATTGCAGACTGCTCTGTGAAAAGGGTTTCTTGCTGTCCCAGTCAGAATTAGTTATCCAAACTTCAATGGGTCCAAAGACAAATGGTAACAGGCTTTTACCTCTGCCTAGGGTTATTCTGACTCTCTGTTTAGTCCAGCTGACTTGTTGATACTTCTGGGATCCTTCCACAGCCTTTTTCTCCCTTCTTGGGGGACCGTTCTCTCTGGGATATGATGATTTCCACTGTGCATGTCTCCTGCAGTGTCAGTTTCCGATTAGACCCTGGGCTCCTGTGGTGTGGACCAGCTTGACTCATCTCATGCACCTGGGGTCTTCTGCAGAGTAAGAGGGTGGTAAGCATTGGATAAATGGGCTTGAGGCTTTGTTCTCCTACAAGATGAATAATCAGCCTGACACGGGGTGTGATACACTGAGACCCAGGAGCCAGGCTCTTCCCCTCTGGGCTTGTGCTGGGTAGCACATAGGCCTCCCTTGAGCCTCTTTGCTGGCTTCAATATTGCAAGCTCTGTGAACACAGGGTACTGCTTCTGAGTTGATCTGATGTTTTGCCTCTTGTTTTGCAGCTTCAGAAATTCCACCCCTCTCTGGAAATGACGTGGACTCCCTCTCCTGTGATAGTAGCATCTCTGCAACCACCACCTCATGCATGCCCCGCTTGGTTACTGGCCACAGCAAGAGTGGCCGCCATGTCCTAGGCCTGTTTGAGGACTATGATGCCCTATGGAAACAGATCTGCCAGGGCCAGAGGCTCCTTGCTGAGATTGACATTCAAACCCACGAGGCTCCCAGCCCAAGTCAGGAGCTGGGGACAAAGGTAATTTGACCATGAAAGCCTGGAAGAGAGATGCTTTATAGGGGCAGTAAGTGGTTGGGGCAGGGGAGGTTGGTTGGGAGACAAATGGTACATTTGTCCTCAGTAAAGCTTCAAAAAAGCCAGGTGTGGTGGCGCACACCATCAGCACTTAGGAGGCTGAGACAGAAGAATCTTTGCAAGTTTGAGACCAGCCTGGACTACAAAGTAAGTTCAAGGTCAGCTTGAACTGCATAGTGAGATCCTGTCTTGAAAAGAAACCTCCCCCTAAAAAAAGAAAAAAGAAAAAACAAGCAAGTTTCAACTTCAAAAGAGGGACCAGTAATGTAGCCCAGAATAATTCAGAGGTCAGTTCGAGTACAAGGAGATGTTTGTTGTTGGTAGTGGGAGAACAGCTCGGTGAGGTTTGTGCCGTGTTACTGTAGCTACTCCACGGAGATCCACTGTAGTACTTCTGTGAGCGCCTCTGTTGCTCTAGTCTCTCATCTGCCCTCCTGTCTGTTGGTCCTTTTATGTGTCTAGCCATCCATCTATCCAGTCCACCTGTCCGCTGCCCAGCCAAGTTGTGTGCTCATATGCTTTGGCTGTTGTGAAGAAGTCAGAGGCCTGGATTCTCACGAAGCGTATCCCACCATACGGTGCCACTTTGCAGCACAGCACACATGCCGTAGCACACTGTACCATGCCTTCCTGTGCCACACCCCACCATGCCATCCTGTACCATACCACTCACACTGCTCACGTCTACCCGTATCATGCTGTGATTTCCATAGATGACTTGTGATTGGCTTGCTTTTGGGAAATACCCTACCTCACCTCATGTTCCATGGTGGCTCCGTCTCTTCTAACAGAGGAGCTCTTTGTATGGTTTTTACTGCTTGCTCAGAACAAGCTGATGAACTGGATGATCTGTTCTCACTTAGAGATGCTAGGGCGTGACTTGGAGCTTTGCATGGGAACTTGGTTCTCTGCCCTCTGCGGCTCTCTCTGTATGCTGTGACACTGCTGCCACACGCAGTCAGGCTTGGGCCATATCCACTGCTGACCCAGATCTTTGGCTTCCATGAGTCACAGGTTGTGGTCTTTTGCAGGTCTTTTTACTGAGAATGCTTGAGACCCCTACTTTCTGATACATGTTTTGGCTTTTGGTTTTGTTTTACTATTGTAAAAGGAAATTTTGCATTTTATATCCCATCAGATAATAAGCTTCAAGGAAGCAGGGGTAGTGTCTCTTCTGCTCAGTGTTGTATAGCTACTACCTATAGACCCTAGGAGCAGGTGCTTGGTAAATATTTGTTAAGTTAATAAATACTAGTAAGATCTTGTTCTTTTTTTGGTCAAAATCTTTATTATATGAAAGCTAGACATTGTATAAAAGTTTAAAAATACAATGTATTAAAATACCTCTTAGGGGCCAGCACTTAAAATTTTGATGTATATATATATATTAAGGAATTCATAAACTTTACCAAACATACTCAGAAATATACTACTTTCATTTATTTGAACTCACAAGCGTTAGTACTTTCATTCAGTGTGTTTGTAGCACTTTTTCACTCGCTGCTAATAACCTGACTTGTAAACGTACCATTACTCACACTTCCACAGTTTGTTGGAGGTAGGAACTGTAATAAACCTCCCTATTCATAAATCTGTGATCATATTTTCGATTAGGTGTGAAGTGGAATTACTGGTTCAAAGGTTGTGAACTCTTTCAGCTCTTGTCACATTACTTTCCAAAAAGATTATGTCTCTGTCCATGAGCAATTATCTCACTGCACCTTAGTCTTGAGTATTTTTATTTATGATTTTATGTCAGTTGGATACCTAGAAAGGATGTGTGATTCTATATTTATTTCTTGGGAAGATAAATGCTCTTTTAATTTCCTCTTTCTTCTTCGATACTTCCCCTTCTCTGAGGCCAGCCTGTTTTCTAATGACCTTTCTGCCCCCACTGTGAGTTTGCTGCTAGCAGAGATGGGAGGGAGCCTTCACAAGGCCCGACATCATGTGACAAAAGCATTTCTACTGTTGCCCTTGCTGTTGCTATCATTGGCTCTGGAGGGGCTCCGTGGGCTGTGGTGTGGTGCGAAGGGCTCTAGCGTGGGTCCTTGGAGTAGCAGTAATAAGAGTTAAGGCTGGTGATTATTAATGACGGTTGTTAATTCATCTAAACTCACCACCAAAATTCCCTCACACTCTATAGTTCACCAATCTTTCAGAGCAACTAATTGGTGTGGTATGGCACCAGGTTCTGGTCAGCATAGGAAACACAAGCCCTACCTCTGTGAGACCTTGCTTGTCCAGAATCTCTTTCAAGAATTCATCCAGTGGCTTCTTTTCCTGGCAGGGTCCGGAGTCGGCGTCTCTGAGCAAGTTTGTCTCCAGCTTGAGCATGGCCAGGCAGATCCTGGAAGAGGCCTCAAGGTCCATGAAGTTGCTCTGGAGAGCCTCCCTCCCAACAGAGGGCCAGTGCCCGTTCCGTTGTGGCCAGGTAGGTAGTGACACTTTGTTCAGTGGTACAAGGGTGCCCCTGGGCCTATGTCATGTTCCCCTCTGTGCCCAGCCCAGGCTTGCCCACAGCTGCCTTTAATGCGGGTGTGTGTCAGAGGGAGGGGAAGGCATGAAGTTTGTTATGACTCTGTTGTGTTCTTATCGAACCCCCAGCACCCCGAGAGCTCACCTTGCAGCCCTGGCATGCATGCCCCACTCCTGGTGCACTTGAGTGAGTCGGGTTCTGTCTGCACACCCAGGGACCCTGAGGCTTGAATTGAGGTACCTGGTCAGGGTTGTGAGCTGCCTGGAAAGCATAAGCTTGTGAACTCGGAGTGTGTGCTTTCACTTTACAAGCTTTAAGGTCTGCTTGCCCTCATGGGCCAGCTCCTGCTGTCTACTCACAGTCTCTGGCACTTCAGATGTCTTTGCCTGGACCCTCTGACCCCTGTCGATAGCTTTCATTGGGTTTTAGGGAGCCATGTTCCTGTCTATTTAAACTACTTAGGAGTGATGGGTTCAGTGTAAGAGCCAGGCAGGCAGAGTCCTGCCTCAGCTTCCCATCTGTGGGATCCCCATGTGTGTTGTGACAAGATGCACAACCAGGCTGGCTAATCACGGAGCTCCCTGCTAGAGCAGTGTGCAGGTGTAGGAAATTAGAATTCTCGGCTTGGTAGCCTGATGTCCTCCTTTATTCATCTCTCATATAAATGCTGACCAAAACCCAATGGGATGGCAGAAGGGAAGTGTGAGTTCTGAGTCATTACTCCATTTAGTTGCACCCCTTCTGACATCTCTCCGAGAGGCAGCCCCCTGTGCTCTGCATGTTCTCGTGAGGAGCCTATCTTGAGCTTCCTTCGTGGGATCTTGGGGAGCAGTTTGGGTACACCAAGCTTAGTTCCTGACTTCTTTGTGCAGGAAAATCATTTTTAGCTGATGGAGGCATTGAGTGGAATTCTGTGTAAACAGATGAGTGAATAATTTCTTTTCATTCTCCCATACTCTAGTACCTGCCTCATGTGATGTTTCAGTTAACATGTTTATATTCAGTGTTCAGTCCTCGCTGCAGTGTTTCTGTCTTTATCCCACAGTATGCCTGGAACCTTTGGCCTGTTGTAAAGTACATGTAAACCAGACTTTGTGGCCTGGTGTGAAGTTTGTGGAAAGCAAATGTCCAAGTTTTCAGCAGCAACCCCCATTGGCTTTTAATTAGTTGCCATTTATTACCAGTATTACTAAATTTCCTTTTAATGTCTCATACCATGCAGTCCAGAGGACTGCTTAGAAAGTATCCATCATGTGCATGTTTATCTAAGAAAGTGGTGTAGATTGGTACAAATGTAGATACATACTTGCATAGAATACATGCATACTTTTAAATAGAGGGTAATAAAAATACAGGCTGTGTACCTGGATGTGAAAGAAAAGATTGGAGGGGAAGGAATAAAAGCTAAATTTCTCCAAATAGACTTCATTTTGTGGGTTTATTTTGAAACTGTATAAATGTTTTACATAACGCATGTTTTACAAAACACATCAAAATAGAATGAAAAGCCATTTCCAAATATTTATAATAAGAGTAACAGAATCTGAAGGGCCATAGCCTTACTGTATGTGACCTTGCAGGAACAGCCACATAAGGTGGCCACAGAGAGATGAGTGGACTGTACATCCCTGGTAGAAACTCTCCAAAGTAAAAGGAATCACCAAAAAGTGTTTTGAACTGCTTTCAGTGGTTATGTTTTCCAGTGATAATATTGGTATTGATATTCTGAAACTATTATATTTCTATTATAAGATTAATAACTTTATTAGGGACCAAGATCTTTACTGTTAGAGACTAGAGATATTAATATAAAATCAAAGAAATGAAAGCCATGTAATCTTAAACTTGAATTGTAAACATCACTATGGAATTTGTGATGTATTTTTGATTTTAAAAAATTTACTGATTCATTCCATGTAAAAGGCTGAAGAAATAAATTTTGACCCAGTATCAGTGAGGACCACTAATGACCAAGTTGTGCTTTTCAAGTGCCTCCTCCCTCTAAAAGGGGCTAGACATGGCTGGAGAAATGGCTTGACGCTAGATCTGGACAGGAAATGTGTAATTTTGAGTTCAGAACCTATTTTCTCTTGGTAAGAATGGAAAAAGGCAAGGTGGAGATGGAGCCTGTAAGATTTACAGTGGTTCTCAAAGTATGAGCTCTGAAAATTGCCACCTAGAACTTGTCGCAATGCTAGAACTCGCCCCAGACCAACTGAATCAGCCCTTCTAGGAGTGGCCCTTGCAGCTTATATTTACAGTCCTTCTCTGGGGCATCGAGACCCACTGGACCAGAAGAAATTTAAGAGATAATAAATGTAAAATGTGAAGCTTATTTGGATCCTGTGACTCAAACCAATTGTTTTAAAACATTAATATTATGAAAAAATCAGAGGAATATGTCCACTGACTCCATATTTGGTGATATAGATTGTGTATTCACTATTTGAAATGCTTGCACCAAGCAAACGGTTTTATGTTGTTGTTTTTTTTTTTTTTCAGAGTTTAAGCATAGGTTGAGCATCTCTAACCTACAAGTCCAGAATCAAAAATTCATTGGCTCAAAAAGTTTAGGATTTTAGAGCATTTGAATTTTAGACTTTCAGTTTAGGGATGCTCTACCGGAATTGAGGAATTCTTTCATTTTTAAAGATATGCTAATGATGTTTTGGGGCTTTTAAAAAACACTCTTTTTGTTTCTCTGGAGATACATGCTAAAGTATTTTATGGATTAAAAAAAAACAGGATTAACTTCTAAATTGGTTTCAAAATTATCTCAGAGGCTGAGCAGTGGTGTGGATCAAAATAGTTTGAAGTGACCGTTGCTAAGGCTGGATGGGTGCCAAGGGGTCATTATCTGTTTACTTCTATTGTTATAAATGTTTGAAATGTTTGTCTTAAACAGGCAGAAAGACCTACCCAAAAGTCAGGCTGAACTCTGGTGGCGGGGGGCGAGGCTGGAGGCTCTGAGCTCAGTGCCAAGTCCTTGGTAAGGGTGGTTCGGGTGAGTGCTGGTCGGCTGCCTGGGACCCTGCTTCACTCAGCGTCTCATTTGCCCGTGTTGCAGCTCAGGAAGTTAGGTGTTTTTCTTTTTAATTAACAAATGGGAATGACATTTGAACTATCCTTATGCCTTTTGTGGTATTTTTAATTTTTTTATAATACAGTGTTCTTTTTATTACAAATGTGGAGCTAAAACTCTAGGGAGTTAAAAGGCCCAGCGAGCATGTGCTGGAGCTGTGCCCTGGAGCCCTCACTGATTTTTCTGCAGTATCTTTCTGCATAAGTGAAGACTGGAACCCAGTGGAACAGCAGACATACAGTAGTTAGAATTTCTTGTTTCAAGTGCTAGACAGGACATATCCAGGGTGTTAGGAAAATGGCAATGAAAATGAGCCTGCAAGTGGCAAATGATGTCATGGCACCTGCCCTGAGCCAGGCCTGGGTGATCAGAGGGTACTTACTGATGCAGGCAAGTACTTGACCAGTTATTGCAGCCACTGTGACAGTACAGTGATGGGGAGAAGGGAAGGCAGGTAAGTCCTGGAGTGGGTCAGAGCTGAGCTGACTGTAGAAAAGTGGATGGGAGTTGGCGAGGCAGGTGTACAGTGATCATTCCCCCACCCCAGCTCCATCTCCTGCACGAAAGCCTCACATTACTGCAGTGTGATAGATGGGTCAGAGACTGCCGTTCCAGTGTCACAGATTTTGTAATTAAGGCTGAATGTGGAGTGACTTTGTCCTGGAGTGTTAGCCAGTGGAGCCATGACCAGAACCCAAGTCTTTGTAGACTCATAGCTTGCAGAAGAAAAATCAAAGCAAATCTAATGTTTAAATTAGGATCTTTTTTGGAAGAACCATTAGAACTCCTTGTACCTGGCATGATTGGTTAATCTTAAAAGTAGATTAAGGCAGGGAATCGAAAAATGATACATACCTTAAACACTTCAGTTTAAATTAAAACTGATAAATGTACATTCATTTGCCATTCTTTTGATGTGGGGCCAGGCCTTTTCTTTGAATATGGGTCTGCAATTGGAGTTCCACATCTGCTTTCTTTTATAAGCCACATTCATAATGTATGTCTGTCACTTCTAATTTCTGTTTCTTTAAGATGAAGAAACATCTTAGACACTCACAAAGCAATCTGAATATAGAATTCCTGTAATCTGTGTTCCTCCCACATCTTTTATAGTTGTCTCACCCACACCTAATTTGCCAGAAATGTTTTTCAGTGACTGATTTTTATCCAGTCTTCCCTAAAGTATATATTACTTTTCATCCAGCTAGTTCTCTGCCCATATATGTAGTTCATAGTTTTACTTAGTATTCAATTAAATTCTTTAATTTGATTGTAAGTACAATGGCCATGAACAAGTTTGGGAACAAACTAAAGGGACTCTCCATAAAGTTACAACATGACGTCTCTTGGAGCAGAGGTATTTCACTAGAGTAGCTGGTGACAGGGTGTTTTGCTGAGAGAAAGAGGGTATCCTCTGCCTTGGGGCTGGATAAGGGAGTCTCTGCTGTGTGTGCATTTCATTTCAGAGAACTGGAGGGGTGAAATGCTTCCCATCCCCACTTCATTCTGAAATATTAAAATAGATCCATCTCATGGATCATACTCTTTTTTTCTAAAAAAATACTTTAATGTTTTCTTTGTAAGACTTAAACTTTGCTCCTTGCTATATACCCCCAAAGAGTTAAACCCAGCATACTATAGAACAGTAGTCCCCAGCCTGCTTGGCACCAGGGACCATTTCTGTGGTAGGGGTTAGATTTCTTTTTAAAATTAGTATATGTTTGTGATACATAGTGATTACATTTTTTTGTGCTAGCACTACTGCCTCAACTCTGCTTCACATCAGCAGGTACTAGATTCTCCTAAGGAGCATGCAACCTAGATCCCTTGAGTGTGCAATTGACTGTAGGGCTCCTGCTCCTCTGAGAATTTAATGGTGCTGCTGATGTGATGGGAGGCAGAGCTCAGGCAGTAATGCAAGGATGGAGAGTGGCTGTTAATACAGATCAAACTTTGCTCACTTGTCCACATTTATCTCTTTTTGTGTAGTCTGGTTCCTAATAGGCTGTGAACTGACCCATGGCCCAGATCCTGGGGACACCTGCTATTGAGATCGCTTCATACCTATGTTTATTGTGGCATAGTTCATCAATATCTGATCTATGGAATCAACCCAAGTGCCTGTCAATGAATGGATAAGAAAATGTAGTAGAGCTTTATTTATTGCTATCAAAAATGATGATAGTATAATACAAATTGAATATTATCGGTAAAGAACAAAATTATGTCATTTGTAGGAAAATGGATAGAACTTGAGATTATTTTGTTAAGCAAAATAAGCTAGACTCAGAAAGAAAATCTCATGTTTTCTTGCATGTAGAATCTAGCAAACAAAATTAAAGCATTACTATAGATGCACAGCCTGAAGAAGAACAGGTTTCATTTAGCTCACATTTTCAGGAGATTTGTTACGTGGCTTGCAGACTCCAAGGCAGAGACATCGCAGCCGAACAGTAGGGTGGAGCAAAGCTGCTCAGTTCCTTACACTCGGGAAGCAGAACAGGGGAACAGCGCCAAGAGTAAAGGGTGAAGACCCCTATGTAGTGATAATGCCACACCTCCATGACTCAGCCCCACACACCCAGGAGCGTGCTTTAGTAATCCTTTAGGCATTTCTTAACTCTGTGAAGTGGGTACTTCAGGGTTAACTGTCACAATCCACCTCTTGTACATTTCACACCCAAACACATCTGTTTAAACCATAATTAATCTCCAAATAAAAATAATAATAAATTCATAATGCCACTAATGTAATACAGCTTTCCTGAGTATATCCAGAAATGGGATAATCTCTTCTCCAAATTCTCAACAGTTCCAGCATTTTCCAGAAGTCCAAACATAAGCCTTTTTTGAGTCTCAAGGAAAATTCTTAGCTCTGAACCTATATTTTTAAAAAAGTTACATAATCCCAACATCCAAAGTAAATATTCCCATTCTAAGTGGGAGAATAGAGGATAGAAAAGAATCAGATCAAAGCAAGCCTGGAACCTAGCAGGGCAAGCGTTAAGCCCTGTGGCTTCATGCCTGGCTTCTGAGAGCTGGCAGCCCCACCCTGTGCCCTGCTGTTTGCAGCCCGCGTGTCCTCCCCCGGGCTGGCTGCACACACTGCTTGCAGTTTTCCTCAGCAGACTTACTATACTCCTGACATCTCCAATTTTCTAGGGTCCCCGCTTCATCCTTGGCTTCACTCTCACAGCTTCCTCTTTGGGGTTCTTTGCCTGGTCCCCTATGCCTTCCTTTGAAATCTGAGGGGAAGTTCCCCAACTCCCCACTGTTACATTCTGGGTGCTGGTAAAACTAGCATCATGAAGATGACACCAAGGTCTGCTGCGGTAGAAGCAGTAACCAGTTTCTTTTGGGCCATGGCTGCATCTCATTTCCCAGGACAAAGGGCTCTTCATTCTGTACCCCAGCAGGGGATCAGATACTCAAGGCCAAGGCTCCTTAGAATGTGAGTTGACAGATAAGAGGGACCATATATAATATCCAAGGCCACACCTCCATGATCCACCCATACATCCAGGACCATGCTTTACCATTCTGCTAGACATTGTCCAGTGATGACATATCAGGATTAATAGTCACAACCTCAAGCAATTTGAAATCAGATCTTTTGGAGATAGTGCTATACATGTTTGCCATCTCAGTAAACACAATGGATATAGATATGTTTATATATAGGAATCAGGAATGCCATAGATATAGTATGCAGTCTGTGTTCTGGGATCTTTTTGTCATTATAATCATCTTTTGATAATAATAAGTAAAGCTCCAAACATCATTTTTAATAGTGGCAAAATTATTCCTTTCTTTTTAGGTACCATTACTTATTGAGATTTGTATTAAACAAATCAGGTTGCATATTTTTTCCTACCACTGACAATGCCAAGGTTAACATCGTGGACACAGGCATTTTCCTGTGCTCTTGTTGTTACCAGGTACCAAGGTGTAGGATCACTGAGTCACGGGCCCAGGTGCTTTTACATTTTGGTGGAGCTGCCAGGCATGTTGGCTAGGCCATGCTAGTTTAGTCCCACCAGTGCTTAACAAACTGCTTTCTCCTCACCCCACTGGATTTTATCCAGTTTGGTCAATCTGAAGGGCAGAAAAAGGCTTCCAGTTTTTATTAAAATATCTCTGCTTGGGCTGGCAGCACAAGGTCCTGGGTTTGATTTCTGGTAGCTCCCCCAAATATCTTTGCTAGTGAGATTGGATGTCTTTTGACATGACTTTGTGGTTCTTCCTGTGTGATTTGTGATCGATTGACTGATTGTGGTACTGGAGATTGAACCAAGGGCTTTTGCACTGAGCAGCACCCTCTGCCCTTCATTACTTATTTTGTGACAGGGTTTCCTAAGTCACTAAGTTGCCCGGACAGGGTTCAAATTTGCTGTGTTCTACCTCATGTTTTATGTTCTTAGTTCACTTTTTAATCCCCCTCCCCTTTTTTTTTAGATAGGAGAAATGAAAGCAGAGATCACTAAACTACATAAAAAACTGTTTGAACAAGAGAAGAAGTTGGAAAACACTGTGAAGCTTTTGCAGCAGAGCAAGCACCAGGAAAAAGTCATCTTTGACCAGTGTAAGTAGGTGCCTGGGAGGTGTCTGCTGCGTCTGCTGCTTCTCGCCTCTGGGGGCTGAAGGGCCGGCCCTTACTTACCCTCTGGGTTCAGAGCCTTGGTGATCACGCATCCTGTTTGTGGGTTTCTTTTCGTATCTCATCCTTTCTGCACGGCACAGGCCTGTCTTCTCTGACTATACCCAGAGGAACAGCTCATTGCCACAGACCGTCCTCTTGCTGGGGGAGAGGTGTGTGCTTCACAGGAGCACAAAGTGGGAGTGGCGTGGTTGTCACTCTGGTCTGGGAGGTGAGCGTCCTGGGTGAGTCTGAAAGGAGGAGTAGGTGTTGTCAGGCCGGGAAAGGCAGGGTTAGAGACAGGAAATTGAGTTTTGTCCCTGGGACTGTAGTAAAGTGGAAGTTGCCTGTGGGCAGCTGAGAGGGTGGGGCAGGGGCCAGGGACTGGGGACTGTGTTACAAAAGGCCTCCTGTGGCTGGCTCAGGTGGCTCTTAACTAGACTCGGGGATCCACCTGTCACATCTGTGTGTGATAAAGGCTCACCATGGCTGTTCCACCATTGAGTAGGAAGCACAGGCAGAGGCCATGGCATCCAAATCGATGTGGCTTCCGGGAATCCAGAAGGCAGATGCAGAAGCTCACAGTTGGAGAAGCTAAGCCCTCTGTGAGGTCAGGCCTAGCTCTGGTCTGCTGCTTCAGAGTGTGTGTGTGGGAGCAGGCCCTCAGCGCCCCCAGCCTCTGTGTTCAGTGCCGCTAGGCTCATCGCCCTTCCTGCCCCATCTGCGTTGCAGTCTGTCCTGGGAGACCCACTGACTGGGGCACTGCTTCTCTGAGGTGCCAGCAGCCTTGTGCTGCTCTTTTTTTCCAACTTCAGAAGTCTGGAGTATTTCTTAGAGATGCAGGAAATCACTCACTGCAAAGTAAGGTCTTCTCCTTAGTGAACCCCTCCCCAGGAATCTTCTGAAAACAGACCTCTGAGACTGGCTGAGTTTGAACTGTTAGCGAGAGAAACTGAGTCATGAACAGGCCTGGACACCTGTCCTGCACCCCATGCCAGGCCTGAGGACAGAGATGAGTGAGGAGCCTGGGCTTTACTGAGGATTATCAAGGCACAAAGATTTGCTATAGGGTTAAGTACATCCTGGGAAGCCTAAGAGGGATTCCAGGTTCTGCTTAAGGCTCTGGCTCAAGACTGATTGGGTCTTGAAGGCTAGGTAGGAGTCATTCAGATAGCAGAGGGGCAGGAAGCGATCCTGCAGAGGAAAACCTTGTGGCTTCCCACTTTGGAAGCACCAGAGTGGTGAGTATTCTCGGCATGCTTAGGCCATGCCAGGGACCAGGTTACCTGGAGCCTGTGGGCTGGACTTGAGCAGCAGCAAGGACATGTGTGGCTCATCTGTGTGTTAGGGGTCCGTGACTGAGCATGAAGGCCAACAAGAGACCTGTGGCCTGGGACTGGGACAGTCCTGCAGGCAGGCAGCCAGAAGGGCCAGGCAGGCAGAGGGGGAGAGGACGATTTCAAAGGATGGCGAGGAGGTCCTCTCAGTATGGAGGGGTAGATGTCATGGTCTTCTGACGAGGAGTTCATGTCACTTGAGAGAAGAGGAAGATGGGGGATGGGGCCAGTGCCCACTGTGGTTGGCTGAGGTAGCCTTGGGGCACTTGGGTGAGACAGGGCAACAGGAGGGAAGTGATGCTTTATAGAGCTCCTGGTCCTGGAAAGCAGACCTTGCTTCTGCTCAGCAGCCCAGCCCAAGCAGCCTCAGGGTGTAAAGCTACCAAGAGCCTTGTCTTTGGAAAAGGATGTTGTGGAAGCAGGCACAATTTAGTTCGTGCAGGTCATTACTGTAGCAGAACAGAGGATGGGCCCTTGCGGTGTCCTGCATCCTTGGGTAACGAGGAGTCAGGAATGAACGCAGTTCAGAGCTCTGTTCTCCTGTGTGACCTGGATCAGGTGGCTTTGACTTTGGGCTTCAAGTTCTTCATCTCTAACCAGAGACAGTACTTCTGAAGGACAGAGGCCTGCCACACAGCCTGGGGTCTACTCCAGCTGTGTAGAAAGCACCTCATTTTTTAGCACAGGTCAAGAGCATAGCAGAATTTTGGAAGATAGATGCTAGATCTCTCTGCTTTCTTTCCGTCTGGACAGAAAACTGCATACAGAGATGGTAAATGATTCAAAGTAAGAACCCCCAAGCATCTGGTAGAATTTCCCATCTCTGTCTCCAGGGCCTGACCTGCAGCTGGCTTGACTGAGGGAGACGTGAGAGGCTCTCCCAGGCCTGTCCTCCTCCTGCGTGGGCTCTCCAGCCCCTCTCAGCCTCCCAGGGCGGCTCTGACCCTCACATGACTGAGTGAAGGTGGCATTCCTGTTTCCTCCTTCTCATTCCCCACACAGTGATGGAGATGAGTGAGGGCAGGGATGCTTGGACTGGGCTGACTATCTACCTCTCTCCAGAGTCTATAGAGAGTAGGGAAAGGGGGTCACTAAGGAGGAAATCGTGCTTTGCAATCATTGATTTCCTGTGCCTCTGAGAAAGACCCTAGAAATGCTGGGCCAGGAAGAAAGGGCAACAGTGTCACCCTCTCTGGTGGTGGACCTGGATCCACTGGCTTCACTCCTGCACCTCAGGTCCTCGTTCGCCAAGTGACAGCAGTGACCTGTCCCATGGGGTGGGGGCTTTCAGGGGTATTGGCCTGTGGCCAGGTGGGTGACTCAGGTGGCATCTTCCTTGCAGGCTTCTTCCAAGGAAGGTGGAGCCTTGGATGGAGTTGGGCAGCTCTGGGTGTGAGCCTTCTCTGCACTAGGGCTACTCTCGATTGGAACGTGTTCTTTGCTGTCCTGTCCCTCTATCTCATCGCAGTGGGGACTTCTGTGCTTTAGAACATGAGCGGTGCTGTTGAGATGTAAGGGCCACTTCAGGACCTGGGCCAGGTGACCCTTGGCTCTAACAGTAAATTTTATTCTCTGGGTACATTCGGTACTGTTTCAGGAGTATTTTTAACCTCCTTACTTTGGCACTTAATCTCACTTGCACAATGTTTCCGTTGTTTGAGGCACAGTGTTTGTGCTTCATGCCCACCCTTCTCCACTTGCACACTGTACATCCAGGATAAGCACACTAACTTCCACTCCGCACCCCGAGGTGAGAATGGAGACCCAGAGACACAGGGCTCTTCTGAAGTTCCTTTTGCTCAGTTAAAAACAAAGCCCAGCTGCCCGTCCCTCTTCTCTGGTGTCACAGATTGCAAATACATTTTGTTACCTCCATGTGGAAATTTTTGCAAAAAAAGAAAATGTCTATTTTCAAGGCCACCACAGGGCCTCTGTTCTGAATGATACTGGAGAGCTGGGCTGTGTGTGTTGGGGTGAGTTCTCTTCCTCACGCACCTCTGACCAAAGGCCCCTACTCAGGAAGTGAGCTGAGTTCCTGCCATTGCCACACTTGTCAGAACAGGTTCAAGGTCAGCCCCATCCCCTTGAGCAGTGTCCTTCCTGCCGCTGCTGTATTTGTGTTAAGTCAAGAAGAGGTTGAGGGAGGCAGCAGCCTTTCCTCAGGACTCCCTGGGAGGCAGGTGCTCCTACTGCACTCCCCGAGTTCTGCAGCCTGCACAGCTCCCAGCTTGGGTGTCAGTCAGCAGCATCCCTGCCACCAGCAGCCTACTCCTGTTCCTGCAGGGTGCACCTGGCCTTGGGGAAGCACACTGGACTGAGGCAGGCAGAAGAGACAGAAATGCCCAGGGTTGCTTTCCCCAGGCCCGGAGGAGCTGGCTCTAAGAGCCTCTGGGTCAAACATGGCTCCACACAAGTGTTTGCCTCCCATAGTGCTACTGCGTGCTGACAGGGCAGGCCTGTCTGCTGTCTGTGCCTCACAGAGGTGAGTTTGGGGTCTCTGGGCAGCCACTGGAGATACAGGGCCTTGGTGTTTTGCTCTATGAAGCAGCATAGCCTGCTCTGCCTTCCGTGTCCCTGAGAGGCTATGTCTTAGTGAGGATTTGAGGTGTTTGTGGTCCACCCTTCTGGATAGAGTCTTGGCCATGGGGCACATGATGGCACAGGCAGGGCCCTGAGTGCTTCTGTCTGGCCCTGTGTTCAGGGCTGTCCATGCGACTGACCCTCCTGCTGGGGGCTCTTCCTCCCTGTGCTTGGCTGTCACCTGACCTCGGTGCCTCATCGTTCGCCTTGTGCTTTCTCCACAGTGGTCATCACCCACAAAGTCCTGCGGAAGGCCCGAGGAAACCTGGAGGTAATGGCCCTTTGAGTTTCTGTCCCTTCCAGGTGGGTAGGGGGTTCCAGGGCCAGAATGGCTTCCTTTGAAAGCATTGAAGTTGAAGGCAGAACCAGTGGACATGTCCTTCAAACACAGCTGTGTTTTTCTCCCAGCAGAAGATGAAAAGTTTCATTTTTTAAAATTAATTTTCTTGGCGCTCTTGATACATACAGTGATCACATCCCTCACGGGGAGTTTGTCCCTGTACGTAGTACCTCTGCACTCTTTTTCTCCATTCCCCTCCCCTCCCTTCAACCCTTCTTCCCCTCTCCATTTACAGAGCTTTAATTTCCACTTTTTTCTTCTATTCTCCTCCGCTTTTTTATTCCTTTTCCCTCCTTTGCCTTTCCCCTGCTCCCATTTTATCATGCCTGTCACAGTGGCTGTTCTGATTTTTAGATTTGTGTTTACCAGTGAGAAGCACAGCAAACAGTGGTTGGCACATAGTAGGCATTTGTTAAGTCTTCCCCCAGCGAACAAGCACTCTGTGATCTCATTGTCATTGTGTTTTGCAAACATTTACTGATGAGACTGTATCTTTGAAAACACTCTCAGAATAACATCTTGTCTTTAACTGTCAGGGATCTCACTTCAGAAAGCCTCCACTGACCTAAAATTCTCCTTTCTTTCCCTCATTTTTCCTAGCTCAGGCCCGGGAGGGTCCACCTGGGGGCTTCCAGTCCCAGCAGACCAGGCTCCTGAGGACAACTGCCAGCCAATAAAGCTTATGGCTCCAAGATCACGCTGTGTCTGTTTCCCTTGCGGCTCCTGGCGGTGGACGAAGGACTTAGCCCCAGACATCTGTCCTTCCCTCAGTGTTTCCTCTGGAGTTAGCTCAAGGGCCGTGGGGTTGTCCCCAGGGTTCAGAAGCTCTGGAACGAGCCATTAGGAAGCCCTTGCACTCTGGGTTGCCGTGCTGGGTCTGGGCCAGGAGTAGGGGGCTGAGGCTGTGCTGGTTGGCAGCTTTGCAAGCTCCCCCGGGTTTGCCTTGCTCTTGGCCAGCACCGCAGTTGGATGGGCTCCGTGCAGCCTGGCCCTGGGCACTGAGCCTGTGCCCAGTTGTAGGTGGGGCTAGGTCTTAGCCTTTGCACTGTCCAGTGGTCATAACAGCTGTCCCCGCAGCTGTCTGCACTGTTGCTGATGTACTTGCTGCAGCCCCATCATCGGCTTTCATGCCTGGTTATCCTTCTTCTGTGGTCCAGGCTTCACCATGTCCCTGAGAAGCAAGCAAAGCAGGGCACAGCCCTATTCACAGATGGGTCTCGAGTCTGGTCCTGGGCGTGAAGCACCCCTGAGAGGCAGCAGCAACCTGGGGCTCCCCAGCCACGCTTGGACATGCTGTATCATGTGGCCTGGCTCTCCTGCCTCACAGCCCCAAGCCCATTGCCAGATCTCCAAGAGCAGGTGCCGGCCAGTGGATGGGCCTTGGCTGAGGCACTCACAGATCCTGACTCAGTCTCCCTCTCTGTCCCTGTTCCTTTCATTATTCTGGGGACCTGTGCATCTGTGTGGATGAGCCCTCCATTCGCCTTCCTCTGCATGCTGATACTCTGCCTGTGGCGCAGCCTCCCAGTCTGCTTGCTGCCTCAGTGCCTCTCCTTTGCTTCCTCAGAGAGTCTCATCTCTGGCCGCCTACCCTTTCTCCGGGGCCTAAGCACCTTTCTCGTCTTTGGGCTGGGCTCAGCTCCCACGCCAGCCCTGCAGCAGCCAAATTGCTGAGCAAAATCCTGCACCTGCTCAGGGGCAGCCCATTTCCCCACAGCGATGCTATCCTTGACCCTCCAGCCCACATGTGGCCTCTGGCAGGGTTTACAAGGACCCCCAGTGTGTCCCTCTGGCTCCTTTCTCATCTTGTGTCCTCACACTCCAGCTGGCTTCAGCTAAACTGAATTGTCGCCAGCTCAGACAGGGCCTTGCCATCCTTCCCAGTCTTGGCAGGATGCGCCATCTTAGAAATACTCCCCCTGCCCTTCCTTCTTCTAGCTGTCTTGGAATGGTTCTTCCGAAGTCTCCCCTGCCCTTGGGATGCTGACTCACATGCCCCTGCCATCCGTGCCTGCCACTCCTTGTGTGTGTGCGTCTCCAAACTCTTGGAAGTGTCTTGTGTTTCCGCTGAGTGCAACCCCAGGCATTCAGTACCCAGCTGAGCACACAAGACCGGGCTCTGGGGGAGACTTGATCACAGGAGGCACTGCCTTCACATTTTTCAGTCCATGTGACTCACGGGCATCCATGTCATCACCTCGCTGGAGCCCCAGAACCCTAGGAGGGTTGTGGAGGTCAGCAGGATCTCTGTCTGTATAGAAGGGCCAAGGCCTTAGGTTTCAGTGGTGGAGCTGGGCCTCCATCCGTTCTGTCCTTCTAAACCATAGAGTTGCTGCCTGCAGCTGCCAGATGTGACAATCTGAAGTGACATCTGCTCAGCTGGAGACAGAGTGAGCAGAATGCTGGGGAGTCAGGACAGGTGCATCCCAAGCACCCTGTCCCTCACTTCCATCCATTCAGTGAGGAGCTGGGCAGGTATCAGGTCGCTGTCTGCTTGGCTTCCTGTCACCTGCTTTCTTCTTGAGCAGCTGCATCTCATTTTCGTACTTGCCCACAAAACTCAGCTTCAGGCATGATGTCACATGTGGAATTCCCTTTCTGGAAGTCATGTCATGGACCGCCTGAGAGGAAGCAGAGTCTGCTGAGAAGTCCAAATTCCAGTCCTGGGTCTCCTGTTTCTGTCCTCATTCTCTACATCTGGTAAATGGGAATCACCCTTTTGCCTGATCCTGTGAGCTTCAACATCTGGAGGAAGCTGAACTAGAAAACTTTGTGAAAATCTGTGACTCGTCTTCACTGTCTTTGGGGCTGGCCCTGGGCATGTTTTTGTAATGTTTTTGGAGTCGCCATGTCAGGTGGACACAAACACGTGTTGCATATGGTGTGTGTGGCATGCGTGCTGTGTGGGCCGTTCACATGATGAATAATGCTCAGGCTGAAGTCAGACCTGATTCAGCTGTACCTACAGGGCAACGGTGCTGCCTGCTTTGTACGTGATAAGGGTGCAGCACTTGGAGCTGTACATGCCAAGGGCTGGGGGGTGGTGAGGGAGGAGCCCCTGGTATACCCAGGGCAGTTGGGTTGCTAAAGCCAGGCTTGTTGGGGAGCCCAGCTGGCAGTTCATTTCAGGTTGGCCACAGCTTTCCTGGAACACAGTAATCCAAAACAAATACATTTTTATCCTTCATTTTACAACATTCTCAACCTTGGTCATGTGAAGGCCCTCCTTCTGGGAGGTGGAGGAGCAGCCTGGTTTGTTTGAGCTGGATCAGAGCCAAGAACAAACTGCAAATAAGGACAATTTGGGGAAAGCTCCATTGTCCCTGGTGAGTTAATTTTACCAGCGGCTGAATTCAGGAGGCTCTGAATCAGAAAATGTGTCAATTTCTCGTCAGTGAAATTAATCACCACGTGTGCCTGATTGGCTACACCTGAGAGAAGCAGCTGCAGCAGCCCTAGATGTGGAGAGAGAGTAAGGGGAAAGGGAGGGCACCGGGCCTCTGCTCGCCCACGTGGGGAGTGGGGCCTCAGTCCACCAGCTGCCGTGAGGTGGAAGATGAAACCTGTGACGCTCTGGCGGCACCCACCTGGATCCCAGTAACCCCAGCCTGCATCTTGCATCACTTCATGAATCTTAACGCATTACTCTTTTCATAAATGAGCAAATTAAGTGGCAGAGGCAGGATTTGAACCTGAGCCTGTCAGAGCCTGTTGGCTGGATTGTGCTGACCCCATGTCACCCACTCCACCCCAGCACTGTGTAAAAGACTGCAGCCTTTCTCTCCTGCACGACAGGCCTGAGTCCTCACCCTGCCTCTCTGATATCTGGTTTCCGAGTGACCAGAGCAGGGGCCTGGAGACCCGCAATTGAATTCCTACACATAGAAGCCTGAGAACTGCTTGCCTGTAAATGGCCCGTGGAAGGGGAAGAGTAATCTTGTTAATAAGTTCTCGGCTTCGTGGAAGCAGAGAAACCTGCCTGGGGGAGCCCAGCTCTGCCAAATTGCCTCTTCAATCTTGGCTGTATTTTAAGTCTAACTCAAAAATTCAATTATCAAAATTACTCATCCCGTCTCCTGAGAAAGCCCCGGCTCTGCCTCAGGGGCCAGATGTGTGCGTCTTGCGTTGGGTACCAGGTGGGAGGCTGTGGGCAGATCCAGAGCCCCAGGGCAAGCCTCAGGGGGCCCCCAAAAACCCAAGCCTCAGTTTGTTCATCTGCAAGATTATGAGATGTGGAAAGATAAAATGACCGAGAGGCGCACACTGTACCAGTGTTGCAGGTTTGTCCATTCCTGGTGACAGTTCTGCCTCCAGCAAAATACGCAGGGAGCACCTCACCCCCTTTCTCCCTCACCTGTATTCTGTGGGCTCTCA
This sequence comes from Cavia porcellus, assembly GCF_034190915.1. Lineage (NCBI taxonomy): Eukaryota > Metazoa > Chordata > Mammalia > Rodentia > Caviidae > Cavia > Cavia porcellus. Next base: position 167,805,474 of record NW_026947484.1, read on the forward strand.
GGCCACTGTAAGCCCTTGGTCTCCCAGAGTCATGGCTCCATCCAAGTGACCGTCAGCTCTCGCACCTGGACCACTCAATGGCCTACGGCACCCCTGCCCCACGCCACAGCAAGAGTGAGCGTGCAAGTAAAGGCCATTGTATTAGTCTCGAAGTTTACAGTGTGCAATGCTGTGTTAGCTTTCTGGTTGCTGGTTAGCTGGTTCCAAGGCAGAAACGTGGGAGAGCAAAGATGCTTAGTTGATGGTGGCCAGGAAACATCATGGAAATTGTGCCAGAGAGAAAGGTATGAGGGACCAAATATAGATCCAAAGGTCACATCTCCACAACCGCTCTCAAACACATCCAGAAATATGCTTCACCAGTTTTCACCCTAAATTGGGGTAGCTCCCAAGCAATCAAAATAGCAGTTTTAACAGACACAGATGCTTCCCATCATATGTTGTGTGGTACATGTTCTCTGTTTCCAGCTGTTGTTCTCAGTTCCCATGTTGCAACCTCCTAGGGCTTCCCTTTTCAGCTGCAGGGCCTTTGCACATACTGCCCCTGACTTCTCTTGCTAGTGGACTCCTGCCCATGTCCCAGAGCCCAGCCATCAATCACTAATCAGGAGGAACCGTCAGAAGTTATACCAACAGTACATCCATTTGGTCACTGCTGGTGCTGGACTGTGCATTTGAGGATGAAGTTTTGTGCCTCTTCCTGCCATTGGTCATGAGGACATAGGCCCAGTAAAATATGTTCACCCTTCAGTCCCAGTGCCTGGGCTAAGACAAGCAGATGTATTCACTTCCCAGCATCCCCAAGGCTGCTTCCAGCTCCTGGAAGAGCTCAATCTGGTGAGTGGAATGGACAAATAATCCCACTAGTGGGGAATGCGAGTCTGTTGAGTGGGCAGTTAGGAAATGTCATCATGTGGATTCCTCCCAACAGTTACTTGCTTTTTTTAAGATGAAGGACCGGAGCACAGAGAGACCTGTTCCATGTCACATAGTAACTGGGGAGCTGAGTTCAAACAGCAGGCATCACCCATCCCTTGCACACACACATGTACATACATGTGCACACAACCCCTCCCCACACACACACCTCAGCAGGACACATGCTTGGGGCTGGGGCTAGGGCTGGGCTGTGTGCAGTGTACAGCCAGGCCGGCAGAGTCTGCCCCAGCTTATTGCTGGCTCTGAAGGTGCTCACCAGTGATCCTGAGCCAGCCCTGCCTGTGGTTGGCCAAGGATGCCTGGGCTCCACTCTCTGGGCCTCAGGCTCCATCCTCACAGGAGGTGGAATTGGAGTCACTTGTAACTCTTGGTCCTCACAGCGTCCCCCTGTCCCTGTCTGCAGTGTCCATATTGGCCCCAACTTTGGCCTGATGCAGAGTGGTGCTAAGTGCAGGAGCCCCTCCTGTGGGCCACCGTGGTCCCTACCACTTTGTCACTCCCCTCTCAAATGTTGCTGTCACATCCATCAGTGGGCACTCATGCAAGAGCCTAATTACATGTTTGCAGGCTTAAAAGAGCCTCTGTTTGTATTAATGCCACTTTCTCCTTCCAAGTTGAACAGTGTGTAGTCCCAGCTTGGTTTTGGTGGAGTGGCACACAGGATCGTGAGAAGATGGGTTCATTCTGGCCTCAGCTGAAATGACAGTGGGTTTGAGACCAAAGACATGGGTGGGCCCGTAAGATTCCTTCAGGATATCAGTTGATAGCTTGGAGCCTCAGTGGAAGGCATGTGGGAGAAAGAGGTTTGGGAGGGAGGATAGATATTTGAGGTTTGGAGGGAGGATAAGGAATTTGGAGACAATTGATTTTATTTAATTCAAATTCATTTTGTAACACTTCCCTTTGTCCTGAACTGCCTGACCCAGAATGTGCTTGGTGCCCAGAGAAGAGACTCTAAGTGGCCTTAGAGGTGGACAGGGAAGGTTTCCTGCAGTGACTCAGGTGAGGGTATTTGTGGGGTGGGATGGTTGGTGAGACGGGGCATAAGGCAGGGGAAATGGGTAAAGAGGTGTGCGTGAGCCTGGAGGAGCTTTGAGTCCAGTTGGGGAGCAGCAGGGAAGAGCCCAGAGGGGTGTGAGTCTGGACAAGGTACGCCAGAGGCTGCTGAGGTTTGGACCAATGTGTCTTTACCTGGGCAGGGCCAGAGACACCTACGAGGAGGCGGGGCCTGAGTGTCTGTGCAGACCTTGCCCTGGGACAGGGCAAGGGGCAGGAGAAGACTTTCTGTTCATGGGGAGAGGGCATTGCAGGGTCTGCTTAATGCCAACTGCATCCATCCTGGCAAGCAAAATGTGTCAGATGGGGACAAGAGAGGGAGCTTGGGGAGGGTCTCCTATTCAAAGGGTGGGTGGTAGGGAAGTGTGGCCAGTATGTCCATAGTGAGGGTAGACACAAAGACCTCAGCCCTTGTGCCCTTTTTGGAGGATTGCTGGGGAGTCAGGTGACAGGTCAGTAAGATGAGGATGAAAGAGCTGGGTGGGAAGCCTGCAGGGTGTGGTGAAGTGCTATATTGTTTCCGAGGTCTCCAAGGTGGGCAAGACCAGGACAATAAGGTTACAAAGCCCACTTTGGTGGCTCACTGTGGCCCCAAAATGTGACAGCGAGAGAGTGCCAAGCCTCTTCCCAAGCCAGTGGGGACAGCTTGGAGTGGCTGCCAGGGGACTCCTGTTTGGGTGCTGTCTCTGGGCTCCACCCCAGAGTGGGCGGGTGACTGGCTACTGAGAGGCTCTGGAGACAGGACGGTGTCCAAGCAGGTGCCAGACAGGCTGTTTCTGCCCCACAGGGTCCCAGCTGTCTGCCCTCTGGGAGAGACCTGAACGCTGCCAGCCTCCATTTCTACACTTTCCTGAGGGAGTAGTGACGCTACCCTTCTGCCTGATTCTCCCATCCCTCAGGAGCTCCCTCATCCCCATGGATGCCCTCCTGGCCTCTCCCTCCCTTTCACTGGCCCTGTGGGCTCTGTTTCCTTTCTTAAACTCTTTCTCCTGTCCTCTTTGTCCCCAGGCCCTCTTCACAGTCATTGTTGCTCTGGCCTGAATGAGGGCAGCAGCCTCCCCTGTGGCCTCCCTGCCTCCCCTCCCTGCAGCTCTGTGCATGGCCAGATGTATTTGTACCTGGACAGCCCAGCTCTGTCACTTCCCTGCCTGTGAAGCCTCCCATGACTGCACCACCTTTCCTCTTTGGCATCTTGGCCCTCTGATGACTGGCTGGGACTTCACCTCTTATCAACCTGGGCTTTGATTGTGTCCCCAGCCCCCAGCTGTGAGATGCCACTCTTGCCACAAACCTCATAGGCAATGCTCCTCAAAGGCGCCTCCTCCTACAGTTTTGGGCTTTGCACACATGCCTCCTGGTCTAAAATGCCTGACTTTCACCTACCCTGCAAGACCCATGCAGGCGCCAGCTCTTGCCTCTCGCCTCTCTTCAACTTAAGATCACCCCTATTTGAAGTGGGCATGATCTTATTTTTCCATGGTACCAGAAGACATACTTAGGGTTTTAATTGTCTACAAACAGGAAGTTAACTGAGACCAAAGAAGAAGGAATATAAAATGTTGATGTTACCTTGGGTGCATTAATATCAGTACAGAGTCCAAATCAGAGAAGTGGATCATCTCGTTATGTCCGTGACCTGCCAGACTGCTCTGGGAGCAGTGTGGTTATCTCCTATGATTTACTTTAGGTGAATTGTTTACATTTGTCATGGTTCATTCAAACTACCTAAATTAGCAATATACATGTAGTGCCTGCTCAAAGTTTTTAGGAGGAAAGGTTTATTTCAGCTCACAGTTTATAGAGGTTTCAGTCCACAGTTAGCTGGTTCCAAGGTAGAATGGCAGAGGGGCAGCACAGAGGAGAAACAGTCCATGGCAGGGCAGGCAGAAGGCAGTTGGAAAGCAGGAAGCCCCCTTTCCCTTTTATCCTATCTAGGTTACTAGCCTGGGTGGTGCTAACTGCACCCAGGATGGACCTTTCCATTATCCAAACCCATAACTGTGATAAACCAATTTGTGGACTAATCTAGTATCACACACCTTTAATCCTAGAATCATACACCCTAGATCCAGCCACCTCTGAAAAGCTCCAACTATGAAAGCATAGGGTTCTGCAGGACTTCAAGTATTATTATGACCTTTTAATAGATGAAGAAGGACTCACAATTTATTGGAATTAAAATCTTACCCATGGCAGGCAGAACAATTGCTCCCAAAGATGTCCCAGGATACTCTAATCCCTGGATCCTGGGAAGTTTAATCACTTCTGTAAACTCCTTTAGCAAAAAAGGAATTTAGAGAGATGATTAAAATTATAGACATTGAGATGAGGATTTTTTTCCCCTGGATTATTCAGTTGGGTTCATTCTAATCACAGAGTTTTAAAAAGAGGACAACCTTTTCCCAGCTGTGAATCAAGAGGGATGTGAGTACCACAAATGGTCAGAGAATGGCTGGCTTTCAAGAGGGAAGGAGGGGCCACAAGTCAAGAAGTTCAGGTGACCTTGAGAAGCTGGAGGTCTAGAAAGATGCTTGGTGGAGACTTCAGAATAGCACAGCTCTGCTGCTTTTTGACTTTAGCCCAGGGAGACCCACAACACATTCCTGCCTGTCAAACTGTAAGAAAATAATCTTCTGTTGTCCTTAGTCAACAAGTTTGTGCTAATTTGCTATGGCAGCAATAGAAAACTAATATATTGTCTTACCTAGTCAGTATAAATACAATCATATAAATGTAAAGATTGCATGTCAGATGCTTGTAGTAGTGTAATTTCTTGATGACAGGGACCATTGAATAGATTGCCTCGGGGGCAGTGAGCTTCCCATTCCTTGAGGTTGTGGAAGCCGCAGAGGGGACTCCGGCCAGATAGGCAGGTGCTGGCATGAGCAGCCTTAGTGACCCCTCCTGAGAGCCTCCAAGGATTATAAGCAGAAGCTACACGCTCAGGGCTGAACGGGATGGAGTTTTCCCTGCCATCTGGGAGTCCTTGCTGTCACCACCCACAGTGTCCTCGCTTTAGGCGACATATTATATATGGTTACAGGACTCCATTACTTCATAACGCTTTGTGTAATGCATTGAAGGAGTTATTGAAATGTGTAATTACAGTGTGCATTGTAATATAAAACAAGTCTATTATATTCATTTGATGGAACTGTGCTCCATAATGTCTATTCTAATATAAAAGATTCTGTCATTAGAGTGTTATATTGTGTGATGATAATTGTCTGTCTACAGACCTTGTCTCCCTGTTCTCACCCGGTTGGTTCCCACATTCCCTGTAATGTTCCAGGCACTGGGGAACAGGAGCACTCAAGTTTCCCAGGTAGCAAGGCACTTTGGGGCTGGTCATTCCAGCCTGTCTGCCACCCTTAAACCGAGAGGGATAGGCCATCTGCCTGAGGCCCAGAGTTGGTATACCCCACCCCCCAGGATGCAGCTAGCATCCTGCCCAGAGGTTCCCAAGCATCTTTGAGTATTTGAAACCTTGGTTCAAAAGGAATCTCAAGGCAGACAAAGGAATCAACTCTAAGGGAAGCCAAGCTGGACTATCCAGGTGCTGTCCACTCTGGAGCCAGCTACTCCTCTATTTTCACTCTTAGGTCTCTTCACAGAGCACTATAGCTGCAAGCGAGACCCTTTGAAAACCAGTTGGCCAAAGCCTCTTTGGCCAGATGGAAGAGACCCTGAGTCTCTGCAGGGGTCCAGGGCTTGCTTGGCTGAGATCCCATCCCGTGTTTTGGGCAGAGGTGGGGTCAGAACTCACATGCCCTGGGCCTGCCTGTTTCCCTAGTGGTCAGTTTGAAAGCTGCTAGAGACCTATTAATCACAGAACCAGAGGGAACCCTGGAGACAGAGGCATGCCAGGTCTGTGGTGAGCACAGGAGTCTGCATGTTTCCACAGGAGGCTTTGAGAAGCCTGTGGTTCAGAACCTGTTTTTTCTGTTCACACTTCAGGTGTGGTTCCGCTGTGAAACTCCCCGCCCTGCCCTTGGTCAGGACAGTGTTCCTATCCTGCTGGGTGCCAGGTGTGCTCCGGGCCCTTGGGACATATCAGTGGGAAGACAAAAACCATGCTCAGTGCTGAGAGAGGACGGCAAACCCAAAAGGGTCCACTCTGCTCCAGGGGGACCTGAGAGAGCAAAAAGGACCAGAGAGCAGAGCCTAGGGTGGGGGAAGGACTGAGTGTGTCTTGTGCAGAGGGACAGCTGCTCAGCAGTGACCATCGAGCTGATGGTCCCTTACGAGGCCTTTGGTCATGGCTGAGTAGGATGTGCTGGCCTTGGAGGGGCTGGAGTAAAGGAGTGTGAGCTCTACTGACTCAGATTTATGCATCTCTTGGTCCCTGACAGAAGGCTGTAGCACACCGACCTAAGAAAGGCTGCCTTCCAGGCTCCTGGTATCCAGACTAACTCTCTGGCTTCCATGTATAGCCAAGGTGCAGCCAGCCAGGAGAAGGGTGGAGAAGAGGGAATCCCTTGGTGATCTCCTCACACTGCATCGTAACAAAATCTGTCCTATTGTCATTGTTATCATCATTGTGCAAAAGATCACAGTTGCCTGAGACCCTTGTTTCTTACTGTTAAATCTTTCAAAAGTCTGGTGTATTAAGCCACATTTTTCTCATTTTATTCATTTAAGTACTGCTCAGAGGTCACACAGCAGGACTCAAGCCAAGTACTTGTCCTTGTTTCTTGATGAAACAAGGGGCAGTCACCTTCAGTCTTGTTGATTCTAGCAGGAAGAAAACCTAAGTCCCCATCAGATGCTATTTTATATTGTGAGCTAGACAGAGTCGAAGTCAGTTATGACATCTTCAGAGCATTCGTCTCTTCCCATTGGAGTTGCCAAAGCAATCTCCCCTCCTCTTAGCTGAGGGGGAAATGATAATGGTGGCTTTCAAAAAGCTCACAATGAAGGATTGAAAGTTATGCCAATACTTCCTTTGCCAGAATCTATGAAGTAGCATGTTGGGAACAGAGAAGGGGAAAATGCTGCCCTCCTGTCAATGGTCTGTGAAGCTGCCCTGCTTGGGCTGGGGTTTCATGGTCCCCCTGCCTTCCTCTAGCAGCTCGAGGTACACAATGGTCAGCTCTAGGTCTGGGCTGCTCTGAGACCTACCCTGTCTCCACTTTGGAAGTTCTTTCTGCTCTCTTCTTCGCCAGTGCAGATAAATGGATCACTGGAAAGATTGAGTTTGCAAAGCTGTGTAACACATCCCTGTGAAGTTGGGTTTATTTCTCCCATCTTGCAGGAGAACAAATAAAACTTGGTGAGATCAGTGCCCTTTCTCAGTCGTGTGCCTGGCAAATCGAGGAGACCCTCTGGTGGCAGCGGGGCCAGGTCTGTTCGACAGTTTCCACAATACCGTGGTGCTACCTCGCTTGCGGTTTGCTGAACTGCAGATGACTGCATGGAGAGTTAGGCTGGCTGCGCTGGAGCCCCGGGATGGCAGTTTAAAGTGTATTACTCCGATGCAGCCGCCTCTTGTTTTATACTAACCGTCATCAAAGCTCGCTGTGAACGAGAGCCTCATCTTCCTTTGTGCATTTGAAAAATGCCATCTCAAAGCCCATCACGTCCACGTGGTGACCGTGGAGGAGTCAGTAGGAATTAAATCAGAAGCCAGGAATGGGAAGGGGCAGGAAGAAGGTCATCTTTTGAAACGACAAAGAGGTGCTGTTTTCTCAGTTGGGGAGGTGCAGCTTCGGGAGCCCCAACTGGGCTGCGAATTTTAATTCCAGTCTCTGCAGCTGCTAATGTGCTTGTTGCTTGGAGAATAGACACTAATTGACAAGCAACTAAATAAATAACCGTGTAACATGAAAGCAGACACAAGCTTTGTAGGAGAAATAATAGTAAAAAGGATGAAATTTAAAATGTAGGGGGTGTGGAGCAGTGTTTTCTGCGCTCCATTAAAGTGACATCAAAAGGCTTTTCAGAATCTTTGTTTTATGGTGAGGAGATACAGTTTGGCATCATCTGAGCTCTTGTCCCCATGTCACTGTGTTACAGATCAGAGATGGCGCAGCAAGAAGAGCGGAGCAGATTCTTCAAAGGGACCAGGGACCTGTAAAGTGGCACCTGAGGGATGCTGTGCCAGCCTCCACACACAGGGACAGCCTAGCCCAGAGAGGAACACTGGATCATATGGAGACATGATTGGGTCCCTGAGAGGTTAAGCCTCTGATATGGGCTGATTCTTGTCCCCCTAGAAGATACAGAGAAATTTCAATGCCTAGAGCCTCAGCATGTGACCTTATTTGGAAGCAGGGTCATCGCAGTTGGAATTAAGACAAAGTCCCCTGGAATAGAGTGGTGTCTAATCCAGCATAATCAGTGTCCTTACAAGATGAGGAGGAAGAGACAGTAGAGATGAACTCATGGAAAAATGTGTATATAGGGAAAACATGGCCATGGGACAGTGGAGACAGAGACCAGAGTAGGGCAACTGTAAGCCAAGGAATGCCAAGGAGGTCAGCTTCTACCAGCAGCTAGGAAGAGGCAGGACAGGATTTTAACTAGCATCCCAGATGGAACATGGCCCTGACGACACCTAGGTTTCTGACTTCTAGCTTCCAGAACTATGAGCACCTAGGTTTCTGTTGACCTAAGCCAGCTAGCTGGTGGCACTTTGCTATAGAAACCCTAGGAGTCAGAACCAGCCACTATATTTCTGCTCTGGCAGCCTCAAGTGGACGGGAGTCCCATGTCCCAGCCTCAGATACTGCTTCTGAGAATGTCCTCAGCTTATCCTAGTCAGTGATTCTCTGCTCATCAGATAGCCATGAAATGTCATTTGTGTTTGCCAATTTGAATTATTTATGTAGTTCTTGCTACATAGACTATAAGAATCTTCTCCAGTTTCAACTCAATTTGTCCAACAAATACTCCTCAGGCTTTCTAACCAAATGTGCTTGTACCACCAGCCTCTCATTGCCCACCTCTGAATTTTCTCTCCCTCCAAACTGATTTCCTTGCTTCTCTCTCTCTCCTGTGCTGAACATGCTGAACATCCTCTGCTTCTGAGCTCTGCTGGTCTCTCTGCCTGGCACTTCCACCATCCATGCTGTCACCTCCCTCACTCCTCAACTTATTCCTCCATTAGGTCTTCACTAGCCCCTTCCCCATCCACTTTCCTGTATGCCTGATTCTTATTGAGCTGGCTTCATGCTTTGTCATTTTTGTATGGGTTCTACTCAACATTTATCATCTCGTGGATTGTAAGCTCCATGAAGGAGGAACTTAGTCTCCCTTGCTTATTTAGAATAGTGTCTGGCATCTACCATGCATTCAGTAAATATTTGTTGATGAATGAATGAATGATGCTTCCTGTGTGTTAGGCCCAGAGCTGGACACTGGAGAGATGGATGCATGGTCTTTAAGGAGCTCACAGCATTGTACAGGAACCAACAGGAACTGACAAGTCCAGCTCAGGTGTAACAACAGATTGGCCAAACCACAGAAAGGGACTGGCTGAGTTCTGGGGTGGCCACTTCCAATGAGAGTGTGGACCGAAATGAATGAGTGGGGAGTGGTAGGAGGACCTGGTGAGGGAACCAGTGTGTAAAAGTGTGGAACCAAGGGGAAATCTCGTTCTGGTGAGGCCATGTACGATGGTTGCTGGGATGGGAGAGGGACCAAAATGACAGCAGGGCTTGAGCCCACTCCAGGGTATCAGCTCCTGTCTTCTGTTGCTTCTTCCTGGGAGAAGAGAAGGTACCGAGCAGGCAAAGGTGCATCACTTGTGGGTTTCAGAATACCCACATTGAGCCCTTTGCCCTTATATCTCAGAACCACATGATAAGAAGCCACCCCAGGCCCCATCAGACTGAGTTCTTCTCCTTTATAGCTCTGTAAGCCCAACTGCACCACTCAGAACTCCAGCAAAACAAGCAACAGAAACCCATTCTAGACAACTTAGGCCATGATGGAGATTTGGTATCTTGCATAGCCACGTGGGAGGGCAAAAACGAACAGCCCTGGGAGGATCTGGAACCAGACACTTTCTGTGTCTTCCTTGGTGGACCAACTCCCCTCTCTCCCAGGTGGGCTTGGGGTGGAAACACATGACTGTAGGAGTTTCCAGATTCCCATCTTCTCAGCTTTATAACCAGAGAGGAGCATGCACTCGCCCTGCAGCTGCAGAGAGAAAAGTCCCAGGGCACACGTGAATCACCTGGGATGGAGTCTTGAGCCACCTGTGCGCAGACCATAGTTCTGAGAGCAGGCTCCCAGAGTAAGCAAGCACCTCTTATTTGGACTCCTGCCTGGAGTGAGGTGTGAGGAAGGGGTCAGGGGAAGGGAGATACCAGAAGAAGGGAGGTGGGCATTAGGTAGAATCAGACTGAGGTCAACCTACTCCATTGGCACCTGGGTCTAATTCAAAGCCTTCAAGTCATAGTTTTCAATAAGCCCATCTAATTGCCCAGGGGAAGTGGAGGAGTGGTGAGGTCTGGAGTCAGAGCTTGCATCCCTTTTTCCAAAATGTCCTAGCAATTTCCTCACTCAGCCTCAGTTTCCTCTTGTGTGAAATAGGCTCACAAAGCGTTGCTTGGAAAGATCCTCATTCGGGTCGGTGAGATGATAAAAGTGGATGTGTGTTGTGAATCCCAGATGGCTGTGGGTTCAAGGCTGCCGCTGCACAGCACCCCTTCCGTAGCCCATGGTGCAGCTCCATTTCACTGCAGGAAACGGAGACCCAGGATGCAGAGCAGTGCCTTGGAGCTCCCCAGGGATGGCTCTGCCGGGTCTGATGCAGGCCCTTGGAGAGACAGTGATGTGAAAAACTGACGCCAAGGTGGGCGCCCAGCATAAAATGAAATTGCTTATCAGTGAAATGATTCTAAAAGTAAAATAAATTAGATTTTACACTGACGTCGTAATTTAAAAAATTAATTAAGAATAAAAAGAAGATACATCTCGAAGGAAGGGAGAAGTCTAATTTCAACAGACAGTAATTAATTCCTCCATTCAGGGATTCATTAACAAGCCTGAAGTACAAATTGCTCCTTTGCAGGCCCCCAAATCCTTGGGGGCCTTGGTGAGGCATTGCCAGGGTCTGAGGAACCATGGTGGCGAAGCTACTTCTGGGGACTGGTGTTTGGTGACCCTGAGACTGCCTCCCGGTTGCACTGTGTTGCTCTCACTTTTGGAATGTGTGGTCTTTGTAGAGGGTGGGCTGTCAGGCTCCAAACCCTGTTGGTGCTGAGGCCTGGCCATGAGATGGTGGATAATGGACACCCATAGTGTGTGGTGCCCAGGCAGAGTGCTGGGTCTCTGGACTCCCAGTCTGGTGGAGGACGTAGGCCTTCCTGACCACACGTGCTACATGCCGTGCTGCGACTGGGGAAGGAGAGGGGGCTAGGGTCTGTGCAGGTGACTCGAGATGTTTCAGAGGACTGCCAGGCACGTCCAGGAGAGAAGGGGATTGAGCGCACTATTTGAAATGCAGAGGCCAGGGGGCACAAGAAGGTGCAAGGTGGCTTGGGAGATTCCAAAGGCCTTGAAGGCCAGGCACTGAGCTTGGACTTTGTCTTGTGCTCACAGGGGTTATAAAAGGACCTCAGCAAGTGCTTCACCACTGAGCTGCATCTGTAGTGCTTTCTTTTTAATATTTTTGAGACAGTCTCATTAAATTGCCTAAGCCGACCTTGAATGTGTGATTTTCCTACCTCAGCCTCTGGAATAGCTGGTTTTATAGGTGCATGCCACCATACTTCGCTCACATTGCCTTTTTATTAAATAAATGTCTTCATTTTGAAACAATCCTAAACTTTACAGAAAAGTTGCACATCACAGTACACAAACTTTTGATTTCTAACCATTTGAGAATACCGTCCCATCTGAGTCCCCCACACCTCAGTTTATACAGACATTCTCTTACCCACCTGCTTTACAACTGTATTCGTTTACAATTGTATTGCTGAGGAACAGATGACCCCAAAGTCAGCAGCTCAAGACAACGAACTTTTGTCCTTCCACAGACACAACTCCTGTGGCTTGAGGTGTGGTCAAGGTATCAGCCAGGGCTTGGCTGTGGCTGAAGGACCCCTTGTGGGCTGATGGACTTGGGCCAGCTGTGTGTCACCATGGTGGGATAAACTCTGTAGAAGGTTTTATATGGGAACTTGCTTCACACATTTAATTGTGTTTCAAGGAGACAGGGAGAGGAATAGCGAAAAGAGAAGAGGAGAGGAAGGGAGAAGAGAGAAAGGGACTTTAAGATCATATCTTGGAAGTGAAACTCATCTCTTCTCTAAGGTTCTCATTCAGAGGAGGGAGAGACACATGGTGTGAGCATAGGAAGTGAGGATTCCTGGGGACATCTTAGAGATTGCTGACCACAATGACCATCACTGTCAGCAAATCTACTCTGAAATGTTACTACTACCATCTGACCCTTGGACTCCACCCAAGTTTCTCCAAATGTTCCAGTGATGTCCTTCATATCAAAATGCTTATTTAATGTCATGTGTGTTGTGTTCAGTTTTGTGTCTCTTTAACTTCTTCAGCCTGGAGAACTTTATCAGTCTCCCTCCATTTTTGAGACTGGGTATCTCCGGGCATTCCTGAGCTGATCCTCAGTGTGGGTTTGCCTGGTGTCTTAGGAAGAGTGTCCCGGAGGAGCTGCAGCCTGAATCTCAGTGCCCCTCTAGGAGCATGTGTTTCAGTGTAGTCTTTTACACGTGAGGTTTGCTTTGATCTTTCACTCATGATGGCATATGTTACTGTTATTGCAAAGCCCCTTCTTGGACCTTTGACATGAGTAATTTTTTGTGGGTAGATGCATTGGAATGATGCAGTTATCCCATTCTTCTTTACACCACCAACTAATTAAGTTTATCCATACTCGTAGAGATTCCATTTCATGTTTCATTCAGGGGACTACAATCCATTACCATCATTGCTTGCACTGCTCTTGCACTGTCTGGGAGTGGCCAGCAGGACTCCTTTCATCATTGTAACAAGGTCAAGCCACTGTTGGAAGCACTTCACTTCCACCATCTTGAATGAGCCCCTCAGCAGCCCTGTGACCGTTATCCCAGATGTTGGAGGTGGAGGTGTCTCCCTCCCACACACAGCAGCCTCGAGGTGCCTCCCTCACCAAGTGCTTCCTGTTCCTGATGACCAGGAGCCCTCCCAGGAAGACAGAGGAAGGAGAGCTTGCATTTGATCCTTAGCTCAGCCCAAGCCTGGCCTCTGTAAACCCTGGGAGAAGGGCTGACTGCCCTTTAGGACATGTGCTTGCAGATAGAGAATGCTTTGTGAGGCACAGGCTCAGCCATCAGACTCAAGAGGACTTTCAAAATCATCTGGTGACCACCCCTGCTTCTGGCAGCCCAAGGAAGGGAAGGTGATTGTTCTGCACATGCAGTATGTTAGTGATAGAGGTGCAAATAGATCCTGGCCTTTTCCTTCCAAGCCCAGACCCTGGAATAATGCAGTGTAATGCATGTGCTCGGCTAGATGGAGTCAGCAATCACAGGAAAAGGGGTGACCATCTAAGTAGTATCAGTGCTTCTGTAATGTGAGCTCCAGCTCACATTAGCTGGTAGGAGGTATGTTTGCCCCAGGGTCCCTTTGGATGGTCCTCCCTGACCCTCTGCCCTCTTCTATTGCCCCTTTCTTGGAGGTAGGACAGGTGGGGATGGGGGAATCGGTCAGGCAGAATCAGGAGGCATCTGTTGCTTTGGGGCCAGGCTGTAAGACTTGATTTTGAGGGTTCAGAAAAACTGCACATTTACCTTCCTGGGGCTGAGGATTTGGAGGTAAGCACTTGTTTGCTTCAGGAACACAGAGCTTTTTAAAAGGATATGGCTGAGACTACAGACTCTGCTGGCAGAGATGCAAAACTGGGGGCACTTAGGAGAAATGATGTGGCCTCTGTGGGGGTGAGAAACTAGGAACAGTGGGAAAGTCTGGAACCCAGCATTGCCTTGGGGGGAAATGTCTTGTGTGCGGATGATGTAGACACCCTCGGGCTGGGGCACTTGGCATCCTAGGTGCACTGTCAACCAATAGAACTACAAGTCTGACTGTGCACATCATGAGGTATTTTTATTTATTTTTTAAATTTTTATTTATTTATTTTAAGGAAGGTAAAATTAAACAGAACAAAACAGGTCATAAGAAAACAATTTAAGAAACACAGATTTCAAAGCAAGACCACAGGGAGATCTTCACTATCATTTTATGTCTTGTTTTCTTCCAAATAGTTGTCCATATCTTCATACACAGTGAATTAATACCGAACAAAATAGTACTAAACTGATCAGAACAGGGGGATGAAGGCATTTTAGGTCTTCAAGACAAACAAGAGGGAAGTCAACAATGACTGCCATAATGTCTCTTCTTCTCTTCAAAGTAGCTGTGCATACCATCATGTATCTTGAAATTAAACAAAACAAAACAGACTAATATCACTCTGAACAAAGAATAATAGTATTGCTAGATTTTATATCGTGATGCTATGGAATTAGCAGTGGGTACTTTAGTGTCTTTTTTTCTTCAAAGTATCTGTTCATTTCATTGTGCATTATATAATCAATTCTTGTAAACTGTTTAGAAGTTCTATGCATGCATGAATCTCTACATATATACCTATCCTTTCTGTATTAGAGGGAAAAAAATCAAAATAAGACAAAACAAAACAAATTCCTAGAAAAATATGAGATGAAAAAGCCATATAAAACCATAATACTAGGTGATCTACAGTAGTTACTATGATGTCTCTTGTTATTTTCAATATAATTGTCTATATCATCAGGCATAGTATAATTGAACATAGCAGTGCATAGCATTATTAATAAAAACAAAACATTGGAGACAGTATAGAACTTCAAAAGCAGTTTATAATCAAACCAGAACGGGTCTCCTATTCAATCCTGTCATCTTCAGAGTAGTTGCCTCTACTCTCAGACTTGATACTATCAAGCATATCAATTCTAATAAAATCAGTCAAGACACAACAGTGATCTAACAAACCAGATTCAAATAGTATCAGTCATAGTAAGGCAGTGTAAGTAATACAGGGCTTCAGATTAAGTTAATAGGAAATTAAGGATATTTACTGTAGTATATCCTGCTATTTTTGAAATAGCTGTCTGTGCCCTTAAATCTAGTACAAGTAGACACACTGGAACAGAATAAAATCAAACTAAACAGAGCAATAAGAATAATGTGGATTTTAAATCCTGATACACTATTAACAATGTCCTCTGCCTCCCTTTTTTATTAAACATTCTCCTCTTTCACTTTCACAAGGTGCTTTGTACATTTTGGGTCCCACCAACTGCTTTAGTTTTTAGATTAGGGGGGCAATCCATTATCTACCTAAGTGGTTCTGAACCTTTTTATCCCTGAGCTTGATCTTGAGTTGTATTCCTTTACCTACTAAAACCTCAAGGTTTTTCTTCCTTATAGCTGGGTAGTTCTCCACTGCACAAAAATGTCATGACTTTCCAACCTATCTGCAGCTGCTGGATGAGTTGTCCCTATTTCTCTCTGGTTCCCTGTCACATAGAGCATCGTTTTCTCATCTTTGACTTTTGGTTCATAAACCCTCTTTCAGGTTGATTATATTTCCTATACAGAACATCTCATTGGACTCTATCTCCTGATCTACTCTGCCTGTGTTTCTTTTTGTTAGTGTATCAAGGTCATCTATGTTAGAAATTATAGTCTCTGCCTCATTTCTACTATGCTATTTTTCTGCCATTGGTTGGCTACTTTTCTCCTTCATTACAGTGTCTGCCCCATTCATTGAGCCTTCTCTGCCACTGTCCCTGGAATCTTGGTGATTTTTTTCTCTTTCTAGAGTGTCCTTCAGTATTTTTTTGTAGAGTTGGGTTGGTGGCTACAAACTCCCCCAGTTCCTCTTTGTCATGGAAATATCTTGTTTCTCCATTAATTTTGAGAGACTGTTTTTCAGGGTACATCAATCTGGGTTGAAGGTTATTTTCTTTCAGGGCTTGGAATACTTTGCTCCAAGCTCTTGATTTGATGGTTTGTGTTGAGAAGTCTGTTGTGATTTTGATGGGTTTTTCTTTATAGATGATCTGTTTCTCTTCTCTGACAGCTTTAAATATTCTGTTATTGTGATGAATTTCTGGGGTCTTGATTATTATTTGTCTGGGTGTAGATCTGTTTTGATTGTAGGTGGCTGGAGTTCTGTATGCCTCATCCATCTGAATATCATTTCCTTTTCCTTTGCTTGAAAAGTTTTCCTTAATTATTTCTGTGAGTAGCCTTTATATTTTGTGTTTCCCCCTGCTTCTTCACTCACATTTTTTTATTCTTAAGTTATAGATCCTCTTGTCATCTTTTAGCCTTTGTATTACTTCCTCATTCCTTGTTGTTTTTAAGAGATCTTTCTTTTCGTGATCACACATTGCAAACCTGTCTTCAAGTTTTGAAAGTCTAACTTTAGTTTCTGTCAAGCAATTTTTGCCAGTTTGCAATGGAGTTTTTAATTTCCTAGTAATCTCTTTGAATCTGTTTCATGTATACTAGATTTTAAAAATATTCTTCATCAAAGGTTTCTCTTCTTTTTCTGGGTTCCTCCATTCTTCTGTCTGTGTCTTCTTGAGATGTGCTTAGAATTTCTTTTATTAATCTTCTTATATCTTGATTTACTTGAATTAGTATTTTAATTTTGAGTTTGTCTATGATGTCATGAAGATATTTCTTTGTGTCAGCTCATGCCATGTCCAATATTGCATGTTTGTTGCCCTTGATCTCTCCTGTATTTACCTCTCCTGGACTTGTATTCCCTCAGTTGCTGGAGGCTTTGTCTTGTTTCTTTCTCTTGTCATGTTTCTAGTTTCTTTCAGACAGGTATGTGGTAGAAGTCTCAGGCCCTTTCTGTATTGCTTATGGTTTTTCTGAAGCATGCTGGCAGGGGATTGTTGCCCTTTCCAGTTCGCTGTTGATCAGTGAGGTGCATGCAGGGGTGGTGTGGGCTGGCCCCTCTCCTCCGAGCCAGTCAACCAGTGAGTGCCTTCATCACATTAGTTTGTGCTGTGTGGATGTCACTGGTCTGGGACAATTTCATCCCCCTATTGGGTCCCAACCCGGGGCATGACCCATCCCACCAGTCTGCTTTGGGCTAGGAGCAGCTGAGTGATACCACTGCAGTTCTGGATTCAGGCCCATCCTGCCCAACTCCAATATGTTGTCCAGCTGGTAAACCCTTCCTGGAGGATCAAATTCTGAGCACTTATCATGGGTTAGTGCAGCTCTCCACGCTGGTTCTGTTCTCCGTTGTGACGCATCCTCCCGCCAATGGTCTCAGGCTCTCCAATCCCCGATTTCAGTGTAACTGTGACTTCAGTGTGATCATGAGTCATCTGACTCCAAGGTACCCAGTACAGTGTGGGACCGGCTCCAGTGAGAGCGTGAGGCTCCAGTCTTCCATCCATTTTTTCCCTTTCTTTCTTTCTGTTTTTTTTTTTTTTTCTTCTTCCTTAGTTTCTTCCTGGGTTGTGGGAATCCCTCTCCTTTTGTCTGGTCTTCTCCATGTGTTAAATTCTGGCATCTGAGTTGTTTGTCTCAGAGAGGCTCTCTGCCCTGCTACCTATCAATCCATCATCTTCCTATAGTCCTCAAGGAAGGGCTATTTTAAAGGCTTGCTGGACTTAATGAGCATCAGGAAAAATTTAGCCTGAGCAGTAGTGAAAAACTAGAAGTGCATAAAAAATTCAATAACAGAAGCTTGATTAAATAGAGTTGGTGCCCTGGAGTGTAATGGTTGTCTCCATCTCAATACTCTTAAAGAAGTTTTAATGAAATGGAGATATGCTCACAATATAACTCTAAATAGAAAAAGCAAGGTGCAATATGTGATCTGATTTCAGGGGTGTTAGTGAAACTGCATAAGAGTCCACTGAAATGTTAACAGGGTTTAAATCTGGGTTGTAGGATTGTGAGAGTTTTATTTCCTTATCTTTTTGTGTTTTCTGAGATAAACAATATCACTTATATTACTTACAATAAAAATATTATAAGAAACAATATTACTTTTATAATAAGAGAAAAAAGACCCATAAAAGTTTACAAAAGGACACCATACAATTTGTAAGTGATGCTATCTAAGTGGAGCACTGCCATTCCTTCCATGGTATGTTTTCTTAGTGTATCTAGCAGCAGGGGGCACCTGAGTCATTGCCTGCTGCTCTCAAAAGTCCCCTCAGCTTCTGAATGCTCATGGAATTTTAAGTGCACACTAGAGTTAAAGAAGAACTGGCAAAGGGGGTGAGGTGCCTGGCAGGAAGACGAGGGACAGATGGGAGAAGAAAATGACAACCATGCATGTGAGTGACAATTTCCACTAACCCTGAACAGGACAGTTTTTAAAATCTGGTACCTGTCATCCTCCTACCTGGGAGCTATAGTACAGCTTCAGGGGTACTGGGCAGGGTTAGAGTGCAATCTGTAGCCAGAGGACAGATCCAGCGAACTGATCAACCCAGAAACTGAACTAATCATAAAGAAATATGGGCTCGTATGGTTTATTAAATACCTTGTCCTCCATTATTTCATCATCTGCACAAACTATGAGATAGATGTTACTTCTTTTTCAGTAACTAAAAAACAATGATAAGAGAGGTAGGGATTTTGTCCACATCACACAGCTCCTGAACGGCAGGAACTGGGCTTTGTGCTAAGCTCTGGCTGCATACCAGCCAGAGCTGAATCACCTCAGCCACCCACGAGTGATCATCTTGGCATTGAAAACGTGTGACCCAATCCTGAGGGATGTAAAGTGGTCACCTGGGCTGCTGTTCTAAATCCTTTCACTGCTTGGTGAGCTCCTGTCCTTGTGGAAGTTTCCTGGGTTAGCACCATGCATCGTCATAGCACATGGGCCATGTCGCTTCCCCAGGCATTTTTAAAGCAAAGCTGAAGTTCACTGGGTGAGACAACAGAATCAGAAGACTGATGTACCCTTCAGGCACCTCTAGGGATTTAATCAGTTTGACAGTTCTGATGTTTCAGTCTTTGTAGACTTCCATCTAATGGCAGAAAGCAGGACTCAGGAAACCCTGGGTCACATTCTACTGACTTAACACCCAGGAGAAGCAGTCCATGCTTCCTCAAAACTGGATTAAAAAGCCCCAGGGAAACTTCTGATTAGCTAGTCTGGTTCATGTGATCAAACCCATGGCCCAAGGGGCAGGACTTCCTGACCTCCAGCACAAAGAAGGGTATTTCCAGGGTAATAGGGGTCCTGTCAGCTGACCCCCAAAGATCCAGTCACATGCCCATCAACAACTGAAGAGTTTTTTGTTGTTGATATTTTGTTAGTATGTGTGTTCTTTTATAGTTTCTAGGCTGTCCTGTGTCTCCTTATGTAGCCTAGATTTGCCTTAAACTCATAATCCTCTGCCTCAACCTCCCATGTGCTAGGATTACATGGTGTGTACTGCCATACTTGACTTGAAGTTTTAAACATTATATTTCTTGACTTGCGTCTTTAGACAGTGTCTGGTGCCTCCCTGCTAATAAAGTCGAGCAGCTGAACACTTTACTACCTTCTGCCTCTTCTGTTGCTTACTGAATTTTATAGTTGTAGGTATTCTTCTAGTTCTTCTATGGATTGTCTTTGTAAGTTTTAATAATGTACTGTTTCTTGATTTATTCCTTTTAGACTGTAAGCATTGATCTCTGCTGTGAAAAATAAAGGAATAAATGTACTTACATTTTCTTCTCTGTCTCTTGCCCACACCCAATTCTTGTTAAATAATTATTCTTACATTGTCAAGGTTCATAACATTTATATTCACTCTGTTATCATAATGGCCTTTCATGCTTTCTCTATAGGTTGGTTTTAAAATTTTAAAACTAATGAAAATATCATTTATATACTTTAGATTATGGAAATATTCACTGCAGAACTAAGTAAAATGATTAGGTCTATAGAGAAGAGAATGTTATACTAAGTCTTAAAACCCTGACTGCTCAAAGGGAATATTGTAAACATCAGCGTCACTGGATTCTCTTTCAATTTTGTTTGCACTTTCCTGGATCCTAACTTATTCTTAGATGCTACTGTTTCCTGTGCCTCCCATTTGAGTGATTTTAAAGTGTATGATTTAGTGGAATTATGTACATTCATAATGTGAAGCGTCCATAATCACCACCTACTTTCAGAAGTTTTTGTGATCCTAAAAGGAAACCCTGTACCCCCTAAATAATCATCCTCTGCAACTATGAATCTGTCTCCTGTCTCTGTGAATTTTCTTATTATGAAAATTTAACACAAGTGGAGTCACACACTATGTGACCTTTTGTGTGTAGCTTTTTCACGTAACGTAATGTTCTGCAGGCTCACCCATGTTGTGGAATGATCAGTTCTTCCTTGCTTGTTTATAGTCTGATGCCATTCTAGTACATGGTTAGACCACGTTTTATCTATCCACATGAAGATTTGAGTTGTTTTCACTTTTTGGCTATTGCAAATGGCGCTGGTGTGAACATTTGTATACAAGTACCATACCTGTTTAAGTATCTCTTTTGGTTGTATGCCTAAGAGTGAAATTGTTAAATCACTTAGTGATTCCATATTTAATTTACTGATGAGATGCCAAACTGTTTTCCATGGTGGCCACACCAGTTTATATTCTTACTAGCAATATAGGAGGGGTTCCGGTTCCTCCCTGTCCTCTCTGCTCTCTAATGTCTGTTATTTCCCAGTTTTGATCCTAGCCACCCTATGCAATGGTAGCTCAGGTTGTTGCTCGCATTTCCTTAGTGACTGATGATGCTGAACACCTTTTCAAGTGCTTGTGGCATTGTGCACTATCTTTGGGGGATCCACTGATGTCCTTTTCATTGGTTTGCTTGTCTTTTTGTTGTTAAAGATATCTTTAAAATGATTATCATTTTGCTGTAGAAATCTTTCCATAAGCATATATTAAAATTTGGGTGAGAAATATTCTGCATTCTTGAGAATGAAAATATTCTTATTTTGCCCTTTTCCTCATATGATGGTTTGGTTTTGTGTAGAACCCTGAGATAAAAGCATTTTCCTTTGGTAATTAGAGGCTGTGGTAAGTTGATTTCCTCAATCAACCAGGTCCTAATGCCTGGAACCTGTGATTATTTCCTTTTTGATGAAAGAGTCTTCGTAGAGGGGGTTAAAGATCTTGAGATGAGGAAACTGTCCTGGATAATTTGAGTGGCTCTAAATATAAACCTAATGTTCTTACAAGACAGAGGTAGAGCCCAGCTCAGTGATGAATCCCTGCAATCCCAGCATGTGGGATGATGAGGTAGGAGGACTGAAAGCTTGAATTCCACCTGGGCAATTTGAAATTTTTGTCTCAAAATATAAAGTAAAAAGGGCAGGGGTTTTACCTCAGGGTAATGGTCCTGGGTTGAAAGCTGAGTCTTGTACACAGAGAAGAAGGCAATCATGACTCCTGAAGCCAGATGCTTCACTTGTGGCTTTGAAGGTTAAAGAAGAGGTCTGGAGCCTAGAAATGGAAAGAATGCAACTCAAAGCCAGAAAAGGTAAGGAAACAGATTCTCCTTTAGAGCCTTTGGAGACAGCACAGATGGATTTCATACAGTCATACTATAGATTTTAGACTTCTTGTCTCCCACTTTAAGAGAATAAATATGTGTTTTTTTCAGGCACCAAATATGGGATAATTTGTTACAACAGCTGTGGGAAACTAATGCAAAGTCTTGTATCCCCATCAGTTGAGGAGGGGTCTTGATAGTACTTGAGATTTTGCACTCTGAAAGCTCTTTATAATTTTATCTATGGAACACCAAAATCTCACCCATAAGGTCTTTTTCATTCATCCTGGTTGGCACTGGCACACTCTGTTTTTGAGGTGACAGCTATTCCTAGCATCTTAAACGCAACTGCGTCACATCACCTGATAATGTCCTTGTTCCAGGGCCAGTGCAGCTATTTGCACTTGTGACTTGGAGCTTCTCTTAGCCTCCTGCAGTCCTACAGCTACTTCTGCAATCTCAGGCCATGGTTTGCTCTTTCTCTGTCAATCTCTTAATAATCTTTTAAAACATCAAACACTTTTAGGCAGATGCAAAAGCAGAAACGCATATGCCTACAACCCAGTCTCAATAGTTAACAATATCCTTCCCTATTTGCTTCACTTTTCCTCTGGTGCTTTTCTCCCTTTTAATCAGTGATTCTCAGTATCTAATATGCTTGGGAATCACCTGGGGAGCTTGTTAAATTCCAAATGGTGACTCAGTAGTTCTAGGAAAGGGCCCAAGAATTTACAATTCTGCAGGTTCCCAGGTGCAACTTGTGTTCTGCTCCTCAGGCTGTTTGAGCATCAAACTCCAGATACTATGAAATCTCACCCTGGATCCTGCTCCTCAAACACAAGAAATGGCACACCTTTATTTGAGATGATGATATATGTATAGTTTCACTCTCATCTTCTGTATGTTGTTCTGGCCCTTTTGCTCTGCTAAATTTCACGCACTCCTTAAGGCAGTGACTGTTGTTCCTGGGTGTCTGTGTACCCGACTCCTTACACGGAGCTTCTCTTTAGGCTCTGCTCCTGCAGGGCCTTCCCCTGGCTTGAGAGAAGTAACCACAGTTTCTTTGGCATCAATTCTTTCTTCTTTCCTAATCATTGCCTGGCCCAAGCCATGGCTTGTTTTATTCCCCAAAGCACAATAGCATACTAGGGATTCTGGGTGCAGAAGATGGGGCACTGATTAGGGAGCACAGGGCTCCACTCTGGCTGCCAGGGGGGCCTTGCTGAGCTGCGAGGGTTTGCAGCCTAATGGAGCCAGCTGCTCTCTTTTTCTCACTGCAGGGTCTGTTCTGACCGCTTTTTCCTTAGGAAGGGAGGGTGCAGCAAGAACACTGCTTTTCTTACACAAGATGGAAATGGCTCCCTGGGGCTGGCTATGCAAATCTAGACCCCTGAAGGATCTAAAAAGGTCCCTCTCTTCTCCCTCCACTTGACTGAAACATTCAGTTTGGTCCTGTCCAGGTGCCTCAGTTATTTTTCTCTGAGACAAAATGTCCTACACCTAAAATTAAAGGAGGAAAGATTTATTTTGGTTCACAGTTTTAGTCCCTAATTCACTGGTTCCAAGGCAGTGTGGTGTGGCAGGGTGGGGGTTGGAAGATCACAGAGGAGCACAGGTTATGGCAGGCATAAGACAGCAAAAACAAGCAAGAAGTGGCAAGCCTCTTCCTATTCCTAGTATCTTATCCACGCTACTTAGGGCAGTTAGCACTCACATCCTCAATCCAAGTGCCCTTAATCTTAGCATTGTACTATGAATCAATCCCAGTGTCACACATCCTAGATCTGAAAACCCCCACCTATGGCCACATGAATTTTGAGGGGGAATTCTAGACACAGCCATAACACTGGAATTCAGTGTCTCATCTATAAGGCTGTGCCAGACCTGGGCGGGTACAGAGTAGAGACCTTCCCTCACCTCCCTTTGCATGACTTCAGCCAGATGGCCTGAGCCTGCTCAGACCATTGATTGATTCCTGGTGAGGACCTTCTCCCTCCCTGGGTTTGCTGATGGCCATTATCTTGCTGTGTCTTTGCAGGAGAGGAAGAAAGGAAAGGAAGGAGAAAGAAACAGAGAGAAAGAGAGAGAGAGAGAGAGAGAGAGAGAGAGAGAGAGAGAGAGAGAGACAGAGACAAGAGAGACAGAGACAGAGAGACAGAGACAGAGAGACGAGAGAGAGTCAAATGTCTTCCTCTTTTTATAAGGACAATTATTTCATCATCATGGAAACAGCTGAAAGACTATATCTCTGAAGACCATCACAATAGGGATTAAGGCTTCAACAAATTTGAGGGTAACATATGTATATTCACTCCATATCACAGACTAACAAAAACAATAAAATTCAGATTTATCTGCATCAGAGTTCATGATGGTGGACAAGCAGAACCAGGTAAGGGTACCCTGGTGATTGCAGTATGGATGAACCAAATATTTCAAAGTGTTTCCAGAGCCAAGAAAATATTCTGTTCAGAAGGGTTGCATCAGATGAAAATTGTGGGTCACTGGGTTATACAGTCTTCAAGAGATGGTTTGGGACCTGTGAAAAAATATAATAAGTGAACGACAATGTTCACAGTTAGAAGATAGCTACATGTCTGAAAAGTGTTTTCTTTGGACAGAGAAGAAAATTCTAGAATTGTGGATGGACCCTCATTTTAAATGCCAGGAGGTTGATAGGTTTTATGAAATTAGAAAAAAAAGCCATGAGGAGAGAAAAACTGAGGTGAACAGCTGCTTTGGTGAAATATAAAGAGAGGCGGATGAGGTAAAGATTTACAAGAGCTCTGAAATGCAATAAAACCATCACAGCACCCCAGAAATACTGATGCCGAAATTGGCTTTATTGAATCAGTGATGCAGAGTGATATGGTGGACAGTCTTACACATCTCCCTTAGAAAGTAGAAGGACGAGATAAAAATGGGGCACTGGCAGGTATCATGGCAGTTCTTGAGGGAAGAGCTAGACAAATGGTACAAAGCAGACCTTAAAGGTAGGCATGTCAGTCAGAACTTCCTGGTGAGGAGACCACACTGACCAGGGTTTATACAAGGCAATAAGAGGACAAGATGATAAGGTAAGAAAAGATAACTTGCAAAAATTCAAGCAGGAAGAAGAAAAATATTTAAGAAATATCCTAGTGAAAGGAACAAATTGGGCTGGCTTCAGATTTCCTTCGAAGCAACAGACCCATGTCTACATGGTGGCCAAAAGAATCGGTGCAATCCAGTTGTTTTCTTTTCTTCCAAAGAATAATAAAGACCAACTGCTTCTTCATTTTTAAGATGGAACAACAACCTTTCCCTGTAGGAATGTCAGAGAGTCAGGTGGAATACCCATGTGTCTTGGTTATTTTTTACTGGTCGCTGAGACAAAATACCTGATGCCCAAAGTTGGGAAAAGAAAGGTTTATTTTTCACAGTTTTTGGAGGTTTCAGTCCATATTCAGTTGGCTCCAAGACAGTTTGGCATGGCAGGGCCACAGTTCATGGTGGCTGCAAACAGCAAGGCAGAAACTAGCATGAGAGAGAGACATACCTTCTTCCTGCCATTACATGACATCCCGGCTCCATCCCTAGGCCAGTGTAGCACTCACACCTCCAATCCAAGTGCTAGACAATGAACCAATCACAAATGCATAATGCAAAGGCATGAGGCCTAGGGGCCACCGACATAAACCATGACACCATGGAAAGTTAAAAATTTTAGATGAGAACCTGGCATAGATTAGCCTTAAAAACATGAAGAAGCAGACTTCTGCTGGGTCATCATGAGTCAGAATCATCTGAAAAGCAAGTTGAGATGCCCAGAAGGCTACTGGGTTCCTCTCTTTGGAGGTCAAGGCAGAGTCCTGGGCAATCCAAACTGAAGGAACTGAAACACCAGGGCATGTTAGGAGAGAAGAGGAATTAGGAACACCATCTTTGAGTAGGCAGAGGGGAGTGTGGGGCTCAAAGCATTGCTAAATTGGGGTTCTGATGATGATCGTGGCAACCACTTTATCACTGAGAGTCAAATAGTTGTTTGAGCCATGGCCAGTATCTCCTTGTGTATGAGCCTTTGCCAGCCTTAAAAGCCCAGTCCTCCCTCAAATCAGGGAGACACTAAATTATCCAGTGGTGATGAATCTCCCCTAGAACACTCCTGCCCAAGATGCTCACCTTCCACTACCCAGGAAGGCCCTGATCTCTATTGATGGATCAGCTAATCAATCATCAATAATTCCAGACTCTTGAGTTTTCCTTGCCCTCTTGTCAGTAAGGATGCCTCCTCTCTCTTCACAGGTCTGGGCAGACTAATTGGGGCTAGAACATTGAGTGTTTGAAGATTGTATGATTAGGGAATTGTACAAATTCAGTTTCATCTGGGCAGATCCAATTCTGCTCTCATCAGAGAGACAGAAAACTCCAGTGTAATGATGGCGGGGAGTATGACTTTGTTTTGGGCTGTTTATGTGCCTCCTGCTGCAGAGCCTTCCCAGAAGCCAAATCATCTATATTTGCCCTGCAGGGGCCATGGGAAAGGGGTGGGTTTGGGGGGCTTCGTGATTTGAACTTGTGAGAGGCTCTAGAGTGATAGCTCAGGAAGACCTTGGAACACAAAATGGCGTGAAGTGTGTGTCCCTCTGTTTGACTCAGAGACAGCTGTTTATGGAGGCCGGCGGCCCCCTGGATCCAGGGTAGAGCTGAGCACTTGTGGGCAGCGATCTAGGCTTCGGGGACTTTAGGGCTGTCACTGTCACCTAAGCAGCTGTGGCTCAAGGCTTGTACAAGGCTGTTCCTCATTGCCTTGGCACATCTTCCACACACCTGCCTCTTTGCTCCTTCCGTTCCCTCCCCCAGGGCCCCGGCCCCTCTTAGTCACTCATTTTTTAAAGCCAGCTCTGGATAGCAGGTCCTTCCTGCTCTGTTGTGGTGCTGCATGTCATTGCTAATGTTCTCTTGCCCTTCTTTCCAAGGCTCTGCTTTTTGTTTTTTGTTTTTCAAATTAGATCTGAATTTCTGCCATCTCTGTCCCCTGTCACTCACTCTTAGAAGGAAACCAAGGCAGGCAGTTTACAGTTTTGAGTATGCTGAGGACTTAGATTCTCAGGCTTTCCCCTTTGTATCCCATATACAAGGTCCTCTGGAGCTATAGACCTGGCCTTGGGTGACACTGGAGCATCTGCTATAGAATGCTGAAGGTATCTGCTGTCTATGTTCACAGTGCAAGGAGGGAGATAGCAGGGCATAGTGGTGATGTTGGGGGGATTTACCTCAGCCTGGCCTCCTTCATGGTGTGGCTGGGCAGCTCTAATACAGGTTAAAGTGTGAACCTTTGTGCTGTTACTTTAGAGATTTCCTTACCCTCACTGGGCCTCAGTGTCTTCATCTGTGAAATGGAAATAGAGAGTTTTTCTTGCATGATTAGAAGAGTAGATTAAGAGAGAACAGTGTAAGGGTTGGTAGACTTAGCACTCAAATTTGTCTGTGGTTGTTCAGAAAGTTTTCTGGGGTCACTACCACCAGCTGCAGGAGGGCATTGTGAGAGTCCAGACCTATGCAGTGCTGCCGCAGCACCCAGAAATGAGGGCTGTTTGGAGACCAGGAAGAGAGCCGTGGAGCCGTGTTATTCTCTGCCAGCAAGTATGGGAAAGTGGCTGAGCGCCGTGAGACAGAGGTGAACCTCAGATAGCAATTACCCTCTGCCAAGGACCTGGGAAACTCTCTTACACTTAATCTCCACAAGAGCTCAGGATATTGCGGTGGTGTCAGGGACCCAATCACAGATTAGGAAGTTTGGGTGGTCTGAGCATCATGGAAGAAGAGGAGCAGAACACAACATGGGTTGGTTTACCTGAAGCCCAGGGCCTGGGCACAAGCACTCAGGAGCCTAGACTGCATTTTGCAGTCTCAAGGGTCATGGAGGACACCAAGCCTAGAGAAGTCTGTTGTTCATCAGCCCCTGAAACGGGGGCCTTGGGTTTAGGTCTTAGATTTTCCTTTTACATTGGGCATCAGAGGGGAAGAACAGTGGAGCTGTTGTGGAATCTTCCTTTCCACTCTGCCCGGGGACCCAGGAACCAAACTCATAGGTGATGGAAACACCATTTCTGCTGGTGAGTCATTTACTTTGCCCAGAGTTACCAGCTTTTAGGTCTTGCCCCTGGGATCATTGCTGTAGCAACAGAGTCTCTGCTGCTCACTATCTTTTAAAATTTAATGACCTATGAACGATAACATAACTGGCAACTTTGAAATAATCTGTACTGGCCAATTTTCACTCAATTATTTGTTAATAAATACCAAGACCCTCCACCCCCAGCTGGAGTTTTATGCCTCTACACTGAAAATGAAAGGATAGAACACTGAATGGAGTAGAATACCTGCCTCACTCCTAGCAGAATATTTATAAAGAATTTGATTTTGGCAGAACCCAGGAACACCCAGGGTTTACTTGGTATTCATTTACATTGTGAATATTTTGAGATAGTAATTATCTGCCAAAGGTCAAATATTTGCTTTATCTATATAATTCAATTTCCCAACGGCCTTTGGGATTCAAATTAATGTCCTTGTAATATCTTCATTGAAAAAGAAGATTAATTATGCTTACATGGAACCTAATTTGGCTTATCAGACCTTTAATGTGGCTGCAATCGTGAGTGCATTTAAATTTAGGATTATGCGGGAGATCCTGGCCCCTTATTTGGGAGACTTTTAATATTTGTCATTATTTTTATGCATATAATTTTTCCCGCCTGCTCAAGAAAATTAAAATGTCGGTTCTGAAAGAAATAAACATTATGTATTGACATTGGTAATTATGTTTTGGTATTTAAAGATGCATAAAAACTGTGCATAGGGCCTCAAACATAAATTTGCAGTTAATGCCCTCGAATGGAAGCTGGAGCTCTTTTACTCAACCTGCTAAATTGGAAAAAAAGCTCATATTGGGGGTACTGTCTTGCAAAGTCAGGGGTACAAGTTTTAGGTGCACACAAGGAAACTTAAGGGATTGGGGGTCTCAGGAACTCTGTATTTAAGGTCAGGAGACTAGAGGTTTCATGTGCCATGTCTGTGATCAGGACTATCAGAAGCCTCTTCTGAGCCCTGGTTTTCTGTGAATGTTATCATTTGCTTAGGTTTGTTGTACTGTATAATTATTCTCTCAGTGATGTGGCCATCTCTTACTGAAAGCACAGAGTAGCACAGTGTCTGTTCCAGGTGGGTTTGGTGTAGAGCATTGATCCCTAAAAAAATGCAGTAGGGTCTTGAAGATAATAGGGATTGTGAGTCAGAATTTAGTTTTATATCAGTCAGCTACTACTACATAACAAATCACACCAAGATGTAGTGGCTTAATATAAGAACTAATTATTATTTTTCAGGAGTCTATAGGTCTCTGGTACTGTTGTTCTGATTTGTACTGGATGGATGAATCTTGGCTGGGCTTGTTCATGTATCCTAGATGAACTGGTAGGTGGGCTGGGGCTGGCTCTTCCAGGATGGCCTCTGATGGGATGCTTCAAGTGTTTTCTCATTCTCTGGCTCACTAGCCTGAATTTCTTATGGCTGAACAAGGGCTTGAAGGAGAAAGCAAATGCTTTTTCAAACTTCTGCTTACGTTATGTTTGCTGCTGTCTCATTGGCTGAAGTAAATGATGTGGCCACATTCAGAGTCAGTAGAAGAGGAGCCAGAGTGCAGGGCTACGAGGAGACACCAATGTAATCCTCAGGGTTAGGGCTTCACTGTGACCCTACTATTGCTCAGCTATATAAAGAGAGACTTAAAACTTCACCCCTCAGCTTCTTCAACTGTTCATTCTGGCAGAGAGGTAGTAAGATTTCGATGAGATTAATGTGCTTTAATTATTTAGCACCAGGTTCACGAGGGCTGCCCAGAGTGCTTCCCCAAAGATGCAAGGATGAACAGCCAAAGAAAGGTGCTGCGGGATTGTCTATAAGGAGGAAAAGTCAGAAACCAGCTAACTGCCCATCAGGAAGGGCCAGGGTAAATGAATCATGGTTTGTCTGTTTAACAGAATATGTTTTAACTCTAAGGTCAATAGATCAATAAGCTGGCTCAGAAGATGTCTGTGATAGATTTTTGAGCAGAAAACACAAGCGGGTTCTAGCTTAGTTTGTAATGTATGATGCTGGTGTGTGTGTGTGTGTGTGTGTGTGTGTGTGTGTGTGTGTGTGTCTGTGTACTCGCACGATGCCATTTGTGTTTGTGTGTGCTTGTTTCTGTTTATAAAGAAATGTCTGCAAGGCTATGCTCCAAGCTGAGTAGTGGGATTCAAAACTCTCACATGCCTTGAATATTTTATTCTATGGTGATTATGTATTGTTTTTGGAGTAGAAAAAGTAAAAAAGCTAGAAAAACATTTTTGAGAAAGAGCAACAAAAATAATGGCTCTTAGGTTCTAAGTTAGATGAATGATTGCTCTTCGTCTATCATTATGAAATTGATAAACTAATATAAAAATGATAACAGCTATCATTTGTTGAAGATCTATTCTATGCAGAACATATTATATCCTTCATCTGTCAGAGCTGGCATCCCCCACTTCCCAGTGAGGAAACTGAAGTTCATACTAGGAAAACAGACCTGGGCCCAGTGGAGAGCTGCTCGCCACAGTGACTAGTGCTGCTTCCACCCTGGACTGCTGCCCCTGCACCTTGCTAAGAGAAGCCCTGTAACACTGGCTACTAAGGCCAGTCACTGGGAGTGCTAGAAAGGCTTGTGTTCTAAATGCAGGTTGCCTAAGCCCTGGTCTGTATCCAGCCAACAATTCCTTTCTGGAGTGCAGCCCGAGGAATCTGCATTGTACGCATCCACAGGGATTCTGGGGCAGTCAGCCAGGTACTCAGAAGATGTTGACCTAAATCTAATGCTTACCATGAGATTGAGACCATCACCTTCACTTTACAGATGAGGAAACTGAGGGTTAGAGAGGAGAAGTCACTTGCTTAGGGGTGCCCTGACTCTGAGTCCATGTGTTATTCCACCCCACAGAGAAGACAGGTCATGGAAATGCCTTGTGGGAGGCTGGCCAGTGCTTGGAGTGTTGAGGGCCACCTGGTAGCTGGTGGCTGCTAACTGCCCTCTGCCTTGAAAACCCCACTGGGTGGAATCCTATGGCCATTTCTCTGCCAGACATGGCAGCTGATGCCAGAGTGGAATTGTGGGTGGGCTTATTGTCCATGCCTATTTTCTGGTGGGGGAATCCTAGATGATGTTGAAGATTCAGCCCAATAAAACATGGGTAAGAAATGGGCCATGTCCTCCTCCTGCTCTTCCCAGTCACGGGACTCTGATAGCTCCGTTACCTCTTCTTTTCGTTTACTGGTTTTTCCGGACAATGAGAAGAGCTGGTTGTAATCAGAAAGCTTTACACCATCTAATTCAAAGGGTGTGAGAGCCAGAGCAGGCTCCACCTGCAATATAGCCGTCAGAGATAGTAGGGAGTTGGGTGCTGGGAAGCTGGGGCTTGGGGCCACTGGCTGGGTGGGTGGGAAGCTCTCAGGCCTGATGCCCCACAAGACCTCAGGACTCTGCCTTTGCTGCCTCTGCTTTTGGGGTGGGAGGTTGCTAAGATGCTGCTTCCTGACCTCTTCCCCAGTGTGAGCAACCCTAGGATGCCACTGTCCCCCAGCTGGCTTCTTGACATTCATTTTATTTTTTCATAGCAGCTTTATTGAAGTTTACTTTGCATACCATACAATTCCCCCCACTCAGAGTGTGCAAGTCAGTCAAATAAAGGAATAATATTCACAGAGCTGTGCAACCACCATCCCATCAATTTTCAAACATTTTCACCTCTCCCCACAAAAACCTGAAGCCTTTAAGCTACCCGCCTTCCTTCTTCCATCCTGCTGCAGCCCTGGGGCCCCCGATCTTCTTTCTCATCCTATAGTCTGCATATCTTGGATGTGTTGTGTAAACTGAAGCATGCACTCTGTGGCATTTGGTGGCTGGCTTCTTCCTCTCAGCGTGTTTGCCTTTCAGATTCACTCACGGTGCATCAAGTCGCTGACTTCATTTCTTTTTGCTGTGCCATCATATATTTTATTTAATAAGTGACTTTTGTTAGCTCAAATATTTACCAATCACTTGCAAAATGCAAAGTGGTGTATTACCAAATTAAAAATAAAGGTAAGAGTCCATTCCCAAGAATTTGTTTTTTGGTAAGAAGAGTATCACATAAGTTGGAAGAATGATTGGACCAGAAATTCCACAGCTGCTTGCTTTGTAATTACCAAAAATGAAAAAGACCTTAAATGTGTAGAAAGAGGAATCTGGCTAAATAAATTATGCTAATCCATGTAATAGAGTACTGCAGAGGCATGTGGATTTATACTCATTGGCGTGAAAAGCCATCCACACTGTATAGTTGAGTCCATTACACGATCGCATTTTTATAAAACTGTCCTTTCATTTTATGCCCATCTGGAAGGGTGTGCAACAAAATGTTCACACAGAACATTTATTCCTGAGGAGTAAATTTTAAGTGGTGTGTATGTAGTTTTATTTGGGGGGAGAGAGGAAAGAAACTAGGGGTAGGTGTAAACAAGCATAGTAATATAAGATATCCCTAAGAGTGTTTATTTTCTCAAATGCAAGTCGTCTGCATTTGTGTAGGAAGAACTTCCACATCAGTCTTACTCTGTGGGCACTGGGAAAGAGGTAGGGCTGGGTGATCAAATGTATACTTGGCTCTGAGCTCCCCAGCTGCCAAAGCTAAAAGGGAAATGAGCATCTGAGAGTTGTAGCAGAGTCATGGCTATTCCTGAGAGGCTGATAGAGCTCCTTCTGGGTCTCAGGAAACAGCTCTCCCCAACTGTGGTGAACAGCATCGTTCACAATATTTGCTTCATTCACAGAAGAGCGTTGTCCAGGTGTCATCGCTTGTGTGGGCAGTGGAGGGAACAGAGCGAATGAGCTACCACAGGAGGCAGGGTGGGGGTGTCCTGCAGCTCCGGAGACCTGACAACACTTGATGCATGCAGCTGCAGTGGAGGGAGGGGCAGGGTCTCTCCTGGGTGCTGGCGCCGGCCAGGTGCTCCTTCTCTCACTCCACCTCCTCTCCA
This sequence comes from Cavia porcellus, assembly GCF_034190915.1. Taxonomy (NCBI): domain Eukaryota; kingdom Metazoa; phylum Chordata; class Mammalia; order Rodentia; family Caviidae; genus Cavia; species Cavia porcellus. The sequence continues at coordinate 167,838,072 of NW_026947484.1, forward strand.
GGTGGGGCTCCTCTGGTCCATTTGGCGGCTAAGACATCTGCGTGGGAACCTCCTGGCTGGAGCTCATTTAGCTGCAGAATGGAAGGGCAAGAAAGGTGCCAGGTCTTCCTGGGGCTTTGGGGAGTTTGAACACTTTACCCCTACATGCCAGACCACACCTTCCTGGTCTGGGACACCATCCCCATGGAATTGTCTCCTCTCTGACTTTTGGCGAGGTGGGGAAGAGGGAACAACACGTCAGGTGCTGAGGGCTGGACCTGGCATGCAGAATCCCCCTCCCCACCACCTGTGTCTGCTTGGCCCTCTCTCACCTGCTCTCCTGTGTCTCTGAAATGTACCTGTGAGGATGCTAGTCCCTCTTTCCTGAGAGCCTGTGATCAGGAAATAGACTCAAGCCTGCACATACTTTGTTGCATACAGCATGGATCGCTACACAGCACTCCAAATGGGTGAATGTGACCCACACACAACGGAATGTGGAGACAGAATGCATCCGTCAAAGTATGAATCAACTGCCTTTAATCCCACTACTTTAGGAGGCTGAGGCAGGAGGATTGCAAGGTTAAGCCCAGCCAAAGCAACTTAGTGACTATAATTCTGGGGGAGGAGGAGGAGGAGGAAGGAGAAAAAGAAGAAAACTGATTGAGGATACAGCTCAATGTGAAGGCTCTGGGCTCAATCCCAAGTACAGGAGAAAAAAAATCACTCATTAAATCTTTAGGGGCAATGCACAATACACTCCAACACAGACAAGCACACAGTTATGGATGTGTGCATGAGAATGTGTTCACACACACTTCCCAGAAATTTGCACATGATTGGAAAACTCTCAGGAGCTAAAGGTTTGTGAGTTAATGGAGGAGAAGAAAGTATGGAGGCTGCCTCTTGAATGTTTCATTATTGCTCCCCACATCACCTGAGTCACCCAAGTTATCTCAGGGGTTGATCTCAGCAGGTGCTGTGGCCTTTGGCTGGCTGGGTCCTCCTGTGGGTGGGTTGATTCTTCCTTCCCACTGGCATTTTCTGCCTGTGAGTCTCCCAGTGCCCATAACCAGGCAGAGCTGGGTGAAGAGGACATTTGCCATGCTGAGCTCTGGGCACTGATACCACCTTCTTATCAGTGAGTTTCTACCACTCTACACTCCAGGCTGCAGATCAGGCTGCTGGACACTTCATCACCGCTGGGGTGGGATTTCCATTCCTCCCAGGCAAGTGGTCTCCACTGGCACAGAGCAAGTTCTCTGATCCCATACAAAGCAGGCAGGTGCTGGGGTGGCTATGGAAGGTTGATATCTAAAGTTCCCTGCGTTCTGGGAGTCAGAGTGTATTTGTGGTCTGCTCACTTTGCAGACTTTTATGTCTGCAGCCTGGGTGAGGTTTCCTTTGCAGAGCACAGCTCACAGGGAGTTTATTGGCTGGAAAGATGGCTTACTATCCCATTCCCTCTTCGCTGATCTCTATTTGCTCTGCACCCTGCTGCCGAAAGAATGGTGCTCAGCTAACAATCTGCAGGCTTCCCATGGGGCTTATTTTGGAGCCTGACCTACCATGAGCCCCTTGTCTCCCAACCTGTCTCGCAGGGAGGCCTGCAGTAGTCTGCTACAACCCTCACGCCCCACCCTGGGCCTACGCACATTGGTCTTCAAGTCTCTGGTCAGATGTCATGTCCTCCAGGAAGTCGTCTCCGAGCCGAGGCTGGGTTCATGGCTCCGCTATCTGTCTCCCTCCCCCTCCCACCTCTCGTCAGCCTGAATCTCAGTCCTTAGGGTTCTCTTTCATCAGCAGAGGCGCTCTTTGTGGACATGGTGGTATCTGTCATACCCAAAACAGAGCAGGACCCCAGGGTGCCGGGCCGGACACCTCCACATGAGACAAGACAAAGCAGCATAGTGTCAGGCAACGTGGGCGGGTGTATGCAGTCACCAAAGTCTCCCTTAGCTTTGCTTCTCAGTACCATCCTCTGTGCTGTGCTGGGCTGGCTTGGGCTGGGTTATTAGCTTCACTCTACCTGACATGGTAAGTAGTTCCTTACACATCTGGAAGAGACAGGAGGTGGCCTGGACCAACATCTCGGATCCCTTCTGCTGGAAGGGAGGAGTGGCAGGGGGAGCTTTGGGAGGAGCTTACCTGCAGCTGCAGAGACTGGGGCAGTCTTTAAGTGTAGAAGCAGGCCGTGCAGCACCTGTGTGGGACACTGTAGGACACAGGAACCGGTTACCTTCCTGGCCTCTTTGAGCTTGGGAGAAGAGGTGAGAGGTGTGATTAGGGCCACAGCTAGGACATCTAAAGTCAGGACAAGTACTGAATTTCATCCTGTAGGCTACAAAGACAGATCTATGAGCAGACTAGAGAATGCCCCCCTCCCTTTGTCCTTGTCTGACCTTGGAGAAACTTCTCCAGGATGCAGGCAGATTCTCCCAGCGGTTTCTGCATCAGAGGTGGCAGCTGGTGGACGCTCTCTCCGGGAGGGGGAGGAAGCAGCTGCCATCAGGATGGAATGGGGATCAGGTGGGAGGAGGTGTGTGTGTGTGTGGGGGGGGGGCGGGGCTTGAGGCGGGAGCTGCGGCTGCCACCTCTGACTTCCACAAGGGGTCAGTGTAACATTAAAGTTTCTCCCAACCGCTCTGTCCCACCCAGGCCTGAAGGAGGCTCTTGGGTTCCTGAATGTGGGTCAGCTGGTTATATTTGGCACACCTGGTGGGCAGGTAGAAGGCCAGATAGGTAGATGGGGGATTCAGAGTGAATTCTCTTTCTTCTTTTGTCTTGTTTTGAGAATTTCAGGAGGAACTGAGGAGATAGCCATGGCCGATATATCTAAAAATGGACCTTGATTTAGTATAATTGTTTTATGTGCTTTGCATTTTTTTTTGGTCTGTTAGTCTGGCTGTTAATTTGTGTTTATAATAATTAACTCAATAAAGACTTAAAAATAAATTTTAAAAAGATGTTTATGTACAGACTCCCCACAATGATCGTAATCATTATGCATTACAAATATATACTCATAGTAATAAACATTTTACAGGGCCATGGGAATGATCTGTACGTATACAGCTGTAACATGGAGAGGTCTTATCACCCCTTCGCCTCTTCTCAAGAGGCCTGCAGTGGACCTAAAATTGCCCTTGCAAGAGCCCCCTCCTGCTTCTACCTGCTTTCATCCTGGAAGGTGGCTTCCAACTCGAGGGAAGTTCCTGCAAATGACAGATGCCAGGACCTTAGGAAGTCATAAAAATCACATAAAGAGCCAGTGATCCTACACAGTTTACAACTTTCTGCTTGGTTGTTTAGGGAGTTGAGAAATGGACCTGAAAGAGCTGTCTGATTTGCCCAAGGTCTTGTAGCATGGAGCAATGGCGAAGCCAGGTTAGAATCTTGGTGACACCTTCTGCACTGATTTTTTAATTAAAAAAAAATATATATATATATAAAAGGGGAGATTAAGATGAAAGAGGACATAACAACACAGATCATAACAGAACAATTTAAGCAACACAGTGTTTCACCACAGGATAACCCGACTTAACAGTAGTTACCATAGTGTCTCTTTCCTTGAAATATTTGAGTATAACTTCGTATACTGTAGCATCAAACATATCAACACAATGTAAAACTATTCAAGAGAATGAAAGTGTTACAGGGTATTTAGAACCAACTAACAGAAAATGAACAATGGTTTCTATATTATCTCCTTGCCTATAAAAATTTTTGTTTATACTATCACATGTAATAAAATCCAATAAGATACAATATGATAAAACTGATGGAGACAGAAGAACAAAAGCTTGATGGGACTTCAAAACCATGATATTAAAACAGCACTAGCTATTTTGATGTTTTGTTTTCTTCAAAATACCTGTTCATATGATCACAGACAGTAAAATCAAACAACCCAGAATAAAACCATTCCAATTCATGAATGAAAACATTATAAGGCTTCAAAGCAATATATTGGGGAATCATGATTACCACATACTTTTATGTATTCCTACTATTTCTTACACTAGGGAAACTATTCGATATTTATACATGTGAGTTTGATTTATTTTTCTTATGAGTAGCGAAATAAGCTGCACCCACTTATTTATAAATATCTCAATGTGATCATTCTTTAGAGCTGAATGGTACTCCATTGTATAAAAATACCACAACTTTTTTATCCATTCCTCAGTTGATGGACACCTAGGTTGTTTCCAAAATCTGGCTATTACAAATTGTGCTGCTATAAACATGGGTGCACATATATCACTGTGGTATGATGTTTTCAGTTCTTCTGGGAATATCCTAGAAGTGGAATAGCTGGAACAAATGGGACTTCCAATCCCAGCTTATTGAGAAATCTCCAGACTGACCTCCACATGGTTGTACCAGTCTACACTCCCACCAACAGTGCAGGAGAGTTCCTTTTTCCCTACAGCCTCTCCAGCATTTGTTGTTGGTAGTTTTCTTGATCCTGGCCATTCTTTCAGGAGTGAGATGGTATCTCAGTGTGGTTTTAATTTGCATTTCTCCAATGACCAATGATGATGAGCATTTTTTCATGTATTTATTTGCCATTTGCATTTCTTCATCTGAGAATTGCGTATTCATTTCAGATGCCCATTTTTGGATTGGATCTTTAATTTTGAGGGTCTGGTTTTTTTAATTCTTTATATGTTTTAGATAGAAGTCCTTTGTTTGAGGGACAGTTCACTAAGATTTTTTCCCAGTTTGTGCATTTTGTTTTCACTGTGCTGGAGATTTCTTTTTACATGCAGAAACTTTTTAATAAGATGTGATCCCAGTTATTGATTCTGGAAAGTATTTCCTGTGCGGTTTGATTCCTGTTCATGAATTCTCTACCTACCCCTATGTCTTCAAGGTTTTTACTCAATTTGTCTTCCAATAGATTTAGAGTTTCTGTTTTAATATTCAGATCTTCAATCCATTTAGATTTTAATTTAGTACATGGTGATAGACATGGGTCTAGTTTTAATTTTCGGCATACGGAGAGCCAGTTTTTTCAACACCATTTATTGAAGAGACTGTTGTTCTTCCAGTGAAACTGTTTGGCCCCTTTATCAAAGATAACGTGGTTGAGTGTGTTTGTAGTTGTGGTTGTATCTTCTAATCTATTCCATTGATCTTCACCTCTGTTTTGATTCCAGTACCATGTTGATTTTACTACAATTGCTTTGTAGTATAACTTCAAGTCAGGGATTGTGATGCCTCCTGCCTTGCCTTTGCTGCTTAGAAATGTCTTTGCTATTCTAGGTCTCTTCTGGTCCCAGATGCATTTTAGGAGTGATTTCTCTAGATCTATGAGGTATGTTGATGGTATTTTTATTGGGATTGCATTGAATCTGTATAACAGTTTTGGGAGAATGGCCATTTTCACAATATTTACTCCTCCTATCCATCAGCAAGGGATGTATTTCCATTTTCTGAGATTGTCTTCAATTTCTTTTTTCAGTGTATTATAATTTTCTCCATATAGATCTCTCATTTCTTCCAGAGGATAACTCCTGAATATTTCATTTTTTTTGGTTGCTAGTGTGAAGGGTGTGGCTTTTCTTATTTCTTTCTCTGTGATCTTGTTAGTGTATAGAAATGCTATTAATTTTTGAGTATAGATTTTGTATCCAGCTACATTGCTGAATTTATTCATTATATCTAGGAGTCTTTCAATGGAGTTTGGGGTTCTTTTATGTAGAGTATCATATCATCTGCAAATAATGATAATTTAACTTCTTATTTTCCTATCTTTACCCCTTTTATTTCTCTCTCTTGTCTAAGTGCTCTGGCTAGTATTTCCAGTACTATATTAAATAGGAGTGGTGATAAGGGACATCCTTGTCTTGTGCCTGATTTTAAGGTAAAGACCTTCAGTTCTGGCCATTTAGTATGATACTGGCTGCTGGTTTGTCATTGATGGCCTTTATCATATTGAGGTAAAGACCATCTATTCCAATTTTCTGTAAGGTTCTTATCATAAACGAATGTGGGACCTTATCAAAAGCTTTTTCTGTATCTATAGAGATGATCATGTGATTCTTACTTTTGGCTTTATTGACATGGTGGGTTACATTTATTGATTTATGTATGCTGAACCATCCTTGCATGCCTGGGATGAATCCCACTTGGTCATGGTGTATAGTTTTATTGATAATTTGCTGTATTCTACTTGCCAATATTTTATTGAGGATTTTTGCATCTGTGTTCATTAGGGAGATTGGCCTGTAGTTTTCTTTTTTAGTTGAGTCTTTCTTAGGTTTTGGTGCTAGAGTAATATTTGTTTCCAGGAATGACTTAGGAAGGATTGCTTCCTTTTCAATTTCATTGAAGAGTTTGAGGAGTGTCGGCATTAAGTCTTCTTTGTACTTCTTGTAGAATTCTGCAGTGAATCTGTCTGTGCCTGGGCTTCTTCTTTGTAGATAAAGATTTAATTACATTTTCAATTTCATTAATAGAAAATGAGTTATTCAGCAGTTTTACATCTTCTTGACCTAGCCTTGGTTCTTCATATGTTTCTAGGAACCTATTTCTTCTGTGTTATCAAACCTATGAGAGTAGAGGTTTTCAAAATAGGTGTTGATGATCTTCTATATTTCTATAGAGTTTGTAGTGATTTTGCCTTTTTCATTCCTTATTGCATAAATTTGAGCTTTTTCTTCCCTTTTTAAAATTAGGTTGGCTAGGAGCTTATCAATTTTATTTATTCTTTCAAAGAACCAACTCTTTGATTCATTGATTTTTTTGGATTGTTTTCTTAGTCTCTATTGCATTAATTTCTTCTCTGATTTTTATAATTTCCTTCCTTCTTTTGGCTTTGGGCTTGACTTGCTCTTCTTTTTCTAGATGTTTGAGGTGTAGTATCAGGTTGTTTATTTGTATTCATTCTGTTTTCCTGATATGGGAACTCAGTGCAATAAATTTTCTTCTGAGGACAGCTTTCATTGCATCCCACAGATTCTGGTAAGTTGTATTTGTATTTTCATTTTCTTGTAGGTATTGTTTAATGTTTTCTTTAATTTCCCCTGTAACCCCCTGATTACTCAAGAGTGTGTTATTCAGTTTCCGTGTGTTTGTGGGATTTTTGCAGTATCTTTTATCATTAATTTCTAATTTCATGGCGCTATGATCCGATAACATGCAAGGGGTAATTTCACCTCTTTTGCATTTATTTAAGTATGTTCTGTGGGATAATATATGGTCTATTTTATAGAATGTCCCATGTACTGCTGAGAAGAATGTTTATTCTGATATTGTTGGATGGAACACTCTGTGTACATCTACCAAGTCCATTTGTTCACAGGTGTGATTCAGTTCTGTTATTTCTTTGCTGTTTTTCTCTCTAACTGATCTGTCCCTTGGTGTCAATGCTGTGTTAAGGTTTCCTGTTATAATTGTGTTACTGCTAATTTGGTTCTTCATTTCTGTTAATACTTGCTTTACGTAACTGGGTGTTCTGGAATTTGGTGCATATATATTTAAGGTTGTTATCTCTTCCTCTTGAAGCTTTCCCCTAACCAGTATGTAATGACCTTCTTTATCTCTTGTAATCATTATTGGTTTAAAGTTCACATTGTCTGAAAACAGAATAGCTACCCCTGCTTTTTTTTGGGTTCCTGTTGCATGTAGTATTGTTTTCCATCCTTTGACTTTCAGTCTGTAAGTATCCTTTTGGGATAGATGGGTTTCTTGTAGACAGCATATGGTTGGATGTTGTTTTTTGATGTATTCTGCCCATCTGTTTCTTTTAATTGGTGCATTGAGACCATTTACATTCATGGTTATAACTGTTATATGTTGGTTGATTTTTGACATGTTATCTTGCTGCTGTTGCATCTTTATCTTTTCATTCTGTTTAATTGTCTGCTTTGCTTAGTGGTTTTTTCCTAACTGTATCTAAACTATCTTTCAGTATTCTTTGCAGGATTGGCTTGGTGATCATGAAGTTCTTCAGCTGTTCTTTGTCATGGAAGTATCTTATTTCTCCATCCATTTTGAAGGACAGTTTTTCAGGGTACATCAGTCTAGGTTGGAAATCATTTTCCTTTAGGATCTGAAATACTTTACTCCATGCTCTTCTTGACTTTATTGTTTGTGCTGAGAAGTCTGTTGTGATTCTGATAGGTTTTCCTTTATGGGTGATCTGTCTTTTTTCTCTGGCAGCTTTTAATATTCTATTCTTATATTGGATTTCAGGGATGGTGATTATTATATGTCTGGGTGTAGGTTTATTTTGGTTATGGCTATTTGGAGTTCTATATGCTCTACTGATCCTGATGTCAGTTTCCATTCTCATGTTTGGGAAATTTTCAGCTATTACTTCTTTAAATAACCTCTTGACACCCTTTATGTTGTCCCCTTTTTTTTTCATTTATCCCTATCAATTGTATGTTGTTTTTCTTTGTATCATCTTGCTGCTGTTGAATTGTTATTTCCTGATTCCTTGTTATTTTTAAAAGATATTTCCTTTGCTGTTCACTATCTGCAATCTTGTCTTCGAGGTCTGAAATTCTATCTTTGCTTTCATTGAGGTGGTTTTTACAACTTTCAATGGAATTTTTGATTTCCTGTTTATCTCTTTGCATCTGCTTTATGTATGCTCTTTTTTCTTATATTGTTCATTAGGAATTCTATCTTTTGGTTTAGTTCTTCCAATTTTTAAACTGTATCTTCTTTAGAAATGTTCAGCATTTCTTTCATTTCTTTTATCATTTCTTCTTTTACTTGGGAGATTATTTCTAGTTTGAATTCCTTTAAAGCTTCCCAGAGTTGCTTCTTTATTTCAGTTGCTATTATGTCTGATATTTCAGGTGTATGGCATATATTTTCTTCTGTGTACATAGCTCCTAGGGTTTCTTGGGTTGGGCTGGAGGTTTGAGACTTTTTGGTCTTTTGTTTTGTCATTTTCCTATATTTTCGTGTTTCAAGTGTCATTCCAGGGCTTCCCTAGGGCCTGTTGGAAATCCTTTTCTATGCCCTCAGCTCCTGGGACTCTGGCGGCCTAGTTTTCCGGATTGAGAGAGGATCACTGGGGGTGGAGCAGGCAGGCCCAAGCTCTATAGTACAGGTTGAATGTGGCAGGAAGCTGTGAAGTTCCTTGACTGGTGGGAGCAATGATCCCAAACTCCCTGGTTTGGGGGATGGTGTGGGGACACTCACTGCAGGCCACTCAGCCTCCAGAACTGAGGGCACTGGCAGGCAGGGACCCCAGAATCTGCCAAGCATGCAGAGAGCCGGGCAGTTGTTGCAGTTGGCCTCAAGACCCGCTGAGGTGGTCCAGTGCAGCAGGAACCTGAAAAGTTCCTTGGCCAGGCCCCAGCAAGGATCCCAAACTCCCTGGGTTTGGGGGATAGTACCATTAAATCTGCACTGATTTTTGTGGAACCAGCCTGGTATGATGGTGTTAACTTTAGCAGAGGAGGCTCAGATTTATGCAGCTAGTTGTCAGGAAAGCTGGCCTCCAGGAACAAGTTCCTTAGAGAATGCTGATGCTTCCCAAACTAGTATGTATTAGAATCTCTTGGGAGCCAGCTTGAAATACAGCCACATCTCCAGCCATTCTGATTCCCTGGATTGGGTTAAGACTTAGGGATCTGTGATAGTTAACTGTTGTGTCAAGCTGAGTAAGAGACTCCCACTCAGTTGGCTTGGCATAGCTCTGCTTTTGAGTGAGTGATTTACTAAGATAGAAGGCCCTTTCTGGGTATGAGCGGCACCAACCAAAGGGCCTGACTTTTTGTTTCTCTAGTGGGAACTGACTGAAGCAGGATCCATTTTCCAAGTCACTTCCCCATGGAATGCTGAAGCAGATTCCTAGGGGACTGTACTTGGAAATGGATGGGCCCAGACTTTAATGTGTCTATCCGACACCCGGCTATCATGTCCAGGGCCCAGTCAGGTTCAGAGGACTGGGATTAGGCTGGAGGATCTGCCTTATATACTAATGATGCCGATTCAGAGACAGTCTTCTGAGAATCACTGTGGTTGAGACCTGTTCTCATCCCCTGGGCACATGTTAGGGGTAAGTCCCCAGTGAAGCAAATATATACTCTTATTTTCCCTCCCAGGAGAGGCCCATTTATGATATTCCATCACATTCTGAAATTTCCTCTGATGCTCCAATTTAACCACCACCTCTTTACTGTATTGCTTACATTGGAGATGGGGAGACCCAAAAGTAGGAGAAAACAGAAAGACAGAACTCTCAGCAGACTCCTTTGCTCAGAGGACCCCATTGAGCTATGCTGCTACAATTTCTCTCTGACACCCCGACTGTGCAGGGAGGGGTGGGAGCTGCTGAATGCCTTGGGAAATTTAGGCGACTCTTACTTTCCATAGACACCTTTGCACACCTTCCCAGTATTATTTCTAACCTCCTCATGAATCTCATGTTATGTTGATGGTTCTCTAAGTATTTTAATTAGATTTTCTAAGCAAAAGAAAGTTTCCAAAGTTAATTAAAAGTTGCCTCACTATAATTGTATAAAAGAAGCTTTTGCTTCTGAAAATTAAATTATTATAATTAAACTCTTCTATCCATTTAAAGATTTCAGTGGAATGTTTATTTATTCATTTATTCTGAAGAGACCTTGGTAAGTTTGCTACTCTCACAGCCAGAAATTGGTCTAGCCAATGCTGTGCCATGGCTTAACTTTTCCCTCCCTTTGATGATTTCATGACTCTGGGGAGGAAATATGAAATCCTGGGTGAACTTTAGTGGTTATGTGAATGCAGGATTGGAGCCTATCCCTAAAATCTGGATCATGTTGTATGGCAGATTGTTTTAATTACTTTCTCCTTCCTGGGACAAAATACCTGATACCTGCAAATTAAAGGAGGAGAGGTTTGTTTTGGCTCATAGTTTGTATGTAGAGGTTTCAGCCCATAGTTGGCAGGCTCCCAGGCAGGAAGGCATGGCCAAGGGGAAACCGTTCATGACATAGTGGTGAGAAGTTGCTCATGGCGGGCAGAAAGTAGAGCTATCAAGGGAGGAGGGTGTATATTGTGGAGTTTTTGCTTCCGATCCTGCACACAGCCATTTCAGACTCTTCTGCCTCTGATCCTTAAGCCCACCTACTAAATCCCCTTGCATAACTGTGCATACAGTTTCTATTGATTCTGTTCCTCTAGAGAACCTTACCTAGCACAACTTCCAAGCAGGACTGTATGTGGTTTGTTATGGTCTTGTGTTTTGTCTCTGCCATTAATTCTGACAATGTCTGTTAATCCCATAACTTGAAAGGCTAAGGCAGAAGGACTGCTGCTAGTTCAAGGCCAATTTGGCCTACATAGTGAGTTCAAGCCCAGCTTGAACTGCATAGTGGGACCCTGTCTCACATCCTTCCCCCATAATGATGGTGTTTCAGGCTGACAGAGGGTACTCCCAAGCCTGGGGCCCACAAGAAAGGCAACGTGCACAGAGAGGCAGTTGACCATCACTTACATCATCTATGCAAGCATACCCCTGTTGGTACTGAATCCAAACTCAGCCTTCCCCTGATTTGTTCACTGTTGCTCATAGGTGGTATGTTGTGAAGTTTTTTCTTTTTGTTGGCTGGAGGATGAAGGCTGTTTCTAAACTGAATGAATCAGTAAGTTGACAAACTACCTCTGGCCTTGCTTTCCAGATCTTCCTCACCTGACCCTCATGCATCTCCCTGGGAATGTTGACTGCTTCTTCCTAGGCATCCTGTTGTAGTGACTTTCTCTATGATTCTAGACCAGAAGTACTGGTTCATTTCTCAAACTCAAGAGCTCACTGATCCTTATAAGTACATATTTAGACCTCAGCTTTAAGAGCTAAATGTCTTTTCAGTTGCTTCCTTAATGAGGCAAGTTAAATCAAAAGAAACCACAGGCACTGACTGGTGGCCATCAAGATGACACAGGAAAATTATTTTTAAGAAATGACCACTGTTGGGGCTGGAGATTTAGCTCAGCAGCATAAGGGCCTGCCTGGAAAATGCAAGGTCATGAATTTGATCCCTAGTACAAAAAAAAGATGACCACTGTTACTTCTTATATCTAGATGTCACCCCAAGGCCTCCTGTGCTCATAGGCAGGGCTTCTGGGAAGCTGCTGGAACATGGGAGCGTGATAGTGGGTCATGGGTGTGTGACACTGGATCATGGGTGTGTGATAGCTGAATTAGTCCACTGATGATGGGTTTATAGCTGAGTATGATGCTGGGAAGCAAAACATTGTGAAAAGAGATGGATCACTATGAGTGTGGGCTGGATCTCTCTCTCTTTGTGTCTATTATCTCTATCTATCTATCTATCTATTCATCTATCTATCTATCTATCTATCTATCTATCTATCTTACCTGCCTTGTGCCTTGGAACCAGCCAATAACTTTTCTTCCTTTAACTTTGGGTGTTGTGTTTTTTGTCCCAGCAAAGAAAAAGTAACAGACAATCATGGAGAGTTGATCTTACCCAAAAAGAATGGCCATCATACAAAAATCAAATAATAGCAGATACTAGTGAAGCTGCAAGGGAAAAGAATTCTTTAAACTAGTACAACCACATGGACAGAGATTCCTCAAAAGTCTAGAACTAGAAATTCTGGCCATTCCCCTTCTAGGTTTCCTCCCACAAGAATTAAAAACATTGTAGTACAGTGATAATGAGAACCCAAGTTTATAGTAGCAGAATTCATAATAGCCAAATTTTGGAAGCAACCTCTATGTTCACAAACAGGTGAATGAATAAAGAAAATGTGGTATTTACTTACACACAGTGGAGTAGTACTCTGCCATAAAGAAAGATAAACCTGAGTCCTTTTTAGGAAAAGGGATGTACCTTGAGACCATATTTGTGAAATAAATTGTGAATCACAGATTAACTTAAACTAGTTTAGCCTTTGGTCACTCCAGGGACTTTGTGCTGTACTAAGCCATATCATTGTTTGTCCTGGAGGAAGCCTTACAAATTCATTGTGTTTTAAGGTAATGAATGCAGTCAGTACCTTGAGTCTCAGTGGAATGCTTCTAGGACAGCATGAGATGCTTTGCTAAAATGTCTCCAAAAGAATGGTAAACAAGAAGGCCAGGTATAGACAGAGATGATCCCTGGGATAGTTACACAATTAAGTTACCACTTACCTGAACTTTATCCTTCCGAGGTCCACTTCTGTTCTTTGTAAAGAAAAGATTCTAACAAAAGCCAGAGAAAATTGTAACTGGGGCTTCAGTGCTAGAGGCTGTTGCTGCTTGTTCCGTAGCTTTGTCTGTCTTTTGTTTTCTTTTCATTTACCACACCTCATTTTCAGGGCCTGTCTCCTCGCAGAAACCAACAATAAATCAGACATCCGGATTACATATTGTATGGTCTCCTTTACATAAGAAGCCCAAATTATAAATAACAAACAAAATAAAAATAGATAACTGTAAGTAGGGGGATAGATTTTTTCCAAATGGGAAATAAACAAGAAATGAATAGGAGGGAGGAAAGGAAATGAGATGAAAACGGAGTTAAGATGTGTTGTGTACATGGAACAACTCCTTACAAGGAAAGTCAACATTATGTACTGCAAACATGAGCCAATAAAAACAGGCCATGAAATTAAAATTAATATCAAAATACCATTTAAAGTAATTAGTGACAAGGTTAAATTAAAATATAATTTTAAGAATTTACAGGCCCCAGAATACGTCTTGAAGTCTCTCCTTTGGAAAGCATGTGTGAGCTATGTTCTTGTGTATTTATCCACACTCTGAATTTCCCCTCCGTGGTAGAGGAGTGCTGTGTTCTATTTTTCTAGATAGCCTCTTTCCATGTCCTTATACCCAAATCCTATTACCCTTTCCTAGTCTAGCTCAACTGCCACCTCCCGCAAAAGGTCTCGTAATTCTCTAAGAAGGATTTTTCTCTCCCTCCACTGGTTTTCAATGACATTTGATCTACTTTTCTGTTTTAGAATCTTTCCCATTTCTCTGAGGTTTATCATTTACATGCCTCTGATAGTGGTTAGTACAGCCAGCCTAGACTTTGCCTCAGAAACCAACAGCCCCAAATCCCTGGTGATTTACCACTACATAATCATCAGGAGTTAACCTGACTTTGTTCCAGGTCATCCTTTTGGCATCTGACTTAAGGACCAGTCCTGGTCTCATGGTGGGAGAAAGAGACAAATAGTGAGTTACCCAATGGCATTTGTAGCTTTGGGTTGAAAGAGGCACATGTTACTCTTTACATTTCACTAGCCATAGCAAATGTTATGGTTTGTGTCTAGATGCCCCCCCCCCCAACAAAGCCTCATCCAGTCATGGAGGGTGCATTTCCAAGGTAGCTGAGTCTAGCATTTGTGATTGGTTCATTGTTAGTGCTGGAATTGGCAGTGTGAGTGCTGTGTCTGCCCAAGAGCAGGTAGCCAGCATACAATATAAAGCAGGGAAGGAGGCATGCTCTGCCCTTTTGCTCTTTTTGGTCTTGTTGCTTGTGACTGACATGAATGACCGCTCCTCAGCCATGCCACCCTGGCTTGGAGCTGGCCGAGTATGAGCTGAAACCTCCAAAAACTGTAAGCTAAATAAACCTTTCTTTCCTTCATATCGGGTGTCAAGTATTTTGTCTCAGCAATGACAGAAAAGTAACCAAGACAGTAAGTCATATGACTAAATCAGAGGGCAAGAAATGCAAAAAATATTCTTCCCTCAGGGAGAGGCAAGGAATATTTTAAATGATAACAACCTACCAGAGTCCTCCCTTTTGGTTATGACCTTTCATTTTCTTCTCTTTTGAATCCACTTGTTTCCTAAGGGAGACAAGTGTTTAGTTACTTCCAATCACAGCATCATGCTCCAAGTTTGGCACCTTATGAAAGTCTGGGTACCATTTGTGAGCTATTGACCTATGGCTGAGAACAATCCCTCTGTTCTCACAGCTATAACCACAGTGACTGATTAAGGACAGGGAAACAGCATGGAACCCTCTTCTTCAGAAAGAGAGGCTAGAGAGTCACACAGTGGTTATTGGTCCATGGAAATTCTCTCTTGCAGGCAGATGGCATGTGAGCCTGCAAGCTGAGTCTGCTCACAGGAGGATGGGACAGTCCCCATCCTCTGGTTAGCCTCGACCAAGGTGATGGCTCTGATCCTTGGAAAATTTCTCATCCAGTTGTCTTCATGACTTTGTTCTCTATGACTTTCTACTTTCTGGAAAGTCCTTTCCTTTTCATTGTTCCTTTAGTTGCCTTCAAACATGTGTTGGAAAAATCTTTCTAAGACAGATTCATGCCCTTGGAAGGCTGGCTGCTTTTGGATTAGTTTGAATACTGAACAAAGCTAGTGTCTTTTAGTATAAAATAGTGGCTCTCAGTTGTGCTAATTCCTGGATAGCACAATTCTTTCAAAATTTTAGCCAGCCCTATGGACTATTTTTAGATGCCTCTCTCCCTCTTGTCTTAACTGCAGTCATATTGAGGATCTTAGACTTTTGTAAAAAAAGTTATATTCTTTTTTTCTCTTTCTTATTATACAAATTAAAGGGTTTTACTTTGGTGGATTTTTATGTGCACAAAATAGACTTTGATCTTTTTTAGCTCCCCTTGACTCACCCCTCCTCACGTTTCACATCTTGGGGGAGTATTTCAATGCACATAATGTTTTGCTCGTAAGTATGCCCCCTATTACTCTTCCCCACCATATCTTCCCTTTATTTCCTTCTTATCTAATAGTAATCTCTCTTCTGATTTCTTTCATCTTTTTTAGGTTTCACATATTAGAGGAAACATGCAATGTTTATAGGAGAGCCATATTTCCCTAACCATTCCAACAGAAAGGAATTACTGGGTGCCATCTTAGCTCAGAGGTTTTCATAAAAACTGTTATGAACATCATTTTTGTTTGATCTTTACCAAATCAGCTGTTGCTACTCCGAGTTGGAGGTTTTATCTATTACTGGTTGAAAGTGAAAGACATTTATAAATGCTAGAATTTCCAGACTCCATTCTCTTTCTTTTCTGCTTTTAATCTATTTTCTGAGCTCATATCTTTATTGAACTAATTTTTCAGATCCAACTAATAGTCATGAAAGAAGCTATAAATATCACTTCTCAAACTGGTTACCTA
Source organism: Cavia porcellus (assembly GCF_034190915.1). Classification (NCBI taxonomy): domain Eukaryota; kingdom Metazoa; phylum Chordata; class Mammalia; order Rodentia; family Caviidae; genus Cavia; species Cavia porcellus. Next base: position 167,854,135 of record NW_026947484.1, read on the forward strand.
AATTCACAAGGTCATTTGAATATTTTTTTGCCTTGGTTTTCAGTTTATTGTAAAATAAAGTTTTACTAAATGTCCAACCACTTTGTACTGTTGGTGTGTTCTTTCCTGTCCTCAGTGAGTTTTTTCCCCTATTGTCCCTGTTTAACTCTGAAATTAATGCCATATATGCTTTTCTTTTTTGCCTGAGTCTTTTTTATTTCTTCCAAATCATTCTAATTCCAGCCTTTATTCCCAATTTAGTAAAACAAACAAGGAATATTATCTCTTTATACTATATTCAGGTTCCCTTGATGGATTTTAAAAATGTTTTTTATTTTACGGAAAAAAGGTAAAGCAAATTTGTATAACAAAGTAATAGGAGAATAACAGTGATTAATACAATACTACTTTAAAGTAGTTGCTCAGGGTACAAGATATGGACATAAAAATTCCTCCAACTGATACTAGCACAAACCTTCCTTTTCAATGAATTAAATGTCAGTAATTGTATAACTGACTTGCATTTTTTCCCTTTACCATCTGTACTTTCCCCTCTAACCCACATTAGTTTTCCTTTTTGAACAACTTCTTCCCACTTCACAATATCTATTGTACATTTTAGACTTTATTTACATTTTGAACTTCTCACACAAAGGAGAAAATATGATGTTTACATTTGTGAGTCTTATTTATTTCACTTATGAGTATGGTCTCAAGTGGCATCCACTTACCTATAGAAGTCACAAGTTTATCCTTCCTTATGGCTGAGTAGTACTCCGATGCATAAAAATACCACATGTTAAAAAAACTCATTCCTCAGTTGATGGGCATTTAGGTTGTTTTCAAGATTTAGCTATAACAAATTGTGCTACTTTAAACATGGGTACACATATATCACTGTGTTATGATGTTTTTAATTCTTCTGGGAAGATACCCAGAAGGAGAATAGCTGGGTCAAATGGTGCTTCCAACCCTAGTTTTAAAAAATTTATTTATTTATTATTTTTTTATCCTAGTTTTTTGAGGAATCTCTTCACTGATTTTCACAGTGATTGTACCAATCTACACTACCACCAACAGTCGAGTTCCTTTTTTCTTCACGGATCCTCTAGCATTTGTTATTGGTTCATTTCTTGATGATAGCCATTCTTTAAGGAGTGAGATAGAATCTCAGTGTTGTTTTAATTTGAATTTCTTGACTGACCAGTGATGGTGAACATTTTTTCATGTATTTATTTAGCATTTGTATTTCTTCATCTGAGAACTGTGTATTCATCCCAGATGCCCATTTTAGATTGGGTCTTCGAATTTAAGGGGCCTGATGTTTTTCATTTCTTTATATTTTCTAGATAGAAGTCCTTTGGGAGTATGGACATTTTTACTATGTTTGTTCTTCCTGTCCATGAACAAGGGATATCTCTATTTTCTGGTATTCTCTTTGATCTGCTTTTTCAGAGAACTATAATTTTCAATACATAGATCCTCTACTTCCTTTGTTAGGTTGACTCCTAGGTATTTAATTTTTTTGGATGTTATTGTGAGGGTGTGGTTTCCCTACTGTCTCTCTCAGTGAGTTTATTGTTTATGTACAGGAATGCTATTGATTTTTGAGTGCTGACTTTGTATCCAGCCATGCTACTGAATTTGGTATATATATACAAGCTAGATAACTATACCACTAATCTCTGTAAGTTCATAAAAAACCCAAATTTGTGCTTTCATTGTTTGATCATTTTTATGTCTAAATCTTGTAATCTGAATAACTACTTCTAAGATAACAATATGCAATATATTAGTGTTAACTTCCAACTAGTTTTTGAAATTCTGTATCATTTCTACCTTTTTTGTTTTTAAAATAAAAGTTTAAAAAAATCTAAAACTCTTTCAGTGGAGTTTTTCATGTCTTCTATGTAGAATATTATGTCATCTGCAGATAATGATAACTTAAGTTGTTCCTTTCCTATTCTTATGATTTTATTTCTCTCTCTTATCTAATTGTACTGGGTAGTTTTTCCAAAACTATATTGAATAGGAGTGGTGATAGTGGACATCCTTGTCTTATTCCTGATTTTAGAGTGAAAGCTTCTAGTTTTCGTCCATTTAGTATAATGTTGGCTGTTGGTTTATCATAGACAGCTTTTATCAGATTGAGATAAAGACCATCTATTCCAATTTTCTGCAACATTTTTATCATGAATGAGTGTTGGACTTTGTCAAAAGTTTTTTTTGCACATATTGAGATGATCATATGGTTTTTGTCTTTGGTTCTGTTAATATGCTGTATTATATATATTGATTTGCATATTTTGAACCATACTTGCATCCCTGGAATGAATCCCACTTGGTCATAGTGTATAATTTTCTTGATGATTTGATGCATTCTGTCTGATAGTATCTTACTGAAGATTTTTGCATCTTGTTTATTGTAGAGTTTGGCCTGTAGTTCTCTTTTTTGGTTGGTCTTTTCTCTAGTCTTCAGGAATGAGTTAGGGAGTCTTTCTTCCATTTCAATTTTATTGAAGAGTTTGAGGAGTATTGGTGTGAAATCTTCTGTAAATTTCCTGCAAAATTCAGCAATGTATTCATCAAGATCTGGGATTTTTTTGTTGATAAGTTTTTAATTACATTTTAATTTCATTGATTGATATTGAGTCATTCAGAATTTTTATAACTTTTTAATTTAGTTTTGATAATTCATACATATCTAAGAATCTGTCCATTTTTTCTGTTTTCTGTTCTCATGAGAGTAAAGATTGTCAAAGCAGGTATTGATGATTTGAATTTCCAAAGGATCTGTAGTGATTTCACCCTTTTTATCCTCATTGTATGAATTTAAATTTTTCTTTCATTTTTTGATAAAGTTGGCTAAGGATTTATCAATTTTATTTACTCTTTCAAAGAATCATTAATTAAAGAATTAATTAAAGAATTAAATAAATAATCTTTGAAAAAATTCATTAATTCTTTGTGTTGTTTTCTTAGTCTCAATCATGTTAATTTCTTCTGTAATCTTTAAAATTTCATCTCTCCTATGGGCTTTGAGCTTGACTTGTTCCTCTTTTTGCTTTACATGTGACATTGTGTTGTTTATTTGTGCTTGTTCTGTTTTCCGGATGTGAGAATCCACTGCTATAAATTTCTCTCTTAGGACTGCTTTCATTGTGTCCCACAGGTTCTGTTATGTTGTATATGCATTTTGTTTAATTGTAGATATTGTTTAATTTGTTCTTTGATTTTATCTGTGGCCCATTGGTTGTTCAGGAGATTGTTATTTAATTTCCATGTGTTTATGGGGTTTTTGTGGTTTCTTTTGCCATTAATATCCAATTTCACTGCACTATAGTCAGATCGTATGAGTGGGATAATTTCAACCCTTTGCATTTACTTAAGCATGTTTTATGGGCTAGTATATTGTCTATTCTAGAGAACATCCCATGTGCAGCTGAGAAGAATGTGTATTCTGATGTAGTTGGGTGGAACATCTGTAAACATCTACTAAGTTCATTTGCACACAGTTTTGGTTCATTTTTTATTTTTTGCTGATTTCTTTGGTCTGGTTGATCTACCTAATACATGTGATAGTAGAGTATTAAAATCCCCCATTACAATTGTGTTATTTTTCATGTCTATTAATATTTGTCTTATGTAGTTTGTTTTATATAACCTGGACTTTTTCTTTTCTTTGGTTTCTATCATTTAAGAAATGTCACGCGTGTGTCTTCCACTTTCCTCTATCTTGTTCTCTCCAGAGTTTGTTATGGGTGACTTGGAGGTCTCAAGTTGCATTTTGCTTCTACATCTTGTCATTTTTTACTTAAAAAGTTTTTAATTTGTTTTCTATGTTGATCCTTGTAAGTTTTTGTGATAGGTAACTTTATCACTAGTAATATCACTTGCCTCTCTAGGTAAGATTGGTTCTTCAGGGATGTGTTGTATATATAGGAGATTCTTGATTTTGTGTCTGTGTCAAGATCCTACCTTTTAAATTAATTAAGAGTGAGATGTTAGTATCTGTTTGGCTCATACCCTAGTCCTTTGGTGTGGGGTGTGGTGAAGTTATTTTCCCAGAACAATTGATGAAAACAGATACAACATCCTAACTACAGTAGTATAATTAGCAATAACAATATCATCAAGCAGTCTAGAAACTGAAAAACTGTGGTAACTATGAATTTCATACCTTTAAACACAGGAGTAAAATCTACAATTATATTACAGAACCGATTGTAAATTGGGAGCTTGTATGCAAAGTATTTCCCTTTGGAATGGTGGTTTTACCCTGTGGTGGTGCAATTTCAGAAAGACAGTGTATAAAACATAGACAACTGAAAAGAAAGCAGAAATCAAGCTGGAGGACAAAGGATGATCATGAAAGTTTTGAGACTCTAGAGAAGAGGACAGAAGAGAAAGAAAGAAGGAATAAATAAGGGATTATTTGAAATTGGTCTCTGGCTTTGGGGGGTGGGACTAGTTTTCTGTGGCTGGAGACTAAAACTAAGATCAATAGGGCAAGATCCTTTTTAGCATAAAATCATCTCTTCACTTTTGAGTCATCTCCGAATTATCCTTACCCACTGAGTCATAAACCTCTGAGTCTTCTGCTAAATTGGATCTTTTGTTAGCCCTGCCAATCACTGTGTACACCCAATAAATAGTGACTGTCTTGGAGTGTTGGCTCTTGGCCCATCTGGAGACTGGGACTCTTGGCCAGATCCATGATACAGAGATTTCTTGGATTTAGGGGAAAATAATTCTTTACAGACATTGAATTTTGAAATTATTTGTTTGACACTATAGATACGTAGAAAACAATGGCTCTTCACACTACCACCAAGTACAAAATTTCTCTTCCCCATGAAGTTTTTTCTTAATGATGTCATGTAACAAATACATGTTGACTGCCAGTTATATTTCAGGCAATGTATTAGGTGCTTCATGTACATAATGTTATTCAACCCTCAAAAATAACCCTAGGGATAAGTATGCTTACCATATTCACAGGAAGCAGGAATAGTGAGGTGAACCGTTTTGTTGAAGTTCACAACGCAGGGAGAGGCAGACCTGGATATCAAATCCAGTCTCTGCCCTTTCCAACATGATACCATCTTTTGATCACACCTTTTTCCTACCCATGCTCTCTAGCCACGTGTTTATATGATGCTTTGAAGCAGTTCTAGCATAGTGCTGGGCTCAAATGTAGTAAAATGTTGAGTTAATGAATGTGCATGTAAAGGAAAGAGGGGAGTGTAAATCCCTGATCTCAGATTCTTGGCTGGAATCTGTGGCTTCTGGTCTATGTGACCTTGATAAAGTAATTTCCTCTTTTTTATTTAGAGAAAAAAGCAAAACATAAAAAAGGGTAGAAAGTCATTTCTTTTGAGTTTCATTTTTTTATTCTATAAATTAGGGCTGAAAATGCAGCCCTTAAAGATGGTGGATAGTATCAAATTTGACCTGGCTGGCCTAATGGATCCTCAGAATATTATCACCAGGTGAACTATACATTTGTTCTGGGCACTGCCTAGTGGGATTAAGATCTGGGCACAAAAAGCACCTCGAGTATTATTGAGAGCCAGTGAATTTCCTTGTCATTTTTCGTGTTAACATCAGACTTTTTTTGTAGAAGTTGATACACTTAGCTGTGCACTTAAGTGCAGGAGCTAGGCAGAGGACTGGGACACAATGACATTATAGATCATTATGCCACTCCTTGTTATTTCTCAGACATTCAACCTTTGGGTACAGTGGAGACTGCAGGTGTGGTCACTCTCCAAGGTTCTGAATCTCAACCCAGACCTTGGTCCTTCTAACAAGTTTTTACCAAAGGAGAAAAATCAGAGGTGAGACAGAACTTATTCTAGTTGCTAAATTGAATGACATTTTAATCTTGTAACCCTTTTCTCTCTACTATAGAGACTGTTAAATTTGTTCCTATATACCATTTCATGTCAATCTCTCAAGAAATCCATAGGAAATTTGTTTCCATTTGAGGAAAGAGGAGAGAGAACAGAGCCTGGAGATGTTACATAACATATCCAAGGTCCCAGAGAGACTAAATACTTGTGTACAATGACTCTGCATCAAACTTACACGAATTTGCTCTGATTATCCTTTGTTGTTGATATCTCAGTGATTGGCACCTCTTTCCATCCAAAATATTTGTCGTCACAGATGTCTCCACGTTTCTGATCCTCACCATCTAATTAGACCATATGTGCTACCCACATTCATATTTAATATCTGGTCACTCACTCCTCTCCATCCCCACTGTAAACTCAAGACCTCATCTTCTCTCACCAGGATTAGTCACAACCACCTCATCTTGCTCCCCAATCCATGATTCATCCTGGGGCTGACATACTGATCTTAAGAAAGTATGTGTAGGAGCTGGGTGTGCTGGTGCATGGTTTTAATCTCAGAACTCTGGTAGGGTGATGCAGAAGGATCACAAGTTTCAGTCCAGCCTGGGCAAATTACTGACTTAGAGAAGGTGTCTCACAATTAAAAAAAAAAAAAAGAAAAGAAAGAAGGAAAGAAGAAAAAAAGAATTGTGAATCACCTGGGATCAAGCCATCTGCCTTCCATAGCTCTCAGGAATTAAGATAAATTATAGTACCCACTAAACATTCAGGGACCTTTGATATCTGACTCCTGCCTTTTTCTCTAGCCCCAATTCTTACATATTCATCTCCTCTAAGTCTATCACATTCTCCACTCTGAATGGTTTCTTATTCACTCCATCATCTCTTTTATATCCTTGTCTTTCTCAAAGTTGTTTACACTCCTTGGAATGACTTTTCACCTCCTGCATCTGGATAACTCCTACCTGATCAAATGGCTCAGCTTAGGTAGCTCATTCTGTGGAAAATATTCAATGGTAATAAGTCAAGGTTAGCTGCTATTCTTGCCAGCTCCTGTAGTTTTCTAGGCTTTTTGACCCAAAAATACCCATGGTGCTGTATGTAATTGTCTGCATCCATGCCAGTGTCCTTTTAAAACTGAAGCCACTGAAAATAAGTATCGAGTCTTACATCTGTGTATACTCAGATATAATGCCAGAGACATAGAGAGTTTGCATTTAAATATTTACTGAATAAGAAAATAAGGTTTGGAGGTTAGATAGATCTAAATTCAAATCTCAGTTTTACTGCTTACCAGCCAGGTGATTGTACACAATTTCCTTAGTCTCTTTAGGCTTTCATTTCTTTAGCAAGGGGTTAGTTTTTGGCTCTTGATGAGTTCCATGCTTCTGGGTGGACCAAACCCATCAGAGTGATGTTCAGGATAGGGAACTAATTAGAGCAGTGCCCGCCTCTACTCCCTCACTCTGTGGAGTTCCAGAAGGATGAACATCTCTTTCTCCAGAATTGCCTGAGGAAAATTTCAGATTTGCTTCCACACCATGATGCCAAAGGATCAACCCACTTAGGCTACTTGGATCTATAGCTGCATGTTTTATCACTCAGTATAGGTCGGACTGAAGCTAGGGGAGAGACAACGGATTGACAGAATTTGAGTGGTACATTTTTCCCTGAGGTGGAGATTCAATTTGGCCATCCATCCTAGTCTTTCCCTGTATATCCTTTTAGCCTGTGGCACAGCGCAACTCCACTTCCCAAGTTACTACTTGGATCTTTACTCAGGATGGCATTTACTATACCACATGTGGCTTCCCTTGTGGGAAGCAGCAAAATGTCCCTCTTCGAGGTGTATTCCCAGCCATGTCCCCAGAACCTGTGGGTAGTCTACATCATATAGAAAAATTGCAGGCAGAATTTGTACTGTTAATTAGGTGACTTTTTGTACTGTTAATTAGGTGATTCAGGGAATATCTTGGATTTTCTGGATAGAAGCGGACAAGTAGAGGAAGGAGATACTGATAATGCTGGCTGTAAAGATGGAGCCATGTCAAAAGCTAAGCGTGCAGATGGTCCCCAGGAGGAGGAAGAGGCAAGACTAGGAATTCTACCTGAGAGTCTTTCTTTTTTGATTTTGGCTCAACGAGGCCTATTTCTGACCTCTAGAATGTTAGGATGATAAATTTAGTATGGCTTCAAAGCCTCAAGTTTGTCATAATTTGTTACAGTGACAAATGAATAGACACCCTGACTATTGTTTTTCCATTTCTGTGTCTTTCCTCTATTATACTGCTGCTGGCAAAAAGTAGGTTTTCTGTTTTCAGGGAACTAGGGAATAGAATATTAGCAGAATAGAATATTATCTCTTGGATGAAGACTTTTGTCTCTCCCAAGTGGGCTTCTCTCTTGAGTAAAAAAGAGCAATCCCTCCACATTTGTGCTTGCCTTCTCTCCTTCCTTCATCCTTCTCCCTACCACGGCCCGATTGTCCTTCACACTTTCTCCTGAATTTGCTGGCCAATTTTTCCCTAGCGAGTCTGATACTCTTCCATATTTTAAACATAGATTTCTCCTGATCAATGTTGCTAACATCTCTCCACTTTTCCAAAGTGCCCCCTTAGACATTTTGCTCATTATATAAAAGGAACTCATTTGTAATTTTCTCATCTATCCTATTTCCCTTCCTTTTCTCTTTCCCCCTTCCCTCTCCCTTTTTCTTCTTTCTCTCATATTACTTTGCTACCACTTTGCATGGATAATGTCAGAATAGTGATACACTGAAATGTAATTTCATACACGAGGCAACAGCCAGCATCAGCTGTTCAGCTACTGACTCTCTCTTTGCTCAGAAGCAGCCTCTTTTGGCCACGGGAATGGCCTCGCTGTTTTAGGTGCTGCCGTCTCTCAGTTTCTTTTTAACTGTTGTGTCTTGTCCTCTAAATCAAAACTCCCCACTTGGCTCCCCCTGGCTGACACACACCTTTGTTTCCATTGCATTTTGGTGCAGGCTGGAGGAGCACGGATGAAATTCTGACTGGAATCATTAAAGATGAGCTGTGTGCTGGCTGTGGGGGAAAGCACTGGCCTGGTGCCTCAAATTCTAAATTTCAGGTCCTCCAGCACCGAGCACCCCTGTAGTACATATTTTCACAAACACTGTATTCCACGGGAAAGAAGGCACTGAAGTTTGCCCTCAGCTGAAGTTCAGGCATGGGACATAAACAGGACCTCCACATTCCTGAAAGAGATGACATTTGAAGGCTGAATGCAGACAAACTGAGAGGTTTTGGTTAAAATCCTCTAGATTCTCCTCTGGAAACTTATTCTTCTATTTCTTTTTAGAGAGTTGTGATAGGACAGAAATTTACATTCCACAGTTACAAATATACTTGTAGTCTAGGAGCATATTTCAAAGCACAAGCAGGTTAACAATGGGATAAATCAAGAATCCCCAAACATTTTCTAGTCAGCCCAACAGATGCCTTTTAATATTTCCTTAGTTCCCTTCCTCTCTGTTCAGGTTTTGTCTTAAGTTGGGATTTAAATACATGTATATATGTATATATATCATAGAATTTATTGATGAAAACATATTTTCATGTACAATTCAGTGGCATTAATTATATTCACAACACTGTGCAAATCCTACCACTGTCTTTTTCTGAAACATCCTGATCATCCTAAACAGAAACTCTCTACCACTAAGGAATGACTTCTCAGTCCCCTCCCTTTAGACCTCTAACCTACTTTCTGTCTGCATAAATTTGCTCAGGTAGCTAATTCATGTAAGTGGAATCATATAATATTTGTCCTTTTTATGACAAAGTAACATTCCATTATTATAATACCATCATACTTTTCCTTCTTGTGACTAAATCATATTTCCTTATGCACGCACACTGTCTTTTGTTTTTCATTTCATCTATTGATGCACATTTGTGTTGTTTCTACCATTTGGTCATTATGGGTAACTCTACTATCCCTTTAGTTTCTTTCTTTCTTTCTTTCTTTCTTTCTTTCTTTCTTTCTTTCTTTCTTTGTTGGTACCGGGGATTGAACTCACAACCACGTGCTTGCCAGGCAGGCACCTATGCTGCTGAGCCAAATCCCCAACTCCCTGTTTAATTTCTTAAGGATGCGTAAGTACGTACTTTTTAAAAATCCGATTTCTATATTCTCATTTTTGCCAAATTCATTAACAACATTAGCCCAAGCCACGAAGAATTCAAACTCACACTCCAATGGGCAGTGTCTTTGCCAGGGGTTGTAGTGGTGTCATGCTGGTTTCTGGTATCTTGGCCCCTGTGAGGGGTTCAGGTTGTGATGCCCAGAAGATGAACGTGCGCCAGGAAAGGCAGGAGGTCAGGTGCATAGGCTTCAGTTTGGAAAGGGGGAAGGACTCCACAGGAGTCTGGAGTTGAGACTTGGACCATTGAGAAGTGACTCAGGGTCCTGATGGGGAGCCACAGACGAATTGAGGAATGAGCTCCATTCCACTTCAGTAGGCCCTGTGAAGGCCCATGAGGGTATGCAAACCCATGGCCATTGCTGTGTGTGTGTGTGTTGGGAGAGGGAGAATAGAGTATATGATGCAGGATATCAGGTCCACAAGCTTGGAGACAGCAAAACACATGACGAAGAGAGCTCTTTTAGCCCCCTGCTACCTGAAGACTCCTAGCATATCCTGGTCTTAGTGCCCCTTGGAAAATAGGACTCAGGTCTGTGGTTACCTAGGAGTTAAACCCGGGATGATTGCAATCTAATATCTAAGAAATTGATTCTAACTGTGCCATCTGCTCCCTGTTAAATGCCTCTCTCCTTTCTTTTTTCCAACCTTGCTTCTGTTGTACACATTATCTCCTGGTCTCTAGGCATACACAATACATGAGACACTGCTATCCAGGGCCCCCCAGCGCTGTTGAGAGAAGTTAAAGAAGCCAACCCCTACAGAGTCAGAAGAACTGGGGATAAGGAAACTCAGGACTCTTTGGGGCCTCACTTAGCATTGTGCAGGCTGCAACTCCAGGAGGCAGTGACACAGTCTGCCAGTGTTTCCCAATTCAGTAGCCTGTCTCTCTGACTCCCTGCCTTGAGGCAAAATCCAGGCATCCACTGTCCTCTCAGAGCAGAATGGAAAGGTCCAAGCTTGAGCCTGGCCAGTAGCGCTCACAGAGCCCCCCTAAAAAGTGCTGGCGCAAAGCCCAGAGCACAGGGAGAAACCTTGCCAGGCTCAGATATGCACATGCAGCAGGTGGTTCTCGGATTGATATTCTCCATGGGCACTGGGTTCATTTTCTTCTGCCTGAAATTGGGACTGTTTTCTTCCTTCTCTCTTTGGCAAACTTAACTTAATCTTATGTCATGTTTAGGAACGCTCAGGGTCCCATCAATCCTGAGAGTCCTATCTTGTGGGTGAAGGAACCTGAGACTGCAGTGCTTGGCTGGAAAGGAAAAGGGAGGGGGAGAGGGAATTCCCAGGGAAGTCTGTGTTTTCATTCTTCCTTTCATTGTTTCCTGCTTTTTTAAAAAAATCAAGGTGAAATTCATGTAACAACATTAACCATCCAAAGTTTATATTCAGTTGCATTTACTGCATTCACAATACTATATAATTACCACCTCTCTCTAGCTTTCAAAACATTTCCATCATCTCGAAAGGAAACTCTGTATCCATTAAGTAATCACTTTTCTTTCTCCCTAGTTATCCCTAATCTGCTTTCTGTTTCTATGGATTTGCTTACTCTGGACATTTCATGTGAAAAGAATCATATAATGTATGACCATGATGGGCTAAATTGTACCTTCTAAATTCATACGTTGAAATCTTAAACTCCAGTGTCTTGGAAGGGGACTATAATTGGAGATAAGGTCTTTAAAGAGATAATCAAGATAAACTGAGACCACTAGCATGGGTCCTAATTCAATAGGACTGGTGTTTATTTATTTATTTTGCAGTCCTGGGGATCAAACCCAGGATCTCATGCACACTAAGAAAGTGCTTTACCCCTGAGCCACATCCCCTGCCTGATGTTTCTTAAAAAAAGGATTAAGGGGGCTGGGGATTTAGCTCAGCGGCATAAGCGCCTGCCTTGCAAGCAGGCAGTCGTGAGTTCGATCCCTGGTACCGATAAAAACAAAAAAGACAAAAAAAAAAAAAAAAAAAGGATTAAGGCACAGACACACAGAGAGGGAGATTACCTAAGACACGAGGAGAAGGGGAGAAGACAGCCATCCATGAGCTAAGGAGTGAGGTCTCAGGAGAAACCAGTTCTGCAGACACCTTGATTTCAAATTTTTACTTTCAGAATGGTGAGAAAATAAATATTTATTGTTGAAGCCACATAACTGGTGGTACTTGGTCATGGAAGCATAAAGCTAGACATAATGACAAGAAGTAGAAGTTCTAAAATTGAATAATACTGGGGACAAAATCAAGCCACCTGGGAGCAAAGTTTGACTGAAGTGAAAGTTATTAACATAAACTCAATGTTTAATTAATTAAGATGTTAATTGTTATTTTCAGCTAATCACTAAGAAAATAAGTAAAAAATGAAAAAGAGACAAGAGAATTAAATCAAGAGAGAAACAGAGAGACAGGGAGATAAAGACGCACACATGCACAGAGAGAGAGAGAGAGAGAAAAAATACATGAAACCAAAAATTGAAGGGACAAATAGGCAATTGTACAGTCATAATTGGAGATTTCAGTAATCTACTTTTGAGACTGTATCTAAGAGACAGAAGGTCAGCAATGAAACAGAAGATTTGAACAACACTGTAAGTCAGCTAGATTAAACAGATGTCTACAGATGCTCTACCCACAAGTGTAGAATACATATTCTTATACACGCTCTTCTCAAGTTCAAGTGGAAAATTTCCTCGGTCTGAAGGCTGATTAACAAATATGGTGTGTGCTAGAGTTTTAAAAACTGTTACGTGAAGACACATTGCCATTAGTCCCCCTTGGAATCTTTCTCCTCACTTTGCACATGCTCATCCCATCACTCTTGGCACTTTCTGAAGCAGTTCTAGAAATCCTCTTTTGAGCATAGAGGCTAATGACTTAAAAAAAAAAAACTTAAATTATTTTTGGTGGTACTGGGGATTGAACTCAAGGCCTTCACACCGAGCTACTGAGTAGTGTTCCCAGTTCCTTTTTATTTTTAAAGACAGGATCTTTCTAGGTTGCCCAGAGGGCCTCAAAATTGTGATCTTTCTGCCTCTGTTTCCCTGCTAGCTGGAATTACAGGCACGTGCCATTGTTCCTGGCAGGGCTTCGTTGTCTGGAGTAGTTTCAGGTTCATAGCACATTAGGTGGATGGTACAGACATTTCCCTTATAGCTCCTGGCCCTACATACACACATCCTCCCCATTGTAAACATGTTTTCAAGGTTCATTCCCACTGTAGCATGTGTTATCCCTTATTTCCTCTTTGTGGATAAATACTCCACTTATGTATAACCCACAATTTGCTTCTCTGTTCATCTGTTGGTGGGCATTTGGGTTATTTCCACTTTGTGGCTGTTGTGGACAATGCTGCTATGAACATTAGTGTACAAATTTCTGCATGACATACGCTTTGGTTTCTCTTGGATATATACTCAGGAGTAGAATTGCTATGCTTATCTTTTTGAGGGGTTTACAGACCTTATTTATATGTGGCTACCACTTCCCTAGGAGCCCTGTGGTGGCATAGTGACAAGTATGATTCTGGTGCCTAGCATGGCTTCACTCCTGCTGCTGGCTCTGGGACCCCTGACAGGTTTTCTGTATTTTTATTGCTGATTTCCCTGAGAAGTGGATACAAAGGACTTAGTAAATGTGAGCCATTCAGTAAGTGTTCACTTCTTTAAAATCACTGGAGGCACCTAGGAAACACTCAAATTTGGGTGGTTGTTATTTATTACTGTGGCTCCCTTGAAGGATCTGGACCTGAGAAAGTGTCAGGGGCTGGTACTGCAGCAGAAGGGGCAGAGGGAGGGAAGGCCTGGTGTAGGAGCACAGGTGCAGGGAAGGCTCATGTGGCTGGCGTGTGGAGCGTAATGCCAGTGAGGAGGAGATACAGTCTCAAAAGTAGGCTGGGCTTGAACACTTTCCCCTCTCAGCAGGCTTTGCAAGGCAACACTGGCCTCAACCCTGGAAGCTCCTGCATACAGGGGCAGGTAGCAGTTTTCCAGCTCTGTGGGATGTGGGATGTGTCCTGGGTGTGCACATAAATCCCTGGGTTTCTATTTCACCCCGATCTGTAATATTGGAGCTCAAAAGTTGTACTCCAAGGGGCTGGGGATTTAGCTCAGTGGCATAAGCACCTGCCTTGCAAGCAGGCAGTCGTGAGTTCGATCCCCGGTACTGATAAAAAAGAAAAAGACAAAAAAGAAAAAAAAAAAAAAAAGAAAAGTTGTACTCCAAGTTTTTAAAAATTGCGGGAGAGAGAAGAGATCCATTCAATGCAGTTTCTTAGCACAGAGCCAGAAAAATATGCCCTTAACATCATGATAATTGATGGAAAGGCCACTGCACAAGCATGTTGCCAAGCCTTGAAAAAACAATATGAAAGAAAAGACAAGAAAAACAAAGATGTCGTTGTATTGTTAACTAGGGTTGGCTTGAACACTTAAACAGAGATCTAGTTGGAATAAGATAAGTGGTTATTTGAATCCTGGAGAAGATAATGTAGGAGGCAAGCTACCTGCCATAGTAGTTGTTTTTTTAATCAATTTTTAATAAAGCCAAATTTATTCAATTTTTGTATTTCCCTCTTGTCACACAATTACAATATTCCTAAACATGAGATAAATGTCATATAAACATATCCAATAGTATATTTCCAATTGTATATATGCAATTGAATATATTATATGTATATCTAATAGGATATATAATATATAAACAATTTTATATGTCATTTATATCCTATTGTATATTTGTTCAATAATAATCATTCATATATGTATTAGTTAAATGATGGTTTAATAAAAGTGATATATAAATATGCTTTAAAAAATCAAGTGATAGGATTAAAAAAAAGAAATGCCTCCCACAATTATACTCACCAGAGTATAGTTTCATCCTAGAATAGTTTTTAGTACAGACATATCTGCTTAGATATTGAAGTATATGTCTTCCAGAGCTTTCTTTATTTAACAACATAGCAAACTTTTATTGTTTTTTCAAGTGTTGTCCTAGTTTAGGCTTATCTAAGATTGGGGCTTTCAGGAAAGTGACCTGGAGGCTGGCAGGGGGCACTACTTCTAGCCTAACATGTCCTTGGACACTCAGTGAGAGATTATACAACTTTTAAAAAATTAAGAATAGATGCTTTGAGACCCCAGACTCACTATCTGAAGTGAGCTCTGAATCAGGTCTCTGGGTTCTTGTCCCAGAATTTCCTGACTTCACTCTCTCTTTATTTCTGTAGGGTTGGGTGGGAATAGCACAGGTTTGGAATCAGAATGGCTGGGACACACTGGCTCTCAGTGGATCCTGGCTCTGGGTCTCTATTTGCCACACTGGGATAAAAGAATTGGGAGAGGTGTTTGCATTTGTTTTGGTGGAACTTCAAGCACGACTTTACCAGGATCTTATTACAAGGGATTACACTGCTTACAAACTTCCTTAGTCACTCTCTAATTGCTGGGATTAAATACCCAGCATCTACAGCTTAAAGGGGGAGAGATTTATTTTGGCTCACAGTTTTAGTCTATGGTCAGCTGACTCCAAGGCAGAAAGGGAATGGTGCAGGGGTCTGGCAGAGGAAAGCCGGTGTCCAGGAAGCAGAGAGAGAAGGGAGGAGATGGGAAGGAAGATATCCTCTTTCAAGTTATGCTCCCAGTGCCTGCCTCATCTGACCAGGCTCCATAGTGTAACAACACATTCAACTATAGTGCTTCCATGATCCAATCCAAATTCCTGCTTCATGAAAGTTTTGGGTGTCATTCTTGAGCTAAGTCATAATATTTCACCTCTGACCCCACAAAGACTCATGTGCACCTTTTTATGCCAAATGTATTTAGTCCATCTCAAAAAGCTGCCGAAGTCTTAACGATTTCAGCATTGGTATAAAGTCCAAGTCCACAGTCTTCCCTGGGACTCAAGGCAAACTCTTACCTGTGAGGCCCTGTAAAAATAAAAAAGAATGTTAAACTCTGCTAACACAACGGCATTTCCATTCCAAAAGATAGAAATAGAAGGATAGAAAGGTATGAGACCTCAGCAAGACTGAAACCTAGCAGGGCAAACATTGAAATCTACAAGTCTGTGTCCAGCACCCAGGACAGATAGTGGAGATATGTGAACTCCAAAGGACTCAGGCAACCTTGCCCTTATAATATTGCTAGCTACATCAATCTGCCTTTTATCTTGGGCTGGTTTTGCACACTGTCTGCATCTTTTTCTAACAGATTCCATGTTTCTGGCTTCCTGAACTTCCTGGAGTCTTCACTATACTTTTGGCTTAACTCTGACGGCTTCATGAACTGCCTTCTCAGGGGCACATTGATTGTCCTCTGAGGTCTTCTGAAATATTACTGGAATACTTTCTGACTTTGCTGATATTACATTCTACATGTCAGCAACACATAGGTGATGCTAAAATCATCCATACATCATTAACTGGCCTCCTCTTAGACTGTGACTACAGAGGCCTCTGGGTGCTTTGATGGTTGAGCACTGTGAATTGAATCCAAGGGAACTAATTTTCTAGGTGGTCTTTCTCAAGCATGGTGCCCCGGGGCTTTCTTCTCAGATGAAAACTTTATAGCGTTATTCCCTTGAGTCGGAAGTATGTGGCATCTTTCTGATTTCTGAGATGCCTTCAACGAATCTTTACTATTGTCCTGATGTAAAGTACTTGGGTTCTTTTTAATTTTAATATTTTAAACAACCAGGCCCTCTTTGGCTCAAAATTTATAGGCTCCAGCTTCCCAGGAGCTTGTTTTCGGCCTCTAGTAAAAATTTTCAAATTATTTAGTTCCGCTTTTTGGTTTTGCTTCTCATAATAAATATTTCTAAAAGCTGTCAAGAGTACTCATAACCCAACTTCAATATAAAGTTTTAAAGTTTCTTCTACCAGATCAACTAGTCCACAGGTCTTAATCTCAATTGCCTCCAAAGTTTCAGGACATGAACAAAGAGTAGACACATTTCCTTTTAGAGAGTAAAATATGTGGTTTTGAGTCTTTGTTCCCAAATGAAACCTCTTGAGCTTGCTTTTAGCATCTGCATTTCTATCAGTATCCTGATCTTTTGAGCTGTGGACAGAATCTCCTATTAAGCTTGATTTATAGCATTCTAGGGCTTATGTAGCTGGTATCTACAAACCTTCCAAACTCCTTCTATAATCCAGTTCCAAAGACTTCTAATCCACATAATCATATAGTCACAGCAATGACCCCACTCCTGGTACCAAAATTTGGCACTTAGTCACTTTCTTGTCACTGACACATAATACCTGACATCTGTAGCAAATTTCATTTTGGATCACATTTTGTTTCATAGTTGGCTGGCTCCAAGGTGGAAAGGGCATGGTGGAGGGATCTGGAGAAGGAAATCTGTGTGAGTCATGGGGCCCAGGAAGCAGAGAGCGAATGAATGGGCTGAGGAGAGAGATATATCCTTCTAGGTCATGCCCCCAGTGACCTACCTTTTTACATCACTTTCAGCTATAGTGACCCCATGATCCAATCACCTTCCAGAAATCCTACCTTTGAGCTCATGAGTTTTTGGAGCCATTCTTAATCTAAACCATAACAGCAACTCATAGGGCCACTGAAGAAACAGGTTCTATGGTGAAATTTTGGAAGACCACACACATTCCCTAAGTACACACACAACTGGGCCACCAAAGTGGCTGCTGCCACTACTAAGATTAGAGAGAGAGCCTTGGAGGTAACATTGCCAAATTGAAATGTTCCCTCCACTGGTTCAGATCACAGCCACACCACCTGTTCTTGAGCCAAATTGGCACAATGGATACCTGAGCCCTGCTTCGAATAGCTACCAAAGAAGGATGAATCTCTGGGTGCCTCTGTGGTAGCTGCTATGAGGCACCTGTGTCTGGGCTCATCTGCAGCAGGGGTAGATGAAACATTTCTACTCCCATGGTGCTTCTCTTTTGTCTTCTGAAGCAGGCATAGGAGCATCTGTCTGGCAGAACCTAATCACATTTGAAAGCACAGCTGCAAAGGAGCCAGAGAGTGCAGCTTACAGATCTCTATTCTGTAGTTCAGAGATACATAAAAAAGAATCAGCTAGTGCAAAATGAGTAAGCCCATTCAGACCTTAGGGTTTAGAACTGAAAATCCTGGATTTGAGTGTTCCCTCCTTCTCTTGATACTCTGTGACCTTGGCTAAGTCATGTCACCTTCCTGAGTGTCTTCTCAGTTGTAAAATGTGAAATATCAACAACTGCTTCCTAAAATTGTGTAAAGGTTTAGATGTGGTTTGTCCTCACTGAAACTCATGATGAAGGTTGGTCCTCAACATCATGGTGTTGTAAGGTGGTGGCATCTTTGGAGGCAGAGCCTAGAGGTAGATGGGTCATGACTGACCTGGTGAAAGGAGATACTGGCTCCTGGCTCCTGGAATTTCATTCTTCTAGGAATGAGAAGACACTGGCTGTGTTATAATGGATTAGCTGAAGTTCATGGAAAACATAACCATAGGCAAAAGTTTACATGTTCTGTTTTGTGTTACTACATTAGAGTATTATAGATTGAGTAATTTATAAACATTAGTAATTGATTCAGTTCCTTAGTCTGGAGACTGGGAATCCAACATCAAGAGCTGAAATTTACTAAGGGCTTTCATACTGTATCCTTCCAAGATAGAGGGCAAAAAAGCAAGAAATCACAGAAGAGCAAGAGATTGAATGCACAGCCTCAAGCTCTTTTATAATCTATATAAACCCACCAACCTATTCACCATGGGAGGTATCAGCAGTAGAGTGCTTGCCTAGCATAATTGAGGCCTTGCATTCCATTCCAACCACCACAAAACAAACCAAAAAACCAACAATGGAGACAGAAACTTTCATGGGGTAGCATGAAAGTTTCTTTTGGGGACACATTGGAAACGTAGCACTGGAGAAAGCCAGCTCAAAGCAGTGAGAGTGGAGGTAAAGGGCAGCAAGATAAGGAACTTCCGCAAATCTAGGAGAGCACACTGCTCAGCTGACCTGTTTGTGTAGCTCACAACGCAGCCTCATAAGACATCATCAGGAAGACTATGGAAGTTTTGTTTCTCCCAACAGTCTGTCCAAGGGAGGAAGGCACAACAGTTTTTCTACTGGATCCCTTCTCCTATTGGTTGGACTTCACTTCCATGAGGTATTGACTCTGGCTCTTCTGCAGCACAAATCACTTTGTACCTTCAGCAAGCACTGTGGGACATTCAACCTTATGATGCTGAGCCAGTGGGCAGGAGCCAGTACTTTTTCCACTTGTCTGTTTGTCTTGTGCACTGTAACCTTGGTCACAGTTGGTTGAGCCAGTGTTCATGTGCAGTCCCTGTGGATATCTAATTACATCTAATACATTAATGGGCACAGGGAAGGGACAGGAGATGAGAGATGCCAGCAGGCTAAACCCATTAACAACACAAGGCAAGGTGCAGCTGTCTCAGCAGGATTACCCAGGTAAGCCCGTTAAACACGATGATGCCAGGCCCCCATGGCAAGGGTGGAGATGCAGTTCAAGTCCTAGTAACAATCCCTATCTCTTCTCTTGGCTTTTCTAAGTACAGTTATGGCCAAGCGTCTTCACAGAGGGTTGCAAACAGAAAATCACTGCCAGTGGCATCAGCAGGAGTCTGGTAGTGATCAGTTTCCAGTTGCAGAATGTTGATATCTGAGCTCTCATCTTCCATCTTCTTGGTGTCAGGACTACATAGATAGAGCAGTAGGGGACAATGCTCAGGCGAAGAAGGATGGGCTGGGATGATTAGGGTGAAGGGAATGTTGGATCCAGAAAGCTTATAGCCACTTAAAATGGGCAAAAGTAGCTGAGACAAAAGCCAGAGAGCAGAGGTGAGATGCTAGGTGACACTTTCTGGACTGGAGGGATCAAAGATGCGAGAATGGATACCTAGAGAAAACTTAGCAAACAAGTCATAAAGTCAGAATCTGAGGGTCACAAGGAGCTTCAGGAATCACCTTATTTGACTCCTTTTTCAAGGTTTGAATTCTGTAATTATAATTTCTTCACTCACAGCCACATGGGACTCACACGGTCACCCTCAAGTCTCATTTTGGTCCTCTGGTGCAGATACTCCTGTGATCTGTTATGTTTTCTTTTCCACTTGGGCAGCCCCGCCCTTATTCTAGCATGCGTGAGATATTGATTCTGACACTTGTTAGTGAATATTCTTCTGGCTTATGTCCTTCAGAAAGGCCAGCATCTGGGATCTAAGTCCACATACCCCAAGATTAACCACATCTGTGCGAATACGTGCCAGCTTCCAATCTGCCAAGTTTCAGGGGGGTCGGAGCCATTGGCCTTTGGCAGCTCAACCCAGCCCTGGAAACCTCTGATTATAGGCTGCCAGGTGGCAGGCGTGTCTTTTCATTAGTGCCAGCCATCAGATACTGACCTGAGCTAGGCCTAATGCAAGGAGATGGAGGATAATAAGCCCCTTTTGTATCCCTCTTTCCTCTGGCTTGTGTGTCTGCAGGGGAAAGCATGAACTCCATGCCTCCCCTTCTCTGTGTAACACTTATGATCACTGTCAGGGCAAGAAGGAGCTGGGGAGCTCTGTCCTTCCAGTCATCCTTCCTGGGTCCTTTGCTCTTGTCCTTTGCTTCACCTGCCACCCCCAAGCTGGGATCCCAGAATGGCACTGCTGACTTGGAGCCTCCCAGGTGCTCCTGATCCACAGATCCTGTGGCTTCATGGATATCTGCATCTCGATACAGGCAGCTCCCACATCTCATTTCCAAACCAGACCCTTTGACCTTTCCTGTGAGTCTCTGTCCTGTGTGGATGCCCTCTCCCAAAGGCACATACTCTAGTCACCCTGTCATCACTGCATTTGCCATCACAATGGCCATCAGAAGACACTGACCAGCTCCAGCACTTCCTGGCACGTCCCTTCCCCAGGGCCACAAGAGGCTTGAAAGTAATGGGTCTCATCACTCTGCTTATAGTCCCTCAGTCCATTGCTTGGATGCTAAATTGGGACACCAGCTCCTGCCTGTCTTTTTTGCCTCTAGCCTAGTCCTCTTTCTTTTGCATTTAATTCTCCAGCAAGTCTGAGCCAAGTGTGATTCCCCTAAGCAGCCATTCTGTGCTGTGCCCTTGGGCTGGTCTCGCTCCAAAGTACACCAGCCCCACGTCTCTGATCTGAGCTTTCTGGTGAACAATTTGTATCTCAAAACTGTACTTCATTGTTGTCTTCTCTGTGAAGCCTTCCTCAATAAGCTGGAGATCATTCATTCATTCATTCATTCATTCATGTATTTGTAAGACAGTTTTAGTAAAGTCGGCTCTACACTGTCTTGAGACAGGTGTGCTGGTGGAGAACGGAGAGGAGGTCAGGATGTGTCCAGTGCAGGTGACATAGCCTGGGAAAGGGGCCCTGTGTCTGGCTGTAGACAGAGTTGCTGCAGCACAAGTGCAATCTGGGAAACAGAGGACCCTGGGAGGCCCAGAGTGGATAGGATGTGACTGTTGGCCCCTGACCTGCACAGTGAGTTGGGGATCAGAGCTAATGTCATTTGATTCTCAAATCTATAAGGTGATCCTGGCAGCTGCCAGAGTCACCTTGATAACAAGGCAGATGCTTAATAAATGTTGTGGGTATGAATGGAACTTGATTAGTGCCTTTGACCTGGGAGCCCTCTGAAATGTCTTAATCTCAGGCAAAAAGGGGCTTTGGCTTTTGTCCACAGTCCTCATTCTATTCCCTGCTCTGATTTCTGTTTATTCCATTAATGGACCCCTTCCCCAGCCATCTTTCTCTCTTTCTCTCCATTTGTGGATTGTGAAGATGGTCCAATGTTATGCTTTTAAAAAGTGCATTTAATTATGACGTCTCCGACCCTCTGCAGCAGCTTTTGCTGTTTAAATATGGAGGCCCTGAGCTAGTGAGAGTAAGGGTGGGGCTGTAGCTCACCCTTGGCCTGGCCCTACTTTTACCAGACCCTTTCCTCCGCTCTCAAGCACTTAGAGCAACCCTTGCAGTGTCAGCGAAAAGGGATCCCTCTGAGCAGGAAACACACACTTCAGCATTTAGCTTGTGGCTGCTAATGTGCTTCATGTAATTGTTCAGAGAGCCCAGGACAAGCATGGGGGTGGGGCTGGTACTGGGGCTGCAGGCCCAGCATTTAGAGTGATTTGATTAACTCAGCAGTGAGAAAAACTAAGTCTCACCCAGGACTTCTTACCAGAGCTTGGGTTAGGACTTGTGCGTGGCAGATGGCTGGGAAGGACCTGGGAGGGCAGGTGTGAAAGAATAAAGATTTCCCCCACCATGGTCTCTCAGGCAAGCAGTAGAGGGGGTCACGGTAGGTTGGGGGCACTGATGTAGGGCGAGGGAGAGCAGGCCCTCCTACAGACACATTCCCCATCTGTGCAATGGAGACAGTGATGCTTGCTTTGCAGGGCGAAAATAGACAGATGTCAAACCAGCTTCCCTCCAGACCTTCTGTCCTACCACATTCCCCATTCTATAGGTACTTGGAGTCACTGCCCTTGACCATCTCTGGACACTGTTAGGTGTGTGGAATGCCCTTCCCTACCTCGGCCCGCAATATTCTCATCAGAGCCCATCCCAAACCTCCTCAGCCTGGTGAAGCACTTCCCTCTGTGTCCTTGGGCTCTGTGACATGCATGTCATTGCAACAAGACTGGTTAGAGGAGACAATGAGACATGATGGCCAAGAATGAGCGTGCTTTGTCCCTTGCTAGCTGTGTGACTGTGGGCAAATTACTGAGCCTCTCTGAGACTCAGTGTCCTTATCCACAGAATGGAAGATGCATGGCCTCGATAGTGGTTCTTAATAGGATGCTTGCTGCTTGTTGCTGTTATTCCCACAGTACACTGTGACAGGTGCTTTTTGCATCTTCCTTTACCGGAGGAGGCAGTGACCCATCCCCTCAGGGTTCAGTTAGGCACATAATAACCATTTTGTAAGGACACGACCTGTGCAGATGGCCTCTCTCAGCTCCTGACACTGCTTGGGTGTCAGTGAACTTTTCAAGAAGGGCCAGCACCATGCTGGCACCTATATCCTTTCCTTCTGGCCCAGGGCTGGGCACCCAGCTCCAAGGGTGCACTCATGGTGTCGCCTCTTCTCTCTGCTCCTTGTCTGAAACACAATGCTGTTCTCCTTCATGCTCCCTAGATCTCCAAGACTTTTGTGCCTCCCAGATTAACCTCAAACTCCTTACCTGGCCCCCTGAAATCCCTTTTCAGTCCTGGTCTCCCTCTAGCTTTCCATGCTCTCTCCATAGTTACAGAGGTGGGCACCTAAGGACAGCCCGGCTAATGTCGGTGTATCCCTGGGTCTCAGCCTCCCATGCCCCCATCTGGACAGGTGTGAAGCCAGGCAGGTGGGGTGTGGCTTAGAACCCTGCCTTCTGTTTACTAGCTGGCCAATTTCTGTAGCCTCTCTGAGCTGTGGTTTCCTTATCCCTGAAAGTGGCCCAGCCCAGGATTTTTGTGACTCTTTAAGGAAGTTGCCACTCCTATGGCTTTGCACATCAGCATCCTCTTACTTCGGAGAACATTTGCCTTTAAGACCAGGAACGGATCTTGGAAGATGTGCCGGTAAATATTATCTCCCTAAATGTTTGATTTAAAGAGCTTGACTTAGAGGACAAAATAAAATAAAGCTGCAGCTTGGTGTCATGTATTATTAATATCCGTAAATGGGTGACGGTGTGGGCTTTCTGTCTGATGCTGCTTCTTGGAGCAGCAAGGCTTTAAACAAGTTTTGCTTATTGAAAATTGGACTGTAAAAGGGGGAAAATGAAATCCCTCTCCAGAGCGAATGATAAAGACGTGGTAGCAGGCATCCTGCCATGTGGGCCCAAGGAGGATGGCTTGGAAAGAGAGGGAGAGGTACTGTTCATTCATTCATTCATTCACTGGCTCATTCATTCACCTGTTTGGTATACATGCTGCCTTCCTTCCATTCTTTTGTCCCTCTCTTCCTCCTGCTTGGCCACCATTGTCCCCACCTCCGTCCACTGAGAGAGACAAGGCACACTGATCCCATCCAGAGAGGGGTATTTATTGCCATCTTCACACAGCGGTGAGTGGTGGGTGGGGAGTCGGTGCCCCAACCCCTTGAAGGCAGGAGTTGTCTGGGTCAATTGCATTCCTCAGTTTCTTGCAGTGCATGTGGCTCAGCGATGACACCAATTCCTTGTCAGATAGCGGGGGGAGGGGTTGTTATCCAAGGAGACTTCAAAGAGGAGGAGATTTGAGACCACTCAAGGCCTACAAGCAATCAGAATGTAAAGAAGAAAGATGATTGTGCTCATCAGCGAAATCCAGCTTGCCACTTACCAAACAGCAAGAATGGTACTTAATCTTCATAGAAACCCTATGGCACAGGGGCTTTTATCCCATTTTAATAAATTGAAAACTGAAGTTCAGAGTAGCAAAATGACTTCCCTGAGGTCACACCATGAGTGGATCTGGGGTTTGACCCCAGGCTGTCTGACTTCAGGGCTCTTGTGTGCTCTTATACTCCATGCTAACCTTGTCTAACTCCAATGCAGTGAGCATCCAGTTGTGAGTTTTCCTTGTGAAAAAAAGAAGTGTTGCTGGAAGCAATGCTCTATCTGTGTATCTTCTTGCTGCTGGTCACAATGTGTTGAAATTATCCAATTAATGGCACGTGGGACTGCTCTCACCTATTTGGTTCCTTCTCAGAGTTACTTTTTGGGTTACCACAATTGCAGAAAGAGAGCAAAGCCCCAGCCAGGCCCCATCTCCCTTACTTTACGGGAGACAGAGAGCTGTAAGTCTCTGGGGTTCTCCATGGGAGTCTTCCTTTGGAAGCAGAAGGAAGTTCTGCTGTTCCTCTCAAAGTCAAGGAATATCCAGGATGATGTTTTTCCACTTGCAGACAAAGAAGTTTCTGGAGTAGTTTGCAAGCACTCAGCTGGCTCAGCCCTTGCTTTTTATGAAGACTGATAGAGTCAGTTCTGTTTATTCTTCCTTGCTAAGTCCACTTTGTCAACCTACGGGGAAAATAAATCTTATAAATGTGATCTCTGAGGAGTTCCCAATCAGGATTCACTCTGCCCAAATGAAAATGTAACTTCTTGCTAGAATCCATCATTGTGGATGTTGAGGGATGGTATGTATCTGGGCGGTCAATGATGCCCCCGGGTTTCTGGCTGGAGAACTGGGGCGGTGACAATGGCATTGACTGAGACAAAGGAGTTGGAGAAAAGAAGGTCACAGTGTTAAGCTTCACTTTGGACAGACTGAGAATGGTGTGGGCGGTAGGTGAAGATCTGGAATCTTTAACTCTAGTGGCTGGTGGGGAAGCTCCAGAGTGAGGAGCAAATCAGCTCATTACAGCGAATAGGCTGAGGAGAACTGATGCCTCTGACACTGAAGATGCATTCAGAGGTCACGCATCTCATGAAAGAAACCCAGACAATGAAGTTCCATGTGCTTGGAGCTGTTATTTCAGTCTGTCTTCCACTGTGAGTGGAGGTTAGATTTCAGGCTTGAGCTTATTGAAATTTAATTTCAGACCAACCAACTATAGATGTCCTTGCGCTAAAGATTAGGACACAGAAACACTGGAGGACTCTGTCCTCAAACTGCTCACACTCTGTGGCCCACACCAGCAACTTGTTGTGAGACTCCTGTGTTCCGGAAGCTGTACACTGGCTCATCCCAAGAAATGGCAGAGTGCAGAAGATAG
The DNA here is from genome assembly GCF_034190915.1 of Cavia porcellus. NCBI lineage: Eukaryota > Metazoa > Chordata > Mammalia > Rodentia > Caviidae > Cavia > Cavia porcellus. The sequence continues at coordinate 167,879,858 of NW_026947484.1, forward strand.
AGTAGGCAAGCCCTTCAGTACAAGGAAGATCTGTTTGATGTGCTGACAATACCGCCCATGTACAGGGATTTTTTTGGCCCCAGGATTAAATTGGTAACAACAGGTTCCTTCACAGAGCCTGATTCATCTGCCAAGCAGGTATCTCCCCCAAGTGGCCACAGCGCTATACCTGTCATCCTGATACAGGGATGAGACAAATGCCTCTGTAGAATCCAGGTACTGCTAGGAGAATGAAATCATAACTCACTTTAGAAACCAGTGATACATATTTATACTCTGACTTGTGCAGGCCTGAAAGAGCTCTTTACTTTGTGTGTTCCCTAGCCTCAGATGAGCATCAATCTTCTCTCCAGTTTATTAACACGGCTGCCACTCAAGCCAGATTTATCGTCACATGACTGATTGTGCAGACAGTTCATCATGGGAGCATTTGCTTAATTTGGCCCGTCCAAAATGTTCCCTGCAACACTGATGCCTGATATCGCTCCATAAATGACATTTCTTTTCTGTTGGAAAAATATCTTTGGCCCCCCTTCTTGTATTCCTCTCACCTTCTTATTTAAAGGAAGCAATAAATGTCAGAACTATCTATAATTCCACAGAAGGAAAGTCAACCTACAAGGCCAAACAAAACTCATATAAACTGCCCTTGACTTGGGTGGAATTGGTCTGATGTCATGAACTGGGCTAATTTCTTCCAGAAGACTTAATTTAGGATGTTTAGTTATATTGAAAAAAGAAAACCCCACCTAGTTGAATACCTTATATTTTCTTTGGGGACTGTGTGCCCTCTCCTTGGGCTTGTTCCCATTAAGCCTCTTAGTTCTTATTAGTCTTCCCTCAAACTGATTCCAATTTCAGATGTAAGCACTGGATCTGCACTAGACACTGAAATGCACATTTTCATTCATTATCTAGTTTAACCACAGAAGTAAAAAAATTGTCCTCTTACAAATGAAGAGATGTCAAAACTTGTGAGATGGATTGTATTCGTTTGGATTTTTCTGATTTTAAACCCATGGAAATTTACACTTTTGACGTTAAATTTCAACTTCCCAAAATCAAAAGAGCCTTTAAACTACTTTGTGAAGTGTGTGTGTGGGTATGCTATAGAGGCTCAACCCAAACCTTTAGAGACATAGCACATAGCTAACATTTACCTAGGCTTACTTTATACTGAGTAATTTAGTCATTTCATTTAAGTCTAATAATAATCTTGAGAGAAATATTCAACTGTAGTTCCCATTTTTCATATTGAGAAACTGAGGTCTGGTGAGGGAGGTTGACTGACTCAAAGTCACATAACTTGTAAATGAGAGAGATGGGGTGCAAACTCAGGTCCTTCCAATTACAAGGCTGCATTCTTACACATTTAGCTGGGACATCTCTACTCCACTCCATCAGTTCATGCCTACAGGGTGGGGTGGAGGAGATTCATAATGGAAATAAAAGACTGGATTCTTCTTTAGGGGAGAAAATTCTTCTGTATGTGTAAAAGGTGCTGCTTGTGGCCCTCAGCATTCCTGGCTGGTGAAATGTTGGTGCATATTAATGAGGACTGGAGGGAAGCCCACTAAAGGGAGCTGGCTCAACCCTAAAGGGAGGACATTAGGGAAATGGACGAAAGTGTTCTAGAGGCCTTGGCACTGAGCTCGCTGCAGACACTGCTAGGCAGCATCAGAGAGAGGGGTGCTGGAGGCTGACCTGACCAACTACGGCAAAGTCCTTGATTCTTTATTGGGAAATTGTAAACAGTTGTGATTATGCACTTGTGCCTTCTAAGCCTGTAAAGTAAGAGCATCTCTAGGGTGTATTCTGTCAGCATGAGCCCCTTAGGGAGTCCCATAAGTGCTGGTGGCCCTGGGGCTCCTCCCTTTTCCCTGTGGTCACATAATGTTCTCTCCTTGAGAGGTTTCAGTCACTCCCACAGAGTCAACTCTCCCAGCATCTCTCTAGCCCAGCTCTCTGCCCAGCTACCCTTGTAGAAAGCTCCCTCCTGCCCCACAGGTCCCGAAATATTAGCATGCCTGAGCTGGCCTCACCTTGTCCTCAAACCTGCTTCTTTTCTGTGCTCCTTGTCATGCTGAATGCCTCCTTCCACTGACTCACCCAGGGAGAGGTTCTAGGGTCCTTCTTTTTCCTTGCTCAATTGTTCACTGTGTCCATACTAAGTTTACCTTTCTTGTGTCTTCCCAACATTAGCTCATTTCATCCTCACATTAAACCTACAAAGGAAGGCACTCCCATATTGCAGAGGAAGAAACAGCACAGAGAAAGTAAATGGCCTAGGAAATGGTAGAAACTGAATTTGAGTTCAACTCTGCTTCATGTATCTGATTTTTCTGATATTGTAATGATTGAATTGATATGGAGGAGATATTGACAAGTTGCCATCTTCATATTAGCTTGCTGAAACTCCTGTAAAAGAGTGTCTTAGACTGAGTACTTTAAACAGATATTTGTTTTCTCAAATTTCTGGAGGCTAAAAATCCTAGAACAAAGTGTTGTCAGTGTTGGGCCTTTTGAAGATATGGTCTCTTACTAATTTTCTTTTCTTTTTTTAAAATTTTATTTAAGGAGAAAAGAGAGAGAAAAAGCAGAAAAAGGGTACAAGTTATACAGAATTTCAGAAAGAAACAGTAGGAAATCACTAGTTAATGGATTACATACTGTCATCTTAGAAATATTTGTTCAAGTTACAAAATTAAAGCATATAAAGTGGACATTCAAACAGTGAAACTGCAAACAGTTCTGTTCAATGATCCAACAAAACTCAGTAATATCATTGTCTATCTTATACACTTAAATATACATGCAGTTATATCGTTTAGAGCACTTTCTTTTCCTCTCTTTTGCACAATGACTATTACACATTTTGGGTTTTATTACTCCCACAGTGCTTGTTACTTTTTTGCAAGAGAGTAAAACCAAATGTGACATAACAGAACAGAGTCAGTCAAATCAAAAGGGTGGACATAATAAGATAATGTAAAAACATAATACAAGGTGATCAACAATGGTTACCATAATGCCTCCCGCTATCTCAAATAGAAATGCCTATATCATCAGTTATAATAAAATTGAACAAAACAGTAAAGAATGAAACCAACAAAACCAAAACATTGGAGACATTACAGGTCTTCAAAAGTAGATAATAGTCAACCAGAATGGGCGTCATAATGAATCCCACTATCTTCACAGCTGTTGCCTAAACTTTCAAACTTAGTACTATCAAGCAAAACAGAATAGAGGAACATCAGTCAAAACAAGATGGTGAGAGCAATACAGGGCTTCAAATCAAGTTAATAGAAAGTCAAAGTGGGTTACTATAATATATCCTGCTTTTTAAATTTATTTTTCCCTTAATTAAAAGGATAAAAATAAAAAAGTAAATAATAAAATGGAGATTGAGATAAAAGAGGGCATAACAACAAAACAGCACAGATCAAAACATAACCATTTAAGCAAAATAGTGTTTCACCACAAGATAATACCGACATAAAGGTAGTTACCATATTGTCTCTTTCCTTGAAATCTTTGAGTATAACTTCGTATACTGTAGCATCAAATATATTAAAACAATGTAAAACCATTCAAGAGAATGACAGTATTACAGGGTATTTAGAATCAACTATCAGAAAATGAACAATGGTTTCTGTATAATCTCCTTGTCTATAAAAGTTTTTGTTTATACTATCACATATAATAAAATCCAATAAGATACAATATGTTAAGACCTATGGAGACAGAAGAACAAAAGCTTGATGGGACTTCAAAACAAGATGATATTAAATCAGCATTACCTATTATGACATCGTTTTCTCCAAAATAGCTATTCCTATCATCCAATCTTATCTGCCTCATTTCTGTTGAGCTCTTTTTCTGTCATTAGTTGTCAGTTTGTCTTCTTCATTTTGTTTTCTGCTCCATTCACTGTGGCCTCTCTGCCACAATGTATTTCTGGATTCTTTGTATTTTTCTTTTTTAGAATATCCTGCAGTATTCTCTGTAGAGTTGAATTGGTGGTTGCATATTCCCCTAGTTCCTCTTTATCCTGGAAGCACCTTGTTTTTCCATCAATTTCCAGGGATAGTTGTGCAGGATATATCAATCTTGGCTGGAGGTTATTATCTTTCAAAGCTTGAATTATTTCCCCCCATGCTCTTCATGATTTGATGGTTTGTGCTGAGAAGTCTGCTGTAATTCTGATGGGTGTTCCCTTGTAAGTGATCTGTTTCTTGTCTCTGACGGCTCTTAATATTCTGTTCTTATATTGGATTTCTGGTATTTTAATTATTATATGCCTGGGAGTTGCTCTGTTTGGGTTGTAGGTGGCTCGGGTCCTGCATGCTTCATACATATGAGTGTCTTTACCTTTTGCTAAATTAGGAAAATTTTCCTGGATTATTTCTGTGAGTAGCTTTTGTAGTTCATTTGTTTGTGTCCCTACCTCTTCTTTTATGTTCTTAAATTCTTAAGTTATAGATCCTCTTATCATCTAGTCTTTGTATTATTGCTGTTTGTTTCTTTGTTATTTTTAAGAATTTTTTCATTTCATGCTCCAATATTACAAATCTGCCCTCCAGTTCAGATAATCTATCCTTAGTTTCTTTCAAGCTGTTATGCCAGTTTTTGATAGAGTTTTTAGTTTCCTGGTAATCTCTTTGAACCTGCTTCATGTATTCTGTTTTCTCTATTTGCTCCATCAAACACTTCTCCCCTTTTTTTCTGTTCTTCCATTCCACCATCTGTTTTTTCTTGGTTAGTGCTTAGCATTTCTCTAACTATTCTGTTTATGTCTTGCTTCAGGTCATTAATAACTTCATTCCTGAACTCGTCCATGAGGCTCTGGAGATAGCGCTTTATGTCTATTGGTGCCGTGTCTGCTATTGCCTGTTTCTCAGGATTGGGGGCTAAGGAGCCTTTCTTGTTGCTCCCTCTTCCCATATTCTTTGTTCCTTATATACAAGCATGTGTAGGAGGCCCAGCTTCCTTCCCTGTTGGCCACAGTCTTATTGAATTGCGCTGGCTAGGTGTTCCTGCCCACTGCAGTGCACCAGGGAGTTATGGACCGGGCAGCCTATGCGAGCCCCCCCCCCCAGGTCAACCTACTGAAGGCTTCACTGCTAGGGTGCACCTCCAGGCACTGGGACCTGGGTTGTGCTAGCCTACTGGGTCTCAGCCAGCAGCATCACGTAGGCTAGGCACTGCTCACCAATCCCACTTGAGAGGGGGATATGTGACTGAGGTCACTACAGCACCCTGTTCTGGCAAGTCTGCCTGGTCCCAGAATGTCCCCTGTTAGAGCCTCCTAGACTGTGGAAGAGTCCCAGTTTCCCTCACTCACTGCAGGTTGATGCATGGCTCCCTGCCTGTCCTGCTCTCAACTCCATTCACTGATTCCCGTTCTCAGGGGTTTCGTGCATCTCTGTCCCTGCCGAGCCGATTCAGACGCAGTAGCGGTGGCAGAAACCCAAATCACAGCTTCCAATGGCGCAGGCTCCAGCTTCCAAGCTGAGGCTTTATCTGTTCCTGTTATAGCACCAGGATTGCATTCCCAGTTGGTTTCTCTCAGCCCAGTTCATTCTTGAGTCAGCAGGGTATATCTCCTCTTGCTTAGGATTCCTCACTCCGCATCATTCCTGGATTCTAAGCTGGGTCTCTCAGAGAGCCTCCATAGCTGCTATCTATCTGCCATGTTCTCCCGGAAGTCTCTCTTACTAATTTTCAGAGGGTCATCTTCTTGTGTTTTCACCGTAATTATCCTTGTAAAGATTTTATCATCAGAAACAGTCACAATATAAGGGCTTCATGAGTTGGTTGTAGGGGAGCATAATTCAGTCCAGAAAAACAATCGACTAAAAGAAAATCTTAGATGAAAAGATACTCTTTGTTTGAAATAGGAAATGTTCATATTGTAAACCTGGAAATTCTTTTTAAACTTATTTATAAATTCAATATTAGACCAATAAAATTCTAGTAGGTAATGACTCATATCCTGAAGTTCATACAGAAATGGGGACACATGAGAAAACACCAGAAAATTATAGAAATAAGGGAGGAAGCTATGGAAATTAGGAAATATTAGAACAGATTCTAAGATGATAATGGTGACGATAATATGGTGCTGGCATAAAGTCCAGAAACAAATCCAAGAACATGAGGGAACTTAATGTTTAATAAGGTGGCATTTGAAAGGATGAGGATAAATAGTATCGAGTCTACTGGTTGGTTGCTGGTGGTGGAGAATAGGGCAAGCTATAGTTCTACCTTATTGTGCCAAAACAAGTTGCAATTCAGTGAAGATTTAAATGTACTTTATACAGCTGTAAGAACTCAACATAGACATAGTTGAGAGTAAAAGAATAGTGGAGTGGCAAGAGTTCTTGTAAGCATTGCATAAAATGATAACCCCAAAAGGAAAAAGACAAACAAATTCATGGCATATAATTTAAAACAGTTCTGTACGACAAAAGTATCATCACAAGTCAAAAAGCAAACACTGAACTAGTGCAAATATTTGCAACAAATGACAGAGAATATTCCTTCATTAATAAGTGTTTAGAAGATATAGGAACAAAAGAACAAAAGTGGAAAATGGTATAAGCCTTTTCTAGAAAAAAGAAATACTAATGCACAATGAATATTTGAAAAGATGTACATTTTCACTCATAACTAATGAAATTTTAAAATAAAAAGTAGTTTCCTTATAACTATTATCGATTGGCATAAAAGGAGATAGAGAAATGGAAAACTCATGTTATTGCTTGGACATTGATTTGGATGGGAAATTTGGCAATATTCAATATAGTGAAGTGATTCTATTTCTAGGTATCTGTTAGAAATTATCTGAGTTTGGCATGAAAGGAACCATGAAGGAACACAAACAGAGTTGCTGAGGTGTAAGGTTAAGCACTTTTAATTGACTAAACAGAGCCTCATGAGTTGCACTAATTTAAAATTCCATGAGAACTGCATGAAAGTTATTTCTGTACTCCACACTCATATCTAGTATTATCCAACTTTAAAATTTTTGCTGATATAATTTGTGGAAGGGGCTCTTACTCTAATATTCATTTCCTCATTAATTATGAGGTTGATTAGCTTTTCTCATGTTTATATTAGCCATTAGGTTTCCTCTTTCCAGAAGTGTCTGGTAGCTTCTTCAGTCAATTTTTCTTCTGGGTTGTTTATCTTTGACTGGTTGGAGTTCTTAATATATCTTGCATACTAATGTTTTGTCACTTAGATACATTATGGTATTTCTCCCCAGTTGGTGGAGTATTTTTTACCTCTATTTAAAAACACTTTGTTGTACATTAGTATGAATTTTAACGTAAAATTTATCAATTTTTTTCTTTTGTGATTTCTGGCTTCTCTGTCTTAAGAAATCTCTTATTAGTCAAGGTCTTAGAGGTATCCTCACATATTTTCTTCTGAAACTTAAACTATTTTGGTGGAAAACTTAAAATACACTCAAAACCAGAAAGAATAAAGTGTGAATCTCCACACGTCTTCCCTTAGTATAAACAGACATCAGCTTCAGTCCACCTTGGTCTCACCTGTTTCGCTCTCCTCCTCCCACATTTTTCCGGGCATTTAAAAGTCACAGACATCATGTCGTGAATCCAGTGGTAGTTTATAAATAACAGGGATTCGCTCAGAAGGAATATTGCTTTTCTCATTTAATAATTAATTTTGCCTTATTGGCTGAAATGTCAAACAAAGCGTATATGTATGCGTGTGTGTGCCTGTGTGCATGTACACATGAGTACTTGCGTGTGTGCGTGCAAGTATGCTTGTGCCTCTGTGTGTGTACTCAGGCTCTCTACTGCAGTCTATTTTATTCATTAACCTATAGGAAAAAATATTCACTTCAATGTACTTTACTTTTGTTGTAAATTTTGACAGCTGGTCCCAAACTTCGTATTATTATCTTTCAAAATTATCTTGACCATTTTTGATATTTTATTCATCTTTGTTCATATTAGGATCTGATTGTCAAGTTCTAAACAAAAATAAAAACAAAGGAAAAAAACAAAAAGAATTGGAAAGCCCCACAAAAAAATTCCAATTTTTGTTTTTGTTAGAATTTCCTTGAACCTGAAGGTGTATTTGGGGTCCTTTCCAGTGTTGCATCTGCACTATTAGGGCATGCCGTATTTTTTCATTCATTTGTTTATTTTTATGTTATCAGTAGCATTTTATTATTTTTCATAACCATCTGGGAACCTTATAATTTCAATTGCTACTATGAACAGAATTTTAAAAGCTACATTTTTCATCTGGCAATGGTGTCTCAGGTGGGAAGATCACTCAGGAGTTCAAAACCAGCCTGGGGAACTTAGCAAGATTCTGTCTCAAAAATGATTTACATTTTTGATTTGTTGTTACTAGTGTTTATGAAATTGTCGATGTCTATATATTGATCTTCTGTTCTTGTGTTTAGTGTCTTTTTATATTCTATTAGTTTTAATAGTTATTATAGATTCTCTTGAATTTTCTGTGTGACAAATTTATCAATTGTGAATGACAGCTTTGTTTTTTCTTTTCTGACTTTTTTGCTTATTATATTTGTATACATTTCTTTTTTTAATTGCACCCCAGCAGAAGTTATGAGAGTGGGCATCTTATTTTGCCCCTCATCCTGCAGAGGCTATTTTTATGCTTCACCATGCATAGTACTTGCTATAGGTTTTTCATAGACAGACATTTAAACAGGCTAAAGGAATTTTTATTTCTTGTTGCTCAATTTTTGTACCTCTTGAACATGTATTATTTTATAAAATAGTTTTCTCTATATCTGTCAGATCACCCCATAACTATTCTTCCTCAGTATATGGGTGGGACAAATTATCTACAGGTTTTTAAATGTTTAATCATTTTTAAATAATTAAGATAAATACTACTTGACTAAATCATATTAAAAGAAAATTGCTGGTTTAGTTAATTAATATCTTAATTGAGCATTTGGCATTTCTGTAAATGATATTGACCTATGTATTATTTTCTGATGGGTTCATGTTTGCATGTTGTAAAGTGAATTTTTGAAATCTATGTGTCTTTTTTTGGACTCTGTCCACTTTTCTTCAAATTTATTGGTATAAAAATGTTCATTACTCACTAAGATTCTTATTAAATCTCTGTTCTATGTATTCATCTCCCCCCTTCCACCTCTAATTTTCTCATATCTTGTCAGCACTTTCTAGCTTTATATCCACTTGATTCATCAGTTTTCAAGAGAAGTACAAGGCCATTTCTGACCAAGATTGGGGACCTATCAATAATAATGTTAGTGCGTGCACAACATACATTGAAGCTATTTGTTAGGTAGGTGCACATTCAGGAATGCTGTATCTTCAAGGTGAATTGCTATTTTTATAAAAGTCCCTATTATGTTTTTATCTTACTGCCTATTTGTCAGAAATTAAAATTCTGATAGAATTTTTGTTTCTGTTAACATTAGCTGGTAGTGTATCTTTTCTTAACATTTTAGTTTTAATCTTCTTGCATTTTTGTATTCTAAATATGGCTAGTGCATTATATAAGAAGTTTCAGATAAGTTTAATTTGAGAATTTCTGTTTTTTATAAATACAGCTCATTGTTTATATTATGCAGTTAATAATGTTTTCAGTTTTCTACTTGTGTTTGTAATTTACCAGTTTTTATCTTTATCTGTTTCTCTTTTTGTATCTTCCACTTGAATGCTAAAGTTTTCCCAGGCTCTTACTTTGCTCTGCTGGTTTGGAAGTTGCTCACTGTAGTAATCTTATATTAGTGGTTACCCTAAACTTTGCTGTGTACCCAACAGCCCATCCTTAGTATGTCCCCAGGATACGAAAGGTATCAAGCACTGCTACCTATCAGTGGCTGGTCTCTGAACCAGGATCTCAGACTCTCAGCAGTCTCTTTTCTCAGCAGGGATGCACACTTCCCATTCTGGAAAAATAAGAAAGCCTCTGCCCTGTACCATCTGCTCTGTAAATAATTATTATTAATCAATTGGCTTCCTGGTCAAACCAGGAAAGCCTGTACGTAAAGCTAATGGGAAGAAGGTTTAATATGACTGTATGCATTTTTTCTTGCTGTGTAACAAATTACTGCAAATTTAATTAGCTGAAAACAGCATCTATTTATTACCTCACCATTTTGTAAGGGGGAAGTCTAGTGGGCTTGACTGGGTTCTCTGCTTAGAGTCTCCAGGGACTCAAATGGGGATGCCTTTTATCTGGAGTCTTTAGAGAGGAATCCACTTCTCAGATCCTGCAAACTGTTGGCAGATTTCAGTTCCTTGTGGCTGTAGGACTGTGATCCCCATTTTTTTGCTGGGTATCTGCTAAAGGTCACTTTCAGCTCTACATATAGTGCACCCATCTGCCATCAGCCATGGTGAATCAAATCCCCTCAACTTCCCATTCTGCTACCAGTGAGAGAAAAGCCTGCTTTTTATGTGATTTTGATAGGCCCACTTAGATAATCTCCGTTTTAAGGCCAACATATTAGTAATTTTATTTAGGGTTTTCTAGATGATCAGAATATGTATAATACATATGATTTATATGTTTTTGCAAGAGGATTTAGTAAGTAGCTTTCCAGGATCAGACATGGGAGGGTCCTCTGTGCAGTGGAGAGCCGGAGTATACAGCAGCTGCTCAGTCCAAGAAGTGGAAGCTGCTGGATAAAAGTGAACAAGAATGCAGTGTCAGTCCCCGACTGAAGGCCTGAAAACTTCCTGGTGAGTCAGAGTCTGTGTTGAAAGGGCAAAGAAACTGGAGTGTGATATTCACATGTGATAGCAATATCAAAAGATGTACCTTTTCAAGCCAAATGGAGCTTTTCAAATGTAGTCCGACTGCCTCCCTTTCCCCCTCTTTCATTCCATCCAGGGTACAAGCCTGGTGGATGGTGCCACCTCTAATCAGGGTGAGTCTTCTCCTTACTTTACTAGTTTATGTATTAATCATGTCTAGAAACACTCCACAGAGACACTCAGAAATGTGCTTTACTAATCTGTTATACATTGTTAATCCAGTCAGGATGGCAAATCACCATTAATGGTTACAGTATCCTTGAATGTGTCTGTGCAATCCCTGCACAGCAGTGTCTGGGTTAGTGATGCACTGGATCTTGGGTTACCAGAGTTTAGAATTTTGAAATTCTGCTTACTTCAGTGTGGAAAAGCCTGAGATCTGAACTGGTTTAAAGAAGAGAGTTAGATGCATTTTGGCCATTTTTGAGAAAGATGAGAAAAGAGCTCTCTCCCTGAGAAAGAAGAGAGAAGAACAATCAATGTTTTTCATTTCTAAGAAGCATCAGTGAGGCACCAAAGGCCAGGCAGAGCTCTGGCCACTGGTTGTGACTGCTAGTGGACCTGCTTTGCTGCCACACCAAACTTGCTCACTTCCTATCTTCGTTCCTATGGTCTAGACATTTAGCCTTCCACACACTTTCTTCATCTGTAAAATGGGAACAGTGCAGCCTGATCAGCTATCCCATGACAACTGTTTTCCTAAGAAATATCAGTTTCTCATAATTGTGTTTTAGAAACGTTTCAACAAGAGCCAAACAGAGTAGGGCTAAAGCATTCTAAACTCACTGGTTGCTTATTTTCTTGTAGTAGTTTAAATCAAGAGACATTAAAAGAAACCTCTAGAGGTTATTTTGTCATTGCACTTCAAAATAATTTAATTGATTAAAACTTACAAAACTAAATCTAAATGATATAGTGTAACATAGAAAAATCAGTGTTAACAATCAGAATAAATGACACCAGTCTATCTAAGCAAAAGAGAGCGTGAATCTGTATCCGTAGCTGTTTTCACCAAACAAGGTTTCCTTCTAACTTGCTAGTTCATCCTGGGGACTTAATGAATGATTTGGGGGTCCCTGTTGTGTCTCCTAACTAAACTCTGGCTCTTAAGCTCATTCACACACGTGGGTGTGGATGGGTGAGTGTGGGAGGGTAAATGTCTTTGATCCACAGCTCCCATGTCTTACTGGGTTTTGCGCTGCTGCAAGGCGACACAGCAGACTGGGTTATCCACAGAGACTCATGGCTGTGGACGCCAGAAAGTCCAGTGTCAAGGAGCCAGCAGTGGAGAGGTCCTGTATGCTGTGCCATAGTGTTTTGGAAGTTAAGGGAGTGGGAAATAAAGTGAAAAGGGTCCTGACTCCCTCTTTTGTGTGAACTATTCCTGTGTGACAGCAGTGATCTCTCCACCCACACTCCTGGCCCGCTTGTATCTCACTAAGCTCTGCTTCGCAACGGTGGTCTACTGCGAATTAAGCTTCTAACGTATGCTCTTCGAGGGCCCCATTCGAATCATTGTACCCCCTTTGCAGCAAAACTGGTGGCTTTAGGCCAAATTAGTTACCTCTTTTCTCTAAAAATTGCTTTCTATGGTTTTAGCTACCAATAATCCAGTAACTAAATAGAAAATTCCAGATTAAGCAATTTATAAGCTTTAAATTGCACGTCATTCTGAATAGAGCGGTGAAATCTCACGCCTTCCCCTCCCATCCTGCCTGGAACCTGGATCCTGGCTTTGTCTAGCTATCCTCACGTGTGTTCTACCCACTGCTGGTGACTTAGTAACCACTCAGTTCCCAGAGGAACTTTCGAGACATTATTATGATCGTGTTCAAGTAATGCTTATGTTACTTAATAATGATTTTAAAGTGTGAGAGTGTGATGGTGGCAGTTTTATTAGTATACTGTTATCATTTTATTTTAAGTTATTATTGTTAATCTCTTACTGTGGCCAGTTTATAAATTGAAAGCTTTTATGTGTAAGACACTAACATATATGGGAAAACGAGGTATATATAGGGTTTGGTAAGATTCACAGTTTTAGACATCTACTAGGGATCTTGAGATAGATCTCCTGAAAGTGAGGGGGTACTGCTTATTTTCAAAGACTAAGCACTCAGTTCAATGTGGCAGGATTTAAAAACATCAAATGCTAGTTGTTATTATTGTTATTATTTTCTATTCATTTTCTCCACTCTAGCTGCTCCAAACTCATCCTCATGGGTCACCACCATGCTGGTCCTTTATTTGTCATTCTTCAGCTTTAAAACAAGACACCTATTTCCCTTATACTTTCAAGGAATTTGTGGTCTGGTGGAGGGAGGAGGAAGACTCAGCAATCTAAGTATTATAAAGGTCATGGGTGGTGGGAGGAGGGAAAAGAGGAACTAATTCTGCTGTATTTGAGGCTGGTCGTATTTTACAGTCATGGAAATATGCTGTTTGGGGCACAGGGAAAGTGGAATGACATTCTGGTTAGAGGGACAGTAGAATGACTTACTCCACAGAGTCAGGGGAAGCAGAGCCTAGAGTTTCTATTCTGAGTCTGGGGACTCTCAGGAGAGGGAGTGGAGGGAGGCCATCTACTCCTGGTAATCAAGGCGGGGAAGGTAATTCATGGGCCTGGTCATGTAGCAACTTCCAGATGTAGTTCTGATGGTCCAAGACCCACTTCTGGTGCTGGTATTTCCCTGGTGTAGGGTGAATTAAGCTAACTTCCCTGAGGTAGTGACTGAGATTTCTTTCTCCTATGAAATTGGCTTTGGTTTTCAGCTTCACTGGATTTTAATCAAAGGCCCTTCTGAGAAGTGGTTGTGACCCTGGGGGACCGTCTGACAGTTAAAATGACCAAAGGGTGAGGGCAGAGCAGCTCCAGAAGATGAAAGAAACCAATTTAATTATAAGCACACTGGCACTCTGGGTACTGGTCAGGGCTGTCCATTCCCTGTCTGGCCAGTGGACTATGTGGCTTTCCAGGGGCAGGAGAGAGTTGGGAGGAGCTGCTACTGAGGGGATGTTGTCTGCTGATCCGCCTCTCATCCAGATCTTTACTCTGAGCTGGGGGGGGGGGCTGCCTTGGTAACTCAGATTCCTTCTTCTTTGAGACTTCACTAACAGGGTCACTCCTGAGGCTGCAGGGTCAACGAGAAGATTTGGGCTCCAGGGTTAACCTCCAGACAAGGATTGGTCTAATAAGTCCTCACCTTCCTTGAGCTTTGCTCGGTGTCAGGTATTTTACCACAAAGTGTTGAAATGGCCATTTCACAGAGGAAGAAGCTGAGATTCTAAGAGCTGATGATTTGCCAAGTTCATATAATGTGCACGAAATGAGTATATATATTTTTAAAAGTTTATTTCATCCGCAAATATTTCACATGGCATTTCTAAAAGTAAGGACTTAAAAACCAAATGCATTATTGCACTTAAGTGAAGTAAACAATAGTTCTTTAATATAACAAATATTCATTCTGTGTTCCTATTTGCCTTCCTCTTTCTAGTTTAGTGTTTGTTTGTGGATCATACAGATTGACGTTATTTTGTCTTTTTTATTTATTTAAAAGAGAAAAAAAGACACAGAAAAGAAAAACAAAAAACAACAGAGACAAACAAACAACAAACCCAAAGCAATGACAGTATAGGTTTTCAAAACAAGATGATAGGAATTTAACAACTGTTATGTTACATATTGTTATCTTCAAAAGGGTTGCTTAGATTACCAGATATAACACGCAAAATTGATCTAATCATATCAGTATTAACTGTTCTTTTCTAAGAACTAATAAAATTACCTGATTATTATAACCTGTAGTTTCCTCCTCCATCTTTTTTTCTCTTGTTGCAATAGTTTATTGATGAAACCAGGGAATTGGTCCTGTCAAATTTCGCACAGTCCATGTCCAAGTATGTAGCTCACTGTATGAAGCCTTCAGGTCAATCTCCAGAATTTGAAAAAAATGACTACAGTCTAGATTTTGCTAATTTGAAGCTGAAATTTAACCTAGATGAAGCCTTCTTGCTTGGGAGAATCCAGATGCCACATCAATCTCCCATCAGTTCCTGACCTTCATAAGTTACTCCCCACCCCAAAGCCACTTTGTTTATGTTCTTTCCAAGGTAAACTCAGAACCAGGATAGGCAGTGCCTGATTGAACAGGGCTCCTACCTGACCTGTGGGCAAGTTTTCAGAGCAGCCCCTAATGCAAGCTGAGTCTCCCACACCTTCGAGGACCCTGAATATTTGAGTCTTTGATTACTTCTTATCTTCATTCTGACTGTATATTAGTTTCTGCATTCACTCAATCAGTCATGCATCCAACAGATACATAGTGAGTCTTCTCATCATGAAACACAGCAGGTCAGGAAGATGCTCCTGATGCTCAGGACCGGCGGGGGAAAGGATGAGCACCCAAGTGGAGGCCACACAGTGTGACAGATGCTGTGATGTAAGGAGATGCTTCTGGAGGGAGAGTCCAGGCATCAGCCCATTCCAGGAGCAGAGTGGGGACTCAGGGATGATTTTTGGGGGCAAGAAACCAATGCAAAATGAGTGCTGATGGGTGACTCAGAGTTGGTGGGATCTGAGGATGGTTTGGGACTGCCTTAACAAACCACCACCAGTGGGATGATTCATACAGCAGAAACTCAGTGCTTCTGAGACTGAAGACCCAAAATCAGAGTGTTGGCAGGGTCCTGTGAGGGCCTGTCTGCTCCAGGCCTCTCTCCTTAGCTGTGGTTTATTGGTGATACTTGGTGTCTCTTGTCTTGTAGATGCTTTGCCTTGATTTCTACTTTTGAGTTCACATGGTGTTCTGGTTGGTGCATCTGTCTTCAAATTTCCCCTTTTTAAAAGACATCAGGAAGTGATATTTAGTATTGGATTAGGGTCTACCCTCGTTACCTCAATTAAACTTGATAAACAGCAATGACCCTGTCTCCCAATATGTTTATAGGTCGTAAGGAATACTGGGACTTTGAAACACAAAGCTGGAGGGAAAAAAGTTCACCTCAGAAGACCATGGGCAAAAGCAAATGCTCTAGGGTGAGGGTCAGGGGGTCAGGAGGGAGGGAAAAGGATCCCAGACATAAAGAACATGTGTACGAGGTCCAGCAGGGAGAGGACACAGTGTGTTTCAGGAACTAAAAGCTGTCCACTCTGGCTGGATGGGAGAGGGGTTAGACGAGGAGTGGCAGGAGCGAGTCTACAGATGCTGGTAGAGCCAGACTGGGAATGTCTTGAAGGCTATGGAGAAGTCTGCAGTTTGCCCCAGGAGAGTGGGAGCCAGGAAGGCGTTTACCCAGGATGTGCCGTGATCTGAGTTGTGGGTTTGACGTTTCTGTCTGACGGGCTGGGGTCTGACCAACTGGAAGGCAGCACTGCGGGACAGAAGCAGATGGATACTACAGATTTTAGAAGGATGTTCAGCAGGGATTAGTGACAGACTGGCTGAAAGGTACAAGGAAAAGAGGGGCCTCCAGGATGGTTGGTGGCCTGGCGTCCTCTTCAGGTGCTGGTGGGGCTACCAGTGATCTGGGGCCCCGAGAAGAGCTGCGTTGTGGGCACGTGCTTGGTCCTTGTCACCTCCCCAGATTCAGATCCTTCTGGAGAGTAGTGGGTAGCAAAGTTTAAATTACTTCCTGGGAAATTGAGCACAAAGCTCTGTAGCAACCGGGAAGGGCAGATGGCTCATGAGGCAAATGAGGGGATAGAAATGGGGTGCCTCCTTGCACTTTGGCTTTTATGGTCTCTATCCAAAGAGAAGGTACTGTCCGAAAGACTCACCTAGCTGCACATCTTAGGGGGTTCATCATGTGGCTTTTGTACCATGGCTTAGCCAGGATGAGAACCAAACTGCAAACTTGGCACTGGGTCTTGTTGAAAGACTTTCCCAGCATGGTCTCTGCAGACTTCCTCATGGACACCTTCTGAGGGAGAGACTCCTTAGTGCTCCTCCCCTGTGCACACCCTGGGCCTTGTTGATTATCCCAGGCATAAACTGCAGTAGTCTGTCCACTCATCAGCCTGAGGGCCACTCCTCTCAGCTCCCAATATGAGTCTATCTGTCACCATCAATCTTTGGGACTAATTCAAAGGACAAGTTCCCTGACAGTGTATTCTAGGTACGTCAGCCCTTATCTTGCATTAGGGTACATTTGTGTGACCCTTTACTCTTCATTGAGGTATTATAAACCTCCTTGTATGTATTCTTATTTTCTTTATTATATCATGAGCTTCTTAAAGGCAGGCAAAAACATCTGATCCATCTTTGTGATCCCAATTCCTGCACATATAGAAAGAAATGAACATGCATTGAGCCAATTAAATGCCAGATACTTCATGGTAGACTTTATGCATAAGTTAGTTCTTACCGCCTCTCATCTGTGGTCTTTCAAGTCAGTCCTGTTTACAATTGAGAACACCAAGGCTCAGAAACAGGGAACTTGACAGGAAGTGGTAGAGCTCTGAAACTTGTTCTGCTTCCACTTCAGCTAGCTGGGGAAGCACTTGTGAATGAATGAGCGAGTGACTGAGTGAATGAATGAACCACATAGAGATCAAGGAGGTTCATAAGAACTCCTATGTCCCCTCTCACCTAAGGATTGGAAAGGCAGCAAAGAGTTATGGTAGAACATGTGTCCAATCAACATAAGTGGTGAGGCACTGAGTCAGGAGGATGTGCCCAGATTCAACACAGCAGAATGCCTTTGAGAGTAGATGGAGGAGCCCCGAAGCCCAATACCTTTTCTTCCCAGTGACCATGGGTGAATCACTCCCACAAGGAAAGAGCAGGCTGGAGGCCTTATGAGAGCTCTCTGTCCACTGACATCCTCTAAGTGCTAGGGTTCCTGTGAATTCCTCCCAGGCATGGAGCCTCCCTGAGAGCTCAGTGTACAGGCAGGCAAGCTAGCAGGGATCGGCTTCCAGTTCCTTATCTCTTCCCAGGAGGGCCCAGATTCCCTTTGTAGTTGACCCAGTTGAAACCATCTCATTCCAATCTGAAGTGGGCTGCTTTTGGTGGAGTAGGAGCTCTGCCCTCCAATCTGCAGTGCTAAGAGCAATTTTCACTCCTTCCGTGCAGAGAACAGAGGTGGGAGGGAGTGCAGGGTATTGAATTCAATCAAAGGAAATGCTTTTAAAAACCTGCAATCAGATATGGAAATGCTGAATCTGGAGTCTCTCCTGACCCCCTTCGCCCTGCTCTCTACCCTTTTAAGCTCCTGGAGAGAGCTAGTGGGATCAATTTCACTCTCCTCTTCCCAGGGTGGTCTCTGCTTTCAGGCTGAGTCAGACCAACTGCAGGTGGTCAGCCTGTAACACCTTCCCTCTATTTTCCCTTCTCCATAAAAGTCACAGTGTGCTCCTCTGTTATCCATTCTATCTCTTCCATTCTTTGTTCACTCAAAAATGACCTGACTTTCCAGAGGCCTCAGTCTCCTTGTAGAAGACATGGAGCCCAGCTATCTGTCACTCTAATTGAGGATTCCAAGAGTGAATACTGTGATAAGCTGTCTTAAACAGGGGAGATGGATCAGCTCACTAAACACTATTTGCAATTTTCTTGAGAATGTTTTGCATCTGGTTTCATAAGAAGTCTCTCCCTCTCCCTCTCCCTCCTTCCTTCCCTCTCTCCCTCCCTCCATCCCTCTCTCCCTCTCCCCTCCTCCAATTTCCCTTGGTCCTCTACTTCTTTCCTCCCCCTTCTGCTCAGTGCCCTCCTCCCCTCCCCCTCCTGAGGCCCCACCTCTTCTTTTCCTTTGGGGATTATTTGTCAGGTTTGGTGTCAAGGTTATATTGGACTTATAAAGTGAGCTGGGAAGAGTTTGTGCAAGATTGGCATTATTCTTTGAGTACTGGATGGAATTTCAGCCCCTTGTCTGGCACCACAGCTTTCTTTGTGGAAAGGTTTCCATTGTGAACTCAATTTTTTAATAGATATAAAATAGTAGTCAAATTATTTACAGATTTTTGGTGTCAGGTTTAGTAAAATCTACTATTATGGGAATTTGTCAGTTCAATTACATTTTCAAATTTATTGGCATGAAGTTGTTCATCGTGTTCTTTTTTAAAAATAAATTTTATTATGTATACTTAAAATTATAACGTGATAGCATTGCTTTCATATTGATAGTAAAGTGGTTTTGATAATGAAGTAAATTAACTTATCTGTCATCTCACAGTTACCTTTTTGTGATAGGAATAGCTAAAACTACTTTATTTAACAAGAATCCCCAATACAATGTAATTTTATCAACTGTATTCAGCCTGTATATCTGCTACTTTGTATTCTTTGAAGTACATAATATCCTCTCAGTACATTTAGAGTTTATACAGGGTCCGGTGGTGGTGTGGGTCCCCTGTCACTACTGGTTATTAGTCGGTGATTAGCACTCAATGGCTCACTTATTCCCTATGAAAAGGTTTGTCAAACTTTTATCAATACCACTCCTCTTCGAAGAATCAACTTTTGGCTTTGTTAATCTAGTTTGTTTGCTCTTTTATTCATTTCGGTTCTTTATTTCTTCTTCTACTTTATTGCTAATCATACTTCCTATGGAAGCTTATACTATTTATTCACAGCCATTTTTTTTCTTCCATAAAAATTAAGGCTGCAATTTTCCCTCTATGCATGCATTTAGGTACATTTGCTAAGCTTTTACTTGTAAAATTTTCATTACTACTCAGTTAAAATTTTCTCTAATTTCTAATGCTATTTCTTCTTTGACCTAAGCATTCTGTCTGTAGACTACACCTCTCAGCTCAAATATATATATTTTTACTTTGACGTATAGAGACTTTTCCAGCAAACATCTTCATTTTGGTATTAACTTGTAGTTCACTTTCACTGTGTTCGGAGCATTTTATACCTGTGAACAGATGAGTTAAATGAATAAGGCGTGAGAAGAGTGCCTGTGGAGGTCAGATCCAGGGCTGTCTATCTTGAGATGTATGTCATTTTACCATGCTCACTCCCAAATTTTACCCCAAATCAATGACTGGCTCAAGGTCAGCAAGTAGGTAGCCTGTCATTTGCCAATCTGATTAGTGAATGGCCCTGGGTCGAGCAGAATTCTGAGCTCACTGTGAAGTGTGTCCAAAGTCAATGAGGCAGGTGATCGGAGACACAGGTGATATGGGTGTGTGTTCCCTGTGAAGGCCAACACCACCTCTCCCAGGAGACATCCTTAACTGCTGAACCCGGAGGAGGATGAATCCACAGGCCATTAGCCAGAGGGACTGAGAAGGAAATGGCAGATGCTACAGCTCAGCCAAGAGAGCGACAAGTTTGAGTTTAGGAGCAGCGGATTCTTGTGTAAGAAAGACAATTTGAGCAGATCTGTTTTATAACATTTATGTGTTCTGTAGGAACAATATTGCTCCTCCTCAGACCTGGGGAGCCATAGGTGGATATATCATTTCTCGTTAGTTCACCATGTATGACCTCTTTCTCTATGAAAACTTGATGGTAAAGACCATATGTGTACCTCTCTGGGTCTTCTTTAGGTGCTGCCACTAACCTGGTCACCTAATGATACTTTGATGATACTTAATAAATGCTACTGACCTGATCCGACACTTATTTTGTGGACATAGTATGTGCAGACATTGCTCTAGATGGAATCCACCCTACACGAACATCTGAAGCCTGGATAAAACTGAAGTTTTTATGTCAAGATTTAGGTGACAATAGTCATACCTTAGACGTGGTTTTCTAGGGGGAGAAGTGAAGGCAACATCTAGTTAGAAATGGACTTGGCTTCATGGGAAGGAGCAGAGAAGGTAACATTTAGTAAGCAGATATTGTGGTGTCAGGCATTTAGTAAAGAGCTTTCACACACACATAATCTCACTTAACACTCAGAAACCCTTCTGAGGTTTTATCATTGTCATTTTACAGGGAATAACCAGAGGTTCAGAAAAATTGAGTGATTTGTTTAAAGTTACAGCTAATTTGATTCCAGGTCAACCTGACTCAGAAAATAGTTTTTCTGTTGTACCATTCTGTCTTAGGTTGTCCATCTATTTTTTTTTGCCTGTCCATGTAGTCCATCCATCCATCCATCCATCCATCCATTCATTCATCCAATTTATTGATCACTTACATGTATCAGTAGACAAAGTCTATGCTGTCATGGAGAGATACAGACAGTAAGTAAGCAAAAACCAAAATGAAACAAAGCTAATAAATAGGCTGAGTGCCTCCCAGGAAGTTGATGCCAGTGAGACCCACAGGAAGAATTAAGGAGAGGAATAATGCAGCAAATCAGGGAACCCAGGTTCTAATCCCAGCTCTGCATGGATTAATTGGCTGACCTTGGGTCCCTGCAGCTGTTTGTACATCTGTGCCACATTAGTAAAACAATGCTTTGAACTCAAAATACGATCTTGAATGCCCACAGTAGCCCCAAGATTCTATAATTTCAAGTACTTGGGAAGTCTAAGCTTTCATTCTCTTCTTCATCAACAACACTGTGTGAAATGTCCACAAAAAGCCCCAAAACAGATTCCAAGGAGACCAGGAAGCAGCATCCTAGGGTTTGAATTTCAAAGACTTTGTCACTTTGAGTCTGAGAACAATTTACCTGGACTCTGACCTATTTCCATCTGCCTCAGTGGACTTGAATTTCTCATCACCAAGCCGGCCTCATGTGGGGAGCTCAGAGCTACATCCTGCGAATGAGGCGGGGTTTATTTATTAAATCAAGGCTTGCTGTGGAAGCAGACTCTGTGTTTACACCATTCTTTCACTCAGCAAATATTGTCCCTATCATAGACAATGGCAAAAGCAAACTTCATGCTGAAAAGTCTGTATTTCTACAGGCTTTCGAGCCCAGGATGCTTTAAAATTCTCCCAGTGCTCTGTTCACCGCTTTCATGACTCTTGTATTTTTATTTTGTTTTACTTTTTTTTATGACTCTTGACTTACACAGAAAATTTACCACTGCTGACCATCTCTTTTCTTATTAAAAGACAAAAAGCCACTTTGGATTACAGAAGTAATGCCTCTCCAATATTGGAAATACAGGGAAAAATAAATAAGATAAACAACCACCCATAATCCCACCTCCCACAGATAAATACTATTAACATTTTATTGTATCCCCTTCCACTCTTTTTATGCTTTTCAAAGTAGCTGAAATCATACTTTATAACCTTTTTCTATGTTGCTCTTTTACTTAATGTTATGTCATTAAGCATTTTTCCATGTCGTTAAGAACATTTCATAAGCATCATTTACAATAGTGACACCATACTCTATCTTGTGGAGGCAGTACAGTTTGCCTAGCCTTTCCCCCAAATCCAACATTTAAGGGTTTTTTTACCCATAATATTTTAGTGTTGTGAATGACATCATGATGAACATAATATGCATAAATCTTTGTCCACATGTCAGATTATGTTTTTCTAGGAGAGATCCTCAGATACAATATGTACAAATTTGTTTTCCAGAAAGATTGTACCTAATTTTCATTCATTTTTGTAGTCTATGTGGGTTTACAAGGCTCTATTTCTCTCCACTGGGATAGATGATTTTCATTAAAAAGAAACCTTTCTAGCTTTACAGGTGAAAATGTATCTATTCTTGTTTTAATTTGAATTTTTTTATTAGTATGGTCAAATAAACATGATAATATTTATTAGCTATATTCAGTTCCTCTTTTTAAAATAGTCTGTGTATCTTTGATCTTCCCCTTCTTTCTAAGTCCTTTTCTGGAATTTTATCTACAGAAATATGGTCCCCAAACGAACAACAAACAAGAAGAACTCAAGAGAAAACAAGATTTCAGGATGAATCACAATGTGCTCTGATGTTCTTTGTAAAAAAGATGTCTTGATAATCTATTGCTATTTAGCAAGCTCTGCAGAGCTTCATGGCTTAAAAAACCATTTTATTTCATTCATGATTTTTGGGTCAGAAACTTAGGAAATGCTTGGCTGGGCGATCAGTCACTGGCCATGTGGCATCTGCCAGGACAGCTGGGCCTGGAGCTCCACTTCCAAGATGGCTCCTTCACTCACATGCCTGGTGGGGATGGCGTGGAAGTCGGGGCTTGGTTGAGGTGTCCTCACCAGCATGGTGGCCTCAGGAAAGGGAGACTCCTTTCAAAGCCATTTGGAGCTTCTAGAGAGAGTGGTCCTGTAGGCAACAAGTAGGAACTACTGGTTTCTTAAAGGCTGAGCAGGAAAATTGGTTCAGCATCACCTTTGCTCTTTTCTGTTGGTCAAGGCAGCTCCCAGAATGTGTACAGATCCAGAGGGGTCATATAGAGTGCACCTCTTCATTGAAGTAGATTAAAGCATTAACAGCTATCTTTAATCTACAATGCAAGAAGACTGCATTTTTATTTTAAAGAGGAGAAAATAAAACAGCATAAAGCAAATCAGAACAGAACAATGCAAGCAATACAAGACTTCAAAACAAGACAACAGGAAATCAACGACTTATAAGAAGTCTTATAAGTCCCATTATAAAATTAGTATGGATTAAGTAAGTGAATAAAGGTAGGGAATAAATGAATGAATAAATGGGTGCTGAGAAGTTTATAGAGTCTCAAAGAAGATCACTAGGAGTGCCAGACACAAACTTATAAATATTATTGCTCACATGTAGGTCTAGAAACACTTCCTCCAGGGAAGGGGCTTATCTTGGCAGTAGAGGTGCAGACAGGCTGTACATGAAGTGGTGTAAGAAATCTTGAATGGAACTATGTTGCAATTATCCCTTTCCATTAGCATCTCCTGAAGTAACTGTGTTCTCAGAGGGCAACTAGGTGGGAAGTGAATTAAAATATCTCTGTCAGAGTCAACAGCATTGGCTGGTATTGGCTGGTAGATTATACATGCTAATATACTAAAATTTAAAATCCTTATCTTTCTTCCTCAGACAGGTAACCTGGAGTTATTAGCAAAACTTGCAATGTTAAGTGTTAGAGGCTACTCATCTTCTGAGAATTTAGCCATTTTCCTGACATGGTGAGGTTGGCCCAGTAAATTCCTGGATGAAGATGCTCTTGGATTTGGTAATGTGACAGAAATAATTCCTCCACTTTATTTCAGTGACATATTCTACACTGACAAAGGCTATCATACAACCTAACAGTTCCTGTCAATTCAGCAGCATAATTGGAATGGAAAACTTCTCATCTGTCCATCCATCCATCAGTCAATCCACGTATTCATCCACCCATCCTCCCATCCATCCATCTACCCACCCATCCATCTACTCATCCTCCTATCCGTCCATCCATCCATCCACTCAGTCAGCAAATACGTACTGAGCATCTCCCACACTGTATAGAGATATAATAGTGAACCAAATAGACAGGGTCCCAGTGCTCATGAACTTTCCTGCAACACTGAATCCAGGTAGAAAGCAGGTAGAGAAAGCAGTTTTTTGTGTGCTTACTGGGGACCATGTGTGGTGCTAAGTACTTTATGAGCATGACCTTCTTTCTTGCTCACACTTGAGACTCAGGGAGTAATAATACCTGTCTTTTAGAGGGAAGGAAGCTGAGGATCAGGGGGAAATGAGATTGCTGAAGTTTATCCAACCAGTCAGTGTCAGAGCTGGGGTGGGAACATTAGTCTGTTTGACCTCCAGAGCTAAGGTCATGGGTGAGAGCAGTGACTCTCTGACTTCATATGTATCTGTGTTCAATCACTGTCTCTCACCTAGAGCTAAAGAGTGACCCACTTTGGAAAACTTGCTTTCATGGATGTCCTCTGAAAGCAATGTAGAATAGGACTGAATGTTCTGCTTGGCGAATCAGGAGACCTGGAGTTTTCACCTTGGTGCAGTGTAACCATGGTAACCCCTTCCTTTCTCTGATTTTGGTCTAGTTAGGTAAGTACTGCAACCATAAAATCCAGTAATAGGATTGAGCAGGCAGAATAAGGGGGTAGCAAGAATAGAGGCAGATTCCTATTTTCTGCTGACTCCAGTCTGTGATTGGCATGGAGGGGGGGAAGGGAGTTTGAATTAGTCATGGGAGGATGCTAGCCACAGTTGGGTGGAATGTCAGGGTCCCATTCAAGTATTCCAGTCTTCCATGGAGGGAGATGGAGACACAGGAATGTCACTGAGCAGTGAGACACTCAGACTGGAATATGAGCTGGTCCATTCAACTCAGTGAAAACTATGTATGTTCCACTTACTCTTAGGAGCAAATAGCGAGACTTTTCATTCTTATGATGCTCGCATGGGAGGATGAGACATGTCTAATAGTCACGTGAAGAAAGCAGCTTGACAAATCATGATGGATGAAAACCACAGGAGACAAAGATATGGTAGAGTGGGCGTGGTCTTTGGTTTAGGATGGGGTGCTGAGGCCGCTGATCAGGCTCAGGCTTGGGCCCAAGATTTTTCTTCTCATTTCTATCCACACCAACGTGGCTTCATCCCGCTTTTCTTCTTTGTGTTAAACACGTCTCACATTTCACCACAAGATGTCTTGCTTCTTTGCTCTGTTCTGCCTGTCTCAGGTTCTTTCACCCTTTAAAAGAAAACTGCTGGTCATTTATCTCCCATTGTTATTTCAAATATTATTTGCCTCCACTTTCATTTCATTACTTTTGTGTCTCCTATCTAAACATGGCTCATCTGTATGTGCATCCATCTCATTTAGCTTTTCTTTTAGCTAATGAGTTCATCACTAATGAACTTTTACTTCAGAAAAATTTTCCCAACCTTTTTGCCCATTGACATAATCATTCTTCAATCATGTACCTCGATTCTTCATATGTAAATTATATAAAATATCCCAGTTCCCATTTGCAGTATTTGTGCTTGCATCTCCCCATCGTGCAGCTTTTGCTGGAGAGCCTTTTCAGACTGCAGGTTGCAATCTGCAGTGCGTGAAACAGAGAGGACAGAAAAGGCTGCCGCGGGTGCCTTAACCTCACCTCTTTTTCTTAGACTTCGTTAAGCATGGAGCTCCCCATGTCTCTTCTATTTTACTCCTAAGGACATGAGACATGAGTTCACATTAAGGGCATGAGAGACACGTGTGCCCTAAGACACATAAGAGAGGACAGAGTGGAACCTCTTCTGTTCCTCTCTTCTCTGCCACAATCTGGTTGGGCAGGTTTCTCCCATAGGTTAAAGCCACAATTCCTGGCCACGGGGTGACTCACCATTTGTCTGCTTCTAACAGAGTCTTTGCTTCATGCAGCCCTTTCAGTGGAGGAGCTTCAGCAGTCGGAGAGCTGTCCTAACCACCCAGCTTGGTGGCCAGCCACTCTATGCCTTTTGCAGTTTCCTATACATGCATCTTCCTTTTCCATCCTCCGCCCTCACTCACATTTCTTCCCACAGTTTCCCCTGCAGTTCCTCCCAAACGATGCCTCACAAACATCCATCTATCCTCCACAGTTCAGTTTATGTGCAATCTACTTCCCCAAGTCTGACTTTCTTGATGACAATTGTAATAACTGACATGCATTGAGCTCTTGATCTTTGCCAGGTTCTTTTGCTAGACATTTTCCATTCATTTCCATTTAATTTCTATCACAACCCCAGCACAGGCTGGTTAAGTGACTCATAGGATCACTAGCAAGTCAGTGCTGGTGTAGGGATGTAAGTAGGCATTGGTTGCCAGCGGCTATGAGTCTAAACACTTAATAATGCTGCCTCCTGCTCTTCCTAGGACTTGTGTCTCTATACTAATATTTCTCTGGATCATTGCAGATATAGCTGGGTATTCTATTTCTCTCTGTCTCCTTTTCTCTCTCTCTCTCCACAGTGCAGCGTAGGGCCTGGCTTGAAGTAAGTGAAAGACTGAGTCAATTATTTGGCAAATCCCACTCACACCAGCTGCCCCAGCATCAGTTCTGAGCAGAGAGCTTTGCAGGAATCGACCAGCAAGTAACCAACCAACTAACCAACCAAACCACCCATGAACTCACACACCAGTCAGTCAACCCTCCCACCCAATAGCCATCCAACCAACTCCGTAGCCCAGTCTAAGACCTGAGGAGGGTGACATTCTTGTTATAGTTTATATACGGTATCCAAGAGTCAGTTAATTCAACAAACAATATCAAGCACTGCTATGAGCTTTGTCTTTTTGATGTGGTCTTACAGATTTACTTGAGAGTTTTGCCTCCACTTTGTGATTCTATTTTTCTGGTGGATAAACAAGTATCAGATGTCCCCGGGGCAAACAGGATTCAGGTGCTTGACAGCAGATAAATGAAGACCAGCACATCCCTCCAAGAAAGTAAATCTTTGATTCCCAAACAAAAGCTCTGGATTCTCCAAGTTTATGAACAAAAGATAAACTATTCATGAGCAAATAGCAAAACTAAGTCAGCATAATACAAAATTAATAAGACATACCTTTTAGAGCAAAGTAAAGGAATTAATAATAAACTACTATTTATTACTGAGAATTCAGCTCCTCAAAAACTTGTTGGTGATCCCATGATGTCAGTGTGATATTACTGCTTAAGAACTGACTGGTTGCTAAAATGAGATCCTGGGTTCCTGTTCTTTCATTTCTGCTGGTGTTGTTTTATATTCTCTTGTATCAAATTAGAAACATAGGCTTTAAATGTAAAATAGCCTGTCTTATTTATGAACAAATGTTTTTTCTCTGTCTTTTTTTTTCCTTATAGGGTCTCACTATGTACTTCAGACTTGCCTAGAACTTGGAGAAATCATCCCGCTTCAGCCTCCCAAAGCCTGGGATTGTGTATGTGCCACCACATCAGAAAGGGACAGACTTTTATTTACCTCAACCTTCTTTCTTTCTCTTCTCTTTTCTTCTCACTCTGTCTCTCCCTCTCTCCTTCTTTTCCTCCCTTCACCCTCCCTTTTTCCTCTATAGCCATATTAACACTGATCTATTCCGTTAATTAAGCTGCTATAGGAAGCAGTGATGGACACTGCTGGTTGCTCACTCAATTCTTTTCTTTTTGTTACAAAGACATGTGGTGAATGAGAGGTAAGGGTGAGTCTGCTGGGGGAGGGTCTGCTGGGTGGGGGAGTGTGAGTGATTTTCCCGTCGTAAGAGAGTGACACGAAGGAATGGATGGCCCCTCTCCCACTCATTCTCCTCTTTCTATGTTGGTCACAGTTCTGTGAGGCCTGTGAACCACCATGACCCTTCTGAGACCTACATAGGAAGACCATGGGCATCTAAGAAGGTCTCACCCAGAGCTGTGATGCCAATGAGCTGCTGAATGAGTCAGTCCCTATCCTACATCTGCAATTCTTTATTTTTATTGCTGGATGACTACATTCCTTTATTAAGAATCATTATTTGTTGGTGTACTCTGTTACTTGCAGCTGAATGCATGCCAACTAATACAACTGGTACAGACACTGCACTTGGTTCTTCCTCCTTCTGCCACACAACACATTAGTCACATATTTTTCTTAACTCCTTACGGTGTCTAGTTAATACCAAAGGCATTAACATCTCTTTTTAACAGAATGGGAAGCAGGCTCAGAGAGTTACTTCTTTCCTGGAAAATTCCCTATCTCCTGGATTCTAGTTGCTGTAATTCTCACAGAAGTGTGGAAAATAGAGAGGTTTCAGATTTATGATTCCATGCAAGACATAACACAGTCCTTTTTGAGGAGTTTGGCCCTGGAGAGAAGATTCAGGAATTATGATGGTTAATTTTACGTGTCAACCTGATCAAGCTACAAGGTGCCCAAATATTTGGTTAAGTAGCATTTTAGGTGTTTCAGAGAGGGTTTTATTGTGAGACTAACATTTGAATCTATAGACTAAGTAAAGCAGATTGCTCTCCCTAATGCAGACCTTCTAAGCTTTATTCAATCAGTTGAGGGAAGGCCTAAATAGAATAGACAGCTGCTCTCCCCTGTAAGAAAGAATAGCTCCCTTCTGACTTCCTTTGTACTAGAACATCAAATTTTCTTGTTTTTTGGCTTTTTATAGCTTAGATCTAAAGGGTTCCCCTCAAAGTCTCATCTTTACTGATATGAGGCTTTCAGGAGGTGATTGACTCAGAAGGGTTCTAATGTCATGGGTGGGATAATTTACTGGTAAGGTCATGGGAGGCAATGAAAATTTAGAAATTGAGGCCAAAGTAAAGGGAGTGGACCATGGAGTGTTACCTCAGGAGCATATCTGCTCTGTGGCCCCTTCCTCTCTGTGCTAGTGCTCAGAAGTCCCAGGGTTCCCTCCTTCTGGGTCCTGACTATGAGATGAGCAGCTTCGCTCTGCCATGCTCTGCCACCATGATGCTTCTACCTCACTACAGACCTAAAAGCAATGGAGCCATCTGACCAGGAACTGAGACCCTGAGCCAAAATAAGTCTTCCTTCCTCTGAGTTGATTTTCTCAGGAATTTGATCACAGTGATGAAAAGCTGACTAATACATGACTCACACTGAAATATTGGCAGATCCTGGGTTTTGAGTGTCTGGCCTTTGGACTGGTATTACACAGAGGGCTCTCCTGGGTTTCCAGCTTACTAACAACAGATCTCAGGTCTTGTCCCCTTCATGACTGCAGAACCTAGCCCCTTATAATAAATCTCTTTCTCTATCAATGTCTAGCCCATTGGTTCTGTTTCTCTGGCGATTCCTATCTCATGTGGGAGTCTTCCCGATATGTGGCAGGAGGCAGAGGTTCCTTTTCAGCAGTTGAAGGAAATGGAGCCAGCCCTTCCTGTGTGGCCTCCATGTTGGGCAAGGCTAGGTACTTCTCACACAGGATCTCAAGTCCTCTTCTCACAGCCCCAAGAGGGCGGTCCTGCTGTTCTCTTATCAGTGGGGGAACAGGCTCAGAGAAGTGGAGCCATTGCTCATGACCACAGAGATGGAAAAGGCAGAAATGAATCTGTGGGTGATCTGTTACATCAACCCATCAAGGCCATGCAGGGAAAATGTGTGGGAGAGCACTTTTTTT
Source organism: Cavia porcellus (assembly GCF_034190915.1). Classification (NCBI taxonomy): domain Eukaryota; kingdom Metazoa; phylum Chordata; class Mammalia; order Rodentia; family Caviidae; genus Cavia; species Cavia porcellus. The sequence goes on from NW_026947484.1 coordinate 167,909,549, forward strand.
TTTCTTGTTTTCCCATTCACCCTTCAGGGAGTCATCTGCTCTATTTTTGGACCCGAGACCCAAGTCACCCTTCCAGCTCAGGGTTCCCCATTGTTCTTCTCATTCATTTGAAAAGCCAAGTAATTTGCAGGTGTAGTTCCTTGGCAGACCCCTCTGACTTTTCCAGCATTTCCAGCCAAATGCCAGCAATTCATTTTCAGCCTCAAGTGAGACTCATCGCCTACCTCTGCAGCCTCCTCCCATTTCTTCTTGTTCTTTTTAAAGTCTCAACCTTTCCCACCTTATTTTTTCCATGCATGAAAGTAATTTTGACTTCATGAAACTAATTAAAGTTTTATGTTCTTACATTTCTTTACTAGACCGTTGATTCCTTAGATTGAAATGGAATCAGGCCAAGAGCAAAAACAATTTAGGACTTCCTTACAAGTGTGATGTTGTATGCATTGGTAAGGTATCAAGATACTGCCTCACCCTTTGGACTACGGTCCACTGAGCTTATTAAGAGGGTTCAAGTATATTAGGGTTTGATCTGCATGATGCAGAATTAGGCATATGCTAATGGGTACAAAGAAAATGTTTGTAGAATAGTGAAAATAAATATGTGAATGAAGAACTTATGATTAGCCATAGTACATTTTTAAAGTGCTATTGATAAAAATATTATTTATGAGTGCTTACCATGTACCAGAGATGGTATAAATCACTTTACAACCATTACTTCAGCTAATCCCTCCTCGGGGAAATTTAAGATAAATATTATTCCCTATATTGACAGATAATGAAATTGAGATGCAGATTTAAGAACTTACCTGCTTATACTCAGTAACTGGAGTGAATAAGATTAAAAAGAAAGCATTCAACCTCTGTCCCTAGCACATTGTTTGCAATTACACTTTCATTCCTTCCCCGTCAGTGAAGGGTATGTTACTACCCAGAACTCTAGACTTGGCCAGGTGGTTAGCTTTGGCCAGTGGTGCATGAGTAAATGTGAGGTATATCACATCTACCAGATGGTTTAAAGACTTGTCTGCTTTGGTTCTGTCTCTGTCCATTACTTTCCTCTGAGAGAATAGCATGTCTCTATTAAATGCTGATCCACTCTCCTGGGTCCCAGAATGAGGTACATGGAACAAAACTGAGCAGATACATAGAACAGTCAGCAAGTGGCATGTGAACAAGGCATACATGTTTGTCAGAGAAGGCACTGAGATCTCTGGATCATTTGTTACAACAGAAAGCACTAACTAATACAGTCTATATCAGGGAGATTAAATTGACTCTTGGAAGAAATGGAATATAAATTTAGACGGGAAATTTTTAATTAGACTGAGAAATGGAAAAAGTGCATTCTAGGAAAACAGAAGCTGAGTGAATAAAGACATGGAAGTTGGAAGATACATTAGTATATAAGGCCAGTGAGAAAGCAGATTTATTGAAGAAGCTTGTTCCTATTGGAAAAGGACTTACTGGCAGCTGGAAAAATCAGACCAAGGAGGGCATTGAACCACGTGCTGTGAAGAATGGACATTCTCTTACAGGTACTGGAGGGAGAGCCAACGATGGTTTACAAAACAAGGAATATGGTGCATTCAGGAAACTGCTCAAGTTTTCCTCCCGCATGTGAAGAAGCTTTGCTGGTCATATTTCCCTTGCTATAACTCCTGACTTATGCTGGAAACTGGTTACTCTAGCTACAGCGTTTGCCAGCAGCCAGAAAGTAGATTTCTTTCCACTTTTATCTAGTGTCTATCAGGATAGTGACTCTGTTCCGCTCAGAGGAGGAAAAATGAAGCTGCCTCAGAAATAGTAATTGTGTTTTTTTCTATGTTTCTTACGCAAAGTTCCAAATCCCATTTATATGTGTTAAGCAGGGTAACAACCGAGGTGGAGGATAGGGAAGAGGCCAATATATCAACAGCTGGTCGGGTTGGGTGCAGAGGTGTGTGACCTGTGGAGTCAAATAGGAGCTTGTATTGAGAGTGGCCTTGGACTGGATTCAGTACTTTGCAGTCCCATTTTGAAATTCCTGATACTTTTTGAACAAAAAACTGAATTTTGTCATTGGGTCCTGAATATTATACAGCCAGCCGTGACGTGCTAGGCATTGGTACTGGGCACTGTACACACCTTACTTCATTTAGTTCTCCTGATGACCTTGTGAGGGAGGGATTATCACTGGAGTCTGATGTGACTCAAACTCATACAGCTTAAGAGATTTATCTAAAGTTACACAACTAGCATGTGATTCCAATGTTCCCAACGGCAATTTTCTTTCCATCTGTTAACTTGAGCTCCCCGATGGTCTTGTGAGGTCAAAGTTACTATTTGCATTGACACTAGAAGCTGATGTACATTGAAGAAAAGTGACCATTGCATAGTAAGGCAGCAGTCACATACGACTGGCACTGAAGTCTTTCAGTCCACAACTCCTCAAAGCCTGGATCTGCAGGATCCATAGAATCTATACATGCAGGTTAGCATCGTGGAGACCTGTGAACTCCAGGTTCAAATTTCCCAGCCTCTGCACCTATGTGCTTATTTCTCAGACTCACAAGACTCACAGACCAAACTCTGAATTCTTTGATAACTTAGCTAGTGAATGTTCCTCAGTCCAAACCCTCTGCTTGATGGATGGTGGAAATAGAGCCAGGGAAGTAACTGACTGTAACAAATCACACACAGGGCCACAGTAGATCTTAGTACCTGCTACTGTGCTGAGTGCTGGAATAACAGAAGGGAGTGGGACAGACAACCCTGCCTCCTGGAGTTCATGTCTCCAGGGGAGATAGACAGATAAGGGACCTTCCATCAGGCAGACCTCGCTGGGCATAGCAACAAGCAAACTGAGTTCACTTCAACAGGAAAGTCTTAGAAACTTCCAGCTCAAAAGAACTGAGCCGTTCTCTTAGAGCTGATGCTGGCTTTCAAAACAATTTGCATAAGATAGGTCCTATCCTGTTAGAACAGCAAATTAATAGCTCATTTTATGGATTGAGCAATCAACACCTACAGCCCATTAAATTTAACAACAAATTCCGCTGATGATCAAGCTTTCAGCTTGGTCCCACCATCAACTCATGTGCTTTTTTTCCTTCCTCCTGACCTTTTTACCTCCTTTCATCTCCCTTCTCATGAACCCTCCTCTAATACCCTGATCTCATTAGGAAACACGATATTAATTTAACTCCCCAGGATCTTTACCTTCCTGGGGCTAGAAAGTTTTCTTAGGCCCCCAAGTGGATTCTGTCATCTGCAACATGCCCCAAACTCCCGACATCAACACACAAAACCATTTTGGGGCTCTTGGATGGGCCATCAGAATGAGCAATCAATATTTTATAAAGGTGTTAAGGTGGTAATAAAAGATGCATGAAATGGTGTGCAGGGAGGAGCTCACTGACAAAGGAGTGGGTGACATTATAGTTAACCTTGGTGGCTGTCACTTAACGTGGATGGAATTCACTGAGGAAGTCCCCACTGTGATCTTTCCCGAGAGATGGAAGGAAGTTTTTCATAAAATACTGTCAAATGTCTTAGGCTCTCTGAGTTCACCTTACTCAGGGGACTTCTAATTGCTTTAGATGCGTGGCTTATATGAAGTAGGTGAGGGCCCAGATAATACGGTTAACTAGACTTTATTAACTGTGGGGAGTATGAATCACCTGGATGCCAGAGTCACATAAGCTACTTACTAGTATTTTGCACATCCCTAAAGAAGGAGTATTTTACATTAGAGTTGTGTTTTCTTTCAGATTCTAAGGAAGCTTGAAGATTCTAGATAAATAAGATGGTATGTGGTAGGTTGGATTATTGGTCTCAATCACTTCACTGTAGAAGGATGACATATTCTCTTTTGTTAGTGCTTTGCTTTTCGCAGGGTATCCATTGGGCTTATCCATATGATTACTTTGGCCAATGGAATGAGTGAATTTAGAGTAAAATCAGAGTAATCTCAGACCCAGATGGGGATAGGTAGGCCCAGGGAGCTGCACATCTTTGGGACAAGAAGAACTTTGTACTCTTGGAATGAGAAAGTCTGAGTCAGGTGCCTGCATTTTTCAGGGTCAGGAGAACCAATTGGTATTGTGGTTATATTTCTTTCGATGTTTGTCTCCCCTATTAGATTAATTCATGGGAGGAACTTGTGAAGAATTGATCAGAACTCTTTCCCTGGTGAGGAACACAAACTCACCTTTAATTGGTTTAATTGAAAAAAGAAACAATTGTGTCAAGTAATCAAAAAGTCATAGGAATCTGTAAGGTCAGATAGGGCCAGATCTAGTTGCTCAACAATGTCATCAGGATTCATTGTATACTTCTGTTTTTTGTTACATTCTTTCCATTCCCAGGGAGCCTTCTATATGGGTAGACTTGGCAATGTTATTTATTGCTCTCTTGTAGCTGGGTAGCCACAAAAAATTTCTTTTTATATTCTAAAGGCTGAGATTTACTGGATAAACTTGGTCATGTGTCTCCTCCTGAAAGAATTACCATGACTCGGAGGATGGGTCCTACCTGAGTCACATCCCACCTTTGATACAGGATGGGTAGGAAGTTGGACTCAGTTTATCTGGGTCACTTGGACTGTGAGTAGGGTATTTTTCCACAGGAACACAGAAGGGTTGAAATAAGGCAAATGGATTCCAGGGCAGCAAAACCCACAAATAATCATATTTAGTGATTAGTTATCCTTGTGTTATGATGCTTGAAATAGAGGAGGCTGATAAAGTTTACTTCATTTGCTTTATAAAAAAAATCAGTTTCATCATACTTGCAAAATCCTTGGTAAGCATTGCAACCCTAACTTGTAATTGGATGCGCTGGCCTTTTAAATACAAACAAAGCACAGCTTCATTTTTCTCCCTCCACTGCCTTTGTGTGCTTTCCATGGGCTCCCACTTCTCCCCGCTTTTGGCATCTCAGGCTGATCCCATAGCTTCTCAATCACTTTTCAAAATGCTTTTAGCTTGATTTTATTTCCTAGAACAGTTTCAGATTTACATAAAAGTGGAGAAGATAACAGAGTTCCCAAGTCCTCTGGTTTTTGATATTATTAACATCTTACCTTCTTAATATGGTACATTTACTACAAGTAATAAACCAATGTTGATACATGATCATTATTTAATTATTCTCATATATTGACACAGTCCCACTTTTGGGCATTGAGAAGCCTGACCTGGTGCACATCAAAACTTCAGTCTCCTGCTTCAGTGCTCCCCCCCCCCCCGCCCCAGCGGACACTTCACCTGTGCTTTAGTGATCAGTAGTGCCCAGGCGGCTGTACGCTGGGCTGATCCTTCACTCCAGATTGCTCTGTTTTCCCACCTCCCATTTTTGTCTCTCTGGTGGCTTCTTTAGGGTCAGGGGCCAGGAGTAGAGAAATTAGCTGAGAAAGGGTTATAGGACTTAGTCTGTAGTGTTTAATCATTGGTGATTCCTGCCATAGTAGGCTGTTTCCTGCGGGAGTGCATTTCATTGGTAGTTGGATGAAACTCTGCTGTGAGATACTGCACTTTCTGCTAATGCTCCGCATTGCTGTCCTTGGAAGTTCACCATCAGTCCTCCTTTTCAAGAATCTTCTTATCAGGAGTCTCAGCCTTAGCTCTCAAGGGTGAAGTCCTTTTATTCTGTGGCACCCCACTAACTTGCCTAGCCATAGCTGTGCTTAGCTTCTTCTTGGCTGTCATCACAGGCAGTATTAGCCAGGCTCTGCACAATCTCCCTCACACTCAGCATCAAGGGGTTCCTCAGAAGTCTTCTTAAGGCTCTTCTTAGTCCCTGGCATTGCAGACCAAGAATTCACAGTGTGGTTGGCATCACTCTGAGTAGAAGAATCGGGTTCCCATCTCACCAGTACCCCATCCTCAATGGACAGCTTTCTCTTGGTGCTTTATCTCCCACAGGGAGGAAGTACACCCCAAACCTCTCTCTGCCTCTACCAATTCCCTTTAAAGAATTCTCTTTCTTACTGTTCCTTACAGTCTTTAGGGGGCAGATTGTACTTTACACAGTACCACTACCTCTAGCTCCTCATATGATTTACACCAGTGGTCCCCAACCTTTTTGGCTCATGGACCAGTGGCTTGGAAGACAGTTTTCCATGGGTTAGGCCAGAAATATATGTATGGGAGAGGTGCTTTCAGAATTAGATTCTCACAAGAAGCACTAAAAGTTATAACCTCCTCATGTGCAGTTTATGGTAAGGTTTATGCCTCTATGAGAGTCTAATACTATTCTCAGGCTGATCTGGTGGAGGCGGAGCTTGGGCTGTAATGTAAGTGGTGGGAATAGCTGTAAAGAGGATGAAGTTTAGCTCTCATCTGCTGTTCACCTCCTGCTGTGCAGCCTGTTTCCTAATAGTCATAGGCTGTTATCGGTCCTTGCCAGGTGACTTAGGGACCACTGATCTAGAATTTTTTGGAATCTTGCATCACTTCCTCAAGAAGTAGTCTCCCTTTGACTTTGGGAAGGTTTGGAGTGGGTCCTTGTTGAGCACTGGAGTTAGGCCCCTGAGCCTCCAGTCACTTAGATGCATTTCCTGGTGGCTGCAGTGCTGGGAGGAGAGCCATGGGGGAGACCCAGTGGAAATCCTGAATGCTAGAGGAAGAGAGAGAGATGTCCAATAGGCTCCTGTCTGCTTCAGGTGAAGTCACAAACCAATTTCTGTGTAAGAGGCCCTAAGGTGGATTTGTCTAATTGAGTTACTTCTGGATTCCTGATCCACTGAAACCATAATAGATAATAAAACCATGTTTTAGGTCACTAAATTTGAGGCGATGTATTCAATACAAGGGGGTGACCACTGGACAACATCAGGCTAGGGTTGGTACAGATGAAAGGGTGTGAGGGGCTGGGCTGTAGGTCCCTCTGACACTTCCATGATTCAGGTGAGAAAACTGAGATTTTGAGAGGATAAGTGAGTTGTTTACAGGAAATGACTGTGATTAGTTTTCTCCTTCGGACACCTATTCATCCTCACTTTCTTTCCCATGAGATTATAGATTCGCCTCACTTATCGCATAACTTACCTGCATCTAGTAGGCAGAGAGTACATCCTCACTCTGTTGATTTGGGGATTAGTAATATGACGGCTGTGGCCAATGACATCTGAGAGAAAGAATCAGTGCTTTGAGACAGAGCAGAAGGTTCAAGAAGCGCTGTGTATTTCCAGGCTTCCTCAAGGAATCCTGCCACAGGAGGATCACAGGCATGTGGAGGCTGTAGAAGGGGCCACAGAATGGCAGGACAGATGGGGCAGACTGAAGTCCATGTGCAGTGGGGCTTAGCTTCATCACAATCTTTGTGATCCTAATCAACCATTTTGTGTCATTGTCTTTTAAATTACCCACACTTCCTGGACTGTTTGTGTCCCTTGGGCACAAACAAGGCATTTTTATCTCTGTATTTCCAGACCCATTACATAGTAGGTATTATCAACACTTTTTATAAGCTCTGAAGAGAGAGTATTATTTTAAAAAGATTCAATTATGACATATACCATCGGATTATTCAATGGCTCAATAGAATATGGTTTTGTTACTAGAAGTCTATCTTAGAAATCAGTGACTGTAATTTTATTGTTTGTTTAAGCTAGTTTTTAAAAATTAAATAATGTAAATACACCAGGTTAAAAATGTTTAAATAAGATATGACTATAAAATGAATGGTAATATTTATCCTCTTTCTCCTGTTCCTCATCTTCTTGTGTTTTTTAAGTTGTTTTTTGTTGTTTTAGTCAGCTTTCCATTGCTGTGACAAAATACCTGAGATAAAACACTTAGAAGACTTCCACTCATGGCTCCAGGTCATGGTTGGTTGGCTCCACTGCTTCAGGGCCCATAATGGTGGGAGTATGTATCACCTGAGTGCTTGTACCAGTTTATATTCTCAACAGCAGTGGCAGAGGGAACTGTGTGTGCTTAATGGCAGCCAGGAGTCAGAGACAGACAGGAAAGCTCTAAGATCCCAATATCGTATTCGAGAATGATCTCAGTGTTCCAGTTTCCTCCATTAGGCCCTCTTTACCTTTTAACACTTCTACCATATCCCAAAGCACCTCTGAAAACCAAGTCTTGAAGTACATGAGGCTTTGGGAATATACCAGATCCAGATTATGCATGTAGCATGTTTATAAAAGAATGTTTAGCACAATTATTTTAAAAACATTAATGTCTGTGCATACATAACACACAGAGTCATAGCTAGTGTAATGTTACATGTGCTAATTCTCCTCATTACTGTCATGTCTTAAAGACTACCCCATATTAACACTCATGGAGCTTTGATATTCCTTTTTTTCTTATTATTGTACATGTTTGTGGCACATAATGTTTGCAGTTCTTGTGTGGAGTTGGTACATTTTCATAACACATCGTATCATATTCTTTTTAATTAATATGTGGCATTTGATTTTACGGGTGTTATATAATTTGTATCATTAGTCATCAATGAAAGTACTTTTAAGTTGTTTTCAGGCTTTTGCTATTACAAATAATGTTGTAATAAAGTATCTGTTCAGGAACAGATTGTCTTAGTTACTTTTCTTGTTGCTGACACAAAATACCCAGCACCCAAAGATAAAAAGGGAAAGGCTTAGTTAGTTCCTGACTTGTAGAGGTTTCAGTCCATAATTGGCTAGCTCCAAGGCAAGGTGACATGACACAGGGCAACAGTTCATAGAGGCAGAAGACAGCAAAGGCAATGCAAAGGAGAGGGGGAGCAGGAAAGGGAGGGGGGAGGAGGAGGGGGAGGAGTAAGGGGGAGAGAGAGAGAGAGAGAGAGAGAGAGAGAGAGAGAGAGAGAGAGAGGCTTTCTGCTCTTTATACAGCATGCAGGTATGCAGGCTGCCCAGCTAAGGCAGGTGTGGCTCTGACACCCTTAATCCCAGGATTGGACCATCAGTCAGTCACAAGCTCTAGATTCAGCCATCTCTGAAAAGTCCACCCCCCATCACTTACTGAGGCTTTGGGTGGACATCTAGACACGAACTGTAACACAAATATACAAATATATCTGTTGCCTAAATTCCTAGAGATGGAGTTGATACGTCAGAAATTATATGCTATCATAATCATTATTTTTAATTTAATTCTGAAGGATTCTGAAAAGTAGTAAATCACAAAGATACAACTGTTATATACTAATTTCTAAAATTTTATATATATGTGTGTATTTTGCCACGTTTGTTTCAAATATCTCTTAAAGAAATAAAATTTCCTAGCTATATCTCTCCAAGTACCTCACTAGAGGTACACATCTCTCTGTGTACCTCATTCCCATTCAAACTTTTACACATATTTAAATGTTTATTACATTTCCACCACAACAGATAGTAAGGGATTGTAGGCCTAAGTTTTTGAGATGAATGCTGTCATAATTTATTATTTTGTAACTTAATTTTTATACTTAACATTTTGTTGGTGAGTTTATTTATGTTGATGTATGAGGATCAACTGTGCTATCTTTGCATGGCATTCACTATACTAACAAACCACTATTTGTTTATTTGAGAATAGTCAGATTATTTTGCTATGTAAACATACTGTAACAAACATCTCTGTGTCTTCACATATATATATATGTGTGTGTGTGTATATACATATATATATATATATATTGCACACATGTATGAAAAGTCACATGTGCATTTCTAGGATAGAGATCTCGAAATGATGCTACTGAGAGCAGAATCTTCACATCTGCAGCTTATTCAGTGTTACCAAGTTTCACTCCTGGATGCTTGTACCAATTTATATTCACAACAGCAGTGAATGTTTGTATTTTTTCTTATCTCCTTGCCAGTACTTAGCATGATCAGATAGTTTTAAAATGGCAATTAGCCTGGTATGAAATGATGCCTCATTGTTTTACTTTGATTTTCTCTACATATGTTTATTGGTTGCTTATGTTGACTTTTCTGTGAATTGCCTTTTCATATACTTTGTTCCTCTTTCTACTGAAATCTTCTTTTCTAGCTGATTTTTAATTGAAATTTTTATTGGCACAATTGTAGATTCACATGATGTTATAAAAATAATAAAGATCCTCAGAATCTTTATATCAGAAAGATCCTCAGAGATTGTACCAGTTGATACAATTATTGATCTATTCTAATTTATCTGCTTAATTGTACACAAGCATCTGTGCACCAGTAAGTGGGTAAATTGTGCTTTTTGGTAGGTAGAAGTTAAATTATTGATCTCATCTCTGTGATGATTATAGATCTCTTCAGTTTTTAAAATTGCTTTCAGGTCTATTTTGAAGAGTTATGTATTTCTAGAAGACAGGCAATTTTGGCTAATCATTGTCATCTCCATCAGAGTCCTTCCCAAGGGCTCCTCTCAGCATGAGTCTCTGTGGCCCCTAAACCTCAGCATCTTCAGGACTCACATGCTCCACACAGTGCTCCTCCGCCATGCAAGTGTGAGTCACCCTTTAGCACATAGTGATTTGAGTGGCCCTAAATGAGACAAACTTTATTTCAATTTCTTTCTTCATTGTGGAACCAAGGGCAGATGATTTAACCTCTCTGAGCTGTGGCTTGTTTATCTATAAAATGGGGATAAAGACTAATACAGCCTCAGAGAGGTGGAAATGTGGAAGAGTGGCCCAGAATACAGCAGATCCCCGAACCAACACAACTGTCTTTCTGCTTTGTACCTCACTTGTTAAGCCTGGTCTTTCCACCATTTGTCAATAGCAGTGTGAAAATGAGGAACTGTCTGAGTCACCAGTGTGTACCCCGTGCTGACACGCAACAGTCATGCAAGAAATACTGAGCACCCAGAGGCGCATCGCTAGCTTAGTTGTGCAGAATGAGAATGCATGTGAGGTGGACTCACATAACCCGGGAATTGGAGCTATGCAGTGTTGCCTAATGGCTGGGATGTGAGCTTTGACTAGAGGCTGATTCTGATTCTTTTTGTTTCTCATCCATAAAATGGGAACAAAATACTATTGTCTACTTCATGGACTCTGAGGTTAAAAGAAATCAACATAATGCATGGAAAGTGCATAAAAATAAGTATTGATTGGTTCTTGCTATGGCCACTGTTATTAACTCTATCTATAAATGAAGATGCTGGGGCTCAGAGAGTTTACATTACAGCCAAGTAGTACAATCAGGCTCTGAAGAGAGAGATTATGTATCTTGCTCAACACCTTCTAGGCTTCAGGTAGGATTTGAACTCAGGCAGTATGGCTTGAAGGGCTACTGATGGCTCTTGCAGCACAGACTGGTGAGGATTCAAGGAGACACTGCACAGTGTTCTCTGCAGAGTGCCTGGGACACAGTGAGTGCTCAGCGGGAAATGAACTATTGCTCCTGATGCGGTGTCGGTTTTACATGGCTCTCCTTCAACGCTCACTGGTCCAGCCACACAGTTGTCCAGCTGGCTCATGACAATTTTCTCTGTTCAATGATGAACCACACTTAATAAAGAAGCTATTATTCATCGTCTCCCTGGCTGTACCACCACTTCTTCAGGCAGTTGAGGGAGTATGTAAGTCCGTAAAGCTTCTCTTCCTGGCATGAAGTAGTTTCCTCTTAGGCAAGTGACTTTTTTGACACAAATTTTTCTCTTATTTTCCAAAACATGTGTTTCCTAGGAGCACATAACCCTCTTAAAATGGTGAAGCCCCCTCTCTCTTTTGAAAGGACAAAGTCAGGTGGGAATATGACTTTCAATTATGTGAATTATGTGGCCATTATGACTTTCAGTTTTGTCTATGGCCATACCACCCTGAATGTGCCCGATCTCGCCTGATCTCTGGAAGCTAAGCAGGGTCGGGCCTGGTTAGTACTTGGATGGGAGACTTTGAATTTTGTGAGTTTTTAGCATGTTTGTATATCATGGGTGATAAAGCTGGAGAGGCCAGCAGATCATGATCTATCCATTGTGCACCCTTGATCTAATCTATCCATCTAGTCAGACAGTCCATCCATCCATCCTTCCATCCATCCATCCATCCATCCATCCATCCACCCAGTTATTCACCCACTTACTCATCCACTCATTCTCAACAAACATTTTTGAGCATATACTGTGTGCTAGGCACTTTCATACAGCTCAGTACTCATTACATGTAAGTGATCAGTTTGGGGACCATAAGAGAGATCCCTAAAACTTTCTGAAGGAAGCAGCCCTTTATCTGGACTAGGACAAGGGCAATTAGAACTTGTGACTTAGTAAGCAAGATGGGCTGACTATATGTAAGTGCTGATTTATCTGACTATATAAATTACCACTGACTGGTGCTCTTAAGGCAGAGACTGTATATGGGGGAGCGGTGGTCATGGAAAACCTCAGGATCAGTATTTCCATAATTATAATTTTGGCGGTCACACATGATCTGGACCCTTGGCTATAAACCTTGGTTCCCCAGTGATTCAGATGCTAATGGTTTAAAAGCATTGCAAGGCCCTGGGTTGGCCAGGTGGACCCCAGGTCTGGCTACTTCTAGTGATGAGGATTATTGGTTTTCTCCAGTGTTCTGGAAAATATTACCATTTTCCAGAAGAGCTATGCAGTGACAGAGGCCTGGAAGCCCAGGTGCAGCAGTACCAACCCATCAGAGTGGTTACTCAGGATGCATTCTGGTCAGACGGACCTTCTAGAAAGTTCTGAGGCCATAATATAGAACAAGTACTGGTTGGGGGAGACTCAGAGGAAAGGAGGCTGGGGAGGCCTGCGGTAGTTGAGGAGGTCTTGGCTATGGCTGCTATGGAAGAGGGACTGAAGACCAGTCAAGACACAGGTGGGTGGTAAAATCAGTGTAGTGCTTGGGGAGAGCCCCGGGGTGCGGAGGAGAATCTGGGCTGGGGGTGGGCAGGTAAAGATTTCAGTTTAGGATGAAGCAGCGACTTCTGAAGTGTGCAGATTTCAAGTCTGTGATGGTTCTTTGATGGCAGTCAGGGGCCCTTGAATGTGGGCCATTCAAATGGACATTATTCCTGAATCAAAACTTTTGCCATCTGCTTGTCACTAAAACGTGAAAGCAGAGAGAACTTACTTCCTGACGAGACTGGTAAGGAGAAGAGATGCTCTTTAAATGTATGAGGGACATATGTTCGTCACACTGCATTGCCTTAGTCTGGAGTGCTCTCTCCTTGCTAGGGGACATAATGACAGGGAGGAGGACTAGGGAATACCGGGGGAGGCTGGTTCCTAGGAGGGGGCAGCTTTCAGGGTTGAAGAGGGCATCGTGGCTGTGTTCCTTCTCCAGATATTCTCTGTCTTCGTGGCCCAGATTAAGTGCTGTTTCTTTTAGGAAGCCTTCAGGAATCTGCCTTTGACCCGAGCCCTGAGCGTGGAGGGGTGGCTCCATTTGTGGTCTGCCTGCTGAGAAATGAGGTTCTGAACTGGGTTCAGACTGGGCTGCGTGTGGGAGTCACCAAGAGAGCTTTAACGTGGTCCCAACACTGGCTCTAACCCCCAAGACTATCACATAATTGGTCCAGGGTTCTTAGGCATAAAGAATTTTAACTGCTCCTCAGATGATGATGCTGATAAATGGGTAAAGCTCAATAGTGGGATAATTCCACCCAGGCATGCAGATGCGCTTTTCTTTCAAGCATTTTCAGGAGGCTGGAGTACCGATTCCACCCAGCTACTACTTATAAGGTGACTGACTGCACACAGGAATGCTAAGTGGCAGGAATATTGAGGGGCCAGCGGAGGGGATCCAGGGGGAGGTGGCTGTGTTGTGTCTCACCGTGCATGACCTGCAACTTGCTGTTGCTGTAGCACTGTGGAAGAACACCGGTCCTCTCTCAGGGGACAGCCAGCAGGGCCTGTGATCTGGTGACCAGAGGGAGTGAAGGTGTGAACAGTGTAGCCCATCTGCCTGATCGCCATCCTGCCTTGGCCCCTCCACAGCTGTGTGTGATTCTGAGCAAACTGCTTCCCCTCTCTGTGCCTTGGTTTTGTGATCAGTAAACTGAGGAAGGTAACAGCAGCTATCCTGCTTCAGGGGCTGTTATGGGGAAAAAGTGACTGATGTGAAAAATGCTCAGAAAGGTGCTGGACACTCGCAAACTCTGCTCACATTAATGTGGCTGCCAATGCAGGGCTCACTGCCACTTGTTTCCCTGGACCCAAGGTGTCCCTGGGACTGAGGTTTTAATTCTGCATGGTCCCTGGTCATTTGGACAGCAGTCAGTGTAAGGAGGTGATGGTCAGGTTGCTGAGCCATGGGCTGCAGGAAATTAGAGACTGGTCACAGGCAGGAGAGGGAATTAAGGTGCCAAACTGTAGCAGGTTTAGGGCAATTTGCATCCTGGAGCACTTGTCGCAGTCACTGCAGGAGCTTGAGGCTGTCACACACAGGCCACCATTGGCCAGCAGAAGCAGCACTGCTGTAAGGGGACCCAGTCGTGGGTCCAGTATAGTTTTTGAAGCATCCTAGGTGATAGTAATGGGTGCTCAAGTTTGAGAGCGCTTTATTTAACTAACACATTTCTTCAATATCTATTGGTACCTCTGTGGATGGTGTTCATGAATGTGTGTGTGTGTGTGTGTGTGTGTGTGTGTGTGTGTGTGTGTGTGTATTTTCTTTTTTCACAAACATTCTTAATGGCACGATCTCTATCTTAGGGTCCTAGTAGAAAGGCCAGCAGAGAGAATTGACAGCCTTTGTTTTGTACATGAGGATTCTGAGGTGGAAGGACCTTGCCCAGGGCCACACAGCAAGCTGGAGGAGCATAGCTTCCCTGCTGAAATTTTGGGTCCCTCTGCTGCCACCTAGACCCCAGGTACTAAGCATGGTCTCCTCTCTTTTCTTTTCTTTTCTTTTTTCTTTCTTTCCCTCTCCTTCTCAACCATATCTCACCCCTTCCTCTTCTCTCCTTCTCTTTGTCTTTTTTTATTTCTATTTCAGTCTCTATTTCTCTCTGTGTGTGTCTTTGTTTTTCTCTCTCTTTCTCTTTGTCTCTGTATTGATCTCTGTTTTTGTCTATGCTTCTCTTCCTCTTTTAATTTCTTTTCCTAGGACTCAGGGTTAAACCTAGAACCCTTGCATTGAGCTATATTGCTAACCTCATCTTTAATTTTTATTTTTAAATTTTCAAAGCATTGATAAGTCATTAAGTTGCCCACGCTTTGCTCAAACTTGCAATCCTCTTGTCTCAGCCTCCTAGAGTGCTTACAGCCATGCCCAGGCGCTCTTTCAGTTCTCACCTAAAAAGCAAAGGGGCAAAGTGGCCTAGTGGACAGACACCATCTCTTCCTCTGTAGTTTTTCATTATTTGCCCCCTTGTCTTTCTTCCTGTTGGGGCCCCAAAAGACAGAAGCAGAGAAGAGTCCACAGGAGGGTCAGAGAGGGAGACAGTCTTGGCTAGGGTCACAGAGCAAAGCTGCAGGAGAGCTCTGAGGCCCTGTGTCCTAGACCCATGATGCCTGCATGCACAAACACACACACACATGTACACACACACGGGTACCCATGTACACATATGTATGTACTACTACACATATGCAGTCTTTGTACACAGACCAAGATTCCTTTCTTGGAATGTCGGTCAGGAACCCCACATCCAAGGCTCCATTGAGGACACATTTCATGGGCTCATGGACAGCAGCATAGGGAAGGATCTTCTAGTACTACTTCTAGAACCTTCTTGTAAGAAACTGAAGCAGAACAGGCTGAGGACTTGTACCAAGGTCTCAAAGCAGCAGGAAGCAGCTTCTCGAACAAAAGAAGGTGCTGTGCAGACCCAGGGCTCCTCAGCATTCTCCGGGATGGGAGAACATGTGCTCGAGCTCATAGGCACCAGATGGACCTGAAGTCAGCCTTCATTTTCCCCTTCTTTTACCTCAGCTATAAAGTAAGAACTTGGAGGTCTATTTTGTGTGGTTATCACAGGAAACAACCAAAAATTTACACAATGCTTAGTACCTATGTCAGTGCTTACCACACGAGAAGACTTTAGCAAGCGTCTACAGGTATTGTGTTGATATTAACTTTATTGTTATTTGGTACCTTAAAAGCATGATAGTGCTAGAAATTTGGCGCTTGATTCAATTTTTAAAATATTTACCAAGTGGCTACTGTGTGTGTGTGTGTGTGTGTGTGTGTGTGTGTGTGTGTGTGTGCACATGTGTGCATCATGGATCTGTGTGTGGGAGGATTAACCACAGAGACAAAGTCATAGAGGGTAGCTCCCAAGACACACCCGACACTCTTTTACTCCCTGGCTTATTAAACGATAAATCCTGATCCCAAATCCTATATATTGGGGTCATAATAAGATCAGAAACCATCTCAAACTTGAGAGAGAATGTGTTTTTCTTGCTCTTCAACCAAAATAACTCACTACTCCCAACTCATCTATATTAAAACCTTAAACTTCCTCTCTTAGCCATAAAAAAAAGGCCTCCAGTCCCCAGGGATCCCAGTTATGTGCATCAAGGGACTCATCTCTAAATCTGTTCATTGAAATTTCTCTACCCTAATGGTCATATTATTGGAAGCCTTTTTTTTTTTTTAGCATCACATAAAAACATGGAGTGTGGAACCCAGCGCTGCCCCCAAATATCTCTCTGGTTTCTCCATTTCCTACTGCCTCATGTTTTATGCCAAAGTTTATGAGTCTATAATTTCCTGGAAGTTTATATAGCGTGAAAGAAGGAGACACCATAAAATATGCAGTTTAATTGTAAGACCCACGTACTAATCTCGCTAATGTGCGAGATTAGGACTGTAATGGAGGAAGCCGCAAGGTGGCTAAACTGATTTAGAGCAAATTGTTCCCCCAAGTCTCTTTGTCTGTGCCTGTATTTTATGCCAACTAGACCTAATAATTTGCATTATTTTGGTTATTGATTTATAGTCTAAGAATAATAATGTCATGTCAGGCTGTACGTTACTTAGAATAATCTCCTCATGTGCTAGGCTGCATGAATACTTCTAAGACAAACCTTCTCATAGCTGGGTCTCTGCTGGAGGATCTGGCCACTCTGAGGCCACAGCATCTTATTTCTGAGACACAGTATCTCATTTCTCAGACAAAGTCCAGTTCCTTAGGCCAGCTTCTCCCACGGTGTCCAGAAAAACTTGGGTGAGAAGTAGCCATTCTGTCACCCGACAGCCTCCTCAACAGCGAGAGCCAGGCTATGAGGACCTGTGGTTTGGCTTCAAGCTTTGGCTGCCCCACTCCCAGGCGCTCCCTGCCCCTAAGCCAATGTTTATTCATGCAAAATGAAGCTGTTCCAACCAGCTGCAGAGCTGGGGCGAGAACCCAGTGAGTCGATATACAGCGTTCAGGGCTCTAAGTGGGCTCCCAGTCAAGGTTAATTCCTCCCTTATTTCAGATTATCAGACAGGATGAAGGGTTTCTGAACTGTGTGGCCATACTATTGTTCTTCAATTCTGTGCATTTAAAGCTGTGTATAAGAGAAAAAAGCAACCCCAATCCATTTAGATGTAATTGTTTACCCTCTGTGTACCAAATTCTACCTCAGCTATATATGGATATGATGAAGAAAAATCCTGGAGAGAGAAAAAGAGAAACTAAAAGTGAGATAAATGTGCCTAGGTCAGGGCTATATAGAGGCCAGGGAACAGAACACTGCCTGTTGTGGAAATTTCACTGCAGAAGAAATTTTAAGACCTGGCCCCGGCTCTGTCTCTCACTTGGGTTGTCTGGGGCAGCACCTTTGGCCTCTCGGAGTCTGCTTGCCAGAGTTTAAGGCTCAGCAGAACTTGGCACAGAACCACTTAATGGAAGCTTCCTCCAGAAAGAGCATTTCTCAGAGGTCGCTTTGTTTCTGTGGTTTCTGTGGTCCTTCTGGCTCCTGCTTTTGGGTCTCACAGACTCCCCGTGGGTTGAGGCCGATCAGATGGACAGGGAAACAGGATCGCTTAGGAGAGCTGAGAGGGTCCATGGAAGGATTGGAAATTCACTGTGAGTTCCTTGATCCCAGGTCAGCTTGGGTTGGGAATTCAGGTGGTGAAAGGAGACTGGGAGAAGTCTTCCCTTTTGTCTAAATCAGAGTACCCTGTGCTCTTCCCTTGTCACATAGTGGACTTCCATGTGAGATTTTATTGGAAGCAAGAGGTATATGGATAAAGAGTTTGAGTGGCCTCCCACCCATCTTTCAGATGCACAGACTGAGGCCCAGGTAGAGGAAGCCAGTTGTTCTTATTAATGACGCAGGTCAGGAGTTGGCTCATAGTCTTAGGGAAGTGTTGTCACATGTCTGAGCTGGGTTTCTTGTCTAAATCCTGCTGAAATACTGTAAATTTGCAGCTATGATGTTGAGTGAAAGATGGTACAGCATGTATTTTTTTGAAAATCCTACATTATCTATAAAATCTCCTCACCTTCCAACAGGAGTGAGAGCTTATGTCCTCAAAGGCCAACTGTAAAAAATTGTCTTATTCGTAGTCATTCCAACTTGACACAATCTGAAGGTCTGTACATGGTAGAATGGACAAGCAGACTGTGATGTATGAATATAAAGAAATGCTGTGCAGCAAGGAAATTCACACATGGGTGCTATCCACAGTTATGCAGAGAGTGTCACAGGTGCAGCACCTTGGCAAGAAGCCTGGCACAGAAGCACACAATCCCTCCTGTGTGCGACTTGTGAGCAAGTGAACTATTCTTTGGAGATGGTGCTCGGGAAATAGTCATCTCCTCTGGGGAAAGCTTATTGGAAAGGGGGGTGTACATATATTCTGGAGAAATAATTTCTATCATGATTTGGGTGGTGGTTGGTTGTACAGATGGGTACAGAGGAAGACTCATTGAACTTGAGAATATCACATGTCAAAAACCCGTTACCTGTCATGTACAAGTTATTAAAAATTTGAATAAAGAATTGTGGATGTTAACAAAATTATATAGTAGATCTAGGGTGGAAAGGGCGAGGGAGAGAGATAGATACGGAGACAGAGATAGAGACAGAGAGAGAGAACTCTATTGATAACTAAGGTCCCAGGGAAAAAGAATGGAGGGAGGGGAGCGGAGAACATGGCGGATAGATAACAGCAGCTACAGTGGCTCTCTGAGATAGCCAGCTTAGATTTCAGGAATGGTGCAGTGTGGGGAGTCCTAAGCGGGAGGATATATACCCTGCTGACCCAGGAACGAACTAAGCTGAGAGAAACCAACTAGAAATGCAATCCTGGTGCTACAACTGGAACAGCTAAAGTCTCAGTGCCTACACTAGAACCCGCATCTCTGGAAAACGCGGCTGGAATTTCCTGCCACCACCACTGCATCTGAATCCGCACAGCAGGGATAGAGATGCAAAAGCTCTGAGAGCGGGAATCGGCGAACTGAATTAAGAGCAGAGATGGCAGGGAACCCTGCATCAACCTGTGATGAGTGAGAGGACCCTTCCATAGACAAAGAGGCTCTAACAGAGGACATTCTGGGACTGGGCAGACTAGCTGGAGCAGAACGCTGCAGTGACTTTGGTCACATATTCCCCTCTCAAGCGGGATTGGTGGGGAGCACTTGACCTGGGTGATGCTGCGGACTAAGACCCAGTAGGCTAGCCAAAACCAGGTCCCTGCGCCTGGCAGTGCACCCTAATGCAGTGAAGCCTTCAGCAGGTTGACTGACCTGGAGGGGTGGGCCCAGCATAGGCTGCCCCAGTCTGTGTGTCCTTAGTACACTGAAGTGGGCAGGAACACCTAGCTGGCACAATTCAAACAAACTGTAACTGACAAAGAAAGAAACTGGGCCTCCTATATAGGCCTGTATGGAAGGAACAAAAAATATGAGAAGAGGAGGCAACAAGAAAGGATCCTCGGCCCCCAATCCTGAGAACACTGATCCAGGAAAGGTAAATGCAAAGGAGAATGAGAACAGAAAACATGCAATATCAGGCACGGCACCAATAGACATAAAGCAATATCTCTGGGACCTCATAGACGAGTTCAAAAGTGAAGTATTTAACCAAGTAAAGCAAGATATAAGTAGAATAATTAAAGAAATACTAAGCACTTCCCAAGAAAAAACAGATGATGGAATGGAAAAACAGAAAAAAAGGGAAGAATTGTTTGATGGAGATAAGAGAGAAAACATACAATACATAAAGTAGGTTCAAAGAGATTACCAGGAAACCAAAAACTCTATTGAAAGCTGACATAACAGCTTGAAAGAAACTAAAGACAGATGATCTGAACTGGAGGACAGATTTGTAATGTGGGAGCATGAAATGAAAAACTTCTTAAAAATAACAAGGAAACAAGCAGTAACAATACAAAGGCTAGAAGATAAGAGGATCTATAACTTAAGAATTAAGAATGTAAAGGAAGAATCAGGGATATGAACAAATGAACTGCAAAGGCTTTTCACAGAAATAATCAAGGAGAACTTCCCTAATACGGGAAAAGGTAAAGATACTCAGATCTATGAGGCATACAGGACCGCAGCCACCTACAACTCAAACAGAACTACACCCAGGCATATAATAATTAAAATTCCAGAAAGCCTATGTAAGAACAGAATATTAAAAGCTGTCAGAGACAAGAAACAGATCACTTACAGGGGAACACCCATCAGAATTACAGCAGACTTCTCAGCACAAAAGAAGAGCCTGGGGCGAAATAATTCAGGCTTTGAAAAACAATAACCTCCAGCCAAGATTGATGCATCCTGCACAACTGTCCCTAGAAATTAATGGAAGACAAGATGCTTCCAGGATAAAGAGGAACTAGGGGAATTTGCAACCACCAATTCAACTCTACAGAGAATACTGCAGGACATTCTAAAAGAGAAAAATACCAAGATTCCAGAAACAGTGGCAGAGAGGCCACAATAAATGGAGTAGAAAGTGAAATGAAGAAGTCAAACTGAAAAGTAATGACAGAAAAAGAGCTCAACAGAAATGAGGCAGAGAAGATTGGATATAATTTCTAATATAGATGGCCTAAATACACTAACTTAAGGGAAAAAAGAGAGAATTGCAGGCAGAATGGATCAAGAGATAGAGTTCACTGAGAGGCTCTTTATAGGAAGTACAGCCTGAAGAAGGTTATATGGACCAAAATCAAACATGAGAAAATGGAACTCGTGATAGGGAACCAGAGAGTAACAGGAGTAACTAGACCAGTATTTATGGATAGGTTGAACATACAGGCTTTAATAAATGAAGAAATATAACTAGAAATCAAGCCCAGGAGTGAGATAGTTCAGAAACACTTAGGTAAATAGCAGGTTTCCCCCCCTAATACAAAACCATGAGTGTTGGGGAGACCCAAAAATACACAGTTCATTCTGGGAGAGTAAAGTGGAGGAATGGTCCTCAAAAAAACAAAACAAAACAAAAAACCAAAAAAACAGAAGATATAGCTAATAGTGTATCAGGAATTAAAACTCCTATTACTTGCACCACTCTGCTTGTTTGGAATTTTTTTTGTCCTAATTTGTATACAAGCACTGGATTTGAGGGGCACAGACATAGCATAGGGGACATCTTTAATTTCCTATTAACTCAATCCATGTATGGATTATACTGGATCCATGTATGACTTATACTGTTGTATCATGATTGATCTTAGTTAAATCTGACTTGTTTGATTGCTGCTTATTATTGACAGATTTTATTCAAAACCTGTAAGGTTGATGGTAACAAGTTGAGGAGTATAGACAGCTATACTGAAAATGACAATGATTCACTATGATATCCATTCTGATTTGATTACTACCTGTTTTTGTAGCTCTACACTATCTACAAAGTTGTATTTCTGTTAATTCTGTTATGTACTGATATGCTCAGTTATACTTTATCTGGTGATATAACCAATTCTGTTGATGAAAACAAGAAACAGCACAGTGAGCATGGTAGAACTCCTTATACAGCAGATTTATATGTCTTTCTAGTTTTATATTTCTATAGGAAAAAGTTTAGTTCTGTCCTGCTTTGTTTCTCCCTCTAATATAGAAAGGATAGAGATACATGTTAAGACTCAAGCTTACGTAAAACCTATAAACAGTTTCTGAGAACTGATCTGATTACACATGATGAAATGAACAAAAACTTTGAAGGAAAGAAAGGAGCACCGCAGTACCCAATCCTGATTCCAGAGTGTTATGATGTGAAATCCAGCAGTATTATTAATCTTGGTTCAGAAGGATTTTAATCTAATAAGTTGTGTTAGGTCTCAACATAAATGAAAGTATGGATAAATGCGTACATATCTAAGTGTATAGGATTAATAGCCATAATACTTAGTTTTTTTGTTGGATAGTTGAACAGAACTATTTACAGTCTCCCTGGTTGAAATCCCATTTATTTATATGTTCCACATGTGTACCTTGAACAACTATTTATAGGGGGACAATATGTATGCATCAGCTAGTGATTTATTACTATCTATTTCTTTTCTTTGAAAGTATGTACTATTTCTGCCCGTTTTCTATTTTGTTTTGTCTTTCTTTAAATAAAAAAAAAGAAAAGAACAGAGGCACCCTAAGCCTCTGAGCTCGGTCCTGATGAAGGGGAGCACGAGGATCACTGGTGTGTGAGTCTGCGTTCCTGGGTCCCACTTCAGGGGCTTGTGATGCTCTGAGTCAGGCTGGGACCTGAGAATCTTGCTGTCCCGAAAGCTATCAGCTGGAGCTGTCACTGTTACCCAGAGCGCGCTCTGAGTAGTGCTGGTCTGGGGATCCTCAGATGAAACGGAGACAACCCCGTGGTGTTCTGCAGGCCGCTGAAGCTTGCCCGCCAAGGTCGTGCCCGGAGCACCTGTCCATGGGCCTGTCCCTTCACCACCTTTAGGCTTTTTCTCCAGATAGCGCTCATTTTTCATTCCCTCCAACTCACCACATTAATGAGAAGTCACGCTGTTCATTTGTTAGCTTGGGGCACTTTGCTTCATGTCTCCACCCGAATTTCTACATCTTTAAAGCAAGAGAGATAATCTGATATCAAATGTTTTCTCTGAGATCCTAAGAAGAAAAATCAGATCCCTTTCCAAGGTCTAGGACAGTGGTGGTGAACCTGTGCCACTGTGGGTTGTACATCATTGAAAGTTTTCTTTTGGAGCTTTGCCATCACTAGTCTAGGGAACTCCACTGGGCCAGCCTGAAATACTTCTTTTGCCTTATCTCCCCACAATACATTCATTTTTTGTTTACTCCCCTCTAGTCATACTTGCCTTTTCCTGCCTCAGGACCTTTGCACATTCTGTTCCTCTCCCTTGATTGTTTTTTCCAAGGTTCCACATAATTCTTTCTTATCCGAAGGCATTATGTCTTCATAAATAGCTTTTCCATCTAAACTAGGCCTCTGGTTATCTTCCTTTAGAGTAATCTCTTGTTCCCTGGTGGTTCTTACCACAGCTTATAATCATATATTTATTGAATTGCTTGTTTGTTTCATCTCTCCATGGTAAACACCATGGGCCCAGGCATCAGGTCTCTTTCTTCCTATTGGATGTCCAGGACCTTGGACAGTGCCTGGGAAAGCAGCCCATTAAATATTTTTAAAAAATGAATGAGATTCTGGTTGACATTCACCTCTGGAAATAGCAAAGCAGACATGGGGGTTCTTAAGTGCTGTGCTTTCCCCTCTCTGAGTTGGGGTTCTTGGGGTAGGGAGTGTGATCTTCATCTTTCTTCTAGAGATTCACTTTTCCTCACTCCCAACATAACTGTCAGTCTCTGTGTCTAGCCAGATACTTAGCGTCTCTCTGCCAGACTGCTGCTTAACTGGGCATATTACACAGGGCACTGGAAGGTTCCAAGAGACAGACACTTGGTTCAACTGATACAGGCAGAGAGACAAAATTTACTGTAAGAATGAGAATGCTTCCTAGAATCTGACAGCTAGGAAATGGCCGGAGCCCAGGAATAGCCTGCACCGTCATCTCAGGCCCTTCCCGAGGCTCTCTTCTTGGTTCATGTTTAATATCTCTCCCTCCTCCTCCTGTTCCTGCCACACAGTCTGTTTTTGCATGTTGCCTCTGTATATATCTTACCCTGTGCTTTGCACCTAATAGGGCTCAGCACTGCAGTGAGATTGCTGGGTTCTGTTGAGGTATCCTGTGCTAAAATGGGACCTGCTCAGGTGATTCCTAGATTGAGGCAATTGTAGCCAAGATACAGGAAAATATAAGAAGCAGACAGAACAAGGTGGAACAGGGGGAATTTCTAGAGTGGCGAAACAAGAACTCTGTCATCTCATCCTTCAGCAGCTGGTCTTTCCTCCATCAAAACACTGCTGGAATGAAGGTAATGTCAGGGCATATATCTTGCTTTACTTATTGCCACATTCCCTGTGTACAGCGTAATGTCTGGTACCTAGCATATGTTTGTTGAATGAATAAACAAAAGAATTTGCATCTATATAACTTGTGAATGAAGAATTTGAAGCCCCGTGGCTGGTCTCCCCAATGGCCAGCTCCTTCCCTGCTTCTTCCACAAGTGTCCTGGCTGCAGCATCACTGGTCTACTGGCTGAGCTCATTGTGATCTGGTCATAAAGGTTTCTGTTTCTGTGTAACAAAACTCTTCTTACCCTTTGAGGCCCACCCCACTGCCAACTTCTCTGTGATACTTTGATTCTCTGTGTTTGTAACATGCGGCATCTTCCTCCATTTGACGTTGCTAGTATTTGGTGTCACAGGGGATGTGTAATAAGAAAATGTTTTAAGTTTTCACTGGGTTTTGTCTTAGAGTCAGCTTGGTATACGCCTGCCCCATTTTAGATCAGAGGCTGCGTGTATTTCAAAATTGTGACTTTGTAGCACCCCACTGTTCCTTTGGTGTCAAAATTTGACACATTCTTTCCTTTTGTCTCATGATTTGTCTGTCTTGTGATAAACATCAGGGAGTGATGTCCATTTGCCTTTGTGTTTCCCTGACTTAGGGCAAGGCTGCGACCTGGCTGGTCCAGGAAGGAAACAAAGGGCCTTTCTCAGACTCTGCTGGCCAAAGTAACATGTAGTTGCTGTACTCAAGAGAGCAGTGGGATTGGGCCAGGAGCTGTGAGTTGAGATGCTGTGCTCTGTATGATTTCTGGAATCTTCTGAAGAGCCTGGATAAGCTAAATCAATATTTTTCTTAGTTTTGGTATCAGACTGAAGTGTAATGATAGATTCCTAAGGATCTGGAGCGAGAAACAATTTAACAGAGGGCACTGGGTGCTCAGAGGTGATTGAAAGGAATTGGGACGAGGAGCCTGTGGGGCTGGAATGGTCTATTCATTGAGAGGCCACTCAACCAGAGCCGCAGTCAGAGGCCAGAAGAGCACTGCTGCCCCAACCCTGTCACGCAGGAATCTGGCGTCTGGACCCTGGAACTCTGAGCCCAGCTGTAGCAACATCTCTGTGAGGCGATGGAGAAAGGAGATGGTCTTTGCTGCTCTCTCAGAGTCTGATTTTCTCAAGAATGCCTCTCTTCAGGGAGCCTGATTTTTCCCCAAGCCTTAGTTGCAAGGGCACCTGGGAAATGTAGTTTTTGCATTTCAGCCTTGCAGTATATAGGATGAGGATTGGTTCTAAGGGCTATCGGACCACAGAGTCCACCATTTCCATTCAGCTGTCAACTGGTCATACTCCATACGCTCAGGGCACTGACCTGCACACAAGTGTTCTGTTGCACGACTGGGGTCCATCACAGTTGCTGTCTTTTGGGAATTTTGGACACTGTTTTTGGTCTTGGAAGTTAAGTCTCAGATTGGAAGTCAGACAAGGATTGTTAACAGAGACAATAGTTTCTGCATATAGTTTAATGATCCAAAATGGAAATGCTGATTTAGTTTGGAGACTGCTACAGCTAGAAGAAAAAATTTCAGTGCACAGCAAATGTGGGCTTCCCACTGCTTCTTAGATGGAGAAACCGAGTTTCCTAAAAGGGATCAAGATTACCTGGGCAAAGCACAGATTAAACCCATAGGCCTGTATTTCTGTTTACAGAGTACTTCGTGTCAAGGGTTCGTTGTTTCCCCCACAGACCTGCAGTGAGGCATGGAATTTCACAGAGAAAGTGGCCACAGGTCTGCTAAGGCAAGCAGGGCCAGCCACATGCTGTACAGAGAGTGTGGCCATCTCACCCAGTGCAGCCTGGAGGCGAGAGCCTTTCTCCTCATCCCACGTCCTCTGCCCCACATGGTAGCAATGTGGCCGTGGAGACACAGCCTGGTCTTTCTCTGCCTCTGCTTTCTCTTCCGTGAAATGGATTAATAACAGTATCCACTTCGAGAGGCTTTGATGTGGAAGGCATGGGGTAATAGGTGTCAAATGCACAGTACAGAACCCAGAACATCATAAGCATTTCGTAGATGTTGGCTATTGCAGTTTCTCTAAGGTTTCTTCAAGAAAGTTCCTAAGGGCTTACTCAAGGCACTATTATGCTGCCCCTAGAGAGGCTGATTTCCATAAAGCAATAAAACAAAGCCAAACAGAGTAAAATGAAACAGCAGTCTAGGAGCCACAAGGTCAGCTCCCAGAGCACAGACAGGCCTCCAGTAGCTGCAGTGGGGAGCTGCCTTTATGAATCTTCTGAGGGGAGCCACCGAGTGAGCCTTTCCTAGCAGTTCTGATTCTGCTACAGTGATGCAGTTGAGTATTTGATGGTTACGTCTTTGGGCTTCAGACACGTTTCCTTCCTCAAGTTAAAATGCAAAGACTCTGGGAAACAGCCACAGTGCAGGGTTCCTGCTTCCACAGCAGCTCTGCTCTGGGGCAGGTCTGAGGCAGGGCCAGCTCTCACTGCAGGGCCCCATGCGGAGCTGTGTGGATAGCTGGCTGAGCTCAGGTCTCCAGGGAACAAGAATCGGTGGCACCAGGGCAGGCCCAGGGACAGCAGAGCAGGGAGGAAGCCTGCTGGATGCCAGCCATCTTACCCCTAGTAGTTCAATAACTAATGAATTAAAGGTTCTGAGAGTCGAGTCTTCATTCTACTTTTGCCTCAGAAAAGACAGAAGTTTAGAGAAGTAACTCACCAGCACCCCAAATTGGGACATGCTGACCCTCATATCTGCTGCGATTGTTCCTGCCCCGTTGTAAGTGCTTACTTTAGGCATCTTTCTGATTATAGTAAAGGAAAGTGGAGAATGGCACGGGGAAAGTGGGAAATCTCAAACATACATTTGTGACTGCAGCAGGCTTGGAGGAGGCACAGCAGCCCCAGAGGAGCAGTTAACGTCCAGTGTCTGCTTTTCAAAGCTTTGCCAAGAGGCTCGGTCTAGTCATGAGCTCACCGGCTCACTGAGCTCTGCCCTCTGCCTTAGCAACTACTGGGGGAGGATTTGCAAGTTTCCACTGAAGCCCATCCTCTCTTTCTTTAAAACAGAGCCTGCTCTTATTATGACAACGGTATACCCCACCAAGAGATTCTCCCTCCCGGCCTCCTTTTCGGTTATGTCCAAGTGACTACATTCTGCTGGATGAGATTTAGATGGAAGATCATGAATAGCCTCCAGGAAAAGTTCTTCCCGGGAGCCCATCGCATATGCTCACCCTTCCCCACACCCCCCCCTTCCTGCTCCCTGGCATCACAGCCAGGATTCCTACAGCTGCACCAGACGGGGAGATGGATTTGCGTGTAGGAGCTGCAGTGAGAATGCGGGAGATGACAGAAGCAGCCAGCGCCCTGGGGCCTGAGGAGGACCGCATGTCTTTCTTATTGATGTTGTTGCCATTCTGGGGTTTTGGTGACAGGTAGCCCACCTAAGCTCGCGGAGCAGATCCAGTCTGCTTGGTGGAGAGGACTGTTGGAGGGACCAGAGAGCGCAGGCTCAGGATGAAGCTGCTGAGGGAGGCTCTGAAGCTCTCTTTTAGGAGAATGAAACAAGGACTCAAAGTCTGATAAGAGCCGAGAGCAGCGAGTGAGTGCAGAGCTGCGGAGAGCTGCGAGCCTCCGAGGTGGCAGATGAAGCTCGCGGCTGCAGGGACCCGAGAAGTCCTCCTAGAGAGGTCTTAACAAATAGATCTTAAGGCAGGAGGACAAACATGGGTACACCTGCGTGCAGAGCAGAGGGAAAGATTTCAGAATGGTGAAAAGATTTCAGAACAGCACGTCTGTCTCTGTGAGTAACAGAGATTTGGCTGGGCAGGGACTTTGAATGTCAGGCAGATTAGGAGCCAGAGGGTGACATCTACACCCTTCTCCCTCAGCCCCTCCTGTTTGGCTGGCACTGAGGCAGCCCTGGGTGCCTCTCAGCTCCAAGGCCTGGCCAGGGAGGGGATCTTATTTCACTAGTGATTCTTGTAAAGGTTGCAAGGCATCCGATCTCTCTTTTTGAAAAACACACTTAAAGTTTGCTTTAATCCAATCAAGTCCAATCATACTGTGCAACTGTTACCCCCACCCATTTTCCTTGTCCCATACTGAAACTCTGCAGCTATTAGATGATCATTCCCAACTTCACCAACCTCTGATGGCCTCCGTTCTCCTTCCTGTCCCTGTGGACTTGGCTACTCTGGGTGCCTCAGATAAAGGGAATGATGAGTGTTGTCTTTTTTTTTTTTTTTGGTGCTTGGAATCGAACTCACAACCTTGCACTTGCCAGGCCGGTGCTGAGTCCCTTGGCTGAGTCTTGTCTTCTCAAGACTGGTCATTTCACTTGATGTAAGCTAAAGCTGGAGCCCTCAAGTTTCCTTCATGTTGTAATGTGCCAGGGTTCCTTTCCTTTTCAGGGTCAAATAATGTTTCACTGCACGTGAAAGCCACATTTTGTTAAGCACTCCTCCACTGAGGGGACATTCCTCGCTCTTGTGCTTTGATACTACTTTTTCTCCCTTATTCATTTGTTTTTATGGTATTGAGGACTCAACCCAGAGCCTTCCCACTGAGCTACACCCTTGGGCTTTTTAAAGTTTAGAATTGTGAGGTGGGGTGTAAGCTGCTAAGTTGTCCAGGTTGAGCTAGAATTTGGGTCTTCCTGCTTCAGCCACCCTGAGTGCTAGTTTTGTAAGCACATGCCATCAAACCTGGCTTAGTGCAGTTATAGATAGAGGTGTGCAACTCTCTGAGTTGGCGTTTCAATCCTTTCGGGTGTATACCCAGAGGTGGAACTGCTGAATCATATGGTTATTCTATTTTAATTTTTCAAGAAGCTGCCATCCTGTTTTCAATATGCCACTTACACCCCCGCCAAGAGCATGCCAAGGTTCCAATTTCTCCAGTCCTTGCCAACACTTGTTGTTTTCTAGGATTTTATTTTGTTTTGTTTTACTTTTTGATAGTGGTCATCCTAATGGACGCAAAGTGTTCATTTCTTTTGGGAAATTTGATGTAATCCACAATTAAAAACAAGTCCAGATACTGGGGAAGCTGGGGACCCCAACAAAGCTGTGAAACTCACCAGACTCAGCCCCTAACAGCAGCCCAGCAGATTCAGAAGGGCAGCCAAACAAAACATTCCACTTGGCGCTGTCCAACCGGCAAACACTCCCTGACTCTACAGAAAACATTTCTGCACAAACCAGACTATTGAATCCAGTGTGGGGCGATGCTTCTGCTACATTCTGAAGGTCTCCTTCCATATTTGGCCTCTAGAAGAGGAGTTTTATTTTGACTTTATGGTGGCTCACGACATTGTTCAAAAATAAGTTTTCATATGCATTTCCTTGTTGAATGTTTCACATTGAGTTTTTTATATTCATACATTCTTTTATGATGCCTAAATGTTTTCTTTGAAATGTGTATTGATTTGTAAATTATATTGTTCTTCTATAAAAGAATTACTATTTGTGCCAAAAAAAATTAAAGAATTCTGTTGTTCTCGTGGGGGTGGAGGGGGAGGACGTGGAGGGACACCGTGGGAAGGGCGAGCCAGCTGGGGTGTGGCGGGGAGGCCCCACACTGAGGAAGGAAGAGACACGTTTCCACCACGGGATATGGTGACATCGGGGCTGAAGGATAAGGGGAGCCAGGAATGAGTCCCGTATTTCTAGTTTCATGGACGGAGAGGCAGCAGACAGAACAGAGGAGGTGGCGACAACTTCTGTGTGGGCCTTGGAGGACCTGCAGGGCACCCAGGCTTGTGGGTGTGTTCAGGAAGGCAGAAGCCTGGGGCCAGGGGTGAGCGGGGAAGGGGCACTGGGCGGTGGGTTGTCATCGGTCTCGGGTGTGGGGCTCTACACTGGGCCTGGCTCTCGCAGGGGCTGCAGAAGTTATGAGGTCAAGATCACAGCAAGGAAGGTGTCTGCCCTGGGCCGGGATGTGGTCGTGGAATCCTTGTTGTGAGGGGCTCAATCCCTGAGGCACTGGGGAAGCCTCACTCCTCCTGGTGCTCTTCCTGCCTCAGCCTCCCCAGTGCTGGGCGCACAGGACTGCACCACTGTGCCCGGCGAGGCTGAGCTCTTTAATCTGTTAACTTTTAGTGAGTTTTCTGTCCCTGGGGTTGTTTGAGGTAAGACGTGGGTAGCATTTGTAATAAAGTGAAGCCTCCTTACCACCCGTCTGTCATCCCCTGGGCTGGCGTGGCGCAGGTGAGTGGCCCTGTGAGGAGTGGACCCCACGGAGCCTCGTCGTCCCTTCCGTGACCACATGGTCCTCATTCTGGCAGCCTGGTGTCCTCTCCCCGCTGCCCTCGCGCCCTGCCCCGGGCGCCCAGTGTTTGCAGACAAGCCGTCCGTCCGGGACGCGCTCCCGCAGCCTTCGGCCTGCTCTCTGCGCACAGACGTAGTTCAGAAATGTTTCTCTTAATCATATCTTGAATTAATGCGGGCCTCGTTCACTCCCAGCTCTCATTACCCTCTTAATTAACTCGGCACAGATGGAAAAAGTCGGAATTGCTCTAGCCGAGTTGTTCTGCTGGTTTTAAAATGCGATGGCAGATGGGCGGACGAGGTGGAACGGGCGGCGCGGAGGGAGGAGATGAGTTTTCAAGCTGTCACCGGAGCGTCAACAAACGCTCCATCTGTCCGCGCTGAGGCCGGCCGGCTCCGTGCACGCGAGGGGCGGGCGGGCGGAGGGCCAGCCCGGGCCACGGCTCGGCCTTCCCGGTCACCTGGGAGTCCTGGGGATGGGCTCCGGGCCCCAACACTGCCGTGCGGAGTCAAGGAGGGTCACATGTGTCCAAAGCAGTCCGGAGGATGCAGCCCCTCAGCTCTGCTCGGCTGCCACCTTCTAAAGTGCGCGTCAGTGCCGCCTGCCCGGCCTCGGGAAAGGCTTCCTGGGACTCTCCAGGCAGGGTTTGGCCCTGCCCGTGGATCTCCCACCCTGCCTCGGCCTTGCTGGCTGCTCTGACGTCCCTTGCCCCTGCCTTCACCTTTGCTGACCCTGTGCCGGAGCTCTGCTCTCCTCTCCATCCTTCTGGAGCACTTAGATGCCCTGGTCTCCTTTGCTCCTCCCTCTGAACACCCGGAAAGATTCCTTGCTTGTGGGTGAATGGCTGAGTGATCTTTGTGGAAGCTGCTGAGAAGGCTGTGCGGCTGTGTCTCAGCCGTTGGAGATCATAGACTTGTTAGTGGTCGGGAATCCTCTCCAGGAGGCAGAGCTGGGGCTTACATACTCCCAGAGACAGGGAACTCACCACCCCTAAGTTAGGTCTTACTGTTCAGTGGTCCTGTGTGCTGGGCAGCAACATGACTCCCTGTCACGTGATGGGGATAAACTCCCACCTCCTCCCCACACGGCAGCCTCTGGGGTGTGACAGCAGCCCTGGGCACCCCTGAGCTCACTACCTAAATGACTGTGTCTCACCCCAGGGGCTCACAGTGACTGAGGGTTCTGAGTTCTGTTCTAGTGGTTGTGGAGCCCTGGACAGAATCTCAGATGTGGTGTCAAAGGTGTGAGACTGCCGACCCGCAGCTCTGCTGTTTACCAGCTGTGTGATGTAGACAGGTGCCTGCCCCTCTCTAACACATCCGTGCAGTGGGGGTTGAGTGAGCGGCCCCATTCTTCTGTGATCGCTAAGAGCAGGTGGGATGTCTCTGAGCCCCTGCTTCAGTTTTAGGGACTCGTTCAGTCTCATCTGACCCCTGACCCCTGCCCCTGACCCCCGTCCCTGCCCCATCCTCCTGTTACACTGACTTACTGACTCCCTTTCCTGTGTTTCTTAAACTTCTGTTCTGACCAAGGCTTCTGCCCTTGTGGCTCCCATCAGCTGCTGAGGTACATGCAGACTCCCTTGAGTGACCTTCAGTGCTGCAGCCTATAAGTTACAACTCATTAGTTCATTCTCTGCCTCTTCTTTGGACTTTTCCAGCTTTACTGTCTCCACATAAACTTTTACCTTCACCTGCAAATCCCCCTTCACCAGCTGCTGTCAGCTACAAACTCCTATTGATCTTACAAAACCCTATTCAGGTGTTACATTTTCTCTAAAGCTTTATCAAACCATTTTTCACTCTGAAAGTTGATCTTTCCTCTGTGCTCCACGAGGTATTCAAATTGTCATTTTCAGTGGCTACCTTCCCTCCCTGTGAGTGGTTAGCAGATTCCCTCTGTATCCCCAGCACCAACAACAGGGCCGGCCAGGCCGAGGAGGCTGGGGTTCTCACTTTCCTGATTGTGTGTCACTGCACTTATGACCCTGGACTCTTTCCTCACCTGTTTGAAGTGAAAATGACAGGAGCTCTTAATCAGAACTTCTTAATCATGCCACATTATCCTTCTGAGATGCTTTACCTCCAGAAACCCATTGCTTCCCCCTCTAAATACTGTAATTACCACAAATGATAAAATAGCAGCTTTCCCAGTTTTCTTAACCTTTGCCAATTTGCATATGCTAATGCACCAGCACCTCCCTTCAGAGGACCACGGGTGGGGGTGGGTTCTTCCCAGTATTTCTGGTTCTGTAGCTGTTGCATGACCCACTCCAGCTAGGACCAGATCTAGGCAAGGAAGAAAGAAGTCTCCAGAAGCTCCCAGTCCATGCAAGGAACGAGAGAAACACATTTCCTGTGCTTCAAGTGCAGTCTGAAGAGTGACCAAGGTCCTGCAGCCGCCTTAGGAAAAGACAGAGCAGTGAGAAGCGAGGAGTGAGGTGAATGACAGGCGGAGAGGTCACCGGGTCAGGATGTGACCCCCAGCAGCCCCACCTGGCCACCTCGTGCTCCAGCCTCTCCTTCCTCTTCGGGAAACTGGAGAGCTTCTACATACTTAGAGCTTGTAACGAGGGAGGAATGTGAGTTTCTACTTTACCATCTTTGCCGTAGTATTCAGGGATTTTTTTGTCATACTAGGAACGGGACTTAGCCTTTGCACACTTCATCGCATCACCAGCCTTTTTTCAATGTTTAATTTTGAAACAGAGTCTAGCTAAATAGCTAAGTTTCCCAACTGGGAAAGTTGAGTTTGTGATCCTCCTGCCTCAGCCTCCCAGAGTACTAGGATGATAGGTGTGAGCCACTGTGCACAGATCCCAACTGTGTGCTTCAGTGGTGTTGAGTATACACACATTGTTGTGCAACCATGAACGTCATCCATCTCCAGATGACTTCATCTTCCTCCTTCAAACTTGGTACCCATTAATCAGTGGCTTCCGGTTCTCTCCCCGAGGCACCGCCATTTACATGTTTGCTTCTATGAGCTATATGTACCCCACAAAGTGGAATCATATAGTGTTTGGCTTTTGTGCAACTGGTATGTTTCACCTAATGAGTAGTATCCTCCAGCTTTGTTCATACTGTGGCCTGTGCTGTCATTTGCTTCCTTTCTAAATGATATTGATAGTATTCTACTTATGAACCCATTTTGCTCACTCATTTATCTACCAATGGGTACTCTCACGAACTTGCCTGTTAAAACAGCTTCCAAAACCTGTAGAACACAGTGATTTTAGGACACGGAGGTGGCTAGGACTGAGGGCTTTGGTACTGCCCCTTTGGCTGGTTAGCCTCAAACTCTGTGTCTCAGTGAATACCTCACAAGGCTGTTATGAGGTCAGTGGTCAAAGGGATATCAAAGATTTCACACGGGGACCTGCTCACCTTGAGCCTTCATTCAGTTAATTATTCACTCGACACACCTTTGCAGAGCACTTACTATGTTCCAGGCAGGCAGCCAAGTGCTGGAGACAGTGATGTGTAGCTTGCAGCATGGACTGACCGCAGGGAGGCAGACGGTCATTGTCACTCACCCAAGAGAAGGGCCATCATGGCTGATGGCGGGAAACAGAGGAGCTTAAGAAGGCTGATGAGAGCGTGGAGGGCTAGTATTTGACACAGGGTGATGGAGTTGCAAGGGTGAGTGTGGTTGGAATTATTAGTAACTGAAAATGCAAAGCCCCAAAATATGTTTCACGGCTGGGACTGTGTGGGTACAACTGGGGGCATTGTGTGAGAGACACTGGAGGTGCTGCCCAGAGGTGGCAGGGGGAGCCCTGCAGGGTCATTTCAGCTGGGGGGTGAGACAGATGGCGCTGACAGATTCTGAGTGGGATGGGAGGGACCAGGCATCTCTGGTTGATGGATGTGGTCCTGAGGATTTCATCCAGGACCCTTGCTGATATCCCCAGCACTGCATTTCTATTTTTACTTTAAATTTTGAGCCAGAATTTCCCCATGTCACTAAATTGCCCAAGCTGGGCTTGAAATTGTGATCCTCCTGTCTCAGCCTCCCACGGGCCATCGCGCCTGGCTGTGACTCCTATTTTAAAAGCATGACTCTGGCCTGCTGGGTTGAAATCAATGATGACTGGGGACAAGTGTGAAAACAGAAAGACCTATAATTGTATAAAGCTAGGCCAGGGGGTGGCAAACTTCATCTGTAAAGGACTAGGATAGTAAATGTTTTCAGCTTTAATGGCCATATGGTCTCTGTTGAATTACTCATTTTGCCTTTACAGAAGTACACAAGTAGCCACAGATAACATGTAAACAAACGCAGGTGGACGTGTTCCAGCAAAGCTTTAGTTACAAAAACCAGTGACGGGCTGAGTGCGGTCTCTGACTTGGAGCTTTTGATTCCTGCTCTACACAGACGCCCATGGGTTGCATGAAGGTGTGGCGATGGGGTTACGAGAAGGCACTGAACACGAGGTGAATTTTGAAAAACGTGCTGTCAAGTGAGGTGTACGAAGGACAGAAGTCAAGAATGACTGGAAGCTTTAGGGCCGGAGCCAATAGAAGGTCAGAGAGTCAGTGACTGATGGAAGAGGTTTCTGTCCCCTCTGGGGCGGGGAGAATCAGGAATGTGTTTGGTGGGGCCCTCAGGCCTGAGGTGTCCATTGGATGCAGGGAGTCAGGAGAGGCTGGAGCGGGGGACTATGGAGTTGTTAGCATCCGGGGAGCTTGAAGTCGTGAGGCTGGATAAAACCACAGAGGGGAGAGTGGAGCCAGAACAGAAGATGTCTGGGGGCAAAACTAAGAAGGCTTCCTCTGGGGCACTCAGAGAAGTGAAGGACAGCCTGCACTGGACATGGGGAATGAAAGACGGATTCGAAGGGCAGGAGTACTGTGGTGGGGGTTGAAGAATGTCTCTCCAATTTCCTGTCTAGCTGGAACCTCAGAATAGAATGTGCATTAGAAGTAGGCTCTTTTCAGATATAATAAGTTAAGATGAGGCCAGGCCGGAGGAGGACAGGCCTTACATCTAATGACTGTCTTCCTTATAAGATGAAAGACAGAGACACACAAAAGAATGAAAGTGTCGGAGGGTGGAGGCAGGAAGGGAGACCGGATTGTTGCACCTCTGAGCCTAGTGATGCCAAGAGAAGCCAGAAGCGACCAGCGGCGCACAGATGTAGGGACAGATTCTTTGCTGGAGCTTCAGAGGGACCATGACCCTTGACACCCTGGTTTTGTGTTCTTGGCCTCTGGAGCTGTTATAAATAACTTTCTTTTGTCCGAAGCCCCCTGGAGTGTGATATTTTGTTACTGCAGTCTTAAGAAGCTACATATATTGCTGATGGGTTAAGTAAGACCAGCACGGACAAAAGACCTTGGATTTGACACAGTTGGGCAGGGGGAGCATAGTAGGTGACTTTGACAGGAGCCGTTTGCAGTGAAGTCAGTGTGTGCACGTGGAAGTCTGTCGGCGAGCTCAGGAGGGGAGGGAGGACACGCTTGGAGACCCAGCGTGAGGCGTCTTTTCATTTTGAAGGGGGAGGGGGCTTGGAAGTTGGCTAGAAAAGAGCAAGAGGGGTAAACACTGCTAAGTTGGTGAGAACAATTTGTCAGCCAGGCAAGAGATGGTGATGATGCCAAGAGTGGGGCTGAGCAGTGTCCTGGGCTGCCTTCCAGGACCAGGAGAGGCTGGGCATGAGGAGGTGGTCCATAGCAGTAGGTGGGGAGAAGCCAGTGTGGATGGGCCTGGCAGATAGAGGCAGACCAGAGCCTGCAGGGGTTATCTTCTCCTCACCTCTCTCGTCTTCGTGAAACAATAATCCAGTCCATTAGCTGAGGCTGAGGAAGCAAATATTTGAGTGGAGACAGTGAAGTGGCCATTGGGAGGAAGAGAGGAGTGATCCTCACAGGATGGGTGTAGGTGGGCATCTGGGCAACCCCAGCGTCCCATGTGAGCAAAGGGGCCATGAAGTAGGGTGGGCAGAGTCAGCAGGGCTTTGTTTTCCCCTCTTATCACATTCAACTGTCAGTGTAGTGTGAGGGAAGGTGGACAGCAGGGTTAAATTATCTAGTTCAACAAAGCAAGAAAGTTATGGAGAGTTGAGGCTTGTCTATCTTAACTATCTATCGCTGGGTAACAAACATCCCCCATTCTTAGTGAACAGCAGCAATCACTCATTTTTCTTGTAAATCTGTTCATTTTAGCTGGGTTTTGGTTGGCTGGTTTTGGTAGAGGCAGCTTATTTCTGCTTCAGCTGGGGAATGAAAGATTCAATTTTTTTCTCTAAATTTTGAAGCAGAGTCTCAATAATTACCCAAGCTGGGCTCAAAGTTATGATCCTACTGCTTCAGCCTCCCCAGAGGGTTCCTTATTAAAATAGTGTGGCTAGCAGATAAGGATGCCTCACAGACATCAGGTCTTTATCTTTGGAACCTGCAAATGTCACCTTATTTGGAAAAGGAGTCTTTGCAGATGTGCTTCAGTTACAGATCTTGAAATGGGGAGATTATTTCAAATTGTCCCTATGAACCATAAACACAACTACAAGTGTACCTGCAAATGAGAGAGAGAGGGAGCGAGGGAGGGGGACAGAGAGAGAGAGAGAGAGAGAGAGAGAGAGAGAGAGAGAGAGAGAGAGAGGAATTCGGTACAGAGCTGAGGTGAAGGTAACGTGAGCATGGGGGAGAGACTGCAGTCATGTAGTACCAAGCCGAGGAAGGTCCACATCATCTGCAGCTGATAGAGGCCAAGAAAGGCCTGTCCTCTAGAGCTCTGAGAGAGGAATGTGGTCCTGGTCACTAGTTTGGACTTTGGCTCTCCAGAACTGCGAAAGAATAGATTCCTGCCATTTAAAGCCACCCAGTTGGAGGTAATTTGTTGCTGCAGCCCTAAGGAGGTAGCACAGATGGCGGTGGACGTGGCTGGCAAGTCGGTTCTGTCTGTCATCCATGAGCAGGCATGGGTGGCCCAGGGCTTTGGTTCCTCTCCACATGGTACTGAGTTCCAAGAGCCAGTGTCCCCAAAGAAGTGAGCAGAAGCTCTCTCACTCTTTTTGAGTTAACTTTCCCATCTTTTCTGCTGCAGTAACATCCCCAATCCAGAGCCGAGGAGAGGAAATGAGGTGTACCTCATAGTACTCTGAGAGAAGTGGGTGTCAGTTGCAATGCCCACAGGTGTCTTAGCTACTTTTTCATCACTGAGATACAGTGCCCGACACGTGTGAGGAGGAGAGGTTTGACTCACAGTTTGCAGAGGTTTTAGTCCATAGTCAACTGGTTCTGAGGCAGGATGGAATGGCAGGGGAGGATTGCTCATGACATGATGTTCAGAAAACAGAGAATAAAGGGAGGAGCTGGGGAGGGAGATTAAAGCCTGGAGGCCCGCCCCCAGTGTCCGCCTCTTCTGACAGCCCTACCTCCTAACAGCAAGCCTACCAGGAGGCTCCTGGGGGAATATCTGGATATGAACCTAACAGTAGGAATGCAGGTGAGGTGAAGAAAGCTGCAGCCAGTTTTTAGAAGAGATAATGCAAAGAGCCTGATGAGGATGATGGTGATGACTGACCACGATCTTTCAGATGGGCAAAAGGGCAAGCAAAGACCTATGAGACAAAGGGCGGTGAGAGGGCAGCAGACCCAATGGACCCGAGGCTTCTGCCATGCTCCTAAGGGAAGGATACTGCCCTGTGCATGCACCGAGTGCGAGATTCTTGAAGCTGCGGTGATGGAATGAAAACATCGTGGTTATGATAAGAGATGCAGTCTGATCCTGGCGGTGACTGGCTGAGGCATGCCTTTGGATGAGGGGAAGCCACAGAATCACAGACCAGGCTGTCAGGAGCGCATGAACTGAAACCGAATGCACGTTGGGCAGAGTGACAGTCAGAGTGACAATCTTCTGGAAGTAACAGCAAGGAGCACAAAAGGAGCCCTGAAAGTGACAGCAAGAGTGTGGGAGCAAAAGCGGCTCCCTTGGGACAGGGAGAGTGTCCCCAGGGAGAGTCAGACTGCAGGGGGAGCCAGAAGGTGAATGTTCTCTGAAGAAGGGTGGTGGATTGCAGATGAGTGGAATGTTGTTGGGGAAGCTGGGGAGACAAGGCATGTAGAGCTCAGTGAAGATCAGTATCCAGAGGAAGGGGGTGCCCTGGGCCCCGGTGATTTTGGGGGTGGCTGATGTGAAGCCCTGTGCAGGGTATGGTGGCATTAGACTTTGGGGCTTAACGCAGACAGCTGTGGCGTCTTTGGGCTCTGCAGGTTCAAAGGAAGGGTCAGGAAGGGGTCACTTTGTCCAGAATCCTAGAGCTTTTTGGGGATCTAGTGTTATTGCCACTCATGGCCAAGGAAGGTAAGGGACCAGGGGCAGTGTCTTACATCAAGGAGAACGCAGTTTGATGGATACTGGCCATCCCTATCACTGTCACTATTTGCCAGGTCAAGCTGCCAATTTTGAAGACAGCTTGTGTCACACTGGGTGGTCACTATCCATTTTCCTGACTTCTCCACGGCACTGTGGGATCCTGGAGAACAGGGTCTTCAGCTCGTTTTGGAATCCATCTCTGATGCCCAGCACAATGCTTTTTATCAACTAAATATGTCAAATAAAAAAGACCGTGAAGGGCATACTGCCTTATTCACAGCCACACAGCAAAAGCAGAGCCTGGATCAGTCATTTGAGCTCCTGATTCTCCATTTCTACTGGACTCCCTTGATAATCTAAGTTCCTCTAGGTCTTGGAATGGTGAGTATTCCTTCCATCTCTTTCCCTTTGCCTATGCATTTTTCAGTAAGAGTTGCAGCCCCCACTGGAGTGGGAAGCCCAGAACCTCCATCAGTGTTCAAAGCTTCTCTCTTTTTGCTCATGTATAATCTTCAAAAGGCCCTTTTGCCTACTGGTTATTTTCCCTCAGGATCCCCTGACTGGCCTTGCTAAAATAGGGATTGTGGGCTGGGGAAACAGGGATTTTCAGCTAAGAGAATAAATTACAGGGGAGAAACTAGAGAACATGGTGGGTAGTTCTGACCTTCCTGGTCAGCTGTGTTGGTCTTGGCATTGGGAAGTGCTTAAACCCATTCATCTCTTTCCATCGCTTTATGGTGAAGGGGGCTGTAATCAGCTGGAAATATGTCTTAAGTGGGGGGCTTCATACCTCATGACTGACAGGCTGAGGGAAACTAATTCATGAGAAGAAATGCATCATCTCAGCCCATCCAAAATATCCAAGGGGTGAGAAGAGAGGAGTGTGCCATGGTCAAGGCCATCCTCTCCTTGATTACCGTCCCCCTTCTAAGATGCTGTTGACCTTCTGGAGAGCCCTCCTGGGACCCAGGATCTGGAAGGTGCTGGTGGCTCTGTGGTCAGGGCAGGTACAATGGTTTCTGCCTTCATTTGTCCTTCTTGAAATCTTCAGAACTGGGCAGGCAGTGGAGGACTGAGATGGGCACACACAGAGGATACTCATCCTACTATTAGGGCAGACGTGCGTAGGAATGGGGAGGAGAGGAAGACTATGGCAGAAGATGGAAGGGGAAACACAAAGGTGTCACATGGAAGTCCTTTTTCTGTACCCCCCCATCCCAGTGTCTTTGGATGGTCACTTGAGTAAAAGGATGGATTCTCCTTGTTGGTCCCCCAGAGGGGAGGATTGGAAGGGACAAGAGTGGGTGTCCTGGGAATGCAAAGCACGCATGTGAGCACGAGGAGCCTCTCGCTGGCTGCTGGAGAGTTTGGGGTACTGCAGAGTGTCCTCCTACATAGAATTTGCAACCCAGATGAGGCCCGGTGACCTGTGAGGCTACCTGAGGTGGTGTAGGGAAGCAGACACTATGTGAGTTTTGTCCTTACTTCCTGTGTATAATC
Source organism: Cavia porcellus (assembly GCF_034190915.1). Taxonomy (NCBI): domain Eukaryota; kingdom Metazoa; phylum Chordata; class Mammalia; order Rodentia; family Caviidae; genus Cavia; species Cavia porcellus. Next base: position 167,949,824 of record NW_026947484.1, read on the forward strand.
CCCAAGCAGGTCCTGTGGGTGCCATGGCCAGAATCTAACTCTGCCCATTCTGTTCACTGCTCCCATCCTTGCTGCTAGCACCTCAGGCCGAGCCAGTGCTCTTCTGCCCCTGGGCAGCTGCAGCAGCCTCAGACAGGCCACCTGGTTCAGCCTTCAGCACCTGAGGTCTACTCTAGCCATAGCGGTGTGTTCCCAGAATGCAAATTCCATTCTGGTAGGCTTTGTTTATTAAAAAGTACTCCGATGGCTGCAAGCCATTTCTGGAATAAAATGCAGCTCGTAGCCCGTGGAGACACACACCCTGTGTTTCTTCTGCTGACCTCTGGTCTCACTCGGTGCTTCCCTTCCCCACAACTGAGCAAGGGACACTTCTTTCATCCTCTAACAAGTTGTTTTCTACTCAAGGCTGGGAGTCCTGTGAGCCACCTTCTGGAGACTCTTCCTATAGGTCTTTTCATGTTTAACTCTTAGTTTTCAGGTCCTAGCTTACCTCTCGCCTCCTTGTGGAGACCTTTTTAGCACTTCCTAACACCCCAGTTGGGGTTACTCTCTCTCTCTCCCACTTCAGTCGCTGCCTGTGCCGTGCTTGCTTGTTTTTCCCCATATTGTTTCTTGTGATTTGAAATAATCTCACCAATGTACTAGTTTGCCTGTGTATATTTTGTCTTCTGCTGTGAGTTTTGGGAAAGTAGATGGCTTGTCTGTGCTGTCATGGTGTGCGGCATGCAGGTAGCTCTTAATACATAGTATTGGGTGTGTGAGTGAATGAGTGAGTGAAGGAATGAATGAATGAGTGAGTGAATTTGTCAAAAAACACCTGCATCTGAGATCTAGTGGTAACCATGACACATACCCTGAGAGTGGCACGAATGCCATAGTGATGTGAAACTTTTGGCTCATTCTTGCACCAGAGGGCTCTGTTATAGCCAGTTCTTTTCCCTCTGGCTGGATCCAGTCGTGGATTCACATGAGGCAGCAGGATCAGGGCAGGCCAGCGCTGCCTGGGTCCCACCAAGTCTTGCATGTGCCTAGCTGGTCTCCCAGACCCAATTTCGTTTCCATTTTCCACCTAGTTTGCTAAGACCCAGACTCTATTGTCTTGCCCCCAGCCCTGCCCAACACCCTTGAGCAGTGTCTATAATACAGTAGCCCCTTGGCCCCAATTTTGCCTTCTTTGGTTTCAGTTACCTACAGTCAGCTTTGGTCCAAAAATATTAAATAGAAAATCCCACAATAAATGATCCACAGACTACATAACTTTTATTACAGTATACTTTTATAGTTGTTCTATTTTTATTAGTAATTATTGTTATTAATATTTTACTGTACTTAATTAGAAATTAAACTATCATAGATAAGCATGCATAAATTTTGTTGTTGCTGCTGTCTGATATTCTCAGCGGTTTCTGGCGCCCACTGGGGTCTTGTAGTGTGTCTCCTATGGATAAGGGGATCACTCTTCTCAAGCTCTGTTAAGCCTGGCATTCAAGGCTTTTTAATACTAGGCTTCATTTCATCCGTCCAATTTTATGCCCTTTAATTTTCAGCCACCTCTTTCCTTTGCTTGGGCTGATGTCCATTTCACCCTCATTGTCCACCTTGAAAATTTTCTTTTAATGCACAGAGCACCGTCATCAGTGTGTAGGCGATTAATGTACTGATTACGAGATGGTCCATTTGTATCCCTTAAAGGGCGTCAGCAGCCGTTTTCCTAGAGATGAGCTCTCAGGTGTCGTTGGAGGTGAATGTTTCCCTTTTTACTGATGCAGCTTTTCTTGAAACTTGAACTTTCAGAGCAGGAAAGAGATCTGTTTACTTTTAAGGCAGCGGGTGTTACAGGGGGCAGAGGTGCAGGTCACCTTGCCCAGGTCACGCAGCAGGTCAGTAGCAGAGATGATACTGGACCCCAAGTCTCTTGCCTCCACACTAAGAATTTTGTTTGTGGGAAACTGGTGGCTGAGCTCTGTTTGGATTTAGCCTGGGCAGGAAGCCCATGCCCCGTCTGGCTTGGCTGTGTCCCCGGGCACCGCGAGAGTGACAGCAGCTGGAGGCCATTAGGGGCGTGTGAGCCTCTCTAGTTCTCACCTCCATCTACAAATGTTATCCTTGGAGGCAGCTTCAGCTGGGCCGGTGCACCCGGGTGGCCATCCCTTGTGCCAGCTCACATGGCCTGCAGCCCTCTCAGAGGCTGCCTTGTGTAAAAGGCCTAGAGGAGCTTTCCAGCAGGAGGGAGGACAGAGCACAGTCCCTGATGGTTTCTTCAGGGTTGTAGGAGCCTGGATCGCACACCTTGGATCCCAAATGGAGCAGTGCTGCCCCCTATAGGGTGTGTTGAGTTTTTATGGGAATAGTTTTGGTCGTTTCACTATTTGGGGGAGCTATAAGTTCTCACCTAATTAGTGGGTGAGAACAAGAATTGGCCAACATCGCATTATGCTCGACAATTTCATGTGACAAAAAATGAGTTTGCAAACTAATTCATGTATCTCACTGGACATGTATGTAAGTGAAAAATTTCTTCACAGTGGTAAATGCCTAGACTCAATATCCTGTCATCATTTGCACATTTTGTGTATGACTTTAATTACAAGGAGCTTTCTAGGAATGCAACCAAAGAGAGAATGTAATAAAGTTCTGTTCAAAACTTCCAAGAGTTGTATCAGGAGTTGTCCTCATTTCAAAACTCGTGCTGGAGACTCAAGGCCAAAAGTAATTGAAGGCAATTCCATCTCCGTCAGCCTCTGTACTTATAAAAACAGAAAGCCTTGATCTAGCCCTTATTTTGAAATATCAAATAGGGAAGGAAAAGTGCCAACAGTATCCAGTTAAATGTTATCTTATGTCTTTTAAATCCCAACCTCCTAATTAGAAAGAGTGAAAACATCTGATTCTTTATGTGTCTTCTAGGTAGTCATTTCTGAGCATTCTCTTATTAAACATATATTATACTGTTATAAATCATATCTTTTATCTTTATAATACATTATATTGATTTATTAAAAATGATATAGGTAGATTATACTGCCCATGGATTTTATTTCATCATACTAAAGTGTCTGTTGCAAAATAATTGCTATGAAAAGGGAGATTTAGACCTAGGAGGATAATAAAGCCTGATGGCTCCCCCTCAGGGTCACATAGCTGGTTAATCAATACCCTTTTAATCCCATCTCTAGGTGAAAATATCTTCTAGTTTTTCATTCCTCCAGCTCTGGCTAACCGCCAGCCATGAGACCTTCATTCATTCATTTACTCTGTGCACTTACCTCACTTACACTTACTTCACGGTGACCTGAGAAGGGGGTATTGTCCCTGTCTTGCAGACACAGGTCCAGGTCTGGATGAACTCCAAGGCCAGTAGAGAACACAAGCAAGAAGATGGGCTTTTACAGTCTAGTGTGCCAGACTGTGGGACCTGGAGAAGCATCCAAGTCTGTCCTAGAGTGAAAGAAGACCTTTCAAGACAGTTTTTGATGCATCAAAATTTGAGCTCAATTTTACAGATTAGGAGGGGAGAGAGAGAGAGAGAGAGAGAGAGAGAGAGAGAGAGAGAGAGAGAGAAGATGCAGTCAGTTCCTAGCAGCTGAAGGGATGCAAGCACCAGGGTAGAGGGACAGGCATGTGGTACTGCAAGTTGTTGGAATCCAGAGTGTGAATGGGGTGGTGAGACAGGAGGCTGATGGTAGGGAGGAGGTAGATGCAGTCCCAGTGTTTGGGATCCCTGAGTGCAGCCCTGCACACCTCTCTCTGTGTCCTAAGGGTGAGACGGGGAGCCATGGATAGCAAGGCACACGTGCTGGAGGGACACGGTCAATTTTGTGGCTTGCAGTGATCACTGATGTTATAATCTGGAGGACAACTTGTGGGAGCCTGAGACTAGGTCAAAGTCTTCTAGCATGATTAAGCAATTCATTAATTCTTTCAAATATTTATTAAGTATCTTCCATCTTGTAGTTGCCTTGTGAAGTTGGCTCTCAGTTTAACAAGTCAGAAGTCTGGCCACATGTTGATTCCTATTAACCCACTATGAGAGAACTGTGACATTAATTAGGTCCCTGGGCCACATTTGCACCATGGCCTTTTGTGGCTCCAGACACTAGGTACCCAAATCACTGACTTATTTACAGTGATACCAATTACCACTTCTCCCCCAAAACAGCAAGGAAGTCATTTGGCTGCTGGCTGGCCTTAATTATAGATAATTTATTATCATTCTGACACATTTTCTAATTGACTGAATATTAATTGGCTGGGGCTCCACGCACAAGATGAAGATATTAAACTGTCATTACACAAATTTCTGTTTGCATTCATCCCTCCACAGTGCCTGGAGAAACAGGGATGAACTGGAGAGAATTCTTCTCAGAAACTGAATAATGACCTTAAAAGACAAACTGATGGCAAAGGTGATGGGGGACCCACAGGTGAGTAGGTAACTTGAGATATGGGGAGAGGGAAGATGATTGGAAGTATGATCCAGGAGAGGAAGATGGAGCTAGAGAAAGCTGCCTAAGGGAGGCTCACTGGCTAAAAGCTCCAGAGACCTGCGCTCCCTCATTGACACAGGTGCTAGTATCACTATAGCACCTTTCATGACACCAAAGCCAAGGGCAATGCAGTCCTTGTCCTCCTGGAGCTTAGGGTTTATTGGGGGCTGCAAAAGTTTGTTTCAGTAAAATTGTGATGGATACCATGGAGGTGCAGAGTGATGGGGGAGGAATGCCTGGATCTGGGCTGCCCTTCCTCGTGGCAGTGAAGTTTGAGGGGAGACTGGAAAGCAGCAAGAGAGAGCAAAGTAAAACAGGGATTAGTGGTGGCAAAACTCAGAGTCACGTCACACACAGATGGTCAGCCACGGTGAAGTGCAGGCTGTGGACAGAGGTGTGAAGCTCGAAGATAGTATACAAAGCCAAGGTGTCTTCAGACTCCATCAGTGACTCAGGCAGGGAGAGAATGGCAAGGGGCTGGGCCTCCCCAAATACTTCAACAAAGAAAAAGGGCCAGATTAGCCACTGGATGCCGAAGGGGCTGTGTGCTGGTGTTTGTGTGGGAGTACTCGGTTGGGAAGGATCACAAGGCTACATCCGTGTTTAGTGATGGACTGTGGCATGATGGTTAGTGATGGGCATTATGGGTAAGGGAAAGTGACTGGTTGCTTACAAGGTCATTATTCGCTGCCCCAGTTGTTAGTGTTGTTAACAAATGACTGTAAAGGTCAGTGGGATGATGTATTTATTCATTTTATTTGCTTACAAGTTGTGGGGGTAGGAATTTGGAAAGGGCACAGCATCAGGGAAGGCATAGCTCTCTGTGCATAGTTGGGTTCTTGCTGAAAGCTGAAGTGACTCGATGGCCAGGCAATGAGGTCCTCGGGAGGTTTCTTTACTCATGTGAGTGGCAGTGGGTTAGGCTGTTTGAAGTGGGGCTCAGTGGGGTGGTTGAGGGGAGTCCCTGTGCTTGCCTGTCTGTGTGGTTCTGCTTCTCTCTCAATGTGGTCAGGGTGGAAGAGTCTTGGGACATGGTGTCTGGAGAGTGACTACCCCAGAGAACACCCCAGGGCCATGTGGTCTTTGCCAGCGTATCATCCAAAGACAGGAAGGGTCACTTCTGGTGCATTGCACTGATTTAAGCCTAACTTTAAGGAAAGAAAACAGACCCCACCTCTCCATGAAGAGGTGAAGGGAAGCTGAAGATTTCACAAACATGTTTTAAAACTGCCGCATTTGCTGGCCAATTATATTAGTCATATTTCAGCTGCAAAATGAGTATCTCCTAGATGAGGGAGGCTCATTCAGAGGTGCACCCACCTGCTCATGGATCTCCCAGGTGGCTGGTCAGACTGACATAGATTCAGTACACTGACAGACTCCACACCTCTGGCCGAGTTCAGGTCTGCTCCACGTGTGTTAAGTCCTCTAGTCTGAATCATGCTTCTCTCATGACAGGGCAAGGGGTTAAGCCAGCCATGCATGCCTGTCCACTAACCTTCTCATGGTCCCATGAATCCCATTGCGGGCCTAACACCAACCAGTGCACAGATCCACTCTGAGGACTTTTCCGGGCGGCATTACAAGCTATGTGGCAAAGGGTGTGGATTTAATTCCATTCATGGGAAGGGCCAGCAACCCAGGCCCCCACAGTTTTGGAGATGATTATGAAGAATATTCGTAGCTTAAATGCTTGGATTGTATTATGGATTAAGAACTGGTGGCCAGCTTAATGCCAGCTGGATTACATCAGCATGGCATTGAGTGAAGATGCTCCACCTGAGGAAAGTTGCCAGGATAAATAGGTGGACAAGGAGGTATTGAGGGTTGAGACATTAAGGAGGCATTGTGGATTCTTCTACATGTTGTTGTTTGAGCTGTTGGTTCTCCTGGAGAAGTTTTGGTCCTCACATCGAGCATTGCTTCCTGGCTCCGGAGGGGAGGACATGTGCTACTTGGTCTCCAGGATGAACTCGTCACACTGCTTCCTGGCATGAGGTTGGGGCCTCCGTGTCACTGAGGATGGCTGTGGTGCCTTTCAGGACAGCCCTGGTCTTTGTTGTGAGTGTGACTTCTCGGCTTCAGTGTAGAACCCTAATCCCACTAGCACAGCTTCTTCATCCTGATGGCATGGACTTTATGGGTTCCACCACTGACCCTTGTGTCTTGCTGGCGTGGATCTGTAAAAGAGACTGGTGTCTGGACCAGTCTGTGGGCTCTGGACCTCCAGTTGGACTCGTGGGAGGCATTGTCCTGAGCTCTGGGTTTTTCTCTGGACTCATGTGGGACATTGCTGTGTAAATCCCACTAAATATTGACTAAATATTCTATGTCTTTGGTGTTGTGGATAGATTTCCTGCATTTTCCTGTGTTAACTCCCATTGACCATTATAAAAATAATATTATAAACTCCATGTCTTGATCCTAATTGTTCCCTGTGTACAACCCCTCCCTACAACAGATTGTGTTTTAAATCTTTTTGTTTGCTTGTTTTTTTGGTACCGGGATCAAACTCATGATCTTGTGCTTGCTAGGCACGTGCTTATACTGCTGAGCTAACCCCCAGGCCCTGTATTTTAAATCTTGTGAATCACTTACTTAGGCCACAAATATGAGAATATTCTCTCTCCCTACTCTCTCCCCCTCCCTCTCTGTACCAATCACAATTTCCTCTCCAGTCCACACATCATCTACCCACCCAACCAGAAATTTAACTACCTGTCTGTATTGTTTTTTTTTTCTACTGCCTTAATTAAAGGAATGAATCACTACCCCTTACACAAACTAGTACAGTGGGCTTTATTTGTTCATTCAATAAAGCCAAATAAAATATACTTATTGATTGCTGTCTACGTGTCAGGCATTGTTCAGGGGGCTGGAGTGGTGATTGAATTGGAAAGAAAATTTTCTGCTCTCACACAACTCAGGGTCTGGGGAGGCTCAGAAATAATGATGCATGAGTAAATAGAAAATGTACATGTTTTATCAAGTTCTAAGAAAGATACAGCATTCAGAGACACAGAATAATGGTGAAGGTATGTGGGATAGCTAATTCAGATAGGGTGATCAGAGAAGCTCTCTCCAAAGAGATGCTAAAGCCCTCCAAAATGAGAGGTTGAACTTGTCTGTGTGTAAGAGTGTTGTGGGCAGATGGAGGAGAATCTTCAATGGCTCAGAGACGGGGATTACAAGGCGCTGTAAGGATTCTAGTACAAGGTGTCACAGGGAAAGAGAGGGAGAGTTGAAACATGTGCCTGGCCAAGTTACTGGAGTGTCTCTTCCATCTGTCCCTCTTACACAGCCAGGCTGGACTACCTGAAGTCTACTCATGGCTTCCACTGCTTCCAGGATTAATCCAAAACACCAATTCAGTCTTTGAGATTTCTGTCATATAACGACATTATTTTCCTGTGCATTCTAAGCTCTACTACAACTGATTTATGGACCCACCAGTCCCTGAGCCCATCGTATGAGCAGATTTCCCCTTCTTGTTCAGTCTATAGGACAGAGCAGCCATGAAAAGCCTACTTAACTTGACACAGATAAAGGGTTCATTCAATATCTAGTGTCAGGCCCTGGACTATTTAAAATATTGGATCCATTCACTTTTGAATGATTCATTCATGTTTATGTCTCTTTCCTTTCTCTTTAATTCAGCAAGAATTTACTGAGTATTGTCAGATTGGAGGTTAGATGAGCTAATGTTGGAGAGATCAGTCTCATGGAAGAAAGAGCTAGGATTCATGAAAAGTTGCTTGGAAGCAGAGGTCAGCTCAGTGATCAGGGGTTGCCTTCCCCATGTTGAGGATGTTCCTGGAAAGTGGTGAGCTCCCCATCTTTGACAATGTGTGAACATCACTGAAAAGATTTCTGCCTTCATGCAGATGAGTAAGACAGTTTCAAAGCTTTTCCAGCAAAGTTTCTTCATTCTAAATCAGTGTTGCTCAAGGTGAGTTTCTCAAATGACTTTGGAGTGTAAGTGCATATTTAAAATGCAGATTCCAGGTACATCTCTGATCTGTACATGGAGATCTCTATTAGAGGAGCCCAGGAATCTATATTTTAAGTTCCTGAATTGACTCATAGGTCCTGAGGTTTGAGACCCCTTTGATATGAAGAGAGGAGGAATGATGAGGAATAGGTACTCTGGACAAGTTTGGAAATTTACCATTAAGTTCTGGCTGTTCTAGTAACTCCCTCACTGTGCGACATGGGAAAATCCTTTCTCCACTCTGGTGCTCAGGTTCCGATTTATACAACAAAGGTGTTCATCTGCCATTGGATTTGTGAAAGTGAAGAATGCTTTTGTAGGAGGAGCAAAGATAGATAACAACTGGCTACAGAGGCTCCCCGAGATAGTCAACTTAGAATTCAACATAATACAGAGTGGGGAGCCCCAAACAGAGGGAGATGAATTCTCTTGTCCCAAGAAGAAATTAAGGTGAGAAGAATCAACCAAACATACAGTCCTGGTGCTATTATTGGAACAGCTAAAGGTTCAGTGTTCCCACCACAGCGGGTGACTTGCTGACCATCCGAGGTCCCGCTGCGACTTGCCGAGCTGTCTGAGGCCCCACTGCTTTGACTCATTGGAGATGAAGTTACATTGAGTTTGGGTGTCAGCGAGCTGAACAGAGAGCTGAGTTGGCAGGGTGCCTGCATTGACTTGTGATGAGTGACAGGAGTGGAGCCATTCCACAGAAAGGGGGGCTCTGGTAGATGACATTCTGGGAACGGGCAGGACTGGCAAGCACAAGGGGCAGCAGTGACTTCAGTCCGTTGTTCCCTTCCCAAACGGGATTGGTGGAGTGAGATAGGCCTGGGTCACCCGACCTGGCTGAGACTCAATAGGTTATTTGAAATCACATCCCTACAGCGGTGGCGCACACTAATCACGTTAACCCAGTGAAGCCTCAGAAGTTTGACTGACCCAGAGGGGAGGCAGCACAAAGTAATATAGTGCAGGCCACAGCAGCTTGACTGACCTGGAAGGGAGATGGAACACAGTAATACAGTCAAGCCACAGCAGCTTGACTGATTCGGAGGGGAGGGGCCAGCATACACTGTCCCTGTCTGCAACTCACTAGCACACAGGGGTGAAAGGGTCATCTAGCCAGCGTGCTTCAAAAGAATTGTAACCAACAAAGAAAGAAACTGGGGCCTCCTGGAAGAAGCAAAAAAGATAGGAAGAGGAAGCAACAACAAAAAATTCCCAGGTCAGGTAAATACAAAGGAGAATGAGAACAGCAAACATACAATATCAGACACAGTGCCAGTGGACATAAAGAGATATATTTGGGACCTCATAGATGAGTTCAAAAGTGAAATATTTAGCCAAATAAAGCAAGATATAAGAAGATTAATAAAAGAGATACTAAGCACCCTTCAAGCAGACACAGACAGAAGAAGGGAGGAACTCAAAGGAGAGAACCATTTGATGAAGAATATAAAAAAGTTATAGAATACATGAAGGAGATTCAAAGAGATTACCAGGAAATTAAAAACTCTATGGAAAGATGGAAAATCAGCTTGAAAGAAACTAAGGATAGATTATCCAAACTGGAGGACAGTTTTGCAATGTGGGATTATGAAAGGGAAAACTTTTTAAAAATAACAAGGAAACAAGCAATAACAATATAAAGGCTAGAAGATGACAAGAGGATCTATAACTTGAGAATAAAAAATGTGAATGAAGAAGCAGGGGTACAAACAAAGGAACTACAAAGGTTATTCACAAAAATAATTAAGGAAAACTTCCCAAACATAGGAAAAGGAAATGATATTCTGATATATGAGGCATACAGAATTCCAGCCACCTACAACCAAAACAGAGCTATACCCAGGCATATAATAATCAAGATCCCAGAAATTCAATATAAGAACAGAATATTAAAAGCTGTTAAAGACAAGGAACAGATCACCTATAAAGGAAGGCCCATCAAAATAACGGCAGGCTTCTTGACACAAACCATCAAGTCAAGAAGAGCTTGGAGTGAAATATTCCAAGCCCTGAAAGAAAATAACCTCCAGCCCAAATTGATATACTCTGCTAAACTGTCTCTAGAAATTAATGGAAGAAAAAAGATGCTTTCAAGACAAAGAGGATCTTGGGAAATTTGCAACCACCATCCAGCTCTACAGAGAATACTGCAGGGCATTCTAGAGAGAGAAAGAAATATACTAGGATTCTAGGAACAGTGGCAGAGAGGCCTCAATGAATGGAGCAGAAAACAGAATGAAGAAGATAAGCAGACAACTGATGGCAAAAAAAGAGCATAACAGAAATGAGGCAGAGAAGATTTTATTCAAAACTGATATGATTGATAATATCAAGTCTGAGAGTATAGGCAACTACACTGAAGATGACAAGACTCTTCAATACACATTCTGGTTTGATAACTGCCAGTTTTTAAAGTTCTATCCTATATACAAAGTTGTGTTTTTATTAATATTGTTATATACTGATATATTCAATTATACTATGTTTGATGGTATAGCCAATTCTATTGGAGATAAGAGACAACACAGGAACCATGGTAGAACTCTTTGTACAATGTCTTTAATATGTTTTTTTTTTCATTTTGTGTGTTTATAGGAATATGTTTTATTTTGTCTTGCTTTGTTTCATTTCTCCCTCTAATATAGAAAGGATAGAAATACATGTTAAGACTCATGCATGTGTAGAATCTATAAACAGTTTATGAGAACTGATCTTATGACACATGATGAAATGAACAGATACTTTGAAGAAAAAGAGACACTAAAATACCCAGTACTGATCCTGGAGTGTCATAATGTGAAACCCAGCAATAGTATTTTTCTTTGTTCAGAGTGATATTAGCCTGCTTGGGTTTATTCAGTCTCAACGTAATTGAAGATATGGAAAACTGCATGTATGTTTAAGTGTATAGGACTGATAACCATATTTCTAAGGTTTTGTTGGATAGTGGAACAGAACTGGTTGCAATCTCACTGTTTGAATCTCCACTTTATATGCTCCACTTTAGTATTTTGAATAACTATTTGTAAGAAAACAATCTGTAATCATCAACTAGTGATTTCTTACTGTTTATCTTTTTCTTTGAAATTATGTATTATTTCTACCCATTTTCTGTTTTGTTTAGTCTTTCTTTAAATTAAATTTAAAGAAAAGACACTGCAGTACCCAGTGCTGATCACAGAGTGTCATGATGTGAAATCCAGCAATACTATTATTCTTTGTTCTGAATGATTTTAACTTGCTTAGTTTGTTTAATCTAAACATAAATGAAGATATGGATAACTGCATGTATGTTTAAGTGTATAGGATTGACAACCATGTTACTAAGTTTTTGTTGGGCAGTTGAACAGAACTGTTTGCAGTCTCACTGTTTGAATTGCCACTTTACATGTTCCATTTTTGTATCTTGAACAACTATTTGTAAAACGACAATATGTAAACATCAACTAGTGATTTCTGTTTATTTTTTTCTGAACATATGCATTATTTATACATATTTTCTGTTTTGTTTAGTCTTTAAATAAAATTTAAAAAAATAAAAAGAAAAAACAATGCTTTTGTAAGGAATAAAGGAGTTGCCTTCTAACTGATAAGACTCTAGGTTTTATAGAATAGTGTTTAAGTGGAAAACTGCTCAGATTCCATATACTGATTCTATTTGATTTTAGAGTGCTAAGAAGACATAACATGAGACCTACCATCTTGGTGGAGTCTTAATGTGTTCAATGTAGTATGGTTAATTGTAGGCACTGTGTTATAGAGGTGATCTCTATAATTTATTTGGTTGCATAACTGACATGCTATGCCTCATTCCCTTTTCTAGCCCCTGACCACCACCATTTGATTGTCTGCTTCTCCAAGTTCAACTATTTTAGATACCTCATGTAAATGGAATCATATTTGTCCTTCTGTGACTGCTTAGTTCACTTGGTGTAACAGCCACGAAATTTATCCATGTTGCTTCAGAATTCAGGATTTCTTCCTTTTATTTATTTATTTTTTAGAGAGTTTCATTATGTAGTTGAGGCTGGCCTTGAACTTGCTTGTGTAGCCCAGGTTAGCCTCAAACTCACTGAGATCCTTTTGCCTCAGCCTCCAGAGTGCTGGGGTTACAGGTATGTGCCTCCGTGCCCAGTTATGTAGGATATTTTTCTTTTTCTAAGGCTGAATAATATTCATTATGTCTGCATGCCACATATTCTTTTTTGTTACATGCACTGGTGAATATTAGGCTGTTTCCGTATCTGTTTTTGCTATAGTGAAAGGTACTGCAACCAACATGGGAGTGCTAACCTCTTTGAGATCGTGACTTCAGTTCTTTTGAGTAAATACCCAGGGGTGAGCTTGCTGGATCATGTGGTTGCTTTGTAAAGAATTCTTTGAGGAACTCTTATCCTGTTCCCACTCCATCCTGGCTTTCCCACTGGTCAAGAAAAAGGGTTCTACTTTTACCACATCTTCACCAACGCTCTGGTTGTCTTTTTTCATTTTGATGAGTCATTTTAAAAGGAGGTGACAGGACATTTTTACAAGGAGTTGTGTGAGCTTGCTGATTTGGGTGATGTGTTTGGAACCGAAGAAAAAATAAGCAAAAAAAAAAAAAATTCTAATTCCTATAGTGCATTTTAACTGTATTTTAAAGAAAATACGGTTAGTGATACAAGAATTTTGGGTGTGGCTGGGAGAAGTGTCTGCAGCGAATAAAAACTACAGTGAATATTATTTATTTATTTAAATTTGCTTACAGTAAAATACACATTGTCATCAGCCCACCTTAAAATAGTCCGCTCATCCTAACACTGCTCCCCCATCACTCATGCTACTTTCTAAAGCAGTTCTAGAAGTTCTCTTTTGTGAGTATCTTTACTTGTGCTACCATGAGTGTCCTGCGGGGAGTCAAAATATTTACTTTTCATATTTCTGTTGATCTGGGGAAACAGTCTCGAGACTCATGGTGCCAGCTCTGGTGAATAAGGTGGGTACACACACCTATAATGTTTTTACGAGTGTGCCTTTCTGTTGAATGGCACGCATCGGCTGTGTTCATTGTATTTTTGATTACATGAAGACATGAAAGAAGACTGGCAGCTGACAACCAAACAACTCTTGGAAGAAGACTATGCCCTTTTCCCTGGTGGGTCCCAGAGGTGATGCTCAGTAAACCTTGGGTGAACTCATCTGAAAGCCACCTTCCACCTACATAGCAGATTTGACAGAATGTGGAAGCCCAGGTGGGGTGCAGCTCTCTGAGGACAGGTTTCTTGAAGAACAACCAGCTCTGAAGAGGAACCCTGTGAGTAGATTGCTAGGCTGGGTAATTCTTGGCAATGGTACCTATGAGAGGCACAGGGCTGGCTGAGGGGGCTCAGGGCTGGGGCCCCTTGGGTTGATTCTTAGTTCAGGTGAAAGGTAAGTGGCCTTTGCTGGGGAGGGGCACACATAGTCCAGGCAGCTTCTTGGACAGAAGGTGGGTCCTGGAGAAGGGAGCCTGCTGAGCATCTGGCAGCCAACATGCCCAGAGGATGCCCTGGGAGCCAGTGTCCTGGTCTCTTCGGGAAGCAGGAGGCAGAGTGGGAGGAAGGTCTTGCTATGGGAGGGGGGATCTTGGCCCATTTGCTACCCATTTGAGAGGGTGCTCATGGGAGTTGAGGCTTGTGGAAACACAGTCCAAGTTTGGTTTATTTTTTAGCTTAATTTAACCCTGCAAATTCTCAATGAGGAATGCTCAAGAGAGCATTTTTAAAGCATGAATGAATGAATGAATGAATATGAAAATGAAGTTAATTCATATTGAAGAAATATTCTGAAGGACACATCTATTCTGTGCAAACAAAAGAAAGCCTGATATTACAATGCTGTTTTTGGTTCCCATGAATTCTTGTTTGACTTATTTATTTACTGATTCATTTTTCTCAGCATTTATTGAGCGGTCATTGAATCCCAAGCCTTATGCTAGACACTCTGATCCTAGGCCCTGAAGCTCTCATAGTCTAGTGGGTAAAACCAAGATACGAACAAAAATGACTTCTTGTGGTGAGGTAGGAGCCTCAAATGAGAGCTCTGCAAAGAGCAGCAGGGTGATAGAGTGTTAAGTAAGGGGAGCATGTCAACTTGGGGAGTGATATCTTTTTGGAAGTGTATTTGAATAGGGCTTTGAAGAAAAATTCAGAGTTTGGGAGGCAGCTAGAAATGGTTCTTCTCCTAATATTGTACTGGTTTCATTTTAGGCCAAGACAGATTGTCTTATACTTTCATTGCAACCAACAGAAGAAGTTAAGTGGAAATACAGAAAATTTTGAGTAGCTTTGGAAATGGGCTGATTCAGTCCATATCAACCTCTGGGCTTTTCATGGAGGTAACAGGGGGACCTAGGGAGGAGAGTGTGCTTTCTGTGGAATTGGTTTGTTTTAGTTTAGGTGTCCCCTGCTGTAGCGTATCATTCTTCTTCAATAGGATCCCTGCTTAAATCACTGAGGACATAGATTAAAATTTCATAGTGATTAAAAGAGCCCCTTTCCTCCATCTATGCTTTTCTCTAGGATTTAGCATCTAATTAGTCAAACACTCGTTATCCAGGGAGTTCCAGCATTTCAGTGCAATGCATTGGTCCAAAAAAGAAACCAGCATCATATTTTAAAAGTCATGGTTGCAGTTGTTTTTGGTGAATTACCATTTATATATCTTCCATCTGTGACTATTTTTCTGGAGGACCACCTGTTTGCCTCCACTTTGGTAGTAGAGAATCCAACAGATCTTATCTCAGAATAAATGCATTTTATCTATAGTAGTTTTCCCCATTTTCAGCAACCTTTTTTATCTTACAATATAATCTCCCCTAAATACAAATCAGCTTTTAGAGCCACAAATAGGCATGGATGCTTTAATATTTTCCCCTTCAAATCTCTCAGGAGAGCCCTGGGAAGTCAAACTAAAGAGAGAAACTCAAAGTGACAATGAAGATGATGAGAAACCTGAAATGGGAGACACTTCATGTCCTACAAGCATATCAATAAACTGCAGAGGACAAGGAGACAAAAGAGCTCAGTGTCGCAGGAAGTTGAAGGGGCAGAAATGTTGACTTTGAAGCCTAGGGCCTGGGTTTCCAAATTCCCTCCATGGTCCTTGTTTCTGTGCAAGTTACCTAGCCTCTCTGGCTGGCTGTCTTCTCACCTGTAACAGAGGGGTACTGATGCTCACTTCAGAATTGTGGTTTGATGCGATGATGTCCAACACGTTGTAGATGTGCAAGATGTTAGTTTCCTTTGGGCTCAGGCTGTCTATGACTAGGCTTCCTGGGTGGTGGAATTTCAGCTTTTCTACTTTTAGCAAGCAGTCCCCATCCCATAAGATCAAAGGCCTCTGGGATCATCTTTCTTAGACACTCACCAGGACGTATCCAGAGTTCCAAAACAAATATAGAGCATCTTCTGGGTGGTTCAGATTTATGCCTTGGCAGCTAATTTAAAGCGTAGTTTTTCAAGTTAAAGTGAGCATATATATGCATAATGTTGATGGCAAATTCTGTTTCCTTTTAAAGCTCAGAATTTCAAAGAAAACTCTTGCTGGGCTCTGTAGGTGGTGCCTAGCAGGCTCCTTGGTCCTGACCTCCTAGTCCTCTAGTGGTCCAGGGCAAAGGTGATGGGAACACTGGTGACAAGCTGGCTGTATGAACTCTGCTTGTTCTGTCATCAACACGCCTTCCAGGGGAGAATCAAGGAAGTTGTGTCAAAAAGATGAAAACAACTTTCAAAATATGGAGCCTTGTTTTGACAGGTGGATACAGAAAATGTACAAAGACCACAGGACAGATGGTCCTTTAAATAAATGTCTCACTCGTCTATTGTTTGGGAATTTGGAACTCTTTAAGGCAGTATTGTCTTGTTGGGCAATCCTGTAACATCATTCAAAGTGGGGTGTTTGGAAGCACAGGGTAGGGGGCACTAGCCAAATCGATGGGTGACTCTGTGTGGAGTGCTGTGCTCCTCTGTACTGGGAGGTCATCAATCATATGACAAATCAGCAATTTCATAGCAATTAAATGGAAACAAAGAAAAAGTATGCACATTCTTGTAACCTGCTGATTTCAGACATACCCACCAAAAAGGTTTTATAATCAAGGAAATTCATGCTTTTGTACTTTGGGAAATGGCACAGTTCTCATGACCCTATTAAGGCTCTGAGGGACTGAGGAGGATGCCCCTTCTTCAGGTACAGCCCACCCTTCCTGGATCAGCTGCTCGGTCCCCACAGTTCCCAGTAGGCGGGCAGGGGCTGAGCCAGTCTCTCTTCCATGTCTGTGCTGCAGAGCCAACCTGCTTGCTTCCCTTTCCTCTGCCTTTGGCATGGGGTCAATCACAGCCATCACTACCTTGAGGGAGGTCAACTCAAATCTCATGGCTCATTCATTCATTTACTCATTTGGTATCCAGATTTCCAGGGGCTCAGAGTCTGGCTGGGACATTGCTGGTAAGCAGATTGTTAAAGCAAGGGATTCAGAAATGGAAGGCCTGACCCAAGACGTGGATGTGTTTTGTCCAGTGATAGCTCCAAGATAGGAGAGCTTGCACAGGAGTGATAAAGAGGATTTTGAAGAGGTGAGTTGTCCAGCTAGAGTCACATGTTATGAAAAGTACTATGACTATTCTCAGAGTGAACCACGGAGGCAAGCCTAGAGCTGAAGGGCCAGTTGGGGGGTCTGACTTAAACTAGATTCAACAGTTTGTTGAGAGAGAGGGACACTTGATTAGCAATGATGATTGGGGGGAGGGAAAAGGTCTCCTTGGGATCCCTAGGTCCCCAGGACTCAACCCTACCTACACACAGCATAGGATCACAGTAGCTTTATGCAGTGAGGAGATAAAGCACCCTCTGTCCAGATGGGGGTAGCTGTGTGTGTCAGGGCTCAGGGCTGGGCTAAAGTCCCCACTTGCCTCCTGAGCTTGGTGTTCTAAGAGGACACGTCTTCCTTCTGAACACATAGGCATGGGAAGACAGAATGGGTAGGACTTAGCTATCTCTGAGTTCTGGGTGACCTGGGATGAGGGAGAGTGAAAGTTGACGTCTGGGTTCTGATGAGGGAAATGTTGGTGCAGGGTAGAGGGAACCCCTGCAGAGGAAACATGAGGTAGAAGGAGATGGTGAACTCTACCTGGGCCCCGTGGAGGAGGAGGAGAGTCTGCCAGTGTGGGATAGATGGCACCAGGCAGTGACAGTCTCTGGGTCTCGGGGGGAGCCCTGGGCTGGAGAACTGATGTGGGAGCCTGGGGCTGGTGGGGACACCAAGTGAGTGAGGTGAGGGCGAGGGGAGCATCTTCTCCAACATGGTGTTTGCACTGGGCTCCACTGAGTGGTGGAGTGATGGCATGTGATGGCAAAACTAAGAGGGCTGAACCTCTGAGAAGCCAGGGAAGAGTTAAGGATTTTTTGGATCTTCATATACCAGCTCCTACCTTTGAGAAAAGGAAGAATTTTATATTGGCAAAAGAAGGCAGGAGTTTTGGCCGTTGATTCAGTGTGACCTTGAGAAGTCATTAGCTTTCCTTGACCTCTGTATTAATCACTTTTCCATGTCTAGGAGAAAATATCTGACGCCTGCAATGTAAGGGAGGGGACATTTTGGCTTATGTTTTCAGTTCGTGATTGACTGGCTTCAAAGGAGAAATGCCATGGCAAAGGGGCTCGGCAGAGGACAGGTACTCAACCCATGGCAACCAGGAGCAGAGAAAAAAGGGAGGATCTAGGGACAAGAATACACCCTTCCAGGTCACAGTGACCTAATTCCAACTGGGCCCCTGCATGTCCTAACAGCACAAACTCATCAGTGGCTGAATCTCTTGATGAATTTAATGCCCCTGTGACCCAAACTGCTTTCACCCATATGATAATTTGGGGGGAGATTTTTAAACCTAAACCATAGCAACCTCCAGTTTATTCCTTTGGAAGCAAAGTGACTGGACATAAGGCTCTAAGAGTGTGCTTTTTAAGAGTGATCTTTTAAATGGGAAAAATCAAGAGATAGAGGGAGAAGGAAGGGAAGGGAGGGAAAGGGAATGAGAAAAGGAATTAAGATGTATTGTGCACATCTATCAACTCCACACTAGGAACATAAACATTATGCCCTGCAAACAAGTCCTAATAAAAAAGGGTTATGTGGGGAACTGATCTTATGACACAGATTACTATGTACTCACTCATCTATTCATTCATTTGTTCATTTCATTTATCAAATAATTACTCAGTACATCTTTTGTTCCTGGTTCTCTTCAAGTACTGAGGATGGAATGAGGAATAAAATAGATGCCCTGGATGATAACAACTGAACTTTGGAAAGGATTGGACAGAGTACCATGGTGGAGGAAGAGTTCCTGGAATTACTAGAATGGCCTCGCCATGAAATGGTCAAGGGCAGCATGGTCAGCACTTCCTCTGAGAGAAGAAGTGGGCATGGGCTTGAATCTAAGAGGTGGCAGGAGCTGGAAAATGGAGGACTTTGTGGCCACAGAGAAAAGTGTAGATTTTCAGATGCATTGGAAAGCCTCTGGAGTGTTTTAAAGAGGGGAGGAGGGGATGTCACAGATCCAATTTGTATTAAAAGTCAAGCACTGTGTTGGTTGTTACGTGTAGAAGGGATGGAGTCCCATGAGATTGCCAAGAGGAGAATCAGCCAGGAGTCTGGTCCAGGGAGGGTGCCAGGGACCCCTGACTCGCCATCTCTGAGTTCACAGCTCAGTGTTTTACAGATGCCTGAGTCCATCTCTGGAAGTCCAAACCCAGATAATTCTTCCAGCCGTGCACAGTAGAACATCAGACAGACAACATCAGTCACTAGAGAGCAATTTCAGAGCACTGGACAAGGGATTTAAAAAAGGATAATCCTGAAGAAACCTTTCTCCTGGTTATCTCAGTGCTTCAGTGATGCAAACAAAGTTGCCTGACAGGCAAGCAGCAGGATGCAGGAAGCAGCAAGAATGATTCTTTTTTTAGGTTTTACTCTCCTGGTTAAAGGGGACACGTTCACATTGTCATTTGGAATGGAAGGACAATGTTTTCTTCTTTTCTTTTCAAGAATTCTTCTAAACGACTCCTTAAATTGTAGGATGAATGTCATCTGTCTTATCGCCCTCCTGCTCACTGTCTCCCACCCTCACATTCACTACACTGGCATGTGTTAGCTGGGCATCTGAATGTGGGTGGTAGGGAGCGAACATCTGTTCCCACTCCGTATGCTCTGCGCTCTTCCCCAAGTCCAGGCCTGTTCTGCCCCCAGATGGGAAGAGGACAGATGCCTTACATTATACATGTATTCAGTTTTGAGTAAGCAGAGGAAAAAGTGCAGATCTGATTGGCTAGGCCCCAGCATTCATAGGACAGTGTCTAGTCACCTCCCTGTGGCTGGACCAGAACACCACACACCTGCAGTTTAAAGGAGGAGAGAGGCTCATTGTTTCAGTGGGTTCAGCCCATGGTTGGATGGCTTCAAGGAAGAAATGATACGGTGGAGGAAAGCTCCACTTGTGGCAGCCAGGAAGCAGAGAAAAAGAGAGCAGCCAGAAATAGAGACAGAGACAGGCAGATGAAAGAGAGAGAGAGAGAGAGAGAGAGAGAGAGAGAGAGAGAGAGAGAGAGAGACAGAGAGAGAGAGACAGAGAGAGACAGAGAGAGAGACAGAGAGAGAGACAGAGAGAGAGAGAGACAGAGAGAGACACAGAGAGAGACAGAGACAGAGAGACAGAGACAGAGAGACAGAGAGACAGAGAGATTGATTGATTGATTCT
Organism: Cavia porcellus; assembly: GCF_034190915.1. Classification (NCBI taxonomy): domain Eukaryota; kingdom Metazoa; phylum Chordata; class Mammalia; order Rodentia; family Caviidae; genus Cavia; species Cavia porcellus. The sequence goes on from NW_026947484.1 coordinate 167,970,085, forward strand.
CCAAAGGCATGGCTCAGCCTAAATGGCTCAGTCAGTACTTGTGAAAACAGTGCATTCAAATATGGACTTATCAATGGATTAATCCAACAATAAGTACAGCAACTCACAATTTAATCATTTTCATGAAGCCCTATCTCCAAACATATGAGACTTCTGTGGCTGTTTTAGATCTAAAACATAAAAGACAGTATTTTCATTGGTTACTCAACTAATTCCCTCACAAAGGGTCCTACTGCAATTAGCATAAAGATTCCGTCCTTAAATGACCCTCAAGCACTCGCAGGATCTGGTCCCCGTCTCCTTCCCCATTGTCAACATCCCTGCTCCTGCTACACTCTGGTCTCACTGCTCTTCGTTTGGTCTTTCAGGTGCACCACACTCATTACCATCCCTGGGCACAGGATTCCCCTCCTTCCTTGATGGCCTTTTTTGCTCTCCCCACAGGACTGGCTCTTTCCCCTTGAGTCTCAGCTTGGTGTCCACACTTTAGGTGGCTGTCCCTGACTTGCCTCACTGAAATATGGTGTCCCCCCCTTGCAACTGCTGTCTCTCTGTGGTGCAGTTCTTTTTATAAATCTAGCACAATCTGCCACCATCTTACTTGTGTAAAGTGCCTGCTTGTATAAAGTGCCACTCTCTAAATTGTCTTCTCTCACCACGATGACAAAGATTGACTTCTGCCCTGTTTGTTGCTGTAGACTTAGCCTGGGGTGCCTGGGGTGCACTAAATGGCTCAGTCAATACTTGTGAAAATGAATAGGCAATTCCTGGATTGATGGGGGCAAAGCTTCCAAGTCTCAGAGCCTGTGAGTTTACAGATCTCATCACAGCAGTGGGGACTGCTCCGGGACTGGGAAACACATAAATGTAAATCTTTCCATCTGGACGAAGAGGTCCCTTTGCCAGACACACACAGGCTGCCCTGGGAGGCAGAGTGTCCACTGGCCCAGCTCCTGGGACCCTTTCAGGAAATTGGCTGCTGTGTTCTTCTCCCCGTACTCACATCCGTCGCAGGCACAGCATCACCCCACACCAGCCCTCCTGGTGCCAACTGGAGGCTCAGGAGCGGCCTTAAATCCCAGAGCGGCCGGAGGAGAGTAACCCAGCCTGGGCCGTAGATCATGGGCACATGGTGCGTGTCGTATATCACTGGCTCCATAAAGCTCTGCACACCTGCGGAAGTGCTGGCAGTGCTTCACTGAACAGCAGCTCGGAGCAATTGTCCTCATCTGTAACCCTCCCTCTGCTGGGAAGCCTGCTGTTTTCCTCCTCCTCTTGTCCTTTCTCATTCTATTTTTCTCTCCCATCTTCTCTGCTTCCTTACCTTTTGTCTCCCTCTTTTGTTTCTTAAATGTGGTTCTCTGTTATCCTTGTCTGGAAAAATGCCACATGATCAAGACAGATAAACTGAGGACAGGGAGGCAACTCACAGGGTTCACAGAGTACAAGAATGGCAAACTCAGGAGCAAAATCCACTGGGAAGTGAGCCTGCAGAAAGGAACGTAGAGGTTCCGGCTATCTACCACTGCTGGTGTCTCAGGGGCAGTGACCTGAGTTCAAATCCTGGGTCCATCCTGTATGTGCATGGCACTTCACAGTGTCTCAAAATGAGGGTGGGCTCTGGAGGTAGGTAGATGTGGGTCCCAGTGCCGCTCCTCCCAACCTCCTTTTTCCTGCTTCCCCTTTGCTTTTGTTCAAGTGAGGGAGATTGGGGGGTTGGGGCCCCCCTGCATAATGCTGTGGTGAGGAGTGGAGCAGATAGCAAGTGTGACGTGCTAGACAAACTGGGAAGGGCCCTGCAGACAGACAGAGGCTGTGGTCATGAGTCCATGTTCAGGGTCACGTACCTCACTGATGGCCCAGGACCTGCAGATTGCGGAGAGCAGATGTCCAAGGACCTTCAGAGCTGCCCCATGGGAAGGCGGTTCTGTGCCATGTCCTGCTTCACTCCCATGGGGGCTAGAGGAGGTCACAAGGTAGGTGCATGTGAAGAAGGTTAGGGAACGAGGCCCTGGAGCTAGGCTGGTAACCTTAGGCTTCCCAGCTTTGCCTAGGTTCTTCATTTGTAAAATGGGAAAAGGATACTATCTGCCTCAAGGGAGGGTGGGAGGAATAAAAGATCCCTGTATGTCACCACCAGACAGGTAGTGTGTGCTGAAAAGGACATTATACAGTTTCTGAGACTGCCAGAGAGATGGGGTAGGTGGTAGATAGGAGGATTTAGAGCCCCTGTTCAGTCATTCAGCAGGACTTGTTTTTTTAATTTTATTTTTTCTGGGCAGGGTTTTGCTATGTAGTTCAAACTGGCCTGGACTCATTATGCAGCCTACGCTAACTTTGAACTCATGACGATCCTCCTGCCTCAGTCTCCCAAACACCGGGATTGTATACATGCACCATCATGCCCAGGTCGCAACAGCAGCTCTTGATCATCTACTAAATGCTGTGTAGGCTTCAGGTCCCAGGGGATTTGATGAACAAGCAGCAAAATCCTGCTCCTGGGGCCAACAATCAGGTTAACAGCAAATGCAAACATACAAACATGTGGCCTTCCAGGGGCTGATTAACAGGGAGAGGACTGTGGTGAGACTGAGGCATGTACACTGGCCGTGTAGAGGAGCAGTGCCTGAGCAGAGTCCAGAATGGAGCGAGAGAACAAGCCAGGTGGGGGTCTCAGGCAAGGATGTTCCGGTTCAGTATGGCAGATTCTAGGCCACCAGGAGCAGCGTGGGGGCCAGTGTGACCGAGCACATGGAGCCTGAGGAGGGTGAGAATGAGGTCAGGGAGGAGCAGGGCCTCTGATCTTGTTCTAAGTGGGCCAGAAGCCTCTCGAGGCTTGGAGCATTAGGAGGGACTTGGCAAGTCTCTAATTTTCTCTCACTCTATTTATCCAGTGGTCTCAGAGTCCCTCAACTATCAGTCCTGAATTTTCTTAGTTACTGTAGTGATGATCTCTGGGTAGGAAAGAGTTCACCTGCACCTCCATTTCAGGGAAATGGCTGGAGACCCTGCATAGTCAGAGAGGGATGGTGAAGGATCCAAGGCATGTTGTGGGTGGTACAGCCTCCGAGTTGCAGAGAAAAAGGTTCAGTCACATGCACAAATGCAGATAGATACACATAGCCACACATATCAACGTTCAGATACATGCAGGTGGAAAAAATTCACATGCACAGAGTCAGAAAAACAGGCATGTTGAGAGGAAGTGAGATTCAGCCATGGGGCTGCAAGGCTAAGAAGGACACAAACAGAAAGACAGAGGAAGAAAGAGGGATAGATAAGAAATACGTACTTTAGATAATATATTATCTACATAATCTATATGCATTTTATATATAGAAAGTTCTATCTATCTATATCTATCTATCTGTCTGTCTATCTATCTATCTATCTATCTATCTATCTATCAATCTATCTATCTGTCTATCTATCTATCATCTATTTTTGAGAGATACAGACAGGCATGTAGGCAGAGACAAAACAGAGACAGAGGGAAAGGATAATATCAATGCAAAAAGACAACAGAAGTAGAAGCAAAGAGACAGATGCAGGGAGTGCTGTGCACCTTCTTCAGGGGTCTGAAATTTACGTGGGGTGGACTTTTTATGAAGCATCTGATGAAGAATGAAAAGGAACTTAAGGACAAATTTCTCTTTCTTTCTTTCTCTCTTTTTTTCTCTCATCTCCTTTTAGATATCTTTGACTGTGTTTGGGGGTTGTAGCTATCAGGAGGGGAGAGCAATAAAGTCAGCCCTCAGTTTTGGGGTGTGTGGAGGGGGGGTGCTGTCTGGAGTCCTTTCCTGGAGAGGAAAGATACCAGGGAAAGATACCAGTCTCTAAGATGTTTCCTGTGACCTGAGCGCATCAACACCCGTGTAACCACAGAGGGAGGCGGCCCGACCTCCAGCTCCTCTCACATTCACCCACTTTCTGTCTTCTCCTCCAGAAACCTACCACTCCTAAGTGGCCCTCAATTGCTTCTTTGGGAAACTGGTCTTCCCTATCACCCTGCCCCCCTTCAAAGCAGATTTTTATCATTACTGCAACCGCATTTCCCTCATTCTCAGTGCACTATTGCGAAGTAATGTATCTTCACCCTCTCACCTCTCTCTGGTCCACTCCCTATGACCCATTCTTGGGTCCTGTTCAGGCCTCATTTCTCTCCTGGACTTTGCCATGTTTGCCAATGGACCCTAAGCTTCTGGGATGGCTTCCTCTTTGGAGCTGTCTTGGCTGCTCCATTGGACTAAAATCCTGAAGCATCGCTCTGACAGTGGTCAGAGTCCTTCAGGGGCATGTGCTTTCCCCTTGAAATGGTACCTGATGCTGGTGCTTTTCTCAGTGGAACTTCTGCTCCCTCTGTTTCTCTTTGTATAGTGTCCTCAACATCATCTCTGTGTAACCGAAGACTTTTCTTTGAGACCAAATCCCAGGGGGTCTCTCTTGGTTTCTAAGCCAGGAACACTTTTCCCACAATGTCAAACAGGTTCACTTCATCACGAGAGCATCCTCTGCCCATTGGAATGAAAGCAACATCCCCTGTGCCTTTGCTGTCCCTCTCCTGAACTGGCTAAGTGAGTCCCCCATTGGTGTTTGGGTGAGAGAAGTTACTAGAATCCAGCAGTTTTGCCCTGTCTTTAGGTGGCTGAAGTCTCCAAAAAATGTCTGAAATCACCTATCTGGAATACATTTGACATATAATCTAGAGGTGGGAAGGAAAGATTGGGGGTAGTTGGCCATTTGCAGTTTGGATGAAGCAATGGGAGCTTGAGAAAGGACATCCCACTGGACTTCATGAGTGGACAAAAGTCCTTTGTTTTCTTTGGCTGGCTAAGAGAAAAACCACAAGGGATAGAACAGTTATTGTGTGACATCTGTTCCTCATTTAGTGGGGCCATTTGAGCAGCTGGACTGGCAGCTAGACTGGCTCATGTGTTGGCTAGAACAGGGTCTGGAATTCCAGGACATGCCACTCAACTTTCCAAGGCTTGGTTCATGGAAAGAGAATCTCCATGAAGGCATGTTGGAAGTCCAAGGACTCCTGAAGGCTTCTATTTTAGTATGGGGATTACAACTCTTTGTCACTCAGGCCCCTGGCTCTACTTTGCATTTGTCTGTACCATGATGATCCAGGCAGGAAAATCCCATCACACAAAACGCTTGCATCTCAGTTTGGTAAGATTTGAGAGGAATTTGGAAGAGGCATTTATATCAGAGATCCTAGTCACTTTGAAGTGGACTCGAGGAATCTCCATCCTTAAAATGTCTTTTATCTACTCTGCCACCCTGTGGTGTCTTCATTGCCTGCAATCCTTTCATCTTCATCCCATCTTGCTGAGTCCTGTTTTAGTTTGTGGCCTGCCATAACAAGGTACCACCAAGTGAGTATCTTGATACAGGAATTTGTTCCAGAGGCTGGAAATGTAGGAGTCAAGTTTAGGCAGGGGCACGCTTCCCTGAGGCTGAAGAGTGGATCCTTCCTAACCTCTGAGAGCTTCATTTGGGAGTCTCCTCCCTGTGCTTCTGATTTCTCTTTTCATATGGACATCAGTGACATTGGATGAAGACCTATCCTCCCCAGTTCCTTTGATTACAACTGCAAAGAGCCTATTTCTTAAATGTAGGTTCACCGTAGCAAGTACTGGAGACCAGGACTTCAGTGGATCTCTCCGAGAGGACCCAGTTCAACCCATCACAGTCTTCATTACTTTTCTGTGATTTTCTCTGGTTATCTTTTCTTTTCCATGCCATTGGACTATGCTCCCAAAGCTCCACTTGTTTCTCTGTTGTGCAGAGTCCTCTATCCTTCCTGAGTTCCTGCAGCCAAGGTCTAGTTCCATGGATCTACAAACTTCTCGACAACCTGGCTTTTAATTTAGTAGGATTCATTCTCTCCAGAAGCTCAATCATGACTTCTTACTTTTCCCATTTTGTACAAATGGGATCTTGTTATATACACTGTACAAATGGGAACTTGCTATGTATACTTCACTTTTCTGTATTTTCCAATAAATTATGAATGTCTTTCCATCTTCTGTATCAACAAATACACTTCTCCCCTGTCATCTAATTAACTGATCACCAACTGTGGAGCACAGGGGCTGCCTATTGGCTCCTTTGCACTGCTGTCTGCGTTGCTGTGGTCAGCATCCTCACACACACATCCACAGGTTTGGGTTTGGGAATGTGGTGGTTTCCTTGGTGAGCTGCTGTCTGTGTGCACAATCTCTGAGAATTTGCCAAGCCAGCAAAATAACTGCAGTTAGAGCTAAATATGGGGGCAAGTTCCTGACGCAGCACCTTGCAATGTCCATTAATAGGGCCGAATGACCCTCTGTGATGTCTTAAATCTGCAGGCCTGTCTCATTCTCAGAGGAAACGGATGGCACCCATCCTGGAGTCAGTGTTTGGAAACAGGCAACAAAAGAGAAGCTTTATTAACACTGGAAATGTACTCTCCACTCAGGTTTCCTTTTCAACGCCCGTCTTGTTCATCTCACAGCTCAGTGAACTGTTAGCATCACATATATCTTTTGTTCCAGCAGCGAATCCAGTTACTCCAGTCTTCTGTTAACTGCAGACAGATGCGATTTAGTCTTCCCAGGGAGCAGGAGGAAGAGAGACAGAATCTGTAGACAGTTCTGGTGGGGCCGTAGAGGGGCTGAGGGTGAAGGTGGTGTGGGGTGGTCTTTATCTGTGTGCCATCAATGCTTCTGCCCTCTTGTAATGGGACTGTAAACTTCAGACCTGTTTCCCGTGAATGAAAGCCTCCATTTAACTAATTCTCTGGGAAAAAAATGTGCAGGGCCACACAGAGGGACAAGCTGAAGGCCAGAAAGGGGCATTTTCCTCTCACTTGTCCCTCATTTTCCATGTGATAAAGCCTGCTTGATGACACAGTGAGATTACAGCAAATGGCAAGGTTAAGGTGAAAGTCCAGGTACTTCCTCTTACCTCCCTGACTGGGCCCGACATCCCCCTTCACTTGACCTTGAAGCCTGACTAGCTGTTGTCAGTCCTCGCCTCTAATCCTTGTTCTTAAGTCTTTCTGATTCTTTGTCAGAACGTTTTCTTGCCTGACCTAATCCCATGGCATAATGTGTTTAGAATGGAGAGAAACACATCAGGGCTTTCACTATACATTTCACATTCAGAAGAGCCCAAATATACTAAAAGGATTGCCTTTTCTGAGTCAGACACTATTTCTTAGGCCATGTGACACATGGCAGTGGGGCTGGAATTCCCAGAGTCAAGTTTAGGCCCCGAAAGCAATCAGGGCTGTGGAGTCAAAGCAAATGTGTTTAGACTCATCCTGTGGAGTTTGTCAGTGCTGTCATTCTGGGTGACTCAAGAGCTATCCTCAACTATAAAATGGTGCCACGAGAGATCTACCTGCAGTTCACCTCCATGGGCTTTTGCTATTTTCAAATGCAAATTTAACAGATTTTGAAAACTACCAGGTCTTTGGGAGTAGTGACTATCTGATTACTGAGTACCAGAGGAGAGTAGTGATTTGGAATTTGGTGAGTCTGATTTTGAATATTGTTTCATCCCCTAAGCTGAATTTTGTCATCCACAATATTTACAGTCACTAACTAACATTCATTTAAGTCATTCTATGGACCTTCTAAGTCCTAAATATTAATTGGATTAAGGCACAGTTTTCATGGTGACCTCAGAGGGTTTATGCCATTGCTAATCTCATGCAGAGAGAACTGAGGCACAGAGAGATGAAGTGACAGTGTCACCCATTCAGTAGTTGCCATATTTGGAGTTTGTGAACCAGGCAAGGTTCTTCCTCTCTCATTGCACTGATACAAGGATAAAGTGGCATCTTACAGATTCTTCTACCACAGCTCACAATTTTTCCTTTTGTAATTGACATCATGTGACATCACAGGATTGTCCTAATATTGTTACTTATAAAAATCTCCATCTACCAGCCTTCAGGCCCATTGGCAATTCCTCCCTACATCAGTCTCCACAATGAGGGTCACCAAAGATGATTTCCATCATTCCTCTCACGCTTACTTATTGGGATTTTACTATAAAGAAGAAATTTTCCTTCTCATCCATTTGCTAGTTAATTAACAGTACAAAATTCATGGATTCCTACCTTGTTTAATGAGTCATAATCCATTACTGTCATTATTAGAGCTCAAATTGCCCCAGGTTGTCCTAGTGGGAGCCCCTTCTGTCTGGCTCCTATGTGGTTTTAAAACTTTTAAATTTAGTATGTGTTTCCAGGCTCCTATCTGGACTTGAGCATCTCTTCACTTTCTGACACAAGATTCTTCAAGTTCAGCTTGTATATGATTAACTGTCCCAGAAATTCTGTTTCCTTAGTGAGGGAAGGTACTTAGAAACCAAGATTTGATGTTTACTTGACTCAATTCTACCGTATTGTCATTGTTTCTAGATAGGCAAATAGAACCAGAAAACGTATATGTACTTTTGTGTACATACATCTGTCTCTATCGTTCTTATTCTCTAAATCATAAGTTTATATTGATGCCTTTAATTCCATAGAGCTTGTCTGAGTCTTCTGCTTTCCTATATTTTTAAACCAACCTCTAGGATATTGGTTGCCAAAAGGTGATTTGGCAGTGAGCAACCTGGTTCTTACAATTCTCAATATATACATTCTTATTTGTTAATACGCTTTTGATAATCCATGTCCTAGTTAGGTCGTGCTGACTGCCTCTTAGACCAGCCACATTCCTGGTTCCCCATCTACTGTTGTTGCTTGGACACTAGGTAACACTGCTACTGTCACTCCTGTCATGACAGGAATTTCACTGACGGACTCTTAATGTAAAAGTAATGCTCTGTTTTAGGCCATTTCAGGAGATAAATGATTATGGTGACATTCATATCTATTCAGATGTGTTTATTGATCTTTTACTCAGTGCTACTCACTGTATGGATGCTGGAGCCATAGATACAAATAAATCCTGGTTTGAGATTCAAAAACCTCCCTGTTTCATAAAGGAGACATGTGGGCTGACAGCATTAATCATGTTAAAGATGCTATGAGGCAGCCCAGCTACCTGATTGACTGCCTGAGGACAAGGGAACATCTGACAGAGGAGGGACCTCGGTGAGTGACTCTGAGTCTGCTGGGTGAATAAGAGGGAGAGGTGGGCTGCAGGAGGGCGACCCAAGCCGAAGCAGCAGCAATCTACAGCTGCAAAGATGTGACTGTTACTTACAGGTTGGTAAAATAGCCATTCCATCAGCTTGCAGTGATTGGGAAGCTGACTCTTGGTCAGGTTCAGTCAGGGACTGAGCATCCAATATTGAGCATAGAGTGCTTAAATCTTAATTTACCTTCCATTTGAGGGGGACAAGAAAATATCGGTTTTTAATTCACAAAATTCATATTCTTTATTTAGTTAAAAAGTAAGAGATTTATTTCAAGATTTTCCAGGTCACTGGCTCTTGAGGGGAGGGATCCTGAACACTCTGATGGCTGGAGCAGGGTTGGCAGTGTGGCGGACGGTGGCACGGCACTCCTTGTACAGATGTAAGTGGGTAACTGCCGGCAGTTTCTGTGGCACGGGAGCAGGATCAGCTGCCAGCGTGGTTGGTATGAGAAGCTGCAGATAGAAACCTGGGCTGTGTTCCTTGGACACAGAACCTCTTATGGAGGATGCTTCTTGAGTTGTTGCATTGTGAGCTGTTGCCCAGCTGACTATTGTTCTCCTAGATTTCTAATGGTTTCAGAGTGAATCATGAACACAGTAGATTATTTTAGTTACTGATGGCATTCTTTAAGTCTTATATTATGCTGCCCATTTTGCCTAACTTGAACTCATCATATTTGTTCATTTCTCAACATTGACTCCATCAGAGATCATCTGGCAACCACAGCTTGGATAAAGAGGAGAGTAGAAGAATAAAGAAAAAAGGATATTTCTCTCAAGGCAGAGCCCACTTCAGAAGCCCTTGGGACTCTGCCTGTCTGGGCCGAGACTGAAAACAGCAATTGTGCATTTGTCATAATTCTCTCATATTTGGGCCAACTACTCCTCTGTGGAGGCTTCGGAAGAGAAAGTTGGAAAAGCAAATTGCTGTTGTAAACAAGCTCTCAAGGGCAACGTTTTCTTGAGACAAGAATTGTTTACAAACTCCGTGGGAGCATTATTTACATAAAACAATCACTATGCTCGTTACCCAAGCATGTTCATTTATTCATTAAAACAGGTACCTGCAGGACTTGGCAAACCTTTGTTTGCTGGGTTCTGCGGATTCCTCTTCTTCCACAGGGACAAGAGTCACTCTTTTAATGTTTTCAGTCTGGTAACCACTTTTGATCCATTTTATTATTTAATTTTCACAATAACTCAGTGATGTAGGTAATAGCATCCCATCTGAAATACAAAGAAAAAGAGGCTTTTCCATATATGATCACTTGTCCAAGATATCCTACAGGTAAATAGTGGGCCTTAATGACTGCTTTTCTGGGGTGACTAGAGGGGTCTGATGTTTTTCTCACCTGGAGGGAGGACATGGGCCTGAAGGGCAGGTAGGGAACATGCACAATTGTTTAGCTTATCTCTGTGTACTATTCCAACCCCAGCAGAAGGTTAAGGAGCTCCATAACATTTGCTGAAGGAAAGGTTTTACAATGAAGAAAATATAGCACATAACTGAGAGCCAGTTTGGCTGTAATTTTGACTCAGATGGGAACATCTAGGTCCAGCTCCACCATATTGGTCAAATCCCATCCCTTCTCTGGGTTTCACCTGTAAAATGAGAGGAAGATAACTCAGTCAGTGGGATCATGGATCTTGATGGGATCCATTGATAGGGTTCTTGGATGGAGAATTCATGAATTCCTTGAAATTAATGCAAAATGATTTGTATTTGTTTATTTTCTGGAATGCCAAACTGGTTAGTGGCCTGATATTAATAAAAACAATAACAATAATGAAGACCATTTATTAAGTTCTAATTAAATGACTATCATGTCCTTTACCTTATCTTATTCAAATCTCATTAAATACTAGAGTGAAGTATTATTATTTTCATATTGAAAATAGGTAAAACTGTGTAATTAACTTAAATCTGGTGAGTGTGACAGTCAGACTAAAGCACAGGGAGCCCTGGCTCTTCATTGAAATACGTTGTGTCATTGTCATTCTACCAAACTACTTCCTCTGGCTTCAGGCAGAAAGATGCACGAGTGGAATGACCACCTCTGGCAAGTTGTGGCTTGGAAGAGAGAAGTAACAAGTACTTGTGATTAATATATCCTTTTGCTCCTCCAGAGAAGGAAAGTCCTTGGTTTGTTTGGCAATGTATTAGCTTTCTTATCACAGACAAAATAGCCAGCATCTAAAACTTCAACCAGGAGAGGTTTATTGTGGCTCACAGTTTCGGTGGGTTTAGTCCATGATCAGCCTGCTCCTGGGCAAAAGTAACATGGTGAAAGGGCTTTGTAGAGGAAAGCTGCTCACTTCATGACCAGGAAGCAGAGAAAGGAAAGAGGAGCTGGAGACAAAAGTTTACTTTTCTAGGTCGTGTCCTGCTTGACCTTCCTATTCTGACCAAGCCCCGCCTCTAAATAAAATAGCACAGTCAGTTGTGAACTCATAGTAGACTAATTCACTGATGAGTGTAGCAGTCCATGATCCAGTTATCTTCCCAGAGCTCCACCTCTGACTTTTGAGGGATATTTTAGATCTAAGCCCTGATGGCCTAGCTAGCCATTCATGCAACAGACATGAAACTCCTGGGCCAGGCATTGTTGGGTGGGAGCTTCCGCAGCCCACAGTGCAGTGGGGAGTCCTGAGAGTGAGCCTACGGTCAGGAGTGACTAGCAACAGGGCTAGAGCAGGAATGACAGAGCCAAGGGCCAAGGGTCCTTGTCCAGGGCCAAGACAGAGGCCTGAGCCTGTGCTGGGCAGTGAGGAGGACAGAAAAGGCCAGCTGCACAGCAAACTTATTTGAGTTTTGAGGAGCTTTTGTGACTGAGCAATCCCAGTGGTCCATGCCAATGAGGCTCTCAGACAACAGGAATAAACAGTAGAAGTAGCAGCAGCAGTAGCAGCAGCTAACTAACTTTTGCTAACTACTAGGACCTCTTCTACCTGCTGGCCAGCCTGACTGTCACATTCGCCTTCTGAACGGGCACTACTTCCCCCATTTTACAGAGGAGGAAACCAAAACTCAGGGAGGGCATCTGACTTGACAAAGTCCATGTAATGAGAAATGGCAAAGGGAGGATTTGAACTCATGTCTGTCTCCAGACTAGGACCATCCTGTTCCAATGACTCATGGCCTCCCTCATGCAGAAAGAGGACTGCCAGAGCCCAGGGTAGTAGCAGGCTGTGGGGGAAGAGAGGACCTGTGCTTGGTGTGCCCTACACCAGATAGTCTGTTTTCTCCCTCCAGAGGGTGCAGAGCTGAGACCCAGGGTGGCAGTGGCCCCAGCAAAGGCATGTGAGTCACTAGCTCTGGAGGTAAGTTCTTAGGCTGGCCTGTCTGATGCCAGAGCCTGCACCTTTCCAGCTGAACATTAGAACAAGCCTTTTTGAATGCTGCATCCTGACTTCATGGCAAAGAATTCGCACCATTGGCTTCACCCATGCCAGTGGGCTGTGGGGTTTCAGGGCCCTCATATAGCTCAACTGCGCCATCAGCCTTTGAATCTGTGCTGTGACTCTTATTAGCTGTCTGACCTTAGGCAGGTTACTTGGCCTCTCTGATCGTTTGTTTCCTCAACTGCAAGATGAGGAATACTAGATGATGTATCCCATATCTAATATCTATCTGTTATCTAACACTAACTTTAGAGAGTAAGAATGAAATGAAATGAGACATGGTTCCTTGTGGGGTTAACTAACTGCTCCATCACTGCTGACTCTTCATTACAAGCAATTACAATGTTGCCATGCTGATGGAGGAGTGAAGAAGGTGTTGGGCTGAACACAAATCCCCTTCTTCCGAGGCTCTGATTCTCAGAGCTGATGCTTTAGCTTGTCTGGGACATTGCTCACCCACTTCCTCAGAGAGCTGAAACAGGCAGCTCTTTAGCAGCATGGTTTAGCTCAGACAGGCAGGGGTGTGCAGTTACTGGGTGGTGGCCCAGGAGGTTGCAGGGCAGGGTGTCTAGAGCCCAGCTTCAGATCCCTCCCTTTGCATCCACAAGTGTCACATGTGACAGCCCCTCCCTGCCCAGCCCTGTAACTCTACTGTCCCAGCATCTGCCCATCCAGGCTTGAGAGCCACAGCTGTTCACGTTCAAGAAATAAAGAAATGTTAAGTTCCAGGCTTCTCTACCCCATGGAGCCCATGGATCTGAGGGAACAAAAACCAGGACACACACAAACACACACACACACACACACACACACACACACACACACACACACACACTCACTCACTCGCTGAGGGTGTTAAGTGTGAAGACGCTGAGACTCAGGCATCCCTGTGAGACTCTGTGATTGTAAGACACACAGCCGGATTACAGGCCATGGTTTTCATCCCCGAAGTGAGTTCTCATTCTCCCACACATACGGCCCTTCCTTCTGTCTTTTTCTCTTGAGAGACTGAGGTAGCAGATACACAAGGACCAGATAATGCATGACAAGAGAACCATACCCTGAAACCTCTGTAGAAAACAGCCCGAATGGTCAGTGACAGCCAGCTCTCTTGGTCCTCTCTGCCACCTCAGGACTGACTGGAGGAGGCCAGCGACACTTCTCAGACCAGCTGCCTGTGACGACCCGCTTCTGGGCATCTTTCCCATGCCAACCACCAGCCATCCCAGCACCACCAGCCCTTCTGCCCACCCCTGCTGGCCTCTCGGTCTCCCAAGCATAGTGACATGGCCATGTCAAGCTCTGAGTAAAGTGTGACTGCTGGGTGGCCTTCGCTTACTCCCACACTCTACCCCTCCAGACAGCTCCTCTCCCAGGCCAGGTTGCTGCAGATCTGGACCACTGCAAGAGCCCTTGGTCTCCTTGCCTCCGTCCTTGTACTACTGGTCACCTCATATGTCTTCCCCAAATTCTGTGATGCCATCACTGAATTAAAACTCACCAGCAAAGCCCCATATTTCAGGGAACAAAGCATCACTCCCATTCCAGGACGGAGAGTGGTGTGATTACATGGGCTTGCTCTCAAGGTGCGTGACTGGGTTCAAGTCCTAGAGGATTTACTGAACACCTATTCTGTAGCAGGCCACGGGATAGAGGAAGCTCCGAAGCAAAGTTGTTCCCTTTAGGGAAACCGCATCATTTTGCTTTGAGAAGATAGAACACACCCTCTCCATACATGGTGTGTCAGGTGACAGGAGGAAATGCACAATGATACACTAACAGAGAACAACATTTTAGCTGTTTCTCATAAGCTTTATGTATCTTTTGACTATAACTCTGCAATCTCACTTTTAGATATTTGTTCAAGAGAAACACAAATATCTCTTGTAAAAAGCTAAGTGCAAATGTTTACTTGTATTACCTCAAACTGGAAGCAAACTAAATGTTCTTTACTGGATGAGTAGATAGATAAGCCACTGAAATTTTATAAAATTGAATACTATGCAGCAACAAAAAAGAACAGGCTTCTGGGACATGTAGCTCATTATCCTAAGTGAAAAATTCAGATTCACAGGGCTATATATTATATGGTTCTATTTGTAGGAAAACTCCCCAAATGCAAAATTATAGAAACAGAAAACAAGTCAGTGGGAATCAGGAGTTGGGGGTAAAGAGGGAGGATTAGCTACAAAAAACATTTATTTTTTAGTTAATGGGATTCCTTTTATTTCTTATTTATTTCTTTAGATAAGATCTCACTATGTAGCTCAGGCTGGCTTTGAATTCACCAAGTAGCCATAGATGGCATTGAATTTGCAGTGATCCTCTTGCCTCAGCCTCCTGAGTGCTGAGATTACAGGCATGGGTTACTATACCCTGAGATGTGATGGAATTCTTGATTATAATGGTTGTCACATGATTGAACGCATTTTGCAAAACTTCTAAAATTTATATCAAAAGTGACATATTTTACTGTATGTAAATTGTACCTCAAAAATGAATTTGTGGCCAAGTGTGGTAGTACACACCTGTAATCCCAGCACTAGGGAGGCTGAGGCAGGAGGGTTATTGTGAGTTTGAGACCAGCCTGGGCTACAAAGTGAATTGAAGGCCAGCCTAAACTACATGGCCAGATCTTGTCTTAAAAAAAAAAAAGCATTAGTGCTGAGAGTATAAGCATTAGAAGGAAAACAAAGCAGGATAAAGTAGTCTAGAAACAGGAGGCAAGGGCATACCAAAGGGATTTGGGGGAGACACAGGGGCAAAATGCTGTGCAGATATTTGGCACTAGATCTCCAGGTAAGAGACAGACAACCTCCATACAGGTCCCATGCTGGAAGATCCAGAAAGGGAAAACGAAACTCAAATTCGGCTAATGGAGAGTCCTTTCAGCGCCTGTGACTGCATGGTTCTGACCTACTCTGGGGAATGGAAATGCACCCGTTTGCACTGTCATGTCCATAGTCATTCTCTGCCATCTGTCCTCCTGACAGGGACAAATGTCTCAGTTCTTGCAGGAGAGATGGGTTTGGAGATGACCGCAAATCTTGCACAAACCCCAGGCCTGTCCACTTGCAGGGATCTGTGTGCACTCTACCCGAGGGCCGACCAGACCCCTGCGTCCGGTGCTAATCCTTTATGGCTGAGTGTGGCCGGGCTGCAGCCGGGCTTTGTCTCCGTGTGTTTACCAGGCGCGTTTCCAGCCTCTTTCATATGGATTAGGCTGGGCACGGAGTCCTCGCACGCGTCTCGGTGCATTTCAGAAGCTCGTGAAATTACATTACAGATTCATTGTATAAACAGGACGCCAGGCACAGCGTTGTCAGGCAGCCCGGCAGGCAGACGGGCGCGAGCCGGAGGCCAGCAGGGACCCAGGCTGGCGGCGCGCAAACCTGCGCAGTAAGATGGTCACACGTTTGTTTATTTAATCTCCAGCTTCTAAACGCCAATTTGGTAGTGAAAATAACCTTTTTGTACACTTTAGTCGGGAGATAATGGGAAGAGGGAGGCGAACAGGCATCTCCAATGCGATGTCCCTTCCAAGGCCGAGCAGGGTGGAAAGGGCAGGGGGTTGGAGGCTGCGCAGGCGAGGTCAGGGCTCCTTCTCCCTGGGATTTGAGCAGGGTCCTCAATCCCTGAGCTCAGGTTCTGCAGCGTTTGAATAGTGGTGATGGCTTCTGTATCACTCTGTTGTAAGGATTAAAAGACACACCAAGGTGGTTAGATCTGCCTCTCAGGTGGAGTGTGGCTTCGCTGAACTATTCATTCACTCATTCATTTCTTCATCACCGTTACTCCACGAATAATTGTTGAGAGCATCACAGACGCACCCCACTGCACTCTAAGAGGGTGCACCCTAAAGGGCTTGACCTTCACAATGGGAATCCTGGGCTTAGGTCCTGGTTCTGCTGCCTATCACTTATGGGATCTCCTGGGAGGAAACTTGCATGTCTCGGTTTCCAAATTTATCAAATAAGGATAGCACAGTGCCTGTGGCTGTTATTGGGGTCACATAGAATCAAAAGCTGTAGAAATGACAGGGAGACATTTTGTTGCTCTAATGATGACATACATGTAAACGGCATTCTTCTAAGTGTTTAACATATGTTTAGCACATCTCCTTGAAACAACATAAGGGGTAGATGCTATTATTACTGTTACGTTCAGATCCACTGAAGAAATGGACACAGAGATGTTAGGTAACTGCCCCAAAGCCACCCAGGGAGTAAAAGGCAGAGCAAGAAATAGGTCCAGGAAACCTGTTTCTACAGTCCTGACTTGTGACCGTGATTTCTCCTGCCTATGTTGTCATCATCATAAGAGCCATTACTTATCTCATGTCTACTCTGGGCAGGACATTGTTCCAAAATATCTACTAGGACATTGTCTCAAGTTTCCCCGGCTATGTATATGTTAGCTTCTGGTTGGTTCTTTTTAAAAACAATTAACAACTTAATTGGCAAATAAAAAATGTGTCCATTGATTGTGTGCAACATGTTATTTTAAAATACCTGCTCAGTGTAAAGTGATTCTGTCAAATTAATTAGCACCTGCGTTATGGCACATACCTGTGTGTGTGTTAAGAACATTCTCTTAGCAGTTGTCAAGAAGACCTTGTTATTAATTATAGTCACCATATCATATCATGGATCTCCTGAATTTATTTCTCCTAGCTAACTGAAATTTTGTGTCCTTTACTCAACAGGTCCCCAGCCACTTCCCCACTCAGCCCTGGCCAGCTGTCATCCCTTGACCCTCTGCTTCTGTGACCACAGCTTCTGTAGATGAGAGTCTGACCTCCTTGTTTTTCTATGCTTTGCTTATTTCACTTAACCTAGTTGGTTCTTGGTGGCAGCACTAGAAACGCACCCTGATGGATCTGAGCAGAAAAAGGAACTTATTGGAAGAGAGTTAGGAAGCTCACACAGTTGCTGGAAAGCAGACACAGCTGAGGTCAGGCCAGCCCCGGCCCCTTGCTGCCTCTTCACAGGATGCTGCTGTCTTGGAGCGCTGCCTGCCATGCCTCAGACCTCTCTTCCCTGCAAAAGTCATTGCTCCTGCTCTCCAGCTGACCCTGTGTCCTGGGGGTCCTGGGTCTTGTTCTCTTCTGGGCTCAGGACATGCTCCTACTTCTGAATGCATTGGAGGTCACGTAGAGAGCATTTGGATTCTTTGGCTCCCTGAGTGAAAAGAAGGGTTTTGTCTTTTTCTTAACTTGGATTGTCCCCATAGGAGGAGGCTTGGAGATTCTGTAGCCCCGACAATGGAAGACAAAAGAAGTCCTCTCATTTAAGAGACATGGAGGTTAAATGCTCCCAGTCTCGAGCTGACAAAGGAGGTTAGCGTGGCACAGCTCCAGGAATTCAGCTTCCTGTGTTTAGGACGCAGATGGACGCATCACAGTTTCCCCTGATGTTTCAGGAGGATTTCTAAAAAACTGTATTCATTGATGTAGGTTTTTTTCACTTCATGTTTCTTCTGCTGTGCTAATGAACAATGTTTACAATACAGATTTATACAGAAGGATATCATGACAATTGTGTCTATGATATGGGCTAGTAATCCATATCAGAGATTCTTTAAGAAAGGTGGGATGGTGTGTACTTGTTAAAGGTAATGATTTCATCAAAGTTTCCAGTGACTTGAGGAAATAAGTAAAACAGAACAAAACAAAATAGAACTGGATATTAAATATGATCTACATTTTGAAAAAGTTTCTTATTCACAGAGAAAGATCACAGACACGCATTTATATGTTTGTACTAATTATGTTTTTAGGTTGGAGGAGTTTCAATGATTTTTAGTTTCTTTATCTTTTTTTGTCTGACTTTTGTATACTGTTTTTGTTATGGATAGCAAAAGAGTCAAGGAAAATAAAGGGAAACAAAAGATGGCATGCTTTACATAGACTCCATTGGTATGGCATAAGTTGGTATAATTCTTTTGGGAAAAAATTCCACAAGAATAAATCAGTGTTCTAATGAAGCTATGCCCTTTGATTTCAAATACTGACTTCTAGGAATTTTTCTTTTATTCCAGGATTATAATGTATTAGATGCCAAGAGCTGTGAGCTATAAAGATGCACATATAATGAGCGCTCATTATGGTATTACCCATAATAAACATTGAATAGAAGCTAAATGTGTCCAACAACCAGTGGACACTTTTGTAAATTATAGTACATCAACATGAAGGGTATTACACCACATTGAAATGATAATTATGAAGGCTGCAGCAACCCAGCATGCATTTATGATAGAATATAACTTGCAAAACGCAGAGTACCAAGTCTGCAACAATATGTCTGCCTCTGTGGCAGAGCCCAGTGTAGCTGCTCAATGCACAAAGAGGGAAATAATTGTTGAAGTGGTGGGAGTAAAATTCAGGGAGATTACTGTTATTTAGTTTTGCCAAAGCTTTATTTAAGTATTGTTGGTATTGCCTTCTTGTTGAAATTTGTGTTTTCCTAAACAAAGCTCTGTTGGATATTGTTTGAAAGCAAGCAGATGTAGCGATGGATGGGTTGTATAGGATTAGGACAATTGAATGCGGGGCAGAGGAGCAGCTCAAGTGTGGTGTTGGTGGAAATCAGCATGCACAGGGCCTCAGGTTCACTTCTGGAAAATGAAGGGAGGAGGATGAGACTTGGTTCCTAAGTGCTTCCTACCTCTGCTATTTTTCTAATTTATGATGTTGATTAGCTCCCAGTGACAAATACATCATTGTGCACTTTGCTGACAACCACATTTTGGGGTGAGCCCTATCACTGCCATCATTTTGAGCACATAGACAGTTAGATTCCAAGCAGTGAAATGATCCCTGTAAAGCTAATAACCAGAAAGTAGCAAAGCAAAAATCCATTTTTTTTCCACTCTACTTCACATTTTATTTTCCTACCCAGCATCATTTAGCCCGTGAGGCCCACACTAGCCTGGTCCTCATTCACTCCTTCCTCCTCTTCGTCTCCCCAAAGTTTAAACCCAGCTGATCTGACCATTGCGTCTTTGACCTCACAGGGCCTACAAGTTCATCAATAGGTAGGAGGCTACTCATCTTGGGGGTGGATATGAGAAGGCATCAGAGACAGGTGTTACATACGGGGTTTAAAAGATGGGCTAGATAGTTATAGTTGTGATCCTATTTCTTTATCATGTGCCTCTCTATCCTAAAAGTGTGAAAGGTATGGAAAATAAACTCATTAAACTAGAGAAAGGCCAGTTTATGGCGGATCCAAGTTTTCTAATTGTTAGTACAGTAGTAACAACCAGCAGCAGTAGTCATCTCTAATGTTATTGTATTAATTGACTAATTAAACAACTACATGTTTCCTGAGGATCTAGTCTGTGATAAAGATGAAAGAACTCTGGCTGCAGTTAGAACCTCTTGCTGCTCCTCTGGAGCTGGGAACCTTGCTTTGTATTTTTCTTTGTGGCCCTAACTCTGCGGGCGTTGCGACAGAGTAAACACATTCATTTGCTTATTGTCTGTCCCTCCCCTGGACAATGCAAGCTCCAAAAGAGTAGCCCACAGCCTGGTCTCTAGGATCTAACACAAAACTGACCTCATCACAAGCCCTAGGATCCAAGCTGTGCAATAATAGGTTGCTTCCGAAAGGACGAGAACTCAGAGTGTTTTGAGGTGGTCAGCTTGAGATGATGAGAAACGAAACCTTCTGACTCTCAACTCTGAAAGACAGATACTCACAGTAAAGGCAAGGTCAACAGGTGTGATGATTTTCCCCTTGGATTATTTTATATGTGCATATAAGTGCTTAACATGTGAAAGAAAAGGTGAAACGTATTTAAGATATTTCTTATTAATCTTTGCTGGGGGATGATTCTGAGAGATGAGAAGTTCTGGAAAGAGTTCTGCCTTTGGATCTTTGGAGCAAAAGTTCATTCATGGATTCTGCTAATGTTTCCTGAATGTGCTGTGCGCGTCTCCTCAGGCCCTCGTGTGCCCCTCATTTGGCCAAACCTGGATACTAGGGACACAGATTCCCAAGATGTGGTCTCTGCCTTCAGGAAACACGCAGAGACCTGGATTTTAATATTGGTCTTGTCCCTAACAAAATTGGTTGTGGCTGCCTGGTCTCAGACAACGTTTCTCTATCCCTGGGGTCGGTTTTCCCATTCCCAGCCAGGTTTCTAGGCTAAGTGCTCTTAGAGCTCTCGGCCAGCTACGTGCTTCTGAGCTGAATTTTCCTTTCTGACAGCCTGTCTGATTTTCATCGCCATCAATATTTCTCCAATCATCACCTCTTTTCATTTTCTCTCGGGGCTGGAATTAAAGCTAACTGGTTTTTTCAGGTATAATTTCAACATTGTCACAGTCAATACTTCTGGATCAAACCTGGGCAGGGAGCAGGGTGGGAGTTCCTCCGACATCTCAGCAGTGTGCGGGGCAGAGAGTCATCCCATGATGTCCCTTTTCCCACCTCAGCTCCTCTGACTCAACCCTGAACTGCAACCAGCCCCCATCTGCACCCTGCCTCTTCCTCCCAGCACCTGCTAATGAATGTATTGATTTTCCTATTCAGTACCACAACAGTTATTTTGGAGATAAATGTCTCCTGTTCATGGTTATTAAATCTGCTTCACTTTGGACAGCTGGGAATGGCTGGGTGGATGAGCAGTCTGGTATGGTAGAGCTAAGTGAAAGGCGGTCTGGGAGAGATCTCGCCTCAATTTCCAAAAGGTTCAGAGCCTTGGACCAGCCACAAGTCTCCAGGCCTCAGTTTCATCATCAGTAAAATGAAAATGTGAGTCATGGCATGATGTGAACTCTGGGAGGCTGAAGCAGGAAGAGCACAAGTTTGAACTCAGCCTGGGCAATTTAGTAACTCAGTGAGATCCTGTCTCAAAAAACAAATAAAAAACTCTCAAATATACAAACTCTTATTCCCTGATACCCAAGTATCTATCTTTTGTTCAGAGTCCTCTTTGCAGCCAAATGACAAGATGGAGGCAATGGGACCCCACAGGTGGTTAAATGCACACAGAAAGCAACATTGATCTTGTCTTTGTGGGCTCTGATTGGTTCCAGTGATTGATTAATTACCTTAGATTCGAATCTCAACTCAGACATTTTTTAATTGTGTGATTGTGTCTTTTTACTTCTTTGAATTCCAGTTTCTTCATCTGTAAAATGGGTATAATAGCACCCAATTAATTATAGCTTCTCATATATGTCAGGTGGTTCACTGATTCAAAAAAATCATGTATTCTAGAGACATAGTGACACTGATTATTTACAATACTTATCAGTTACTGCTATCAGTTCCTGTGCTTTGACTCCTTGTTTATAGTCTTCACAACTCCCCGTACCCCCATAGTCACCTACCAGGTGAGGATCAGAGAGGAAGAGACTGAAAACACCTGTAAATTTTAAACCCAGGTTAATTAGATGTCAAAGATAACATTTTTACTTCTACTTCAAGTGCCTGAAATGCTTTTAGCCCGCTTCTTTGCTATGGTTGGGAAGTTCTAAATTACTTTTTGTTCTTTGTGTTAAATAGAAGCCCAAAGTGTTGGTCTGGAAAAGAACTCAGAGGGTTGTTATAGTCACCCTGTCTTTCTCTATGGGTTGTTCATTTATGCTGCTTTAACACCCCTGAAGACATAGAAGGTTGACCTCCACTGTGTGTTTGCAGCTATCACTGGTTCTGGTGATTAATTACCTCCTATCATTTTAAGACTCAAATCTTTATCTATAGCACATAGAACCGCTGCCCTGGAGGAGCTCACAGTCTAATGGAAGACACATGAGATGTTATGAATGGAGGACTGCCACAATGGGGTGGGCTGGGAGTATAAAAACCTAGGAGGTTTCCTGAAGGTGGTGGCAGACCTCAACTCAGCCAAGAGGATAATGAGTGCTAGTTGAAGCTAGAGGGGAGGAGGAGCTGACAGTGGTGAGCTGGAAAAGCAGAAAGGTGGGATTTGCAAAGCCTGAGGGAGAGGAAGAGGGTGGGAATTTGGGGGATTGCAACAGTGCCAGTGACTGGAGCAGGAGTAAACAGGTCAGGTTAATGAGGTGCCAGTGGGAAGGCAAAGTTTCTCTGTTACCAGGGAGCCAAGCAGCTCAACTCTAAAGCCCCGAAAGGTCTATAGCAGAGTTCTGGAAAGAGCTCTGGAAGCCGACGACTCTGGGAGAGCAGCTCAGGGAGGAGGCTGGAGAGGTGACCCTGGACAGAGACAATTGGGCCCTGGGCCAGAGTGGTGGCATAGGAGGTGGAGTAAAGGGGATGCATTTACTACATTTGAGGCTTGAGTCACCAGGACACAATGATGGTTAGCTGAGAGTTCAGCCTTTTCCCCATCTGTGTACTTGGGAAAGGACTGATGCTACCCACCGGAATGGGAATCCTGGAGGGGCATGGGTGTGGGAGTGATGCTGAGCTTGGTGTGGGAGGTGCTGCCTTTTAAGGGCCACAGTGACATCCAGGTGGAGATGTCCAGGGCACTCTTGGCTACGTGGGCCTCCAGATTTGGAGAATGAGTGACTGCACTGTTGGTTCACATTTTGACAGAGCTGCAGAGTGCATAGAAGTCTGCAGAGAGAGAAGGAAGAGACAAGGGAATGCGAAGCCACCTGGTTGAATCAAGATGTTACAAGTAAGAAGCCTCTTTGGAGGATAGAATCTGTTTCCTGGGGCTTCTGAGGTGCCTGTTAACAGTGCCACCTCCATCTCAGGCACAAGCGATATGTTCTCACAACATTATTTGAGGGCTGTTACTAAATCCATATCATATCCAATTTCTCCATTTACAGAAGGGAAAAAATACAGAAAATAACTGTTCGGTTTGGTTACTATTTCTTTCTAAATATATTCCCTTAATGAGGCATTTGCCTGCAACACAGTCTGTTATGTATTCCGTGTTTTATAAAAGATCTCTTGGGGAAAATAACCCAGGAAACACAATTTTTCGGCACCATCTCCTTTTATTAAGAATAATGAAAAGAAAACAAGAATCATTCCCCCAGTCAAACACACTGCTGCTACCTCTTACTGGTGCTTTTATGACAACTGCCAGCTAGTATGGGTGGCCACAGCGTTGCTCCCACAGATGTGTATCCATTTTATGGCTAGTCTAAATCCCATATATCGAGGCAGGTGGGTGTGTAAGTAAATATATCGGCTGAATATATTTATATATGGCTCATATCTGAGTAAATGTTTGGGATGGTGCACTACCTTAAAATTATATCCCCAAAATGGGCTTTTTGCCCAGAAAAGCAATCATCCTTTAAAATGGACAGAAAGAGCAAATAGGGAAATTAACTCAGGAGGGGAATGCAAAGCAAAAATGATGCTCTTAACTGGAAACTCTACTCAAGAGTTTGGACATACATAGTGTGATAGAAAAATATCACACTGGTTTTAAATTAAAAATTGTATTGTGGAAAAAATTATATATTATGGTCATTGCCACAAATCCCTTACCAAAAATCCCCTCTTGCTTTGAACGCACATATCCTGTTTTTCTTGCCACTCCCTGATGCAGTTCTGAAAGTCCTTCTTTGGAGAGTGTCTTCAGTTACGTCTTTGTGGCTGCCTCAGTGTTCTGAACTGATTCAAAAGCTCTACAGTCCATAGTCTTTTTGACTTAGAGAAAGGAAGAGTCAGAGTTCCACAGAGCCAGACCCATGAGGAAGGTGGGTGAGGACACATTGAAATGTTTCCTCTTCCCTTGGATGACATTCAGCAACAGCATCCACCATGCTTTTGATCATACTTCATATCTACCCTCTGGAGAGAAGACTTTCAGAATTGCTTCAAAAAGTAGCAAGAATGCTGGGCTAAGTGTGCTTGAAAGTGAGGGAATCATTTTCAGGAGGATTAAGGGCAGTGTGAGTCCTAATACTGATACAATTGCTGGTGCTATTTAGTATGCTGGGCTATATAGTGGAGGTTGCATTTTTCCCTCCTGTATCTGTCGTCCCATTCTTCTTGAGTAAGTAGTAGTGGGATATATGACTGTGAAGA
Source organism: Cavia porcellus (assembly GCF_034190915.1). Lineage (NCBI taxonomy): Eukaryota > Metazoa > Chordata > Mammalia > Rodentia > Caviidae > Cavia > Cavia porcellus. The sequence goes on from NW_026947484.1 coordinate 167,994,623, forward strand.
ATAAAGATACATTCCCTAGACTTCCTTGTGGTTGCCTGTGGCTAATCTGACTCTGCTATGGCTAATGAGACTTCTGCAGAGCTTGCTTGAATTGGAGATGCCTTCTTCAGTCATTTCTCCAATCTGTTGATTGAACTGTGCATTTGAGGGCTGAAGCTGTAGCATCAACCCTAGACCATATGTTAGTCAGTTTCTATTGGAGTCAGACACTCAAAGTTTAGTGTGTAAGAGGTTTGTTGAGGGTGCAGTTGGGATCTACGCATGAGTAAGGGAGAGAGAGGAAATAGGATTGGACAAAGGAAGGTGTCAGTTGTGATGCAGTTGTAATATGAATGGATCACTATGCTCTCTTTACCTTTGTGTCAGTATAGGGCTGTGAGTTGCTGCAGGACAAGACCTGCCTTGGGCAAGGGAGCTCTCTGAGGCCGAGGCAGTCTTTGGTAGATGAGGACAGTGTGCCAACAAGATTCCCAGCAATAAGGGCAATAAGTTCCTCTCCATGGGTGTGAGGGTATCTGAGAGTGCAACTCCACATCCTTCTCAGAAAGACACAGGTACAAGCAGACCAATACAACAGAGCCTGTTCTTTGTAATAATGTCATGAGTATTCCCAGCCTGGTGGTGGCTTAGAATCACAGGTTCCTTCTGTTTTGTGACTCTAGTTTATGTTGCATATTAGAATCCTTAAATAAACAGACAGAGAAAGAGAAAGAAGGTCTGTTGTGGGATACTTTGTGGGTTGTGCTTTGTGGAGACATTCTGTCCACATTCTGTTGGCTGGAGCCCAGTCTGCTGGCTGCATCCAACTACAAAGGAGTCTGGAAAATGTAGTTTAGCTGTGCATTCAGGAAAGCAATGGACGGGCTTAGTAACTACCCAGCTGGTTCTTATCAGAAACTCTGAAGATGAAAACTACATCTGGAAAGGCATGAATGATACGGTCTGGGAAGAAAGTGGGTCTGAGGGTTTGGGAGCATAAACACCCTACATGGACAACTTCCCTCTGAGCATGGCATGTATAGAAGAAGCATAAAGCCTACCTTCCCTAGGCCTCTGTTTTGTTGTTTTGCAATCTTATCCTAAATGAGGAGAGACACAGAACAGTGAAGTGTGCAGGGGTGTGGGTGCTGAGATTGAGTAAGCACCAGAATGTGCGGTTACTCCAGCTCTGGGAACCATGATGGGCATCGTGGAGCTGGGATAAATGCACTGAGGTTGGAAGAATGAGCAGCAGTTGACCAGTTGCCAAAGGTGAAGGAGGAAGGTGACCCAGAGCCTGGCACAAGTGGTGCTGTGCACGGACCTAAGGACTAAAACATTAATGTTTTCTTGATGAACTCTCATGAGACAGGAAGCCCTCAAGACAAGGAGGATGTCTCTTCTTTTTGAAGCTGGTTGGTATGGAAGAGGAATGAATACATGAAGTATAAAAATCATTGCAAACAACCCCCAGCAATAATCCCTTGGTTCCAATCGTCTTCCCCTGCACACTTCTAGTACTTTACCTGTGATGTAGTGCTCAATTTACGACTTGATGTATTCGACACTCCTCTTGACTTCAAGGTCAACAACTTTGTTTTCTTCATTCCTCTGCCCTTATTTAGCTCAGCCTGGAACATGGAGCCTTAAACAAATGTTTGCCAAACGAGTGAACAAACACATAAGTCCATTGTCACAAAAGGCTAGAAAAGTCATTCTGCTATTGAACTGAAATCCATTTTTTCCACCCATCCAGCTTGGTTTCTCAGACATTATTGGGTGCCTGTGATATTCAAGGCTCTTGTGTTAAATGCAGAAAGGGGCTATACAGAGAGACAGAGAAACTCTCCCCTTTTCTCTGGAGCTTTCCAGAGCAGCTATCCCTTTCCTAATATCCCAATAAGGAAGAAAGAATTTTTGCTCAGTGGTTTGATCTGTACTGTCTGGACCCTCAGATACAGGATACTGTACCCAGATTTGCCCAGCCCAGGCAGAGGAAAACACTCCCCTGTGGATGTTGCCATGACAGCTCTCAGCTCTTAAGCGTTTGAGGCAGAAATTCCAGAATCTGCCCTTCACTAGTGTACAACAGCTCTGACCCAGGACACTACGCATTCATGCATTCCATAAAGCAAGCATCAGACCTAGCACTAAGAGGGCTTCTGGCTGTAGAGATAAGCAAGGGGACAGGGTGTAGCAGATGTTTCACCAACTGTGGCCCTCACTTCTCCCCCACAGGACAGCTGTCTACTGCCAGCACCTGAGATGTTCTACTGAGGGCTTTTTCTGGATGCTGGAGCTCTTACTTAGAATATGGGCTGGCAATGCCAGAAATTAACCAATGCCAGGAGAGAGCTAAGGTAGAAATATTTTTGCTTCTTCACTCACTTTAGGACTACTCTGGATTACACATGACCCTGTTCCTCAGATGTCTCCAGTAACCCACAGTAAAAGTAAACACCTTCTCATCAGTGTATCAATCTTGTCTTTGTTTCATTTTCTCATCTCTCTATAAATGCTTCCTGGGAATGTTTCCTAAATAAATTACTTATACTCAAATCCTAGTCTCAAGGTTTACTTCTGAGAAAGTCCAATCAACCCAAGACACACCACACCTATCCTCACCAAGATGGTCCTCTAACAGGAGAGAAGAACCCTTAGTGATAGGCGGTAAAGAAACTGCTATATTGGGGGGGTACAGGAGCTAACAGAGTTCACAGCATGGGAACAGGGTTTTTTGTGGGATGTGACTTTAAAATGAATGCATAGGTTTATTCAGTGTTTCAGATTTATCCTAACTTCTAAACTCAACTCTGCCAGAGTAGATGCTAGTAGCTCCCCCTGGAGTTGTGCAGCAGCTCTGCTGGGATTCCTTCTGAATTTTCTCTGAGAGGAAAAGGGGATTGGAGAAACTGATATTTTCTGAGGGTCCAGGTTGTTGCAGACACTAGCCAGGAAGATTTGCATTGACCATCTCATCTAATTTTCAGTTCTGTCCTTGGAGGCTGATGTTCTGTTTCACACTGAGGAAATAGACTGGCCCAAGAGCACACATCTAGGTATGATCAAGCCTAGACTCTGCCTGGGTTCTCTTCAAAGCTACCCAGTTGATGGTCTCTGCCACCAGGCCCTGTACTAACTTTGTAACACTCTTTGGAAATGACCAAGAGCAGTGAGAATTATCTTTCTGATATTCCTGATGGGCAATTACAGTGGTTCAGTAAGCAACAGTGATGGCCATAAGTCACCTATAGTAGAGTGGGATTGGAATTCACCTGCCTGATGCTGAATTGTCTGCTCCATCAGGTTGTCTGTGAGTCAAATGGGATGTTCCCAAAGCCCACTGTGAGCAGTGTCCATCAAGTAAAACCCTCCACAAAGCTGAGGTGGCTCCAAGACAAGATCAGTGGTACAGTACAATCTCATGATTAAGAAATAGCCTGAGGGGCTGGGGATTTAGCTTAGTGGCATAAGCACTTGCCTTGCAAGTGCACAGTTGTGAGTTCGATCCCTGGTACCAAAAAAAAAAAAAAAAAAAAAAAAGCATCTTCAGATGTGGACTACTTTGTGTTCAAATCCTGGCTGTACCAGTTAGAGCCCTGTGCTTTGGGCAAGTCTTGACCTTCTATGAACCTTGTTTTCTCATCCATGAAATGGAGATAAAAATAGTAACTATTTGTGTGAAGTCATATAGTAACATCTTGTGAAGTCATTAAAATTAAATAAAAGAATACAAGCAAAGTACCTGACATTGCACTGAAACAATATAAAATCAGTAAAGCTCCTATAGCTCCAACTTGTTTAGTGCTTAAAAGGGATGGGCACCGAGATGGGTGTTTACAAACATGATTCCATTTCAGCCTTTTGAATTACTGTAATTGGCAACATGATCTCCCATTTTGCAAATGAAGAGAGAGTACAGAGGGGTTAAGTAACTTACTTAGAGTTGAATAGCTGGTGGCAGAGCAGAGCAGCCTGATTTTGAAGTTAGTGCTCTTCACCACTCTACAGAACATTTCGCTTTGTTTGGGTGTGGATCTTTGTTTGGGTGTAGATGCCACCTGGGCTTGTCCTTTATCCTCTATGTCAGTGCCAGCCCTTTAGGTTAAGGCTCCCAAAGTAGCAAGGCTATTTTCCTAATGGCATTCGTGTCTCTCATAGCAGATCTCTTCTTTTCTTGTCAACACGGGCCGCCAGTGGGAAATGTCCAGCTGGAACCACGTTGTTTCCATCCCAAGCTCCAGATTGCAGAATCTGCTCCTTATTTTCATTGCTGCCCCTCGGTAAGGAGCCACAGCCCTCCAGAGTGTCTAACAGAGAACCCATCCCACCAACACCCTAGACCCACCTCCTTCCCATTGCGCCAGCACTTAGCAACGACTCATCTTTTAAACTTTGGGCTCTGCTGTAATATTAAGGCAGTAATTTATACACTTGGCTTCTGAGCTCCTGGCTGTTTCAAAGGCATTGATCACCCCGGAGTGCTCATACATGATTCAGGCTTACTCCTCCAACTCCTCTGCCAGCTATTGATTCCAATGACATTATTTATCAATTACGAAAGGTTTATTCCTCACTTGCTCCTGCACAAAAGAATCCACGCATTTATTTTACAGCATGATTTATTGACATGTCACCATGCATTACATGGAAAATTGAATTTTTGGAGGCTGGAGAAGCTTAGGAAATTTCACAGGTTCAATTAGACAGGAGAACATCAAAGAGTTTAATGACACAATTTTTCATCCATTTGTGGCTGCACTAGGGAGGTGGAAGTGGGGTCCCAGACCAGGTCAACATGGAGCCCCAAATTGTCCTGTAGCTCAGGTGTGTCCCCCTAAAGGCAAAGTCCTTCTTGGCTGTGGCAGCTTCATAGAACTGGCTCAGGGATTTTATTTATGACTCTAGAGGTCGGAATATTTCTTTATGCTGTGTTCACCCTTTGTCCCCTGAGACATAAAACTTTCCTTGTGCTATCAGAGAGATGTGAACAGATCTTTACTTGAACTATGGTAGAAAAAAAAATAAGTAAGTGCCACCTGAGTTGGAGGATGAGTGTAAGAGAGAAATCACATTTAGAACCTCTTTACTATATTTCCCTATCCAACATACCAAGACACCCCAGCTCACTTGTGAGGTCCCACTGGACACCTTCTCATACCACCCAGGGTATGAGGACTCAGGATTTCGGCTATGTGTTCTCTACAGCACAGGTGCACGTGAATAAGACGAAGGATTAATGCCACCTCCTCCATAACTGGAACTCCCGGAGGGTGGTACGGAGGACTGTTTGTTATCAGCTCAGCATGATTCTCACTTCTGGGAACTTTCCAGTCTGTTTCTGGAAACCTTGTTTCCTTTCCAGTCTGTTTCTGGAAACCTTGTTTCCAAGCATCCTTTTCTATGTAAGGATCTAGTTAGAGTTGGCCACTGATAGAAACCTGCAAGAGCCTTAGAGAAGAAAACGAGAGCCATCCCCTTCATGGTGGGAAAAGGTGGAAGCTCCATGCGTCTCTCCTTGAGTCCCCAATGTGGGACCTAAGCTTTGTAATGAACTTGGTGGATACTATGAATGTTGGCTTCTCTACTTATTCCAGAATTCAAGGCTGAAATCATTAACAGTTGTTTCTCTGGCCCTCCAGTTCCTTATTGTCTTACCTCTGTTTCCCTACTCTCTTCTGCATGTGTGTGAGTCCTGTTTCTCATGTTAAAGCTTAGCTCCCATATTAGAGTGGGAATAACTGGGTAATAAGCATGTGTTTTCATGGTTATCTGTAGCCAGAGTGGATGGTGAGCTCCTTATGCCTAAAGAAGACTCATGGCAATCCTTATTTCTTCATGTCTAGAGTGCTGCTACACAAAGTGTCCTAGTAGATGTTTATGGATGGAATGAGTCACTTATTTGCTTCTCCATCACTCCTGGGTACCAGTCCTGGCTGTATGGGTTACTACATCCTTTCTCATCCATCTTCTTAGCCAGTACACCCAATAAATCTATAGGCTGGCAGGTGGCGGCTTCCCTGGGATGAAGCTGCTACCCTGTCATGACTTTCACCTATCAGAAAAGTGAAACACTCTGAGCTGGATATGAGTCCATACTTTCTTTGTCAAGGGTGTGCTCCATAGACCAAAGCCACATGTGCTCTAGTGGAAGCATTAGGAACATCAGAAGAAGAACAATAATCAAATATCTATTTGGAGCTACTATAGCGATAATCAAGAAAATTAAATATTAAAGAAACAAAAAGCATCACAATTGTCGAAAGCTAACAGCATTAAAATTAGTGTCTGAGATGCTTGAGAGTGACTGATCGTTTGGATTGTTAGTACCACCATTTATTTAATCAACTCTCTCTCTTCTAAAATGGGCCAGAGATGAATTTATATCCCTTTGTAAGTGTGATAAAGACACACGTCACTTGCTCCGGATTCACTTTAAGGAACAGATTCATTCCCATAAGGCTAGCTTTTAAGCCAATTTCTCTAAAGCGAATTAGATTTTTCCCATTGATTTACATGATTAAATTAAAGATGTGTTCCCGTGGGGAAAGTTGACCAATAAATGGAATTAAAAAAATTTTTTTAAGCACAAGCATCTGGTGTTGTAGCACTTGCAGACTATTGTGGGTGCAGTGGTTCAGGGCCAGCACAGCGCTTACCGGGAGCTATGGTCTTTACCACACACCATTTGCTTGCTTCGTGGCACCATTCTTTGCAATACATAAGACAATTTCTTCTCCAAACTTCATAAATGGGGTGGGGGCAGTCAGCCATAAAGTGTGGCTGATGTTTATTGAGTCTTTATTCTGAGAGGCCTGCTGAAAAATTCCCTCTTAAAGTTTCACAATCCCTTTCCAAAGGAAATATTATTAATCTCATTTTAGGAATTCCTAAAATGAGGCTCAGAGAGACATAGCTTTTGGCCCAAGGTCCTAGAACTGGATCTGTCTGACTCCAAAAGCTATGCTTTGTTACAAGGATAGGAAGCAGAGGAAAAAGTAATCCAAATCCTCAGATCAAGAAAAGATGGACTCTGTCATTTTTTGGGTATGATTATGTCCTATACTCACATGTGGGGATATCACTGCCTATAAACTCTCTAAAACAAATCAGCAATGTGACCCTGCAGATATCTGTTCCCACAGGCAGTGAATGCCGGCTTTGAAATCTCCTCTTTTCTGCCTCTAAATTGGTGATAAGTACTGTGGTCTTTCGGCATGTACCAAATGCTGGTTTTAGTTTCTAAAATGAGCTAGAGATTGACACATATCCTTGCTTACAACCAGGGAAAATTATAGACAGGGATGAAAGGAGAAGGCGGAGTCCTGTCCAAAGTTTTCTGCCTCTCTCATTAGCTGTGTGATCTCAGACAAGTCCCTTCCCCTTCCTGAGCCTCTGTTTCTCATCTATTAAATGAGGGACTGCCCTGAATATGTTAGTCCAGGCCCCATTCTGAGATCTGATTCTCTTTACTTCTTTGATTTTCATCTGCCTGCTCTCAGTGTTCACACAAAACCAAGAATTGACTGTATGTACGGAAAAAATTGATTGGCCGTTTTGTGTATTTAATGGCTGGCATTCAAACTGAGACATTTTAGGTTAAAGAATGCTGTTTGCAAACATAAAAAAATTCATAAAAATCAAATCTATGCAGCCTGTACACACGGCAGCACAAAATCAAGCGCACAAACAGTAGCTGAGTTGCATCATTACAGACTCCTGATGGAGAGCAAAGCTGCAGCAGTTTCGAGGATAATTTTCATATAAAAATTGATTCTCTTCGTGTTTCTCCCCTGATTCAAATTAGAGATGATGATTTAAAAAAAAAAAAATAAATTAAGTTCTTTAGGAACATGAGTTTTGATGTTTAAACGCAGATTGAAATTTCCGAATCAAGTGCTTCAGTGACAAATGTGAATTGGCTCAGAAGACCCCAGAAGTGAAGGCAGAGTCTTAAGGCACATGTTGCGTAAGATTAGTTTCTCAAATGTTTTTTCACATGTGTTGTCTTCCTGGTGACCTTGTCAGGCAGGTTTTATACTCGCACTCTGCAGGTGAGGACAGAGATTGCAGAGGAAAAATGACTTTGCCAAGATAAAAAAGATAATCATGGGCAAACCTGAGATTTTTACTCTAGGACTTTAGACTCTAAATTCAATATGTTTTCAGAGGAAACAATTATTTACTTAGCAAAGTTTTATTGACAGCCTAATGGGTGCTGGACTTATTCCAGTTTCCTGAAGTCGTTGCTTTTTGTGATTTCATACATGAGTGTGTTAAACAAAGAGCTCCATTCTTGCCATCAGATGCCAAGCATTCCCAGATGTTTTCTTCTGATCTCTAAGCCACTTTGGGAGTCAGGGGCTTCATCCTAGCAGATGGAACAATGTCCAGAGCTCTACTTCATGACAGCTAACTACGTGGGGGCAGAGGTTGGAAAAGGAGATAGACGAGACAGAGGTAGAGAGGTGGTAGAAAGGCTACCTCAATAATCCCGGTGAAAGATGCCAGACCAGAAATTCCCAATTAAGGTGGAGAGGAGAGAAAACTCAAAAACACTCCTCAATTCAGCTCAGTAGGACTCCCTGGTGCATTTGAGGGGAGGAAGGGGAGGGAAAATCTGATCCACCCTATGACTGCTGGCTGCAGGAGGTTTGAAAGACTCAATAAGAGGCACCATCCTCTTGTCCAAGTGTTGAACCAACTGGGAAGCAAAGCAAAAGGTAAGCAATATAAGAAGCAAAAAGACTGTTTTTCATTACTGTTATCAGAGACTGGAGAACGTGGCTTGCGCTTCAGGTAAGTGCATTTCTTAATATTGAGCTATGGAATCAGGAAGACCTCTCCACCTTGCAGCAGTGATGGGTACCTTGTCTCTGGAGGGTTTTCACTCTCAAGAAAAAAGAGAGGGAAGATAAAAGCCCTTGTATCCCAGGGTAGGACTTGGTGGGTGAAAAGATTTATGAAGCTTATTAATTTTTCCTTCTCATGGTAGCAAATGTTAGGAGTGGGGAACATGGGAGTCTTTAGTTTGTATCATTTTTTAGGTGGCAAATCCATGATAGGAGAAGATTTGGGGAGAAGTTGATGGACTTTGCTTGGATTTATGAGGCTTTTAAGTGTCATCCTGTGGAGATGGCTGGTAGGTCACTGAATGTGTAAAGTCCAATATTCAGGAAAGATCAGTGTAGAAACTATCAATGAAAAATACTTCTAGGAGTAACAGTAATAAAGGAAGACAGCCACAGTGAGAAGTGGCACTAGATTAAAAGAAGAAGGTAGAGGGCAGAATGAGAAGAAATGAGAATAAGAAGAAGAGAAATAGAATGTGAAGGAGAAAGAGAAATTGTAGACAACAAACAGAGGCGTGTGGGATCAACAGACAAAGGAAAATTTTAAGGGAAGGAGTAGAGCAGGAGGCTTAGACCCTTAGATTTGAATTTGGAATGTTTTTCTATCATTCTGTAGCTATGAGATCTTGGGTTAGATGCCTTAATGGCTGATCGATTGTGACAACTTGAGAAGTTTAGAAACTTAACTAAATCAGCTCAGAAATTCTAAACCCTAGGGTGTAGAGGACCCACCCTAGGACAGCTTCTCAGCAGATGGTAAAAGGGGAAATGAGGAAGGGCAGACTGGCTTCTTTGGAGGAACTCTAGTCTTTGCCTTCAGTTTAGATGTCATCTCCTGGCTTCCGGTCTAGACTTTTCTGGTTCCACAGTGGACCCGTCAGCCTTCTGGAGTAGATACACTGGCCTTCTAACATGGGCTTGTACAGGACACTACAGTGAACTCCAGACCTTGGACTGAACCCTTCAGTCTCCACTGTATAGACCTCTGTGCACTTCCCCATCCAACTCTGTAGGTGACTATCATAAGCCGATCTTGTAATTATACCTTTGTGTATCTTGTGTTATATGTATCTCTAGTAAAACACTGACTGATACAGATGATTAATAAATGGTAGCTCTAAAGATAAAGTATTATTGGGAAATAAAGCAAATGATGACCATGAAGGTGAAGGAAATGGTTGTAAGAAACAGGAGGATCAACTTGGAAAATGTCCAAAAATGTAGTTTACAGCTGTATAATCTATTTTGGGGAACAAGATTAACACTTAAGAAACAATTAAATTTCCTTCTCATGACTTTACCTTATACTTCTTTAACACACTTGTTTTAATAAGATTAAAAAAAAAAACCTCCTAAACTAATATTACAGACATGAAGGCAGATGCATATGCAAGGAAGTTATTAAAACTGCCTTGATTTTAATAAATTTACCACCAGGTAGCAATCTCTCAATGTCGCCTCTTTCCAATTTGCATGTGTAACTGGCATCTCGTTAAAACATCATTAAGAAATTGAAAACCAGGAAGACATAAACAGACGCAGAGGAGAAACAGGGGCTGGTGGGGGTGGGTAGGAGGAGGTGGGGGTAGCAGAAGAGAGGACTCCTTGCAGGAAACATAAGAGACCGAACTTGGTTATCCAAACTCAACCTGATAATGAGTGATGGGAATTAGCACTTATGAACACACTCTTGGCAATTACAGAGACTTGTGTAAAATCTTCATTTTCCTAGAATGACTGGAAATTGAAATACAGGCTACTGTCACTTTTCCTCAGTTGGACCAAAATTTACTGTTCAGGAGAGCTTTGTCTTCAAAGGATTGACATAACAGGACTGGGCTTTTGTATTCTGGTCTTTCTTTTATGACCAGATTAAGTTTTGCTTTTATTTCTTCTTTTCTGCTTTAGAGTGCTATTTTACTATTATGAAAATAACATATAGCCACCACTGAATAAACTTTAAAAACCCAGTGAAAGTACATTTGGCTACAGTCATCTTCACAACTGAAATGGCTTAATAAAAAGAGCTCAAGTTACAGCAGCGAGTGTGGCTCCACTGTATGACAAGAGAGTTAGTTCTTCACCTGCAAAGTGGAGAGTGTGGCTTTTGGGGTGATGAAATGTGAGTGCTACTGAAGTGCTGATTTGCACATCTGATACACAGTAGTGTTGTGTTCGTTAGTTACAAATTTAAATCATTTCCTTTCTTTTCTTCCTTTAAAAAAATCACTCCTTGAAGTTCTTTACTGGCTTTATGTCTGCTGACAAACACTCACAAAAATGTCCTCCCATGCTTCTAGAAGATCAAAGAGACAGAGATTGTTGTGTGTGCCTATTTTGTTGATGAACTCCAACATTTCAGGGGCTTGGCACTAAACCAAAGCTCATTTCTTGTTCATGCCACAGTCCAAGCTAGAATGAATGCAGCTCTTCCTCATGTAGTCACTTGGGTATTTAGGCTCTTTCAATCTTGTGGTTCTGCTCTTCTAGGTCCATGGGCTTCTCTCTATTCACCCAGGAAAGTAGGTGATGAAGAACACATAGCCTGTGTGTGTGTGTGTGTGTGTGTGTGTGTGTGTGTGTGTTCACACGCGCATGCGCGGCTGTAGAGAGCCCCACTAAGTTAAATTTACACCAGCACTACAGGTGGGCAGCAGCCCCCAATTATCTTTTAACAAGTTAATTCTACCCATCCCACAGCACAAATGTGAGAAAAAAAGAAGGATGCTGTGTGTGAAAAGTTTTAAAAAGTCTGATAGCTGCTAATGTAGAAGAGGAATGTCTGGAGGTCGAGTGGACAAAGTGGGCAAGAGGGAGAGTGAGGGCCCCCTTGGGTGAGGGGTGACAGTGTGGACAAGGGACTGAACAGAGGCTGCCACACCTGGGAATGGAAGGAGGTTCCTTTCATGGGCCCCAGCCCACAGCAGAGTTTTCTCCCCTCCTTTGGGTCCCTAAATCTCAGATTGGAATTCAGACCCAGGACCAGTTGATTCTTCCTTTATGTTGTGAGTCTCCACTTTTCATGGGCAGCTGGAGCTGGTGGCTAGGCTAGTCCAGCTTCCGGGGGAGATTTATAAAGCAGGGGCTGGAGCCTCCGCCTGCCTGGAGAGCTGGTGTAAATTTAACTTAATGGGACACACACACACACACACCCTGCAGACCTCACGGCCTGGGGGCTATTGCCTAGGTTAATGACCTTCATATACAAGTGTATAACTCTCCTCCCGGCATTGGGAACCTGTTTCCTGAACTTGGACCCTGGAAGTGTGAAAGCTAATTAAGGCCAAACAGCTCTACCATATATATTTAGCTGACAGGAGAGAAGGGCTGCCTGCCAGGAACCTGCCTTGTGCCCCTCTAGATGATTCTGTCTCTCTACACTGTCACTCTAGAAGGACACAAAATATCCCCATGTTACCAAGGAGAACAGCAAGACTCTGAGCCCTGAGGTGGCTTTCTTGACATCATGCAAACGCACTTTTGACTTTTAGAAATCATGCAGTTATATCTGTAGCTTTCGACAAGCTAGCTGTACACTATAGGTTGTTCTCACCCTCACAAAATTGTTGCAGTATAGGAGTTTTTATTCTCATTTTACCACTGAGGAAGCTGAGGTTCAGAAGGAAAGAGATTTGTGTAACATCACTCAGTGAGTAAAACAGACAAAATTGGGATTTGAGATCAGCTCTTGCCATTATAATCAGCAAACACCAAGGATAAAAATTACTGTGATTGAAGACAAATAGCTGGCATTTAATGTACACTTGCTCTGTACATTAAAAGACTTCATGATTTTATACACAGGCCTCATTTAATCCTTCCAACTATCATAGGAGTTACGAATGATTGTTACTGTGTCCATTTTGTAGATATGGAAACTAAGGCCTGGTCACTTGAATTAACTTGCCTGAGGTTCCCCCCACCCTGGGAAGTAGGGGAGTCTGGCTTTAAACCCAGCTTTTCTGACTTTGGTTTTTCTCTCCCATAACTATTGTACTCACTTGCCTTGTTAATGATCATCTTTACAACTGTGTAGCTTGACACACACTTCCTCTGTTGTAGAGACAGGGCAGGGAGATGGTAGGAGGTAGTGAGTATCAGCGCTGAGACGTAAACTCTGTAAGTTACTCAGGAACCCTCACCATGACTCTTGGACATGGGAACTCCTGCCACGTCCACTCCATAGGTGAGAAAAGCAAGGCAGGGAAGCAGAGTGGCTTGGCCTAGGTGACAGGGAATGATAGTTTTGTGTCAACTTGACAGGGCTAGGGAATCGCTAGCAGACATTATTTCCAGTTGGGCTGTGAAGTGTTTCTAGAAGAGGTTAAAAGAGGTTGAATTTGTAGACTGAGTCAAGAAATTGGCCTTCCCCAGTGTGGGTGGGTGTCACAAAGGCACTGGAAGAGATTGGTCACTCTTCTTGAGCTGGGACCTGCTCCTGCCTCCCCATGTCAGAGCTGCAGGTTCTGGGGCCTTGAGACACTGGGATTCACAGAAGTGGTCCCAGTTCTCAGGCCTTCAGATTCAGCTCATTCACCCCACTGGCTTCCCTTGTTCTCTGGAGTGCAGATGACATAGTGTGGGACCTGCTGGCTTGCAGTTGCATGAGCAAATTCCATAATAAATCACTTCATCTCTCTCTCTCTCTCTCTCTCTCTCTATATATATATATATATATATATATATATAAAATATATATTATATATATAAATATATATATAATATATATAATATATATACTATATATAATATATATAGTATATATATTATATATATAGTATATATGAATAGAATAGAATGTATAAGATCTATGATATAATGTAGTAGCATATAATTCCCTCAACTTATGATACAGTTGCTCCTGATGAATCCATTGTAAATTCAAAATATCATTGGGTATAAATGTGGTTAATATATCTATGGAATAGCATAGCTTGGCCTAGTGTAGGAACATTACATTAGCCTACACTGGGCAGATTCATCTACATTTTACAATGAAGAGTTGAAAATCTCATGTGACTTACTAAAGGCTGTGCTGAATGTGAAATGCTGAGTGGTTATACAAGTAGATGTTCACATCTTCATATATTTGAAAGCTCTCAAATTGAATGTGGGTTGGGGCCTACCTACATATCCTTTTGGTTCCGTTTCTCTGGAGAACTCGGTCTAAAACACAGGGCTCAAGCTCAGTATAGCTGCCATCAAAGGCACTCTGTAGTGTACACTGCTGCCCCATTCCTGATTGTTTTGCAACACTGAGTCTTCAATATCTCCTACATGTTGACTAAAATAGGAATGGGGAAATATTTTCCACTCAGCCACCTGAAGAAAGAGGTCCCAGGCTTTTAGGCTACAGGGAGGAAATATTTATTGACTTGTAGCACCTATTTCAAAAGCTCCATGAAATGAGTCCAGGATAGATCTTTCTTTAAACTTTGTTGTTCAGTGAGCATCTACTGCGTGTCAGATATTGGCTTAAGCACTCCAATCATTTAATCACCTGCAACGTCCAGAGTGTTCCTCTGGGCTCAGAGAGGGTGGGGGACTTGCTCAAGGTTTTTCAGAAAACAGGCCTTCTGCCACTGGGTCCTGACTGGTTTGCATTCACTGCCTTTGGGATGGGAGAGGTTAATAAAAAGGAAAGGCTGTGTGCTGGGTGGAAGCATGGGGCTTGCCCTTCAAGTTAAAACAAAACAAGACAAAACAAAACAGTAAAACCCCCAAACAAACAAAAACCAAACAGATCTCCTCAAATAGGTGACTCTATATACATCAGATTTTCTCTCTTCTTTACTGTATTTGGAATTAGGGATAAATTTGGAGGGCTGGGGATTGAACTCAGCTGCATAAGTGCCTGTTTTGCAAGCGTGCAGTCATGAGTTTGATCTCTGGTACAAAAAAAAAAAAAAAAAAACCTACAAGAAAACAAACAAAAAAGCCGGAATAAACTTGGAAGACACTAGAGGGGCCTACTAAAAGCCTGCAAAAATCATGGGGGAAAATTACACAGCTGGAAAAAATGGACTTGACGGTTTTTGTGATACAAAAGTGCAAAACCTATGAGAAACACATTCACACAAGAGAAAGTGAAAAAGAGCAAGGGAGACGAAAGAGAGAAAGACAGAGAGAGAGAGAGAGAGCGAGCGAGAGAGAGAGAGAGAGAGAGAGAGAGATTACAATGTTTGTGGAAGTCCTAACCTAGTGATTAGGACTCTCAAGATCTCAAGATCTGGGCATTAAAGTGATAGTCAGCCAGGTCAGGCTTGGGAGAGGGAGGGAGTTTTAAGGTCCTGAAGGTGTACGATGGCGCTGTCCAGGATGCCAGGGAAGAAGCGATTCAAAGATCTGAAATTTTGCCATGAAGTTCATTCTAACTCCAGCTATTGTTTAGATCACAGTCTACAAGCCCCCGGTCACTCTCTGGGAGTGTTTGATGTGCCACGCACCATACCAAGCGACGTTCTCATTTGAGTCATGTTGGGCACTTTAGTGTTCACATCTGCATCTTCCCCTTGTCATAACCTAATAACACGGGGGCAGGGGCGGTGGTTCTGTCCTCACTGCCGTGGAAGGGCTCTGAAGCTGGGAGCGAGGAACCACTTGTCCAAGGTGGTGTGGCAGCTGAGCATGGAACTAAATGTGGGACCAATATGCACTGATCTGAAAGGTCAGACCCCTGTGCCCTTGGAAATCTCCCTCCAACTTCTAACACAGTTCAAAAACACAAGTTATGACAAGCAACATCATCTCTTTTTCTCCTTAGAAAAAGGAGCCTTAGAAGCAGGTATTTTCACCCCAGTTTTGTGTTTCCTGAAAAACAGCATTTAGAGAGGTGGTTTGCCCAGAGTCTTTACTCCTTGGATGTGGTGTTGTGTGGAGTTTTAATTCACGGTTTCCAGTTCTTGAATCCTATTCTTAACCTCCTTGGGTTACACAAGACTCCCAGGAGCACAGAGGAGTGAGATGCAAAGGAGCTGGCCTCTGGGGACACTCCGATGTGAAAGTGAACATTCATAACCAGCAAGTCTGCAACAGGGCTCTTCGGCACACGAGTGTCAGGGGAGGCATGGTAGGCTCTGTTGCCTGAGGGAAAACCTTGCAGAGGACGTGACCTTGGAGCAAGGTTCAGAAGATGCCTTTACCACCTGCCTATACCTGCCAGGAGGGGAAGGACGTGCCAGGCAGAATGGACCTTCTGGGGAATGACACAGCCTCACAAAATTGCCACTTAGGTGAGGAGCTGCAGCAGGTTGGAAGGGTTGATCACCCAGGAAGGAAGGAATAATAAACTGAGGTCTCAAATGTTGGCAGGGATCAGCTCACAAAAGGCCTTGAAGGTCAAGCCCAGGGTTTAGGCTTGACCCTGTGTGTGACAGGCAGCAAGGGAAGTGACTAGCAGGGAGGGCACTTTAAGCAAGCTTCCAGGGTTGCCCTGGGAGCCACATGTGCGTTCAGGCATGCTCCTCGCCTTTCTCTGCCACATTCATCTTCGGGAGCAGGTAGTGGAGGTTTAATGAACTCATCACTCATTTTACTGTCAGGTGAGTCCAATTGCAGCAGGAGGGCTGGTGGAGGGCTCTGTCCTGCTGAGGCCACGCTGCTGCGATCTCATCAGCCACCACCTCAGCCCCGTCCTGGCAGAAGCTCACCTGACCTGTTCTGCTGTGCCAGTCCCACGCTTTGCTGCCTCCAGAACTCCCCAACATCCATTTCGGTGGGCTTAACTGGGATTGTGTCTCCCTGGAACTTACTTCTGTCTCCTAAGACCTCTTCTCAGTTGGTGCCTCTGAGTCTCTACCTCACCACTCGGCATAGCAAGCTTCTCACTGTAACCTGGAGAAGCAGTCTGTCTGTCTGTTATACCCCTTCCTCAACCTGGACCTTCGGCTCTTCCTGCCCCTTCCCTTCTTTCCCTCTGTACTTCCTCCTGGCTTGATCTTTCTTTTCTTACCATCAGATACTTGTCTGAATGTCTGCTTTTCTTTTCTCACTGTAGTCTCTCTGATCGCTCATCCATTTTCTTGTTTTCCTCTCTTCCCCTCCACCATTCCCAGGTATCCTCTAGAACCAGACTGCTCAAAAGAGGGGAGAGGGTCTGCAGATTTTTGACCAGAATTCATGAAGAGCCATCTGGTAGAGGCAATGATGAAGCCACCAGAGCTATAAGTGTGGCACTACATTGTTCAGGGTACCAGGCAGCTCCTTCTCCTCTGACTCTGAACCACATGGCTTTTATAGAGGTTAGAGCTACAAAGCCAACCTCATGTACCAAGTGACACTGTAAGCAGTAGGGCACGGAAAATCCTCTATATCCTGGGATCATGGATTTTCACAAGGGAAAACAGCCTTTGAAATTCAACTATCACCATTTTTTTTTTTTTTTTTTTTTTAGATGAAGAGGCTGAGGCTCAGAAAATGTGAGGATTTGTGAGATGAGCTTCAGGTTATTCAGGTTATACAGATCAGGGCTCTGTCTTAAATCCAGATCAGCATTGGTATGGAGCATTCCTGAAACCATGAGCAAAACAAATCTTTCTTTGGTTTAAATTGTTTATCTCAGATATTTTGTCATAGTGATGGAAAACTGACTGATAAAAGGCACAGTTTTTGAGTTTTCTGAATTGCCACAATTCAAAAGCAAGCAGATAAAGAGGTGGGACTCACTCATCTCTCTTTACCATGACTCATAAGGCTCACTATACTCTTTCTTGATTTCCTTTCCGGCCTATCTCCCCCATCAGTACTGTTATCACTATTTTTTCCCCATTCTTGGTCTTTAAAATATTTTTAAATTATCAAGCAAAAATTATATGTGTGCCAAGGATCCTGAAAAAGAGGCTTTCTGCTAAGATAATAAATCCAGATAGTTTTATTATAGGTATCTATCTATTATGCTATATTATGCAAATGGTAAAAATTTTATATAGTCATTTTATTCAAATATTTTGTTTCTTTTGTTTTCTAAAAATTTATAATATGTTTTTACATTTGGATCACAAAATATTGCATTGTATGTATGTCTGGTAATACATTGTTTTAAAATACAAATATGTTGTGGAATAGCTAACTCGTGTTACTCAATGGTCTTTCATTCTGTTCCTCAAGCACACTAGGCATGTCCCCAAATCAAGGCCTGTATGCCTACTATAGTCTTCTGGGATGTCTCCAAACCCAGAACTTCCAAGTTGTCTTTACCTTGTTAGTTGAATTCTATTTCAGATACTTCCCTTCAGTGGCAGCCTCTCTAGCCTTATAGTCAAAAGCAGTTGACCCCAAGTTCCTACCATTTACCATTCTGTCTCCACCACAGCATCTTAGTCTATATCCTTACTAGCCCTTGCTCTTATCTGAAGTTGTCTTGACTATTTACCTGTTTGTGTAATGACCATCACTGTATACTCCTTTTAATCCCTCTCTTATTTGAGGCAGCAGAAACTCAGAGGGGTACTACATCTCTCTAGAGACCATATCCACTTTAGATTGGTCCCAAATTGTGTCCTAGGATTTGTATACAGGGCTGATTACAGAAGTAACCTATTGTTTTTTTCCACAATGCCACACATTCTTTGTCAGACTATAACTTTCCTTGTGGATCCCAAAGCAGAGTAGTATGAGGGAAAAACATGGATTCAATGTCTTTCTTCCAAAACAGAATCCATAAACATACTGTGAAGAGTTAATGTGAGCATCGAAGGAGGTAATGTATGAAGCAGGTAACTCAGAGCTTGGGTATGAGCACAGGAGGGGGAGCTCAGTCACTATTAGTTTCTTTTCCAACAAGACATCAACATTTGTCCCGAGAGTTCTACCTCCATTTCCAACAGCATAATTTATCAGCAGAAAGAGAAAAATGCATATTAAAATGAAAAAAGCAAAAGATTCTGAAAAGCATCCGATTTATCCCTAACTTCTCTTCTGGGCTTTGTTGGGAAGCTAAGTTTAAATCCTAGTCAGATTCTCGGACCTCATCACAGTTACTATGCTGAAAGCAAACAGACTTCAGGATTTTAACACCCTCCCCCACCCCCCACCACACACACTACAAAGCACAAATGTCATGGACAAAGGGCAAACTCATTATGGCTAGGTTTCTATCTGCTTGGTCCAGATGCAAGTGCTAAAATGTGAGGCCAGTTCCCATGGCCAACATCCAGGGCTGTGTGTGCTGTGACTAATGTATGTAAAACACACACAGGGCTCTTCTCCTGCGGCATCTGGACTGGGAACCAAAATGTAGCTACAGAAAAATTCCAGGCAAAATTCTGTCTCCAAGTTTTCATTGCTCTTTATGTTTGGAAGCAAAGCAGAGGTTTTGCCTTCAAGCAGACGAGCCCATAGATGGGGCAGGATTACTGTCTTCTATGCATGTTAGTATTCTGATGGTGTTCAATGGTCCTTAACCATGAAGTTTACCTTTTTTGGGGTATTAGGACAGATTAGGTTGTGCTCCAATAAGCAATAACTTCAAATTCCCAGAGGCTCAAGACAATGAAGGTTAATTTCTTGTCCATGCGACATAGTCATTGCAGACTGTCACAGGTGTCTTGTGAAAGGTTTCTGCCTGAGTATAAATGGCTGATATTATGGTAGTGTTCTAACTTGGCGGAAGGCCAGAGAAAAGCAACAGCAGCTTGTCTCCCCAGTGAGCACTTCCTCCTCCTCCTCCCCTCAGCCCTGAGTACAACTTCCTCTTTCCTTTCCAGTGCATGCCAGGAATACTCCAATCAGCTTCTAATGCCTCACTAACCACTGCCTCCGCCCCACCCCTCAAACTCCGCCTCTGATAAGAGTCCATATAAACCCCAGCTCCCTTTGCCTCAGGCCAAAGGAGAAGCCTTCTTGGTACCCTCAATAAAGGCTTCTATTCCTTTTTGCCCTCTATTGTGCCAAAAACCTTAATATGTAACCACTCAGGGTCCTGTGTCAGTGAAAGAGTCACCATCATAAACTTTGTAAGTTGCTAGGCCAGAAGGAAAAGAATCTCATACCAACTACTTAGTCCAGAAGTGACACACGGCACTTCCAGCACTAGGTCCACAGCTGGTCACATGGCCCCATCAATCACAAAGCTGATGAAATATCTAATCTCAGTAGGTGTATGAGAAGTACTAAATATTTATCCAAAACATCTTATTTCTGTTCTTCATGCTTTCTGGATGGGCCAGCAAGTCCAGGTGATTCAAATCTCTTAATGAACAAAAAAATACCATTCTCTTAGCTCCACAGATACGATGCCTGCCATAGCTGAGTCTTCCCAGTCCAAATGAAATTTTGCATCAGCCTCCAACCTTGTATCTTTGCCACTCTTGCTTCCTGTAATTTCATCCTTGTGGTGTGAGTCACATTGATTACCCAGAAGTCAGGAGCCTCAAGCATCCTTCTTGCAACCCAGGCTAGATTTGTAGAGAGAAAGATAAAAGATACTTGGTTTGTTTGTTTCTAGGGAAAGATCTTTCAGGACCCTTCTAAAGCTGTGATTCTTGAATTCTATTATTATTCTCATCCTTGAAGTCTCAGACTCACACTTCCAGTAGGGGGTCCAACCCAGGCACTTAATTAGCAAAGCAAATTGAACTCCAAGGAATCAGAATCCACAGTTGCTGGGCAACTTCCTTTGTGACCTGCCACTCAGTCAGTAGGAGGGAAGTTGAGATGCCTGGGCCTCTGTGCTAGAACTTGCTGGCTTCTTCCACAGTCCATTGTTCCTAGCTGGCCTGGTTGTCCTGAGCCCAGGAATGTCTTCAAGGCCTGCTACATCCCACCTACTCTCTCTCCAGGGGCTGCTACTATTCTATCCCAACAGAGAAACACCAAAAGGCAAAATCCCCCACTCAGCTCATCCAATACAATTATAACCCTCCCTCCCGTGAGCACCGGCCAGTCCAGTTGACAAAACTCGTTCATCAGCTGTGGTTCGTTGCATTTTCCCCAGCAACAGAACAAGGTAGATATAATTATCATCCCCATTGGCCGATGCAGACATGGAGGCTCAGGGTGAGTTGTGAGGCAGTGGCAATACAACCAAGGCTGGAATTCACACTTCGTGCCCCACTTTGTGGAGCTCAGAGACTCAGGTTTCATTTCCCACAGAACAGGACATTTGGAAGGCCACACTCAGACTCAGTTTCCCTGAGCCTCACTGGCTTGGCCTAGAGCTGTGGCCTGTCTGAACCAAAGGCTGTGAGATAATCAGTCCTGTTCCCTGTCTGCTCCCATTATCAACCATGGGCCAATTAAGGCAATTACTGCTGGTTTATATAACAGGACACAAGGATCACAGCGCTAGAAAAATCTCCTATAAAAGTGCTAATAATGCATTAATGTATTAATCCCCTTAATCCTGTCAAATTACCAGACTCACTCTGCATAGCTGACAGTGGATTTGCACTGTCCCTGCTGCAGCAGCACTGCTGTCTGTGAGGCTCTGGGGTTCCCTCAGGATCCCACATGGGAAGCCCAGAAGAGCAGCAGGGTTAGGATGGGTGCACATGACCTCCAGCAGGCCAGAAACATCCATTCCTCTACAGAGAGATGATGATGCAGTACTCAGAGATTCTCTCTTGAGTCTTTCTCATCAAGGAGAGGAGGCCCAAGGTAGCCAGGCCAGCACTTGGCTGCCCACTGGTTCTTTGCTGTGTGGTCCTAGTTACTCATTCAACTTCTCTGAGTCACCATACCCTCTCCTGTAGTATGCAGACATAATCTCCAACTGCAGAGTTGTTAGGAAGATGATGTATCTGCAAGTGCTGGTATATAGGAGATATTCTGTAAGTCTTCAGTCTCTTTTTAGTGTGTAAAATGGAAATAAGAATCCCCACCAAGAGGATGAAATTTATATCACTTTCTTGGCACACAGCACGGCTTAAGGAAACATTAGTTCTTTTTTTTCCTCAGCCTTATTATTTTTTGTGGGGGGCAGCATGATAAATGTTGCCCAAAATTCAAGAGAATTTAGGAGCAAAGCCCATGGTATTGACTGAGCTGTCCAGAATTCAATTCAATCTTTTCAGAGTCCTGTTTTCTAGAATGGAGAGAATTTCACTCCCAGGCCTGACCATGTGGGACACTCTCATTTTCTTTCCTGATGAGCATATTAGACTGATTAACTTGATGAGAATGTAGCAGTGTGAAGGTATATGGTGGCGAAGGTCATAGGAAAGTATTTGGCTTTCTTCTTGATCTCTCTGAAGTGGTTAATCTAGGCAAAGCCAGTCACGAGGATATTCCAGCAGCCCTCTGGAAAGGCTGATGTGGTCAGGAAACGAGTTCTCCTGCCTATAACCATATGAGTGCACCATCTTGGAGGCAGATCTCCAGAGCCCAAGTCATACCTTCAGATGATGGCAGCCTGGGCCAATATCTTGGGTTGCAGTCTCATGAAAGACGCCAGCCCATAACCACCTGGCTAAGTTCTTTCTTATTAATGGAAATCCATTAAGTTTGGGCATTATCTATTAAACAACAATAGCTATCTAACATAACTAACAATGAAAAGGAAACACAAATTTGTATCTTCATAACTAAAGATCAGTGTGTGTATAAATGTACATGAATTGTAGACTGTGCTTATATTCCCAGCACCTATTTACTAAAGCTCCACAGCCTGGTACAAGAAGGTGCAGGTGAGAAAACCACCAAATCAGTGTCTAGGTCCAGTCTAGAAGAAGCACATGTATAGATTTGTAATTACTTTTTCTAGTTCTGTGAAAAATGCTGATAGTATTTTGATTGGAATTCCATTAAATCTGTACATCATTTCTGATGATATGGTCATGTTGACTCTAATAGTCCTGCTTGTCCACAAACAGTGGATGTCTTTCTATTTTTCTAATGTCCTCCCAATTTCTTTTTTCAGAGCACTCTAGTTTCTACTTCCTTTGTTAGAATAATTCCTAAGTACTCATTTTTTAAAAAGTTGTTGTGAATGACATTGTTTTCCTATGAATTCATTGTTGGTATGCAGGAATGCTATCGAATTTTATGTGTTTATTTTGTATCCTGCCACTTAGCTGAATTTGCTTATTAGTTATTAGCATCTTCTGATAGAAGTTTTAGGATCTTCCACGCAAAGGGTCATATTATTTGTAAATAAACATAGTTTGACTTCTCCCTTCATTATTGAATCCCTTTCATTTGTTTCTCTTTTCTGATTGCCCTGGCTAAATTCTTAGTATTATCTTGAACAAGAATGGTAAAAATTGACACTTTTTTCTTGTTCCTGATTTAGAGGGAATGATTTTAGTTTTTTGCTTGTAGTATTGTTTTGGTTACTTTTCTCCCATTGCTGAGGCAAAATACCCAACACCCCAAATTAGGGAAGGAAAGATTTATTTAGCTTATAGTTTGTGGAGGTTTCAGTTCATACTTGGCTGGCTCGAAGGCAGTTAGCTTTATGGCAGAGGGTAATAGTTCATGGCAGTGGCACATACCAAAACCAACAAGAGCAAAAAGGGAGGAGCAAAAAGGAGGAGCAAGCCTCTTTCCCTCCCTTATATTGGGTGCGAGCTACGCATCCCAGGAGAAGTGCAGCACTCACACCACCAGTCCCAAGGCAATGAACCAATCACAAACTCTAAATTCAGCATTTTTCAACAAGTGCCCCCACCACAATCACATGAAGCTTTGAGAGGACATTCAGACACAAACCACAACAAGTATCATGTTGGTAATTGGTGTGTCATAAGTGGATTTTATCTATTTTAGATAAGATCTTTCTATACTTATCTTCATCAAAGTTTTTATCATAAGTGGATATTAGGTTTTGTCAAAGAATTTTTCTGCATGAGCTAATCATGTGATTTTATCTTATTTATGTGATTTATTACATTTATTGATTTATCTATATTGAGCCATCTTTATATCTCTGGGATGAAGTTGACTTAGCTATTCATATATCTTCTCAATAAGTTGTTGAATTTTGTTTGCAGTATCTTATTGAGGATATTTGCATGTATGTTCATTAAGGAAATTGATCTGAAGTTTTCTTTTTTGCTGAGCCGTTGTCTGGTTTTGGTATCAGGGTAATGTTAGCTTCAAGGAATGTGCTTGGCAGTGTCCTTCACTTTTAATTTCATGAAAGGATTTGAAGAATATTGACATTAGTTTTGCCCTGAAGGTGCTGTAATATTCAGCTGTGAATTCTCTGGATCCTGAGCTTTGAATTCATAGACACTTGGTAATTACTCAGTAGGTTGAAGGGCTGAAGCTTTTATTTATATATGTATTTATTGGTGGTACTGGGGATTGAATCCAGACCAGTTGCACTGAGCTACGTGCTTAGTCCTTTTTAAATTCTGAGACAGGAACTTGCTAAGTTATTCAGTTGCCTGGGCTGGGCTTGAACTTGCGATATTTCTTAGTCTCCCAGACTGCTGAGGTCATAGATAGGAACCACCATATCTGTCTTGAAACAATCTTTGGGAATATTAATAAGAGATAATTTGCATCCTGGTTACATGCTGGGATTCTGGAAACTGGTTGCTAGGTTCAAATCCCAACTCCATTACATAACAGCTTGATGACACTGGGCAAGAGTTAATCTCTTGATTCCTCTCAATTTCCTTATTTGCAGAATGGGTATGTTAGGAGAATTCACCTCAAATTTTTGCTGGGATCATTAAATGAATTCACATATGTACAGTGTTTCAGATAAGACCAGTAAGCTCTCATTATTATGATACTATTTTATCCTTGAATTTGCAGTGGGGAATGGCAGAGGTACCAACAGGAGAAAGCACCACTGTTCTTGAGGGGTCAGACTGGATACCTCTTCAACTGTCAGAGAGTAGTGGCACAAAGAACAAAGCCTATGAGTCTACATGAGTATTGTAGTTTTGCCCCATCCAACCTCCTGTTGTTCAGGAAATGCAAACTGCTCTAGGCCACACAGCACCCTATTCCAGCAACAGGGACTTGGGTGTGTGCGTTGGGTCAGTGGGAAACAGGAGTGAGCCAGGGAGACTGGGAGGTGGCCACGCTCACTCCTATCTCCTGCTATCTGTGGGCCTGAGGACTCAGACAGGCCCTCAGCCTAATTGGCAAATGGATTCTCGAGGAGTAATTTTGCTGATGTGCACCATGGGAGGGTATGTAGCCTTTAATGACCAGCTCAGTCTGCTAAATGTGTTTGCCAAAAAAATGAGGTTATTGATTCCACAGATATTTTTCTCCCCCTTGCCATCAGCCTATTAATGCACGTTTTTATGTAACAGGACAAATAGATCACAGTGTAAAGCCCTTTGAAAATCCCCTGTGAATGCTGTAATAATGCTTTAATGTATTAATCCCCTTAATCCTGTCAAACTTCCAGAAGAATTTCAGGACATGCTGACAGAAGATCTTGCTCTCAGCACTAGCAGCCTGGCTGCATGTGGCAGCTGCTGCTTTTCCCCTTTTGTAGATGGGCTGGGATAGAGGTGGTTGTGTGAGTAATGGCTGTGGAGTGAGGAGCCCACATTTAAGAATGTGTAGATGGATGGAAGGAGGCTGATTCTTGCGCAGGGGAGAAACAGCCTCAAGACAGAAAAGGTCTCCAGAGCCTTAAAACAAAGTGGGCTGGGATAGACCTGGGAGGCAATGCTTCCCCCTGCTCTGTTTCTTAGTCTCTCTTCTCTGTTGGGCAATGAAAGAAGTGCTTTGTTTCATTTATCTCCATGACAGCCCCATAGGTAGAATACTCTCCCTTCCAAGTGACAGATACTGTCTCCAGTCACTGGTAGTAGAGGGGCAGTTCAAAGCTTGGTCTGACTTGCAAGCTCAAGCTGCCCCTTCTTTTGTGTGGGCCAGAGGTCAGTAGACTTTTTCTATAAAAGGCAAGAAAGTAAAAATTTGGGGCTTCCAGGGTCATATACGGTGTACTTAACTCTGTCACTCATCATGAAAACAGTAAAGCACAATATACACACAGATGTGTATGGTTACATTCCAGTAGAACTTTATTTATAAAAAGAGAAGAGAGTGGAGACTCTTGCGCTAGTGCTAAGAGATAATGGAGGCCAGGGAGTCCAGGGATAGTGGTTTGATCATAAGTCTGGGAGACAGAGGAAGGAATTTCTTGGGTGTTATCTGCTTCCTTTTAGCGCAAGGCATGGGTTGATACATTGAGAAAGAACAACTGACTGAGACACAAATAATGGCCGCGTGGAAGCCTTGCCCTTTTGGGGTTCTTGGTTGAGTGGTTAGGATCTGTTTTGTGAAGCTGGATACCTGGGGTGCAGCCCACACTGTTGCACCCTCCTGGCAAAGTCCTTTCCTTTCTCTAGGCTCCAGTTATCTAATTAATGAAATGAGACCATGGATCTTGCTGGCCTCTCCCACCTCTCAAGGTCTAACATCTTCACCTGACCTTCATCTTTTGATGCTCTTAGGATCACCTGCTATCCCTGTGCTCTCAGAGGCCTTTGTAAGCTAGGTCTGCTTTTATTTCTCCAGAGTGTTTTATTTGAACAACTAACATAAGGACCACTGGCAGCCGTTGAACACTTGCACTTAAGAGGAGAGCTCCTCCAGTTATCCAGATGGAACCTGTGGTCTGTCCTTGATTTCTGCCCTCTTCTTCCATCTAGCCATTTGTCCACAGAATAATGGTCTCTTGGTTTCTCCTCATTGCCTCAGGATTAGAATGCAGGAAAGCAAATGCAGGAAAAGCACATATTTGGAGATGGAAACCAGTCCATAACCTCTCCAGTCCTCATCCCATCATTGTCCACACAGGGGCAAGCCTACTTCCTCTAATGTGCAAGATGGTCCTCAAAATAAAGTCCAAGTTTTTGATTATGGTCTGCTACGCTTCTCTTGTCTTCTAGCCCCTTTCCTTGAGTTGCCTGTCCTTTCCCCTCAAGGGTGTATTCCATTCACCCAAATGTAGCCTCCTGGGATCCTTTCCTTCCTGAAGAAGGTGTCACGTTCTCCCTGTTTCCCTGGCCAAGTCCTGCTCACCCTGTACCTCCTGTGTCTGAGAAGCCTTCCTGCAGGCTTCTCAGAGAGAAGGGGGAGGTCAACCTTGTCACTTGAGTTGTAATCAGTTGGGTTTCACCTCCAGACAGACACTGAGCTCTCTGCAACTGGGAGCAGACACTATCACATCCCCCAGCAATGAGCAGCATGTGCAGAGTGATGTAAGACCTCAAAGAACACTGGCAGAGTGCTGGATAGTGATGGGCGCCCTGCCAGGTACACTAGAGTCTCTAATACTCACCTGGCTTTGAGAAAGGTCTATTTCCTCTCCTTTCCTTTTAAATTTTTTCCCATTTTAATTTCTTATTACTATGTGTTCATAGTATATAGTGATCACATTCTTTGTAGGGAGTTGGTATATGTATAAAATGCATTGATCAATTACTTTTTCACCCTTTATCCCTCCCTTCCATCACCCTCCCTCCATCTCTTGGTTCCCTTTCCATTTGCACAAACTCTACCTCCTTATTTTGGATTATCTTTTACTTTGCTCTTTATTTACATTTTGTTTTGATGTGTATTAACACATACTTTCATTTTGCCTCATCAGTACAAGGTAACGGTTGTAAACTTAATGTGAGACAGACAGAATTGGAGTCTGAGCAGCCTGTTTCTGTGACCACTTGCCTCCTTTTTATATATGTAATACTATCTTGAAATGATCTCCAGATCGTTATTACCAGATATGTTACAGCTGGAAACTGAGGCTCAGAAAGCGGCATGACATGAAAACCCAGCAGACAGGTTAAATTCTCGGGCTGGGTCTGGCACTTCCATCCCTGCTCTCCTCTTTCTGATACATTGCATTGCCAGCCATTGTGCCAAGCAACAAACAATGGCACCGACTTCCAAGTGAATTTCCTTGGAAGGAAGGAGAAGCATGATGGTTTATGTCTAGATGTCCTCTGAGCCCTCATGTGGTCATAGATGGAGCTTTTTAGAGGTGGCTGGATCTAGAATGTATGACACTGGGATTGATGAAGGGTGTGATGCTAGGTTTAGGGCACTAGGATTAAAGGTGTGAGTGCTACTTTCCCTAAGGGTGGGTAGCCAGGATAAGATGTGAGGAACAGAAAGAGCTTTTGTCATACCTTGTCATTTGTTGCTGATCGCTTGCTTTTAGTGT
Organism: Cavia porcellus; assembly: GCF_034190915.1. Classification (NCBI taxonomy): domain Eukaryota; kingdom Metazoa; phylum Chordata; class Mammalia; order Rodentia; family Caviidae; genus Cavia; species Cavia porcellus. The sequence goes on from NW_026947484.1 coordinate 168,022,535, forward strand.
CTTTTGCTTGCCATGAACTGTTTCTTCTCTTTGATGCCCCTCTGCCATTATGAACTGAAACCTTCCTTGGGGCCAGCCAATTATGGACTGCTAAAAACTGTGAATTAAAATAAACCTTCCCTCTTTAACTTTGGGTGTTGGGAATTTTGTCTTAGCAACAAGAGAAAAAATAAATAAGACAAGGAGACATTAAATGAAGCAAAAAAGATGCATCTCCAAAATGTATCAGGAGTGATGGGAAGAATCCTTCAGGGGATACCATTCATCTCCCTTTGAAGAAAGCCAATTTCCCCACAATGGCTTTTCTTCCTTCCCATGCAGCAGCAGGTGTGCTTCACAGGCAGGCATCTCCACAGGAGGCCAGGCCTCAAGTGGTTTAGGCAGAATGAGTCTCCCTGTTCAGTAGAGGCACTAACGGGTAGCTGGCCTTGGTGACTCTTCACTTGTTTTTGTAATGGTCCTTTCCAAGGGCCTGGTAGGTACAGGACTTTCCTTGAAGCGACTTAGGTGATGGTTCCAGAAGGTGTAACTGTAATACTAGCTACACCATGTATTAATTTGCTAGGAGTGCCATGACAAAGTAACCAAACAGAGTGGTTGAAATGACAGAGATGTATTGCCTCACATTTCTGGAGGCTGCAAGTTTGAGATCAAGCTACTAGCAGGGCTGCTTCCTTGTAAGAACTATGGGAAAGATACTTTTCTATGCCTCTCCCCTGGCTTTGTGTGATTTGCTGGCAATCTGTGTCATTTCTTGGTGTGTAGAAGCATTACTTTGATCTCTGACTTTCTTTATCTTTATAAGGCATTCTTCCAAATTCCTCTTTTTATATCGGTAGCATTGAATGACAGGCCTACCAATGACCTATTTGAAATAATTTTATCTTTGACGACCCTATTTCTAATAAGGGCACAGATAGAGGTACTGAGGGTTATGGCTTCAATGTGTAAATTAGAGTGGTGTCATAATTTAACCCATAACAATCATAGACATATGTCTCCTCGGATAACTACAATTACCTTCTCAGAGATTTGTCTCACTAAGATTAAATCCATTTTCTCTATAAATCCCAGTTTCTTTTTCATTGCACAGATCTGACAACCCTTCTTCCTTTCTACCCTTCTTTTATTACGTTTTATTTCCCCTTTCTCATGGGCCAAGCATTTCCTGGGATGAGATCCCAACAGGAAGCAAGGTTAACCTGCTTCATTGGATCTTGGAGTTTCAGACCCCCAGCATATGACAACAGTCCATGAGCAGCCAGGAGCATGGAAGCTAACACAAAGGAAGATCTAACAGGGCTTCCTGGAGAACAATGCTTCCAATGCATCCCTTGAGTGATGAGGAGTTGTGCAGGTGCAGAGACAGTGGGAGAGTATTCCAGCCAGATGTTACATCCTATGCAGAGAGAAAATGGTACCTGAGGTTTTAAGACAGCAGCTCAGAGAGGCTCCCTGTTGCCTCTAGAATAAAAATGAAACTCTTGAGTATGATATACAAGGCCTTCCTCCAAGTCCTAGCTCCAGGTTCCCCTCTGGCCACACCCAACACCACCCATCATACTAGGTGAAATGTTACTGTATCATTTTCATGAAAGGACTCAATCAATACTATTCCCTAAGCATCTCCTTGTTTAGCTGAGGATAAATGTATCATCCCAACTTCTAATAGGCACGCTCCAATCCTAAGGGCAATCACAAGGTTGATGCCCCAAATATTTGTTAAATTAGACAATAAATGATTATGACATGAAGAAAGAGCAGAGGGAGGCAGAAAGGTAGAAAGACCTGCCATTGCCTCTGAAGGAGTGAGACATTCCCATGTAATGGGAACAGTATGAGCAAAACTGGGAGCATGTGGATGTTCAGAGAATGGTGGGGAATTAGGTATGACTGCAGTGATGGTCATGTGTATGCTTGAGGGATGGGCAGGAGATAGAAAGAGTCACAGGAACAGAAAGACTTCAAGGCTCAGTCAGAGTCACTGAATGCCAGGCTGAAGCATTTACCTATTTTGCTGTTAATGAATAGTATTGAGACAATTTGATGTTGGACTTGGTGTTGTAGAAGGCCTGACCATGGACATGTAACAGACATGGAGACCAAAGTGGATGGATACGTGCTTGCAGTGTTATAGCAGTTGGGCAGCCTAGAAACTGGTGAAAGTACATTAGAAGTAGAGACACAGCCCTCAGAAATGGATGGAAAATAGTAGATTGATGTCAGCATAAACAGAGGTGCCCTGGAGGTTTTTAACCTGAATCTGATGAACATGGTGACCCATTGATGGAGACAAGGAACACAGACCTCTGGACAGTGGTCTCCATTATGAGTGTTGTCTCTATGTCAAGCTCTAAACATGGTGTGTTCCATGTACTTTTTTATTCAGTTTTCATAACTGCCTAGAGTGGCAGAGTCTGTGGGATTGCAGGCCTCAATTGAAAGTCCTCCCAGGGCTATCCTGGTGTCATCCAGGGGTGAATGGTGATAAGGGGAGGCACACAATAATGATCCTCAGGTCTATGTTTTAAATGGGAGTTGAGAATTGGAATCAAGAGAGATGTAGTCAGTGAAAGGGATGAGGACCTCTCATTGGAATCCAGGAGCACCCCACACAAGGCCAGGTGAGCCCAGAGAATGAGCTGCAGGGAGGCTAAGCTTGACTCTGTAGGAAAGGAAGTGCCAGAGACATGAGTCCATAGGAGCTGAATATCTGCAGAGGAAACTGGGCCCATAGGGGTTAGGAGTCCTACTTAGGATCACACTGTTAGAGCATCTAATGCTGTCTAACACCTAATGCTGCTCTCTTGAATTGTATGCATCCTAGTCCAATTCTTGTGACTGAAGATTCTCTGAAAGAAGCTGACTAGAGCATTTGATTTAGAAGCAAATCCCCAGCTAGGCCCTGACAGTCATGGCCAAGGGTTTCTCTGTTATGCACACCTGTGACTGGGTTACAGAGTGCTCACTTTTCCTCTTGGTGCCCCCCCCAACCCCCATTCCCAGCTTAACTGCCGGTCCAGGGACCATCGTCTGTCTCAGATTCCTCCTATATTCCTGGCCATTGTCCCCTGCACGTGTACTGCAACCTACTGCCCTGGATTCCTTTTAACCCATCCCCCTACACTTATTTTCTTTAATCTTTCTGCCTCGATCAATTTTTCCATTCTTCTAATCATTTTTTTCTTGTTCGCCTTTGAACTCCCTCCAATTTGTCTGCTTTGGCCTGGTAATGAGGTGCCCCCAAACGAAATGCAATATTCTGCATGTGACTTTGCCAGGGTTGTATAGATTTTCTTGCTAACTATCTTCTCAAACCCCAGGTGACATGTTTTCCTTGTGCAGCAGCTCTGAAGCTAGTGATTGAGCTTTAGTAAAGATGCTGTTAAAAATCACAGGTGTGGAATATTTGACCAAAGGGATCCTGGAATTTTTTTTAAAGATGAGACCTACCACTTTCTAACTTCACTTTCTACCTCAGTTATTTGTACTATGTGTCTTCACTTCTGTTGCCTTCCCTTCTCTCACTTTTTCATGAGACACGTGGATAATACCTATGCTGCCATTAAGACTGAACTTCGGTATTGTTGCCTCCTCTGTGAAGCCCTCCCTGCTCAGAAAGCATTCAGGACCCATCCTGGCCCTCATTTTATACAGTGATATACTACTCTAGTGTCATGAGTGAACACTGAGGGGTCCTTGTGTAGCATTTTGCTTCTCTGGGGAGACTCCCAATGCTGAGAGACGAGTGTCCAGCTGATTTTCTTCCTAATTATCTACTCTTTAAGGATATGGAAAGATGAAGCAGACTCTATTTTTAGAATTTTATTGTCCAGTCTCACCCTCCAATCATGCAGGCATCCAGGCATGCATTTATTTTGCTTGTTGCCCTAGCCCCAAACAAGTTTCCAGTGGTCATTACATTTTAGACACTGTGCTTGGCGCTAGGGATGTAGTGGTTAGCAACAACAGACATGGTCTCTACCCTGAAGTTTCAGTCTAATATGTAGACATATGTTAATTCAACAAATTTACAAATGTGTAATTATAAAACATGGAAAAGTGAAGTACAAGGGGGTATAATAATCTATAATGATAAAGAACTTGTCTGGCTGGGGTGATTCAATAAAAGCTTCCTTGAAGAAGTTGCCTTGGACTTGTGCTCTGAATGGTGAATAGATTTTGAAGAGGGTAGGGAGTAGGGAAAAAAGAGAGTTTCAATGAGTAAGGACAGCACTTCAAAGGGTCTGAACAGAAAAAGAGCCTAGTTCATTAAAAGACCTGAAAGAATTTCAGTCTACCAGGAGCTCAAAGCAGTGAGAGCCAGACAGAGGAGGTACACAGTGAGGCATCCTGCAGAACGGCAAAGAACTCATCTTTCGTCTAAGCCCTGTGAATAACCATTGATGGAGTTTAAGCATGACAGTGGTGAAGAAGGTCCAGCAGCATCCTGCCAGGCCACTCTGGCTTCTTCCTGGAGAGCAGTCAGGGAAGGCTGGCAGGTGTGGATACCAGAAGGTCAGTCGGAGATTTTTGGCAAGGAAGAGATGGCAGAAGTTTAGACTTGGGGGGTAATAGTGGTGAAGATGCTGAGAAAGAGATAGATTTAAGAAGAAGCTAAGAGACTGGTCTTGTGATGGATTGCATGTGGGGCTGATGGAGATGTGTTAACAGACATCATAGATTTCTGACTGGTATCATTAGAAGGAAGCAATCTGGTAAAATACTCATATACACATGAAGTGGAGATAGCTCTGCCACATAGGTTGTTTTGATCAAACCATTAATGACCTTTATATGAAAAATGAAGCCTTTATATACATTCTGTGGATTAAATAAAATGGCACAGTTTGACTTTTGGAACAGAGACTCAAAGTGCTCTTATAAATATTATTTTTATTATTATTATTGTGATGTGCTGCATTGACTAAGAAACACCAAAAAAGACTAAATTTTTTGATGAAGGTCATGTGATGGTCTTTGAAGATATTGATTATGTTGAGTTGCAAGATGTCCCACTGGAATCTGGAGTAGATGATTAGAGATACATATCTGCTTCTCAGATGAGAAAGATGGACTGGAGATTCAAACTTGAAAGCCACTACCTTCTTTCCTTGAAGTATGAGCAGGAACAACTATACCTCCTGATCTTACGATTCAGGTCAAAGCATGTTTCGGCCTAGGATGTTTGCTGAGTTAGGTAACTTTGTGCTAGTCAACTGATTATTGGCAGAGTGATGTTTAAATTGCTATAATAATCAAAATTTCTTCTACCAAGTAAGAGAAATAAGCTTCAACTTCTAAAGTAAGAGCAATGAGAGCTTGGTTTTTTTTTTTTTTTTTATGATAGACAGGCTACAGAGAATGTTTAGTTGACACTGGGAAATGGGAAGAAAATGTCCAAATGAGAAGGGGAATGAGAGTAGTGGGAGAAGGGGCAAGAAAAAAAAATAAAAAATGGAGGCTGCTTTGGTAAATAAAGAGGTGGAGAGGGGCTGAAGGAAGGGGAGGGGAATGGGAGAAAACAGGGAGCAAGGTGTACGATGTACAGGTACAAGTTCTCTATGATGAATGTTGTTACTCTGTATATCCAAAGTGTACAAATAAAGTAAAATTAAAATAACTTATAATATGTTGGTGATGAACACTATAAGAAACTGAGTCTCAGCATTCAGGATATCTGTGATATGGAGATTTTTTTTTAGCAGAGATCCAACTCACCTCCCTGTCTTCCCACAAAAGAAGAAGCCAAACAACACAAAATAGGGCCTGTAGAGTGAAATGTGATTTGAGAGGCCAAATTAACATCATGACCCAAACCACTTATGCCACTGTCGTGGTGTATGTTACATGACAGGAGTACTTTACCTTGAGAATAAGAAAGTGGGAGATGGGTGTCACTGTAGTCTGCCATTCTCTCCTTTTTCTTTTTTTCTGTTCACAATAGATGTGTTTTTAGAAAGGTAGTTTTCTTTTACCTTTTCCAGTATTTAGCATTTCACATTCAGTTGGTCTGAAACAAAATGTGGGTAGAGTGGGAACGATTTATACTTATGATCTTTAATTTCCTAAGAGGTCCAAATTACTGATCTGTAAATCATCCATACCATGGTAGGGATCACCATGTCTAGCTCATAGTGGGCACACAAGACTGTTGAATAAGTTTTGTTTGAAAGAATATTTTCAACAAGTGGGTCTAATATTACCTATTATTCAGTAAAGAAATTCCCTTTACAATGTATTATGTATATGTAACAACTTCCCACAAGGAATTTAAACATTATTACAAACATGTACTAAAAAACTAAAAAAAAAAAATTAAAAAGGGAATCCCTTTTATAATAGAGAAGTTATAATGTCAGCAATCAGATTTTATAATTGTTTTGTGGTTCATTTTTGACAGAATATGGTTATGAGGTTTTGAACTGCCTTGGTTAACCTCATTTGTATAAGTTTCTATTATTCAGTGCCTTTGTTTAAAAAATGTGGATCATAGAATGAGACCCAGTTTTAGGAAGAATGAGATGTCTTAGTTACTTTTCTCATTGTTGAGACAAAATACCTGACACACAAATTTAGGAGAGGAAAGGTTTATTTAGTTCACAGTTTGTAGAAGTTTCAGTCCACAATTGGCAGGCTCTATGGCAGAGTGCCTTAGAAGAGAACAGTTTATGGTGAGCACAATGTAGCAAAGCAACAAAGGACCTTAATAGTATCTTTGTCCCTTTTATATAGTATCTACACTGCTGGGACTAGGGTGGTGTCAAACCAATCAGTGGACTTGGTTTAGTAATCCCAGAATCACACTCTAGATATAGGCATCTCTGAAAAAGCCCCACATACGGCCCCATGAGGCTTTGAGGGACATCCAGATCCAAACCATAACAGGAGAGAATGAAGAAAAGAGAGAGAAGGCATGTAAGCGTGTGTGTGTGTGTGTGTGTGTGTGTGTGTGTGTGTATTGTAAGACAGTGCAAGAGAAATATTGAGAACAAAGATAATGCATAAAAATATGGACAAAGAGATCAATAAATAGATGCTGGAGTTTGTTGCTAGTGATAATCAGCGTGTGATTGATCTATTTTAAAATTGATTTCAGATAAGGATATTCACAAAGAAATAAACAGATCCCTTAAATTTATTTTCATTGTAATTCTTGTTGGGAAGTTGGGTATATAGAAAGGTAAAATCAACTCTAACCAAAACATTTTTATTGCTCAATATCTCTCAGAGATAGCAAATATAGTTTTTGTATGCCATTTCTCCATTATCCTGTGCTCATGGCAGATATCACCAATCCATTATGATACTTTTCTCTGCTTAGCCTGGATATGGACTCTGAATCTTTTTAAACATAAAACTCCAGACAGCCACGGCCAGTAGATCTGTATTCATGTGTATCTTATTATTTATTGCTACATTAATAATGCTGCATAACAGACACCAATAAAACCTCCATGATGTGGAAGTTCTTATTGCTTATACGCTGGGGTGGTTGAAAGTTGGCTGGTCTTGGTCTGACTTGATGAATGCTCTCAGGCATCTTGCTTGCTGGCGGTGGGGGTCCTATTCTAGCTGGGTTGGGATAACTCAGCCTAGCTGAGGTAGTTCTGGCATGTTCTGTTACCTATCCTGTGGGAGTAGCAGGCTTGTCTTAGTGTGTTCTCGTGGAGTGTCAGAGGTTCAACTGTGAATAAAATTATAAAAGTCTTCTCAAACCTCGGCCTGTGTAAGATCTACTTAATTCTAAGAAATTCATGTGAATGGGGCAAGATTCAAGGGGTAGAACATTGGCTCCACTCCATCAGTGGGAAGAACTATAAAGCGTGTATAGATATGGAGAGGGGTGAAAATTGGGGTTTGTAATGCAGTCTACATGATGTGAAATGAATTTTAATTGCCGCACATCATATGCTAGTTAAATGGTTTATCTATTTGTATTAGTATCCCCAGTCTAGAATGACAGCTTGCACACTATGATTTCACGATGGACAAAAGTCAGTGTCAAACACATATTTCTTCCATTTAGCTCCAATATCTCAGCTCACTTCAGTGAAAGGGAACAACAAACTTTCATTCCATAAACATAAATGTATCCTTGGAATGGAAGGACCAAGTACTCTGGAGTTAACTATGTTCAGGTATAATCCATAACAGATGGCCATCACCACCATTGTCATCATCACCATCAACATCACCACCACCATCATCATCATCAACACTATCCTTGATGCAACTTACTGGGCATTTACTCTCTGCCAGACAGTACACATCCAGTGTATTTTATTCTGCAGGATAATCCATCCAGGTAGGTTACTGTGCATTAGTACACAAATGAAAACATTGTAGTTCAAGAAAGTTCCATGATACACCCAAGGCAGTCATAGATGTAGGAGCCTTAATTGAAACAGACATGAAAAAAGATCTTCCAATGACCCCAATAAATGCTCCTACAATTCTACCTCAGTGGACTTCCTTCTCTGGTGTGGACGAATTCAGTGCATCATCCTCTCCCTCTATGCATGCCCTACACTCTACTTCCTTTTCTCTTTAGGCTTCTCTGCCTTCTTTTCTTTTCTCCAAAGCTTGGCTGTTCTCCAAAATCTCTAATCTCTAATTCTCTCTTCCTACTGATCAGTGGAGAGGAACCAAAACAATATCCATTAAGAAATGACAAATGGAATTTTGTCGAGTTATTATGGTTAGGAAATTATTCTTCATTCCTATTGGGAGGTTTTCTTAAAGGGACTTAAACCAGACAAATGCAGAAGAGAAGTATACCTCCTAGGCTATGGTGAGGTGGGGGAGGAGGGATGTTGCTTCCTGCTGGGGTTGTACTCATAGGTGGGGAGAAAGGGGAAGCACTATTGTGCAGATCCTGATGAACTGCAGAATTTAGTTGTCAGCATTTTTTTTTTTAACCAATGTTTTTCACTGTCCTTAGAATTTAAACACATCCTCAGGGGTCTGGTCTAGAGAGATAATAGCCATCGGAATATAAGCAGAATCATTTTTCTCATTGAAAGCTAAACCTTTGTTTAGCTGGCAATCCTGGCTCTTTCTTTTTCTTAGATGAGCTCTCTTCCAGGAGTTCACTCAGCCTCTATCTTTCCAAATTGGTTGACTTTTCTTTAGCCCTCAAACCAATTGAATTAAGTATAAATTTCCATTCAAGTCTGGGAAAGAGGAAACACATGAGTCAGACTGGGCTGAGGAGTCTATTACCCTCATAGATGGGGAAACTGAGGCACATATATGAGTAGGGTGTTGGCCCTGTCTCTTCTTTGATGACGAACCTGGGGGAAAATTACTAACAACTAGTAGGGTAGGGTTCAAATAGAGAAGCTATAAAGTTTGAATGAGAGGCTAGTCCAGTTATCCTAGGATGACAAAAAAAACCACATATTAGTTAGAGTTGGTCATTATGGCAATCTTTACAGCTCAAAGGCTTAATGTAAAGAGTCCACTTGTTGCTTTTATAAAGCCCACTGTGGCTTGTATTGGTCAAGCACATTCTCTTGGACCCTACCTTTTAAGCGACAAATGCAAGAGTTCAAGCTTTTTGTTCTTCCAGGACCACAGATACCTGATAACCTGCCTCTAGACTGCAGTTCTGATACTGAACAGAAACAAAGAAGAGGAGTGTGTGGCAGATTTCAGTGCCAGGTTCATAAGAGTTAGATGCCATTTTTGCCTGAATTCCATCTGCCAGAACAAGTCACATGATTCTACCTGAAAGCAAAGAAGCTTGGGAATTGTAATTTAGTAGCGTTCCTGAGAGGAAAGGAAGATGGAGTGAGCATCTTGCTAGTCTTTGCCTCAGATGGTCTAAAATAGAAATCATGAGCCAAGATGTCTGGGGACATGGTCGTGCGATAGAATGGACAATGTGAACCTATCATACTTGTGTGTATTTTTCCATATGAGCTCGCTAGAGTTTGCAAAGTTTTTCTCTATCCCAGTACCTATGGACTCGACCACATAACTTACATTAGCCATTGAATATTGATAATAAAGATCTGATTAAAGACTTTAAATGCTCTTGCATCCTTCTCTTGTGATTCATCATGGAAGAAAGCACGGTCTGGTACTTTCTGGTTCAGGAATAAAGATATATAGAGCATACTCAAGCTCAATCTAAAACCATAAAGGCATGATTTCAGCTCTGAGCCAGCAACCCTGCGAGGTTTGCTGTTGTGCAGTGTTTTTGCCTTAATAGCTGACTAATACGAGAAGGCAGAACTGTGAGTGTGAAGACCAGGAGGAGGCAGAGGCTTATTTGAGTGGTCTGGGAGATACTAACTTATAGTAGCCAAGACAATGAGCCTTGAAGTCTAGCAATCCTGAGTTTAACTATTTTTTTCTGACCAATCTGCCACACGCTCCTGTCCATAATGCACCAGTTGTGTATTATGTGATATGGAATAGGTCAGTCGAACCATCTTTGACAAAACTTTTATTAACTGGGCATGATCATAAATTCAATGGATTGTTAGAATGAAATGTGATTGTACGAGTAAAGGGCTCAGACTAGAGCCTGATTTATGTTTCTTTATTTGAAAATTCTCGTTTCCTCTTTGTGCATTCTCTTTTTTTCTCTTTGCATTCCATGGGAGATATCACCTCCTCATGGAAGCATTCCTGGATTTCTACTCTCCCAAACTAGAATAGAACCATTTTTCTGTCATAAACTTATAGTGATTTGAAATGACATAATTGCATCTTTTGGGAGAGTATAATTAAATATTTTCTCCTGTTCTCCCATATCAAGTTCTACATTTAAAAGAACCAGAACTATGTCTGTATTTGGTGGCCATATGCTTGGGATACAGTGGAAACTTAATAAATGGATAAAAGCAAGTGTTAGAAAATAGTGATGATTCTTACCATGTTTATTTTAAAAATCAAAATAGAAAAAAAGGAGAGAAATGATACAGAATTTTTAAAAATGTAGGGAATTAACACCAGTTAATGTATTACATATTTTTATCTTAGAATTAGTTGTTCAGGTTACAAGATCTAGGCACAAAAATGATCAAACAATCAAACTCACATTTATAAATATCCTATTATCTCTGTAGTTTAAAAAATAATAAATAAAAATTGAAAGACTAATAAGATCCAAAATGTACACTAGCTACTATACTAATGAAAGGGAAAGAAAGTGCTCAAAAGGAAAGAACAACTGGGATAGGAAAAGGAGAAAAGGAAAAAATTATATGTATGTAGATATACATATATTATTGTGTGTGGATATATATATATGTATTTATATGCATGATAGATATATTAGATATATATACTACCAATCTCAGTTCATTGAAAATAATATTTCGTGCTGTCACTGTTTAATTTTTACCATTTTTATCTTATATAACTTGCTTTGCTTTTCACTTGATGGATTGGGGAATTGGATTGATATAAAGAACTTGGGTCAACCTTTGAAAAATCTAGGCCTGGAATTCATGCCTCTCTATTTCTAATCTGGTGACCATTCCTGCTGACGCCATCAGTCTGCACTGTGCCCTTCCGGAGCCATAATTTACATGGTGGGCATGGAACCCTGCCTCTCTCCCTGAAAGGATTAACTAGCCTCCCATTGAGCCACAGATGACGGAAACATTCTCCCTTTGTGTACAGTAGTTTAGCTAGCATTTTGCTTTAACTTTTCTGTGTGTGTTCTCTGACGTCCCCAATTGGCCTTTGCAGAGAAATCAGTAACAACTCATGCATGCAATCACATATCCCCTCCACAGGACATTAGGCCAACTATTGAAGCAACTTCAGTTGGAAAAGAAAGCTCTATTACTGAGTCAACTACAGATGCAATAGTGCTTTCATGTATGTGTCTGGGTAGGCAGCACTATTTTCCCTTCCCCTTGTCTACAGCTGTCAGCCACCCTTCTTTCTCCTAAGAGCTATCCGCCCCAGTAGCTTTCTTTTAGGCATTCTTGTGTGCTTGTAAGTTGGAAATGAAGAAAGAGAGAATTATTCTACCCTCAGCCTGCTGTGATCTAAGACAGAAGTCCACAGACTGAAGTCAGGAAACCTGTATCTCACATGCTTAGATATTATGCAGGGCCTCACTGAGCAAAACAGTGGAAGTCAGGATGTAGTTTCCTTATCTGGAAAACAAACAGGTTAAATGTTAAGAATTTCCACCTCTGTGTCCCCATCTCTGTCTCTACTACTATAGTGAGCGTTTTAATGCAGTATCAGGGGAGGCAGAATGGACATCTATTAAATAACTTATATGTGCGAAACGTTTAATATTCATTAGTCACGGACTACTCACAAGAACCAAATGATTCCGTTTCCTATACAAGGAAATAGGCTCAGAGAGGCACACTTGAAGTTGCCGTGCTTAGGAGAATTCGAAACTGCCTTTTCTTCACCACATTAGGGCAGTGTGCTATTGAGGTGATGGCACCTAGTCAAGTGTCATGGACTGAATTGTGTCCCCAATGTTCATTTGGTGATGTCCTAATTTCCAACACCTCCGAATGTGACTTTATTGAGAGACAGGGTCTTTATAGAGAGAATCAAATCAAAGCACAGTAACTGCACCATAGGAGTGCAGTTCTGATTTAGAGTAGTATTTCTGGGAAATGAGGCACAAAGTCTAGCAGGCAAGGCAAAATAATAGAAACAGTCTCCTCACTTCTTTGTGTTATTAGTGCACCTTGCTATTCATTCTCCTAATTTAAGCTTCACACATTTAAGCTTCTTCACAAGCTTTCCTCACATCTAGGTGAGGAAACTGAAATTTATAGAGCCTAAGCGACTTTTGGAAATGACAAAAATATTCACAGATAGTGGTAAAGTTAGGATTCAAATTCATGGATCTGACTATAAGTCCAGAGTGCTTGTCTTCACTACAGCTGCCAAGTCACAGAGGTGGCTGGGCTTTGACCATGAGGACAATAGCAATGATGACGATGGTGATGGTGTTGGTGCTGGTGGTAGAGATGATGACAGTGATGGTTTGATGCGATGACAGCCATGGTAATGACAACGATGAAGCTGAAAATGAAGCTCATCCGGATCTAGGTTCAGAGGGGACTCACGGCACCATGGAAGGAGGTGGCTTTCAGGTAGCATATAAATGATGAAAGGTCCTGCTTCCATTTACCTTTTCAGTTTTTTTCTCTGCTTACCTTTCCTCAGAAGCTGCTCTGAAATATTTTGCTTACTGTCTTTAAAAACATATTGCCATTTCTAACTTGCTTTCTTACTCTGACAAAATCCTTGGAAATGCTGTGTTTTGGTAACAACAATCAACAGAGATGCTCTGTGACGAGAAAAATGTCCTTAGGTCCCATGCATTTGGGAAATACTATGCATTTTATCTTCATCTGGGAGAGTTATAATATCTGTTAGCTTAAAGAATGTTCTGAGACATCTTATCAAAATGTATCTATTTAATTTTGTCTAACAAATCTTCTCAAAACTTTTGTGACTTAGGAATTCCTTTCTCATGCAATTCTTATCAATTACTATCACACAGAATGAATGTTCTATACAAATCCCTTGTGGAAATGTTATTCTGGTCTTTTTCACCTTCTTATCTTATCCTTAAAGCTCAATTGCAGACTCATTTCCTTCAACAAGTCATCACAGATCTCATTTCCTCATAGGACTCTCTTCCTTCCCTGATCTCCAATAATGTGTCTCAGTCCTTCACTGGACACATTCCTGGTTATCCAGCCAGGAGCTGGGGAGGGCAAGGAACTAGGCCAATAGGCTGGGGCTAAACACCAGGAGGAGTTAATTCTTCAAGTAGTCCTTAATATGGTTATTTTTAATTTTAAAAAAAGCAAAACAAAAAAAGAAATAATAAAGAATTTTTAAAAAGTAAGAAATCAACACTAGTTAATACATTGCATATTGTTATCTTAGAAGTAGTTGTAGAAATTGTCTCCCTAGTGTAAAAAATTAATAATAATAATAATAATATAGTTATTTTTATCCTGGCCATTTTATAGATGAGGAAGTTGAGCTCCTACAATATTAAGTAATTCCCTCAAGAGCCACCAACTTGAAATAGAACAGCCAAGCTCTGACCTGAGGTCTGATCATAAAGCCCCCTGCAGGATGTGAAGCACAAGGATGTTTGGAGTTTCCTTTTCTAGACTGCCCAGTGGCTTAGTCAGTCACAGAGCACAAGAAAATTTAGAATTTAAGCTGATTTCATGAAAGGAGGCTTCCTTTCCACTATGCTGAGAAGAAAACATCTGATCTACCAGTGCTCGGAGAGGTCATGTCCAGGGCAGAAAGAGGTTCCTTGGGAGAGCCTCCAAACTTTCTGCACTGAGGGTTGCCAGCTCCTGAGACAGACAGGTAGAACCCAGGCCTCATGGTAAAACTACAGAGAAGCTGTAGTGGTCCACAGAGCAAGTACCACTGGGAATCTAATGAAGGAAGGCAGTGAATACAACCTGAGCAACCTTCTAAGAGCTGGGATCCCCATGCCATTGGTTATGTTAAAACCCTCCAGAGGATTTCACCATGTTCAGCATTAAAGCCTGACCAGGACTTTTAAGATCTGCCATGATGTGGCCTCATTTCTCTTCTAATTCATTCTGTCTTGCTATAGAATGAGTTGTGTCCCCCAAAATGGATATATTGAAGCCTAACCCCAAGTGACTGTATTTGGAGGAGGTAATTAAAGTGAAATAAGTTCATAAAAGTGGAGAAAGTGGGGTGTAACTTCCAGGACTGTGGGTCTATGAGAGAGAGAGAGAGAGAGAGAGAGAGAGAGAGAGAGAGAGAGAGAGAAAGAGAGAGAGAAAGACAGAGAGAGAGAAAGAGAGAGAAAGACAGAAAGAGAGTAAGAGAGAGAAAGAGAACAAGAGAGAAAGAGAGAAAGACAGAGAGAGAGAGAGAGAGAGAGAGAGAGAGAGAGATAGAGAGAGAGAGAGAGAGAGAGAGAGAGAGAGAGAGAGAGAGAGAAAATTTTTCCTCTACTGTGAGAGGACAATAAAGCAGCTGTTTGAGAGTCAGGAAAAGAGTCATCACAAGACTGACATCCTGGTTTAAGACTTCTGTCCTTTGGAACAGTGAGAAATAAATGTATCCTGTTTTAATCGCCTGGTGTTGTGTGAATACAGTCTGGACTGACTAATATAACTCCTTTTGCTTCTAGAGTTTAGCACATTCTGTTATTTGTGCCTGATATAATTTCTCTTTGCTTCCTCTTCACTTTGCTAACTGCAATAATCCCTTAAGACACAGTGTTGGATGGTGTATCAGTCAGGATAGACTAATTTAGTTGTGATAACAAACATCTCCCAAATCTCTGTGACTTCCTGCTCTGTAACATGTTTGATGCAGGTAGACAGCAGGTTTCTGTTCATCATAGTCACAAAGGAACCCAGATGTATGGAAACACATGACTTCCATAATCTCTGAAGCAAGAAAAAAGGATATGATGAGTAGCTTGCTGGCCTGTAAAGATTTTGCCAAGAAGTGGCGAGTATTACTTCTTGTCACATTTTTTTAGCTTGATAATTTACATGATCATCGCTCCACCCCATGTATATTGTAACAGTAATGCACTCCTATTTATTTATTCTTCCCAGTATCCATGATTTTGGGTTTTTCCACTCATATTGACTCTGGATGCCATGCCATGGACTGCTTTGACCAATAGGAAAATAGAAAATGTGATACAAGCAGAGACTTGAAAATAGAAGTCTACCCTCTGTCTCTTCTCCTGGAAATCATATAATCCCCATCAAATGAATACTGCTGAAAATAATATGATCAGTTACTCTTGTAACCCTAGCTGACCCAGAACCAATCACTAGAAACATAAATGAGGCCATTATAGATCCTACCAGCTCCCTCTACTGGTGATGGCCACATGTCAATGAGACGTTATGTTCTGCAAGCAAGGGATGCGAGAGAATGCCAACAAACCACCAGAAGCAAGGCAAGAACAGATTTTTTTCTCATAGTCTTCAGAAGAGTCAGCCCTCTGGCCCCTTGATCTTGGACACCAGTCTTCAGAACTGTGGGCCAATACTTTCTTATTGTTCAATCCATCCACTGTGCAGGCCTTTGTTAAGGTAACTCTAGTGAACTAATATGCCACATAGTAGCCGTTGACATTTAAATTAGAATTACAATTAGTTTTTGATAAATACTCGTCAACTTTCATAATCATGACAGCTACATTCGGCTAGTGGCCATTGGATTGTAAATGCAGATAGAAAACAGCTCTATCATTACAGAAATTTCTCTTGGCCAAAGTTGGGATGGAGTGATTATTCTGAGTCTTGGTTGAATGTTAAGTTATCCAAGAAGATATTTTTAAAAATTAAAGATCTTGTTTTGAGTTGACTATAGACTAACATATTTTGAGAAATAATACATTGAGATCCCGACTCTGTTTTATCCAATGGTACCATTTTTTAAGGCATTAGTAAAAGGTGAAAACTAGGGTATTGACACTGATACCATCAACTATAAAACAGTACCATCACCACAAGGATTTTTCTTGGTTCCTCTTTCTTATTTTTAATGATAAATAAAATTATATATATTTTGTTATACAGCACAATGCTTTGATATATATATATATATATATATATATATATAGTGAGTGACTAAATTAATCTAATGAAAATATATATTGCCTCATGCACTATGTTTTGTAGTGAGGATACTTAAAGTCTATTCTCAGCAAATTTCAAATATATGTAATTATTCACAGTAGTCCTCACATGGTACAATAGATCTAAAACTTATTCTTCTTGTCTAAGTGAAACCTTGTAACCTTTGACCAACCTCCTCTAACTTTGCTTGTCTCTCTGTCATTCTGCTATGTGCTTGTATGAGTTTGACTTTTTAGATTGCAGATATAACTGAAATCATGCAGTATTCGTCTTTCTGTTCCCAGTCTATTTCAGTTAACATAATGCTCTTTAGTTTCATCCGTACTGTCACAAATGGTGGAGTTTTATTTTATAAAAGGCTGAATAGTATTCTATTGCAATTGTATGTGCATACATATATATATATATATATTTATAAAGTATCATATTTGATTTATTCTTAATGATCTATTTTTAGCCATACAACTCTCTTTGTGCAGAGAAGAGAGAAATATACAACACAGAGGAAGAACTGTAATTATGTCAGCATAGAACAAAGTGAGGGATGTGGGGAGATGGTAGAATTAGCAGAATTTCCAGAATTATTTCTCTGAGAGTTATGGACTGATAGCTTTTCCTCACTGCCCCGAAAAAAGCTATGATGAGAGGGGAGAGAGAGAGGGAGAGGGAGGGGGAGGTTGGAAGGGGAGAGTAAGAGGGAGAGGGACACACACACACACACACACACACACACGGAGAGGGAGACAGACAGAGACAGAGAAAGAAATAGATAGATAGATAGATAGATAGATAGATAGATAGATAGATTCTATCTGGAAAACAAATTTTGAAATTTTAAAATGAACTAGCTGCCCAATGTATTGAGACAAGATATACTCATCCTGCCCACCATGTAGCTAGATTGCTAAACCTCGTCAGTCTTGACTGGCTATACCTAGCTGCATTTCATAGATAGCCTGACCCAAGTCAACATGACCATGTCCAGCAGCAGTGTCTGTGTTTTCTCATCTAAAAAATACATTCTGTTTTTTCAGTGTATTTCAAAATCTTTCTACCCAGTAACAGAAGATACTAACCTAACCCAATGACACTTTTAAGCTTCTGTGCTTTCTGCTTGCAAACCTGTATAAACCAAATCCCAAACTGACTTGGGGCTGGTGATTTGGAACTGATCCCACCAACCTGATCGTGGAATACACAGTTGTTTTCCAGCTCCTTGGTGCAGAGCATCTTCCTTCTGGTTCTCTACCAGTTCTGCAGCACCCTGAGTAAGTTCATTGGCTAGCAACTCCTTACAACTAAAATATCTGGAGGCGCATAGTGAATCAATCCATTTATACTTGGAGGGGTTTTTGATGAATTGGGAAGACAGGAGAAATGGGTTTGCTGAAGTCCTTCCCATCTGTGGAATGTCCTGAGTGAGCGGGTTGGATGCAGGACTCTGTTACCCTCTGTCATTGCAAGTTTTCTTTCTATGATCTCACTTCTGAGAGGGGACAAAAAAGCAGAGAAATAAGCTGTAGATCTCATTCATATTCATTAACATCTAAAGATGAAAAATACCTTTCCATTATCCCTGGGATAATTCAAGCCCATTGCACAAGAAAATGTTATATGTCTTTGTTGCTGCAATCTCAGGGGTGAGAGATTAGGACAGACAGTGCAGAGCAACCAGTGTGGTCCTGTCAGCAACTTTCCAGGATCACTGATGAGCTGGGTTTCCAGACCAGTGTTAAAGCATTTAAAGTGCAGCCTTCCCAAATGGGATTAGTGAACAGCAACAAATGGGCAAGAGGGAGACATCTTGAATTACAAGCTGCGTGCTCCTGAGAGTCACTGGATATGTCCAATACACCTGCCATGTATTTTCACTCCATCTTAAGAAAGATGTTAAGTTAACCCTACCTCTTTCATGCTTCCATTTCACCTCTAGGGATTTATTTATCTTAAAGAAAATTTGCAATTAAAGTACAGTGCATGTGGGTAAAGTGCACGTACTGGATATATGCCAAGTGCATACTCTGATGAGTGTTTACCTATGTGTTCTCCTTATGATCACCACCCAGACCAAGACATGGAATTTTCCCAACACCCCAAAAGTTTCTTTCTGCCTTTTCCAACTTGCATCCTCCTTCCCTGGTAATTGCTGGTCTGATTTTAATCACCATCTCTTAGTTTTGTCTGTTTTTGAGATTTATATAAATGGAAGCTTCCAGCATTTACTCTCCAGAGTCTGCCTGCTTCTTTGCTCCACTAATTTCTAAGAGCTTTATCCACATTATGTGTATTAGTAATTCATTGCTTTTGTTGTGTGCATTATTTCATTCCATGAGTATACCACAATATATTTATTCATTATTCTGCTGATGGATATTTTGGGTGGTTTCCAGTTTGGGGCTGTTTGAATAATTTGTTGCTTTATTTTTCTCCATTGCATTTATTATTACTTCAAATGCTAAATATTTTATTCTTTAATTTGTGCCCTCACTAGGATATAAACTCCACAAAGGTGGATAATTTCTAAAATTTTTCTTTTTGTTCTTGCATCTCGAGTGCTGAGAACAGTGTCTGGCATACAACAGACTCTCAATAAACATTGCGTAAACAGATATTTATTGAATATTTATTAACCATTGAATACAGTGACAAACTTGTCCTGTTTTGCCTGGGATTTGGGCATATACATAGCTTTGAATGTTCTGTATTCTAGGAAATACCTTTGTCCTGGGAAAACCTGTGAAGGGTTTTTTATTTTAGTTTCTAATTTGCAGATAAAGACACTGGTGCAGAACATTTCAGTGACTTATCCAGAAGCCCCATCAAGAAATGGTGAATCCAGACTTAAGGCAGATCTTTGATGCCAAAGTAGAACCTTTCTTACTGGACTCCAAGGATGAGAGGAACTTCCTGTTACAAGGATGATTCATGGCTGCTAAGCCGAGGACACCTGAGAGTTCAAGCATGTTGCAGTTGACAGTTCTGAGCTTGAACACTGGTGGGACTGAATGCTGGTACTGTGACTTTGTAAAAGTCAGATCAGTTCTCTGATCCTTGCACTGGGAGTGATACTGGGATGCAAAACCTCCCTCACAGGTCACCATGAGAAATCTGTGATCTGATGAATGAAAACACCCAGCTTGTACTTTGTGTGTGGGGGCTGCTTAGTAACTGCTTTCATTATTATTACTAAAACAATTTTATGAGATTCACTTGCTTCTAAGTCAATTATAAAAGTCTTGGATGACAGATAACATCATCTTCTCGGTGACAGACTGGCAATCTTTCCTTTAGGACTAGGAACATTTATGCACCGTTATTCAACATTGTACTGAAAGTTTGAGCCACAGGAATTAGGCAAGAAAGAGATATACAAGACCCAATGGCTTTGGAAAGAATGAAATAATACTATCTTTGGTCTCAGATAACAATCTTTTATGCATAAAACTCTAACAATTCCAACAAAATCCTGTTGGAACTAATAAACAATTTATTAAGTTTTCAGGATAGAAAATCAACACAAAACCTTAAGTATGTTTTTACACTAACAATGAAAAAACCTGAAAAGGAAATTAAGAACACAATAATATCAAAATGAATAAATACTTAGGAATAAACTGAACTAAGAAGATAAAATGCTTGTACACTGAAACCTGCAAAATGTTACTGGAAGTAATTAAAGAGGTGTAACAAATAGAAAGATACTACTGAGCTGGAAGGCTTAATAGTGTTAAAAGATCAGTATACCCCAAAGTTATCTCTATGTTCAATGTTAATTCTATCAAAAACCCCAATAATAAGTTTTACAGGAACACAAATATTCATCCTAGAATTTGTATGGATTCTCCAGCGATCACAAATAACCAAATTATGTTGAGAAAAATGAGAAAACTGGATGACTCAATCTTTCTTATTTCAAAACCTAATATATAACTGGAGTAATTAACATAGTACAATAATGGTATAACAACAGACATAAGCTAAGGGAATGGGATGGAAAGCCCAGAAGTAAATGTTCATGTCTATGACCAAGTGAATTGGGCAATAGGGAAAGGACAATCTTTCCAGCAAATAGTATTTGGAAAACACATATCTATGCAAAAGAAGGCAGTTAAATTCTTAACTTACCTTATATTTAGAAAACAATGCAAAAAAACTAAAGACCTAACATAAACTCTTAAAGTATAAAGAAAAAAACCCCGTGACATTGGATTTGGCAATATTTTTTAGAGTATGACTCTCAAAATACAGGAAACATAAGAAAAATAATAAATAAACTAGACTTCATCAGAATTGAAAATGTATGTGGATCAAAGGACACTATGGGCAACCCACAAAATGAAGAAAATATTTGCAAATACGTATCTAGTGAGAGCTTAAGGCTCAAAATTTATAAAGATTTCCTACAATTCAACAGCAACATAGGCAAGCTAGATACATAGATTGCCTAAAAAACATGTGAAAAGATGCTCATAACACTAATCATGAGGGAGATGGAAATCAAAATCACAGTAAGATTAACACCTCACATCCATTAAAATGGCTATTGTGTTACTACAGATTTGTGTTACTACAAAATACCTGAGTTAATTAATTTATTAAAAAGTTGTAGTTTGGCTCATAGTTTCAGAATTTCTGATCTATGAATAATTGGTTGTATTGCTTTGGGCCCATGGTGAGGCAGCGTATCATGGTGAGAGCAGATGATGGGACAGAATTACACACTTCAGAGACAAAGGATCAAAGAGGAAGAGAACGGATGTGGTGTCTCACAATCCTCTTCAACATCATGTCTACATTTATGGACAAGGCTTTGTCTCCTAAAGATTCTTCTACCTTCCAGTTGCACCAGCCTGCAGACTTAGATTTTAACCCATGGGGCTTTGGGGGGGGCATTCAATATACAATCTATAGCCACTATTATAAAAACAATCCATAAAATAATTATTGGCAAGGATGTAAAGAAGTTGAAATTCTCATGGACTATTGGTAGGACTGTAAAATTATTTAGCTACCATGGAAAATAGTATAGTGATTCCTCAAAAAATTAAATACAGAATTGCTATATGACCTGGCAATTCCAATTCTGGTTATATGCCCCAAATAATTGAAAGCACAAATTTAGATGTATGTTGTACTCTTATACTCCTAGAACATGAGTTCTATTATTCACAATAACAAAAAGTGGAAGCAATCCAGATTTTTACCCATGTAAGAATGGGTAAAGGAAATGGAGTGTGTCCATATAGGAGAATATCATTCCATCATAAAAGAATGAAGTTCTGATATGTGCTACAGCATGGATAAACCTTAAAGACATTATGCAAAATGAAATAACCCAGAAACAAATGAATAAATATTGCCTGATTCCACTTACATAGTCAAATTTATAAAAACAGAAAGAGAAATGTGGTTACCAGGTTTGGGAGGAGTGGGAATGGGAGTTGCTGTTTAGTGGGGTCTTGGTTTCAGTTTGGATTGATGAAAAGGTTCTGGAGATGAATGGTGTGGATGGTTGTACAACAATGTGAATGTACTTAATGCCAGTGAGCTATGTTCTTAAAAATGGCTCAAATGGCAAATTTCATGCCATTATATTTTATCATAATGAAAAAATGTTCTCAGTTTCTTCAATAAAACATTTACTTTAAAAGGTCCTTATTGGAAACAGTTGTGGTTCCAACAGTGCACAGAGTAACGAGGGTTCAGGTGGTGGCAGCCGAAATGAAAAATTGGTGGCAGCCAAGGTCTCAGCCAATACCAAAGAAGGGAAAGTCTCTCAGCATGGGCATATAAG
Organism: Cavia porcellus; assembly: GCF_034190915.1. Lineage (NCBI taxonomy): Eukaryota > Metazoa > Chordata > Mammalia > Rodentia > Caviidae > Cavia > Cavia porcellus. The sequence continues at coordinate 168,044,948 of NW_026947484.1, forward strand.
ACATACATTTTCCCAGTTTCTGTTTGGCATCTTCTGAAGGTCATAACGTGTGTGTGGCCTCGAATTAGAGTAGCATAGAGCAGGTGGTAGCACAATGGCCAGGTCTATCTGCTGGGTTCGAATCCTGATTTTGCCATTTTCTGGCTGTGGAATCACAGGCAAGTTGCTCAAGAGACTTTAAACTTGATTTTCCTCATGCATAAAATGGGGATAGTAACAGTAGCTACTTCAGAAAGATGAGTTAATATTTATAAAGTGTTTAGCATAGAGGGCATCATATGAGACATTCTATCTGTTGCACATGACAGGTATCTACTGACACCTCTTATTTTGTGATACTTTGCATATTGGTTATGTCTATGCAGTTGAATGGATCAGAATTTGAATGCTAGTGGTTTGCGCTGAAGCCTGGCATGTGTTCAGGGCCATATACTGTCTCCCTGAGGTGACAGTCACCTGCATATCAACAGGGCCATCATTAAAACTGAGTCAACCACCCCTTTGTTTGAATGGGACAGCCCTTTCTAGGCTTTGTGGGGTGGTGAGCCAGGCTGCAGAATTGCTTTTTCTTTTCAGCTTTGTGTGTTGTCATGCATGTGTCTGTCTCTTCTGGTCCTTTGGTTATTATCATCTTTTCTTCTCCCTTTCAATACTAAAATATAATCTAACTTCCAGTATATTTAACTGAAATGTTATTTCTGGGGTTAATTCCTACAAAGGGACCCAAGAGAGATGCAGGCAGCTGGGGTAGGAGTGGGGGTGGGGATGAAGTGAGTTAGGCCCAGAAATTGCCTAAGTGTCTGTACTGATTGCAGCACACAGATAATAAAGACCTATCTCAAGTAGGCTGGTGAAAGACAGCCTTGAAGCAAGCAGAGGAGGTCAATGGCCCTAGCCCAGGCCGTGGCCAGGAGTTACTTCCAGAGCAAGATGGTTGAAAATTGGTTTAGAAAAAAGACTGAAAGGTGCTTGCTTCAGCCACATATATACATGCTGACAGTGGCAGCAACTCCAGACTTCTTCATTCCAGAGAGACTCTATCTTCATAAACTAGTCAAGTGCCAGGACAAGGGAGAGTCCCAAGCTACAGCCAAAATTCGCATCCGTAGCTAACTAAATGGGCCATGCTACCTTAATAGCCCACACTGCCTCTTGCTGAATGCCCATGATGTTGAATTATCTTTAACTTCTGCCTACACTAACTTTTAGTGACAAGTTGCATCTGATACTGTGTTGGGGCTTAGAGAAGTTAATTAGTTTACCTAAGATCACATGGTTACCAAGAGTCAAAACTGGGATTTGAACCAAGTATGCCTGACACTAGAGCCTCCCAGTGAAGCCCATGGATTGGCAGAATTAGGAGCACTGGGAACCTGTTAGGAATGTGGAATCCAGGCCCCCTTTCCAGACCTTTGCATCGGAATCTCCATTTTAACGAGATCCCTAGGTGATGGGGGCACCCTAAAGCCTGAGAAACGTGGCTCTTGCCCATTTCCCTTTTCATTGCTGTGTCTCATGGAGTTTGGCTGTAACTAAATAAACAAAATAATTAGCTAATGAACAAACAGGCACACTTCAAGTTGAATTCCAGGGATAAAGAGTAATCTTCTGCAAGCTCTTTAATTTTCACAGTAGCATCAGTAAGTATCTGCAGTTAGGAGGGGAGGGAAGTGGTTTCTCCCCCTGGATGAAAGATCATTGCTGGAGGTGCAGGAGTGGTGAGGAGATGAAGCACATTTTCTCACCACTTCTGCACCTCTTGCACGTTCTGCACCTCTTTGTTTCTGTCCCAGGGAGCCCAGATACCAACTTGACATGAAGGATGGGGTCAGGATCAAGCTAGTATGGAAAGGAGGAGTCTCTGTGATGGACCTGGGCTTCTTACAAGTGCAATGGCCACAGATCCAATCCACAAACTCAGGTTATCAAGAACTGTAATATAACTGTTGCCTTTCCTTATACTCATGAAGCATTTTATGGGTGTCATCCTCTGGCACCAGACATGCTGTCATCCATCTGTAGTGCTGGTTGGGGGATATACTGGTTCCCACCTCATGTTTTCTGTGGGTTGCTGCTGGTTTCCTTATTTCTGATGCAAAGCCTTTTCTGATGTTCTTCTTAGTTATGTCCTCACTGTGTAGGTCCCAGTGTACTTCTCTGGGTCCTGAGCCACTTGGGAGCAAAGAATGCTGAGAGCTGTTCTCAGAATCTGATGCTCAGAACTGAGATTCAGCTGTCACCGCAGAGGGACTTTCCGAGCTGCTGTTGGGCACAAGCCCACTGCCTTCACATCTCTGAAACCTTTTTGAGCTTTTTCTGTCTTCCCTTCCTTCCACCACACAAAGACATAGACTACTGTTGAGGGTGAGATTACTTTTTCAGGAAAACCCCAATCCTTCACTCATTTCTGCACAGATACGTTTTCTTCTGCTTAGGGGACAGAAAGTGTTGTTTTGTTTAATGGTTGTTTTTTCTCAAGTCTACATTTATGTCTTAGGTCCTGTAAAGTCTAAGCTATTAAAACTTTTCTCTACATTTCAATGTGATTCCTGGGATACCACCATGTTTCTGCTTGAGTGGAGCGGGCTCAGCATTGTGGAGAGCAAGGAAATATCATTGGGAGGTCCTTAGATTACACCTCAAGCTGTGGTTTCAGTCCTGCAGTTCTTAAAGTGAGTGAGTAATGCTAGCTATCTTTATCACTCCATTTGAAAGCTGGGGAACTGAGTACAAGAGGGAAAGACTTGTCCAAGAGTACAGAGTTAACAAAACCTAGAACCAAGACTCAGATTCAAGACTGCCCCAAGTCTACAGCCCAAGAACATGAGGATCATCAAGGAGGTCTCAAATTTGGAGCAGTAACCTCCCAGTTGTGTGTCTTTGGCCAGCTTTCCTAATCTCCGTTACATCTGCTGCATTATCTTCAGGTAATGGTGGTGGAGCTGCCTCTTAGAGTTGATTTATAAATTATAAGTACAGAAATTTCTAGAACATGTAACTGCTTAGTTAAATTTTGCTGTGACTATTATGTGGCTATTTTGTTACTATGTAGTCTTCCAATCCAATAGAACACAGTAACATTTAAGATCTTAAAATCTTAAAATAATAAGATGTCATAATTGAAAGAAAGGAACTTTGTAAATAATCTACTGTAACCTTCTTATTTAGAGGTGGAAAAACTGAAATGCAGCAAGGATAGGAGGTTATCTAGTAATGCACCTTTTAGAAGAAAGAATAATACTGGTGAAAGATAAAGTGTACATTTTGGAACGGTTGAGTCAGAGATGCCTGGGGGACTTTCAGGTGGGGACGTCCAGTGGGTACTGGACCTACAGATTTCAGCTCTGGAGGAGACCTGGACTGAAGCCTGAGAGTGAGGATTTGCTTGCATATGGGTGGACAAAACACCATGGGATGGGGTTGACAACACTCATGAGGAGTAGTGCAAGGGAAAGATGGGCAGAGTTTTGAAATTCACCAGCATGTATATAATCAACAGAGAGTGTGGCTACTGAGGAACCCCAAAAGAAAAAGATGAAGGTTCAGCAAAACCAGGAGAGGAAGGAGCACACAGCTTTCTGTTGCAAGAGGAATGAGCTTTGGTATAGTCAGTTGGAAAAGAAAAGGAGGTTAAGTCAGGGAGTGGAGTGGAGTGAAGCCTAAGGGGACCGGGGTAGTGTCTCTGAACATGAGTAGTTCAGGTGAGAGGGTTAACAGCACCCACACCATCTGGTGATGGTTAATTTTATTAAACACTTCAAGTCTTTGGAATTATAATGAATTATACATGCTCTTGTGGTTTTGAAAAAGAAAAGAGCTCTATTGTAAATCATCTTTGTTTCTTGCTATGGAATCAGAAATGCATCAGGTGACAGTTCCCTCATCAAAAGGTTTTGGCCATGTACGTGTCTATGCAATTGTTTTCTTGGAAGCTCAACTATGATTTGGAAGGGGACTCACAAGGTAAATCATCTGGCTTCCACCTAGGGCAGGAATCTTTCTACAACACCCTTGGCATATGGTCCTCTAGCATCTGCTAGCACATTTCTAGTGGAGCTCATTGCCTCTACTGGCAGTCTGGGTGTGGTTTAGTAGCTGGAATTCCTATCTAGGTCTTTCTTACATGGATCCTTTTCTGAACCTACATAATACAGATCTATCCCATTTACAAGGCTTTTCTTGTTGAAAATGTCTCTCCTGCTATTTCTTCAGATTTCTTTCCTTAAGTATCTCTGTTCTGGGGCTAGACTAGAGGACTGCCCTGGAACCTGCCCAGCTTTTGCAGTCTTAGCTCTGCCTGTCAGCTTCTTGTACTTCACATTACTCTTTCAACCACTTTACTGCTGACTCTGTCCTCTTAGTTTTTTGATCTTGGATTTTATTTAACTGACCATTAATCAAATCCTGGCTTTCATATTATGTGATCTGTGCCAATTTCTTAAACTTTCTAAGTCTCATTCTAAAAAGATAATGATTTAAAAAAGATAACAATCTCGTAAGATTGTTTTGAAGAGTAAATGAGACAATGTATGTAAAGTGCTTAACATTTGGCAAACACCGAGGCTCGCTGTTATTGATCAATTTATTTTAATTTAACAAGCACTTATGATTGATTACTATGCACCAGTAACTTGTATTTTGGAAATATTAACTCATTAAGACTTCATAATGGTCCTATGTAATATAAATATTATGTCTGTGCTACAGATGAGGAAACTGAAATGTAAAATAGAATTAATATTTTTATTGCTCATGTGATCAATTAGCTTTCATTGTATCACAACCACAAGAAGTGGCTTCTGCCAGATTTGCCTACTTGGATTGGATTCCATGAGGCAGCTGTGTTGGTCTTGGCTGGGCTCTGTACTCTAATTGTGCTCTGGGTTAGTTAGGGGATTTAGATCTGGCCATGCGTCTGCCAGAGGCATATGGTTTACCCAAGGCACATCCTTCCCACAGGAACAATCAAGCCCAAGTGTACCTGTGCTTCCCAAGATACTGCCAGCTATATCTGCAAACAGCATGTGGTGGACCAAGTTCTCAAATGTCCCCACTGACCCTTATTCCCTGGCATTTATCCCTTTGGAAATGGATAGGATCCTTAACTTCTTTCTAATGGGTAGATACAACAAGAGTACTGAGCTTTTGATATTAGGTTTACAGAATAATGTGACTTCTTATTTGCTAGCAGATCATTTCTATGGTGTACCTATGAGTTTTGATGAAATGTCCCATGTGGCATGGAATGGAGGGCTGCCTCTGGCTCATAGCCTGTATGGAACTAAATTCTTCCAATGAACCACAAGAGCTGGGAAGTGGGACCTTCCTCAGATGAGCCTTGAGATAACCAGAAGCAGGCCAACCCTCTTCTCATAACTCTGTGCAATGCAAGTGAATCTGAAGTAATGAACCCTAACAAACTATACTGTGAGTACTGACCCAATAAGAACACCAAACAATAAATAGGTGTTGTTCTAACCTCTTAAGTTTTGGAGAATTTGTTACATAATGAATAGCATGCATCTTGCTGGCTAAAGCAAGTAACATGGTGTTATGGCTTGGATGAATGTCCCTGAAGTCCATGAATTAAAAGCTTGATCCCCAGGTGGTGCTCCTGGAAGGCTGTAGGAACTTTAAGAGGTGGGGCCTAAAAGTAGTCCTCAAGTCACTGGTAATGGGACCTTGAAGGCTACTGTAAGAATTGTCTTTCTCTTCTCTCTTTGCTTCCTGGCTCATCAGGCTGGTGATTTTCTGTGACTCACCTGCTAAGATGCATTACCCTCTCCAGAGACATAAAGCCAGTAGAGCACTTGGTCTTGGCCTGGAAGATCTAGAAGGACAAGTTAAAGTAACCCTTTTCCAAATAAGTTAATCAATCCTTATCTAAGTAAGTTAATTACGTCACCTATTTGCTTACAGAGATGGAAAAGTGACTAACACACATGGACAATGTATACTGAGAGAACATTAACAAATTACAGACAAAGAGTGAAGATACAGGAAAGGGTCAATAATGGATTAGGGTCAATAATGCAGTTCACCAGGAGTACCTACTGTGCACACAGACAGATGTGGACCCAGGAGCTTCAGGGCTAGATGAGACCCAGGCCTTGCCCTTTCGAGCTCATAGCTGGTGGAAGAGTCAGAATCTCAGTAATAATTTACTCAGTTGACACCTGATTGTTGACACCACATGGAGCTTTCAGAAAATGTTGCCACCCTTTGCTGGGGACTTCAAGTTTTGAGGGCCTCCCTGCACACTCTCAGGCAGTATGGAGAAAGCTCAGGTACTTTGATAATGTAGCCTCAGTGCCAAATGGAGGGCTGTGGGCAATGGAAGTCAGCTCTCCATAAACAGTTCTGGGCAACCATGGAGACCAAAGCTGATCTATCACTGAAGGGAATCAAGAGAATAAGAGGTCGTTTGGCTGGAGAGGTTCCTGGAGGGAAATGGCAGACATCATGAGCCTGGAGTTGGCAGGGTAAAATCCTAATATATACTCTACTTTGTCTGTGGTGGGTAATGTGTTAGGCACAATTTCATTTGGGTATCACAGTGGTTTGGTGAGGTAGACATTATCCCCATGTCATAGGTGAGAAAACTGAGGGCCAGGACACTTGCCCAAGCATACACAGCTCCTGAGATTTAAACACAGGGTCATTTTAAGCCAAGCCATCATTCTCATAAAGTGATCTTCTGTTCCATTTTCTTCTGATTTCACTTGATTCCAAGATTCTAGAACACTCATTCTGGTATAGCAGAAAGGACACTGGAATAGGAGTCATATGGTTCTACCTGTCACCTGCATGACTTCTTGCATGATTTCAGCCACATCATTCTCTTTCTGTATGCCTGGTTTCTCCATCTCTAAAGGAATAGGTTTGGATTTCACTGGTGATATCAAGCAAGCATTATGTTGCATGCCAGCTCCACCTGGTTGGGGTTGCAGCTTGACACGTAATATTGATGGGGACTAAACTGAGCTGGGGCTTAGTGGGGAAGAGTTTGATGCTGGGTCAGTGAAGTCTACAGTGGGTGGAGACTAGGGGAAGATGATCTCTAAGTGCCTTTGACCTTCTTTATGAGTATGACTGTCTTCTTATATATTTCTCTCTCTTTTTTTATGTTATGGACTTTGATCAGGTAAAGCCAATCAAGACAAGTCCCATCTGTCTTTTCCGAATATTAAACTGATGTATGCAAATAGCGAGCTGACTGGCCAGCCAATGAATCGGCAGGGCACAAAGTCACATAAAGCCCCATATGCTGCTGATGGTGCCATTTTACCACCCAGTGTAAAACCCTATCTGTGGTGGATGACCTGAGAGAGCCTTCAAAGGCAGTGTTTAGCCTTGGACACCATGGACTAAAGGGCTAAGAGACCCCTGTACCTTCTGTGGACTCTGGGATGCTACTTAGATGCTCTGGTTTTTTTTTTTTTTTTTAGGTGCTTATTTTATTTTTTTAATTTAGAGAAAAAAAGCAAAACAGAAAAAGAGTAGAAATAATACAAAATTCCAAAAAAGTAAGAAATCTCTAGTTGATAAATTACATATTATCTTAAAAGTAGTTGCTCAAGTTACAAAATCAAAGCACGAAAAGTGGACAAATAGTGACGGTACGACCATTCTGTTTGATGAACCAACTTAGTAGTATGGTCATCTATCTTGCGCACTTAAACATACATACAGTTATATCCTAGAGCACTTTCTGTCCCTTTCATTATTACAATATTGATTATACATTTTGAGCCTTATTACTTTTTATGCTAGAGAGACAATACAATATTTAAAATGTGAGTCTGACTTCTTTCACTTTTGAGGGAGTCTCAAGTTGCCTCCATTTACGTATAAAAGCCTCAGGACCATCCTTTTTTATAGCTGAGTAATATCCCATTGTATAAAAATGCCACAGCTTTTCATCCATTCTGCAATTGATGGGCATTTTGGTCATTTGCACTGCTCTAAACATAGGTGCACATATAGCTCTGAGACATGACCTTTCAACTTTTCTGGGAAAATACCCAAGAGGGGAATAACTGGATTGAATGGAACTTCCAATCCTAGTTTTTTGAGGAATCTCCATACTGATGCTCCTTTGTGCTTTGAATAACCTTGTGGCAAACATGCACACTTGGTTGGCCAGGTTCAGCTTTGAGCTTTGAACTGAATAGAACACAGGCAAGAGAAGGTCCCTACCCCAGTGCCAAGGAACTGAGGACTCTATGGGGCCAAGGGAAGCTTTCCTAATGTTCACTGTATGCATTTTTTTCTGGATTTTCAATGTTGTGGCCACAGTTGAATTGTAGGCATTCTGTGGATTCCATGGCCAGCAAGGTTGAGAACCTGAAGGTCACTCTTTGCCCCAGCCTGGTGATATAATGAAGCATTTCAAGGATGCTGTGAAATGGCCACTGACTGCACTCTCTAACCTGTACTATCTCTGTCTACCTCAGAGTCAACCACTCTGCACTGGAAAAGGGACCTCTCATCACCCTCTGCCTCTGGACAGTAAAGAACAGAGTGGGACTGAGGTTGGATGGGGGAGAACGCTGCAGCATCACCCGCCAAACCTGGCTTGATTTTCAAGAAGAGAAAAAAGGCCCCTTAAGGCATACCAGAGACACAGTCCTTTACAGGCACACTTCAATGACTCAGGAGACATGATCACATCAACAAACACTTGCAGTCAAAACTCACTTGCTGTTTGCTGCTTCCTAGAGTGCTTATGAGTCTGCAGTCACAAATAAATTGGGTACTTCAGGCAGAAAAGCATTTGGGGACACTTTTATAAACAGGCCTAGGCCTTGGGGCTGGTGTGAGTGTGCAGCCTCTGTGCTTTGTGGATGACACTATCTATGGTCTCTTTTGTGCTGGAGGGCTGAACACAGCCCAAAGTAAAGCTAAGCCAAAGAGCCGGTGAGCTCTCCTCTCTGGGCAGGATGGGGACCTGACACGCCTCTTCCTTTCCTCTCTAAATAATCTGTACTAATTTTGTAGCTTATTTCAAAGGGAATGTGTTTATTGTAGACTACTTAGTGTAACTACTTATTGTAAACTTAGTGAAACAAGAGCATGATAAAAACATCGCTGTAAACCCTGGGACCCTGTGCCGACTGCTGTTAATACGTCGGGGTACATTTAGGAAGGCTACAGCAGAAAGCAGAGGAGCAAGTGTTGGGGTCAGCCGATCTGCATTAAGCTCTACTTCTCAGTACCTGTGTGGGGAGCGGCTTATCTTTCTGAGCCTTTGTTTACTCATCAGGAAGATAGGCAGTTCATAATTTGGGCATGAAGACTTATTAATGTAACTGGCCATTGTATTATTGTCCTGGGGCTGGGACATTTTGCTTGTTTTTGTGGGGGTAAGGTAACTCAGGAAGAAAAATGCACTTTTTCTTACATTTTAGTGGATTTAAGAGACCAAGGGAGAAAGTCATGTGATATCTCACATCAACCTTAACCTGGTGATTTTGAGAGACATACATCCGATTTTTATAGGAGTCATAAAGTCCCTTCTCCAAAAATGTAGAACAGAATTGCAGGCTTTTAAGGTCCATGTTCCCTGCGGCCTTATTTCCTTTCTGTGGGTCCAAACAGTGCAACAAAACTGTGCTCAGTGTTTTAGACTACCCCGCCTTCTGGAAGGGATAACTTGTTTACACAGCTGCAAAAAGTCTGTTAAATTAGGTGTTTGGACTGGAGAGGGATAAAGTTTGCAATCTCATTAAAAGTCATAAAGATCACAGGAAAGATGGGGAGAGAAACAGGAACTCTTCAATATTTGCTTAGGCAAGCTCCTTGCCAATCTCAAATTGCTGATGGTGATTGGGAAGAATACCCACATTCCTCCTGCCCACCTGACGGCCCATCATCTTCCAAATTAGCATGCTATTGTAACCCAGATTAACCTTACTTCCTTTCAGATGTTCTTGTGTACACATGTATATGCAGATGCTCACTCTATCTTTAATGGGGCTCATTCTGCCTTGTGATTGCTTTTTTCATTAAGTCTGTGATCAGCCACCGCCCTGTTTTCTTTGGCTTCAGGTTTCTTGCTGTCTTCTGGGACTATGCTGCAAAAGTAGTACTTCCAGGGCTGTCATGAACTTGATCTTTCTTATTTCAAGACTAAATCCCTCACCCTACCTCATTTACCTCCTAATCACACTGCTTTGTATGTGCGTGCAAATACATGCACATGTGTGTGCAAACATGTTGATAATGCAGAATGGTAAGGCTCATTTTTGTAAAATGTACATGAATTTATTTAATGCATCTTGATCCTTTTCTTTTTTAAAGTTCTAAATCCAGCCTCGTTTGGTGTTGGCTAGGTCTGAGCTGGTCCAGAGAGCTCATTTGCACCAGTGCTTCCCAAGGGGCACTCTGCTTTGGGAATAGGTCTCCACTTGCTCATTGAGAGCAAGGAGGCTGTTACAGTTTACAGCCAGATGTCCCCCAAGAGCCTCGTGTGCTCACAGACAGAGCTTTGGGGGCCTTGTAGATGACTTGGTGTAAGGAGGTGAGGTCTTGCTGGAAGAATGGTCACTATCTGTGTAACTGGGAAGGTTTTTTTCTCCCTTCTCATTCCTCCTTTGACACTCTGATTCCTGTCTACCACGTCATGAGCATCTTTCCTTCACCAGGGCCCTCTGCTGTGCTGTCCTATCTTACAGTCAGCTGATTATGGGCTAACATATGGGCCAAAATAAACCTCTCCTCTCTTTAAGCTATGGATATTTATTATTGTGTCTCAGCAATAAGAAAATGACCAAGACAGAGACTTCAGACAAGAACAGGGTGTCAGAGTACCCTGGAAGGAACGCATCTGGCTGTGATCTTATGGTGCCATGAGTTGGAGGCCCAGCTTTCAGACAGTAACAGGTATGTCAGTGACCTAGGACTGAGAAAGGGGCTGAGATGTATCATTTCTTACCAGCCTTTGTTCCCCATCAGAGTCATTCTTTGGGTGACATCTGTTGTTGCTGCTTCTCTTTGGAGGTGTCTATTTAGGGCTTTATAGGAGAAAACAAGGGAGGAGAACACAGGAGGACAGAAAAGCATCAAGATAATGATAAGGCACTGAGTTTGGTGCATGGACCACAGGAATGGTTGGTTTGCACCTGTTTCTCCTGTTAGAACCAAACTTCTTGAGCATAGACACAATGGTCTTTTTCTCCGTACCCCGGCTCTTAGTATATGGTCTTGGGAATGTTTGCTAAGTGAACGATTTCGGTAGTGCTTCTTGGTTCTTACACTGTGTTGTGAGAAGGTTCTTTATGATTGCTAGTTAACATTTCTTTTCTCTCCCTTTCCTTTCCAGCTGAGCTCATGCACCTCTCTGTTGTGCCAAGGAGGTGGCAGCTTAATGACTTGGAAAGAGTGTGGGCCTTGGGCTCCAGTGTCTGCTCCATTATACAGTGTCAGGGTGTCACTGGGCACAGGTTCACCTTCCTGTTTCCAAATCTACAAAATAGGGGATGATAACAGGCCCTACCCATTATGTGTAGTCAGAGATGTGATGAAGAAGAAATGAGAGGATCACATGATGCTCTGAGTATTTCTCAAACTGTAAGGAGACTGTTGCTCATATATATGGAATGGGGCTCGGCATTCTGAGTTCCTATGTCTCCATAATACTGGGGGCTACTGATCTAACCCCTAAACCAAATCCCCAAATATATTTTCCCTTCCATTTCATCTTGGTGATCCACTGGGGTCTTCCTGAATGCATGTTTCTGAATGAGTCCCTAGTGATGACCCCTCCCAGCTTCTCCTCTTCCATATTTGCCCAGGGGTCTTTATTTCCTCCTCTAGCCTTGCAGACAAACTACCCCATGAATTGATACAGGTCTCACTTTGGAAGCAAAGCCTCAGGACTCAGATCCCCAGGAGTCTTTAAAGAGGCTCTGGCTTTTTTTCCAGAGCCAGCACAGGGAGGCCTGACCTAGGACAGGCCTTAGGATCTTCCCAAAGGAGAGGCACATGAGCCATATCATGGCAAGTCACCTCACCTGGTGGGTCTCAGTAACAAGAGGGGTGGATCCCAGAGGTTACAAAGCAATGTTTGGATGAATCAGAGGATCCCAAGTGTTTTGGGAGCTCCAGAGATCCAACTCATGGTCTGTATATAAACTCTTAAAAACAGTAAGAATCACAGTTACTACTTTTATCATATTCTGTTCCCGGGCCATGCTCTACAGATGGCCTTTTTTTTGTCTTTCTAGATGCCATATTTACATATTTATTTTATTTTTTTAGATTTTAAAATGAAAAATGAATAAAAACTATACTGAGTTTCAAAACAAACTATTAAGAGATTAACAATGATTAATATATTGTGTATTATTATTTTCAAAGTAGTTGTTCAGATTATGAGATATAGGCATGAAAAAAAAAATCCAACAGTGAAAGCACAAATCATTCTTTTTGTTGAACTAACAGAGATTAGTAGTATAGTTATCTATCGCATGCACACACACATATATATGTATATATATGAAAAGTGGAGATGCTTACAGTGACAACTTTTTAAGGTTGATGTGAAAATTCAATATATAAAAGCATGGGCAGTTTCAAGATTGGGCAAGAAGCATCCCCACTTTTCAGCTGAAGAAACTTAGGGGCATGAGTTTAAATGGCGTCCTCCAGATCACGCAGCGGGCCACAGGGAGGGTCCTAAACTCTACACACAACAGCACATGTAGTCCAGTGCATTGCTTTCTGCAGGTTAGCAGCATCCTCCCTGCCCCAGGATGTTCAAGTCCTCAGCTTCCCTTAGGGATATGTTTGCTTACACATCTTTCCCAACCCTCTCTTTGGCCGGGATCTCCTTCCTGTTCTACTGAGGAAATCAAGGCGTTCATAGACGGACTTTACCTTGTCTTCCTTCACTAGCACCCATCCGAAGCCAAAATTATTTACTTTGTCTATATAATCCAGGCTGTTGTAAATGAATCTTTAGTAGTGAAATTGCAGCTGCAAAATTCTCTTTAAAATTGCCTTAAATATCATTTGATCCATCCAGAATTTCTGAAAGAATTAAAAACAACATACTATACACATATGCATGTTTATGGTGGAATAATTAATAGTAGCTGAGCTATGGAAACAGATGAGGGATAAAGAAAATGTGGTATGTATACAAAAATGGAATAGTGTTCAGCAATAAAGAAGAATGAAACCATGTCATTCACAGGAAAATAAGCCAGACTCAAAAAATGTTAAACCTCAAATATTTTCTTTTACATGAGAAATCAAATGAATGAATGAACGAATGAAATGAAGAAATGTTAACAAGAAACAAGAAGGTAGACTTCAGGAAACAGGAAAGGGAATCGGGAGAGTGGGAGTGAAATGGAAAGAAGAATGGAATTAACAATGAACCAAGATACACAAATTTAAGTGCCAAATTCCTCAAATGAAGCTCACTATGCTGTATCACTATCATGCACTAAACAGTAACAAACAAGCAGATGGACCCTGCCCCTGTGTGTTCCTGTTCCTCTAGAAGCACATCAGCACAGCCTCAGAGAGCTAGAAAAAGCTTTACAAGGCCAGCAGTCATTCAGCTTGAGGCTCTAGTGTCTCCAGTAGCAGCTGTCTCTATCATGGGACAGCCAATTGGCCAACGTGGTGGCACCTTGTGATATCAAGTTACTGTGTGCTTTCAATGCTTCTTGATTGAAGGTATTTTGTTACAGCTATGACAACAGATTAAGTGTCAGCAGGAAATTGAAACTTCATGTTCAGCCTCAACCTAAACAAAGAAGATAAGTTAGACGGGGAGTTTTGAAGGGGTATCCAGTCAAAATGATGAGGTTTAAAATGTGATACACTTTAATGTCTCCTAGTGTTACATTTCACAGGGGTTTTCTGCCAAATAGGGAGCAATTGGGCAGGTCGAGGCTCCCTCAAACAGAACTGATAATAAAAGCTAGCATTCACTGAGAGCTTTTAATGCTTTAGGTTCTTTTGCTTATTTAAATTCTTATATTTGCTTATTTAAATTCTTAAAAACTTAAATTGATGTGTAATATTTATACATATTTGGAATACAGTAGGAATACATATATAATTTTTGTGGTCATGGAGATTGAACCCAGGGCCTTCATACTGAGCTATGTACCCAGCTCTTTTTATTTTGAGACAGTGTTGCAAAGTCACTAAATTGCCCAGGCTGGGCCAGAACTATGGATTCTCCTGCCTTAGCTTCCCAGAGTGCTTTGGTTAGACATGTGTCACCAGTACAATCATTTGATATCATATACAAATGAAGGAAATCAGCATTTCTATGTCCCCAAATCTTTTTCTTGATTTAAGAACCCAAGGAGGGAACTAAAGCACAGAGGTTAGATAACTTGTGCAAGATTTCTTTTTTTTTTTTATTTTTCCTATTACCTTTTATTTTGCTCTTTTTTTTTAATTTAAGGAGAAAAGAAGAAAAAAAAAGCAGAGAAAGGGTACAAGTTATACAGATTTACAGAAAAAAAATGAACAGTAGGAAATCACTAGTTAATGGATTATATATTATTATCTTAGAAATAATTGTTCAAGTCACAGAATTAAAGCTTATAAAGTGGACATTCCAACAATGATACTGCAAACAGTTCTGTTCAATGATCCAATAAAACTCTGTGATATCATTTTCTATCTTATACACTTAAATATACACGCAGTTATATAGTTTAGAGCACTTTCTTTTCCTCTCTTTTGTACAATAACTATTACACATTTTGGGTTTCACTGCTCCCACGGTTCTTATTACTTTTTTGGAAGAGAGTAAAACCAAATGTGACATAACAGAACAGAATCGGTCAAGTCAAAAGGGTGGACATAATAGATAATGTAAAAACATAATACAAGGTGATCAACAATGGTTACCATAATGCCTCCCGCTATCTCTAATAGAATTGCCTATATCATTAGTTGTAATACAATTGAACAAAACAGTAAAGAATAAAACCGACAAAACCAAAACATTGGAGATATTGTAGGTCTTCAAAAGTAGATAAAAGTCAATGAGAATGGGCGTTGTAATGAATCTCATTATCTTCTCAGCTGATGCCTAAACTTTCTAACCTGATACTATCCAGCAAAACAGAACAGGGGAACATCAGTCAAAAACAAGATGGTGAGAGTAATACAGGTCTTCAAATAGAGATAATGGAAAGTCAAAGTGGGTTACTATATTATATCCTGCTATTTTTTTCCTTTAATTAAACGGATAAAAATAAAAAAAATAAATAATGGAGTGGAGATTGAGATAAAAGAGGGCATAACAGTGAAACAGCGCAAGATTTCACAGGTGGTGAATGGTGGATCAAGTACTGGTAACCAGATCACATAGCTCCAGAGCCCACACCCTTGATTTCTGGCCTTCTCATAGTGCCTTAGAAAAATCATAAAGCTTTATTTGTCCCCAAACAGCCAATGTGGTCAGGGATGAGCTTGCATCCGGGCTGACTGTGCCCCTTTGGTTCTTATGCCCAAGTCTCCTGTGGACTCTTATGCTGCCTGGAAACCACGATCACTTCCCTCATCCATTCGCTGTCCCTCTCATCGAGATAATGCCACACACTTTCTTCCTCCTTGTCACCTGAGGACCTGCTTCCATTTCACAGACACTGCTGCTCTTGACTGAAAACTTGCCAATGACATCACTTTTTTACATGATGTTGGTCTGGCCTCTCAGAGCCACGCCAGTCCTCCCCTGCCCCTTTCTGGCCTCATTTTCCACAGTTTCCCCTCTTGCTTGGTCTCTTGATGCTCCTCCACCTTAGCTTCCTTGCTCTTGCTGAGTCACCCGGGGCAGCGGCACTCACCGGCTGGCACAGGCCTTGCCTCAGGACAGGTTCCCACTTTCCTTCAGATGTTTGCTCAGAGGTTTCCAAGTGAGGCCCCCTTCACCTGTTTCCAGTGGAACCAGCTTCCACTTGAGTCCCATACCACCTTTTTGGCTTAATTTATTCTTACAGCATTCTCTATTACACTACAGAGCTACCTTATTTATAGAGCTCCCACCACACACAGGCCAGTGTTTTCAACTTCAGGAGGAGAGAACTGCTTTCATTTTGTTTTCCGCTGCATCTCGGGTGCTCAGAGAAGTACCTGGCCATTGCAGTACTCACAAGGTATTTGCTGAATAAATGCATGGGTAGCAAAGTCCTGTGCCTTGGGTCAGACTGCAAGATGGTATTTTGTAGAACTCAGGTGTCATGGTTTATATCTGTGTCCTCAAGCCTCATGCAATTATGCGTTTGTGATTAGTTCATTGTCTAGCGCTTGGATTGGTGATATGAGTGCTATACCTGCCTAGAGGTGGAACCAGGATATGATGTAATGGCAGGAAGAATGTCTCTCTCTCTCTCTCTCTCTCTCTCTCTCTCTCTCTCTCTCTCTCTCTCTCTCTTGCCGGTTTGCACTTTGCAGTTTGTGGCTGCCATGAACTGTGGCCCTGCTGTGCCACTTTGCCTTGGAGCCAACTGAATATGGACTGAAACCTCCAAAATTGTCAGAAATAAACCTTTCCTTCCCTAACTTTAGACATCAGATATTTTGTCTCAGTGACGAGTAAAAAGTAAGACATCAGACAAGTCTCTGGCTCTCTTTCATGCTCCTGGATCACTCTGAAGAATATTTAAAGATTGCTAGCCATGGTTACTTCTTTTTTTCTTCCCCTTAGGCCAACAGAATTTGCAGCTACTCATCTGTGTAAATCAGATTTTCAAGATACTGTACAACCAAAACTAATGAAAATTATCAGGTTGTTTTGATAAACACAAAAAATGTGAAGTCAGGGGTTACAGATGACAATTACAGTCTGGAATCCAACTGAACATTCAATTTATTTAATCAAAACAGCCTTGTTCTTATTGATTGACTTTATAATACTTAAGAATTATAATCCGTATTTATAAAATAAATCCACACACATCAAACGTTGATGGTAGACATTGATGATAAAGTCAACTTTATGCAAAGTGTAAAAACGATAATTGCAAATAAGTGTGACAACCCTGGACTTGTAATGTGACTTCCCAGAGATCTCTCTGCTGCAGTCCTGTCCTGGGCTAAGCTGCTTCTCACCTAGCCAGGCTGAGATGGGGTGGAGATGTTCATGTTCCACTCCTCCTTGGTCAGGTCTCCACAGGCGCCTTAACTTCCCTGTCTCAGATCCGACTTCCTGCTCAAGCTCTCAGAACTGGTTCCCACTTGCATAACTTAAAGTCATAGGTGCCTACTGTCTGCACTTAGAAAACTCTGGGACGTATCAAAGCATATCAAAGCTGGAAGGCCTCTGCGGT
The DNA here is from genome assembly GCF_034190915.1 of Cavia porcellus. NCBI lineage: Eukaryota > Metazoa > Chordata > Mammalia > Rodentia > Caviidae > Cavia > Cavia porcellus. The sequence goes on from NW_026947484.1 coordinate 168,062,254, forward strand.
TCAGATGGGCAGCCGAGGCCCACAGAAGAATAGCAACTTGTTCATTGTCGCACAGATTCAAAAGCAAGCTGGATGTGGAATTCAGGTCTCATGTATCTGGCTTAGAGTTTTGTCACTACATCATTAAGTGGCCTTCGGCCTCAGTGTAGAAGTCTTGCTCCTGTTGGAAGTACATCATTAAAAACTTTTTTTTTTTCCTAAAAAGCATGGCAATGTAATACTTAAGTATAGATTTAGGAGCCACCTGATCCTGTATGTAAGATTACAGATCTTTTGCTGAGTTAAAGATCAATGCTTTACTTAATCTTTATGTACCTCAGTTTTCCAATCTGCAAAATGGGAGAAAGAGGTTAATGATGATATCAACCTCCCACACAGGGTTGTTTTGTGTTTGAGAGTCATAATAGGTGTTGTTTTCACACAGTAAGTGTGCTGTGTTGTCTACTGTTTTATTACCAGAGGAAATGATCCCTTGAAAAGCAGCAAATATTCCTAGAAAAGTGGCAGGTCATGCTTGTAAACATGTGAGTCATTCTCACCTTAGCATGGATGTCTATAAAATGCCATTTCTGGGCTCAGAATCCTTCCATGTTTTGCATTGCCCTAGATAATGACTCCAGGTTTTGGAATGTGAAGTGCAAGGTTTTTCACTTTCTAGACTCTGTCTCTCCAACTTTCTTTTTTTATTTTAAAAAATATTACTCAGCAATCAAAAAGGATGATCTTGAGGCTTTCATATGTAAATGGAAGCAACTTGAGACTATCCTCATAAGTGAAATAAATCAGACTCACATTTGTAAATATCATATTGTCTCTCTAGTATAAAAAATAATGAAAAACCGAAAGAGTAATAAGGTCCAAAATGTATTAAGATATTATAATAATGAAAGGGAAAGAAAGTGCTCTAAAGGATATAACTATGTATATTGAAGTGTGCAAGATAGATGACCACACTACTAAGTTTTTCTTAGTTCATCAAACAGAATGTACTGTCATTTTTTGTCCACTTTTTATGCTTTGATTTTGTAACTTGAGCACCTACTTCTAAGATAACAATATGTAATTTATCAACTAGTGATTTCTTATTGGTTTTTTGAAATTCGGTATTATTTCTACACTTTTTTCTGTTTTGCTTTTTTTTAAAAAAGAACCATCGCTAGTTGATATGACACATATTACTATCTTAGAAGTATGGAGGCAATTTGAGACTATCCAACTTTCTATCTTACACCCCTCCCTTCCTTCCTTTTGCCCTTCAAACACATCAATTCATTTTACTTTCTTTACACATGAAAATCCTTTCTGCCCACGAGACTTTTGTGTGCCATGCTCTTACTACTGCTATTCCACCAGGCTGTCTTTTCCCAAATGTCGAACAGAGTTGGTGCTTGTCTAGCATCTATTATATGTTCCAAAACCTGTGCTAGTACTTAAACATGGATTTCTGTATTGATCCTCACAAGAATCCTAGAAACAGCTATCCTTCCCATGTTTCAGATGAGAATTCTTCCCATGGTCAGATGATCAGTAAATATGATGTTCCCTTCAGGGATGATCTGAACCTTTTTTCCAACGCTAGTGGCCAGCTAGGGGCTGTCTACTGAGTAGGTACTCAGTGGGGGTTGGCTGTTGTGACTCAGGTTCAATCCAGATGCTGCTCACTGAGCCCATCTGGGTGTGCATGAGCCCAGCTGGTCCTCTGCAGAGTGTGAGCATCTCGTGCCATTTGTATTTTCCATCTCCTATTGATAAATTCCTTGCAATTCCTTCCAACAGCCTCTGAGCTTCTATTCCTGTCAGATCTCTCATTTTGTTCAGAAAATTGTGGCAGAAAATTTCTGAGTGGTTGCTGTGTCAGAATGGAGTTTATTATCACTAGCAGACCTGAAGTTGGGAACTGTGTGGGAGAGCCAGTAAATAATATGACACTGGCTGGAACTCATTCCGCCTCAGACATGTCCAAGAGCTGGTACTCAAGGGGCTGTGGATGCTTTTCCTGCTTATGTGCTGCGGCTTTCTCTGAAGCTGTCTCCACAGTTCTGCAGGGATGGGAACCAGGAGGAAATGCAATAGAGCGCACTGGAAAAAGGTTGGGTGAGGAGGCAAAGGACCTGACTTTAAGATTGCCACTATGACCCTGGTCAACTCACTCTACCTGCCTAAGCTTCTAGAGAAGTGAATTCAAACTTTGTAGGCTTGTATAGACCATCTAATCCAAACACTGTTTTGAGGTTTTCCTACTTCCTCTCTCTATCTCTTTCTCTCTCCATATATGTGTGTATGTGTAAACACTTGGGTAACACACACACACACACACACACACACACACACACACATGCATATACATGCACACATTGTTAGAGTGTGGGCACTGATGCCCCTTAAAGCTCTTGTGCCTGGAGCATGGTGTTCCACCGGTGTTTTTAGGAGATGGTAGAAATTTAAGAGGTGGGACCTGGTAGGAAGTCTTTGGGTCAATGGAAGTGTGTCCTTGAAGGGCACTGTGGGATCCCAGTCACATTCTCAGTCTCTTTTGTTTTATGGCCATGAGGTAAGCAGTTTTGCTCTACCGCACGCTCCTCTCCTGATGTGCTGCTGTACCATAGTGCCAAGGGAGTGATGTCAATTGCCCACGGACTCAAGCAACTGGGAGCCAAATTAAACTGTTTCTCTGTATAAGTTGGTTATCTTAGGTGTTTCATTATAGTGTAGAAAACTGACTAATGCACATATATACTATACACATGTACACAAATTCATGTACATGTAGAGTGTCCTTGGTTGTCTCTCCTGTATATTTAGCTGAGCTGCAAATACAGCAGTTAGAGAGAGAGAGAGAGAGAGACAGACACAGTGAGTGCTTGAGATGGTAGTGTGGAGTCCTTTCCCCATTGTGAAAGCTAAAAGAATGGGAAAGGAGGAAGTCTGTAGGCAGGTACTGTGAGAAGTGAGGAACAAACAGATGTTCCAGAACAGCTAAAACACTGCTCAGAACATGAGCTCAAGGGTTGTTGTAATTTGTGTCTAAATGCCACCTCAAAACCTCATGCAGTCACGAGGGGCAGGCTTTTCGGAGGTGGTTGGATCTAGAGTTTGTGATTGACTGATGGTCCAATGCTGATTTCTGACACACAAACTGAAGCCCAGCATAGGATATATGAATAAGCACAGAGTGAGTTATGGGGCGGGTGCAGGCCAGCCCTCAGGACTCCTGACCACCAGTCACCTACGCTGCTGTACTCCACATCCTCTCTCATGGATGCAACAGTACCCTCTCACTGTGACCCCACGTTGCTAGCCTGCCACCTTCTTGCCTGCCTGGAGGCCTCCTTAGCATTTGACTTACAACAGAGCCAGGCTTCAGTGACAGTATTCATATGCATGTAGAAGCATGAATTTCTGAAGTTACAGAAGAAAGGGCCTGGAGAGGAAATCTATATTCAAAAAATCATTAATTTCACTTAAAAATGAGTCTGTGCTATTGACTATGTCTGCTGCTTGGAATTTAGTTTATGGTTCCATTTTGTGGTTTGGATCTTAGGCTGTGTGGGGAGGGAGCCGGGAAAGGGGTGGTCTGATCCATCAACATCTTTGTTTTTTTCTTGTAGCCACACTGTACACTTGCTCAGAGTAGGTGTGACTTGAGAAGGAAAAATGAGTGTTTGTAGCGCCTACTATGCCTCAGCGGGCATGCTGATCCCTGGCTTACAGGTGAGGCTGTAGGCTTCAACATCGGGGCTTTCCCAAGGCCAGAGAGTTGCCGAGGGCGTGTACACTGGGCCAGACTTTTGTCTTGATTTCACCTGTCCCGCTGGCCATCCAACTGCTTCTAGGACCTGCCTCTCTCCAGGGCCTCTTTGAGTCCGTGTTCCAGCCCCATCTTCCGTGTTCTCTTCTCTCTCTGGCAACGCAAGGACTTTATTTTCTGAAAGGCACAAACTGTTCCCGACATAAAATCATCCCCAAGAAGATACACTTTCCTGGGTGACTTATCACTCTTTGTGTTTTTAGTGCTTTAAGATTTTTATGTTTCCAATAACCCAAAGAAAGATGATGGATATATAATAACACTGAGCAATAACAGACTGTATTTACAAACACATATATATGCTCCATCAAATGTACATATTTTTATACCTCTCACACATCGTTCTGGGGCAGCTGCAGTTTTTGAATTACATGGTATAAGCAATGAGCCCATCATCCTGTTCACACATCCATAAATTACCCAGAGGGAGCAGGGCATCCTGGAAGCATCCCTGGTTTAAATCACCTACAAATCTATTTCCCTCTCCTTTTCGGTGGATGGCTTACCTGGGAATAGAGTGGCTGGCATTTTAGAGATAGGGAGAGTACAAAGGGAAAAAGAGCTCTATTTCTCTTCCTGACTTTCCCATTGGCTTACCATGTGACTCTGGGAGAGTCGTTCGTCTACTCCAGGTCTCAATTCTTCCGTTTTTTGAAAGGAAAACAAAAACCAGGGGGATAAAAACCTTAGTCCTGTATTGTCCATCCAAGAAAATAGCAAGACTAGCTCTCTTCTGGGTCCTCCTCTCTGTAGGGTCCCTCAGTCACAGCTCTTATAGTTTGATGATATAAATAGCTCCTTCTCTTCCTCCTATTTCAGTGGAATTTGGGAATGTCTCTGAGCAAGCACAACTTTAAGAAAAATCACAGAATTAGGTTGAGAAGGACAACATAGCATCATTTATTATTGCCTTATTGCATGGGCAGTTGTCAGGCTTCAGCTTAACTTCCTAATAACCTATAGAGGAAATGGAATGTAGGGAGAGTAATGTTTGAAGGTTGCTAAGGAGCCGTGTGAGAGCTGGAGCATCATAGAAGTGAACAGACCAGTGCAGAGGACTTGGATTTGCCGAACTTCAAGAAGATGTGCCATCCGCTGGAGGCAGAGTGTGGAGAGCCCCTGAATGGATTGCGTATTGCAGAAACTCCTGCTGTAGTTACAGCTGAACTCAGCCTGAGTATCCAGGCTTCTCATGCTCATCTTTAATTACCTGCTTGGAGTTTTCCAGGTCACCATGCATTATTCATTAGTACCTTGAGAATGCGATATTTGAGGTTCTGGATAAAGAGATGCCAGGACCAATGAAAAACAAAGTCCTATTCCTAAAGAATTTAGAAAGACAGCCAGGTAACTTAAAAAGAGGAAGAGGAAGAGGAAGAAGAAGAAGAAGAAGAAGAAGAAGAAGAAGGAGAAGGAGAAGGAGAAGGAGAAGGAGAAGGAGAAGGAGAAGGAGAAGGAGAAGGAGAAGGAGAAGAAGAAGAAGAGGAGAAGGAGGGGGGGTGAAGGGGAAGAAGAGGAAGGAGAGGGAGGAGAGGAAGGAGAGGGAGAAGAGAAAGGAGGAGGAGAAGAGGAGGAGGAGGAGGCGGAGGCGGAGGAGGAGGAGGAAGAAATTGCCGCTGGACTCAGTCTTTGGAGAACTCCATTCCAGGTTCTTCCTGGGCTGTATCTATCTGCAAATTAATGTTCATAGAGGGGTCTTCTAATATCAGATTTCTTGGTTATCAGGCCTCTAAACTCACCCTGGAACTATACTACTGGTTTCCTGAGTTCACAGATTGATGAGAGTAGATTGTGGTATTTTTCAGACTCTTACTTTTACTTTTAATTTCTGAAACTGTACATTTTAGCTGTTGGTGAGCTGATACTTCATCCTAGAAGACATCCCAGCCATGCAGGTCATTGTCCCAGAGCTGGGGCATTTATAGAGCTTTCAGTAAACTACTGAGATATTCAAATGTCCTGTGGTTGTGTACCAAGTGTCAGAAGTCTCTCATGACTGTCTTAGTCCTTTGCAGATGACATTTTGGCAAGTAACACATTCTTTTAAGTCCACAATTGATGGTTCTGGGCAGATGCAGTGCAGATAAAGACAATAAACTTATAGGTGGATTTGGTGTTAATTTCCATATGGACAACTAGCCATCCCATCTTTAGTAAAAAGAGCTTGATGCAATTAATCTGCCATCAAATGGTTGACTGGTATCTTCATGGTACAATTTTGAGAACTTCTTTTTAGTTTCTTTCATTGTTAGTTTTGGCGATTGTCAGTGGTAGTAGCTTGATGCAGCTTAATGAGAACAGGTACATGCCCTGGATACCTCTATTCCTGCATGGCCACTGCTCTGTTCATGGGCTTTTTTTTTCACAACATTCAGGTGGGTAGGAAAGGAGGCTGGGTGGCATCCTCTGATTGGCTCATCATGTCTGTCTTGTTATTGAAGGCTTCTGTTTGAATGATCTTTTGTGCGCAGTAATGTAAAACAAAGAACTGTACATATTGTCTGTGGTTACACTGACATGTTTCTTCCCCAGATTTCTTTGAGCCTAATTTATAATCATGCTCCTTTCAGGCTGCCGATCTTTCAGCCAAACCATTTATTGTTGCCCAGGAATCTATGTATATTCGTACCTCAGCACGTTTCTGCTTTGGCACAAAGTGAACAGCTGAATGTATGCTTCAAAATTCCACCTACTGGGAGGAATTCAGCCATTTCCATCCTCGGGAGTCACCCTGACTATGACTGAAATGCAATAGTCTTTTACTTTGAAGACCACTAGTGTATCTCTGAACCAGACTTCTGTTTACTTGGCTTTAAAGATGTTCCCCTGAGGCTACCCATGCTAATCGAAGGCACAAATCAAGCAAATGTGAGGTGTCAGGCTTCACTCACAGACAGGCAGCTTCCCCTTTAATAACCAGAGTGAAAAGGTAGGTTGGGAAGATGTGAGATGGGGGATTCAAAATTTCAAAGACAGTATTATAATTTCCATTGTGTTCGTGGAGAGATCAAAGATAAGAGAGCTTGTTAGATCACAGAGAACCTGCTGCATAATGGGACTATATATATATATTTTTTTTCTCATAATATTTAATCCTCACAACAACATCTGTATGTAGGTGCACTGTTTTCACTTTATAAGTTAGAAATGGGTTCAGAGAGGAAAAATTACTTGCCCTTGTACACACTGTGAGTTAGTGTTGGAGACAGATTTGTTGTTGTTGTTTTAAGACAAGGTCTTGCTATATAGTCCAGACCAGCCTAGAACTTTGGCAATCTTTTTGCTTCAGCCTCCCAAGTGCTAGGATTATAGGCATGTGTCACTAAGCACAGCTCTTGGAGATAGATTTTAATCTTGTATCAGCTTGATTTTGAAGACTGTTTTACCATAGCACCAGCACTGCCATTCAGGTCATGGAACTCTGTCCTCATTTAACTGTTCCTTTCTGACCACAAATCCTCCCATAATTAGGAAGGAGTCAACTCTATGCATCTTTTGTCCTTAGGTTTTTGAGTTTAACATTCACGATGGGCAAAATTATGAAGCAGTCACCTCTTTCTGTCTCTCCTTCCAAGGTGCTCATTGCACCAATGGTATCTTTGATCTTTTGGTAAAGATTTGTCTTCTAATAATATGATGAAGATTTTCTGACTTCTGATATTTCAGCAATTATCAAAGCAGATCCCTGCAGGGACTAGTCCCCAGAGGGGAGACTTTGAAGAAATAACAAGATTAAATTTTTGCTATAGAAATCACAGTAGCTAACAGTTCTTGGATATCCCTGATATGCCAGGTGCTGTTCTAAGCATTTTGCATGTATCATCTGATTTAATCATTGCACTAAGAGAGAGGATTTTATGTCCAATTTTTATGCTTGAATTTTACTTGAAAACAACCAGACAAATCAGAGGCAACATGTGTAGTATATTCCCTGAAGTCATGCACTTAGACGGGACCATGGAATCCAGAACCTGGGCCTTCTTGGTAACCTTAGCAAGTGCTTCCTCATTTCTGTTGCAGTTTGAGAAAGGAGCTCAGATTGTCAGGATGGGGACAGGGAGACCAGATACTGATAGTGACAGTAGACAGAAATGGAGAAACACAGAATTTGAAGAATCTAGACTAATAGACATTTAGTTTACCGGATTTATAGGACTTGATGGTATAGACAACATTGCTGATGTCCTGTCCTTCTCCCTTGGGCCCCACCACTTCTGAGTGTACTTCCAGCTATAGTGTGTGTATCTCTTGTCAGAAGGCTTTTTCTGAAGTGAGGGATTTGTCTGTGGCCAAGACAGCACGTAAGTGTTAGAGAATTAACACCTTTCAAGGAGTGCCCTCAACCAAGTCATGGCAATGGTGAGGCTTTTTCTGCACCATTTCTTCAAGTTTCCACTTAGAATTAAGCTTCCTCTGCCCTCAGCCATAGATGGCTTGATCAGTGAGTGTCTCTTTGGACATCTTTGTCTTCCTGACCCCGTACTTCTCCTTCTCTATCCTCGGTTTCCTGCACTTCCCAAGCAAACTTCTACTATTTCAATTGTTGATTCTGTGCTTGATTCTGGGTTATCCAAACTAAGGTCGTGGGGAGCGAAGGAGGGGAAGAGTCAAAGGTATTCTTGAATGATCCAGTGTCGGCTTGATAGTGATGTTCCCTGGAAAATGTGACTCTGGGCGTGAGTGTTTCTACGGAGAATGTGATCAGTATGGTCACAATCTTTTGAATTTGAGATGTCTGTGGAGTGACTTTAGGAGACTACAGTGGGCTCAGTGTCCTAAAGCCCCAGAAAACTCTGGACAGAGAGGCCTGCGTAAGGATCCTCAGAGTGGTTTCTGACTCACCTGGAGGCATAGGCTTGGCTGTCCCTAAACATGTCCTCACGCCTGTCAGAGCTTTTCTCCCAGCTCATACTCAAATGGAAGGAAATAGCGTGGGGGTGTTCAGGTGGGTGGGAGCTGGGAACGTGCTCGTTAGAAGGAAGAGAGAGAGCACGTTTACATTGAGGGAGCATTTATTGAAGTTCTGTCAGCAGCTGCAAGCAAATAGCTGATACATTTCAAAAAACGTCTGGAAGATTTTCCCTGCCCTGCAGGGAGTGTTTTTTTTTAATAAATGATGTGGTCAGGAGTGTCGATGTAATTTTTCTCAGCTGGTGCTGTAGACACTAAAAATCATTGGAGCAATCTGCTTGGGCCTTACGTAGGCCAACATGGAGAGATCGGCGTGCCTTATTTGCCTGATTTGTTTTCTACACTCTCAGGGCAGAACGCGTCTTAAAAGGGGGTCTGGTCTAACATCTTATTTGATGCATGTGAGGGTCCCTCTGTGGCATTTGTGGCTGCAGACCGGCATGCCTGAGCTTGGATTTTTCTGGTGATAGGGTCTTCATTTTTATATAACATCGAATGGCAAATGGGTTTTTTCTTGAGCTGAAGCAGTCCATCACGTCTACAGGTGAGCTCAGTATGGGTGCCACATTGAGCTTCTCTTCTCTCTGTGCGTGGAGAAGCCTTGTGAGAGAGCTACAGATACTGACTTGCCATGTTCACTTGACTTCTGCTTAGGCTGAACTTGATCTGAGTAGTTTTGATCCTCAAGTTGAGGGATGAGCCACCCAGAATCAATAGCTCAGGCCAGAAATCCCGACGAACTGACCTGTGCAGAGTCCCAAGTAATCTTCTCAACCCTACAGAGCATCTTTCACATTGCTGGCATTTGGATGACCATATCTAGCAGCCTTGAGAATGGGCCTCAACTTTTTCTGTTTTTCTCAACAACTTCATAGATGTTGCTTCCTCTGTTGGATACACAAATTGCTTGTTAGTTAGATGGATAGTGATGGAAAACCAGAGAGAGAGAGAGAGAGAGAGAGAGAGAGAGAGAGAGAGAGAGAGAGAAAGAAAGAGAAATAGTGTATTAATCAGCTTTCTGTTACTATCAAGAAACAGTTGAGAGAGTTTAAAAACAGAGCACATTTACTTTGGTTCACAGTTTTGGTGGTTCTAGTCTCAGACTGGATGGTGCCATTGCTCTGGGCCTTTGATGTCCATGCTAGGTATTAAAAGGAAGAGCGTACAAGGCAGATCAAATAGCCTACCTCATGGCCAGGAAGCAGAACAGAGAAACAGATAGGGACCGAGGTTCCCCAGCCACCTTTGAGGGGATGCCCCAGTGATTAAGACCTCCTACAGGGTTCTTCCTCCATGGCACCTTCCAATTGTGCTAGCTGCCAAACAGGCATTTCACATATGGACATCTTGGAGACATTCAACAAACTGTGATAGACAGATAGATGGTGGGGCCTATAAAAACTAAACCAAATGGTCCCAGACACCCAACTTGTCTCTGAGAAAAGAAACCTAATAATTGTACCTCGTTCCCCTCACCAATTCTTAGGGAATTTGCCTCCTACATCCCAAATCCACCTAACTTGTCTCTGTTTCCCCTTTAAGCAGACCATGTAGTTTACCACGGTGATGCTCTCTGATTATCTCGACAGCCTTCCTGCCTTTCTCTCTTGCTGCCTTTCAATCCGGGTTCCTTGTAGCTGCTAGAGTTATCATCTTTAAATTCATATTGACACATCTTTTTCCTGTGCATAATTTTTCAGGGCTACGAATACTCTAGGGTGAAAAGTAATATTTTTCCAAATGTGGCTTAGGCTGTAAGTTCTGTTTTGTAACACTTTTGTCACACTTTTGTCATCTGTGGAGCAGCTATGATTGCCTGGTGCGGTGGGACAAAGTGGAAGGCTGTATATAGATAGAGGAGTGTTCCTTTGACCCTGGTGCCATTGACATTTGGAGCCAGATAACTGTGGGAGTTGCACTGTGCACTGTAGGATGCTTAGAAATGTCCATAGGCTTTACTCATTAGACACCATTTTTAGCCCTCAACAGCTGAGACAATTAGCAAGATCTCTAGACATTGCTACAAATCCTCTGCAGGACAAACTAGATCTCAATTGAGAACTATTATTTGGAGAAGGACTTTGACTTGAGTTCATTCCCAACCCTTTTCTAGCTGTGTGACTTTTCACGGGCCATATAACCTTCCTGTGACTGTTACCCTGTCTGTAACAATGGGGTTACTAACAGAAGACACTGCAAGCCAATGTGACAATCAAATCAGATAATTGACATATAGTACTTCGACAACATGGTGCCAAACATACAGTGTTCAATAAATGAATCTCAGTCATTATTATTGCTGCAGTTTTAATTTTTTCAACATTTCTTCTCAAACAAAACTCTGTGAGTTAGTTGACATTGGTCAGATACACAGAGTTTTGTGCCCTCCCACCAGCTCAGTGAAAAAACAGTAACTTCCTTCCAAGCCAGGGAGGAAACCAACCTGTGTGTATGCCTGTTTTTCTGAAAAGTCGGTTTCTTGCAGGAATGAGTATAAATAGGCTCTTGTCCTTTGGGAAACAGTGGCCTTTTCCAGGGGACGGTTTAATCTTTTGGAGACAGATGAATATGAGCTACAGTAATCTTGCAGTACTACCAGGAGAGCTGGGGAGAGGGAAGGAATTTCAATAGGGCCTTGGAGACTTCCAGAGTGTTTCAACAACACTGCTTTGTGAGTTGAACTACCCACTTTGTGACAAGTTCCTGGAAATAGGAACCTCCCGCCCCCGCCCCGTGTGACAAGTTCCTGGCTAATAGGAAGGCTGCCTTTCATGGGTGAAAATGTTGAAGGCCATACCCTTTACTGGGTGTCATTTCCAGTGTTCATATAGCAAACATGTGTGTCCATGTGTTCCACTTGCCCCTCTAGATCCTCTGTCCACTTCCTCCCCCTGCTCTGTGTGTAGATGTCCTGGGAGGCCAACCTTAGGGTTTACGTTTCCTTGCATCCTGGATTACTACTGGGTTTGGCCATGGAAGCAACAACAGAAAATCAAAGGGTAAGAGGAGGCTGAGGTCAGGCCAGATTTCCTTTGCTTTTCTTTCTCCCCAGGCAGGTCTCTGCTAAGCCACAGCCACTCTTCCTGCTTCAGATAGCTGCTCCTCCACTCTGCACCTCATACCGGGAGTGAAGGCTCTGGAGTACTGCAATAAGCACGAACTGTGTTGGTTTATCCTAGCCTTGCCCTTGCCTTTGCAAATAAGACGCTTTATTAAACTCATTTCAATTACCATATTTGAGTATGCCATTGGTCTCCTGCTGGGCCTCTGATATAGCAGATCTTTAAGGAGTCCAGATGAAAAGGTAAGATTCGGTTTTAGATTAACTCTTCCTCAGCCTCTGTGTTCCTATGGGCTTTGCTCTGTTCATCTCTGATTCCTCACTACAGCACCTGGCCTAGAGGAGGTGCTCGGCTTGTGTTTGTTGATCAAATTGTTATCATTAATGCAGGAAGGAAAATCAGTGCAGGAAGGTTAGCAATACTTGCTAATACTGTGAGAATCAGGGACTTTTGGTAAATGGCAAGAGATGTGGATGGATTCTGAGATCTAGCCACACAGTCTCAATCTCAGAGTTTATGATCAGGCATCTGTAATAACATGGGGACCACATTGCCCAGTGGAGACTAAGACGAGAGGAATGGGAAAAGCTCAGAGAAGGGAAGCTAGCTCTTCAAAGTTACACAGTCAGGAGGGGCAGAATGAGCTCAAAGCTTGTGATCTCTGTACCAGCTACTACAATCACTGAGGATTTTCCATGCAGGTACACTGCCTTGCTTACCATGGTTCTTACAACACCCTTACAGAGAAGGTACCATTCACCCTTTTCAGCTAGCAAAAAGCAAGGCTCAGAGAGGTGAAGTGATTCACCCCATGAAACTCAGCTAGGAATACATTAGTGAGATAAAATTATTCATTTCAATTTATTCTTTGTGACCATTAAGAAAATTCTACTTTTTTTTTCAACAATGCCTGCTGAGTCTCAGAAAGAGGTTAGGGTACCGACAAAAAGAAGGTAAAATAAAAATCAAAAGGAGATAAAAGCATGTTGTAAATTTGGAGGCTAATTTGTATTTTGAGGGAGGTAGGTAAAGACAGAGCAAGTCTAGAGAGACGTAGATAGTTTCCTGGCCTTTCAGGGATTCATTCATCTCATTAAGGTGGCATTATTACTCTGGCCAACAAGGGGGTGATGGTGCCCCCAAAGTAAGAAATAGAGCAGATGGAGCCCAACCCGGTGCCTAGGCAGCATATTCCCTGCATGGTTTGAGGGAAGGTAAGGAAGACCCTTCTCCCTAGGGCAAAGGAGCAGCCTCAGGGCTGCAGCTCCAACAAGGACTGTGCAAACTGTGACAAGGAGTTTGATTTTATTTTGGCTTAAACACAGGATGATAAACTAATTCATTCTTTGTGAAGATAAGTTTTGCTTCTGTGGCAATAATAGGTAGCAGGGAAGTCCTTTGTGAGGCCATAGTATCTGTGCAGGCAGGAGGTGACAGTGGCTTGAACAGCAGATGATGACGGTGGCACAGGAGTGGATGTGCAAACTCATGGGGCAGGTATATGGATTAGGTACCAGAGGTGGGAGCAAGGACGTGAGGAAGGCTCTTGGACTTTGGCAAGCTACAGGGATCACCTGTCTGAAGCCTGTGCATTTGTCTCTTCACTTACTTTTAGGTTCCTGGACTATCATTTCTGTGTGGGCACTAGACTGGTATTGCCTGCTTATCTTGTATTGGGTGGGGGATGGAACTATCTCTCACTAGATTGTTTTCTTTTTACATCTAAGGCTAATTTACCCTTCCCAAGACTGGGCCACCTTGCTTTAAGGCAGATTTCTCTTACCTTTTTCCCACTGAATCTCTTGTTTGCTTTCCCCAAAGAAATTGGCAAAAATATCTACAGTGTCTCAGGCTTTCCTTGCTGTACATTCACAGCCAGAGTGTTTAAAGAAATTGGGAGGGACAAGGACCAGTGCATGTAGTGACCCAGAGAGACCCACAGGGAACCCACAGAGTTCTCTGGGCTCAGAGAACCCCCTGGCAGTGTGCCTTAAATTCTACTATTATCCAGCCTCTGCTGCAGGTTAATTATCGTTCTCTTCAAATGCAAATGTGGCTAGGGTGGGCACTGCATAGCCATCTCTAACTACACATCAACTGTTCTGTTATTCTTAATGCGGGTAAATCAGACAGGCTGCAAGTTAAGATGCCTGGAATAGCAAATAGAGCACAGGTTTGGAAGCTAGAGAGATTCACGTTTGATTTATATCTCTGCCAATTACTCACAGCCTGACCTTGGAAAGTTTATTTTTAATTTTTTTTTATTTTAACAACAACAACAACACATAAAAATGATACAGAATTTCAAAAAAAAATAGGAAACTGACAGTTGTTAATATACTGCATATTATTATCTTAATTTCCTTGAAACTCAGCCTCCATGTGTCTCAGGAGTATCTCCCTTGCAACACGAATGACAACATAAATAAAGTACCCAGTGTAGTGTTGGGCCCATGTTCAGTGTTCAAAAAGTTTCCTTGCTTTCTTCATGTTGGGTTTGTATCTTATGCACCAGTCTGTCTGCTTGGCCCAAAGTTCTCTTTCTCAGGTCTTCAGTGGTTATAAAATGGGCCATGGGTGAGACACTGCCCATGGCAACTTCTTGTAGAAGCTACCAAATGTCAGCCCCTCTGTAATAAAACTTGCTTTCTTCTTTGGACATAGAGGAGGGCTGGACATTCTGCTTGTCTCTGTTCCTCCATCCCTCCATGATTAAGGTCTGCAATCAGCTCAGCTGCCTGATGAAATGGAGCTGGCTGATTAGCAGGGTGCACTTTGGCCTCAGGTTAATGGATGATCTCACACTGTGGCTGCAGAGTAATTACCAGTTAAAAGGTTGGAGGCCAGGGCTCCCTGGTCTTGGGAAGGTCTGGCCCCATTTAAATGCAGAATCAGGAAAATAATCTTGTATCAGCCAGCAGCAGGTAGCAGAGGTGGGGGCCTCAGATCCCATGAATGATACCTAGAGCTCTGGGCTCATTCTCAATTGGCCACCGTGATCTTTACTCCTCTTTAAGGAGACAGATCAGGGGTGTGACAGGAGCATGCTTTGGGGGTCAGGCAGGATTGGGGTAAATCCAGCTGGACCATGTTTTGACCATAGGGTCTTTGGAAAGGCATTTAACTTCTCTGTGCCTTAATGTCCTTGTGTATTGAGAAATTTAAAAGGCTTGCCTCAGAGGGCTGGTATGGAATGTCACTTGGTTTGGTAATTTCCAGGGCATAGAGGTGTTCATGCTCAGCACAAACTGTTCTGTTTCCCTATGAAGTGTATCCTTTCTGGTCAGCAATTCTAATCCCATTTCTTTGTTCAGACTATTCTTGATGGTTGATTTGACAAGTATTTTTTGATTATGTGTTGTGCTTAGTATACTAGGTGTGGGGAAATAACACTGTCCCCAAACCCAAGAAGTTCATGGTTTTGTGGGAGTGTCAGGCTAAAAACCTGATTCTCGGAACAGCACTGTGGTGGACAGAAATGGAAGGAGTGTGGAAACCCTGGGATGGAAACTTTCATCTGGATTAAAATCAAGGATAGTTCCAGGAGAAAATGCTGCTCAACCTAGGCCAAGAAATGGGGATGAATGAAGTAACATTTCAGGCTAGGAGAACAATCAAATCCAAGGTGCAGGGCAAATAGTGCATTAGGTATTTTATATAGGACATGAAAACTACCTGTGACACTGATGGGTGTGGGGGCTCATGAATGAATGAATGAATGAGTAAATAGAGGACTGGATCAGTGAACAGAAGACTGAGTGAATGAAGAAAGTGTAACTCAGTACATGAATGGAGAATAGCTATGAATGGGTAAAGGAGTGAATGTATGAATGGAAGAATGACGGGATGCATTAAGGGCTTTGATTGTGTATCACTATTTCAGTAAGAAGGCCTTGTTCATCTTACTGAAAATTGTAATCACCCCACTCCCACTCCATTTTCACAGTCACCTCTTTTCTCCTCTGCTCTGCTTTTCTCTATAATCCTCAACACCCGTGAGTCAATATGATCTAGTGATTTATTATGTACACTGTTTAACATCTGTGTCCTCTCCTTATTCACCAGGCCAGGGATTTTTGACCGTTCTGTTTACTGACATTTCCCAGGACTGTGTCTGGGTGCACAGTAGGTGTTCAGTAAATACTTGTGGAATGAATGAGTTACATGAGCAAGAGTGAGGAGAAGGAATTTCCTGAGCCTACATGTCTGAGCCTGACCCTCAAGCTCTGGGGAATGGCTGTACCAGATTCCCTTTTAGAACTCAAGTTGCCCAGGCGTGTGGATGCCTGGCTTTCTTGCGCTCTGCCCTGATGCTAGCCTTACAGTGGATGGTGGTAGTCTCAAGGAAGACAGGCAGGGAAGGAAGGGAGCCAACAGGAAGGCAGTGGCTGCTGGTGAGAGCAATTCCCTCTCCTTCAGCAATCTCAGCAGTGGCCACTTGTCAGAAGAACCAGCAGGGGAAAAAAATGACAAAAAAATCAGGTCCAATTTATCACCTTCAAATCGTGTTGAACAAGCTACCGTAGCTGTTTGGTTTTGAAGAACTCCCCTTTCTCCCCCTACACAGAACAAACACCACCAAAGGTCTCTCAACCTGTGAGGCTGAGCATTGGCAAGGCTGTCAATTAAAGGGCTCCCTATTGGGGAAGTTAGTCCTCCTGGGTGACTGGGAGGGGGTAAAGAGACGAGCATCATTAAAATGTGAGAACAAAGGAGGCAGGATAAATTCAAAAGAGATTAAGGGACAGAAAGAAAGTGCCTTTCTGGGGCATTTATACTCAGGGCTGGGCTAGGCACCTTTGGCAGAATTTGCTTGTAGCCAAGATGCTGAGCTGGGAGAAGGGACTCCCCTATGAGAACCTCCAGGATGCCCTACATTTCCCCATGTGGTTTCTCAGCTCACAGGAATTCATGGTCAGAATTGCAAGACCTGGTAGATCCATGCTTTGTCCCCATCCCATTCTTTAATCTGTTGTTCTGCACCTCTGACGACCCCTGATGACCTGATGACCTGAAGGGGCCTGATGACCCCTGCATGGATGTACCTTTCCTATCTTGGTTGCCACTCCAGCTCTTACAGAGTCCTTTCTAGTTACAAGGATGGTGCAAAGACAGAGTTTACTGAGCACTAACCATATGCTAGGCTCTATTCTGGGAGTTTTTAAGGTGCTGGTTTATTTACTCTGTTAGTCTTACCTTGCATCATTCTCTTCTTTGTTCCCCACTTTCCATTAAAACTCTGCCAATTGAAGGCTTTGATCAATGTTTCCCTCTGTCCAAGGGAACCGTTCCTCACAAAGTGGTGGGGGTGATGAATGTGAACCTGGTGTGTTGCTGTCCACGGTGACAGTGCACATTGACAGCTTTTAGTGCCTACTCTTAGCCCATCCTCAACTGACTGTAAAGTAAAATATTTCTCTTCTTGTAGCATTTCGGTTACTGCCTACCTGGGTACTTCTGCTTCATCTTTCAAGGTTTAAATATAGCCAAGCTCTATGACTTCTGGGGAAAAAGTGTCATCACATCCTACCTTCATTAGAGGGAACATTATCATTCTTATTTGCCATGGCCACTACCATTATTTTTATCCCTACCCCCCACCATATCATTATCATCATCATTACCACCATCATCATCTCCATCACCATCATTAGCAACAGCAGCAGCATCGCCACCTCCATCATCATCACCACCATCATTATTAGAGCAGCAGCATCACCATGACATCTATCACCGTCACCATCACCATCTTCATTATCACCAGCATGACTACCTCCATCAGCAGCAGCAGCAGCATCACTATCACTACCACCACCACCTTCATTAACTTTACTATGCTCTCCATCACCATGGTCCCCAACGCCATCACAATCATCATGGCCATCACTGCCTTTATCAGCAGCAGCAGTATCCCTTTGTCATCATTAAAGCCCACTACATTTTCAGCATCTGTTAGGCATTTTATCAGTTGCTTCACCTCTTTTTCTCTAATCTTCCAAATAAATTTTCCAGCTGAATAGATTGAGGCTTATAAAAGCAATATAGCTTGCCCAGGTTACACAGCTGCCAAATACCCCAGTTAGGATTTGAACCTGTATTTGTCTGACTTCATAGCTTTGATGTATGTTTGTCTAGTTTTTTAATCAGGTCACAAGTGCATACATTGTTAGTTTCCTGCTCCTTCTACTAATTTATAGAGATGCATCTATTAAATCCTGAGCGTGCCTCTGATTGTCATGCATTTGGGGAAACAGAAACAAATGTAGCTTTAATTTAGGGCTGGCTTCTACCAAGCACATAGTTACCTCTTACTTTAAAATTTTTTCATATAAATGTCTCACCACATTACTTCCATGTTAGGATCCAGATGCAAATATTTTTCATCCATTTCTATGTGTCAAAAGCTCTCTAGCTTCCAGACCCTCGCTCATTCCAAATGCCACTATCCCAACCCCAAACTGGAATCACTTGAACCCAATCTGTGACTTCATCCTCCCTCTAAGGGTAGACCTGTCCCACAATTGGCAAAAGAAGGTCTCTGAGATTGCCACTGAGCCTCCCCACCGCCAACTTCCATTCTGGTCCAGATCTGAGGGATCTTATTCTATTCCAAGTCGTGTTTCTGTCTCAGCAACCCTGCACATCCAACTGTTTAAATTGTAGCCTACATTTTACCATTGCTGCCCCAACCCAAGGTAAGGAGTCAGGATTTAGTTTAAAGATTATCTGATCTATAAAAGTCTTCCTGACCTCCTTGTGTCTCCATTAGTAGAACCGATCTCACTTTCCTTTGTAATCTGAGACAGCCAGCAGGTTCCATCCTAACGCCACTGTATTCAGTTCCTTCATTTCTCTGAATTTCCCTCTAGACAGTGAAAAGAAGCAAATTCAAACTGGTTCCTTTTGGTACTGCCTGGCTCAGGTGCTGAGGTTTGTCTTCAGGCCATGATTATCCTGAACTGTCCAAGGTCTCAACCTCTTCTCTGGGATTCTTGCAGATGTCAGAAACCCAGGGGCCATGGATGGTTTTCAAGGGATGAACCAACCAGAGATAGTCTGCAGGGTACTAACACCACTGTGAGCCAGATGACCAATGGCTGATGGGGCTGACCCTTAGCCAACGGGGTGCTCTTAGATGCTACTGAGTCACTCTGTATCTGTGTGCTCTGATGCATTGGGAATAAGGTCATTTCCTTCCTCTAGGAAAATCAGTGTCCATCTTATTTAGTTGCCAATGCCCCTTCCTGAATTTTTCTCACCATTTTTCTATCTTCTACTTAGTGTTTGCAGTCAGAATAATAGGCTCTGCTGGGCACACCTGGCTTTCTGCATTTCACAGGAATCTTTGTTACATATTCTACAATGGACAACTTAAACTTTCATCTACATCATGGGGAACAGGGCAGAGAAGATACCCTTGGGATATAAAGGGAAGAATGCAGTGACCCCAGAAGCTAGGAGCAGGCATGTAGATTCATACTTACAAGCACTCCCTAATCACACTGCATTTCCCAGAAGAGCAGGGATTTGCTTTCAATTACCCTACAGCACTTACCTGGTGCCAGGCCCACAGCGGGTACCCAGTGAATGTGAAGAGTGATGGAATGAGAGTGATCTAGTTTCTGATGCTGACTTCCATCTGTTAACATTTCTGGGTGTTGGTGCTGGACACCTGGGAACATGGTAAGTTCTTGCAGGTATGGGAGGCTTGGAAAGTCCACTAAGTAGTAAATGGTGGAGCTTGGTGCTGAAACTGAGGTTTCTCGGCTGCTGCTGCTTTTATTCATGAGTCACCTCTCATTTTCTCTGAAAAGCTCTGAAAAATACCTCAGGTCTGCTCCAGATGACTCATTAGTAAACTTCTTATGTATCCCACTTTGAGCACTTATTAGCTACAATTCTTTCAGGTAATTACTTAGTTTCCCTATACCTCAATTTCCTCATGAACAAATGAGAGATAATAGTAACATCAACCTAAGTGTTATTGTAAATTATTATATAACTAACGTATCTGTAGATAATAGCAATACAATTAATAGGATTGTATAGGTGTTTTAACTAGTACTATTATTACTTATAGCAAGGTAATGGTATATTTTAACATTCTATGCATCTTCAATTCTACAGTCAACTGCCACTTTTTCTGTGAAGGTATTCTGAATCTCCAAGGCCAGAATGACCGTCTCTTTCTTTACTTTCATTAGCTTTTGCCTATTTTTCCTCTTGCTTGTGTTTCTCTGTTCCTTTCTCACACTGGGCTGAGTGCGCAAGGATATCTTACTCATCTCTGGAAGCCAGCATAACAGTGGGTGCTCTTTGAATGCTCAGAGTCTGGAGGACTTATCTCCATTCACCAAGTCGCAGAGACTCCTAGAATTTTCTCTGGAAGAGGAGGGTTAAGTGCGCCATTCCATGAAGGTAGTGGAAGGTGGGCTTTTGGCTTCAGGAAAGCCTTTTTCTGTCTCCACTTCCAAGAATTCATCATCACTCCTGTCTCCTGCCTAATGAGCACCCAAAGTGATTTTCTATTGCTTGCAATTCACCAAAATTGTTCTAACATTTGGAAAGGCCTAGAAATTGACAGCCTAATATCCCTGCTTGCCTGTCTGTCTCACTGACTCGTTGAAGGCTGAGCTGCTGACTTCTGCAACAATTATTCTGGAGCTCCAAACAATATCAGAGGAAATAAACAACTGGGGAAGTTAGAGCCAAAGACAGAGAGACAATTAGAGAAACACTGTGTGTTTAGGAGGCGGCTAGTCTGAAAATTTTGAGGAAAGGGAACAGGCACAGGAGAGCCCCTACCCCACGCTAACTGTTCACGATTCTCAGAAAGTCTCCATGACTGCTGGACTCTGAAGTGCCATAAGAGACACCAAGTTTGTCAGGATTTGTTGGAATCTTTTGAAATATACTGGTTTCACCTTCTGAAATTATAGAGGAAGAAACTGTATAATAGATTGGGGAAGGGGTTGGCTTTGTAAGAAAAAGGCTGGATTGAAGTCAGATCTGCAGGCATCTATAAAATGAACCTAAGAATACAGGATTGCAAATGTCTCTTAGATTCTGCTTTCAATTCATCTGGATAAATACAAAGAAATGGAATTACTTCACCAGAGAATAGTTTTATATGTAACTTTCTGAGGTGTTTTGTACTGTTTTCTTTAGGAGGAGGGACATTGGTAATGTATGAGTCCCCTTTCCTCCACATCCTCAGCAACATTGGTTGTCTTTTGTATGTGCCTGATGTCAACCATCCTGACAGGTGTGAGGTAGTAAACTTTTGTGGCTTTGATTTGCATTTCATATACAGGTTGGTCACTGTATTTCTTCTTTGAAGAAATATCCACTCAAATATTTTGTCTATTTCAGCTGAATTATTAGTTTCTGTTTTGTTTTATTCTTTTACTATGAGTTGTAGGAATTCCTTGTGTATTTTGGAAATTAACCTCTTGTCAGATATTTTCTCCTCAGGCTATAGGTTGCTTCTTCAGTTGGTTGCTTTTGCTATGCAGAAGCTTTTTAGGTTTTGATGCAATCATATTTGACTGTCTCTTCTTTTGTTGCCTGTGTTCTCAGTGTTGTAGCCAAGAAATCATTGCCAAGACCAGTTTGTTTTCCTCCAGGAGTTTTACAGTTCAGGTTTTAGGCTTAAAACTTTAATCCATTTTGAATTGATTTTTTTTGAGTGTGTGTGTGTATGGTGTAAGATAAGTGTCCACTTTCATTATTTTACATGTGGAAATCCACTTTTTCCAACACCGTTTGTTGAAAAGATTGCCTTCTCCACAATGTGCACACTCTTGGCAGCAACATTATTCAGAGTAGCCAAAGTTAGGAAACAACCTAAATATCCATTGATGGATGAATAGATAAAGAAAAATGTAGTATATACAGCTGCATTGCTTAGTAATGGGGATACCTTCTGAGCAATGCATCATTAGGTGATTTTGCTGCTGTGTGAAGCTCATAGAATATTTACACAAATTTAGGACAACTTCCTAAACATAATATATATACATATATATTTATATATATACACAAATATATATATATATATATATGCAAATATATATATGATTGTTTTTGGGCTATGATGAGCAAACAACATTAAATTAAATTAAGGACAAAAGGAAATGATGCAATCAAGTAATGCATTAGAGCTGGGGATATGACTTAGTGGTCACATCCTATCCTTGCCTAGAATGTGTGAGGTCCTGGGCCAAATTGCCAGCACTACAAATTAAAACAAAACAAAAGAAATACAATAAACAAGAATCACAATGAATTCACTCACTGCCAACATAGTATGCCAAGTTGTTTGAACTTTTTACAATGACCAAACCTTTACCACATGCATCTTTGGGATACTCTTCTCCTAACCATAGTAGCAGGTATAAAATTTCAGCTAGAAAAAAAGGAGTAAGTTTTAGAGAGTTTATTCTAAAAACAGTTCTTTAGAGAACAATTGTGTACAAAATTATGCTGCTATATAACAATATTGTAGTATATGGGGCATGGTCAAAAAATATAGTGAATATCTAAATTTTAAAAATTGTCTTATTTTCTCTTTCGGCTTCTCACACTAGGGAGACAATATGATGTTTACACATGTGTGTCTGGTTTATTTCACTTATGAGTATGGTCTCAAGTTGTACCCATTTACCTATAAAAATTTTCAGATTATCATTCTCTATGACTGAGTAGTACTCCATTGCATAGAAAGACTACATCTTTTGGAGAAAAGGAGGAAGGGAAAAGCAATATATATATATATATATATATATATATATATATATATGCAAAAGATAGTTAAGATAGTTATACTACTAATTTCTCTTAGTTCATTGAAAAGAAAGGTTTTTGATAATATTGTTAAACAATTAAATACTGATATCTTGTACTCTGAATAACTAATTTAAAGATAATGTATTAACCATTATTGTCCTCATATTATCTTGTTTAGAGATTTTGATTTTTTCTGTTTAAAATACAAAAGATTTTAAAAATTATTACAATATATGAATATGCCATTAATATTGACGCATTACCTATAATCTCATTTAAAATACCCCCATTCACTCAGAATACACTCATTCCATCATTTTCACCACTTTCTGAAGCAGTTCTAGAAGTCCTCTTTTGCGAGTGTCATTAGCTGTGTAGCTGTGTCTGCTTTGATGTCTTGAATTATTTCAAAACATTTACCTTTCGTGTTTATTTCAACTTTGGAAAAGAGCCAGAAGTTGCATGGCGCTAGACCCTGTGAACAGGTAAATGAAGACACAAGGTAATGTTTTTGTGAACTTGTCTTCCCACTGCATGGTAACTGGCAGCAATATTCTCTGTATTTTTGATTATGACTCATAAAGACACTCATGACAGAGGAACTCCAGACTTCTTCAGAGAGTGATCAGAATGATGTGATGACTGTGTGTGAAGCAGATTGGAACATTTTGAGGGTTATTAGTGGTAATCTGCCTTTTACTGTGATAAATTATTAAAAATTTAAACACTTGGTATATTTCATAACATTTTGTTTACTTGGAAATCTGTTAAGATGGTAGATCTCAGGCTAAGTGTTGCTAAAAAAATAGGAAAAAAGAGAATCTGCAGCTAAAAAGAAGATTTATCTGAAAGATAACCCAAATAGATATCTTACCAGGTATTTTGCATACCTTTTTATATAATCCCAACAGCCTCATTGGGAATTTCTCTGTTATAAACATATAAAATGGGGCTCAAAGTGGTGAATTTTCATTCCCAAAGCAAATGGCACACATGGGATTTGAGCCCAGGGTATCTGACTTCGGAGGCTGAGTCCTTCCACCAGACCATGACTTGTCTTTACGAGCCCACCCACCACCGAAGCCTGTGTACATATATTAGGTTATAATTAATTCATTTTGTTTACTTTGAAATTTTTAATTATGTGACTACCAATCCTAGTGTTTAATCAGCATGAAAGTCCAGTGTTTCTGAAGTGTGTTAATATAATTATGGCTTTAAAAATTTCAATCACACTGTACTCTCAGTTCTTAAGAAAAAATATGATTCCTTAATCTTACTTATTTTTGCATCTTGGTATCTGATCAACAGCTTGCACATAGTAGGTGTGCTAATTAACCATTGCTGCATTAGGATTTCAAAGCAAATATCACTAAGTCTTAGTAGTTTGTAAATGGAAGGAGTTGGTCTTAGGCTCACAGGCTGACCTAGGCTAGGTTATAATGGATAGGTCTCTAGTAGACTGTGACCAGCCAGATTTGGCTCTAGGTTGTCATTTGATTTGAGGACTAGGCAGAAGAACAGAACCTAGCTAGGAAGCTGCCTTATGACAAAGTATTGGAGCACAAGTGCCCAGGCAGTCTACATAAAACATGTGAAGCCTTGACTTAGATCACATCTGCTGGCTTCTATTGATCAAAACAAATTACATGGCCCAGTAAACATCAGTTGGGTGAGGTGTACCCTTGCCAGCCATGGGAAGGAATGGGGAGCAAATATTAACTGAGCACTATCTTACACCATGACCTAGGCTTTCAAGAAATGTTGATCTAATCTTTGGAGCCTCCCCTTGGGTAAATGACATCATCTTTCAGGAGCCAGGCAATCCAAGACTAATTTCTTTGATTCTTGATAATCTAAGAATCACAAGTCATGGGACACTAGGCAAGAAAGGTACTCCAAAGGTCCCTCTCAGGACAGTGGTTGGTGAGTGTCCCATATGTCCCTGGGTTTTTCCAGGCTTGTAACTGAGGGCAGCACAGGACAGTGAGAACAACATCTCGTCTAGAGTCAGGTGGCCTGAATCTTCCACATTCAGCTGAACTCGAACTCTGCCAAGCCCTCCAAGCCCACTCAGGTCTACATCTGATCCTCTGACTGACCTCGTCTCATTTCCTCCTGTCTCTGGCTTCCTCCGGTTCTTGCGACACGGAAAGTTGCTTCTTGCCTCAGCTCTCTGCTTGCCAATCTTTTTGCCAGGCAGCTTCTCACCCGAAGTATTCATAAAAGTGGTTCCTTCTGATCCGGATCCCAGTTCCAATCTCACCTGCTTGCAGAGAGCTTCCCTAGTCAGCTGATTCCAAAGAGTGCCTTCATTGTGTACTTTCTCATCAACTGGACTCAGTTTTCCTGCCCTTGTTATCTAAAATAAGTTTATTTCTGAAACAATTATTGCTTGTCTCTCCCTTCTAGAAAGTAAACTTTGTATGGAGAGAGATTAAATCTAAGTCAAAGCTATTCCCAGAGGCTTAGAACCTTGCCTGGCACATAGTGGGTGTGGAACAGATGTTTCTGCAATAAAGAATGAAAAAGAATGAATGAAGGTAGGAAAAAACTAGATGGGTCACATTATGCACATGACTCTGACAGCTCAGTTTATTTTTCTGCAAAACAGAATCATTCATGCAGGCATTGGTCAGGGGCCAGGTTTTGGTATGAGCAATGTTCCACATGGTGCCAGTTGCATAGTAGGTCCTAAAGCGATAGCTTTCACAATGATCATTATTATTTTCTTTCTTTTTTTTCCCTTTTTATTGGTACCGGGGATCGAACTCACGACTGCCTGCTTGCAAGGCAGGTGCTTATGCCGCTGAGCTAAATCCCCAGTCCCCATTATTATTTTCTTAGCCCAGACTTTCTCTACTACAGGCTCTAAACTTGCTGCCCATTGTTCTTTCCAGTTCTTTCCTGGCGGGTCTAGACTAGCCTCATCTTTTCATCCTTAAGGTGGTAAACAGGCCAAGAAGAATGTGGTTATGGCAATGAAAGGAAATGAGATTGGAAAGGACACTTAATTCTAAAGGATTGTCCCTAAACCCAGAAAAGACATGTTAAATCAGAGTCCTTCCCATAACTCATAGTCTATCTCCATGGAAATGGGCACCATATGGAGTTAATTAGTAGAACAACAAAACAATCAATTAGTTCCTTAATTAGTTTTACTAAGAAATGATAACAAACAAACACAAACACTTTATTCCAACTAATGCCTGAGCTGCAGTGATAGTTTAATGGCCTTGGAAAGCCAGCTCAGGCGCTGGGCTGTTGTGAAGGGAGATTTATTCCCATGATATTGGCAGGTTCCCTGGTCTCAATCCAGCCTGCACGTTTCATCTTTATGATCAATTATTTACAATATCTGAACACAGCCGAGGGGTCGTCTGGGAGCTTTTCTTTCTAGATAAGGAAAATGACGCAATAACTCAAATCCTATGAAGCCACCAGACTCTGGAATGATCATTTCCTGAATCATTTATTTGACAAACATTTACTGAGCATTTTCTGTGTGCCAAGTATAGCACTGGGCATGGGGTGAGGCGGGGCACAGGCAGTAACTGACTGCGGGTTGTCATTTGGAGTGGGTAGATGGATCTGAGAAGTCAGTATGCACAGACTAAACGCTGGGTAGGGAGAGAAAAGAAATGGCTGGGGCCGAGTTGCTTTGGGAACAAGGTGAGGGATCTGGAAGGGTTTTCCAAGAGGGTGGTGGCTGAGCATCCAGGGATAAATAAAAAGATTTTTGTTCCACAAGTAGGCTGGTTGAGTGGAAGAAGCACAGAGCTGAGTCTTAGAAGACTTGTAGTTTCCAGTCCTGTGATTTTCTCTTGTAAACAGGAGAACACTCACCTTTCTCCTATCAGTGGGTTATTACAAGTGGCAGCAATCACAGAGGGCTTCAAATAACAAGATGCAAGATCCAAGCACAAGACTGGAGGTGAGATCTGGGGTTCAGAAATGCCTTGTCTCCCTATAGGTAAGGAATCTGTGAGGGAAAGAAACATTTCAGGAACACTTGGGAGTATATCTGTACCTACATCACTAGCTATGCCACATTCATACCTATATCTGTACCTATCTGTGTGTATACATGTATTCATGCATGTGTATTTGGCATACATGAACATCTACACATATGTATGTATGTGTATATATCATCTATCTTAACTTTCTGGTTACTGAGACCAAATACTCCACACTTACAATTTAAAGGAGGAGATCTTTATTTTTCTATGGTTCATTCGATAGCCAGCTGCTCTAAAGCAGAAACATCACAGTGGAGGGAGCTGGTGAAGGAAAGCTATTTAGTTCATGGCAGCAGAAAGGGGACAGCAGAGAAACAGCGCCAGAGAGGAAGATGTCGAAGACTAAGGGCTGGAATGTGGACCCGAAGGTCAGGACTCCATAACCCACTCAGACACATGAAGAAGTGTGCTTTACTATTTCCCCAAATAAATCCCAAGTCAATCAAATCGACAGTTAAGCTTAATTGTCACACCGTCCCTCATAGACATTTCATTTTAAGAGATTGTAACTGCTAGAAGTTAAAATTGAAGCCATGAAAAACAAGATTCTCAAGTTTCCACTCTGACCCTTGGATGCAAAACATTCAGAAACAACTACTCTCACTTCCTTCTTATTTACCCTTCAGAAACATTCTGTTCAAGTGATTGCATTCTTTCTTTTTTTCTCTTAAACCATTGTATGCTTTTACTCTTTCATTTATTTCATCCTGCCCAATGGTCCATGTCTGTAACTTTGGATCTATCACATTCTTCTTAATGGCTGGATGCTAATTTATTATGCAAATCCAATCTTAACCATATCTTACTACCATATCTCATATCTTACTACCAATCTCATATCTTACTACCATAAACAATGAGTTCTTCTGTTGGTACCTAGGAAACTTCTCTTGGTACCTGTGGACTCTTGGTGTTGATTTCTCTGATTCTTAAGATAGGGCCTGTGGACTCACTTGATTTTCATTTATTGTTTGCAAAAGATTTGATACGCATTTCATTTGTAAGGTAGTTTTTACTTATTGCTAGCAAAGGCTGAAACTGATCTGAAATAAGTGATTAAAACTTCATGCATTATGTCAAGGTCAGGATTGCAAATATCTTGACACAACTCACTGCTCTTGCAGTGCCAGAAGTGAGTATTAATATATCTGAATATAAATATTAGACACATCCTTGTAAGGGTGGGACACAAGGTTTCTGTCCTTCTACCTTTTATTCTTACTCACCTCATAGGTGCTTGAACCGTAATTTTGATTTTCAGTTCCACTGATGGGTTGACATATGGCAATAATCTTTGGAGACAATTTTAACAAAGAAGTTCACGGGCAGGTACTGAAGCATGAGTGGGATATAAGCCATGGAGTGCCTGGCCATATTGGGCTGGGTAGCCAAGGAACCTGAAAGTGGACGATCAGAAACCATGTGACTTGTAGGAGCCTGTAGCCTGACCCTGGCATCCTTTTGCCTCAGACACTCTGTGCCCTGTATATACTTTCCTCATTTGCAGTAACACTGGAGGGAAGCCATTTCTTCACTATCAACCAGTCCGAAGTGGAAAGCTAGAGACAGAAAGTATTCCTTTACCATAACATTCAAGTGTTTGGAATCATGTCCAGGTATAATTTGCTCATCTATTATTAGTTCTTAAATATTATCTATTATATCTTCATCAAATTTTGGTTTTCTCTCCTGGCTTTGGTAATGCATGCCTTTCTACCATCAATTCATGCTTTTAACTGAATGCGATTTTTTTTCCTGGAGTTATTCCAAGTGCATTATAAGGTTTTCTGCCAATGTGAACTCAAAACTTTGAAGTAGAAGCTTGGTGCAGAGGTAGAGGTATGAATTCTGGTGTCAGGCTGCCTGGCTTCAGATCCCACCTCTCATACTTCCTAGTTTTGTAACTTGAACTATGTATTTAATCCTCAGTTTTTTTCTCTGTAAAGTGGAAATGATAATCTCACTGGATTATTATGAGGCTTAAGTGTGCTAACAAAGGGAATTACCCAGAAGAACGCTCTATTATGTAGAAAGTAATCTATGAGTGTCTCTAGGTTTATATATTTTTCTTATGCTCTAGCTTTAGGACTGCTAGAATTGAATCATTATTTTTCTTTGTGAACACAATGAATTTCCTTTATTTATTTATTCATCTCTACCAGTTTCCATAAACTTGTGGAAGAGACTATTATGGGGCACCTAAAGGAAGCATCTTTTCCTCAATTATTAGCATCTCTAATTAAACAAAGAAGAACAGTGAAATCACACCACAAGTCTGTCTCCATCATGGGAAGGACGAGCCTGGAGACAGACCTTCAGTTTTTCCCCAATTTGAAGAAAATAATTTTACCCTCACATCCAATCAATATCTTTGTTGGGTCTATTGTGAGCTGATAATTTAAATACAATTGTCTCCTTAGCAACCATCCTTTCTCCAGCTGCCTTCCTGCCTTGAAAGAGCTTGCAGTTACAAAATTCACAGTTTCAGCCAGAAACAAGCTGAAACTTTTATTTTTTTCCCCCGGTAGGAACCAGATTCTCTCCCAAAACAGACTCTTTACAAGATTAAAAAAAAAAGAATGACATTTCTAAAGTAAAAATTTTAAAAATTCTAATTATAATGGTGAAGGGATAGAATTTTGCATGGAGATGGAAGAGGCTTTATTTCTCCACTCTTTGGTTGCAAGATGGTCTATATGGGCAGTGAGCACGAGGGGCTTATAAAATCCAAGTAGAGCCACAAGATGGTAGAGCTAGAAGAAGATGGAAAGATTATTTAATCTAATATTCATTTTCTCCTTTCTGTTTTATATTGAGGAAACAGAAGACCCAGGGTTTAATAGAACTTCTAGGAATAGGGACCAACATGGGATGTAAACCCTGTTCTTTGGTTCTATGCTCCAAGTGTCCTTACCATCAGTATGTGGCCTCTGAGTTTCATTAGGTGACGTGGCTGTGAATGAATAGGAAAAGTGCAGTGCTTTGAAATCAGGCAAACACACTTGAGTTGCTGGATATGGTGGGTGACCAATTGTCTCACTTTGCCTGGGCTTAGTGGGACATCATAGAGCATATGACCTTCAATAGCCGTACTGAGAAAGTCTTGAGCAAACCTGGAGAGTAGGTCACCCTATTGCTTATCCAACTTGTAGATTCATTTCAACCTCAATTTCCTCAACTGTGTTCATAATAATCATTCATTTCTTGGGTTATTGGGAAGGTAAAATAAAACAATAGATATGTTTCTTTCCTTACTCCTGAAGGTTTTGTTCAATTAGAATATCTTGCGGCGGAAAAAGCTATAGTCAAAAGTTATAATTGTGATTCTTTTCCAGACTGGTTTAGATTAGGGGAAGTTGAGGAGCAAGATCTTCCTTCCAGAAGGTCCAATATTCAGAGACAAGTACTGAGAAACTCCCCTAAGTGCCACCTACAATGTGAAAAATCAAATTTAGCTTCTTGGTTGCTTTTGGCAGTTATGATTAATCATTTTATAATGAGACAGTCAGAGCACAACTATTTATTTGCATTGGATCAAGAAGATTACAGAATATAATATTTTCATAAATTTGTTAGGATTCTAGATATACGTTAGTGTGATAAATAGTTTAGGCTGCAATAGATGTTTTCATTTCAATAAAGTTATTTTAGGGATATATTTACATGATGAAATAACCTATTATTTATCCAACTGCATTTTTATGAACTAATTTTTCTTTTTGTGCCGACTTGCAATGGTGATTCATTACTTTCTGCCCTTCAATTTTTCTTTCCTTATAAATGGTTTCTTGTTTATTATTTGAAAATGTGTATCTCCCTTTAGATCAACCTACTGGCTTCACATGGGATCTCTGTTCTAAAGCAAACTGCTTGCAAAAACCTAGGAAATTCAAATAAGAATGCAGCACTTTCCACTAATTGTATGGTGGCTCTGCTACTTGGGTTACCTCTTCTCCCTAAGATTCAGTTTACTGATTCAGGAAGATTTTGGTGCAAAATATGTATTTAATTAATAGCTATTGAAAGAATGAATGATTGGATGAGTTGAACATGAAGGTTGTGGGAAAGTTTTAAGAATGGAGGGTCATGTGAAAGAATGTTTAGAGGAGGTGCATCTCTTAGAGTGGTACCTTGATGTACAAACTTAATTCTTTTCATGATTCTGATCAGGAACCAAGTTGAATGGGAACTGAATCAAATTAAATAGTAAGGTTCAATGTTGACCTTATGGGAAAATTTGACTGGATTCTTGCTCAATTTGGCTTGTGACCAGAATGATGGAAAGAATTAAGTTTGTGAGCCAAGATATTTCCCAGAGAGAGACAAACTGAGACATCTCTTTGTAATAGTTCACTCATCTGGCATTTCTTCATCTAAAATAAGAGGCTATGGATTCTTGAAAGGTTGTGGACACCTGGTATTTACAGGGTTTGGAGAATTAAATTCATCCTTTCTATTGAGAGAGAAGTTTTTGAAAGAGAAAATTTTTATTCTTACTTCATTCAAATAAACCAAGTCAACCCTCAAACAAATGAAGTATAAAATTGATTATTGCATGCAAGCAGTCAGATTAGGTAGATTTTGACAAGACTTTTCTCTTGGCTAAACTAGGGGTTCACTGTGCTTGGGGGAGAAGGGCTGAGGTGAAACATTTATAGGACTGTAACTTGAAGGGCTGTGTAGACCAGAGTGAAGAATTTGGTCCTTTACCCTAAGGCAGTGGGGAGTAATGCAGTTAGGCATGTGTCTTAATAAGACCCCATTAGCAGCAGCTTGTGCTGAGGGTAGATTGGAAGAGCTGTGCCAGAGGCTGGGAATTGGAGAAGGGGTGATGGGTGGCATGGGTCAGAGGAGATAATACACTGGCCGAGACTGCAACAGTGGAGGTGGGAAAAGTGTGTGGGCACTTGGATGAGTGACACTAATGAGTTTAAATGAAGATTAGCCACAAAAAAGGAGGCAACAGGAGATCCGGAAGACTCCTAGGTTGCTGGCTTGAGTGTCATTTGCTGAAAATGCAGAAGGGGCAAGTAAGGTAAGGACCAAATGTCCTATGACATCAGAAAATGGATCTAAGACTTGGAGGAGAAGCTAGGAGATTTTTCTCTCCTCATCTGCTCTCATCATGAAATTATGCTTTCCATTTAACTTCCCTGCCCTATGCAGAACAGAAGCAGCAATGCCATCATTAGGGCTTAGAACTGAAGTAAAATCCTGTTCCATTACTTCCATGCTTAGTGACTTTAGGTTGTTATAGCCACCTTGAGCCTCAATTACCTAATTTCTTTAATGGAGAAAATAATCTCTGTATCATGTTGTGTCTGGGAGGCTTTAATAAGGTAATGAATGTAGGAGATGTCCCAGAAAGAGCCATTCTCCTCAAGTTGTTTTTTGCTTTGGCTTTAATGATCTCTGTTCTTTCTTTACTTTTTGCAGTGCAGCTAAACAACACACTTAAAAGTTGGGACCTAGATTTATTTTAGGGAAGATGTTATTCATGTTTATGAAAACACCATTATATGGGGCAGAGGGGTCCTAGGAGATAGAGCATTGCAAAAGAAAAGGCAAAGTGTTAGTTTATTGGGGAAAGAGAGATAGGAGGGAATGAGGAAGAGGGAAGTGGGTAGGAGAGAGGGAAGGGGCAGGAAGGAAAGGAGTGGGGATGTATAGATTGAGATGATGAGAAGACCAGAGAGAGGAAACAGCTAGTAAAAATTCTTTGATGATTATGGGACCAGAGGACATATTAAAAAGTGATACTTATTGTTTGATATAAAATTTTATTCACATGCAAATTTTTCTTTAATTCCTTATCCCTAATAACCAACAAAGTTGACTGTGCTCAAAAATGTTTGTGTGCATGGAATGTTTCTGATAACAACTGGGGAGGGATTTTTCATTTAGTCTAAGCAGGGTGGACTAGAGATAGAACATAAGTGGAAGGCAGATGGTACATTAGCAGAGCATTCTGCAGAAATTAAAAATCAGGTGACTCTGAAGAGCTCAGGGTTTCCATGGGTCAGATCAGGTTGATATACATTCATTCATTCATTTTATTTATTAAATGTCCACTATGTGCCACTCACTGTCATAGGTGCTGAGAACAAAGCTGAAGCAAAGTGTCTGTCCTCAGAGAGCATCCTTATTGAGGGAGCTTTCTAAAAATAAATAGAAAAAGAGGTAACACCATTTGGGTAGTGGTTAGAGCTATCAACAAAATAAAGCAATGTAAGGGAAAGATAACAGTGGTGGCAATCTATAAGAGATGGTTCAGGAGGTCTTTCTTGAGAAGGAGGCATTTGAGCACAGGCCTCACTTAAGTGATGGAGAAAGACCATGGAGCGTCTTGGGCATAAAGGCCAAGTTCCTAACATCTTCCTTATGACCTCATACAAGGGAAAGTGTATCCATTTTCATTTTTTTTGGTCTGAGATTAAAATTGAAATATCCACCCGTTGGGTGGAGGTTGACGGTCCCAGAAATTGTGGAATTCATAAAATGTGTAAAATGCATTTAAATGCAGCACAAATGCAAGGATGTGGAAGAATCATGCAAAAAGTGGGGGGTTAAGTCATTTTTTGCTATGCAGTTTGGTTCAAATCACATCCTAAGATCAGTGTGATGTGAATTCACTCGAAGTATTTGCCAGGTGTAGGGTTAAGCTCAAGGGTGAACCTTGTGTAAGACTGTGACTGTCTAAATTCTGCTGCAGTGACCTGTGAGAAGTGCCTTAGTACAGGCTATTTCTAGAAGTTCATGAATTCTGTATTACAGTAAAGTTGTCTTGTGATTCTGCAATTGTCTTCCTGATGCATTTATCATCACAGCTTCAGCAGAAAATCCTGACAACATAAGAACTACTTCCATCTCATTCCCTGCTTAGCCCTCTACCCACTAGCCACTCCCCTCTGAAGAATTACAAAGAAGCATTTGGCATTGCCTTCACCCTAAGTCTTGTGGATATTTGTTATTCATCTTTTTTGTTTTCTTGTCTTTTTCCTTTTTATTGGTACTGGGGATCAAACTCACGACTGCCTGCTTACAAGGCAGGTGCTTATGCCGCTGAACTAAATTCCCAGCCCCCTTGTTATTCATCTTGGCTGTTCTTGTAGACTTTGTTGGTCTACCTGCGAGTGACTGTGCTTTTTTAATATTTCACTTTATGTTATTTTTTGGTACCAAGGATCAAATGCACAACCTTGCACCTGTCGTGCTGTGCCAATGAGATATATATCCCCTGGCCTTCTTTCTTTTTACTGAGGCTGAGAAAGCTATGTACTGTTTTCCCAGCCTCCCTTGCAGCTTGGTTGTATGTATCAATTAACTGTTGGTATAATAATATAATATATAATAACTGTTCCTTAATATGATAAGCATTTGTCTAACTTGTGAGTATGGGTTTTCAGCTTGAGCTCAGCTGTGTAGCTCTTCTGCCTTGTTCTTCTGGAAATATTCACATTTCGATGATAGGCTGTCTGTTATTTGGAGCAAATAGAGAGACTAGGCCACATTGCTCCTATCATCCATTAGGGTAGTTCAATAGTGTTCTAATGGTGAATAGAAGATTAAGGAGAGGACATACACATGGCCTTTTGTATACTTAAAACATTGTCACTTCATCTACATTCAGTCAGCCAAAGTGAGCCACAAGTCCAGCCTAACTTTAAGGAGTAAGGAAGTGGATTCCATTTCTTTGGTGAGAAGAAATACGAAGTCACATGGTAAAGGTATACATACAGAAAAAAGTGAAGAATTGGGGTAATATGTAATGGATCAGCCACAGTAGTACATAATCTTCATTAATATGATGCTTTGTATGTGAGGGCCATCTTGCAACCAAGAAGAGTCAAAGCTGGGAGGAGGCCTGGTGAGCTGCAGTGGAACCCTTCCTATTATGAAAGTCAGACATGGTCATCTGGAGGAAGGCATCTGGTTGTAGATCTAAGCTTAGTCTTTGGTCCTGTTATCCTTATTAGGTGAATTAATAACTTGAGGTCATTCATGGAATTATAATCCAATGTGTGAGTGAGACCTGAAGTGTCAGCAAGACATTTGATCCTGACCAGACTGGGATTGTGAGTTGAACTTCTTTAAATATATGACTAATTGAATTTGTTGCACATTTTCATGCCTGTGCCAAATAAAATTGTGAGTGTGTGAGAAGTCAATAGAGGGGCGAGGATAATTTTGTCAATGAATGGCCATTGTGCTATGGGCTAGAAGGGCTCCAGACATCCACTGGGTGTCCTATATCTAGTCCTTTGACTCTCAACTCATATCTTCTAGAAGTTTCTACACTATATCCCTTTAAAAAGTTTTAATCTATACTAAGATTGTGACTGTGGGAAATTGGTCAATCTCCTCCAAGTTTCGAACAATCAGAAGTTTCTCTGATTAATTAATATTAATCTTGGTTTCTTTATCTGTGATAAGGGGTTTTTGAGCTATTAAGTCCTTGGGTATATTTAGAATAGTTTCTCCATACCTCGTTCCCTCGTTAGCCTGACAATAACCTTCTGTCCTCCATACCTAGCTCAAATGTCATTACTTCATCATGGATTTTCTTTACAACTCTACCCTTCTCTTGGCAGAAACAGTTGCTGTCTTTGATTGATTGATCCATTTACTGTTTGTATTACAGATATTTATCTTCTAGCCTGTACTCTAAAGCCATGTATTTATTTAATCCTTTAGTCCCAGTGCCTGGAGAGCAGAATGTATTTCATAAACTTTTGTAGATTATAGTCAAATTCGAGTTGTAATTTGTTATTTAATATTAAGCATCAGAGCCAGTCTTTAGCCATCAATCAGTCTAATCTCTCATTTTACCACTGGGAAACAGATCCTTACAGACTTGCCTCAAGCCCCATCCCAGAAACTAATGGCAGGGTCTAGGACACAGGTTCTCTGATCTGTGATCCAATTTTCTTTTTGTTCATGTGGCCTTTCATCTAATTCATGGTCAAAGTGACTTTAGCTGTAATAGCAGAGAAGTCTTCATACTTTGGTGGCTTTGTGGAGTCAAAATTTTTCCTGTTTGCACTAAATCCACTGGAAGTGGGATGGAAGATGCTGCTGTCATTACCATGTGTCTGCCAGGGGAACCTGCAGCATTAACACTGAGCAGTCAGATGGAGAAACACAGAGCTGAGGAACACATTAGAGATTTTTGTGGTTCAAGCCTGGAGTTAACACACCTGCCTTCTGGCCAAGTTTCATTGGCTGAAACATAACCCAGAAGATAGGGTCCACCTGTGAGCCAGGGAAGCTGATTTAATGGACAGATAGCCAAGCTCTGCTCTTGCATTCTACTTCTTGTCTGGGTTTCTATTCCTGTCATCACATTTTAAATTTTTATGTACCTCTCAGAAGTTTCCCATAGCCCATGAGTGAGCTAAAAGTACATCAAGCTATGCTGATACTATTATTATTTCTGTTATTTACACTAATAATAGAGAGGAAGTGGAAGACAGGAACTAACTTGAACTCTTTTGTAGTGTTTAACCCCAAACACTTCTTGCCAGACAATTTCCCCCTTAATCTTTAAACCTATGCGTGTTTCAAGGGAAATTTAATCCCTGTGTTTCTGCTTCATTTGCACTTAACTCATCAAAATGTTGCTTTGTAAGGCACGTTTGATGTACAAGCAGGCTCATAAGCCTTTTCATAAGCTTTCCAAATGCCTTTTCTCTTTGAAGCCAAAGTTTGCAATCTTTCTGCACTAAACAGAGCTGGAGTCTGGGAAAGTCTTCCGTTTCTACACTACCACCCCAGAGGCTACAAATTAAGATGGTTTGTACAGATCAGCAGTGGAAGCTGCTCCCTCTTTCTGGGTCCAGGGAAAACAACATTGTATAGCTAAATGCCCTGGGGAATGAAAGCACAGTAGTTGTTTCATGTCTTCTTGTCTTTGGCCTGTGGCCTGCTGAGCCAGGACTCTGTTCTTAATGCTTACTGAGTCTTCCTTAGTGCTCAGATGTTTTTCACTGTTCTCAAGTCCCTTGACCACTCTAGCAAGCACTGAACATAGTCTTCCCTCTGTATCCAGGAACCACCACGAATACCAGAATCAACACTAAAGTCCCATATATAAAATGGTACAGTATTTGCAAAGAACTTATGTACGTCTCTCTTATTCTTTAAATAAACCCTAGATTATTTACAATATCTGTTACAATGTAATTGAGATGATAGTAGTTGTTATAACTTAACAATGACCAAAAAATGCGTTCATGTTCAGTACAGATACAATTTTTTCCCAAACACTTTTGATTTTGGTTGGTTTGTAATGGCAAAGAAACACAACAGAACATCCAGGATTTGGAGGTAGATTTATTTTATGTCTATAGGAACTGATCAGGGTCATTCCTAAAATGTCAGGCCTTGATCTCTGGTGGCCTAGGGCTTACATGGGATAAGCAAGCAGGAAGTACAGAAGTAGAATGACTTATCAACTGGGCATTGGTTCTTTCAATATGCATCACAGTGACCAGCTGTTTGAAACAAAAGTAACAGAAGCTATTACCTATGCAACTAACACTGTGCACTGAAGTACACTGGCCAGGTTGCGGGGCGGGGATGTCTGCTACAGGTTAAATCTGTGGATATGGCTCTGTGGACATGAGAGATTGGTTGTTTGTGTCCTCTGTGCTCTACCACATTCATAACAATTAATACTCAGCGTAAATTGAGCACTTACTACTATCTGTCAGGCCCTCTCCTAAGTGTCTTAATGTGTCAGTGCAGTTAGTCTTCCCAAAAGACACATAAACTGCATATTATATTCAACTCCTTGAAAGAGGGGGAAACCACAAAACAGAGTGGGTAAATCACTTACTTGCCCAGTATCCCACAGTAGGAGAGCAAGCATAGTACCTATAGTGCCTGATCCTAGGAACCACAGAACCCATAGGCTCTCTGGAATTTAGGTGCTTATTCCTTTTTGTGTCTGCACCACTTATTAGAGAACCTGGCCCAGGGTAATGCCCCATTGCCATGTGAGGTTGCACAGAGTGACAGTAAAGGGCATGAAGCTAAAGCTGCCTCTGCCTTGTTATTTGCTGAGATTGTGGACAACATAACTGACTTCTAGTTGCCTGACAATCATCTGTCAAATGGGGACAGTGGCAGTGCATATGTTGTGGGATTGGGATGAGAATTAAGTGGGCTAATGTATACATGGAAGCTCCTAGTACACTTCTTGATCCACGCAATGTGCCTGGGGAATGTTAGATATAATAAAACAGTGAGGAAAACAAACGAAAGGAATGCAGATCCTAATCTTCCTGGGACAAAATGCTGGGTGAGTCAGGGAATATTTCAGAAGATACTCAAGATTTAAAAGAGGTTTTAGATCTTTCGGTTTGAGATCATATCCTACACAATGAGAATAACTATGAATCCTGTGCTTAGGGAAAAATATTAACACCCAAGGCTTGGGATGGGAGGCCCTGCATGTATCTGTGGCATGTGGACATTTGTGTTAAAGGTGAGCACAAGTCTGTGGTATATAACTGTTGGCCTTAAGCTGTGTTATTAGGGATATTTTGCCTGGAACAGGGAGAAGCCTATCCATTTCTTTTTGCATTCAAACCCTACTAGGAGAGTTGCATTCGCTTTGGGAGATTTCACTGTGAGACTTTTAATTGTAGTATGTGCTTTTGATTATAAAATATATTTACTGTTGGCAACTTAGAAAATTAGAGAAGATTGAAGAAAGAAAAAAAAAAAAAAAAACCCATGTCATGGTTTATGTCTGTGTCCCCCAGGCCTCATGAGTTTGAATTGTGCATTTGTTATTCGTTCATTGTCTAGTGCTTATATTGATGGTGTCAGTGCTCCACCCACCTAGGGGTGGAGCCAGGATGTGATGTAATGTCAGGAAGAAGGTGTGTGTTGCTCTTTGCTGGTTCCTGTTTGCTGTTTGGCGGCTACCATGAACTGCGGCCCAGCCATGCAGCCTGCCTTGGAGCCAACTGAGTGTGGACTGAAACCTCCAAAAACTGTAAGAAATAAACCTTTCCTTTCCCAACTTTGGGCTTCAGGTATTTTGTCTCAGCAATGAGTAAAAAGTGTAACTAAGACACCCCGATTATCCGTAACTCTAAAAACACCTCTGCGCAGTTTGGCAACATTTGTTTTCAGTGGCTCACAGTCCAGGAATGAATCGGAATTTCTTGGTCCCTTGAGATCTGGATACATTTGGCTCAACTTCTCATTCCATACATTGTAAAAATCCAAATTCCTCCCCAACAGCTCTACAGATATCATGGGAGTTTACATTTTTACCATAACCTCTGGCTTAGATCACTTGTCTCTCACAAAAACTTGTTCTTGGACTACTTTTTGTTCTCTATCTCTGAAAGAAGTGTCCTAATCATGTGTAAAAATGGGAGCTCATTCTTGCTTTTCCTGAAAATGCAAACATGGATGCATGTATATAGTTATGTATGTATGTATATATATATATATATATATATGTATTCATCCATCCATCCATCCATCCATCCATCCATCCAACTCTGTCTTTATTTATGTGTCTGGCTGTGTATACAATCCTTTATTGAAGGACTGAGGATTACTGCAAGGAACTTGTTCCTTTGTACCCGGCAAACAAACAACCCAAACAAACAAGCAGAAACCTGGTCCATATTCATATGTTCTTTTTAAATCCCTTTGGTCACTCAACACAAGGGTGTCTCACTGGCTTCTTCAAAAGCTTTGACTCCTAGTGATTGTGATGATGATGTTGATGATGATGATGAAAACTATTTTGCATGTGAATGGAGCACATGCAAAGTGTCAGTATGGTTCAGAGCACGGTGATCCTTCTAGGAAATGACCAGCATCTTAGTACAAGGAAACTGAGGAACAGGCAAGTTAAGTAACAAACATGGGGAGGCTCAATTAGTAAGAATGGGGAGCAGGATTCAAACCAAAGCTTATTAATGACATATATTAATTAAGTACATGTTATTTGTCACCAATTTTGTGTAATTTATGGAACTGTCAGACCCTGGGAGAAATACATACATTGTTATCTGTATTTTATGGTGAAGAAATGGATGTTCCCTGACTTAAGTAATCTGCCCAAGGTCGACTTGCATGTACATAACAGAGCTACTTTAACAGATTTGGAGTAGAGTCTGTGCTGTCTTCAAACACAGCCTCCCACTGCACTTGAGAGCGGCATGATATCACTGAGATGTAACAGGAGATTGTTAAGCACCTACCTTCTTCCCGTGCCCACATGCAAACATCAGAGGCACTGGGGTATGGCACGCTGTTTATTATGTGTAGCAGGTGAAGTTTAGACATAAGGAACTGTGACACTAATGCCATTATATTAAGAGTGCAAAGATTCCATTACGTTTCTGTGTGCTTGTGTTACAGTAGTCTTCTGTTGCTCCCTAAGCGAATGTTCAGCTTTCTGTTGATTTGCTTCGCCTCACACAGTTATTACAGCAAGATTTCCCCCAGTGTCCCAGCCTCATTCAGCTCTCATTTAGATTTCCTCCTAGATGCAGCCATTTAAATGCATATCGGCAGCAATTGAGCCCAACAGATTTCTTTCTCCGATTAGCAGGAAGATGGTCCTATTAGTTATTTGTGAGCTGAGTGAAAAATCTGGCAGGCTGGGCGAATTTCTTTGTGAAATGACCTGGTTTTGTCTTTGCTGGCAGAGAGATGACAGCATAATCTAGGCAGTGTGTGTGTGTGTGTATGTGTGTTGTGTGTGTGTGTGTGTGGGGGCTTCTGAGAATTGTAGGGAGTGGCTTAGCAGGCCACATGGGGATGGAGATAGGGAAGGAAATGTATAGGGAAAGGTCTGTGGGTGTGGGTGCATGAAGGCTAAGGGAACTCACATACTGAAACATGGAGTTATGATGTGGAGTGAATTGTGTATTGGCATAGTAGAATGTGTATTGTGTATGAGAATGGAGACACATGCATACAAGGTGTTCAGGAAATAGATGTGCATGCAGTTGGAGTCTCGGCAGCCATTGTGTCTTAGTGTGAGGTGTTTGTTTACTGACCTTGGATTTAGGAAGTCTCACCTACCCCAGCTGAAGACAGCTGGAAAGTTGATATGCTTCCCACCTAGGGAGAAAGAACTTTGGGCAGATAGGAGCAAAGAAAAATTGTATGCGTTCAGCTCAAGCTTATCAAGCTGAGCTGATCTGAGCATGCTCAATTTCTCTTCCCCAGTTCACAGATCAGATACCAGGTTTCTCCTTGTACCATGGGCAGATAGAATAAAGGAAAAGAGAGACCAGGAGTTATATTAATTGTGCTGTCACCCCAGGGAGGAAACATCAAGGCCTGGGAAGAAAAGTTTTCATTTGTGTAGACTGTGAGCTCTGTCACTGCCATTCTTTGGCACTGTCACAGCACCTGAGGACCAGCGGATGTACCCCTCGTGGGTACTGGGAGAGAATAACACAGTACAGATGGACAGTGCCCTTAAACTGGGAGCAGAGACTGGCTGGCTGGACTGGGGGCCAAGGGACATAATCTAGATGGTGTCTGGGTCATGGATGTGTGATAGTGCCTGGGGTGGGCGTGTGAGTGTTTGAAGAGTTTGCGGGCTGTCTAAGAAATTGTACCTGCATACATAAGGGCTGTGAACATGTGTGTACATAGGAGATTGTGTGCTGAGTGGAGGTTAGTGTGTGTGTAGGTGAGAGAGATGGATACAGAGAGACAGAAAGAGATGAGAAGAGAGAAAAACAAAGAGAGACAGAAACAGAAGAAAGAGACTGCCAGAGAACAAAAAGGAGAGAGACAGACGAGCAGACAGAGATAGAGGGAAATACTGAGAGAGTGACAGAGAAACAGAAA
This sequence comes from Cavia porcellus, assembly GCF_034190915.1. NCBI lineage: Eukaryota > Metazoa > Chordata > Mammalia > Rodentia > Caviidae > Cavia > Cavia porcellus. Next base: position 168,103,686 of record NW_026947484.1, read on the forward strand.
GACTGAAAGATAGAGAAGGAGGAGAAGAGGAAGAAAAAGAACAGGAGGAGGAGGAGAGGAAGGAGAAGGAGAGATTGAGAGGCAAGAAAGACAAGGAGCTTCTGGTTTGTTCCTTCTTTTCCTGTCACTTTCTCAGCCTTCCCCATCCTCTCTCTAGTCCTCTCACCCTCTTCCTCTTTCCCTAAGGCACCCTCCACATGTGTCAGGCACCTTCCAGTGGCATGCAGCTGACACTGACTGAGCCCTTCTGTGTCCCAGGCTGCCTGCAGAGCACTTTGCACAATCTCATTTAGCTCTAATGCGGCAGGTGTGGAGAGTCCCCAGAGTAAGACAAGGAGCGCAAAGTTCAGGAGGTGAAAGGAATCACTGATTCCTCCTGAGGCTCTTGGAAAGTTATATCCACTGGCTCTCCTGCCCTCCCCATGGCCTAGGCAACAGAATAGCCTTTCCTTGTCCTGCCCAGTCTTTTTGGCCTCAGTGCTCCTTTGAATGTCCCTTATCTGGCCCAAGATCAGGTATCTGGGGCTCTATCTAAAAATTGGGCTTTTGCCCTATGATCCTGAGGTGGTTGGTGACTTGGTGGCCCATTATCATGTGGCAACATGGAGCCAGCTCAAAATTGGGGGCCAGGTGATCTTGGGATGCTGGCATTATGACCTCATGAAGAATTTTGGCAGGACACTCCACTACTCTGATCTTGATTTACCTCTCTGTAAAATGGGGGCATTAAGCCACTTTCTGAGCAGATAAAGGGATTGAAAGAAGGTCTATTTCCAGAACTCTCAGCGTGGAGTAAGTGTCTATGAGATGTTGGTTCCTTACCCGTGTGCAACTTTCTGCTACCCAAGTCATCCCTTACCTCTCTTATCTCTAACATTTTCTGCACTTGGGGCTTTCAGGGGCCAAAATCTTAGCCATTAGAAGGGAAAACAGAAGACATCATTCGTCAATTCATCCTTTTTATGTACCTTAACCTTCTTTTTTTATTGATTACATTTTAAAAGTGAATGACCTACTCCCTCATTGATATTTCTACCAACCCATTAGACTCTGGAGATCCAAAATCAAATCCAAAGCTTTTTCCTCAAGCCTGCTTGCCTCCCACCTCCCTTGTTGCTTGGGAGAACCCTGTCTACCAGGTGCTTTTAGTATTCTTATGGTGCAGAGGAGGGGACCAAGGCTCAGAGAAAGTAAGTGAGTCACTTGCCCAGGGTCACAGAGCTCTTAAAGTGTTGGAGCTCGAATGGAATCTTGGAATCTCAGCTCAGCTCCTTTCCCTACAGAGGCCATATGTGACAGTGCCAACTCTGACAGCATGCAGGAAGGAAGGTCACACAGACCTTTCCCTCTCTCCTAGAGACCCAGCCTTCACTGCCTAAGGCGAAGGTTTCTTGTCCAGGTCTGGAGGTTGAAGCAAGGTGCCTCCTCACAGTCTCTCTGTCCTCCCAGCTGCATAATCAGCCCATTAGCAAGTCACGGAGAGTATGGAGTAACCTTTCCTGACAACCTGTCAGGGGCTGGCCCCATGGGTGGTGAGGAGTGTGGTTGGGAAGGGCTGTACGTTCTGCTCAGTCCATGATTTAATACCAATGTGATGTCTTCGATCAGTTTCATCTCTGTGAAATACTCTGTGAAGTCCACCCACCCTTACTTCCTTTTTAAATAACTAAGCATGATGAAAAGTGGCAGCTGAAGCCATGGTGACATCCAGACATTGGGGTCAACCAGACTGCTCTGCCCTCTGTAGCATACATGCAAGTAGGGCTGTGTGACCAAAAGCCAGCCCTGCACCTCCCTGAGCTCTGAGGTCCCTGACCTTGAGCCAGGGGTTAGAATCCGTACCATGCCAGGCCTGGAGTAACAGACATGTGTTCATATGACACTGTCAAAGTGCAGCCAGTGAGAGCCAGTGGATGCCTCCTGTTACTCATTCTCTGTCCCTTATTAGCCCAGTGACCCAGGGCAAGTCACAGTTTCCCATGGGATCTCAGTATTATGAAAACAAGCACAAAAGCATGGCCCTCAAGAGCCAGAGCCAGAGCCAGAGCCAGGGGTTAAATGAATTAATACATTTGAGCCATTAGCCAACTTTGGAACACACATTAAACACTGGGAAAGAAACCCTAAAACAGCTGGGTGTGATGGTGCATGTCTGTAATCCCAGCTACTCAGAGTGCTGAGAAAGGGAGATCTCAAGTTGAAGGCAGCCTGGACAATTTAGCAAGACCTTGTCTCTTAAAAAAAAAAGTTATCTCAGTACTAAACAGACAAACAAATAAAACAAACACCAAATCAGTGAATCTGCTAGCCACTGCATGAGCTATCATTTCCATCCTCGAGAGTCTCAGGAGCTTGCTCAAGGTCAAACAGCTCAAAGCCACACCCTGGAGGACCAACTCCAGTGTTCAGACTCCAGAGGCCTGCATTCTCTTCCGCTATTCCTCGGGGTACCTGGCTCCACTGGATCAGGAGGCCTTAGTCACCCAGAGTATCCTGGAGATGAAGAAGCATTCTGATTAGCCTGTTTGGACTTCAGGGTATGGGGAGGGTCCAGCTTAGTGAAAGGGTGGTAGGTACTTACCCTCAGAAGAGGGATTCCTCCCAGGATTCTCAGCATCTCCTGGAGAGTTGGAAAATGGAGGAGTATGAAAGACTTTGCTGGGGGCTCAGTTTGCATGCACCAGAATTGTGTGGAGAGCTACAGGCAGGAAAGGAAGACTGGGAGAGGCTAACACACTTGACCTCTTTTCCTCCTTATACAGCTGCTGAACATTAGCTTGTCCTTGCATGGTGCCTTGGTTCCCATCCATAGGTGGCTTGGTTCCCATCCATAGGCTGCCATGACAGAAACACTTTGGTTATAACTCCTGATTTCGGAGGTCTCTGTGGTTGGCCCATTCATGTGGGAGTGAAGACCGCAGCAATTCAAAGCAAGAACTTGAATGGAGAGGGAAGATACCCTTGGCTCCAGGTGTAGCCAGAGCACCAGCTGCTTCCTGGAAAGGTCCCATCGCTCAAATGATTCCCCTCCCAAAGATGTTCACTCAGGGATGTCCAGGACACTCGCAGCACATTTCTAATTTTTCTCACCAGCTTTCCCTGTAGACAAGATACTCCTAAATCCAGAGAAACCCCTCAGCTTCTGGGCCTGGAGGGGCACATCTCCTTTACCGGCATTTGAGGCATTCGATGTATGAGGCATCAGTCCTGCCCAGACCCTCTCTCCCGTTCTCTTCTTTCTGGGATCTGGCTCTCTCCTCTCTTGGTTATTGGGACTTAAATACCAAGCAGGCAACCAGGAAGAGGACTTGGAGACTGCCCATCACCCTTACTTGTGGTGGGGACACTGACTACGAGTGGAGGGATTTGTCCAGGGTTATGGAGTAACTCCATGGGGAGGCCTTGGCCACTGCTTGGGTCTTTTCTTATTTCACTGAAGGGACTGAGGGTTTTGGTCATTTGGAGTCAGGTTGTTGTGCCAAATAATCACCATGGTTTTCCTTGTATCTCTTCTATCTTCCTTCCACATTTCCTCCTCCCCTTGTCCTCCCAATGTCTCCTCCAGCAGCAATAGCAACAACAGCAGAGAGAGAGCAACCACCTCGTGGAAACGTGTTGCCTTCTCTCCGCTGCTCATTTTTACCTCCATCAGGACCCCATGAGACTGAGGTTTTTTGCCTGTTTCTGAGATAAGCAGAATGAGGTTTACCAAGAAAATTATGAAATGTTTTGCAAGATCATACACCCAGCAAACCCAGGCTACTGTGGCCAGGGTTTTATTTACTACATCGTTCTTCCTGGGACTTGTAAAAGAATTTTAGGAGTTCTACTCCTTTCTTACCCTATGAGCTTGGATGTCACATTACCTCTTCAAACCTCAGTTTCCCCATCCAAAAAAGGAGCCCTTAATAATATTGTCTCTATTTTGCCCTAAGGAATTACTGGGAGGCTACAGTGAGAATATGAGAGAGAGGGCTTTACAACTTGAATGAAGTGGGCTTGATGATTTGATGAGAATGGCACACAGCAAGGCCCCTTTGTTTATCACACTATGCCAACTGCCAGCGGGTGCACGATGCATTCATTAAATATAAATGAGTTATTGTCAGCTGGGGTAACCCATCCCCCTCCCCAGAAATCCTACTTCTAAACGTGGGAGATACCAATTCATACAATTGGATGGTGCTTTGTCCCACTGGAAGGAGGATATAGAACCTAAAACCTGTGCACTTTTTGGTCTTTCCTGGCTGCTGATGAAAGCAAGTATAGCTCTGTCCTGGAGACTTCAGGGCTCAGCCTCCCCTGGAGGTTATCAGAGTAGTCTCAGAAAAATGGCCGGAAAGTGCAGGCAGGGGAGGGAGACAGACTGTCCCTTCAAAGCTTTTCCTTCTTCCTTTTTTTTATTTTTTAATTTCATTTTTTTCTTTATCCAAAGGCTGCAGAGCTGAAATAATTTATTTTGGATTTGAATAGGATGCGATAAGCTGAACAAGGGGCAGCCAGGGTGGACTTGGTGGAAGCATTAGGTTTTAAATTAGTCATTTGATGCTGGAATGGGGATCGGAGCAAGGACTCTGGCTGACAGAGTGGCGCCTGGGTCCTCTCAGCTGGGCTGCAGTGGTGGTCTGGGGAAAGGGATACAGTGATATCCAGTGGGCTGCTGCAATGGATTCAGACTTAGACATCTTGGGGGCCGCCTTCTGGCTTGCACCTTAATATTGTCCCAGGCCTCCTGTCACGTTCCTGTTTCCACTTATTAACTGGGTGACCTTGGACAAGTCACCTCCCTTCTAAAGCATCAGTTTTCTTATGCATAAAATGGGAACAATAGCAATTCCTATTATCACACATTTTGCAAGCTAGTTGATAAAGATTGGAGACTTGCAGGCCAGACTGTTTGCTGCAAGCCCTCAGCTCTGCGCTAGCATGAAAGCAACAATGGGCAAAACATAAATAGATGGATGAAGTCCTGCCGTCCTGCATTGCTTAACACCAGGGATGTGTTCTGGGAAATGCACTGTGAGGCAACTTTGTCTCTCTGTGCAAATCACAGTGTTTACTTAACATAAACTAAGACACCTGTGATGTTATTAGATGGCATAATCTTATGAGCCTACCATGGTGTGTGGTATCATTGACCAAACTGTCAGTGTGGGGCACACGACTGTATTCAGATAAATGCTGTTTACAAAAACAGAGAACAGGAAGCGTTTGGCCCTCGGACTGGACTGTGCAGACTTCTGCTGTTGTAACATCTTGGGAACCCTGGGCAGGGTCATACTGATGAAGGGCAAGTCTGACACTTGCTCTGACACAATCCCCTCAATGTTAATTTTCCTCTTAATATCTGCCTTGTCAACTCAGGCTGCAGGAGATGAACTTTGGTAATCCCAGCTGTGATTATGCCACCTATCTGCTTAAACTCTCCAGGCATCCTGCTGTGCACAGAATGATGCCCAGATACCTTTTTCTTGACATAAGATGCCCTTCAAATTGCCCATCATTTCCATTAATCATTTTTATCCTCTGAGCTAATCAGTTCCTTTATCCACTTGGGGATAAGCCCCAAAACACTCCTGTCTCTGATCCTTTGAATGTGTGTGTTGGGGCAAATTCTCTGCCCTGCTTGATCTCCTCTGAGAAATTCCTTCATTCTTTAAAGCTCCTTCATTCTGAGCTCCTGGGTAAGGAGCTCAGATGGCTTCTTACCCAGGAATTCCCTTAGCTGCAGGGAGCACTGACTGCTGCTCTACTTCCAGAGGAATCTCAGGTGAGGGCTCTGGTTTATTCAAACTCTCTCAGAGAAGGGAACTGTGTGTCCTGGAACTGGGACCCGAGTGGCCTCACTAGGGACAGAAAACAAAAGCTGTGGCCATCTCCACCTTTCAGAGGCCACTTCCTGTGAGCATCATTCTGGCTTTGCTTTGGAGAGGTCTGGCCTTGTTCCATTAAAGATTAATCTTTTATGCTCACCTATTTCATGGAAAGAGGCCGTGGTGGTTGTACAGTTGTTAGAGGAAGCATTTTTGCTACCAGGGAAGTTTTAAATCTTATTGCTAGGTATCAATTTCTTAGTTGGGTGATGTGGGGTAAATTGTTTTACCACTGCAAATTTATTTTCTTATCTTTTGCAAGGCAAAGTGCAAAGTGTTTTACAGAAGTGTCATGAGAACATTAGAAATAACAGTTTGTAATCATTGTAGCAAATGTTTATTGGGTCTTGTCATGAACCAGGAACTATACTAAACACTTTACAAATAGGAACTCATTTAAATTTTGCAATGATGACCTTGCCAGTGAGTACAGTGTTTGTCTCCAGTTTCAGATGGGAACATTGAGGTTTGAGGATCCTTAGAAAGTAGACCACATGGGTGAACTGACCCCAGAACCTGTGACTTATGCAATGCACGAACTGAGAGCAGGTCTTTGGTGCTTGGCACACAGTAGGGACTCAAGAAGTATAGATCTTCTTGTCCTTTGCAAAGCTGTATAGGTCCAGATGGTTAGGTTACATTCAGCTACTTAGGAACAAAGCCTGGCTTCTAAATTTTCTCATTTTATTTCTGTATTTCTTTTAGGGCAGTGAGAAACATCTGGGTGTGCTGGGGTGGGGCCGAGGTTGGGAGAGGTTGGAGACAGGGTTTAGAGCCTTGCTCAATCTCACCTGCACCCGTTAACCAGATGGAACTTGGAAATGAATCTAAGAGTGCAATAGGGACAACTTGGGAGAGCAATAAACACTTGGTGAGGAAGATCTCTATTTTCTCTTTAGAGCCCATTTAGTTTACCGAAACTCATGAACTCAGTGTAAACCTAATTAAGCTCAAATAGGGATGCCTAAGCAGGGAGAGTCTTGGTGGTGGTGAGAAAATCCAGCAAGCTCTGGGGTAAAGCAGGACTGAAGGTGGGAACAAGGGCAGAATCTTAGTCTTGTCCATTCAAGTCCAGGTTTAATCAATTTACTACTTCCTGAGAGGCATGATGGGCACTGAGACATACTTCAAAGGTATAGTGTGTTGTGTCTTTCAGCCAAGGATTCATTTGCTATAATAGCTCTAAAGTTTGTGATATGTGTTGAGCCTTGATTTCTTATCTGTAAAATGGGAAGATGTTTCTTGTAGGATCTGGAGTGAGGTAATGGTGCAGAGCATTTAGTCTCCTACCTGGTGTATCTATCACAGACACCCTGTTGTGGTGGTTGATGTGTTTTGGGATACAGATGGGAGACAGAGGGACAGGTGGAGATGCTTCTTCTGCAACCCTACGGTGCTTTTGCCCTCCTTCCCTCACATTGTTTTCTTGACTCCTCCTGAGCAGACTGCTTGTATTAATGTTCTTCTTCCCTGAGCGCTGTATCTTTTCATGGTCTTGTACTAACGCTAGACCCAGCCCTGTCGCCTCCAATGGCCAATATGATATTAGCAAACTTGACACTATCAGAGTCCTGACACATGCTTGCAAAGTGCAAGTGACCCTCTCTTCACATCCTCTGTGGCTCACTGGAGCCCATCCCCAGTTAGCCTGCTGCCAGGTAAGAAGCATCAGGATAAAGGCCAATTCATCCTGGTCACGGCCATCTTGAACCATCTGATTGCCAGCCAAAACCATGGTATGTAGGACTGTCAGCCATGGTCCACAGAGCTGCCCAGTCATGGAACACACTCATGAAAAAAAGACACACGATGAATGTGGTAAGCCCTGAGTTTTGGGGTGGTTTGTGGTATAAACAACTGGTATAACACCCTCCGAAGTTCTAGCTATCTTTCAAATACCAGTTTCAATTTAGAGATAAATAAGATATGAAGTTAATTTATGTGTCCACTAGTGATGAATGAATAATGAAAATGAAGTATGTGTGTGTAAGTGGGTGTATGTGTGTGTGTAATGGAATACTAGTCAATCTTCAAAAAGAAGGAAAACACTATTATTTGCAGTGACATGAATAAACCTGGAAATCATGGAAAGCAAATAAACCAGGCACAGAGGACAAATATTGTACAATCTCATTTACATTGGCAATTTTAAAGTCATATTTACAAAAGCAAAGACTAAAATGGTGGTTGCCAGAGACTGAGGGGGAGAACTCTAGAGATGTTGGTGCAAGGATACAGTGTTTCAGTTAGACAAGGAGAATAAATTCTAGGATTTAGAGAGACCAGCTCTGTTGTGCAGCCTGGTGGCCATGGTTAGAGGGGACGTATTTTAGATCTTAATGATCTCACTATTCTCACACTCAAAGAAAACCATGCAAAGTGATGCTAAGTTAATTAGATTGCTTGTCATAATCATTTTACAACATACACACAGACGTAACATCATACACCACAAATGCAGATAAGTTTTATTTGTGAATTACAACTTACTAGAACTGGACTAAATCCCTCCTTCTCCTCCAGGAAGTCTTTCAGAAGCCACTGTCCAGAAATGATCACCCTCAGAGGCTCTTGAGGGTCCGATTCTCTGTGCTGTGCACTAAAGACTTTTCTACAAAGCTCTGTGGGTTCTGTAAGAACTGAAAGAGACTCTGACTGGCCTCAGGGCTGAACTAGAGAAAACAAGAAAAGGTTTAATAACTGGAAAACCATGCCCCACCGCTGTGAGTGGGTAAGCACAAGAATGTACTCCACAAGTCCTGTGTAGCAACCTGTCCCCCAGCAAGGTGGTGGTCCCCAGTGGAGTTTGTGTCTTGTCTCTCATCTTTTATTTGCCAGAGCAGCCGCCAGGAGGAGTCCCACAGGGTGGGCGAAGCTCTTTTGTGTTTTGTACTATGTGATGTTTACATGAACTCTGCGTGGCAGTAACACCGGCAGCTACTGTTTATGGCACTGTTAGCTTTGCTGGACAAGAGGCTTCACTCGTGATTCTCTCTCGGGAAGCTATTGTCACTGTCCGGAAGTGATGGGAAGAAGGGACCATCATGGATAGCAGGGCAGCATATGTTTCATAGATGAGAACATGAGGACTTGGAAACATAGTGTCAGAACAAGGAAAGCGCCAAACCAAGGTTTGCAGGGTGGCGGAGCACAGCGTGATGGCTGTTGTTCTTGACTTCTTATTCTGTAGGGCCACAGAACAAGGAAAGTGGACAGCTTGGAATGGAAGATGACTGACTTGTTTAATAAATGCAGACCTTTGAACAACCTCACAGGGATGAGGTACTGGCATGCATAGTTTGGAGGTGAAGGCTGCTGCTAGGACTCAACTCTCTGCTGGCTCCATGCTTAGGAGGAGGAATGATTTTCCCTTGTAGGGTGCTATAGTTTTGTTTTCTCTGGGCTGGGGTAAAGGCTGCTCTGCAGTCCCTCCTCCCCTGTGAGCAGGTCCTGGGCCATCCTGGACTGATGTCTAATTTCTAACTCTAGTCACTATTTCATAGTGAAGCTTTATAATCAGCTGACTCAGCTGCCTCTTTCATAATTGATTTAAAATAAGAGGTAAGAGGAGTATGATTATTTATCATACTCAAGGCCCCAAAGAAAGATTTTTGGAGGAAGAGGTAGTGAGATTACTCTCACATAATGACATGCAAGTAGATACATAGTCATTACATAATGATTTTTTGAAGTGGATTAAATGGGGTTTTTCTTGAAGGTGGATTAAATACCTTTGGGTTCCCCAGTAAAATGCTTTCATTTTTCCGTGAGACCACCCATAGAAGAATTGTAGATAGAATCCAGTATTAACAGTGGCACAAATACTTAGTAGTTTTGGTCAAAGAATGATTTTCATGATTATATGTATTCTGTAGCCCATGTCTTATAACAAATAGCACATCAACATATTTTTTCCTTTTGGTTCTGGCAGGACTATTATCAAGAGAAGAAAGACTCTAATGACAGTTCCCCACATCTTTCTAAAAAGGCCTTTCATGTCTGGCCTCAAAGCAGGCAAGGAGGGAGGAGGCAGGGCTGGCTGTGGGTTCTTGTGTGCATTCTCTCCTGTAGGCCTTGTTGTCTCTGTTCTGCTCAAGACTGGATAAAAAAGTCTTTGGTGTTGGACATTGACCAGGTGGGGGCAGGAAGCAGGGGGAAACAAAAGACCAGCGTGTCACAATGGGATGAGCGGCAGTGAAAAGGTAACCCTAAGTCACTAATAACCCGTATGAGTGCATAGGAAGCCATGGTATTCTATGCGGCAAAGGCAAAGTAACCATTTATTGAGCACCTACTGAATACGTAGCCCTTAAGCATGCATTTATAGTTTCCTTATTGTAACTTAGAGCTAGGATGACCTGTTTAATAGATGAAATACTGGAGACTCAGAAGAGGTGAAATAATCAGACACAGGTCACACAACAGAAAAGCTGCTTTTAGCCCATAGGGCACTAAAGTCAGTCCTCTTTCATTGCATCAGGCCTGCTGCTGAGAGACTGACCTGAAGATATTGAGCCCTCATACTGTGGCAAGTTGAATAGTGGCCCGCCCAAAGATGTTCATGTCCTAATTCCTGAGACCTGTGAATTTTATCTAATAAAGTCAAGGAACTTTGGGCTTGTGATCAAGCTAAGAATTTTGAAGTGGCAGTATTAGCAGGAGGGCTCTGATTGTAATCTAAAGGATCTTTATAAGAGGGAAGCCAGAAGGTCAGTGGGTGGAGAAAGTGATATGATAATACAACAGAACTTAGAATAATGTGGACAGAGGCCAAGGAATACTATAACCCTAGAAACTGGAAGGAGACAAGGAACAGATTCTCCTTTAGAGCCTCAGAGGTCACCAGCCATACCAGGACCTCGATTTTAGCTCCTTAGAACTCAGTTTGGATTCTTTCTCTAGAACTGTAACAAAAGTTAATTTGTTTTGTCATAAGCCACTATGTTTGTGCTTATTCATCATAGTAACTACAGGAAACTGATACATATAACATCTTGGATAGAAGATGTAACTTGACTGTCACACTCTTGCTGATTTCTCAGAGTGAATTTGTCTGCCTTGATCTCTGTAGGACTAAGATGTTACCTGGAAATGTTGGTGTAAAAAAGTGTTGCAAGGTAGAGGACAAGGAGTGAGACTCAGTAACTGTTAAATAATCATTTGACCATATATAGTCAAGGACTTATTAGCCAAAATACAGCCCACAGATTAGTGGTGGTCCATGAATAAACAGAAAGTATCTGCCCTATCCCTCTCGATCACTGTCTCTTAGAAGGAAGTGTGATAAGTTTCAAAAACTGCCCCCTCTTAGAGGTTCCATACCTTTTGTAGTAATCTTGTACCTGTAAGATCACCAATCATGTGGTTACAATTTGAGTGGGTACTGTTGAAAGTGAGTGGGGAGTTGCAGGTAATATCAACCAGTCTTAGTCATGTGCAGTAGTCCATTCTATGGTCCATGATGAATTGAAAATTAACAACAGCAGGAACAGCACCAACATCAAAGACTTAGTCTTTCCCCACACAATCTTTGGATAGTGTGGGTCTCAAATCTCATATACTGGATGGGTACAGACATTGTGAGATCCAAATGTCTCAAGTCTATTACCAATTTAGGGATATCGACAATATCACATTAATATTTATGTTCATGCTTTGTGGATTTGAGGCCCTTCAGATCAAGTGTCTCTCCTGGCCTTTAGATATTCATAAAAATTCTGCTCCTGTTTGTCTTCCCTGGCTTTCATTACAAAGCTCTTGCTTCTGTTTTCCATGCTTTTTTTGAGAGTCTGGCTCCTTTGGGCTCTACTGTCTTTATTTTCTGAAAACTCTGTGCCAAGAAGATGGCCAAGCCATATGGCAGCCTTCAGTGGAGGTAGGGGGATGGAAATTTTTGTCCTGATTCTCTGTCACACATGGGGACCAGGATTCCAAAGCCATATTTGGATCCTAGAGACCACACACTTCCAGTACCTTATCTCATAAGGTCTTCATCCTCAGGAACTCCAAACATATCCAGGGTACTAGTGGGAAAGGGGTCAAGGTCTTGGTTGCTTTTCCCATCACTTCTGTTTTCATCCCCACAGTCCCCTCCCCAAACCTTGGCACTGGCAGTCAAAATCCAACAAGATCAACAAAACCTCTAGTTTAACATGTGAGTTTGATCTTGAGATAGAATCAATAGAGTATATGGTGGTAATACTGTAAATAAGAAGTGAAGAAAGAGACTTGGGTGCTGCCTAGATATCTCATGTGGGTCCCCATGTGGAGAATGCCTCCATTTCCATTTATCAAAGTGGAGAGCATTGGAGGGAGAACAAGTTCAAGAGGAGGAAAACAAAGTAAATACTGAATAGCCTGAGTCAGATTCTATAGGTGGTAATAAAGCTGATTTCTCAGTGACTGAGAGAAAGAGGTAAGCAGTCTCTGATATCCAGCAACTGCCTGCCACTTGCCCTTGGCCTTTGGACCAAGCTTGGCACTCCTGGTCAGGCTGTGGTATTCTGCTGCCAGACATAAACAACCTCACAGAACACTAACATCAGACAAGGTCACTCTGTGGCTGTGATGAGGTCACAGACCCCTTCAAAATCTTGTCTTGGCATAGACAAAAACAAGGTCATTGTCCAAATCAGAAAAGTGCCAAACAATCCCTCTTTCAGCTCTGAGAGACTGTTGTTTACCTATTCCAGTTTTAGGTTTTCTGTATTTTTCCCTTTTATATAAGATTTATGAAGGTACTCAGTTGTAGAATTACTTCCCATTTTCTGATAGCATTCAATTGAATATTAATTAATCCCCACTTCCTCAACTTCTCCCAAATCACTTGATAGAGAATCAAATCTTGTGTTATTCCCAACACACTAGCATTGAAGCTCCTCAGGATTCCCCATCATATGCAATTTTCCCTTGTGATGAGTGCTGAAGTTAATTTTGACTAAACTTTTGAGCTGGAGGACATTGACAATTGAAGCAATATGAGCTATTGAAAAATGGCTAGAAACTGCATTTCCAGATAGCCTGACCTCATCTCTTCTAGAAGTGTTCCTTTTGGCTTCGACTTTGGGTCTTACTAAGCATTTCTGTTTACTAGGCCATGACAATGTGTCAAAGATTTGAAAGCAATAGAATTATCTCCATTACTTCCATGCTCAGAATCCCTCACTTCTGTCTCCCATCCATTCATCATGCAATTTTATCCCACTCACATCCCCTGGATCTGCAAGTACCTAAGATCTTCTAGTGTAGCTGGAACCAAAGGGACTCAGGTGTTTCCTTTTTCTCTAACTCTATGAACAAGCTCTGCTGAACAGCTTAGTGTTGTTCTTAGTAGAAAAAGAAAAGCAACCCATTTGTCCAAATCCATGTCAAAGCAAAGAACAGGGCAGCACAGAATCCTGCTCCAAACCTCACCCAATGCTTTGGCCACCCTGAGGATACAGCTCACTTCCCTGAGATGTGGGATGCCATTGATCCTTTTCTGGTGTTTGGCAGTTCTGTTTGGCTATGAAAGAGAGCCTGCCATGTTGATGAATTATTTAAACCTTAGCAGCACCCTATTATGCAAATCCGATTATCCTTTTAAGGGCAGCTTGGCTTGGAATAGCTTGTAGCTGTGATACTTATTATTATTATTATTATTTTGGCTGAAAAACTGGCAAATTCAGTTTGAAGCAGAGTTGAATTTCACCTGAGGACTGCTTAGCCCACAGCTCCTTCCTTGGTGGAGGGGTGGGAGGCCTCCCATGGTTTGCCATGGGACTACTTTCTCTCCTGTTACTGTCACACAATTGAGGCCTTGAACAAACACCTAAAGTCAAGCAGGTTCAAATTCTTCCTATTGCAAAGGATGAAACTAAAACCTAGAGAGAGAAACTGACTTGATCTGGTGACACGCAGGTTTTTAGTAGAGCAAGGGTTCAAGCCCTTGTTGCAAATCTAGGACAATTTCTCACTACACCTCCCTGCTTTTGTGCTAAGAGGAGGTGGGAACAGATAGTAGAGCTCAGAGCATGGCATGTTGCTGTCCTTCATCTACATGTGCTGTGGTTTCTTCCTTGGATGAAGGAAGGCTTCATTGGCAGCACAGAAGAACAAATATCTCTAACCTGGAGACAAGAAACCCAGTTTCTGATTTGCTCTAGGATCAGGGCCAAGGTCCTCTCCTCCAACTCTCTTAGCATATAGTGGAACATCTGTAGCTGGGCTTAAGTCTTTCTATCAGTTTTCAACTTCTGGTCATCCAATACTGACTATTAGTGAGCCCCCAATGGGCAGATTCATGGGTGAGTGACCTGGGCAGTTACTCAGAGGTCTATATTTCAAATGGCCTTGTGCTTGGTTTAAACTTGTACCAGTGCCATCTTGAAATTCTTAATTTTTGAACAAGAGTTTCTGTGTTCTAATTTTCCATTAGGTCCAACAAATCAAAACCAATTCCAATAATACTACATTTGTAGGGATAAAACTGAAGAACTAGAAGGGTGAACTTGCTTTCCTTTGTATTTTCCCACCCTAATTGTGGCCTAGTGGCCTAAGAGGAAAGCATTGACCTGACCTCTCTTCATGACCCTCATGAGGAATTGGGAGCCATTCGTTGTCCTTGTGCATTCCATTCTTCTGGTTGTTCCTTTGTGTTTCTTCTCATCCTAGAAACTTCTTCCTCTGGTTCTTTGTCATTGATCTGTTGACCAGCTGAAGCCAGACAGAATAAATTCTATCTGCCCCTAAGTCCTGGACTACAGTCTGTCTCACCCCAGCTCCTTGATCATTGCATTTAACAGATCACAGAACAGGAGGGAAAGTATTTCTGTGGTAAACAAAGAGAGTTTCTCAGCCTCACCAAAGAAGGAGCAGTGGACTAAGCAGTGCTTAGGTGGAACTGAAATCTGCTTTCAACTGAATTTGCCAGTTTTTCAGCTAACAGAAATGATCACTCCTCGAGAGTGGGGTATGTGTGGGCAAGAACAAGAGAATGACAGCTAGGACCTTCTGAAGCAACAAAATATTTTATAGATTTAAGACTTGCCATTGCAAAGACCTGATTTGAACTAACAGTCGTTCAATTTGGAGGAGGATGTTAAGTGTCTCCAGGACTACAGACCTACTGTAACTTTGACCCAACTTGTGATACCTGGGCAGAGAATCCACCTGACTCATCCTAGGCTGACCAAATGAACATAACAGATGTGTGTTGTTTTAAATAGGTAAGTTTATGTTAATTTGTTGCAGCAGCAGTGGAAAACTAGTGTCTTTTTAGTATCAGAGGTTATTTGTTTTTGGTTCTACATCTGGCTAGATTAGTCAGATTTTCCTTAAACTTTTAAAAGTTACCACAGACACAAAGACATTCTGATTATATTGTTATATTTGTTGATATTGATCATATTAGGTTTTTTTTTTTTTTCTAGTACCAGGGATCGAACTCACGACCCTGTGCTTGCAAGGCAGGTGCTTATGCTGCTGAGCTAAATCCCCAGCCCCAGTAGCGATCATATTAGAAACTTAAGTTGAAAAAATATTAAAATAGTAACAGCAAATTAAAATGGCCCATTCTTCTTTCTATCTGACTACTAAATACTCTCTTGTGGAAAGTTGTTTACACAGTATCATAATTTGCTGTTTGCTATAGTTATGTAGAGCCTGTTTATTTCATTTGTAGTTTTCTCATCTCCAGTGAGTTTCCTGGCACAGTACCGGGCACATTGCTACTCCTTATGTGTACTTGGGGGTCCTACTGGCTTTGCATAGCTCACAGTTGACTTATCTTGTGGGAAAGAAGAGAATTATTGCTTGTACAAAATGAGGTGTAGAGCATGGCTACACCCGGAGGGTTATTTCTCCTCCCCAGACAGTCATGCTTTTTTCACCTTCTTTTTGTGAAAATCCGTACATGCCATGGAAAGATCTGTGGACAGTGACAATCCACAATAAACAAATCCTTGAGGCTGACCTCCAAACGTGTCTGAACATGGTACTCTCAGCAGCATCTCCCACTTGGACCACTGATTGCAACAGCTACTTACCACTTTCATTGTAGCATCACAGACACACTTGAATATGTCATGCTTTGGATAAAAAATTCTGTCATAGCTTCTCAGTTCCTTTAGTTAACTCCTTAGCTTAGACTCAGAGCCTTTCATGACCCAGGTCTTGCTGATTTTATTAGACCCACCATTTATCTGTCTTGTACCTGCTGCTTTGTTCCAGGCTTCACTGACTGCTTGTAGGGCTTTTCCTTCAGATCTTTTTACTGCTCTCTAAATTCTAGAATATTCTCCTTCCCCAACGGATACTTCTTTGTCCTTCTAGTGGTTCTTTTTCTTGGGATCTTTTCACAGATTTGTGATTTTTCCTTTCTATAACCTTCATCTTGCTAAATTATAAGTTCTGGTTTCTTTCACTTCCACACAAGATTGTGTGCTTCTTAATGGTAGGTGTCATATCTTGTTCATCTGCAAATTTCTGGGACCTAACAGAGTGCCTGGAACTGAATAGTCACTTAGTGAGTGTTTAAATAACTTGGCTATAGATATTAGTCTTGGAAAACTCACACTTAATACTGGGGTTGAAGAGCAAATGAAGGGATAGGACCACAGGCAGGGCAAAGATGCAGGAGATAGTCTCAGTATTCCTACCAGAAAATGATGAGGTTGAAGTGTGCTGGCAGGAAGGTTGGAATGTATTACACAAGCAAAATCGTAACAATAAACAAAAAATGCTCATTAAAATGGCATCCAGCTCCCAGGCTCTGGTACAGCCTCTTTAAATTTTTGACTAAATACCAATGGAAATGGGAAATAAAAGCTCACAAACTCATCCAAAATTGAGATTGGTAATTTGCTGAATACAGAATCAAGGAGATATTTCTATTAACTTTAAAGTAGATGGAGCTGGAGACTTTGTAGGGCTTTTCTTGGTGCTAAGATCTCGGGATCATAATCATCATAAGATGGAGCAGCTCTCAGTCTGTGAGTTTCCTTGTTCCTTCCCTACTTGCCCAATCTTCTGTCTGTATTTGATAAAAGTCAATAACTCAGAACTAAGGAGGGACTGTGTATGTGTACACCAAATCCCATGAATGAGGTGCATAGCAATAGAATGAACACAGGATGAATGTCAATGTCCCTGCTGGTGGGCAGTTGTGATTTGTCCATTTATTTTACCTATTCTGAAAATTAGATAACTAGTCAGGAGTTATAGGAGAAATTCTTCAGTTAGGTGAATTATTTCCAAGAAAGTGATCTGTGATCTGCATACTTCATGTTTTAAGAAGATTCTAGAAGATCTGGCCATCTCTCATGGAACATAGCGGTACATTTTCCACATTCTTTGTTTTCACAGGGTTCAGATAGACTCTGACTTTCCTGAGTGTGAAAAAAGGAACTTCTATAATTCTGGCACAGTGAGAGGTAAAGGTAGGAGGTTTACAAAGTTCTGCTCAGCCTAGGCCACATAGTAAGTTAGTAAGATGCTATTTCAAGCAATACAATTAAAATAAAATAAATAATAGCCAGGAATGTAGTTTAGCACATTTAGCCATGGGTTTAATTCCCAATATCAAAACAAGAAAAATAAAGGGGAGATGATGAAGGGAGTAAAGAAAAATTATCACAGATCAGCGGAAGATAATGATGAAAGTACGTCTCTGCGGTGGGTTGACAGACTACAACTGCGAGTCTACATTTAACACCCAGCTGAAGTGAATCAGCGTGGTGTTGGGCATGGATGGCCCACCTGAGGATTGTTGCTAACAACATAAAAAGAGAACTGCAGAGGAAAAAGCAGCATTGTTGTTTCTCCCCTTGCTGTTGGCTCTCCTGGAGGAGCTTGTTGGGCTTCTTTCCTGATATGAACTCAGCTGTTCTCATTGTCAGAGGACCTTGGGACCTCATTGTTACTGAGGATGGCTGGTACTTTTCAGCACAGCTCTGGTCCTTACTTTGAGTGTCACTTTTTGGCTCCAGTGCAGATCCCTCACCCTACTGGCATAGACCCTTCATCCCACTGGCACAGACTTTCTAGCTTCCACTGCTGACTTTTGGTCCTTGCTGGTGCAGATCCGTGAAACAGACTTTCAGGAGACACTGTTGTGGGCTGGACTCATGGTGGGCATGGTCATGGGCTCCAGGTCTTGAGCTTGACTCATGCAGGATATTGCCATGGGACTCAGGCCTTCAGCTGGATTCTTTGGGTCTTTAGTGGGTGCACAGATTTCCTAACTTTTTGTGATTGACTGTTTGGGCAGCTATTACAGAACAATTCTATAAATTATGTGTTCTGTGTTAAATTGTTTTCCTTGCAAATCCTGACTACAACAATCTCTTTAGATTCCAGGAAAAATAAATTCAGAAAATAATTCTGTATCCTTGACAGATATTAAGAAGACACAGTGTACTTGGGAAAATAAAAACATAAGGCCCCAAAGAAACATGTTGAGCTAAAAAGGATATTGGATGAGATAAGGAAGTATTTCAATTACTCTGTAGTCATGATTGAATCAAAACAAACTATAATTACAGACTTTGTAGAACACTGTAGCAATAAGAATACAACTTATTAACACATGTGGAATATTGCCAAAGATATACCCAAAGGAATATTGATAGCCTTTAACAATTTTCTTATCAGGCAAGAGAGAGAGAAAAAAATACGTGAACTAGGCATTCAATTTGAGAAGGAAAAGAGCCACAAAATTAGCTCAAGGTAAGTGGAAAGAAGAATAAAACATAGTAAGACTGGAAATAATAAACTAGCAAAGAGCACAGTAGTAAAATTACTAATCAAATATAGATTAATTATTTAAAAAGATAGATACAAAATAATTTTTGTTAATCTTAACAGTGAAAAAAGATAAAACAAAGATATAAGTATTGGGTAATACAAAGGGAATCTAAACATGTACAAATTGAAAATTAAAACACATACTAGGGAAATTTTCCTGTTAGTAAAGTAAAAAATCTGGATAAACTTAATGATTTTTCTAAATTAAAAAAAAGAAATGACCTAAGTATACATGACATAGTAAATAAATTTATGAAAGATATTGGAAAGATTAAAGTGGGGAACCTGAAAGAACTACCTTCAAAATTAGTGAAATCTTATGTGATTATTAGGAAAATTTTTCTAAAGGTCAATAAAGTAGGTAATTTTTATCTACGTGAAAAATTTTCCAAAGCAAGTAAGATATAGGATATAAAGCTAAATATTAAAAATTAGTCCAACAATTTCTATATAATTTTAAGAAAAAAAGTTGCGATTCAAGAATTTTTATACCAGCCAAAAGTACTGTTATCAAAATGACTTTCTTGGCTATATGAGAACCTCATGCCTTGATGGAGGCAGCGTTTCATCCTAGTGGAAAAGAATGAATCGATCAGTAATTAGTTCTAGGATCAATGACTATTTCAGAATACATATATTTAGATCACTATTTCACATAAATTACCCAATCTTAGGTACACAAATTGAAGATAAGAACACATTTTTCAAATGAAAGCACAGTAAAATATAATGAAATGGTGAATTGATTGCTAAATTGGAAAGCCTAAGTAGTAAAAAGCAAAACCGCGTTGATATATACAACTAAATAAAAATAAAAAATCATGGTTCAAAAATCTCCATAAACATATTAAAAAGGTAAATATAAACTAAGGAAACACTTAAAGCTGATATGGCAGATAGTGCTTAAATAGACAAGTTAAAAAAATGAAGTTACAATTAGAAAATGCTCAAATGTCATGAATATGTAATTAAGGTAGAAATAAAAATACTTTATAAACAAGAGATAATTATCAATCTCAATGGTGACCAGAGAAATGCAAACTGAAGCAACATGGGTATACCATTTTGCATCACTGAATTGTAAGAAAGAAGACAAATTCACCAACTCCAGTGCTAAGTAGTCATATGCAGGACATGGAAATTTTCTTGCATGATGGGTGTTATGTAAAATAGGTACAATATTTATAGATGAGAACTTGGTCAAACACGATAAAAGCTTAAACTTGCTTAGCTTTGACCCTGCATGTGTACTTTGGCTCTGCATTTTGACTTCTAGAAATGGATTCTACATGAATATGCATATGTGTATCTACTTACGTGTGCAATCAGGGCATTATTTAAGATAGTGAATTTCAGAATTAGGGGACTGGTTAGATTAAGTAATCCTGGGCTATGTAATGCTATGCAGCCAATTAAGTGAGACAGCAGTTTAATACCACAGATATCCTCACACTTTTTGGTTAACTAGAAAAAGTGGAAGGTAAAAAATTAGGGAAACATAACTGTATACATGCAAATTAATGTGTGACTGTACAAATATTCATGCGACATGCATCAAAATATTAACACAGATTTTCTTCTTGAAACTTTGTCACATCTTTATATTTCATACACTTCACATCTGACTTTGTAATCAGGACAAATTTATTTAAACAGCCCACAAGGTTTTATTGTAGTATATAAACAATTTCTCTTTTTTCCACACATCTTTATTCATGTGTAGTTGTATAGCCCAGCTGTGAGCAGAAAGTCCCTGATTCTCCCTCACAACACCTCAGGAGGTGACGTTTTTTTTTTCTCATAACTCCTGAGGGTTTCTGTGGCCCACTATTCTCATGCTTTGCTCTGGTCCATGCCTTCGTGGTTTTTCTTGCATCAATCTGGGCACAAAGTTCAACCATTCCCCTTGATACCCCATTTGTGGTGAGTTCATAACCTACTAAAGTGTGAGGACTTGTAGGAGGTACCAGGTTCACTGCAGCAGGGGTTATTTCCCCCCTTTTCTTGCTGTATCTCCTTTTATTTCTCTCTTAAATTTCTCTTCCATTCCATTCTTTTTTACAATAGCAAGAAAATTTTCCTTTTGTCTCAGCCATTAGTATCCACATTTAGCCTACCCCCCCACACACCCTCTGTAAACAAATGCTATTTTCTTTTTTTTGTCTTTTTCATTTTTATGGGTACCAGGGATTGAACTCACGACTGCCTGCTTGCAAGGCAGGCGCTTATGCCGCTGAGCTAAATCCCCAGCCCCAACAAATGCTATTTTCTTACCAAAAGGAATTGAGAGGGTGGGAGAAGAGGGAAGGGGAGGTAAAAATTGTGCCATCTGGTTATATCAACACACTTTATAAAGCCTCATGCATATGCAGTATTATTCACTGTCTTTTTACTTACATCAGAACATTTTCCATATTGTTACTGGGTTTTCTAAATTATCTTTTTTATTGGAAGAATAGGTGATCTACTTATTAAGATTGCTTTTCTCTAAAAATAGCTATATTTCCCTCATTCATTTGGCCTCTGTAGTCTCTCCACATTGAATTAGACTGAATGGAGGAGCTTTTGTTATTACATGCTAAGCAGAGTGCTAAGGGCTGTAACTATTATCTTACAGTTGCCTCAAATCCCTTCTGGAACAAAGTGTGTGTGTAAATTTGTTGGAAACATATGTGATTTCATGCAGACATCTGGGGAGCAATCCAGTCAAATGTAAAGAAATTGAGATAGACAAGAGGGGACACGTCTGCGTATTCCACAGGCTTAGGACCTATGCTCAGACTGGCCAGGTGGATCATCTGTGTGAATAAACATTTCAGGCACCAGGCAGCCTTTCTGTGCTTTTCCTAACTTTCCTTGTGGTTATTATCATCTATATACATCTGTCTTGGGAATTATGACAGATAAGAGTAAACGTGGTATGTTTATATTCAAATCCATCTAACTTATTCATTGCCTTGCTCTCCTCCTTCTCTTCCTTTCTCCTACTTCTTCATACTGTTTACATTCTCATTTGAAAGGGGCTGAGTTAAGCTCTATAACTGACATTATTTCATCAGAGCTGGATCAAATCCAAGCTTACCTAGCCAATCAACAACAACAAGAACAACAACAACAACGATCATTGTTTGTTAGCTGTAAGCCCTGGAAACCACTTACCTGTTTCCTTTTACTAGTGGACAGAGGTGAGTATTTGTACTAGTTGTCTTGGCTCCAAAACACTCAGTAAACACAATAGGAGACCAGATTCCTCTTAGCAACCTAAGAGCGTGGTGGGACTTGCTGCCAGTCCTCCTCGTAGGAGGTAGGATATTCAGGAACCTGAGCAATACCTGTGGGGCATCTTCTGGCAAGGCCTAACTTTCAGCTCTGATTATAGGATTGCCGGTCTCAGGACTTGAACATTGACAACCTTGAGACAATAAAGCCCTGCTTGCCTTATCTTCTTTGGTCATTGGCTTTCCCCCCTCTTGAGTCCAGTGTTTAGCCATGGGGATACACATACTTTCTTCCAAAGATAGTGTATGAGCTGTAAGAGCTCCAGTATGTGTTGGGAGACCAGGTGTCCAGGCCTGTTGGATAAGGTGCCCAATTCTTCTCTGGCCCTATTTCCTTGTCTATATATAACAGTGCGATTTCTCTTCCCATTTTCTCTGTATTTCTAAAGTCTATACTTCCTGTTGGAAAGTTAATACAAAATATCCTGTGGGGAGGTTGCTCAAGGTTTTTTCAGGGAAAAGATTATGTCCTGGAGAAATGTTAGCAACAGCTTACCTTTTGTTGTGCAAATGACCTGGTTTTCTTTTAGATATTTCTCACCAAAGGCTTTTACTGTGTTGAAAAGTATCCCCCCAAATTCCTGTCTACCTGTAATCTCAGGACGTGATCTTATTCAGAAATGAGGCTTTTGTAGTTGTAAATTAGTTAAATCAAGACAAGGTTGCCCTGTATTAATGTCAGCCTACATTCAATGACTGGTGTCCTTATCAGAACAGGAAGGGGCACAGCTACTCAGAGAGGGAACAAACCATGAGAAAGTGGAGCAGAGACTGGAGTGATAAAGCCAGAATCCAGACATTCCAAAATTTGTTAGAAGCTCCAGAAAGTAGGAACATACAAGAGATCGTTCTTCTCCAGGAACTTCAGAGAGAATGTGGCCCTGTCAATTTTTAGATTTCAGACTTTTACCTTTCAGAAGTGTGTGAGATTAAATTTCTATAATTTTAAATCACCTAGTCTGTGGTAATGTGTTATGGCAGCTCCTGGAAGTGAATACATACTGT
Organism: Cavia porcellus; assembly: GCF_034190915.1. Lineage (NCBI taxonomy): Eukaryota > Metazoa > Chordata > Mammalia > Rodentia > Caviidae > Cavia > Cavia porcellus. The sequence continues at coordinate 168,126,625 of NW_026947484.1, forward strand.
CTCCTTGTCTTTATGATCCCAATATCATGTCTTGCAACATCTCTCCAGGTGAATGACAATGATCCACAACTGAGTGACACAAAATGAAACAGCAGTTGTTTGTAGTTGGAAAGGACAAAGAGCAAGGATGTGAAGTAGGCTTTGTGCCAAGTGACAGGGTTGGCAACAAGGAATTCTTGGAGTGGGTAAGACAACGATCTTGCATTCAACGGTAGAGTTGGGGGTATCGGTTGTGATGTCATAGAAAGACGTCCAGACTTTTAAGCATCCTGTGAGCTCTTTATCCCTCTCATGGACCTCTGCTGTAGTTGCCTGACTGGTGCAGGCACTGCCACCTTTGTGCCTCCCATTCCCTCTTACCATAGCATTCAGGCAGCACAGGTTACAGTCTAAGTCAGATCATTCCTTGTTAAAACTCTTCACGGGTTTCCTCTTGCACTCAGAATAAATTGCAAACTGCTCTCTGAAGTCTATCAATCTCTACTTGGCTTGATTCCTCACCACTACCCCAATCCTATTTGATGTCACTCTCCCCATCTGTCATGAAGCTACTGCTCCAATCAGTCACCTGCCCTGCAGGTTCTACGATATACCAGTCTCTACCTTTCAACTCAGACCTCTCTGTGATGGCCCACTACCTTCCGTGTCCTCTTGATACTTGACACAGTATACCCCATCGACCCATGATAAGTCAACAGTAGCCACTACTTATTGGGCACTCAGAATGGCCTGGCACACTTTCAGTATAAACTCTTTTAGTCCCATCCCCCACATCAACCTTATAGGTGATGCTCTTCTTATTTCCATTTGACAAGAGAGGACATCAGATGAAATGAGGTTAGGGAAACACAAGGACCTACAACTAATAAATGACAGAGTGGGAACACCTGGTTTCCCTAGTGACACTTCTAACCTGCCCCACTCTCCTGCCTCTCTCTGTAAGTAGGCATGGAAAGAGTATATGTAATGTCTTAGACACTTGGTTAGTCCAGTGGAATTTAGGGCTTGGTCAGTTGCTGAGATGCTGTTAGTGACAGGGCTTAGGAAATGTCACCCTCTTCTCCTTCACTGGCCCCACTGGGCAGCAGCTACAGCATGGGGCAGCTCTATCCCTATCCCTGCATTATGGGAACAAAACCAACCTGTGATGGGAGTGGACTCAGTGCCTCTGATATGGTGAGCTGCTGCTGGGCACGCTTGGTGAGCTCTCTGAGTCTCACAAATAAGGTAATGATAATGTTTTTCACTCTGCAGCTTCATTGCGGACATTTGAATATTGCTATATGAGAAGTTCCTAAAAGGGCAGTACTTTTTCTTTTCTTCTGAGCGTTTTGCCACAAGTTCTAAGATTGATGTTCATTGTTGTGCTGAGCCTTGCTGGATGTGATTCCTCATGGAAGATTCCAGCCTTGTCCCCTGGCCACCATAGACACTGTGCAGTGGGAGGTCCCAATCAGCTCTGCTGTGAATTATGTCCTTGAAGAAATTGCACAGGACATGTGAAAGCCACACATTTTCCTTACCTGCCTTTCCAGGTTGACCATCTTGGAAGGACCCTACTCTAGTAGGACAGCACCTCTACAAAGCAGAGGCAATTTCTGTGTTATTGCTGCATCTTGTGGAAACAAGAGAAAAGGCAGAGGAGGGTGCTCTCCTGGCTTCACATTCTCAGGGCGCTCAGAGATCCATGACAGATATTTGAAGCAGACGTTGGCTCTGCCTCTGTTCTCTTCCCAGTCTTTCAATCCATTTTCCAGTCTGGACTCGGAGTCATCTTTCTAAAAACCACTTCTGACCAGGGCACACCTTTGCCCACAACCTTCCTATGACTCCCATGGCTTTGCGGACAAAGTAGAAGCTCTGTGGCCCATCTTCCCAACCAGCTCCCTGCTGCTCCTGTCCCTTTGACCTCTTCACAGTTCCTCCAAGCACCACTCTCCCTGCACAGCTCCATTTTCTGTCTGCAGCAGCCTGTCCTCGTTTCTCAGTTTTTCTTTCCTTCTTGATGTCTCTGCTCCCCTTTCATTGGACTCTGGACACTCCTTTTTGTTCCACTTACAGCACAATATGGCTGCTTTCTGCTCCCTTCCTTCTCACAGGTAGAAAGCTCCAAGAGGACAGAGGCAGCACTTTTGCTTTCTGTAGTCTCAGTTTAGCACAGCTCTCGATACATAAGTGCTTCTCAGACTCATGCCGAAAGAATGAATAAATCATGTAATCTCAGAATTAGAGAAGTAGAAAAGACCAGCTGCATCAGTCCTCTCGTTATTTACTAATAATGAGGAGTCTTAACTGGCTGCAGTGTAAACACAAAATCCTTAATTTCCCCTCATCATTGCTGCCAGCTGTGAGCGCTGTGCCCCGTCTTGTAGGGTGGGGGGTTCTCTTTATGACAGCTCAGGCACAGCCCTACACTGTCACTTGCTTTTGGCATTACAAGAGTCTTTGATTATGAAGAGGCAGACCTGTTTATTTCCAAAACTTCAATCTCCTGTTACTCCAAGCCCCCTTTACCTTGAAAAGTCTGGAGTGAAATGTCTGGCTGGGGTGAACCCAAGGAGGAAACATCTTTTTTTTTTTTAATACATATGCCGCATCCCCTTCGTGGCATGGGTATCTCTGGGTCTGAGAAGGGAGGAAAAATTATTTATTGTAATTGCTTATGGAAGGGAAGTTTCCTTCTCTTTGGGTGATCAGTAGTGACCCAATTTGTGAATTATAAAATCAGAGTGGACTCAGACAACTCCAGTTGGTCACACTGTTGAAAATTTAATTCCAAATATTTCTCTAGGCTTTGGGAATTTCTTAGGGACTGGGTGAAATCTTGAGGCCACTCCCTTCATGTTTACCTGGGGTCCTCATTATGGGGTCTCGTAAGCTGTGGCTCTCTATCCCTAAAACCGAGGTGTCTGACATACAAACCAAGTAAGTTTGGGCGCTGGGGCTAAATCCTAAGTCTTTTGAGCTCTGGTCCCATTTTCTCTTCTTTTTTTTTCCCATTACCCTATATTCTGTCCTAAGATAACGTGTCAAAATAAAAAATGACCACAATTAATAAATACATAGAAGTATGCTCTAAGGCAAAGAAATGAAAATAAAAACAGAAAGGAAATTCTATTTTTCTGTAAAGATTAAATGTTTCCTAATAGCCAGTCCTGTCGTGTATGTAGCACTCACCCACACTGCATGTTGGAGCTCAAATGGATATCACCTTTTGCAGGGCAATTGCAAATATCTATCAAAATAAAAAGCACAAGTGCTGTTTGCTTCCATGATTCTAATATAGTCTTTCAGCAACAGGTAAACCAAAATGTTCACTGTATGCTGTTTATAATCAGGAAATACTATAACTGACCCAAATATCCACCCACAGGAAGATGGTTAAATGAATCCTGACATAATGCATAATGTACCACAGAGTTACTTCAAATGCCATTTACTATCAGTATTCACAGTATGTATTCCTCCATCTCTCCATCCCCCCACACCCCAGATTCAGTACTCGGTGAGGACAAGAGCCAGTAGGATTTATATACTGCATGTGGGCTTCAGGGTCAGACTACCCAGTTTCCAGTCCTAAATCTACAGGAACTAGTGGGGCAACTTTGTGCAAGTTATTTAACTTCTTTAGATCTCTGTCTCCTATTCTATAGAAGGGGCTGTTATCAGCCATACTTTGCTAGAAATCTAGTAATAGTAAGAGAATGGGCATCATTGTGGGCATTCTGTGTGTTCCTGGTAAATTTCCACTGCTTAGATGTTGGTGAAGGTATCAAGTCAATCACTGGTGTTTCCTTGACAATGCATACAGTACCTGGCACAGTGCAGTACGCTACAAATATGTGATGCATGCGTGAAAGATTGAGCAAATGAATGAATGAATGAATGAATGAAGTGTGTGGCCATAGAAGGATCCACGAGATATATTGCTGGGGGGAAATATCAAGGTCCAGAACATTTTATCTGGCCTAATATCATTTATATAAAATATGTCAGCCTTTCTGCTGGCGTGCAAATGCGTAAATGACATATGGTGGTTGTCTCTGAGAAATGGGTTGGAGAGCCGGCTGAGAAGAGGGAGAAGCTCATTTTTCACTTTTTCCATTCTGCACTGCTTGATATTATAATGATGACAGTGTATTACTTTTAAAATTAAAATAATAAATCTATCAGAGTCAAAGGGCCACTGGGTTAACTTTCATTAGAATAATTACTTTGATCATCTTAGAATTTTATCTTTCTAACTTTGTTCTTCAGTGAGATTAAAAATAGACACGAATGTCACAGAAGTGATGTGGTAGGTGGATGGGGAAGGTGGTTGGAGCCAGTGAGGTTTCCCATGTGATCCCGGGAATTGCTCCATCCAAGGTGCCCAAGCAGCACAGAGGCTGAGTGAGTAGGGCCGCTATGTGACAGCGTGGCAGAGGCCATGGGACAAAGAAGGGCTGCACGCTGGCCTTGCTTGGAGGAGTGACGGTGACCTCACAAGAAGTGGGTGAGCTTTGGAACCTCCAAGCTGTGGCTATGCTGTGTCCATTCTCCCATGATTTAAGCCCCAAGTTCCTCATTTGTAATTGGGAATATTAAGTGTGTAAATAATCTCATAGGGGGGATGGATGAGGTCATAAACATTGCTGAGCATGTTGTCCAAGAGGCAGGCTTCCAGAAAAGGCAACTTTTGATAAAAACTGATAACTTTGGGCCTCAGAAAAGCAAAGTAGGCACAGACTCTGAGTCTCCCTGTGTTCATCCATGAGTGAAGACAAGAGTTGGTTGTGGTGTCACATACCTGTAACCCTAGCACTCTGGGAGACTGAGGTAGGAGAATGGCCGGTTCAAATCCTGCCTGCATGATTTAATGAGAAATTGTCTCCAAACATTAAAAAGGGGCTGCAGAGATAGTGTGAATGCCCTAGGCTCATCCCCCCCCTCCGCCCCGAATGAGGATAATATAGTGCCTACCTAACAGGTACCTTGTAAATGTGTAAATATTACGGAATACGGTGGGCATATACATTTTAAAAGCAGTTGAATAATGTAATAGATATATCAAGATGGATACACTGCTGTCCTCTTTGTCTAGAAAGCTATTACTGCAGCTGGAGCAGGAAAGGGTTGTTATCACTCCGCAATTAGGGTCACACCTGCTTCTAACGTTCCAGATAGCCACAGGCGTGAGACAGCACCTGAAATCAGAGATCATCAGTTTCAATGCCAATTTTGAGTTAACTGGTTGCGGGGGGGGGGGTGGTGGTGGTTGCTCTGCAGTGAGTAGAGACACTCCTTTGAAATAACAGCTGATCTTCCTTTTGGATCAGCTTCCATACTGGTAATGGAGTTCATTTCTTTTTTTTTTTTTTTTCTAAATTTTATTTAAAGAGAGAGAGAGAAAAAAAAACCAAAACAGAAAAAAGGTACAAGTAATACAGAGTTTCAAAAAAAAATAGTTAATAGATTACATATTGTCATCTTAGAAATAGTTCAAGTTACAAAATTAAAGCATACAAAGTGGACATTCAAACAGTGAGACTGCAAACAGTTCTGTTCAATTATCCAACAAAAACTTATTAATATGGTTATCAATCCTACACATTTAAACATACATGAAGTTATATCCTTTAGAGCACTTTCTTTTCCTCTCTTTTTTACAGTAACAATTACACATTTTGGGTTTTATTACTCCCAGAGTTCTTATTATTTTTTTTTTGAAGAGAATAAAACCAAATGTGACAAAACAAAACAGAGTCAGTCAAAACAAAGGATGGACATAGTACATGATGTAAAAACAGAATACAAGGTGATCAATAATGGTTACCATAATGCCTCTTGCTATCTTAAAAAGAATTACCTATATCATCAGGTATAATAAAATTGAATAAAAAGTAAAGAACAAAACCAATAAAACCAAAACATTGGAGACATTACAGGACTTCAAAGGAAGATAATAGTCAAACCACAATGGGCATCAGAGTGAATCTTATTGTTTTCAAAGTAGTTGCCTACACCCTCAAACTTAATACTATAAGACAAGACAGAATAGAGTAAAATCAATCAAAACAAGATGGTGAGAGCAATACAGGGCTTCAAAACAAGTTAACAGGAAATCAAAATGGTTACTATAATATACCCTGCTTTTTCAAATTCATTTTCCCTTAATTAAAAAATTTTAGAACGAAGAGTGAGATAAAAGAGGACATAACACAACAGCACAGATCAGAACAGAACAATTTAAGCAACATAGTGTTTCGCCACAAGATAACCCGATGTAACAGTAGTTACCATAGTGTCTCTTTCCTTGAAATATTTGAATATAACTTTGTATACTATCTCAAGACAGTGTAAAACCATTCAAGATAATGAAAGTATTACAGGGTATTTAGAACGAACTAACAGAAAATGAACAATGATTTCTATACTATCTTCTTGTCTATAAAAAATTTTGTTTGTACTATCACATATAATAAAATCCAATAAGATAAAATATGATAAAACCGATGGAGACAAAAGAACAAAAGCTTGATGGGACTTCAAAACAAGATGATATTAAATCAGCACTAGCTATTATATGTCTTGTTTTCTTCAAAATAGCTGTTCATACCATCACAGACAATAAAATCAAACAACCCAGAATAAAACCATTCCAATTAATGAATGAAAACATTATAAGGCTTCAAAGCAATATAATGAGGAAGCATGATTACCACATACTTTTATGTATCTTTACCATTTCTTACACTAGGTAAACTATTCGGTATTTATACATGTGAGTTTGACTTATTTTGCTTATGAGTAATGGTCTCAAGCTGCGTCCATATATTTATAAATATCTCAAAATAATCATTCTTTATAGCTGAGTAGTACTCCATTGTATAAAAATACCACAACTTTTTTTATCCATTCCTCAGTTGATGAACACTTAGCTTGTTTCCAAGATATGGTGATTACAAACTGTGCTGCTATGAACATGAGTGCACATATATCACTGTGGTATGATGTTTTCAGTTCTTCTGGGAATATGACTAGAAGTAGAGTAGTTGGAGCAAATAGGACTTCCAATCCCAGATTTTTGAGAAATCTCCAGACTGATCTCCACAATGGTTGCACCAGTCTACAGTCCCACCAATAGTGCAGGAGAGTTCCTTTTCCCCCACAGCTTCTCCAGCATTTGTCGTTGTTGGTTTTCTTGATCCTGGCCATTCTTTCAGGAGTGAGATGGAATCTCAGTGTGGTTTTAATTTGCATTTCTCTGATGAGTAATGATGATGATCATTTTTCATGCATTTATTTGCCATTTGTATTTCTTCATCTGAGAATTGTGTATTCATCTCAGATGCCCGTTTTTGAATTGGATCTTTGAATTTTGGGGGTCTGATTTTTTAAAAATTCTTTATATGTTTTAGACAGAGGTTCTTTGTCTGAGGGACAGTTCACTAAGATTTTTTTTCCCACTTTGTAGGTTTTCTTTTCACTATGCTGGAGATTTCTTTTTACATGCAGAAACATAATAAGAGGTGATCCCAGTTATTGATTCTGAGAAGTATTTCCCTTGAAGTTTGAGTCTTGTTCATGAATTTTCTGCCTACTCTTAGGTCTTCAAGGATTTTACCCAATTTGTCTTCCAACAGATTTAGTGTTTCTGTTTTAATATTCAGATCTTCAATCCATTTAGTTTTTATTTTAGTACATGGTGATAGGCAAGGGGTCTAGTTTTAGTTTTCGGCATATGGAGAGCCAGTTTTTCCAGCACCATTTATTAAAGAGACTGTCATTCTTCCAGTGAACCTTTTTGGCACCTTTATCAAAGATAACGTGGTTGAGTGTGTCTTTAGTGGTGGTTGTATCTTCTAATCTATTCCATTGATCTTCATCTCTGTTTTGATTCCAGTACAAAGTTGATTTTACTACAGTTGGTTTGTAGTATAACTTCAAGTCAGGGACTGTGATGCCTCCTGCCTTGCCTTTGCTGCTTAGCATTGCCTTTGCTATTCTAGGTCTCTTCTGGTCCCAGATGCATTTTAGGAGTGATTTCTCTAGATCTATGAGGTATGTTGATGGTATTTTTATTGGGATTGCATTGAATCTGTATAACAGTTTTGGGAGAATGGCCATTTTCACAATATTTATTCTTCCTATCCGTGAGCAAGGGATGTCTTTCCATTTCCTGAGATCCTCTTCAATTTCTTTTTTAAGGGTATTATAATTTTTCTTATATAGATCTTTTACTTCTTTCGTGAAATTAATTCCTAAGTATTCCATTTTTTTGGATGCTAGTGTGAAGGGTGTGGTTTTCTCATTTCTCTCTCAGTGATTTTGTTGTTAGTGTATAAAAATGCTATTGATTTTTGAGTATTGATTTTTTATCCAGCTACATTGCTGAATTTATTTATTATATCTAAGAGTCTTTCAAAGGAGTTTTGGGGGTCTTCTATGTAGAGTACCATGTCATCTGCAAATAATGATAATTTAACTTCTTTTTTCCTGTCTTTACCCTTTTTATTTCTATCTCATTTAATTTCTCTGGCTAGTATTTCCAGTAATATATTAAATAGCAACAGTGATAAGGGACATCCTTGTCTTATGCCTGATTTTAAAGTAAAAGCCATCAGTTTTTGGCCATTTAGTATGATACTGGCTGTTGGTTTGTCATAGATGGCCTTTATTATATTGAGGTAAAGACCATCTATTCCAATTTTCTGTAAGGTTCTTATCATAAATGAATGTTCGACCTTATCAAAAGCTTTTTCAGCATCTATAGAAATGAACATGTGATTCTTATTTTTGGCTTTATGATGGATTACATTTATTGGTTTACGTATGTTGAACCATCCCTGCATGGCTGGGAAGAATCCCACTTGGTCATGGTGTATAACCTTCTTGTTGATTTGCTGCATCCTATTTGCCAATATTTTATTGAGGATTTTTGCATCTGTGTTCATTAGGGAGATTGGTCTGTAGTGTTCTTTTTCTGTTGGGTCTTTCTTAGGTTTTGGTGCTAGAGTAATATTTGCTTCCAGGAATGACTAAGGAAGGATTTCTTCCCTTTCAGTTTCATTGAAGAGTTTGAGGAATGTAGGCATTAAGTCTTCTTTGTATTTCTTGTAGAATTCTGCAGTGAATTTGTCTGGGCCTGGGCTCTTCTTTGTAGGTAAGGACTTAATTACATTTTCAATTTCATTAATAGAGATTGGGTTATTCAGAAATTTTACATCTTCTTGACCTAGCTTTGGTACTTCATATGTTTCTAGGAATCTGTCTGTTTCTTCTGTGTTGTCAAATCTTTGAGAGTAGAGGTTTTTGAAATAGGTGTTGATGGTCTTCTGTCTTTCTACAGAATCTGTAGTGATTTTGCCTTTTTCATTCCTTATTGCATGAATTTGAGCTTTTTCTTCCCTTTTTAAAAATAAAGTTGGCTAGAGGCTTATCAATTTTATTTATTCTTTCAAAGAACCAACTCCTTGATTCATTGGATTGCTTTCTTAATCTCTATTGCATTAATTTCTGCTCTGATTTTTATAATTTCCTCTCTCCTTTTGGCTTTGTGCTTAATTTGCTCTTCTTTTTCTAGATGTTTGAGGTGTAACATCAGGTTATTTATTTGTATTTGTTCTGTTTTCCTGATATGGGAACTCAGTGCAATAAATTTTCCTCTGAGGACAGCTGTCATTGCATCCCATGGATTCTGGTAAGTTGTATTTGTATTTTCATTTGCTTGTAGGTATTGTTTAATTTCTTCTTTAATTACCCCCATGACCCTCTGATTACTCAAGAGTGTGTTATTTAGTTTCCATGTGTTTGTGGGATTTTTGCAGTATCTTTTATTATTAATTTCTTTTTTTTTTGTCTTTTTCATTTTTATCGGTACCAGGGATCAAACTCACGACTGCCTGCTTGCAAGACAGGTGCTTATGCCGCTGAGCTAAATCCCCAGCCCCTTTATTATTAATTTCTAATTTCATGGCGCTATGATCCGACAACATGCAAGGGATAATTTCAACTCTTTTGCATTTATTTAAGTATGTTCTGTGGGCTAATATATTGTCTATTTTAGAGAATCACCCATGTACTGCTGGGAAGAATGTGTATTCTGATGTTGTTGGATGGCATACTCTGTATATGTCTATCAAGTCCATTTGTTCACAGGTATGATTCAGTTCTGTTATTTCTTTGCTGATTTTCTGTTTGGTTGATCTGTCCCTTGGTGTCAATGATGTGTTAAGGTCTCCTGTTATAATTGTGTTACTGCTAATTTGGTTTTTCATTTCTGGTAATATTTGTTTTATATAACTGGGTGCTCTGAAATTTGGTGCATATATATTTAAGATTGTTATCTCTTCCTCTTGAAGTTTTCCCCTAACCAGTATGTAACGACCTTCTTTATTTCTTCTGATTGTTATTGGTTTGAAGTTCACATTGTCTGCGAACAGAATACCTACCCCTGCTTTTTTGGGAGTTCTTGTTGCTTGAAATATTGTTTTACATCCATTGACTTTCAGTCTGTGAGTATCCTTTTGCATTAGATGGGTTTCTTGTAGATAGCATAGCACTGGATTTTGTTTCTTGATCCATTCTGCCAGTCTGTTTCTTTTAATTGATTCATTGAGAGCATTTACATTAATGGTTATAACTGTTATATGTTAGTTTATTGTTGACATGTTATCTTTCTGCTGTTGCATCTTTATCTTTCTGTTCTGTTTGTCTGCTTTGCTTAGTGGTTTTTCCCTAAGTGTATCTAAACTATCTTTCAGTATTTTTTGGAGAGTTGGCTTGCTGATCATGAAGATCTTCAGCAATTCTTTGTCATGGAAGTATCTTATTTCTCCATCCATTCTGAAATACAGTTTTTCCAGGTAATTCAGTCTAGGTTGGAAATCATTTTCCTTTAGGATCTGAAATACTTCAGTCCGTGCTCTTCTTGACTTTATTGTTTGTTCTGAGAAATCTGCTGTGATTCTGATAAGTTTTCCTTTATGGGTGATCAGTCTTTTCTCTGACAGCTTTTAATATTCCATTCTTATATTGGATATCTGGGATGGTGATTATTATATGTCTGGATGTAGGTTTATTTTGGTTATGGCTATTTGGAGTTCTATATGCTTCACTGATCCTGATATCAGTTTCCAATCTCATGTTTGGGAAATTTTCAGGTATTACTTCTCTATATCCACTTGACATCCTTTATGTTGTCACCTTCTTTTTCATTTATCCCTATCAATCATATGTTGTTTTTCTTTGTGTCATTTTGCAGTTGTTGAATTGTTATTTCCTGATTCATTGTTATTTTTAAAAGATCTTTCCTTTCCTGTTCACTAGCTACAATCTTGTCTTCGAGTTCTGGAATTCTGTCTTCACTTTCACTGAGACAGTTTTTACAACTTTCAGTGGAATTTCTGATTTCCTTTATATCTCTTTGAATCTGCTTTATGTATTCTCTTTGTTTCTTATATTATTCATCCAGGGATTCTATCTTTTTGTTTAGGTCTTCCAATTTTTTAACTGTGTCTTCTTTAGATATTCTCAGCATCTCCTTCACTTATCATTTTTTCTTTTACCTGAGAGATTATTTCTAGTTTGAATTCCTTTAAAGCTTTCCAGAGTTGCTTATTTATTTCAGTTGCTATTATCTCTGATATTTCAGGTGTATGGCATATATTTTCTTCTATGTACATAGCTCCTAAGGTTTCTTGGGATGGGCTGGAGGTTTTGAGATTGTAATTTGGTCTTTTGTTTTGTCATTTTCCTATATTTCTGTGTTTCAAGTGTTATTCCAAGCCTTCCCCAGAACCTGTTGGAAATCCTCTATGCCCTCAGCTCCTGGGACTCTGGGTGTCCAGTTTCCAGGATTGAGAGAGGGTCACTGGGGGTGGAGCATGCCAGCTCAAGACCCGCTGAGCTGGTCCAATGCAACAGGAAGCCACAAAGTTCCCTGGCTGGGGCTGAGCAAGGATCCCAAACTAGCTGAGCTTGGGGGATGGTGTGGGAACACTCACCCCAGGCCATCCGGCCTCTGGAACTGATGGCGCTGGCAGGCTTTGAACTCCAGAGTCCGCCAAGCCCGGCAGGGAGCGGCAAGACCTGTCTGGAGTTAATTTCTAATATTGGGATGAGAGAAGTGGTATGGAAGTCAGATTCACAGCAGGAAAGAAAATCACTCTAAGTGAATTTTGGATGGCTTAGTTGAAGAGCAGTTAAAGGGGGGTGCCCTGGTAAAAGTGGTAAGCAGGAATAAGAGAGTGAATAGAAGAGGTGGAGGCAGCAGAGACCCCATCAACCGAAAGCTGTTACCATCTCTTGGCTGAAGGAAGGGTGGGAGAATAGAGCATTCACCTCTGAGAAAGGAATCATGGAAAATGGGTCTCTTGATAGGAGCTGATATGAAGGAGGGTGTAGCTATTGCCAGGAGGTGGTGCTTGGGCAGCATGGGCAGGGTGTGCAGAAGAAGCCTCCTTCCACCTGTCAGTCTCCTGCTGGAGCCTGTGATTGGCTGGATGTGGGAGGGAAGAAGGCTTATTATGTTGCCTTGAGGTATGAGCTCCCATTCCACAGAGCAAGGTAGGTCTGGAGGGAGAAGGGTGGCTTTGGAGGGAGAACTCTGGAATGTGAAGCTCCTGTCTCCATCTCCCTCCAAAATCCTCCTGCTGTCTTCGTTTTTAAATCCTTTCTCTTTCCTCTTTTTCTGCTTTCTTGGTCTTTTGACTTTCTACTTCCTTCACTCATTCTCTAAGTACTTACTGCTGTTCCAGTCTGGTCACCTAAGCTTTTCACACCTCAGTGAGCTCATCTGTAAATTGGGAGTAAACTCTCATCCTGCAGAATTTCAAGGACCAGGTGAGATAATGGATGAAAGTGCATTGTAAACTCTATTGTACAGTACAAATACAACAAATTATTATTAATATTTTATCATAGAAGTATTAATGTAGTGGGGCTGGGTAATTAGGACAATTCTGCATAAACTTCTTGCTTTAAAATTGTCACCAGAGATAGCAGGTAAAGTAATGGCTATTTGGTCCCATTTAGAACTAATTTAAGGTGATGATAAAGTTCTCTCTTCATCTGGGTCCTTTTTTTAAATTTCTGCTGAAGGATGAAGAAATAATTTTTCTTCCTCCTTGCTTGGAAGCCACAATAATATTTCATTGCTACTACTTACCCTAAAAAATAGATTTCCTTTTCTTCCTCAGCTGGTGATTTGGTTTGCATTAATGCCTTTCATAACTCATGCATTTTGCTATTAAAAATTAATGCTTGGTACTGACATAAACAAATGAAATTTGTATTATTAATGTTTTACATAGGTAAAGCTCCATAATAACAGATTTATCATTGAAGACTGTTTTAATTAAAAGATTCACTGGTTCCTTGAATGCACCCTGGAGACTGGTTTTGGGTGAACCAAGGATGCCAAAAATGGCAGGTGATAGAGGCCTTTCTGAACACTGAGAGATCAAGCAGTTTGAAGCTTCAGGTGTGAGAGTGGTGGTACAGGTTAATATCGTTAGCAGGATGAATAGCATGGAAACTGACTTGTAGTAGGTGCTTCCAATGTTGGAGGCAGGACTTTTTTATGAAGAAGAAATAGAATGAAAATATTCTTTGAATAACACTGCTCATTTATTTGGTAGCTCAGCAAGTATTTAGTGAGCACTTACTGTGTGTCAGGAGTTGTTTGAGATACTGGGATAACATGAAGGAACAAAGATTTCTCATCCCATGAAGCCAAGATTTTGGTGGGAAGAGCTAGATGATAAATAGAATGTTGGTTGACAGTGAGAACAACAGAGATAAAAACAGCATGCCCAGGGATGGGGAGTGTTTGACTGACTGTGGGTGGATGGGAAGTTTTCACTTGTAAATAGGGTGGTCTGTGAAGGACCCCAAGTTAGTGATGTTTGAGCAAAGGATTGAAGGAGATGAAAGTGTGAGAAAGAGCACTCTAACAAAGAAAAAGCAGGTGAGATGGGAGCACATGGATTGAATTGGGGAGTGAGACTGAGCCCAGAAGGGAAGGATTTCTGAGGATGGGTGTGGGTGCACTGTGGACCTCACTGGCCTACTTGAGGACTTTGGCTTTAATCCTTAGCAATGCTCTGTGACATCGTATGCGTCTTCTCTATCTCACAGATGGGGAAACTGAGGCATGGAGGCAGTTCATCAACCAAGACAGAGCCAGCCTTAGCACTGTAACCCAGGTCTGTCTAATTCTTCCACATCCAATGCACAGCACTGCAATCACTGCTTTCAAGTGGACTTTAAGGGATGCCCTTGGGCAGTTTAAGTGGAAAAGGGGCTTTGCATCACATAGCTCAATATACTAACTACAAAAGTGGCAAAAGCAAGATATGAAATGTGAGTCACTGAACTTAGTTGGAACCAGCAGCAGAAAACAGCTGTCCTCTTGGGATATTTCATCCTGCCTTGACTGGGGTGTAGTATATGCTAGTAGTTAAAATCCTGGATATGAACCTTGTTCTGCCACTTTCATGCTGGTTGCCTTGTGGATGTTCCTTTTGCTTTCTGAGCCTCCATTTTCTCATCTGAAAAGAAAAGGATGAAATAATCTGACCGTAGTGGGATTGTTTGGAAGATGTAGTGAGGAAATCAAGCATTCAGCTCAGTGTGTGATGCAATAAAGCTTTCATCATGGTAGCTGTGATTAGCATCATTCTTTTTAATATTGTCCCATGTAATTATCATGGCTCTATAAATTGGGTATCACACTGGAGTTTTACAAATTGGCAAACTGGGCCCAGAAAGTCTGAATTCTTTGCATGAAGGCACTCAGAAAGTTGAGGGTCTGTTTTGGTAGGCTCAGGGACCAGTGCTTCCGTCAGGTCACTGGAGCATTGAGGAATGTACAGTGTTTGTGTTCTTCCTTGATAATCCAAACTCCTTCTGGAATTGAGTTTTGCTGTGGTGCTACCGCAAATGCTGGGAACCAGGCATGAGCATGACTGATCTTCATAGAGGTACTGGCAGGCACAGTGTGCTGAGAAAGCTGTGGGCCAGCCCTGCACCAGTATGAAGGAGAAGATACTGTGGATTTTTCCTGTCTGATGTCAGAGGCACGGCATACATCCACTGACGATGCTTTTGAAGTCCTCATTTTCCTGAGGGCAAAGGAGGCATGAGGGAAACAGCATTTTGCCTTGAAATGTGAATTCATTGCATGATAAAAATAACAGTTCTCATTTATTCAGTACCTACTATGTGTCTGGCTCTAAGCTAAGTGCTTTATATACTTTACATCTCCCAGCAGCTCTGCAAACAAGATAAGGAGCATTCATGTTTGGAAGGGGAATTGGAGGATCAGTGAGTATTCTTCTCCGTGTCACACAGCTAATAAATAAGAGTTATTTATTTAGATGCTTGTTAATTCACTCATTCAGTTGGTAGACAAATTCTCATTAAACATCTCGATGGGCCCAACACTTTTCTAGGTACTAAGGGTACACTGGTAAACAAAATCAGTGCAATCATAAAGTTTATTTCCTAATGCTGAGCCAGAAAGTCAGATAATCATGGCTGTCAATCTGTCATGTATGATTTGGGGGCTCTGAGGTGTGCTTTGAGGAGAGGTAGTCAGATGACATGCAGAAGTGACTGGGGAGTACTTAGTAAGTGTCAGATGTGGAATTGAGCTCCCCTTAGGAAGGGTTCAGAGCCATGAAATCCTCAGATTTTCCCATTCTTCACAAGAGGGAGAAAAACTTCTGAGAAGCCACAGTTTGAATCCCAGTCCTACAATTTCCTAGTTGAATGTTCTTGAGACATTCAGTTTAAGCTTCTGTTCCTATCTTGAAAATTGGAGAGAACACCCACATCACTGAGCCAGGATGAGACTTGGAGGAGAGAGAGGCTTGAAGGTTGAAGGTGCCTTGCGTATCATAGCTATGATTAACTATGAATATAGGTCTACCACATTGTGGAGCAAATGACTGTACTATGCTGAGAGGTCAGTGATGTTACACCTTCACTAGGGAGCCCACCTTGGGAAGGGCTGACTTTCTTTACCTTGGATTTCATAAAATGGGTCAAAACTAAGTTTTCTCTCTAGAGTACCAACAGCCCTACAGACACATAGAGACAGGCATTTGTTCAGGTGAAGAGTGTATAGGGAGGGAAAATATCTGAAACCATGTGTGTGCATCTCAGACTTTCTCCCCAATAAAGTGAAGTGGGTTTAATAACAGTAGAATTCAGAAGAGAAGTCAAGATCATTATTCTTTCCCCTCCCCTCCCCTCCCCTCCCCTCCCCTCCCCTCCCCTCCCCTCCCCTCCCCTCCCTTCCCCTCCTCTCCTCTCCTCTCCTCTCCTCTCCTCTCCTCTCCTCTCCTCTCCTCTCCTCTCCTTTCCTCTCCTCTCCTCTCCCTACCATCAGGACAAATGGTATAGCCAAAGAGGAAAAAGAAATCCAGCCCTCCCTAGACTCTTGCTGTCATGGTATGTACTGTGATTTAAAAAAATCTCAGGCTGAGTAATTTATAAAGAACAGAACTCAGTCCTCATCGTCCTAGAGGCTGGGAAGTCCAAGAGCACGACACCAGCAGGTCCAGAGTCTGATCGGGGCTGCTCTGTGTTTCCAGGATGGTGCCTTGCTACTACCTGCCCTGGAACAGACGCTCTGTGTCCTCATGGAGTGGAAAGGACAGAGAGCAAAAGGAGAACCACAAAGTTCTCTCCAGATCTTTGATACAGGCTTAATTCTTCTCCTAAGGTGGAGTCCTCATGGCCTAAGTATCTCCTAGTGGCGCTACCTCTTAACTGCTGCTGTAGGGACTAACTTCAGCGTGACTTTGGAAGGGGATTCAAACATTTAATTCATGTTACACATTCCATATTTCTTC
Source organism: Cavia porcellus (assembly GCF_034190915.1). Classification (NCBI taxonomy): domain Eukaryota; kingdom Metazoa; phylum Chordata; class Mammalia; order Rodentia; family Caviidae; genus Cavia; species Cavia porcellus. The sequence continues at coordinate 168,143,469 of NW_026947484.1, forward strand.
CAGGAAACTCAGGTGATTCTGCTGGGTTGTAGAAAGTCCTTGGTGGGTAGTACTGTAGACTAGGAAGAGAGAAGGGGCGATAATTATTGAGGACGCTACCTCATAAACACATTGTTCACTGACTTCAACAATTGCAGTGCAATTATATTAGTAAATGTTCTGTACTCTGCTAAATAAGGGCAATGAAATTTTAATTGCATGTGACTGGGCCAGCTTGCCAGGGGTCCAGCCCATGCAGGGTGTGTGAGCAGCCAGAAGCTTTTCTAAGAAGGATTAGGAAAGCACAGAAATGATTTGCTGAGAGTCCTACTCTGTGCTAATCACTGAGTCCTGCTGTGTAGCCACTGCAAGTGCCCCATTTTGTAAACGGAAACTGCAATGTTGGAAAGGGGTCCTCTGCGATGTCTAGATGGAGGTTAAAACGAGTCAGTGAGCTTCAGGTTGAGAAGTCTTTGTTCAGTATGAGCCCAAAGAACTGAGGAATGAGAGCTGGATCCAGTCTCCATTGAATGTCCCACTCAAAACTACAGAAAAGAAGTGGGCTCTCACAGCATTACCCAGGCGAATGTGACAGAGCAGTGCATAGAAGAGTAGAAAGGGACATTTCTTTTTAAGAAGCTGCAAAACTGTGACAGTAGGGATGTCCTGGGAGAGAACTCAGGGTGCTAGGGTAATCTGGATGGCTTTCCAGTGGAGAAAGTGTTAAGTATGATACAATACAGGATGAGTAACCATCCCTTTCAGAATCCATTTCTCTCAGTTGTCTTCTTGTCTGTTTCCCAGTATTCTATGGGCAGAGACTGATTTAACATGCATTTTAGGTGCCTATCACAAAACCTGTAAGTACTTAACACCATAAGTACTTAATATATATTGCAAATCAAATTCAAATTTCAGATATGTTTTAGTAAATGCTTTATAACAGTCGAAGCTTGGAGACACCTAGGATTCTACTGCAAGAACACCAAGACAATCATGGCAATTTCTCCAGCAGCAGTGATTAATGATTAATGCTATTGCTACTACTGGTGATTAGGATATAGATAATGATCGTAATATAGCCAGTGTTAATAGCTAATATTTATGGAGTATTTGTTAGACACTGCTGAATATTTTGCATACTTCTCATTTTGTCATTATGAAAGTTTCTGAATAGGTACTATCATTATTCCCATTTTGCATATGAGGAAACTGAGGATCAGAGGTGTTAAGATATTTCTGTTGGCTTGAATTCAGGTCTGCTTGATATTAATACACAGTTTCCTGTCTGATACAGTTTATTAGGTGAAGAGGCCATGCAGAATGATCAAATCAATCTACCTTGACTTTTAGCAAGACTTTCTAGGAGAACAAGTAAATGGTCATCATCTTCAGAGGGCACTGATGAATGGGTAGGAGGTTTAGTTGATCCAGTGCTGTGACTGTCTAATTAAGAAGAACCAAAGAAAGCTGTTAGCCAAAGCCACTTGATTCCAGAAACTTGCTGCCTACATGTGAATCCTGGAATAGCTTTCTGAATTTATTTGAGGCCTTTTCCAACCTGCCAAGAGGAGAGATGAAGCTCACTCCATGCGAGCCTTGGTTCCATGCTCACAGACAGAAGATTGGCACTTTTTCCATTTGGCCTCAAGAAGATGAGAGGAGACCTTAGGCATAGAATTGGCAGGATATGTCACCCTGGAGGTCTTGATCTTCTAGTGCTTCCAAGAATGCCTTTACTACTTGCCATGGTAAGCTAAAACTGGCCTATAGCAGTGATGGGAGGGGAAGTAGCCCAAACCACGTGGCCTGGAGTAAAGCTAGATGATGTCCAGGCAAGAAGGGCCCAAATGAGACTCAGACCCAGGTTACTGGGCTCCATGTTACTGCTTTTTCTCTTGTGGCTTCATAGGCTGGAAAAAGAATGAATAATTGTTGAATCCAGTGCTTTCTCAAAGTTCCATTTATCAGAAACAAGGAGGAATTTGACTCATGAAGTCTCAGTCTACTTGAGATCTAAAGAGCGGTGGAGCCAAGCAATGTATGAATTTGTCAGCTGTTTAGGAGCTTCTGAGCCATGTGACAGGGTTTAGGATAGGTTGGGTTAATCAGAAAGGCTTCCTGGGGGAGATAATACTTGTAAAACACTTTCCATCGAGGTGGTCCTAGGATTGCCACAGCCACTGCTGCAGGGATGATGCAGGTCAAAGGCAGGTTATTCCAACCTTTAGAGCCTGTTATCTACACCAATGTTACTTTTTAGTACCAGAGATCTGAAGACATGAGACAACCAGGCAGGGACAGGATTGGAGAGTATGGTGGATTGACAACTGGTGGTCCATTTGTAACACTCAGTTGAATTGGATCAGTGTGGTGCTGGGTGAGGATGGCCCACCTGAGGATGTTGGCAACAACATAAAGAGCAGAATGGGAGAAAAGAAGTAGTGTATTGGTTTTCTGTTGCTGTTGGCTCTCCTGGAGGAGCTTGTTGGGCTTCTTTCCTGATATGAACTCAGCTGTTCTCATTGTCAGAGGACCTTGGGACCTCATTGTTACTGAGGATGGCTGGTACTTTTCAGGACACCTCTGATCTTTACTTTGAGTGTCACTTTCTGGCTCCAGTGCAGAGCCCTCAGCTTACTGGCACAGATCCTTCATCTCGCTGGCACAGACTTCCTATCTGCTACGGCTGAACTTTGGGCCTTGCCAGTGCAGATCTGTGAAATAGACTTGCCTGAGACATTGCTGTGGACTCTAGATTTCCAGTTGGACTCATGGGAGCATTGTCATGGGCTCCAGGTCTTGAGCTGGATTCATCTGGACATTGCCATGGGATCCAGGCCCTCAGTTGGATTCTCTGGGTCTTTAGTGTGTGGACAGACTTCCTGCACTCTTTTGTATTTAACTCCTTGGGCAACTATTATAAAATAATTCTATAAATTATACGTCCTGTATTAAATTGTTTTCCTTGTAAATCCTGGCAATAGTAGAGGGGAAGGAAGTTCTGTTCTTTCAGCACAGCCTGGGAGCCAGGCTTGGCCTGGCTAACATGTGTCACTGTGGACTTCTCAGTCCTTTTTAGGACTCTTAGTTCCCAGGTGTGAGAATCAGAGGCAGCGATTAAATGTTTACTCAGGCTCCTCTTGGTTTTGAATGTTTTCTATTATGTGGCTCTGTCCATGTCCGAATATACACACGGACAAGTGAGCAGTAAGAGCTGCACTCAGGAGATGGTGCAGGAAGTTTGGAAAGCTGGTCAAGGCAGACTTCCCAGGAGAGGAAGTGCAAAGCAGGGCCCAAACAAAGAGCAAAATTTTGATAGATGAAGATGATCCTAACGGGAAGTGACCTAGCACAGGATTAAAGAAAGTGAATGCCACGCACAGGTTTCCTGGAAAGAAACCCGGGGAATGGGTACAAGGCTGCTGGGTCACTTCTGTACAGGGAGTAATGTGAGTCAGCGTATTAGGTGTATTTATATAGTGAAGGAAGACTTTCTCTGTGAGTTTCACCAGTATCTACCTGCCTCTCCCTAGCTGCCTTTGTTTTAAGGAATAAGTAGGTAAAAGGTGAATTCCGCTCGTAGCTCAAAACATCTGTTCTGAGATACTCAACAGGTGTGTGTTTTCGAAGTTTGTGGCCCACCAGTGATTTTCCCTAGTTGTCATTCTTCAAGTCATTCCTGTTTCCTGAGAGCTTTGAGATGGAGACTGGGGTGTGAACTTGTGTGCATGTGTGTGTGTATTTTCAATATATATTTCTTCTCTCATTTTAGTTGTTGCTGAGCTCATCTTTTATTTTAATTAATGTTGTAATTTAGTGCATGCACCACGAGGCACTTTCTCAGAGGGAATAATTAAATTATGAAAAAAAATTGGCTACTCTAGCAATAGAGGCTGGAAATCAGGGCTCAGCGAGAGTGGTTTGTGTCCCAAAGTCATTCAACAAATTAGGAAAGAATTTGGGAGATAAAAGGTCTTTAGGAAACCCTAAGAACTTTGCCAGCCCTTCTCCACTTAAAGAAACTCAGAGAGCTGGTGATAGATATTTATGGAACATCTGTCACAGGTCATGGAATATCCAGGGCTGTGTAGTGTTATTTCATCCTTGATCTCATTTCCTAGATGAAGAATGTTAGACTCAGAGGTTTAGTAGCTTTTTCAGATTCTAGCAAATGGTAAATAGAAGAGTTGTAATTTGAGCTCATTTCTGTCTATTCTCTAACCCTGAGTTTGTATTACCTGGCTACACTTGTTTATTTGAAGGTACATAGATTATACAGGGCAGACACACTAGCATCAGCGCAGGAATCTTCTAATCTATGAAGGAAGAGATTATGAAGCCTTCAAGGGCATTAGTTGATCACTCTGGTAACATTTGAAGTCAACTTTATGTATATTTTGGGGAATGTCTTAAAACTCTCAGCACTTTAATTATTACTACTAACAACAATAGAAGCATTGCCAGAGCATTCTAGATACATTATATGACAACTCAGTGAGGGGTAGGTTGTATATTAATTGTTTTACTATGAGATTTATGAGAGCTCCTATGTTTTTGGAGACCTCGTTTCTTCAAACTGAGTGCTTATTTTCTCATGTGTTTGACTCTCTTGCATTCTGGATGGAATGGCTCTGGTTTTATCACTGTTTGAAATCTAAATCCCACATCTTCTGGTGTATTTTGTCCTTCACAGATTGATTTATACTTACAGGTTCCTACTAAGGCTACGTTCTAGAGGCTGGCATATGGCTCCCAGCCTACCAGGCAGAAACAGGCAATAAACAAATGAGGAAATACATTAAAAATGGAAACATCAGATAACAGTGAGTGCTTTGTGGGAAGCAAAACAGGCTTATCTTAGAGAGTGCCTGCAGGGATGTTCAGGGAAAACTGTTCCGAGAAGATGACATCTAGGCTAACGTCTGGGAGACAGGAAGGAGCCAGCTGTGTCCAGACCTGTTGAAATCGTCCATCCAGGGAGTAATAGGCATAACTCCAGCATAGGTAGATACCTCAGGGCCATTTTCTTACCTTTTCTTGCATATCTCATTCAGGATACACTTCTGACAGTGGGTGATTTATATTTCCTTGAGGCACTATTTCATTCATATCCATCTTCCTGTGGACCATGAAGTTCAAGCAGTCAGGGAATAAGTCGGCTTTGTTCACCACTGGAACCACAGGGCGCAAGACAGTATCTGGCTCATAGATACTTGCCAAATGAAAGAAAGAATGAATGTTCAGTAAATGCTATGCCCAACTCTCATTCCCTTTTGGAAAGTACAATCAATTGTCTGGTATGGGAGACCTACCTGACAAATGAGGAGTAAGAACTACAGAATATAAAACTTACCTCTTATATTCTTCACTTTAGTTGATAGCAGCTTTCACCACGTTTCATTCATTCAGGAATCTGTCAGATGCCTATTATGCTCCTGCCTTTTTACACTGGATCTTATGCTCACCCTCCTGGCCTGATGGAAAGTGTTGCCCTGTGCCCATTTCTCCGGTGTGGGAAATGCCTCAGGAAGTTTTATGGTCAAGCTCCTGGATGCTTCAGTGCTACAATAATGCTCCCCTCACCCCAGCTGATGTACTTCCCATTTTGTTCCCTCTATTGGCCTGTCTGGGGATGGATCTACATCCTAGCACTCCTGTGGGTATAATATTTGCTTGGAAGGTATGGGAGAAGCTCTTGGGGTACAGGAAGGGAGGCAGGAAGTATGAATATCCTGCCTCCAGCAGTGTGGCGTTCTCAGTACTTTCACAGTATCTGTACAATGAGGTGTGTTTGATAGTTACCATCCCCGTGTAGCCCTTTGCTTTCCTCAATGGCTCCAGGTATTCAGGATGAGGTCCACAAACTTAACATGACTTACGGTGCAAGGGATGCTGATGGATATCTTAGGGACCCTCTCACTTCCTGCGTTCTCTTACTCTACAGTGCTTCCCTGGTACTCCAGACTGTGCCCCTGGGAAAACACAGAGGACATTAAAGCACCATGATCTGTTTGCTTGCTGTGTCCCAAGGCTTCCCTTTTAACAAGGCCACCTTTCATGTCTGTGGTTCCAGTGCCCACCCAGGGCCAGGTACATAGGAGAATCCCAAGAAACATCAGTCATGGGAACAGATGGATGAAACTTGTGTCCCGCAGGAGGCTGTGTAGACTGGGGCTTGTTCCTGTTCTCATTTCTGTCACCTGTTACCTGGTGCAGTGCTCTGTCGCTGGTGTCACCTGGCCTTTGCTGCACCTTTAGAAGTGCATGTGTTACAGGTCTGCAGCTGCGTGTCTGGCATGAGTTCACATCCATCACTGCAATTTGTGAGCGTCGAAGCCATTTAATTAAGTGGCGCGGAATTGAATCTGCAAGGCTGTTATCACTGATATTGTTTTCTGCTCACGGTCTGGCTATAAGGAATCCACAGAAGGCCTGGGGCTGAGCTCCTCTTTTATTCTGGGCCTGTCTCCACCCTTCAGCCCAGATGGCATCAGGAAGTGGCTGAGATTCTGGGCACAGATCTCAAGTCAAAGGTTCAAAGATCCTTCATGCCTGTGTCCCTGTGGGTGGGTCAGGAGCAGTTGACAAGCATGTGCCTCTCCCCAGGAGGCAGCCAGAGCTGCATAAGCTAATTTTGCTGAGGGGAACCTTGCCAAACCACAGTGAGCTTTCATTTGCCTAAGTTTGCATCAATAATTAATCCAATCTGGTTTTACACAAGGCTCGACATAAAATTATTAGCTCTGAGAGCTTTGTTTGAGCTGGTCCCAGAAGAGGGCTATCAGGAGCTGGGAACTGAGGACCTGTGGGGATAGATCTAGGCAGCCCAGAAAGTCTTTTCCTCTGTCTTCAGCCAAGCTTCCTCCATGGCTCCATCCAGGGCTTTACCATTGTTGAACATAACTTCTGAAAGCTGCTTTATTCAGAATCTTTCCTTGGCTTTCCCCTGGGTTTCTAATTCAGCACTAATTCTGGCATTTCTAATATTCCTTGCTTACAATTGCCTTCTACCCCTCTGCATTATGACCAGATGGCTTTTTCTGTCTTTTTTCACCTTGTTGTGCGCTCTGCACCCACACTTGGAGTCAAACTCCCACTCATCCTTCAGAGCTGAAATCTAGTATCACCTCCTCTAGGAAGCATTCTCTTTTTTTCTCCAGTGAAGATCATCTTTCTTCTGATTTTTAGGGCTCTCTGACTGGAAAGGTGCTGTAATGTTCACTATTTTTATTCTTGGGTTATCCCCCAGAGAGTGGGTGTTTCTTGTGAGTAGGTAGTGGTCGTTAATAATGGAGGACTCACTCAGTGTCAGGCAAAGAAAGGGGCAGAGTAGCCAAGGGATGCTCTAACTGAGGAGGGGAGACATGTTTATGCTCACCACTGCTTCTCCAGAATCAAGGTCTCTTTCCTTGACTCAAATCTGATTTCCAAATTTGGCCAAGAGCACCAATAGCTTCTCAATTATATGAACTGGGAAGTTTTTCTTTCTGACTATGTCCATACCTGTTCTCTCCTTTTCTTCCTTCTTTTTCTCTCCCTTTCCTTTCCTTCCCTTCCCTTCCCTTCCCTTCCCTTCCCTTCCCTTCCCTTCCCTTCCTTTCCCTTCTTTCTTTTCCTTTCCTTTCCTTCACTTCCAAATGGTTAAGTGTTGTCATTCATCCTTGGGAGCATCTGACTCCAGCTTTGCTCCCTAGTCCTTGTGTCATGGCAGCTGGCCCCAAAGTCTCTTTAAACAAACAGCTTCTGCTTACAGATCCTGTCCAGTTTCTCTTCCAGCCCAGCCCAGTGTTCCCACAAAGCTTTTATTTTCCTGGTCACAACCTCTGTAAGTCTCTAAGTGTAATATCAAGGCCCTAGCTCCCCAGTGAGGTGCCCACAGCCTGGTTCCTTACCAGTGTGCCTGAGTGTCTCACCCCAGGCTACCTCCTTCATTCCTCCCGTTCTCCCTCACTCTCTCCTGTTTAGGAAGCCTGTCCAGATCCCTACTTATCCCTTTACCCTGAATGCATCTTTCAAGGGGCAACTCAAAGTCACCTCTGTTCTGTCTTAGCGGAGCTGGGGCTCTTTCCTCAGTAACACATTGCTCAGACAGCAGCAGTGACACTGTGTGGCCTGTCTTCATTTGTGCATCTACCCCTAAACTTTGACCCCCCTAGGGACAAAGATCTAGCCCACAACAGACCCATGGTAGGTGCCCAATAAATATTAGAGCAGTCCTAATTTAAAGATAGTCTTATCATGTATGAGACAAGGTACCTGCTACTGTTATCTTTATTGTTTTGGTTACTGTTTATTATTATTATTTTCAACCATCAAACAATATCTATACCTTGCTCACTTCACCCAGGTGCTTAGGTTTATTTGCATTTCAAACCTCCCATCCTCTTGTTTCCCCAAAGAATATTCAGATTTCTCCAGTTAAATATTCCAATGTTTTGTTTCTAAACAAAGTGCATTCAAAAAAATATGAAATGCCTCTTGAATTCTCAGCCCTGGGTTGGGGAGGGGACCCACAGTCCTTCATAGAGGAAAGCTTGCCATCTGGTTTTGCGACGGGACAGACACAGGACAGTGTGGAGCACAGCATGTCTGAAAGCAGTGTTTCTGATTACAGAGTCAGTCACTGGGAGGATTCTGTGGTAATAGAGCTATAACCAGGTTTCCTCTCTAGCAGGCAGTGCTAGCAAGGAGCCTGCACAGCAGTGAATTAAATCATTCTGTTTAGAAAGGCATCGCCAAGGCACAGTTTGTTGAGCAAGATGGATCGAACAAGTCTGTGTTTTCTTTGCCGGTTGGCCAGCACAGCTCTTCGCTGGAACCGTTTTCTGCTTTTTCGCTCCCGCTCCTTGCACAATCCCAACGCTTTCCTTTTTCCTTCCAACAAATCCACCTTTACTTCTTATGAGACTCTCCTGCCAGCCTGACAGGAAGTCTGCACGGAATAGTGTATTCTTGTCAAGAGTTCCCTGTGAGATGTGCACTGTCTTTTGAACACCAGAAGCAGGTGAGATGGCATGCAGGGACACCCCGGTTCAGATGCCTGTTTGCTTCCTTCTGGCAAGTTTAGAGCTTGCTCATCAAGCCCACCGAGTCCCTTGCAGGTGGAGAGAGTCCCTGTTGTGCTTAGGCTCCAGATGCCTCCTTGGAAATTCTCCCAGGATGATGCACCCAGGAATCTCCTTCTGTGACCCTCGGAGTTATAATTCCATCTCAGACACTGGACAGCACCATGCACATGGGTCCAGGCACATGGCTTAAACTAAGTGGGGGTGTGTCTTGGCACCAGGTATTGCACCTCTGTGTCTTTAGTTTCCCCATCCATATGAAAGTAAGAGCAGATGATCCCTAGGTGCCTTCCAGTTCTGTCATTCTATCATTTCACAAATCTTTAGCTACTAAAACTTGTTGAAAATGTGATTCTCTCTTGGGGATACAAAGTCAGGAGAAAAAGAGATGGTCTAAGAGGTAACTCAAAGGCCCAAGAGAGACATTCTTTTAGGGGAGTAGAAATAACTATCATTCTGCTAATATGTAGGATTAACGCACTTTCTCCATTTCATATCATTTTATTCTTTCAAAATTTTGGAGCAAAATCCATATATACAGAACTTTTCACTGGACTAGCAGTACCATGTATATAGATGTTCAGGCTGTGCATGGCACAAGTGTGTCATATCTGAGGAAGAACATGTACATTAGAAATATTGACTGCCTTATATGAGCTGATGTGCAGGGTCATGGATAATCCACTTCCTTCATCTTGAACACGGGGTTGTCCATACACCCAGCATAGTCTACAGTATGACACTCTCACTGATGAACATATATGTTTGCTCTGGGTCTAACCACACTTTGGGAGACTCCTGAACTTACATTGCTTACTTTTCTAAGAGACACAATTGCCTCCTTCCTCATTTCTGAACCCCACGCCATCACCTCATTTGTGGGGTGGGAGTGGAGTCTCAGTGTGTTTGTCACGTAGTGTGTGTGCCTATGCCGAAGGGGTGTGTGAATGGATGATGTGTGGCTGTGTCTACTCACTGACTATTGGTGTCTCTCTGGGCAGGGCCAGAGCACACCAGGGGGGCACAACCAGCAGCAGCTGTAGCAGCAGCAGTGCCCGATTCTTATGCAGATGTGCACTCTGACCATTGACTGGAGAAAAAGCTGGAGACACGGAGTAACTGTGCAGTTTAGTTAATAAGGCAGGTTAAAGTCAGGAAAGAGCTTTCACCATTCTGTTCCTGTCTGTTCAGGTCCCTGTCTCCACTTCCCCTGGGTTTACTGAGGTTCATGCCAGGGGAATCTCACATGCCTGGGTGGGCAGTTGGTCTACTTCTCACTATGTCAAAGTCAGCCCACTTATGGTGTGCTGGTTGCATGCCTAATGTCAACGTATCGCTGGAGCTAGGAAGCCTCTTCATGACCTGTCCTAGGGCTCTGTGTAGGCTGGCAGTGCACATGGAAGGAGGTGACTTCCTGGGTGCCTCTTGTCTTTTGCTGCATTTACCAAAAGACTCTTTTCGAGACATAGATTGGATTATGGACTTTTCCCCTCAATCACCATTTTCTGACTTTGCAGTAGTGGAGGGCAGAGGACACAGGACAGAAGTAGATGAGGCATGTGATGAAGCGCATATTCCCAGGTTCCACTCTGAATAGCAGATGTTGGGAGTGATGTGAAGCATCGAGAGAGGTGGAGAGGAAAATGTGCATGTTCCCAGGCAGTGGACTCACTGCCTGGCTGAGAAGCATCTTCTGAGGCACAGACTTAGGCCTCATAGTATCCCAGGAGATGAGTCCTAACCCAGCAGCCACTCTCTTTCACCCGACCCATCTACCATAGCTCCCAGACTTTCCCTCGGTATCTGGATGTCACAGAATGGATGCTTCCATCTCTTTGAAGTGCTCCTCCTTTCTCCAGTGCCAACACCCCTTCTTTCTTCTTGCTCCATATCCTGACTGGGAAAGAGCTGAGATGTGTGAGCATGAAGAGTGCAGAGGACACAATCATGACCAATATGTTTCCAGCTTTTGTGAAGAAGAAGAAAAAAGAAATTGTGTGTGTTTGTCCATGTGTGTATGTGTCGCCATGAGTGTATACATGTGTATGTTCACATGCGAATATGTACACCTCTGTGCATGCATATGTATAGTTGTATCTGTGCATGTGTATATGTCCATGCCTATGTGTGTGCACATGTGTGATGTGTCTATCCATGTGTGTATGTGTGGATGCACACAGGTTTCTGGGTGGGCAACAGTAGAGAAGAAAGGCAGGACCCTGGGCCTCTGCTCAGCTGTCAGCTGTAGTGCTTGTTTCTGCATGGTGAGGGAGCAACAACAGTTGTAGACCTTGTCTTGTGAGGTCACAGGGCAAAAGTAGCCCTAGTCAGGGCACAGTGCAATCTAGAGGTGTGTCCAGAAGTCTCCTCTCCTGTCTTCTCAGCCTTGGACCCTGGGGACCCCCTCAGTCCCCTGAATGGAGCTGGATGTGGATTCTAGAATAATAGGTTCTAGAGGCACATGGTGATGGCCTCGATGATGGTAGGGAGCTGGATAATAAGCAAAACCCAAAGTGAAGGGTCTGACAGGACTCCTTCTGGGTGGTTTTGGCTTTATTGCTGTGGAGTTTCCTGGCTGGGAAGTGGAGAGGTCAGAGCACTCTCTGGGATTATCCTCTGTTGGAACAAGAAGCATCTGAGGAGCCTGTGTTGTTCCTAGGGCTGCCTCAGCAAAGCACATGAGCTGGGTGGCTCGAAACAGCAGAAATGTACTCTGTCCCCGTTCTCTAGGCCAGGAGTCTAAAATGGTGGAGTTAGCAGGGCTGTACTCTCTTAAAGGCTCAAGAGACGGCATATTCCACACCCACTGTTGGCTCCTGGAATCACAGGCATCTTTGCTGTTCCTTGGCTTGCAACTGCATCTCTCTCATTTCTACCATCACCCTCACATCCCCTCTGTGTGTGCTTATTTTCAAGCTTGTATCTCCTCTCTACACCTTCTCATATCTCAAAAGGATGTGGTCACACTTGCCTTACCCCAATGTGATCTTGTCTTAACTAATCACCTGGGTAACAACCTCTTGCACAAATGTGGCCACATCCTGAGGTACTGAGCTTGAGGACATCAACGTATCTCCTGGGAGTGCATAATTCAACTCATAACAAAGTTTAAATCCTGCTGCCAGTGTCTAGGGCTTGAGTAGTGTGGATTCAGCCACTTCGTCAGTGGCTGTTCTGTAGTTCTACTATGAATAGTTCTCTTCCTACAACTACTACTAGTACTTCTAGACAATATTAATTGACCATTAATTATCAAACACTGTTCTAAGCTCTTTGCATGTATTAACCTGTTCCCAACCCCAACCATCCAGGTATTCTTGTTATCCCCATTTCATTGATGAACAGAGATTCGAAATGAAGTAATTGTTCAGGGTCACACAGTTTGAAAGCAGCCCTATCAGGATTAGAACTACTCCTCTGGCTCTAGAGCCTGTAGGTTTAATCAGTGTGCTAAAATCATCAAGTCTGTTTGTAGACACAGTAAAAATGCTCATGCAAAATGTTAGAATTTCTGAGTGCAGAGTATTGCAGCTGACTGGACTTTGTCTATGAATCTCAGCACTACTAAGATTTGGGTAACTGTGTTAATATCCCCACATTTGAACAAAAAGGCAGGCTATTATCTGATTGTCATATATAGATTGCTGTTTCTAAGCAGGGTCTGAACATTGCTTTGACCTTTGCGATCTCCATTGCATACCTAGAAGAAAACCCAATATTCCTTCCTCTACCTCTGGGGACTCAAAAGGCTTTCTTCTCCCTGTAGCACTTCTGGTTTCACTTTGGTGCTTTTGCCAAGTTGGTTTTGTCCACTCCTCTCCTCCCATCTTGCCAGGCTTTTCCTAAGATGCCAAGAACCTCCTCCTCTGCCTGCTTCTGTAATTTGTTTCCCCAAAGAACCACCAGTAAAATCTCTATGTGAGCATGGAGTTCAGGGGATAAAAGTAAGGGTAAAGTGTTGCACGTGTTAAAGTAAAAGTGAACACTAGGTGTAAGATTTCTAGGAAAGGAACTAGGCTCTGCCTACCAGAGACCTCACTGTCATCAAATTGCTCAGCTTTCCCTTCGTCTGTTCCTACCAAGCTCTTGTATTCCTAATATTTTTTGTCCACTTCTTCTGTAGATTTTCTTATAACTAAGGCATATTTAAAATATTTAATTATTTCGTGTATGTTTCTTATGCAGTGAAAAACATTGCAATGAAAGAGAAACACACAAGATTTTAATATTTTCCCTTCTCTCTTTAACATTCTCCTTCCAAAACACAGGCTAGGTGTGAATGTTGGTGCCACCTTGTCTTTTTCACCCAAGAGCTCCCATCCAAGAACTTTTAAAGTTATTTTAGAGAAAATGATGTCCCTTCATGGAGGCAGATGGGCTGTTTTGGTCAGTTAATGTTATTTTGTTTTTATCAGTACCAGGGATAGAACTCATGACTGCTTGCTTGCAAGGCAGGCACTTATGCCGCTGAGCTAAATCCCCAGCCCCCAGTTAATGTTATTTTATCTTTGTTGGTTTATTGGAACTGGTCACTTCCTTGTTCTTATTTCCTGATGAGTTGTAAGCTCTTTAAAGGTGTAGATTCTGGCAGTTCCTTCCTTTGACCCTTCTTTGTGCTTCACACCTCCCCAATACTCTGCTCATGTTAACTAATTGATGAAACCAAATTAAAATTAGCTCCCCAAGATGGCTGATGGGGATATGGTCTGACATTTATTGATTACTTACTATGTGCTCTTTGTTAAACTTAATATGCATTATCTTATTTTATTTAAATGTGACCCAGTGAGATTGAATCCTTATAGGTCAGAGTAAATTCTTACACATAAAGTTACACTGTAGCTCAAAGGCATAAAGAACTACTCTAAGGCCATGAGATGCTGGGTAGGAAGGAATGAGTATGTGAGTAAGAAATGCAAGAATCTCTGGGGTTTACTGTCAACAGGAAACTTGCCAAGCAAGTCTCCCTTGACTTTAGGCATCCCTTCTATTTGTGGATGGCTGTGGTCTTCAGCTTTTCTGCCTTGGACATCTGCCTTTGCTTCTTCTAGTCTAAATTCAGGGGCTTTGGGGGCTCTGGCCATGGTGCTGACTTCTGAGTGCATCTGGAGGCTCCAAAAGTTTTAATCACAAGTTCTCAGAATTCCAGAAAAATTGATGTTTATTCTGTCTTTTCAGTCAAGCCTTAGTGACTAGCCTGTTACAGGTGGAATATTGGCCCCTTCCTCATTCATGCAATGCTCCATTAGACTTTAGGCTATATTACAGTCTCCACCGAGAAATGTCTTCTTGGTGACACTCTCCAATCACTGGGATGACAATTATGCTTCAAATAGAACTCATGTTCTTACTCTGCTCTCAGGTCTGGTGCTCATCTGGCCCTTCCCTTCTCATCAAATGAGGGCATTATCTCTCTGACAATGTAACCCACAGCCCATAGTTTATTCTTTGCACTAACATCTCTGCCATTCCACACTGCAACCCATCTCAGTCCAGCCAATTTTACCTCCTCAGTGTCCGCCAACCTTACACTTCTCCCAGATCTATCATTACTGATATTCTGAGCAACTGCAGGTTCTTGCTTGGGTGACTTCGGTAGCTTCCTATCCAGTTTCTCAAACCTACTTAATGCACTCTGAAATGCCCCCACACTGAAGGGTGAGAAATCTGAAATACATCAAATGGATCTCATAATTTTTCTGCCTAAAAATGTTCAATGACTTTCCATTGCTATGGATAAACATCACCTTGTTTAGAAGCTAGTCAAGCCCAGGATTAGGTAGGAAGCAGGAGATTCGAGGGAGACAATTGGAAAGTCTAAGGCCTCTGCTTGAATATCAGCTGCTTTGGGTGGGTGGGTTTTCTGGTGTAAAACTGGAGAGCTGAGCAGAGGGATCTGAGCCTGTAAATTTGTTTTTAGATCCTAAATGTGTCCTGTGATAAGTGCTCCCTTTCCATAGATGTCACAGTGCATGTGGGGAGGATGTTAACAGGTGACTCATGATCTCACAAGCAATCTGGGATGTTTCTTGATCTTGAAAACCCATCTGTATCTCAGTTTACTCAGTCACTGTACATTCTATATGCTCTCTGTTCACTCACAGACATCAAAAAGATTGCTAATATTTGCTAAATACCTACTGTGGACTATATTTTACATAGATCACCCTGTTTAATGCTCATGCTAATTCTGCAATGTGGTTCTTACTCAGCCCATTTTACAGAGGAAGAAAATGAGAATCAGAAACTCACTAACATTTGTGGCAGTCAAACAATCAAAAAGTAGAGTGAGTAACATCCTAATCCGCTGGACTTTGGGACACACAATATTTCTTCCATGCTAAACGGGCAGCTGATCTGCTGTCTCCAGGGTCATTTCTGACTTCTTTCCTTGTAACTACAGTCAGCCCCTGACTTATGACTGAGTCCTGTTCTGGGAGACTGTTCATAAGTCGGATTTGTTCCTAAGTCTGACAAAGTGAGTCATCTACAGTACACTCATGAAAGTTCACAACTCAAGTGTTCATGCAGCAGGAACTTACTGAATTTGCTATAAGTACAGTACTCGAGGCAGAGCTCAGACCCAGATCCTGGTCACTTAGGCTCTGTACACTTGTAATGTAGTGGTCAAGAACTCAGACCATGCAGCCACACATACGTTGAAATGGTCCCCATGTTAAGCTAAATGAACTTGGAAAATTAGCTCAATGTTTCTGAACCTGTTTTCTGATAGGTTAAATAAGAAAACATACTTCATGCATACAGCAAATGTTCATTAATGGTGACTATTAAAGGTGTTATCTCCCCATTCAGTAAGCATCAGTGGAGAACGCACTGTGCTAGGCTCTGTTCATTGGAAGTCATGCATTCTAATGAATTAATGTCTGCTTTTCCCTCCCTCCTCATCTTCACTGAGCCTGCACTGCATATGGAGTGGAGATTTTTCCTTCCCTGGGGACCTGTGGGGAACTGCTGCTCTTATTTATCATTTAGGAAGCATCTGCTCTTTGGTGAAATATCACCCTCATGAACAAACACAGTGCGGGTGTTTGACCTTTCCCAATGAGCGCTGGCTTTGGCTTCTTTTCTCATTGTGAGGAATGAAGCAGATTTGAGGAGGAGACATGAGTCAAAGGGACCTTTCCAAGAGGTCACCAGCTGGGTGTCTGGGTGCTGACTCCTGAGTTTGGGAGTGACACCTGAGATGGATTTGAGGTTGGAAATTAATAAACCTAATATTGTTATTCTGATAGATCAAAAAAATCTAAAGATCTGCAGGTGCAAAATCTGGAAATGAATCCGGTCTGCAGGTACCAAGAAAGGAAGGCAGGAATCAGCTGTGGTGGCTTTAATCACCCAACCCTCTGTGGTCTTCCTTTGTGGAGACAAGTGGCAACTGTTTGGCAGTGTGCAGTAGAGCCAGCTGGTGGGACCTCTTAGGTGAGTCATAGGTGATATCTGATCACCTTGATCTGTGAAACCTGGAGGTCCTCAAGGACCGGTGACTGCAGTGGTCACAGATGGAGGCTGAGATCACCAGAAGAGACAAAAGTGACTGAATTTAACACTTGCACTTGGGCAGGAAGTAGAGTTGCTGCTCTAATCTCCCCTGAAACACGCTATTTCCCAGGGCCATGCCTTGCTCCTCTGCCAATGGAGCAGGCAGTCTCTTTTCTGGGGATCTTAAGAGGGCTCTTCAGAGGAGGGATAAATCCTTTGTACAAACTGCTTCTCTAATTGAGGGGCTGATATTAATTGATTTCTTTTATTTTCAATATTTTTTGAGACTTAGTATGTTCCAGGATCTTTGGTGGGGACAGAGGACTCAGAAATGAACTCTCCAAGATCATTGCAGAGCCAGTCTGAGTGGATCAGAGTCAGGAATCAAGGTGGAGAGAGGAGAGATGCATGGTGAGTGAATGAAGATAAAGTCACTGGCATAAAATAAGAGGCATATGGTCTTTAGCACTGGCTGTGAGAGATGCCTCTGCTGCAGATGGCTTAGGACCTGCAGAAGCAGTGGGTTTGGGGGTCAGCAACAAAGAGAATGAGAGATTGGCGTGATATAGGAAATTACTGCTTACTTCTAGCCCATAGGATAGGGCCATATTCCAAGGCAAATGAGGCAGTGGGACTTTAGATTTGAAAGACAGTTTGAAGGTGGACCACAGGTTGCATGGGAACTTCCTTTAAAGGTGATGAGGAGCCACTGAGGTTTTCAGACTGAACTTCTGGGCATTTAATACTGCACTATTTTACAATCTTTGTTGGGAGGGGCAGCCAGACTCGAAGCAAGAAGATTAGTTAAACAGTTATTGCACCAGGACAGGAGGCCTAGAAATTAATATCTCAGAATCTGCCAATTTCTGGAGTCACCTTACAACCCATCACCAACTAGGAATCTGCAAATGGATGAGCTGGAGATGTGGTTAGAACATTACCAGGAAGGAAGTAAGAAGGAGACAAATAAGAGAACGGAGGCAGTAGCAAATATTTGCAATCCCTGGAGCTGCTGAAGAGTCTTCCTCTCTCATTCCCTTGGCCTCTCTTTTTATCTACCTTATTTGCAGCCCGGGAACTCAGATTCTGCAAATGCATCAAGAGCAAACAAACACACGAAAATCAATGCAAAGTAGACAAGAGACCTTTCGAGGCTAGGAAGTGAGATGGCAGGGGGTCTCCATTAATTCCTTGCTGCACCAGGCACATGGCTGGTTGGAAGGCAGGGTGTGAAAACTGTGGTGGAGCCAACTCAGGCACCAACCATTCCGTAGCTGGGTGACCTTGGCCACCTTCATTAACATCTCCAAGCCAGAGTTTCCTTATCTGAAACAGGCAGTTGCCATTTAATGTTACCAGTGTTATGACATTCAGAGAAAACTATCCCAGAATGTATTAATCAGTGCTTGCTTCTTTTCCTTGTCACTTAAAGGAGCCTGATGGCCGCTGCCTGTTGCAGCTAACATGCCACAGTACAAATATCTTTTCACTACTTCAGCTTTAACTCAAGATGCTGATATTTTATCACTTCAGACTTCCCTTGGCAGAGGTTGATATTTTCAGGTGTCAGAAATCATTTACACTTTAGTGTGACCAAATCTTAATTCATGGTTATTCCAGCTAGAGACTTCTTTACAAATGGTCCAGGATAGTCCACTTGCTTTTTCCTGGAGCTCCTGTAGTTTAGAGAGGGAAACCATGCTTACAGCTTAGGTCTCCTGCGTGCTAAATTGCTATCCTTTACATTATTCATGGAACAAATTTACTTATTCTATTTATTATTCTGGCAGTAGGCAGATGTAGATGCTAGAGATAGAAGGAAAGAAACAGCTGAGAAGAGAAAGAGTTACATAAGAGAGATAAACCATGGTCTCACCACATTTGAGGCTCTGCTTGGGTTTTAGAAATCACCCCAGAAGAGGAAGTGGGATGTTTATGGGCCTTTCCACAGCTAGCAGAGATATGGGAGGTGACAGATGTATACCTGTGGGTCAAATTCTTTATCATTATGAGCCTCAGCAATTCTATAAGCAAATCAGGAGCTTTCTTATTCATCAAGATCTACTCAAACCATAGGTTGACACATGGCTAGATTGACTGTAATGCATAGCTTTCAATAGTTCTGAGCCTCAAGGACAGTGCACCAGTGCCTCAGCACCACTTTACATCCTCATTAGTAGGCCTGTGAATGCATTTTACCTTTGGCCTCTTAGTTATGCAGCTGTTTCTGCACTGAAATTCCAGTATATAGCCAAGGATCCTGTGCCAATCATGCCCACAACCCACATATTCCATGTGTGTGTGGGGAATATACCCACTTCTCAGTTTTCCACTTCAACACACCTCCAGAATCATAGATGTGTCTCACAATCTGTCCAGGTCTTGAGGAGAACAGTTCGTGCAGTGGCTGGCACTGCCTCCGTCCCCACTACAACCTAATCCACCCAAGGGTGTAATGGGGCTGGAAAACCTGTCTCCCTTAGCTGCCATTCCTCTCTGGGTTCTGTTCACACAGAGATCCTCTTTCCTCAGTCAGTACAGAAAAGCCTCCAGGGAATGTCAGAATATGTGTGCTACACACTATCTTTGTCGTCTTGGGTGGGTGATGTAAACTGTCTAGTCCCTTAGCTTCCTCATCTACAAAAAAAGAGAGGGTTGAAATACATATATCCTAGGGTTAATATTCTGATTAAATAAGTGAATATGACCCAGAGTGTGGTAAGTGGTAAATGTGAGTGATTCATCATATGTCAAATTCATTTTGGAAGAAAGTGTGCATTGCACTCAATCCTGAATTAGGAGGTCCTGAATTGAGCTGTGATCAACTTTTTTTTTTCCCAAAAATGTGTCCTACACTCTTCAGGTTATTAGAAAATGTTATCATTTTTTTCTTAGTGGATGTGGAGCTAGTAGTTTGAAGGAGACTTCTTGGAACTGGGCAATGAAACACTGATAATTTCCATGGTGATGAGCAGGGCTAGAGAGGTGAGTTCAGTGTTCCAGGGATGAAAGTATATGGGCCTGTTATAGGTTGGGTTTCATGAGAAACATATTCCAGGAGAAAACTCCTACCTGGATTTTTTTTTCCAGATAGGATTTTTTTTAAAATGAGGAACACTCTTGGAAAGAAATGAATGTGCAGAGGGAGAAGCTGGGTTGTGTTGTGGTCGTAAAGGAAGTCTCCACTGATCCACGGAGCTCTCTGGGTCTTGCATAGTGAAATAGAGTTATCTTGAGTTAGAGGAAGAACAAGAGGCCTTTCTTCTCCTTTATTACTGGGTAGATGCTCTCTGGGAGAGAAGATGGCCTAGGATAAGATCAAGTCTCTCTAGCACAGGATCATGTTTAGCCTAGTGACGTCTTCTGCTAAGACTCTAAGGAGTTATCTGTGCACTTGTCAATCACCTTTGCTAATAAAGGCAATGACCATGCTTGATGGTTCTCTGTCTTCTGAACATTTCACTCAATGCCCAGTGCAGACTATGTGCTGTTAAATTCTAGCCAAACACACAAATGGAATGCAGTGAATTCAAAGCTGCAATCAGATGAACTCTCAATATCCTTTTATGTAAAATCATGTGTGGGTTTACAGTTCTTAGATTGATAGCTGATGTGGGGGTTATACCTCATTGAGCCAAATTATTGAACACCTGCTCAGTTCCAGGTACTGTGCAAAGCCCTGGGAATGAAGTGACATCCCTCCTCTCTGAGAGCTCATATTTTAATGGACAGACTCATCATGCACTGTCTATCACCCAAATGTGACATAGGACATGCTCGGTGCTTAGGGGCACCAAGAGGCCAAGACAATGCCTGTGATTTGGAGAAGAGCATGTTCATGATATGTAATGGAGGTCAATCACAAAAGACTTCTCAAATGAGAAGGCAGTGGATTCAGACTGGAAGCATGAGCAGGATATGGAGATGGAGGCACAAAGTTGCAGGATCAGTTGTGAGAAGTGTGAGCCTGTTGATTATAATGTCTAAGTTCATTTTACCCTTCACATAAAACTAACCTTTCCTTTAATATCATCAGGAAATGTCACTCAAAATACATTTCCATAAAATATGGATTTTGGAAGGTGTTAAACAATAAATTTCTTCAAAAAATTACAAGGTTCTGTAGGTAAATAAAATTCAGCTACATAAAGGTGAGCAAGACCTTTTGTGGCAGGTCTTTGCAGAGCCTTGAAGGGACTGATGGGGGATGAAGCAGGGAGAAATCCCCAAAGTACTTGGGGCTCAGAGTCATTTTGTTCTGTGACCCACATTTGTGCAAGTGACCTTCATCCTCTGTCTTTCCGCAGCATCTGTGTGGGGACTCACAGTCGGGGAGAAGGCCATTTCTAGGGAACAGAGAAGCAGACTCAGGTCTCATTCTCACAGGCTAACACTGTAAGGAGGGGAAGGAACCCAGGCACTCTGTCCACTGTGTGCCTCCCCAGAGTGATGTGTCACTAACCATCCTGTCACTCTACAGAAAATAAGACTGACACTCAGAGAGGTAAAAGGACTCATTCAAGGTCACTTAGGTTGGAAGCTTCAGGGTCAGGGTCTGAATTTGGAAGTATCCACCCTAGCGTCCACACCTTTGTCTGTCATCTGTGCCACAGGCCAACTTCAGGTCCTTTCTGATAAAGGTCCCCAGATCTTTGGAGCATCTTGCACTGAGTGATGATTCATGTGGCCTCGGACCCAATCACTTATTTTTCCCACAGAGGAGTCAGCTGCCAAGGCTTTTTTAAAATTTGGTTTCCAAACACCTTCATTGTGTGGGCCCAGCGTGACTCTGCTGGACAAAGGGGTTTTATCCACCCCTTCGTCTCCCACCTTTGCTCCCATCTGTATTTCATTATCCTTAGCCCACTCTGCTGGAAAAGAAGGGCCTTCATCACGATGGGCCTTATTCTGGCCTTACCTTATAGCCCACGCCCAGGGCAGGGAAATCCTATTTCATAGAAGGGAAGCACAGACACACTAAATTACCAAGTGGAGTAAAGCTTCCTGTGACTGGAAGGTTTTTTTTTTTCTTTTTTCAAAGTTCCTTCTTTGATTTCTGCACTGTCAGAGGCTGTTTTTAAATTTTATGTTTTCCGGTCTTTTAGCATTCTGCCTGGATTGCTCTCACACTTTACTGGGCAATTTTCAAATGTTATATTTCAGTCCTGCCAGACTTTGGGGGTGGGGAGGTCAAACTTTCCAGACTGTGAAGGATGTAGAGTTTCAGGGATCAGGTCCGAAACACTGGGGAGCTGCACAACTCTGCACTGTAGGAAGCCTTCCTTGATTGCACCCCGAGGTTGGAATTCACCTCTCTCTTTCTCACTCTGCAGCATTTCTCCCTGGGAGGCAACCTTGCCCAGTGATTAGGTGTGTAACTCTAGTGACCTCACTACAGACCACTCCCTCCCTGTGAGGTCTTGACTTGTTTCTTGCTTCTTCACTCTATTATGAGGGAAACAGTGCAGGCATTTAATAGGGCTTCTACGAGGAGTACGTCATTAATGTAAACACTTAGAACATAATCTTTAGAAACATTGGGCTACATGATAAAAACACTGGCTAACATAATCTTGACAGCTTCCAAGTTTTTGATTACTTATTGTGTATTTAAAGTGCATCAACTCTTTAATTTTTGTGAACAATCCTGAGTCTAGATGTTGACCTCATTTGACAGGAAGAAAATACCTCAGGTTGAGTAATTTTCTCAGCATCACAAGCTGGTCAAAGGAGATCAAGAATTAAACCTAGGAATATTGGACTCCATTGTTAAAGCAAGCTACTTCCCAGCTTGTATTAAAGATCTGAGTAAATGCTTCATGTCACTTATGTGAGTCTGGGTCTGCAGAGAGTGGAGCACTACCTAATTCACCTTTGTAGCTGCCATAGCTCCTAGCATGGAATGTGGTTATAGAAATTTTTGTGGAGTGAGTAGTCTCTAGGAGAAAAGAAGCTAATGTTTATTGAGTCCCTACTGTGTGTCAAACAATGTCAAATGTCTTTTCAATCTCACAGCAGGTATTATCTTAGTTTTACAGCTAAGAAAGCTGCAAAAGAATTCTTAGCTCCAAAGTTAAGAAAGGAGATTAGATGCTAGATGACCTTTTAAGGGCCTTTGCAAAGACACACTTAGAAGAAAATGGAATTTTAATGTTGAAAGGAATTGCAGAGAGGCAAATATAATGCACTTAACCTCCACTGTGTGTGATGGTGAGACTGAGAGTCAAGCAAAACTCTCTCTTTGGTTCTAACGCTTTTAGCTGTGTGGCATTGGGATAGCTCCTTAACATCTCTGAGCTGCCATACACAGTTTGCACAAGAGTTTACCAAGCAGAATGCATAGCAAGCAAAAAAGCCTAGAGATTAAGAGTCAAGGTCACTACAATGGATTATACAAGGAAAGAGTGGGAAAGTGAGGAGTTAGAGAGGCATGGCCAGGTTATTAAGTTCCCTGGACCTCTCAGCAAGGCCAGTGGATTTCCTCAAAGTATGCTGGGAGGGTCATAGGAGTTTTAAGGCAAACATTCAGGAGACTGTGGTCATTTTCCAGATGAGGTATATTTTGGCTTGAAAAAGGGTTAAAATGATGGAGGGAAAATGAATCCAGCCTGCATGGTGAGGGCAGAACCAAGAATATTTGCTCTTGGATTTCTTGTGGTGTATAAGGGCAACAGAATCATTTAAAGTGACCCTCAGTTCTTGGGCAATTAGGTGGACAGTGTTGCTCTTTATTAAGATGGAAAAGAGTTTGGGTGGAGGAAGGCTGTAGGATCAATGGCTCTTATTTGAAGATATGAAATTATAGACACCTGTGAGACATCCAGGTGGCGATGCTGGGATGGCAGCTGATGGGCGTATAATGGAGAATCATCCAAGGGCAGACAGTGCGATGGGAGAGGTTGAGGCTCCCTAGCGAGTGAGGTGGAGCAATCCTTAACTTGGGCAGAATCATCCTGAAGTGAGACAACACTTGGAGGTCAGGATGAGGGACTCCTGGCGGCTAGCCAGATGTGGGAGGAGCTGGGCTGAGGGAGAGTTTGGGGTGAGTTGAAGGAACTGATTCACTGAAAGTCAGGAAGATAAAAGACATCTGGATCCATTCAGAGACCAGAAGAGCACATCTAGATTGTGTGGGGCTTGAGGGAGGGGTGACTGCACAAGCAGAAGATGGATTTCTTACCTTATGAAACTTTGAATTAGAACAGAGATGAGGATTTTATTTTTCTCAATGTTATGGGCAGGATTATGCCTCTCTTCCCAAAAATTTACATGTTAACATCCTAAACTCATGTACCTATAGTAACTGGCTTTAGCAACAAGGCTTTCAGAGTTAATCGTGTTAAAATTAGTTTGCCATTGTGGACCATAATCCAATGTGACTGCTGTCCTTTTAAATGGAAGAGATTAGGACACAGAGAAATGCAGATGGAGGTGTAAAAACACAGGGAGAAGATGATCAACTATGAGACAGAGAGATATCTCAGAGTCAAACTGTTAGGTCTGGGAGAAGGGGGAAGAGAGGAGAAGTCCGCGGGAGGAATGGAGCGGAGTGGACGGCCGTGAAGGTAGTGGTCAGCGGTGGCTTTATTCCGGGAATGCGGGGAGGGGGCCCCCGTCGCCGGCCCCGGGCATCTCTGTACCCGGGGCCGGTGGTGTCTCCGGGAACACGGGGAGTGGAGACTGGCGCGCTGGAGTCTGGCGAGCTCTCTCTCTGGCAAACTCTCTCTGGCGAACTCTCTGGCGAACTCCCCCGGACACGTGGCGTGGGGAAATCTAAATAGTCTAAGCTTAGGGCAGTGCCCCAAAGGCCATTAGGGATGCACAGGTGTCTCATTGGCGCACAGGTCCTTAAGGTTGGGGATATAGAATTACAATCAAGTCCATAGGGGGCAGGGTGGGGGAGGAGTTTAGCTGCAGCCTTTTCTGGTTACAGTGTTCCATCTGGGCCGGCAACTCTTTCACAAACCAGTCTTGATCAATCAAGAATTGTGAGAAAATAATTCTGTGGTTTAAGCCACTCTGTGGTCCTTTGTCATGGCATGCCCTTGCACTGGATACCACCAGGTTTTACATTTTTCTAAGTTAAATCAGGGAGGTATCTGGACATTCAACTAGAATCTCTTTCTGGGCAACCCGTAGAAGACCTCAGGAACTTTGGGATGTGATAGGGAGTAGGGGCCTAAGATCTTATGGTGATTGAGTCAACACCATTGTTCTGCCTTCATGGGTCATTTGGGACTTGCCCTCCTGTACTTAGTAGACTGCCACCAGAAGTCCTGAGGGCTGAAATCAGATATTACTATACCTTCCAAGGCTGGCAGGCTAAAGCATGTTGAAAATGGAGTCAAAACCTTTTTGAGACAAGGCTTCTCTAAATTACTAAATTGCACAGACTGGGATTGAAGTTATCATTCTGACTCAGCCTCTCAGAGTTCTAGGAATACAAGCATGTATCACAGTACCTCCCTGGAATGCTTAGCAAACTTTGCACAAAGGTCAACAGGCAAATGGGAAGTCAATTTTATCATTTTACAAAATGAAATGATTTCCATACCCCAAGGCAGAGTGCTGAAACATCTGACCTGAAGAATAAGTGAGAGGTCTTATCTTTCTTGCTAGGACAAAATATCTGATACCTACAATTTAAGGAAGGAGAGTTGTATTTTGGCTCAGTTTGTAGAATTTTCAGTCCATAGTTGGCTAACTCTGAGACAGAGTAGGATGGCAGAGGGAAATGGCAGAAGAGAAATAGCTCACAGCATGGTGGCGGGAAAAAGATACACACACACACACACACACACACACACAGAGAGAGAGAGAGAGAGAGAGAGAGAGAGAGAGAGAGAGAGAGAGAGATCAAGGGAGTAAGGAGGGCAAGAGATAGTTCGAGGACATGGCCTCAGTGACCCATTTCCTCCTGCCATGTTTCTCCTCCCTGGATCATATTTAGCTATAGATCCACCAGTGAGTACGAGGATCACACTACTGTGAGCCAATCATCTTCCAAAAGCCCACCAGATGAGTACATGAGGATTTTGGGCATCTAAATATAAGTCAGCACGAGACTGCTATGTGAACCTTAAATCCAATGTTTTGAGTTTTCTCTTCTCAAATTACGCTTCATCTTTTTTTTTGTCAGTATCCAGTTATGACTTAGTACAACTGGGAAATTAATGGCTGGGTAGTTCCCCATCCTGGGAAGAAAAATCAGGTGGATGCTGTTCTGTCTGCCCAGCTCTTGCCTGGGGCAGTGACTTCGGCCAGGCTGCTAGAACAGATCATGGAAAGGAGATAAATGGCAACTGGGTGCCTTAAAGAACCTTGTTTTCCTAGCATTCCATGAAGCAGGAAGTAGACTGAATAGGGAACAGACCTCCCCCATATGAACATAAGCCGGAAAGTGGATGAGAAGGCAGGCCTTTAATACACCATGAGCCACTGTGAGACATGGTTCAGAGCTCGAGGTCCTGATAATCAGGGGGATAAGTTCCTCCCACCAATGGAGATACCATAGGGTGGAGGAAGCCTGTACATCTTTCTTCAATACCTTTCCTGCTGACCTACCACCTTCAACACAATTGCCCTGACAGGGAAACACGGGGGTTGTGACATTCCCTTCTCTGAGCTGGTGTGGACATGTTCAAGATCCTTCCCTTTCTCATCTAGTGACCCCTGTTTTCTGTCTGTCTCTATTATCACTAATTTCTCTGCTCAAGCCCAAAAAGACTGTGGGAAAACAGCAGTGGGCTGGCAGGGCTGCTTAGGTAACTGCTCCACTTGCAAGTTTTGTTTCCACCTCAAGGCCTGGATGAGAGAGGTGTGAAATTGAGCAGCGCATTTCAAGCCCACATGATCTAAAATGTGTTTCCTATTTTTAAATTGGACTTATTTATATATTTTACAGTTTCTTTTTATAAATGGAAGTAGAACAGCAATGAAAGTACACTTCTCTTTTTGTCTCTTACCCAGATTCATCAAAGTTATGGCTGTGCCTTCTCCCATCCTCACTGCCTCCCTCTGGCTGCCTGGTCCATGTGTGCAGAGCGGGCAGGGTAGCTGCCTTTAATAGGCCTGTGGCCTGATTCCTGTTTCTGTCTTCAGCACTTGGAGATCACTTGCTCTTTGAATACATTTGTTTGGAGAGGTTTGTGCAAATTTATATTCTTTAAACATACGAAGGGCAATGTGGAATCGGATGGGGCTAGGATTCTGCTCACTCGTGGTCAATGCAGTGTAGCTCTCCACATCAATTGCAGCATCCTTGCTAAAGTCAATCAGGAGATTTCATGAACTCGTTCATGTGCATTGAGTGTCTGCATGACCTAAGGTTACCAAGGCAGGATGGATCCTGGACGCATGGGTTTTAAACAGTCTGTGTGTCTGGGAACTGTTACAGTAGTGCAGATTCAACCTCTCACTGTCATTAATGTTAAAGTAATTCTACCCTGATACTGTAAAGTGTACTTTGGGAAGCACAAAGAGAGCATTTGACTTGGTGCACATCATAGATTTATTCAACATGCTGAAGACAGCAACAACTGAAGACAGCGGTTGAGTGAAGAGAAGGAGCTCAGGCTTGGTAATCAGTCCCATGTTTAATTAAGTACTCAGCTCATCACAAATAGACTCTGGTTTGTTTCACAAGGGTGCGTAAATGCAGGCTTCATTGGATTATCACTAAGGAGGTCTGAGGGCAGTGGCTTGCATTTAACAAATGCTAGCTTTTCTTCTCACTCTGTGCTTCCCTTTGCACCATTCTGGAAAGAGTATGAGACCAGCTTGAAAGAGTCCCAGTGCAGGCTGCATATTCTGGGAGGACAGGGATGAAATCTTTCTACTTCTATTGTATCCCTAGTGCTCAGCGTCATACCTGGCCCACAGTTCACACTCAATACACACGTGATTCTTAACACAGGGAATGTGGATTCGTAGAATAAAAATCCAAGGCAAAGAATGGTCAGTCATTTTGGAGAGGTGACCAGGACAGCAGTGGCTGCAATTGTATTTGTGCTAGAGTTTCACTGGTGACTGGGAAATAGGAATAGGGAGCCACTTTACAAAGGGAGGATGGCAGGGAACAGCATGCTTAACGATAACGAGAGTGTATAAAGTACGAGCGGTGATGGGAGATGAGGTCAGAGTACTAGGCAGGGGCCAGGATGGAGGACTTTGAACTTGGCTCTGTGGGTATTATTGTAGACTTTATATAAGTGTGTAATGTGGCTATGTTTCTACTTTAGAAATAAAAGTAGAGCTAAGGAGACCAGTTAGGAGCCTATTGCAAAGATCGGCAGAAGATGAATATTAAAATCAGGGCAATGAGAATGGGGAGGAACGGAAGATCCAAGAGCAGTCAAAGTTACACCATCTGTGAGACCCCAGTAGTCACTCAGTGGCTGCTACCATCCTGAGGCCTGTGACCTGCCTGGAGACAAAGGATAAGTGTTTGATTCTGGCACTACTGAGAGTGATGGGAGGCCTCTTGCATTTCCCAGTGGGGCTGGGGCAATACATTGTCCTTCTGAAGTTCCTTTCCAGAGGTGTTTGCTAAGGGCACAAGGATCATTCTGCCATCTCTTTATTCACCAGGACTGTCAATCTGATAAACAAAGGTGTTGTCAAGCTGTCTTATTGAGAAGTAGTTTAAATTAACCTTGACAGGTAGATTAATAAATAATAAGGCCTGAATGGCTTATAAAGCAATCAATTACACTATAAATTTCAAAATAGCACATGCTCAGCTCCAACTCAGTGATGGCGAGGCAGTCTTGTGCAGTTCCAAATGTGTCCAAACTCAATTCCTAGCAATTTCATCATTTGGGAGATTAGACAGAATGTATTCAGTAATACAGACGGCTGTACGGCTGTACATTCTGCAGCATCTGAGAGATATTCAGTGGGTGAGGACAATTTGTGAAAAACAAGAAAATTAACCCTCATTTTCTACCTGTAATGTGTAGCATATGATTTGGGTATGACTGTCTTTTGTATAATCCCTTAGACTTTGCTGGGGACTGGAAAGAAGTTGAGGGTCATGTGACCCAGTGATTCTGACCCTTCCAGACTAATATTTTGTGATGTTCCCTTTATTATCCTGAGATGAGATTCATAAATTACATAACCCACCTAGACATTTCATTTTAAAAATCTATATAATACTCAAAGTGCAAAATAAATGAAAAATATAAAGCAAGGTAATTTATAATAAAATAAGAGGCATGTTGGTATGCGAATGAGTGGGTGTGTGGACTGAAGGCATTATAGCAGACAGATGACTATTTGATGGAAACTGAAATGAATGTGTGGAATTGGCCACTCAGATACACAAATAGCATGGCCTTTAGAATTGTGATTTTCTGAAATAGTGGAGAGTGAACAAAACAAAGCATCACCTCTCCTTGATTTGCACGGTAGTCTCAGCCTATCAAATTCAGAGTATGTAAAAATTATGCAGAAATATTTTGTTTACATGTAAAATGCAACTATGGGTTAGACCTACATAATTACCTGGATTTTTCACTTATATGTAGGGTAAGACATTTCAAAATGAAGTGTGGTGTGGTGTGGTCCAGTTCTTCAGAGGGCAGGGTCTTCCCATGCATGGCAGGTTGTGTTGCATCTAAATGGCAATAGTTTCCCTTCCATCTGTTGTAAAACCAATAGCCTAGAATTTCTAAACCATTTCTTTTTTTATTAAAAAAGGAAGGAAATTAAGATAAAAGACATAGCAAAATAACAACACAGATCAGAACAGAACAATTTAAGCAACATAGTGTTTCACCACAAGATAACGCAACGTAACAGTAGTTACCATAGTGTCTTTTTCTTTGAAATATTTGAGTATAACTTCATATAATGTAACATCAAACATATCAAGACAATGTAAAACCATTCAAGAAAATGAAAGTATCACAGGGTATTTAGAACCAACTAACAGAAAATGAACAATGGTTTCTAAGTTATCTCCTTGCTTATAAAAATTTTTGTTTGTACTATCACATATAATAAAATCCAGTAAGATAAAACGTGATAAAACTGATGGAGACAGAAGAACAAAAGCTTGATGGGACTTCAAAACAAGATGATATTAAATCAGCACTAGCTATTATGATGTTTTGTTTTCTTCAAAATAGCTGTTCATACCATCACAGACAATAAAATCAAACAACCCAAAATAAAACCATTCCAATTAATGAATGAAAACATTATAAGACTTCAAAGCAATATAATGAGGAAGCATGATTACCACATATTTTTATGTATTCTTACCATTTCTTTCACAAGGGAGACTATTCGGTATTTATACATGTGGGTTTGATTTGTTTCATTTATGAGTATGGTCTCAAGCTGCGCCCATTTATTTATAAATATCTCAATGTGAGCATTCTTTATAGCTGAGTAGTACTCCATTGTATAAAAATACTGCAACTTTTTTTATCCATTCCTCAGTTGATGGACACTTAGATTGTTTCCAAGATCTGGCTATTACAAATTGTGCTGCTATAAACATGGGTGCACATATATCACTGTGGTATTATGTTTTCAGTTCTTCTGGGAATATGCCTAGAAGTAGAATAGCTGGAACAAATGGAACTTCCATTCCCAGCTTTCTGAGAAATCTCCAAACTGACCTCCACAATGGTTGCACCAGTTTACACTCCCACCAACAGTGCAGGAGAGTTCCTTTTCCCCACAGCTTCTCCAGCATTTGTTGTTGTTGGTTTTCTGGATCCTGGCCATTCTTTCAGGAGTGAGATGGAATCTCAGTGTGGCTTTAATTTGCATTTCTCTGATGAGTAATGATGATGCACATTTTTTCATGTATTTATTTGCCATTTTTATTTCTTCATCTGAGAATTGTGTGTTCATCTCAGATGCCCATTTCTGGATTGGATCTTTGAATTTTGGGGGTCTAATTTTTAAAAAATTCTTTATATGTTTTAGACAGAAGTCCTTTGTCTGAGGGACAGTACCCTAAGATTTTTTTCCCAGTTTGTGGGTTTTCTTTTCACTATGCTGGAGATTTCCAGATGTGACTCCAGTTATTGATTCTCGGAAGTTTTTCCCATGCGATTTGATTCCTGTTCATGAATTCTCTACCTATCCCTATGTCTTCAAGGTTTTTATTCAATTTGTCTTCCAATAGATTTAGTGTTTCTGTTTTAATATTCAGATCTTTGATCCATTTAGATTTTAATTTAGTACATGGTGATAGACATGGTTCTAGTTTTAGTTTTCGGCATACGGAGAGCCAGTTTTTCCAATACCATTTATTAACCACACTGTCGTTCTTCCAGTGAACCTGTTTGGCCTCTTTATCAAAGATAAGGTGGTTAAGTGTGTTTGTAGCTGTGGTTGTGTCTTCTAATCTATTGCATTGTTCTTCAGCTCTGTCTTGATTCCAGTACCATGTTGATTTTACTACAATTGCTTTGTAGTATAACTACAAGTCAGGGATTGTGATACTTCCTCTCTTGCCTCTGCTGCTTAGAACTGTCTTTGCTATTCTAGGTCTCTTTTGGTTCCAGATGAATTTTAGGAATGATTTCTCTAGACCTATGAGATATGTTGATGGTATTTTTATTGGGATTGCATTGAACCTGTATAACAGTTTTGGGAGAATGCCTATTTTCACAATATTTATTCTTCCTATCCATGAGCAAGGGATATCTTTCTACTTTCTGATATCCTTTTCAATTTCTTTTTTTAGTGTATTATAATTTTCCCTGTATAGGTCTTTCCTATGTATTTCATTTTTTTGGTTGCTAGTGTGAAGGGTGTGGCTTCTCTTATTTTGTTGTTAGTATATAGGAATGCTACTGATTTTTGAGTATTGATTTTGTATCCAGCTATATTGCTGAATTTATTTATTATATCTAAGAGTCTTTCAATGGAGTTAAGGGGGTCTTCTATGTAGAGTATCATGTCCTCTGCAAATAATGATAATTTAACTTCTTCTTTGCCTATCTCTACCCCTTTTATTTCTCTCTCTTGTCTAATTGCTCTGGCTAGTATTTCCAGTACTATATTAAATAGGAGCAGTGATAAGGGACATCCTTGTCTTGTGCCTGATTTTAAAGAAAGGACCTTCAGTTTTTGACCATTTAGTATGATACTGGCTGTTGGTTTTTCATAGATGGCCTTTATTATATTGAGGTAAAAACTATCTATTCCGATTTTCTGTAAGGTTCTTATCATAAATGAATTTTGGACCTTATCAAAAGCTTTTTCTGCATCTATAGAAATGATCATGTGATGCTTACTTTTGGTTTTATTGATATGGTGCATTACATTTATTGATTTAAGTATGTTTAACCATCCCTGCATGCCTGGGATGAATCCCACTTGGTCATGGTGTATAATCTTCTCGATGATTTGCTGCATCCTATTTGCCAATATTTTATTGAGGATTTTTGCATCTGTGTTCATTAGAGAGATTGGTCTGTAGTGTTCTTTTTCAGTTGGGTCTTTCTCAGGTTTTGGTGCTACAGTAATATTTGCTTCCAGGAATGACTGGAAGGATTGCTTCCCTTTCAATTTCATTGAAGAGTTTGAGGAGTGTTGGCATTACTTGTTTTTTGTACTTCTTGTAGAATTCTGCAATGAATCCGTCTGGGCCTGGGCTCCTCTTTGTAGGTAAGGACTTAATTACATTTTCAATTTCATTAATAAAAATTGGGTTATTTAGTGGTTTTATATATTCTTGACCTAGCTTTGGTACTTCACATGTTTCTAGGAATCTGTCTATTTCTTCTGTGGTATCAAACCTTTGAGAGTAGAGGTTTTTGAAATAGATGTTGATGATCTTCTGTATTTCTACAGAGTCTGTTATGATTTTGCCTCTTTCATTAAACCATTTCTTTGAGGCCGAGTTACCCCTTTTGAGGTTTTGTTCTTGTCCAAGCTCCTCATTGATTCAATAGCGGCCTGGGGAGAGAAGGGAGTTATGTTCCTAGGAGGACACTAAAACACATGTCTTTCTCTGCCAGAGCTGTCCTTCCTGCTGGCATGCCACCCACTGGCACTGTGGGCCTGTCCGCAAGCACCTTTGCCAGTTGACCTGGGAAGAAACCTTTAGCCCATTCCTGAACTTGACAGCTTGTGAATCCAGGCATTTGTATTATGTGCGTATTTTTAATGTAAAATTCATCTGCACTTTAAAATACTTTTCTCAGATGAATTTTGATTTTAACTTAGTGTATGTGAAAAGCCAGTTTTCCCAGCACCATTTATTAAAGAGGGTACCTTCTGTCCAGAAAAGGCGTTTGACCCCTTTGTTGAAGATAAAGTGGTTGAGTGTGTTTGGAATTGTTTCTTCTACTTGTAATATCTTCCATTGATCCATAGGTCTGTCTTTCTTGCCAGTAGTATGCTGTTTTTATCATAGTAGCTTTTTAGTATAATTTCAAGTCAGGGATTGTGATGCTTCCTGTCTTGCTTTTGTTGCCTGGACTTGTCTTTGCTCTTCTAAATCTCTTCTGGTTCCAAATCAATTTTAGGATTGTTTTCTCTAGCTTTGTGAAGTATATTGGTATTTTCATTGATACTGTATTATATCTATTTAACACTTTTTGGAGTATGGCTATTTTCACTATATTGGTTCTTCCTACCTAAAGCACGAGATATCTCTCCATTTTCTGGTATCCCCTTTAATATCCTTTTTTCAGAGTACTGTAGTATTCAATGAAAATATTTACATATTAAAATAAAAATACTAAATCTGATGGAAGCAAGAATAGGTAGAACTCTTGATAACATAGGTGTAGGCTGTATGAACAAAACCCTGACTGCATGGAATTATTACAAAGAATCAACAACTGGAATCTCATTTGATTAAAAAGATTGTGCACAGCCAAAAAAAATCATCAACAGAGTGAAGAGACAGCCCACAGAGCGGGGAAAATTTTTGCCAACTGTTTCTCAAAGCACAAATATTTAGATTATATAAAAACAAAAAACCCTCATGAATAGACACTTTTCAGATGAAAAAGTACAAATGGAAAATAAATATATGAAAAAATGTTCAACAGCATTGGTAATTCAAGAGATGCAAATTAAACAATACTGAGATTTATCTCAATCCTGAAAGAATGGTTATTTTCAAGCTATCAACCTATAATAGTTGTTGAATGGACTGTGGGGAAAAAAAGAGCACTTCTCCACTGTCAGAGCGTAGACTGGTGCAGCTGCTGTGGAAATCAGTGTGGAGATTCCTCAAAAAACTAAAACTGGAGTTTCTAATTGATCCAGCTATTCCTCTTCTTGATATACTCTTGAAAGATTAAAAGTATCATGCTACAGTGATATATATGCACCTATATTCATAGTAGCGCAGTTTGCAATAGCTGAAACTTGGAAAGAACCCAAATGCCTATCAACTTATGAATGAATAAAGAAGATGTGGGTTTTTTATACTATGGAGTACTACTCAGCTGTTAATAAGAATAAACTTGAGACATTTATTGCTCAATGGATGCACTTTGATACTATATTCTTACGTGAAATAAATTGAACACATATATGTAAATATCACATTGTCTCTCAAGTGTGAGAAACTGAAAATGCAAATAAGAAACAAAATGTATAATAGATATTTTGAAACAGGAAGAAAATGTTTAAATGGGAGGGAAAACTAGGAAGAGAGAACAAAAAAATGAGAATAGAAAGAAAAATGGAAATAAAATTTTTGTAAATAAGGGAGGAAAAAGAGTTGAAGGGATAATAGGAGAATGGGAAAAAATAAGAATCAAAATATTTCACATACAGATACAAATTACTTATGATGAATATGATCATTATGTATATTTAAAATGTACCAATAAATTTAATTAATTAAAATATAAAACAAACATAATAAATAATAAAAAAATATAAGACTTAAGTACTACTTCCGTTGCAGGTAAGTAGAATTGATAATGACCTCTAATCCACCACAGCTTCAATGGGCATATATTCTGGGACTACTGTTTTTAATTATATTCATATTGTGGGTAATCTTGCCAGAGTTATGAGCCTCAGGCTCTTGGTAGTCTGTTTAATATCCTTCTTTGCCATGTTTTCTTTTCTAAAGGAAGCATGAAAATAAGTTAGTTCTCTACCTGCTATAAAACAAAAATGCTTTTCATTATTTTCTGTATTTTTTTAAGCAAAGGTGGATAAAGGACTTTGGATTACAATGTTTACTTTATGATATGTTAAAAGCATTCTTTCTGCATCAAACTTTCTTCTCAGCAGTTTACTAGCATACCTGAGATTTCCGTGTACCTTTGAATAAAGGCATTCAAAGTTCTGTAGAATGCAAATGTTTCTGATTTATTCAAATGAGTTCTTTAGCAACCTCTCAGAGCCTTGGTTTCTACACAATACAGATAAACATACTTATTTCATAGTGTTGCTATGGAGGTTATCTTGATTAAATGTACAAATAAAACACTTGTACTGTGTTTTAAAGGTAAAGCTTTGTTTAACTTCTTACTTCACGAAGAAGTCTGGTAGATACATGGCATGCATGTTGCTACTCCTCCTCACTAATCTCAGGGCAGACATCACCAATCTATCTTGGCATTTTATCTAATACAGCTTCAAATACCTTCTCAAATTAGAACTCCAGGCAGGTAAGACTAATTTGATGTGAACCCCAGACTCCAATGCTTTGTTCATCTTTGTCTTAGCTAATTGCTGGGCATTAACTCCTTTCATGTTAATCAAAGCTAAGATAATCCCTTAGTTATCAGATCCTTAAGGGATGGAGGAAGTTCTATGGAAAGGCAAAAGGTGACAGTGGAAGAGAGAAGGGAAAGTGCCTGAGAATGTCCTCTGGAAGAGGGTCCTGAGCTGATGGTAGGGAACTGAGACGCACCCTGAGCCACCTTGCCTTCAGAAGTTGGTGAACCACAATCAAGCTGCCGCTGGCATGCTCAGTACCTGATGGATCTCCTCCATGTTTATGTACTTTCTTTGCTATCTTCTCAGGAATTTTTGTCCAATCACTATCTTGTTACCAACCTGCCAATGAAATTAACTCAAACTTAATGCAAGAACTCACATCTCAATATGAAGTACGATTGAAAAACATGGTGAATATTCAATTAAAGATCATTACACTGAAAGACACATAGCCATTAATCTCCCTCAAGATACCCCCACCCCCACGCACTTCAAACACACTTGTTCTGCTGTTCTTGTCACTTTCTGAAGGGGTTTAGAAGTCTCCCTTCATGAGTGTATTTAGTTGATTTGTGTAGCTTCCTTCTGTCCTGAATTGATTAAAATGTTTACCTTTCCTGGTCATTTTGATCTTGGGGGAGGAGCTAGAAGTTCCACAAGGCCAGATACAGTGAGTTAGATGGATGAAGATACACTGAGCCTGCTGTTTTCACTGGGTGGCACTCAGCATCCGTATTTACCACATTTCAGATCACAGCTTATGAAGACATTCAGGAAAGTGGGCTTCCAGAACTGCTTCAGAAAGTGTAAGACTGATTACTAACTGTACGTGAATTGAGGGGAAGTTTTTTGAAGAGGATTAATGGCAATGTGTCTTTAACAAATTTTTAAAAAATGAAAATATTTACAGTATATGTTGGTTACTTCTTATACAAGAAGTGATGACTAAGAATAGTCATGAATAATTTTTGAGCTATCATACACCAGGATTTCTTCTAATGGTTTTATATGGGCTATATTTATTTTATCCTCACAGTATCCCTGCAATTTGGACACTATCGTTATGTCTTGCACTGAAGAAGAATATGAGGCCCAGAGAAGTTAATACTCACAGATGAAGCAGGAGTCAGGATTTGAATTTAGGTTTCTGCTGTTGAGGATAAGGAGGCATGCTTTCCCCTAAACCCATGAGAGTCTAGCCCTATGGTGGGAATAGAAGACAAAGGACAAGCCCTTGATTCAGGGGCTCTTGGTCTGAGAGCAGAGGTTGGTGAGCCACTCACAAGGTTACCTAGGATGCAAAGAGGAAGGGCTCTGGTCCACTGGGTGGAATGATGAAGGCAGGGGTTAATGTGCTAAATTTCTACCTGATGAGCTTCACAGCAGTCACTGATGTAAGCACCGAGACTCCAAGACTACTCCATTCTTTGGTTTTAAAAGTGCAACAGTGTTATTCTAAAATTCACCAACCATAGGATGGGACATTTAGTATTCTATAAACTTTATCCAAATCCTAATAGCTAGAATTCAAAGATTCTATGATTTATAACCCTGATTGTGTAAGACTATGATCTCCCATGCCATTTTATTGTAGAACCCTTCTGTAGAGATAGTTTTTTTTTTTAATGTTCTTTTTTGGTATTTTTGGAGGAACAGCAGGGCTTTCCTTACCTTCTGGGTGCTTCCTCTGGTTCCCTTTGGATGAGACCAAGCCCTCTGACACTGAGGAGCCCTACTGGTCCCAGAGCCCGCATGACTCTGAAGGCTTTAAAGGCCAGCTCTATAGTTTGGTAGTTTTAAACTGAAACTTGAAGGACGTGAGTGTTAAATACATAGGAAAGTGCTTTAACCCAGCAGGGAGCAGAGCAGGATGACTCAAGTATGTGCCTGAAACGCAGTGGTGATTCAGAAAGTGTTACTTTCCCAACACAACACACAAAATGAACCACTATTATTACCACTTTTTAAATGAGGAAACCGAGACACAGAAAGGCAAGTGGCTTGGTTCAGGCCTCAGTGTTAGTAGAGGATGAGTATTCCTTATCTGAGATGTTTGGCACCAGTCTTTTGGATTTGTCTGGGTTTGTGAATATTTACGTATTCATAATGAGCTGTCTTGGAGATGGGGCTCCAGTTCAGGTATCAGATTCATTCATGTTTCAGATATACCTTGTACATATACACATAAAGGGAAATTTGTAAAATAGTTACACATTTAAATTTCATGCTGTGAGATTTTCCATTTGTGGCAACATTTATACCTCCCCAGAATTTCAGATTTTGGAGCATTTTGGAATTTCGATTACAGGATTAAGGGTGCTCAATCTGTAAATAACAGAGCAGATCTTGACCTCAGTTTTCCTAATCTAGCTTTTCACAGCAGATGCTGTCTTGAAAAAGACTCAGGGATAAGGAAAGCACTGAGTCCCTCGCTGCCATCTCTCTGGAGTGGGGCCCTCGTGGGTCTCCAGGACTTTGCAGTATCAATCCCTCTGAGGTCTTGACCCTGTATCTCTCATCAAGACAACTGTGATCTCCTCTGGCATCTTGCTGCCTCATGGTTCACGCTGCCTCTTCCTCTTTCACACCAGGCACCAGCTGGTAAAATATCTGACCATAGTGGACTCCCGTTTCCCTCAGTGGACTCCCATTTTCCATGCATTTTAAAGTCTTTATTTTGAACTCATTTCTCATCACATACTTCATGCTTCAATCGTGATGAGATTTTCTCTTTGCTTTCATTGGTTTCCTATCACTGCTGTATCAAATTGACACACATTTAGTGACTTTGACATGAGTTTATTTATTTATGATACAAACTATTATCTTACAGTTTGAGTTTTGAAGTTCACAGAAATCTGAAATGGATTTTACTGACTGAAATCAAAGTGTTGTCCAGTCTGCATTCCTTTGTTGGGGACTAGGAGAATATCTGCTTCCTTGCTTTAAAGTTCCAAAGACCATCTGTAGGTTTTGGCTCATGGACTCCATCTTCCAGCTTCAAAACTAATAATGACCAGTATGGTTTTTCTTCTGCTTTAAAAACCCAAGAAATGGTCCTGGACCCATGTGGATTACCAAGAGTGCTTGCTATGTCTCAGGGTCAGGAGTCTTGCAACCCTGATTTCATCTATAGCCTTAATTTCCCCTTATCATGTATTATAACACATCCATAACTTCTAGAGAGTAAGTTGTGGATGTATTTAAGAGCCGTTTCATGTCTATTATGTGCCCTTTGGGCCTCCATAGTTCTGTATGAACTGGTTCTTCTGCTTGAAATGCCCTTACATCACTTGCAAATTCCCATTCTATATTTAGAAACACTTCTAGTACTGCCTTTCTTTTGGTCTTTTCTCACCCCAATTAGAAGCTCTTCTATCCTTTGTGTTCTTATAAGACCTTATGTATGTGTCTGTGTGCTTGTATAGTTATTATTATTTTGCGGTTTTACTCTTTGCTTTTTCAATCATGAGCTCTTGACAACAGCAACTTGATTTACACAGTTCTGTTTACTTAGTACCTGTTTACTGCCTGAAAGTATTCATGTTCAAGAAAAGTTTGTTGAATAGGAGAATGAATATGGTGAAGGCTAGAAGCTGAGAAGCCTACTATAATTTAATTTAAACTACTTTTAACTTAATATTTCAATCTTATTTTAAATTTCAATTATCCAGTTTGCTTTGAAACATCTCTTCCTAGGGCTCAGTGCTCCCAGTTTGTAGAATTAATGACAAGAACTAAAGGATTTTGAGTATAGCTCTATTAGGCTCAGGTGGGAATATTTACCCAGTAGTTTAATCCATGACTGTTAGGGGTGCTATTCTTTGAAGTCTTCAGAAACCTTGGCTCCTTCTAATTTACTCCTCCTTCACTTTTATTATGTACCCTTTGGCCTCAAGTTCCAAAGAAAAATTCTAGCCATTATATCAATATTTGTCCCAGAAAGACAGAGAAAGTCAGGGAGAAAAAGATGCCCACCAGCTGTACCTTCAGAGAGATTCATGAATGTTTCCATTCAACAGCTATACCAGTTCCTAAAAGTAAGTCACATGGTTACTTGTAGCTGCAATGGAAGTTGGGAAATGTAGAATACATTCAGGACATCTGAATTCTTTGTTATAAAAAAAAATGAATGTACATATTAGGGAGCCTCTAGAAACTGTAAACTTCAATTTTACAAAGATTACAAAGATCAAAGTGAGCATGATCCTTAATGTATTATGAGAGATCAAAAAGAAGTCCAGTATTGACATAGATTCACCAAGAATCTAGTGGAAGGCAAAGCTGTTATCTCAAAATTGGATGACTTTGATTGACCAGCATTTGCATAATGACTTATCTCTGTTCCTCTTGTGTTAAATAAAAGAGTTTATAGATCTTGGATCAAGTTATAGTAGTATAGCCATGTACCTTGCTTGCCTGGACAATCATGGTTTATGCCTATGATCTTTGTGCAATTATCCAGAGTACCCCCTTCCCTTTCAAAAGGTCCCAGTTGAGAGTATAGGAAAGGAAGGTGACTAGTGTTGTGTATTGCATTCTCAGGAAAATAGTATCTAAAATTCAAATGTTTTAAGGTTTAAGTTGGGGGAAGATAGAAGGTATGGAGTCTTGATGTAAGATACTTGGAACATCATTTTTCCTCGAATGAAGAGCCACATGGATAACAACATCCACCTGTCTTTTTTTGTGTGTAAGGTTATATCTGCTTCCTCAAAGACATTTTGTTGACATGGATTTCCATGACCATCCCACCTAAAATTACCCTTCACCTCTATTTCTTCATATCCTTTTATAAAGTATTGTTTTTTACATTGTCCATTATTTCTATTATTTCTGTGTTTCTCTCCACAGTTTCTGACAGTTAGAAACTATGCTTTATATGACTACAGGATTCTCATTCTGTTTTGTGGCCCAATCTCTAGAAATCCTCTCTGTGACTCATGGAAGAATTATTAAGATCATTTTTTGAAAAATGGAGGAATTGAAGAGAGATTTAGAAATCACTAAAATTGAAATATGTACAATGTTTATGAAAACTTTCTTTGCAGACGAGACTCTGTCTGATTTTCAAAACTTGGAATAGACCACACAGACAATGAAATCCATAAAAGTCTTACCATTTGGAAGTGGCTAGACCAGTTGTGATGAACCTGTGGCACAAATGCCAGAGCTGGTGTTTGTTATCACTGAAATCTCTAAAAGGTTTGCCATCACTGGGCTGGACCTTCTGTGAAAGATTTATCCTGGTAGCATAACATTTGCCATTCATGTTTTGTTCTGCTAATGGTATTGCATTAGCTTCTCAGAGCTGCTATAACAAAGTACCACAAACTCTTTGTAACCAAAAACAAAAATATATTCTGTTATAGTTTTAGAAGTTAGACGTCCAAAATTGAGTTGTTAGTGCATCCATGATCCCTTAGAAGGTTCTAGGGGGGAATCTTTTCTTGTTTCTTTCTGGTGGTGGAAGGAGATTCTTGAATGTCTTGGTTTGTAATCACATCATTTCAGTATCTGTCTCTGTAGTCATGTGACCTTCTCCTGGCACATATTTCATGTGTTTAAATGTTCCTATCCATATAAGGATATCAGGCATTGTATTAGAATCTACCCTAATCCACTTTGACCTAATTTTAACTTAGCTATAGCTGCATTTTCCCTATTTCTAAGTCAGGTCACAGGCAAAGGTATAGAAGGGGGTTGGGACTTCAGCATATTTTTCTGGGGGGGCATAATTCAACTCACAACAGCTATAGCATGATGAGATTAGAGGAATGCAAACCTTCCTTCTTTCTCTTGTTTTTCTCCCATCTTAGCAAATGGACCCTAGTATTTACCAAATCAGGTTCAATCCATTTGTTCTGAGCAGGCTGAGCATAAACCCTCCATTTTCCCATAGGCCTACTCTCCAGTATATCAATAAAACAGTCAACCCATTGTCCATGACAGAAACCAGGAAGAAAAATTCTGAAGAGATATTAGAGGATAACTTCTTATTCTCCTAGGATTAAAGTTAGCAGCTTGGTCCTGGAACTCTCTCCAAGTTGTTTATTTCAGAAGCAGGGAGATGATTAAACTCTGGAAACTTTCATCTTTATGCTCTAAACCACTTGTTGTTTGATGCATAGTTTGGCCATTGGACTGTTACAGTTCAGAAAGAGTCTTTGTTCATAGGAGAGAGAAATATACTGAAGAATACAGTACTGAGATATCATCTGACCAAATTCTCCTTTGGACCTGCTGTCTTTCTGACCCTGAGCTATCTTGTCTCTAGTGTGGGCAGGTCAGCTTGCATCCTCACCCCAGCCTTGCTGTGCGGATTGATTTTGTGACTAGATGTAGATAAGCTTCGTAAACTCCGAAGTCTTCTGCACATGTGAGCTGTGAATGTTAATACAGAAGAAAAACTATTCATAGCTTTAACTAAAAAAAAAAAAGAATAAATGTGAACAATTTCATTTGTAAGAGCTGAGGCTCAGAAGGGTTAAGTGACTACATCTAAATCGCGTGATACTTAGCGCAGGTGAATGGTCCTGTTTCCTCTCATTCTTTGCCTTGAGGCTTTGGTCTTATCTGCTAGTCCCTCCAAGTGAATTCTGCTTTCCCTGAAAGTCCTGTTGTCTCCTGCATTACCTCGTCTCTCTCTTTCATGAGACATTTTGCTGAAGACAAGCAGGAGGCTTAGCTTTCCAGGCTGCACTGCAGCCGTGAGTTTACAGGAAGCCTGTCTGTGGTTTACTTCTGTTGCATGTCTGGGCAGGAAGGAGGCTGAGGCAATGAGGGGGACCCTAATGTTGTCCAACTCAAGGAAAGGTGGTCAGGGCCAGGCTGTGACCAACAGCCAGAACACTAGATGACATCTTCTGGGATCATAGGCACCAACACAAAAGGATTTCAAGTCACTAGTGTGTGTGTGTGTGTGTGTGTTTTGTTTTGTCTGGTGTTGCATTGCCTCCTGGGAGGATTCTCTACATGCCTGCTGGGTTCGGGCCAGCAAACCCTGATAGAGACAAATGAGAACATGAAAGACA
The DNA here is from genome assembly GCF_034190915.1 of Cavia porcellus. Taxonomy (NCBI): domain Eukaryota; kingdom Metazoa; phylum Chordata; class Mammalia; order Rodentia; family Caviidae; genus Cavia; species Cavia porcellus. The sequence goes on from NW_026947484.1 coordinate 168,185,716, forward strand.
GAGAATATCTTTGTCAGAAACCCAGGAGTCTTCACCAGAATGGAGTGAAGCTCCAACTGACTCAAACCCCAGGTTTATTGAGGAACAATAAAAGCATAATGTTTCACCAAGTGAAGATGTTTGTTTTAGATAGCAAGGCAGGTAAGCAAGGCATGGTGACAGTTTGGATGAATAATTAAGTTTCATTCATTGTCCCCAAAGGAGCTTCTTTTTTTTCTCTGTAAGACTCAACTCTGCCCGAGTTGGCAAAACATCCTGTCTTCATGATGTTTTGATTCCTTGGAGTTAATAGTCTTCTGCTTCTCAAATAAACCTGAGAAGACACTGACCAGCTGAGTGTCAAGGTACAGCACATGTGCCTGGAAGGCTTAGCACTTTTGAGATATTTCATATCCTCTGTTCTGTATGCTCTTCCTAATAAGCCCTGACAAAATTGGTCTGATCCTGCCCACTTTGTAGATGGAGAGACTGAGCCCACAGGAATGATTTTGCTCGAAGTCAGCAGCAGAGTAGGAGAGTCTGGACTTCCTTTACCTCATGATAGATGATGCCACAGGTTGGAGGTTTTCCAGTGGGTGCCTGCAAGCCCATCAGGAGGAAGCGTTTCTTCCTGGCATGGTCAGACAGCCTGGATCCAAGAACATCTGCCATCTGGTTGCCACAGATCGCATTAGCTGTGCCCCTTCTCTGAATGAGACACCATGCAATTTTCTTGTACAGAATAACTGTACTGTATTCCTGTTTTTAAAATTAGAGCTTAACATGCTTGAGGATGAATATTTATCTTGTGTGATGGATATTTTCCCAAATTACCTACACAGGGCTAAGCACATAGTAGATGTCCAATAAAACTTTGGGACAGGTTATAGAGTAAAAACAATGGCCTTTCATTGATTGGTTATCATAGCAAAGGAGAGAGAGTTTAGAGGACAGGAAATATAGTTGAGGAAAGGCACAGAGCTACATACCTGCTGCAGAAGTTGTCTTGCCAGCACCGACGAAGAGCACTGCAGAGTTTCTGGGTACATTATACAGGCTGACACGTACAATCCCAAGAAAGGTTAGAAGCAGAGGCCATCCCTTCCATTTCAGAGGAGAAGCTGAGTCTAGGAGAGGCTGACTTGCACAAGGGCCCATGGTCAGGACTCAAGGCCAAGTCAGATCTCAAATTCTGTTGTGCTGGATTTCAAAGCACTTCCAGAGGGTTTTATAGGTCTTGTATGAGAATGTCATCTAACTCATAGTAGGTGCTCACTCAGTTTTTATTTATTGACACTGACTTTCACAGTTGTCCATAGAGAGGCAGGGTGGCTGATAACAGCATGTTGTGGTTTAAATATAAAATGGCACAAAGACTCACTTATTGAAGGCTTTATTGCCCATGCAGCAATATTTGGAGGTGGAGTCTAAAGAGATAACAGGTTCATAAAGGAACTAATTGCATCAACTGGTTAGTTCACTGATGAGTTCATATCTGAATGGGATGCTTATTAGGAGTGAGGCCTCTAGCAAGGATGAAGGTCACCAGGGGGTGTGGCTTTGGAAGATGTATCTCTTATTGGCTCTTTTCATGTGTGATTTCCTGGCTGCCACAAAGTAAGGAATTAATTCTCCTTCTCTATATCCTTCTGCTATCATATCTCTGCTTTGGGGCCAGAAAACTATGGAGGAAAATCTCCAAAACTGAGCCAAAACAAACTTTTTCTCATCTAGTTGTGTATATCAGGTATTTTGGTCACAGCTACCAAAAAAAAAAAGAAGGTAACTGATGCACATCATGTTTACCTGCACCTACACCCTCAGCCTCAGACACACACTGAATCTTCTGTCCCCTGAGTTGCAGCCGAGAGGTCCACACTCAGGTGAGGGCTGCAGACAGGGTATCCAGGACTTGGACCCAATGCCCAACATGTTTGCCCTCTGCTGATGATTCATAAACAGGGATGGGGCTGGGAAAATGGTACCTGGGGGAGTGAGGAGTGGGAAATATGGATTGCATCTCACCTCAGCATTTGCATTTCCCTAGAGTAGGCCCTACTGTATTTCAGCACCAGAGTAAAGTACTTAATTGAAATCCGTAATTCCAGTCCTTACTAATAACCAATCTTGGGAAGCAGAGTGATCTGCAGCCAGTAATGATGAGCGTGATGCAGACAGGTCTTTAGGGGGGAACAGCTAGTCCCCAGTTCATTTTACAGTTGATTAGAGTGAGTTAAACTTTGCCCTGCTTGTAAGTTGTATATTTAATATGAGAAGCTGGCAATGGGGGAAGTTATCAAAATGCTACAGGTGCATTGGCAGGCCTCTAGCCGGCATTGCTCATCCTAAACAGCGTGGACCCTGCAGCAGTGGACCTGGGATACCATTGCACAAAATAGATAATATGATTGAACCTAACCGGTCCCAGGGAAGTGTGAAACCTCTCCACCAACAGCAGATTTACCAGAATCCTATAGGGTAGGTGAGTTGGCTGCAGCGCCCCCTGCTGTAGAATCCATCGCCATCCACAGGGGTGATGGGAATGATCTCTGAACAAGGCCTTGGGATCGAGGTTGTCTACCACTGCTGTGCAGTGTGGCATTGGTAAGAGTTGCCTCTGCTCTGTTCTCTAGCTTTGACAACTGTACAATGAGACGAATAGGTTCACTGACATCAGACCACATTGCTCCTGAGTTCAGTTTTGCAGAAAGAGTTCTGTCTTCCTCAAACATGTGGGTGATAGTTCACAGCAGCGGACATTTCTTTACTTTTTCTTCGTCACTGTTCACCCTCTGGTTTCTTCTTCTTTAACATCTCTCTTGCCTGCTGACATTCTTAAATCTCTTCACACTCTACTGTTTGAATTTTGAAATACGTTCACACACTGAATGCTTTGTACGAACTCACCTGTGACAGTGAGAAGGGCCTGGGGTAGAGTCATGATGCCTAGTTTTGAATCTTGATTGTAACACTTATTTATGACTTTGGGCCAGTTGTTAAAACTTTTAAAACTTCAAATTCATTACACAGAAAAAAAAATCTACCTGGAAGGCTCACTATATATGAAAGGCTAAAAAATTCTTTCCTCTCTTGGCGTCTGAGACAGAGTTCATTTTGTTTTCTGTTGCAACATCTTCTTCCTTTGCCAACGGCCACATAATAAGCACTGTAGGCATTTCAAGCAACTTGGTTTCTGAAACAATGCAACTCTATCATTGTGAGGTGGGCAGGAGAAGACAATATGCAAATGAGTAAGTGTTCCTGCTTTGCAATAACACTCTATTTACAAAGGACACCCAGTGAGCTGGGTATGACTACTGAGCCATAGGTGGCCAAGTTCTACTTCATAACATTTTGGGTAAAGACAGTGCACTGAATAGGAGCTGATGGTTTATATGTCAATCTCCTGCTAACCTGTGTCCTCTCTAGGGACAGGAATTGCTTTGTTTTCCTTTGGCTCTCTAGGACCAGGCCTGTACATTATCTCTTCTAATTCTCTCAGCTATAGACAATATGACACTATTATATCCCTATTTCACAGGGTAAGTAATTTGGTTGGCACATGGTGGAAACAGGCCAGCTCCAGAGCTCCTGTTTCAACTATAGCCCCATAGCTAGAAGGACGGAAGACAGGGCAGTCGTTAGTTGCCAAGCATTAAATCAGCAAAGCTGTCTTTATGTTTTACAGTTAAAGTGCCCTCCTAGAAGCCCCACTCACCCACCAACCTGCAGATAGGTGATGTTCCTGTCAATGTTCATGGGAGACTTCATGCAGTTCTGAGACACATACTTGTGGTTGCTGGGCATGGCCTGCTGTCCACTGCACTGACATAGAGGATGGAGACATGCTCATAGCCTTGTGCAATGTCTCTGTACAGGAAAGGGAGGCTGCTAACTCCCTGCTCTGTGTTCTGCCCCAAGGGAGACACGACTTCTGCCTGAGACCTGCCCAGACAACCTGGGCTCTGGCTTCAGCTCATGTATGCACTCTAAATTCTTCCAGCCCTGCCACCAATGAGCTACCTTAGAGCCACCTTGGCTCTGGAGCCTACTTACCTGCTCACAATCTTCCCCACCTGCAGCAGGCTTGTCAGGGGCTGAATCTCACAAGGCTTTGCTCACCTGCAGGGTGCTCCACACCTGCGAGTTGAGGCTGGCGCACTGCAGAGGTGTCTGTCCTTCCAGAAAGGTGTCTCTATCTCTCCCCACAAAGCCTCATATATTTGGAAGGTGGAAGATGCAGGTTACTGGAGACTTGGGCTGGAAGGGTTTATCTCTGTTTCTGGCCTCTCCCTTGATTGTCTGCTTCCTGTGTGCTGTTCAGGGAGCAGCAATTCTCTGCTATGCCCCTCTACCATGCCATCCTCCTTTAAGATGTAGGCACACATTTTGTCCCAGAAATGAGGCAAATGAGTAAGACAGCCCTCATTTCCCCACCTTGTGTTCATTTATGGGTCTTTTCTTGGGTCCAGAAATAGATCTTACCCTTCTCTCAAACCAGCGCTAATGTGCATCTATCACTGTAACATTCTTCCCTGCTCAATTTAGCTCATCTTTCAGACCTGTTCAGAGCTTTTTGGATCTTGATGTTTTCGTCTAATGTGCTTGCTCCCTCTCTCTCCTGCTTTGGAACTGACCCTCTCCTTTTTTCTTGAAGTCATCCCAGTCAGAGATAACTGTTAAATTAATTTTGCATCAGTGACCAAAGGCCTGGATAGAGGTTGGGTTAGAAGTTGTGCTGATTCTTATGGGCTTTGCCAAGTCCATTTCTTTTGGATTAATTCCTAAATCCCCCCCGTTTAAAAATGAAAATCTGTTAACTTGGTGTCTGGAGGATGGTAAGTCCTTCAAATTCTGGTTTAGACCCTCAAACACTCATAGAGATTAAAAAAGTATGCTGCTTTGATTTTTTCAGAGGTATAAAATGCAGGCAACAGAATGGATGTGAATATTGTGCACTTTCATTTGCATGTATGGGACTCAGCATTTCTGTGAACCAGAATCTTTGCTAAGTGTATTAAATATACTCAGTTTCATTAATGTTTGCTGAGACCTCTGGGATATGTGACATTATTCCTATCTTACAGATAGAGATAGTGCAGCTTAGTAAATTATCCCAGACCTCAAAGGTATGTACTGTAGAGAAAAAGCCAGCATTCACACCTAAAACTCTCATTTCATCTGCCATCAAATAGTATTTGACTTCTTTAGTTTCTTTGACTTTAAAATACAGAGCAACTAGTCTGTATTCATAAAATTACAGCACAAATGGGAGGGGTTTAGATGCGGAATGCCTGTTACATGGCCTGTGGTCTGCTAGCCTTAAGACACTCAGGTTCTCTAACATATCCACAAGATAATTAGTTTTTTCCCCATTTTATAGATTGGGAAATGGTTGTTCATGGAGGTCACACATTTCCTTCGGTCTGACACAGAGAACTGACACAGAGAAAAGCATTACCAAGTCCAGGATACTTGATTCAAAATACAGACTCTATATCAGAGTAGAACTTTAAAAAATATTTCTGAGGTTTGAATTCAGGTCTTTTTAATTTTTAAATCTTTTTATTGTGAGACAGGCTCTGAGTAAGTCCAGGCTGGGCTACCTTGTCCAGGCTGGGCTCCAAACAGCGATCCTACTGCCTCAGTCTCCCAGATTGGTGGGATTGTAGGTGTGCACTGCCATACCTGGCCAGAGAGGGAATCTTATTGACTTTTGAGAGCACAGAGGATTTTTAAAACTAGAAAGATCTGATCTGAAGCTCTTAGCATTTCTTATTTAGTGGGGAGTTGGGTGGGATCCATGCATTTATGTGTCTGAAAACTATTTCAGGAGATTCTGATGTGTAACCAGGATATGATCCATGCTTTTTGGATTGGGGTAGAATTGGACAGGGAGCTTCTAGGTCCTTTTTCCTTCTCAGGAGTCTATTAGTACACAGAGGTAGTGCTGTAAATACCATGTTTAGGGTCAAAAGTAAAGATGAAAATACACAAATGCTTAGATTAGACATTTATCATTTCAGAGCTACAGGGGGATGCAGAATCTGAAATCAAGGAGGGACAGGAGTTTGGAATTCCTAAGGTCCTGGAGGAGAGGTGACTGGCATGGATACTTGGCAGAGGCATCTGAATATGGCAATAAGAGCTCAGATTAAGCCCTATCCACTCAGGTTCAAGTCCCCGCCAGTGTAGTGAGAGTACACGAGTGTGTGTACATGTGTATGTATGCATGCTACAGGTTGGCTGATCCCTGAGGTCCCACCTGGTCTAAGATGGACAGTAAAATTTACAATATAACAATTAACTCTTTATTGATCAAAATTATTCATGAGTGAAAAATTATGTAACAAGCATTGCAATAATTGTTGACTAAAATTGGTTCATAATGAGTAGAGCTATCATTTATTGTGTGCTTGCTGTATGTCAGGCTCAGTGGTAGGTTTCTTTGCTTGCATTAGTATTTACTTTCATCCAAAGTCCTCTATTTTCACACCAACTTACAGAAAAGGAGATAGGGAGAGTTTTAAAAATTTCTCAAGGTTACATAGCTGGTAAATGTGGGTAAGTGAGGAAGCCATGGTCTCTACCCTCAGTCACTGTACAGCTCAATAAGGGAGAAAGGAAGCTATGTTAGGACCCAAGTTGATCAGTGCTACAGTTGTGCCAAGAAATCTCAGAGACACCTCATTAAGACATAAGAGCATCGAACAACACTTTTTGGAGAGAGATGTATAAGTAGAAAGTAATTATGAGTTGTTGGTACAGTTCTCACTGGTGGGGAATGGGTGGGTAGATGGATGCATCTTCTAGCCAGAAGGCACAGTAGATATATCCTTAGCCTTGAGGAAATTTATAGAGCATTAAAAGAGAAACAGAAAAATTCCAGATGACCTGAGATGTCAAGTGGGAGGTGCCGAAGAGTGCAGATCCTGCTGATTTAAGTAAGGACTTGGTTATAATCCAGTTTTCAAGACCTCAGTAGAAATTCACCATCTAGAGTTCAAAGGCTAGGCTGTAACTTGTGTCTCATGAGCCCCAGCTGGGACAAGAGTCAGACATGAAGGTCCCCTGCTTCTCCAAGAGCTCTTGGATTCTCAGTTTGTCTCAGAAGCACCTCCAATTACATTAACTCATTTCTGGTTTGGTTTTGGGCCATTCATAAAACATGAGGAGAGGACAGAGAATGTGTAGGGGAAGAAAAGGAAAGAAAAAATTCCAATAACGAATTCCAATAACGAATTCCTAATTCCAATAACGAATCAAATTAGATGTGATTCAGAAGACGGAATCAAAGACAACTGAATTTTATTTCACCAGGATAAAATAAATTGACTTCTGTAACAGAACAAGCTGGAGCCATTACTGAGTACAAGGCCCGTTTGTAGAAGCATTGAGCTATTGGGCTATAAAACCTGACTGCCTGGCCTGGGCCAGGAAAGACGAGTTCTGGATAGACGAATGTTCCATGTAACTGAGGTGTTAAGCACTTCAACTAAACCAAACAGTTTATTCATGGTCTAGTCTGTCCTTTGCCATCCATCTGAGAGCAATGATCATTCGGTGTTTGAAAAAAACAACCAAAAAACCAGAGGCACATTATTCCTGCAGTAGGGACTGACTGTGATATATCTTGGTTTGGAATGAATCCTTACATTCTTGGCTCCCATGAAAAACATTCCACCGTCTCTTCTATAAAACACTAATTTTTGTCTGCCTTGTCGACTAGTTGTATATTTCATCTGTTTTCTTTAGGAAACTGTACAGTTCTCCAAACAAGGCTTGTGTCTTACTTTATTTTTCCTTATGGTCTCTGTAACCCAGAGCATCCTCAGAGACCACTTAGTCAAACTTTCTGACTTGCCACTGAGAACATAAATGCTCTAAATTAGTGGACAGACCAAGTTGAAACCCAGATATTCTCCCTCCGAATCCTACAATTCCCTTGCCTTTGAGTCCTCTCTGGGCTTTGCATCTGTCTTTTCCTTCCAGGCTTCTGTACTCCAGCACAGTTTAGTAAAACACCCAGAGTGCTAAGGGTCTCTTAGGATTGTGGAGCTGTGGTTGTTTTCACCTAACATCATGATTAGGCAAATGAAGTTGGAGACCTGGGTCAGCTCTGCCACTTGCTAGCTGTGAGGCCTTAAGTTACTTAGACTCTAATCTTCTGTGTCCTTATCTACAAAGAGGGTTTAATGAGACCACACATTCAGAGGTTTGGCTGGATGGTGTCTTCGGAGGCCATGCCACTGCGTTAGATGAGCATTGCCAACAAAACATAATTTTGGTCTTGGGACAGTTGTACTTATGCCAAGCTCTCAGCTTGGCTTTTCTCATAGGACTCTGGGCTGAGGTGCAGCAGCAGTTTCACATGAACAGGGCAAGGATGGTGACTTTGTTAGTTGAGTGTATAAGCTGAGGCTCTAGAATTGGGCCAAAGTCAGGGAATTTGAAAGTAAGAAATATTTTAGAACAACAAAAGTGATTGTTGCGTTCAGGTTTTGTATAGATCCCAAAGCTTTTACCATTCCAAACCTCTCTCTAAATAGTTAATAAGCTGCGTTTGTTGTTATAAAGTTGCCAGTTTACACTGCCTTGCCCTCTGGACAGGCACTCTTTCCATTTGGAGCCTACATTGCCTATTGGTTAAAAGGAGAGAATTGGGTTCTCATTCTTCTCCTTGCTTATTCTGTGACCTTCACAAAGTTATGGTGCACCTCTGAGACTCAACTTCCTTATCTCCCATGCAAGACACTATCGTGTCTTTGTCATACAGTATGTAGAAGAATGAGTAACACTTCTCTTGTTTTCTTTTCATTCTGATAGAAATAGTCCAGTTTACATTCATTTACATTATCTCAAGAAGACATGAAAATTTCCAGTAAAGAAATAAAACCCCAAATTTCCAGGAAATTATAGATTGTTGCAAGTTTCATGGACAGAACATCTCTGCATTAAACTAATCTTTGTTTCAGAGAGCTTGCATTTTTTATAACTAAAGCAGAGCACGGTGAGGCTAAAGTGTTTATGTTTCTTGGCTCCATCTTCAAGGAGTTTAAAAACAGTGTGGACACAATGAAATACTCTCTCATAACATGTAGGCAGGACCTGCACATTATTATCACCATTTTATAGCCATTAAGGTCCAGAGAGGTTAAATGATTTGCTGAAGGTCACACAGCCAGTCCAGCTTAAACCCCAGGTCCACTAACTTAGGAAGACCCATTAAAGCACTGTGCCCTGTCCACCAAATAAAGAACCCCAAGTGAAACACTGATTGTTAAGGAAGGAAAATAGCTATTGAGCTACGGAAGCTGACATTTAGCCAGCCAGAAATCATTAATGTGGCCAGGTTTAAGGAAAGCTCTATTAAACTGTCCATCAAATGCTTTACTCTTAAATGGATTTATTGAGAGAGGGAATAGACCAGGGTAGAAAGAACATATTAGAGGTGGCTTTTTCTTTGTCTGCTATAAGTTCCTTAGTGAGTAAAGGGGAGAGAGATGCCCCTGGAGGGATATTTAAGAGAATAAGGAGAATTTCATCGGCCTCTGGAACCAAAGAGAACCAGAGTGGAGTGCTAAAAAATCATGCATATCAGCTGTGTATCATCAAACACATGTATTTATTTCTCTGAGAGTTAGAAAAATCTTGTGAGTATCCAAGATGATAATTCGGGTAAACCGTGTAGCCTGTCTCGCAATTACTCTGTAATGTTTAATTACCACATATTATTAATGTCAGAGTTATTAGAAAAACAGAAGAAAGGAAGGGTTGACTCCAGAAGCTGACCAGTGGTAAACCTTGAGCAGCTAACTAAGTCAAGCATGACACTAGGACAGGAAGGAAGAGGGTGAAAGGGTACACTCCAAGATCAGTATCGTCATCAGTGAGGTGGAGCTGTAGAAGAACAAGGTGCCCAGAGATTCAAGAGGAGTGGGAGGAGAGGGTATCCATAGTTAGAAGGATGCATTTAAAGCTTTCTTTTAAAACAAAATTACAGTGCTAATCATTCTTTCTGCACAGATTCATTAGAGGATTAAGCTGTGTTTTTCAGAAGCTCCTTTAATATGTTTTGGCTACTCACAAAAGCAAAACTTCAGCCCAAATTGTTATGATGATATTTGTTCAAACTACCAGCTATAACCTCTTAAAATCCAGGCCTTGGAGTCTGTGTGCTTCCTTCTTTCCTCATTCATCAGACCTGGTAAAGGACTTGTGGGTGCCACCATGCTAAGTGCAACTCAGAGGGGCAGAGGAGAGGAAAGGTTGGTGGCAAACATGGAGGTGTTGAGGATGTTCCCAAAGCAGGGCGTGGTGGCTTCATCTAACCTGGAGCTGGAATAGATCATCTCTGGGCTTGCTTAGAGAGAATGAGGAAGAGATGTCCGGGTGGAAGGAAGCAGAGGTCGCTCTAAGAAGTGAATGTATTAGCTTTCTTGTCACTGAAACACAGTTCTCAACACCAACAACTTAGAGGTTTAACTAGGCTCACAGTTTCAGGGCGTTCATTCTGCAGTCATTTAACTCCAAGGCAGAAGCATGATGGCAAAAGAGTGTGATGGACCAAAGATACTTAATTTATGGTGACTGGGAAGCAGAGGAGAGTAAAATTTCCAGAGAGGGAAGGACCAGGGATCACAAATAGTAGGGATCCCCACTGATATAGTCAGCGGCCTATTAGGAAGTGGGTCACACTGCAGGATGTGAACATGGCTGAGTGAGTGAAACTTCATGTCTATTAACATCCTGTCACCATTGTTTGCATTGCGCCAATGCTTCAGATCAGCAGTGGCATAGTTCATTGGTGAACTATGCTTGTCAGAGTCTAGGCTGTACATTACTTAGGGGAACCAAATCTGGAACTCCCCTTGCAACCCTTGCAATCCTTACCCGATCTGTGGAAAAATTGTCATCTATGAAACCAGTCCCTGGAGCCAAAAGGGTTGGGGACTGCTGTACTAGATAAGTCTCTGGTCAACCAGGTTGATAACCTTAACAGGCACAGGGAAGTAACAGGGACAAAATCTCAAGTACAAGAAACTGTTTGGCTCCTGAAGAGGATCAAGCCATCTGAGACTGCTGAGATGGGGAGGAGGGTTGGAAGGAAGTACGAGGTAGCTCAAAAGAGATGTTTGGGCTCGGATTATGGGAGACCTTGTGTTTTCTCCTTAAAAATGTGAGATTCTTCCTGGACACAATGGGGAATCAAGATCTCTCTTTCATCTAATTGTATCTTTAGATTTGAATGCATCCCATCTGGGCAAAAGTAAAACAAAGCAAAACACTTGGTACCCTAGCAGACAGGTGGGAGATGCATCCACAAGTAAATATCTGAGATCCTGGCGGACTGAAAACTCAACCAACTGTTTCTGGGGACCTCAGGTTTTGAGCTTGTTTCCTCTTCATGCCCTCCCCTTCCTTCCTCTCTCTTTTCTTCTTCTCTCCTCTCTCTCCTCTTTGCTCCTTATCTCTTTCCCTACTTTCTTTCACTACTGCCTTGGGGTACCAGTGTCAGCAGGGTTTAGTGTTTTCATTCTAAAGAAGATTCAACATTCCTGCCAGCTTGAACCACCAGTGATACATGCATAACTGCTACCCCCAGATGGGATGATTCCATGCCACCTGATGGGACAGTCATGCATGTACCACTATGGTTCAAAGCTGCCTGGCAGCAAGACACGAATTATGGTCTCACTGAAAAGTGTTAAGAGTTTAAGGTTCAGTACAGTGTTGTGACATAAGACAAAGTAGTCAGTAGAAGGATAGTAATATTTATGAAGTTTATTTTAGAGGAGATATGGTACCTGTGGTGTTGATTCTCTGGAGGTAAAAAAGTATCCTCCAGCTGGAAAACATGACAAACATTTTGAGAAGAGAGAGTTACATAAGCCAAAGCCATAGCATGGTTTATCAGGGATGTGTAAACTATAGGGGATGGTGGATTGTTGGAGAAATTGAAACCCCAGGGTTCTTGCCCTGTACTACAGGTAGGGTTGGACTGTATTTCCACCATCTCTCAGCTGTGTGACCTTGTGAAAATTATGTGACCTCTCTGAACTCCAGTTTTCTTATTCATAAAATTGGGGAAAATGATGCTTAACTTGCAATACTGTGAAAAAAAAAGAGATGGTAATTGAGAAGCATCTAGCAGAATTCAATAAACTATAGCTATTATTATACTTATTTTATTCTCAGTGCCTGAAACCTCAAAATAGAATCTGAATCTTGTATTCCAAAACTGCTTCACTTTAAATGCCAATTCTCGTTGATCAGGACTGGCCATTTGGAGTAGAATTGTGCTGTTCTGTGAGGTTATATATGGTATCAGCAGGAGGAGGTGCTATGATCAATTAGTAATGTCTGAACAGAGGAAGCAATGGGAGTGATGACAGCAGAGCCAAATCAATAGTGCTCTGGAGAGCTAGGAGGCATAAGTATAGGCAAATGTGTATGGGGTGGTACAGACAGGGGGCATGGGACTTGCAAGGATCAGCAGGTATGTGCCAGGTAGGAAGGAAAATGTATGTGTGGGCAACCTAAGGCAACTGAATGTGGGTTTCATCTTGGCAGCATAGCGTCCCATGTTGAGGCCCCACCATCACAAGCCAAAGGGTTAGGGATTCGTCCTTACTGACTGGCTGCGAAACAAGCGTAAGTCCTTTTCCTTGGCAGAGCAGCAGCTGCTTGAGCAGAATGAGTGAGGAGAGCAAGGGGTACGTGCTTCATTTACCAAACTCCCCAGTCTCTGGGAACTTTCCGGAATGCTAAGCTGTTTATTTTGGGAACCTTTAAGCTTAGTCAGTTGGTATTTAGAGACAGCAAGGAATTTTGGATTTCACTCTCATTCCAATAGAAAAGAGAAAAACCTTAAATGCCTTCCAAATACTGGTAAGTCAAATGAGGACAGCCTGGCTCCAGTCTGGTCTCCTCCCCACTCCCCCTATTCTCCTCCCAAAAAACTCATGGAGAAACAAAATGAAAAGAAAAATTAACATCATAAATGCACTAAGCACAAGTTAAAACTTCGTCCGGGAATGCTAGACAATGAGACTCCCTTCACATTAGCTGATGCAAAAAAACGTCCTATCAGTATATGCAAAAGCCCAAGAAGTGAAAAGAGATCTGCGGAAGCCAGCCAGATCAATGTATAGCTGGAGTCTCCATAAGGGTGGCTCTCCTGTCCTTCATGTGGGGCTTGGATACCAGCCTGTAAAACGCTTCCATTAGCAATGTAATTGATCGCCTGATGAAAAGCTGTAAGAAGTTCAGTTGAAAAAATGGGATTACAATGCACAGAAGAAGACACATATTAAGTAGCAGGTTTAAAGTTTACAGTCACAACCATCCACAAACCACATGTAGAGGGAACTTGCATTATTTCTTAGTGACTGTCCTTAGTTCATGTGTCTCTCTCTGCCACAGGCAGCAAACTTAGCCTTGTACATTCAAGATAACTCAGTGATGTGATTTTAAGATTGAAATGCAGCTGATTTAGAATGTAAATGTAGGATGGCTAAGAGTCACCTATTTCCTTTCTTTTTCTCTTTTTCTTTTATTTTTGCTATTGTCTCCAAAATGGGAGAGGTGAGATAATTTCTAATGGCCCTTTATCAATCTGGGGTGGGTCTTTGTGGGGCTTCACAAGGTGCAGATATCCCACAATGTGTCTTGGGTCTCTGTCAGAGCTATCTATCATTGTTGGTGGGCTCTAAGACTGCATTTGTTACATCCTTGTACTTTATTTCCTGCATCTTGTCTCTGAAATCTTGCAGCTCCTCAGCCTTCCTATGCTCTGCTTGTCTGTGACCTCAGCAACCACTATGGTGTCCTGGAATATAAGCATCTGTCCCTGGTTCATCCATGTGGACATCTTGCTGAGCCACTGCTGCTGACTTGTGCAGGTCTTCAGTCACCAGGCAAATGTCCAGCTTCTCTGAGGTCCCCAAGTACACTTGAGTTCCATTCGTTATATACTAAGTAGATATCATTGTTGCACCAAAGTTTGGCCATTTGTGATATCTATGCCCCTTTTTACATGATTTTGAATTTTTCCATAAACATAGAGGACATTTCCTTCTCTCTGTCTCTTATCTCTAACCTGCTTGACTGAGCTCAGCCATGTGATTTGCTTTGGTCAACAAAATGGAGCAAAAGAAATGGAGTGTCATTTCCAGGCTTGGGCTGTTGGAGATTTTCTCTGTTTCCTCTTGTCTCTATACCAATATCACATTCCCTAGTTTGCCCTTTGATTCTAGAAGGGTAAGCAATACATAACAGGAGAAGAACCTAAGCCAAATTTAATCAAATAAATTGATGTTTACCTAATTTGGAGGCACATGTGCATGCAAGGCCATAAAGATTTTGTGTTGGCTACACAGCATTTTTGTGGCAACAAGGGACTGATACTCCCCATACCCAGGACTTAACTTTAGGGAGCCGGGCCTGGAATTCTAAAGTCTTGTATTTCTCCTTTACTATTTGTTCTCTTATTGTTCAATCAAACTTTGATGGCCTTTCTCAATGGAGGAAAACATCTCTGGAAGAACTATTTTTCTCTCTATTTTTATAGCTTGTTTTCAATTTACTGCTGTGCTTTTAGATCTTGACGAACAAAGTTATATTTGTGGATATCCAAAAAGTCATTTTCACCCTGTCTAAAAGCCTAGTTTCTGTGTGCTTTGGCTTTCTAGTCAGTACTGTCAGTTATGGGGTAAGAAGCGAATCCGTTCAGAAGGGAAATGACTCCATAACCTTCCTTCTGAGCTGCTTTCGTCTGGGGGATTTAGCTGCTTCTCCAAGGTCTAAACTAAGAGTGTGGCATACAATGAGGCAAGAAGACTCTGGGGAGAATTAGCAACTTGCTGTATCAGATTAATATCCAACAGCAGACAGGAGTCAACGTGGAGCAGCATTATCTTCACTGCTTTGTTCACGTGAGTGGGTGCCATGTCATGTTTTGCACGTGTACACTGTTTAATATTCAAATCAGGGTTGACATATCTATCTCATCAAACAACAATGACTTCTTTATGGCAAAAACATTCAGAATCCTTTCTCATTCCCTTTAAAAATAGTCAGTACATTATTATACATAGAGAAACTTATACATATGAAAAACACACCAGAACTTATTTCTTTTATCTAGCTATAACTAAGTATCCATGAACAATATTTTCCATTCTTTCCTCCCCTCAATCCTTCCCAGGTTCTGGTAGCCACTATTTTATTCTCAGTTCCTATGAGATCAACTTTTCTAGATTTCACATCTGTATGAGATCATGTGATGCTTATCTTTCTACACCTTAGCACAATGATCTCTAGTTCCTCCTGTATTATCACAGAATTTCATCCCTTTAATCCTTCATCAGTTGATGAACCATTGTTCCCATTTATTGAACCCTTAACTGCATAAGTGTTAATATGGTCAACCCTTTTTTGTTGTTAAGAAATACATGTAACAAAATTTACCATTTTAAGCATTTCAAATATGCAGTTCTGTGGCACTAAGCATTTAAAATTTTTTTCCATTCAATTTTTATAATATCCTAACATAACATTATTATTATTTCTGCAACATGGATGGAGCAATAACCTGAGGACAGTTAAATAACATGCCAAGCTCACACAGCTATCACCTGGCAAGCTGATGTCTCAAATCTACATCATGCATCTCTAGATTATGAAGGAACTTAGTCTCTAGTGCAGTTGTTTTTGAACTTGTATTTACAAATTTGTGCATGTTTTTAATGAGTGAACTATTACATGAAAGTGTGTGATCAAATGTTAATCCTGGCCTCACTCATTACCTGTCCTTGTATTCATGTTTTTTTCTCCTTTTCCCTTTGTGGTGTCCATCTAACAGGGAGTGCTCTCTCTCATCTCTTGAATCTGAGTTTGGCAAGAAACGTGGCTTTGCCAATAAGATATTAGCAGGAACAACACAAGCAGAGGCTTGATGAAAGTGCTTACACAACTGGGCTTGTACTTGGATGCATCTGCCACTGTCATTTGAAGGACATGTTTGCATTGCTCCACTGGCTGTGGCAGGAGGCTGAAAATGACACATGCAGCAGAGCCAAACTACAGTAGCCAGCCAAACTCAGAGTAGGCCAACTGATCACACACACACACACACACACACACACACACACACACACGCACAGAGGGCAATGAATAAGCATGACTAAGACACAAAACTGCCCATTCTAGGTGAACTGAGCCATGTAGAGAGACAATGCTCATCGTTGAAGTCACTATAGTTTTATGGAACTTTATTAAACATCAGTTTTGTGGCAATAGTTACAAACTCCTACCCAAAAGCAATAAAAATGCAGATTTTTGTTGACATAGGAGAAGAGAAGCCCAGAGTATTATCCTCTGGGCCGCCCTCAGCCACTGTGGCTAAACTTGAAGCCAGATATTAGGATCTGTGTTCTATGGAACACAATTTGAAAAGCCATTGTTCTATTTTGTGTCATCTGCCCAGCTCTTGTCTTTATTACTTGGCCTTTCTCCCCACTGAAATGCTCACCTTCTATTCACAGCATCTCTGTGGTTGTCTCAGCTTGAACACCTCTTTTCCAGGGAGACTCTTCTCCTTGAAGGGAATCAGTTTCACCTCTGGAGAGTGCTGACTGCAGATAATGGAGCCAAGGATCTCATAGAGAAGTGGACAGGATAGGGTAGGGGAAAGATGGTTTCTGGTCAAGGTCCTACCAAAGACGCGGTTCACAGCCCTCAAACTCTTCTCTTCTGGCCCAGCTGGGTAATTGCCTCTTCACAAGCAGGTCCAGCAGTCTATTGCTTCCCAGACATAATATGAAATAATATGGGGCAACCACCAGGAGTCA
This sequence comes from Cavia porcellus, assembly GCF_034190915.1. Classification (NCBI taxonomy): domain Eukaryota; kingdom Metazoa; phylum Chordata; class Mammalia; order Rodentia; family Caviidae; genus Cavia; species Cavia porcellus. The sequence continues at coordinate 168,202,548 of NW_026947484.1, forward strand.
GGCGCAGTGCTCAGCAGGCCAGCTGCACAATTCTCTGGAACCAGCATTATTATTGCTCGTTTTTTAAGTGGGGAAAGGAAGGTTGGAGGTGATGAATAACTGCGGGCTTACAGCTGGTAAGTGATGGAGATGTGAACTCAGGTGTGTTAACTCAGAAACTAGCAATCCGAGGCTCTGTCTGATAGTAGCAATAACTGCAGCAAGCTTCAACAGTAATACCATGCACATTAATGACTACTTGTTATCGATTACTGGTTGGGGGTTCAGCACTGTTGTAAGATTTTTGTGGCTTAATTTAGTTAATCCTCACAAGAATTCTGCAAGGAACATGATTTTTCCACCATCTTTAGAGGTTAATAAATTATAACCCTTCCCTAACCTCAGTACTTTTGTAATTTAGAGCAAATCCATGCTGTATTTGAGAAAGTGAGTTCTTGTCGTAGAAAACATTTAACAGTAGCTGGAAAAAAATGCCTTTTAGGGATGTACTTGGTAGTAGGTTTTACCTGTAACTGCTGTGGTGTTTTTCTACCTCCTAACCCACCCCTTATGCCTGTGCTTATCACTTCTGTATTTATGACCAAGAAGGAAGGAATCCCTTCCACTGGTTTCTCCTGTAAGCCAGATATTGAACTAGATCTTGTATCATTGTTACTTTATTTTAAATTCCTTAACTCCCAAGTACCCTGTGCTTGTCTTTCTTAGTAGCCACTTACTTTTTAGCTAGACAACTGTCTTCCTCACTAGACCACTATCTCGAGGAAGGCAAGGGACTAAGTTTTAGTACATTCTATTGCTAGTGCAGCTAGGACTTCCTCACTAAGGTGATAAGTGGAACCCAGGCTCAGAGAGGTATGACTGCTTCCCAAGGCAGTGCCACCATGGATGAAAGCAAAGCTCTTGGCTTCAAATCCTGAATCTGCTGCTTAGTAGCTCTGCAAACTTTTCTAGGTGAGGGCTCCTCTGCCTCCTAAGTTTCTGTGTGTTTAAAAGCAAAATCGTATCTTCACCATACCAAGTGAGGCAAGCACAGGGAGGCTTCCGGCAACGCACCGCTCAGCTTCACATCCCAGTTCTGCCTGGCTCCGAGGGCATCCTTCCAGTTCTGCCCTAAAATGTAAATAGGGATAATAATAGCTTCCGTCTCATGGAGCTGTTGTAGTAACTGAATGAGCCAAGCCCTGTAAAACACTCACAACAGGCTCTGATGCAGAATAAACAAGGCAGTCTCAAGGTCATGAAGCTAGTTATCCTGCTAGTCAAATTTTGAATCGAACTTTACCTCTATGTTCGTACTCTTTAGAACACCCCAAAGTTTTTGGATATACTTTTTACTCAAGCTGATTTCTTTTGGCATTTTAAAGACAGCAGACTTTTTCCTCACGTTGTTTATCTGATCAACATTTTAACATACTTGAAATATTTTCTACATCACCAGAGAAAACATGTTTTCCATCCAGGAGAGAGTGGGACCTACTTCTAGAAAGGAGTGGAGAAAGTCATAAAAAACAAAACAAAACAAAACAAAACAAAAGAAAACAAAACAAAGACCAACTTAAGGATATGAAAAAATAATTAAAATATGTAATATGCTGCTATCTTCTCAGGATTTCAATTTTGCAGTCATCTACAGGGAGGGGTGCCAGACATTTCCTTTCTCACACCAGTACACATTGAAGTGTGATAGAGACAGGAAAATTGATGTATTAAATTGTAAGAAGAGCTCACATCCTATAAGATAGGAAAAGAACAGACACAGAAAGTTCATGGGGTTTGCAGGCTCCATTGCCATCACATGGGAAGGCAGCCAGGGTGCATTTGTCTTGTAATGGGTCTCTTCTGGTTGCCTTGCACAGTTCAGGTTTAGTAAGAAAGTCAGATTCCATAAGGGTTAGGGCCTTCTTACTCATTTGATAAAGCTGAGATTGAAACTCCAGTCTTCTAATATTGCATCCAGTATTTCATTTATTCACTAAACTGTTCAACTATTTTTTACTTAACCCCTTTGCATCCATGGTTCTCCAGTGGGTAGCAGTCACTGGGTATAAGGGAACAGGATTAAGTTAGCATCAGTGTTGATGAACAGCATCAGTGACAGCAGCTCATGCTTATTTTATTTTAATGTCAGTTGCTCTTGTTTCTCTGAGGACCGTTATTCTTTCCAGCTCTTTCTAGTCTCTGTCTCCTGAAAGCATCAGGTCAGGAAGTCAGAGGGTGGCTGATGCTCCTGTCCCATTTCCTCATCTGTCCACTGAGCCTTAATAGACTTTGCCCATGACTCTGCAACTGTCCTTCCTTTCCTGAGTCCTGGGAGGATGCAACACTGCCAGCAGCACTCCAGGCTATTTGTCTTGGGTTTGAGGGATGAGTATCTTGTGGTGTAAATTAGCTCCCCCAGTCAAAGTGGCAAAGGCCCATCAGGGTAAGGCCAGAACAAAAACTGCTCATTAACATCTGGACCCTGCATCATTTGTTTCAACACCATGCATTTATAGAATGACTACTTTCTGCCAGGGTGTCTTCTGGCTTCCTGGGGATATAAACTTTAGGAAATCCTAGGCTATTAGGGAAGGTGTTCTTAATAGCCAGTAGTTTCAAGTTAGGGAGACAAAAATGACATTGTTATCTCAGGGCTCAGGTTAGGGCCTAGTAGAGGTGCTTTTGGATCATCTGGATTTCTAATGGAGATGTGTGTATGCCACTTATTTGGTGTTACTTCTAGTTTCTTGTTCTGTCCAATATGGTGAGAATATTTAACCCATTGCCTGGTTGGCTCCAGGGTCAGCAACACAAGGAGGTGCTCACTGTCAGAGTCAAATCTATAAATGCATAGTCAGCACGTGCCCTGGTTGTGTGCACTGCTCCATCCACCAAGGCCAAAAAGAAACTCATGGTCAGGCACAAGTTGAATCCTGCTTTTGTCTTGGGTTATCTTCTTGAAAGAAATACAAACCCACTAAAGGATTTCTAAGAGCATGAGTTCAGTATAAAGACATATGCAAAGCTAAACCTAAAGCTTCATGGACACTATGAAGAAACTGGGACCTGCAAACAGGTAGGGTCCCAAAGGTCATGGCTTGGGAAGCTGGAGGAGGAGGAGGCACAGTGGTTCCTGAAATCCTGCAGGAGCTTAGGGTTCTCTTGGTCCAGCCTTCAAGGTCTCATACTACGTTGTCTTCCTCCTACTTGCTTCTCTAGTCTCAATAAGACTCCTGTCCCTCTTCAAACTATGTTGCTGCTCATAGCTGTTCTGCAGCCCCTGAGTGCCCTGATCTTTTTGTACCTTGCACAAGTCCCTCTATTAGATGCTTATCTTTCCTTACCACCTAGAACACCCTTGTCCTCCTTCAGGATCCAGCTGCATTGCCATTTCATCCAAGAGCCTTTTTTGGTCCCCCAGCATCAGTTAAATAGCCTACAATTCTCTCCCAAAGAACTCCTTTTGCAGCTATAACATCTGTGCTCAACATCTGTCAGTTCCCACTAGTCTGTCGGTTACATGATGGCAAGGACTGGCTTGTTTTGCCACTCACTTGATCCCTCTTTCCCCAGTGCCTGACACAGAGCTTGGTAAAGAGAGTTTCCCATGAATGTTGACTACATTAAGGCAGGCAGGCAGGAAGACAGGAAGGAAGGGAGGAAGGCAGTATACATCCTTTCTTTATTCCATTAACCTGACTTGCCTTTAGCTGTACTCCAGTTGTGCTATAGTCCACTATCTTTTGCTTTTCTTTGCTTCCAGCATTTCTGTGTTATTTTCATTCACACTGAAACTTGCTCCTGGTTCCTGGCTGCTCAATCTCTGATGCCCCATCTTCACCATCCAGCTGCAGATCTGAACATCAACTAGCATTTAAAAAAAATTCAATTCAAATTGCATAGAAAACCATTTGAGTGGCTCAGCTCACCCTGTCAGGCAAGATCATAGGGTTGATTCCTTGATGGACAAACAATCCATGGACCAGTTGCTTTGCGGGTAGAAGTCCAGTTAACCCTGCCCTGTCCACACTGTCACCAATCACACAGAGCTGTTGGGCCCTTGGAGTATGGCTACTGCTACAGATTGAAATGATAATACATCTACATAGTGCTTAAATCAATGTTATTACAATTAATTTTCCTTGGTTTTTGCTTTTTTTCCTGTAACTGTTGGAAAGTCTAAAAGAACACATATAGTTTAAATTCTACTTCCATTGGACAGTACTTAGTCAACTCTTGTGGGAGTGTGCTTAGGGAATAGGATTTTATGGTGTAAACAAAAGTCACCTGAATGGCAGGAGGTGTCTCCAAGGACACTTCCTTTAGAAAGGAAAATGGAATATCATTTGCTGTAATTTGACTACGGCAATTATTATAGTCTATTCACAATTATTGATTGTGGTGCTCCTGAGTAGTGTTAAACATTTTATTTAGTGTATTAGTTATCTACCACTGGGCAGGCATTTATGGTACAAATATTGTGCCTTAAAGCAACCTACATTCATTATTACACAGTTTCCATGGGCCAGGAGTACAAGTGCGCCATTGCGGGGTTCTGTGCTGTCAGTCTTATGAGCTGGAATGAGGTGTTGGTTGGGTTTACCTCTCAAGTCCTGACTTAGTGTTTGTGGGTGTTTAAAGGCATCCTTCCTTTTGGTGTATTTCAGTTCCTTACATTTGTAGTACTGAAGACATCAGTTTGTCACAGGCTGTGGGCTGTAGGCTGTCCTCTGCTCCTCACTGGCTGTTTGACATGTGGGCCTCCTACATGGCCACTTGTCTTATGAAGGTCAGAAGGGAGAGAGGCATCCAGCAACACAGGCAATGTAATTTCCTGTAGCAAACCATAGATGTAACTTTCTGTTGCTTTTGCCATTTTTGGATAAACAAGTCACTGGTTCTGCTCACCCTTGAAGGGAGGGGATTTCACAAAGGAGCTAACATGAAGTGGCAGCATCGAGAGGGCTCTGGGTATTTGCCCTTCACAACTGCACAATGCTTAATTTGGGGCTGGAGAGTAAGGCATAGACCATTATATGTTCCTGATAACAAGAATAACATTGAAACCCACTGTCTAAAGACAGTTGTCTAAGCTGCTATAACAAAGTGCCACAGGCTGGGTAGCTTATGAACAACAGAAATTTATTTCTTACAGTTCTGAAGACTGAGAAGCCCAGAACTGAAGTGCCAATAGTTCTAGTTTTTGGTGAGGGTTGGATTTCTGGTATATAGATGGTTCTTTTCAAAACAGCAGCAGCAACAACAAAAACATAGTGATAAAGGATTTGAAAACAAGATGATATGAATTTAATAATTATTTTTTGTACCAGCAAATGAACTTAGGACCTTGTGCTTGCCAGGTGCTATGCCACTGAACTATATCCCTGGCCTGGTTGTTACATTTTATAAGGATGCCTATCCCACTCATGAGGACTCTGTCTTCATGAGCTAATCACTTATCTAGTTTCCCAGTCCCTAACACAGTTACCATGAGGGTGAGGATTACAGAAAACACATTTTTAGGGAAACAAATTTCTAGACCATATCACTCACAGAAGGAAAAGAACTACAAAGATGACACAGCAAATGTCAGAGGTGGGAAGGGAACGTGAACCTCTGTCCATGCCTTTCCTTGCTCTATAGCCCATTAGGACTTGGAGCAAGTAATAAGGTTGAATTGAGACAATGAGCCTGTTCTTAACATGGAATAGGTCACAAAATTCTGCAGACTAGGAGCAAAAATTGGACACATATTGACTCACTTTGGAGCTGCAAAGCTCTGAACAGGCCTTTCTGCAAGTTCAGGAATCTTGCATCCTGGTGACTGGATCAAGAGAGGCAGAAGATACCCCGATTTGATGGTAAGTGGCTCTGGGGCTTTCAGGGAGAACTGGAGGCCCAACTTACACCAGACATCTAATTAGTTACACTTAGCTGTGCTGCTGAGTTCCTCTGTCCAGCTGGAGAGATGGCATCATTCTTGCTCCCGAGCACTGTAGGAGAGACTCAATCACAAGCTGAAACTTGTAAGTTAAGAGAATATTACCTACAATTCTAAATGATGCAGAATGTTACCTTGGAATTTATGAGGGCAGGAGGTCCTACAGACCTAATGGGAACTTTACTTAGTTAATTGGTTATTAAAACATAGTCGTATCATATTTTGTGTCCAATAAAATTCAATTATGCCTATTAAAAATTATGGGGCTTCTGAACAATTCTTTGTTTACTTAACCCTTTTTTAAAAAACACAATTTATCCATAGTATAGATTATTCTTTGCATAATAAAACATTCCTTTTAAAATATCTCTATTAAACTATAATTATATACAAACCATGCAAATTTCATGTACCTTATTTGGTAAGCTTAACATGTGCATACATGAAGTCATCCTATACCAATAAATCCACAATTCCAAAGTTTTCCTTGTGTTTCCTTCTTGTTTATTTGTTTTTTATTTGTGGCAAGGACATGTAACATGAGACCCACCCTCTTAAATTTTTAAAATATACAATATACTGTTATTACCTATAGGTACTCTAGAATCTATTATTACCACATCTCTAGAACTCATTCATCTTGCATGGTGAAAGTTTTGACTCCCTGAAAAGAACTCTTCATCCCCCTTAATGAGAGGTGGCAAATGGTACGGACCTTTCACAGAGCACATGCAATTACACACCTCATTTAATAGTCACAAGTCCTTTACTTTGGATGAGGATGCATGACTTATGGAATCTGGAATCACATACACACTCTTAGGACCAGATCGACCCTCATCCCAGAATTTTGAAAGACAATTCTGAAAATCAAATAACAATACTAGTAACTTTCATGGCATGCCTGCTATGAGTCACACACTTTCATGGATTTCACTGAACTCATTTAGTCCTTGCTGTATTCCTGACTGGTAAAAAAATGACCATCACTAATATTTCAGAGAGGGAACTAAGGTTCAGAGAAGCTAAGACACTTGCCTTAGCTTATAGGTAGGAGAAGAGGAATTTAGACATAACTCCATAGATTTAAATACTGCACATCCTGGCTCAGTGCAACACAGTTTCTTCAGTGCTCTGCTGTTCCACCTTCCTAATGGAAAAACCACTGCCTGGAAAAGTGAAGGAGCTCAGGTTGCAGAACCCTAGCCTAGTGTGCATGAGGCCCTGAGTTAGATCCCCAAAGCCATCTAAATAAATGAGTACAGTGAATATGTAAACAAATAAATAAGCAGCTGATCTGGTCCTGGAATCCATGTACCCTATTTCCCTCCACCAGCATCTTCTTTCAGAGCTAATGGCCTTTAAATGTCCCTGGGTACCCTGCTCCTCCATAGGATGGATGTAGGATAATTAAAATCCACCCTTACACACCCTTTTCTGCTTTTAACACTTTGTAAACTATTTTTTCCTGGTTCTGTCTTTTTAGCCTTTTGCGGCCGCTCATTTGGATAAGATCTGGTACCCAGGGGTTTCTCTGATGAGCAACATTACAACCTAACCCTTTCCCAGGGGAAGCTGAGGAAGAGGACAGGGAGGACAGGGAACATTTCCTATTAAATTGGCCTCCTGCAATCTGCAGAGTTTAATCTTAACTTGAAAGTGTTTTTGATCAGCTTTCAGACTGCTCCTTCCTTTAGCCCACCCCTGCCTTTGGGCCCAGCACCCTCTCTCTCCTCTGCATTCAGAGGCATTCAAAGTTGTGTGTGGCTGGAGGTGGGGAGGGGCATGAGTGGCCCTTCTTTATCTCCATCTTCCAGCTGCCTTTCTGAACAGACAGAAGTGCTAACTTCAGTTCCTTTTCCAGAAGCTCAGAATCAGCCTATATATTGAGACCTGACCTGGCATCTGTGTCTAAAATGCCTCTCCTCCAGCAGCCCAGCTGCCCAGCAGCCCAGCAGCCCAGCAGCCCAGCAGCCCAGCAGCCCAGCAGCCCAGCAGCCCAGCAGCAGTCTCCTTCTTCTGCCTCCTGCTGCTCCTCTCCTCTGCCCTCCCTCTCATTCCCCTCTGGCCTTCTCCTCTGGGCTCCTGCGCCTTCCCTCCTGTGATTGTTCCTGCCCTGTCCTTTCATGCTTTGGAATAAATCACTAAACACTGCTCTCCTGCCAAACAAGCAAGGTCTGATCTTCTAAATGGTCCAGGATTTGCAGGGAAAACAATGTCTCAGTGTTCCAAAGGCCTCATTATATATTCATTTGGCGGGATGCAGGTTTACAGAGAGGGGACAGTTTGCTTACTCCGTAAATGAATTCCTGGTGAGGTAATATCCATTCAGATTGAAAGTACCTTCAGGTCCTCTTCTTCCCAGAGGAGTTGTGAGGGACTATTATTGTAAATCAACCAAATGTATATTCACAACCACGGGGTAGAAAAAGCCTGGGCTGGGAAAAGCTAGCCTTATCTTTGGTATTTACGGGCCTTGATATAAGATCCTGTTCTGCCACTCACTGTAGAAGGTTCCTAACCTCTCTAATCCTCAGTTTTGTCATCAGCAGAGTGGGGATAATAATAAATAGTACCTACTACCTAATTTGCCCAAAGTGTTACCTCATGAGGTTCAAAAGTTCTACTGGTCCATAGGACTCAGTAAAGTCAATTCTGCCCCTTTTTCCTTTGGATCACTCTCAAGGAAGAATTTTAGAGCTTTGGAAGCCAACAGTCTGCCCATTGCCCTCCTACCTTGGGAGATAACTATACAATTTCGCAAAGTGTACTGCCTTCAGCTACTTTTTCAGGGCTTTTGTTGTCTGCAAAATAAAGATAATTCCAGCTCTGATTGTGGTGAGGACTCAATTGCAATACAATCAGTGCACTGTAAGAACAAGTCCATTTCAAACAATCACATTGTGTTGGAAAAAAAAATCTGCATTACTTCCCAGTTTTTGAAACATTTTCATGAACCTTCTTATTTGGTCTGGGCACTGGAGAAAAAACCCATTTTTAAGGTTTCTACTGATTAGAAACAATTCTTACATATTCATTAAATGAAGCTCCCCCCCCCGCGACATTTCTGCTTTTGTGGGGTATGTGAGTCCAATTCATGCTATTGTATATTTTGAAAAGCAACCTGCCAGTTTTGTCTCCATAGCTGCATCTTGCAAAAGTTTTGCCAATTCAAATCATCTCTCTCACACAGAAACACATACACAGACACGCACACTGAGATTTGTGCAAGAAAAATAAAAGTAGAAAGTTGTGTTTATTTTTCTCACAAGCATCCTCCCCACATGGAAGGTAGCTAGGGATGTCCGTAGCAATGGAAAACCACAGTGATTCAAGTACCTCTTTCATTCTTAGGTTGATCCTTAGTTGTGAAATTTTGCCTTCACAACACCATTGTTTTAACTCATATCTTACATTTCCTATATGAATTCAGCTTTCCTTGGCAACTTATATAAATATTAGCCTTTTATATGTTATGTATGCATAGTCAAAAGAAGGATGGATTGCAGTAAGTGATGGTGAGAGTGAGAACATAGGATATATTGGAGAGTAGAAGAAGAAATAGTACCAAAAACAAGGAAATAATTTCCAAAGCTGGTTTTAGAAACTTCACTTTTGTTTGTGTGAAGCTTAGCATTCTTCTTATTCACTCCAGCGTCACTGCTGTCATCCAAGGCTCTGCTCTCTTTCCTCAGATAGCTGCTCTGGGTTTCTCCCTGCACTGCTTGCCTCCATACCCAACTATATGGCCAGCAGCACAGTCTTTCTAAATTGCAAATCCAATCAAGAGGGGCGAGGACCATTTCTAAGTGTAGCTGAGGTGGGATCAAGGCACAGCCTTACAGGTTTCACCTCTAATGAGCTGTGGTTGAGGTTCTCAGCGTCCTCTGGTAGGGCCACTTTCCCCACAGCGTTTTCTTGCTGTGTCAGAGAGGGCAGAGAATTTTGAGTTGAGCCTCTTTTAGGTCCGGCCATCAGTCATGCCATGATGCCACTTTGCTTCCCTGTGTTTCAGAAGGCTCCTTCCCACAGTTTTTAGTGGCCAGTGATTTTCTCCTTTTCCTTCAGAGTTTCTGACAAAGGTGTAGCCGTGTAATCTGTGAGTATGAGCATTTGCTGTGAAATCTGTCTCCATTATCGCCTGTGACTGCTGAGTCCATTTGTGTGTGGGAGCAGGAGGGCCTTTGTCTCTGTCTACTCAGCGCTGCATATTTTAGAAGGGAAAAACAGGAACAGGTGGTTGATTAAATAAACATGTCACTAGTGGTCAAGGTAACACAAGCAAAAATGTAGTGTCTATTGGGATCTATTAAAGGGCTTTGATTTGCAGTCAAGGTTCTCATTTTGGCTCCATTGCTGAACTTGGACAAATCATTACCCCTCTCAGGGCTTCAGAATTCTTCTTAAAATAGGAAGGGGAGAATGGTAAATGTGAAAAACTTCAAATCTAAACTGTGCTTTGCTGAATCCTCAATATGCCATATTTCATAGGTTCATTTTTTCCCCTCACATTTTTAACATTTCTGAAATTGATTTGCATCTTATAATCAATGGCATGTCATAGTTTAATTGGCAACATTTTTTCTTTGTGGGTGATGCATAAAATTATAGTGTGTCATAAAATTGATGGCTTTTTAAATTTCATGAATTACGTGACATCTTTTATTCTCTCTTTCTTGTGACCAGGTGAACTCAAAGAACCAGGTCTCACAGCAGGTAGCATCTTCTTTCTGCTTTGCTTCTCAAATTAAGCCATCTGGATTAACTGTCAGCATTAGGTGAACATCAGAGAAAAGAAACCCCTCCAAAGAACAATGGCTTTACAAAATATCTGTTGTTTTCTCCCACGTAGAAATTCCAAAGAAAGATAAACAGAATTTGGGCAGCAACCTTGGAATGATCAGGGATAGAGACTCCCCTTGTATTTTGGCTTCCTTATCTCAAACCACAGGTTTTGTGTGCAGGATCACTATTAGTCCAAGTCAGTAGATAAAGCTACAAGTTTTCATGGGCAGTGAGTAGGAATGAAAAAAGGGAGGCAATAAGGATCCACCTTCTCTGTTCTGTTAGTTTTCGAAGGTCTTAGAATTGTTCCACAAAGATCTGCGTATTGTCTGTCTATAAGTTGGTCACATGATCCATCAGAGTTGAAAAAGAGGTTTTGGAAAATAAACTTATCATGCTGTCGTTTCACATAAAATTAAGTTCCTCCAAGGAAAAAAATCAACGTAGGCAGACTATGAATCTGCATCAAGAAGCAATGCATTCATCTTTCCTTGGCCTCAATTTTTTAATATATCAGGTACTTTGAAAATATACAATGAGTATATAACAAAAACTTGTTATAGTAAGAGACACACTACCATGGTTCCCTTCAAAACACTCCTTTCTTTGAATGTACTTATCCCATAATTCTTGCCACTTTCTGAAGCAGTTCTGGAACTTTGGTTTGTTATGTGTTTAGTTGTGCCATCATGGTTGCCTTGACATTCTGAATGAATTCAAAACATTTATCTTTCCTGGTTACTTTGACTTTGGTGAAGAGTCAGAGTCACACAGTGCTACATCCAGTGAGTAAAGTGGATGCATCATAATGTTTAATTTAACAGAAATTGTCACAAACATTTTAGGTCAACTTAGGACTTCAGGACAACCGTGGAATAAAATCGGACTTGTAGAACTGCTTCAGTTCTGGCAAGAATGATGGACTAACTGTATTTAAAATGAGAACAAGTATTTTGAGGGGGATTAATGACAATGTTTCCTTTATTTTAATATTTTCATTCACCACATTTACTGATCGTTTTTCATGCATAATGTGGTTAATGATGTTTCTAACAGAAATTTTCATGTGAATTATATAAAACATAGATATGATATAGTTTCTTTAATGAAAATATTCTAAAATGAAGCAATTTGACTTTATTAGTTTATCAAAATCATCTTTAAGAAGATAAAGAGTACTGTGTAGAATTCTACTTCACACTCAGCTGATTCATTTCAGAATAGTTACATTTTTTCTCATATATGAAAAAATATTTTAAGGTCTTGGTCTTCCAGCTGCTCAACCCAAATTAAACCTTCTGGATATTTGGACAGCTATTTCTTTAAGCATGAATCTCTCCTTATTTCTGCTCTGGTGCCTGCATACCTTCAGACCATTCTCCGCATTCCAGCTGTAATATCTCACTCTGCAGCTTGATCCCCTTTCATCCCCTTTGCTAGCAGAAAACACTGGACACTCTATGGGCTCTGGCTTGGGCTCGGCTTTTTCATGTGAATGCCAATGTAATTTCAAGGTCAGAGAAGATGTGGTAAACGTCATACTACCTGGTTTAATTTTATATCTATATGACTGCAGAAAAATCATATTTCATTACCACCATCATGTAGCTTCCTTGGTGGAAACACAGGGAACTTTGAGAATGTAGAAATCCACTGGAGAAAGATGAGATTGAAATACATAATGTACGTGTGCAGGCCCAAGGCAGTTCCTGAGTTATGTGTTTTTTGTTAGCTCTGCAGTGGAGAATGTTGGAATGTTAGTCATAGGAAGTCATTGGTTACTTCCTTATAATTTTGTGAACAAAAATAAAAGCCAAAAAAAAAATGGAAATTCCATTTGACTCAACTGGTCTTCTGGGCATCATCTCCAAACATTTAAAGACATTATACAGTACTATAGATACACACATACCTGTGTTTATAGCAGCACAACTCTCTCTAATAGCTAAATTTTGAAAGCAGTCTACATGTACATCAAGAGATCAATAGATTAAAAAACACATGGTATATGTACACAGTGGAGTACTACTCAGCCATAAGGAAGAATAAATTAGAGTCATCTGTAGGAAAATGGGTGTATCCTCAGTTCACAATTCTAGGTGAAATAAGCAAGACACAGAAGGTTGAATATTGCATAGTTTCTCTTATATGAGAAACCCAAAATATAAATAATTTAAAGAGAAAAATAAAAGACAGATGATAGGCAACAGGAAGGACTTGGAGATGGGAAGGGGGTCTGGGAGTGGTGGGAGCAGGAAGGCAGGGAGTGGCAGGGGAAGTAAAAAGGATCAAGATGCTATGTATGTAATCATGAATGCTCCAAAATGAATGTGATTATTGCATAGCACAAACACATACTAATTAAAAGCAAACTGAAAAAGCAATGAAGGCCAGAGAATGGAGAGTGAGTTCCTTGCAGTCGAAGAGCTGGTGTGAGTATTGAAGCTCAGACCCAGACTTTCTGTCTCACAAATGCCAACTTTACCCACACAAAAGTCTGAACTCTTTTAAGCATACACATTTTTGTCTTCGAAAGCTTCACAAAAAATCAAGTGCTGGCTTGGGGAAAGAAGGCAAGCAGCAGGAGGTATCTTCTGTGGGAGGAGCTTATCTCAGTGGCTGGTTGCATTCATCTCACTCACAGTGCTTGAAATGATCTGCAGTGATGACAGAAGCTGCAGAATGACCATGACACTAGCCTGACCCTCTGCTCTGGTGGAGCCAGAGTAGGGTTGTCCCCTGACAAGATGCAGAACAAGGCAGATGTCCCCAGACTTGGCTGTCCACAGGGTGTCAACAGCTGCCTCTGTTGAAAAGTGCTGGGCTGTGGCTGATAACGAGGTGAAGTCCTGTGACAGCTACAGCTTTCACTGGGGACCTGGGCTGGGAAATGTGCATGGAGATAATGAAATCCCCTGGGATTCTGCTACAGTGAGACAGATCTGCCCTGCTGGATATCTAACTAACATCCACAAAGTTAGACAGCACCGGCCAATGAATGTCCAGCACTAACTAATGACCACAATTGCTGCTCAGATCTCCTCAGGAAAGGACTTAGGCTCCCACTGAATGGACTGTGGTTAGGTGACATCCTGATTTGCAAGATTCTGCTTTTGGGCTGTGGTTATGTTCTTCTTGGGGTAGAACCCACCATTCAGATATTCATATGGAATTACTACTTAGGTCAGTAATGATTAGCTCAATTAGGTGTGTGGTATAATAAAAGACAGCAAAGTTGGGGATATGGCAGAGGACCCAGCACATGGCAGGTTTGGAAATAAGAAGATGAAGATGTTACAACCCCACCCTCAGTCAGCCTGATGTGTGAAACACGAAGAGAAGAAACTGAAGTTGTGCTCCTGCTCATGGTGAGAAGGAAGAGGAAGGAGATGCGTGTTCCTTTCGAGTATGGGGGAAATTTTTGGATGTGTTTGCAGTGACTTTGGAATTAGAAGTAAAGACTGTGCATAGCAAAGGTGGGAAGGACATGGTTGGCAATCAAGGACAAGGGGTCTGCATGAAGGAAAACAAGGGGGCAGCAGGTTATGTCCAGTGCTTTTTAACAGTCACTTCCTTTGTCACATTCCCTGGGGCTAAGAAGAACCCTGCATAACTATCCAGCTATTTACCTACTCTGTTCCTTGCTCTTTACCTCAAGCCTTTCAAATTGTACATGCCCCAGAGTATGATAGTTAATCTTGATTATCAACTTGATTGGGTTAAGAGATCCCTAGGACATATGTAAAGCGCATTTCTGAGCGTATCAGTGAGGGAATTTTCAAAGAGGTTTGGCATGCAGGACAGCAGATGGTAGATGGCACCATAAAATAGGACTGCAGCTCATATAGAGTAAAAAGGAGAAGAAGGAAGTTTGTCAGCTCTTGAAAATTTGATTTTGCTTGAGTGTATGCATCTTTTTCTGCTTCTATTGTCTGTGGGCCTCAGACTCCAGCTTCTGCAAGCCTTCCAGTGTCTATTTGTACTGTGACTCTCCAGGGAACTTGTAGACCTAAGTCTTGGACTAATACTGTATATTTGAACCCTCTTGTTCCAAGGCTTCCAGTTGCTTAGACTTAGCATCTCTTAGCTTCTGTTGGGGAGATTATGTATGTATGTATGTATGTATGTATGTATCATCTATCTTTATTTGTCAATTCTATATATTTCTATCTCTATCTCATCTCTATCTTTATCTCTATTTCTGTCTCTGTCTCTCCGTATGTCAATTGATTATGCTCCTGAAGAGAACTTTAATATGCAGAGAGAGCAATATACACTTTTGGATCTCCTTGATGCTGATCTTTATGTATGCCTTTATGTATATAGGACACTTTCCCTATTCTGCATCTTATTCTAGCTAATCACACCTCAATTTAGATGTTATTTCCTTGGGGAGGTCCTTCTAACCCTATAGAATGTGGCTTAACTCTATTTTAGACATCAATTAGCTATTGGGGCTTTCATGACATTTCTGTAATAACTAAACAGTTTCTCCTTACTGTGGCATATGCTGAACTCCACAAACTTAGAGAGGGATCTTTTTACAACATTTCTCCAGGGTTCAGTTTGGACCCTGAAATACAGGATGCAGTCAACTTTATTAGTCAAGTGAGTGAACAGTAAGTGTACCATTGGACAAGTAGGTGGGTAACAATTCTTGAATATTCTTTTAACATGGATTTTATTGTAGGTCAATGGGAAATCTCATATTTATAAAAAAAATCTTTCAAATATCCTTAGTAAGCATTAATAATATTTTAAATCTCTATGATTAGTTTTTAGTTCACTTGTCTATGTCTATGATGTCATTAATCTCTTCATGATTCTTTGGGAGCATCTGGGGAACTCCTTTTATCCCCTGAAGGATAAATATGAAGCTCAAGAGGTTGGAGGGTGGGTGGTTACGAAGGTCACATACACAGACTTTGGAAGAGTCAGCTCAGGTCTACCTGTGGTGACTCCATATTTCTTATTTGTTTTTCTTAGCATGCTGATGCTTTTAGAGAAAACAGCATCTTACACAATTAATTGAGACACTGTTAAACAGTAAACAGACACAGAAATATTTGTTTATCCTCTAGGTTCCACAGCACAGGCCAGAATTACTAAGAAGCAAGAAGCTGGTTGCCTCATGGAAAGAATTACTACTTACAGGTTGTTATTCAGTTACAAGCCGAATAAAAGATAATGTTAGTCAGTGAATAGAGGTAGCTTATTCTTGTCCTTATAAATATAAATTCTTCATTTCTCTTATTTATGTGTTTCCAATCCTCACTTTATTGGTGACTTTACATTGAAACACAAAAGAAAATGTGAACCCAAGGTAGAGCTGCCTTTCCTACAGAAAAATGAAAGGTTTCTATGTGTAAATGCTAGGTGTGCTTTCTAAGTATATTTCAAATCTCAAAATAAATACAAAGGAAGAAGGGATACACATTCTGTTAATAGAAATGGAGGACAGCAAGGGTATGGTCTTCAGGGCAGAGATTGTAAGCCTAGCTGATCTTAAGCATTACTTTGGGATAGTATTTAAATTACTTGAGGGTGGTATTTAAAAACAAGCCACCCTCGGAGGCTTAGATCCTACAGGGTTGGAGAGAGGTAATGGGAATCTAACTTCCACTCATCTGATGATAGCCAGAGTTGAGCCTTCAAATAGAAGGAAGGGAGCACTGCTACAATGGTTTTGTCAGCTCAGCAGAGTATAAGGGATAGTGAGATTTATTCAAGATAGGAAAGTCAGGCTTATCATTTGAAAATCAAAAACATAATCTAGTATTACAGTAAATTAAAAAAGAAAAATGTGATGGGCATATTAATTGACATAGGAAAAGCATCTGAAAAAAATCCAAAAATCACTTATGATAGAAAATTTCAGCAAGACAAGAATAGAAAGGAATATCATCAAATTAGTAAAGAACACTGTTATGATTTAGATCTAAAATGTTCCCCTAAGGTCTCATGTTTGGAGCTGGGGTCAGTTTATAACTGACAGGTTCACTAGGTTGTGACCTGAAAGGTTGTTTTATTATCCCTCATTCTTCTTTTCTACCTCTGTTTTCTAGCTCCATGATGTAAGCAGCTTTCCTGCATCAGACCTTTCCACTGTGGCATTTCTACCTTGATACATGCATATCATGGACTGAATGTTCTGAAACTGTGGGTCTACATAATGCTCTCCTTTGATAATGGGTGGGTTTTGAGTATTTTGTATGATGAAGAAGTGGCTAATTTGTACCAGGAATAGGGGTGTATTTGTGAATCTTCATCTGAAGATGCAGAACATAAACATGTATTCAGATGTTTCCAGACATGGGTCAGACAAGCCCTAAGACAAGCTTGGTGGGAGATTTTGTTAGGAGCTCAGAAGACCAGATTACTTCTAGAAATGTGGGCAGTAAAGTCAGGCACAGGAGGTTTGAACTGGGAACAAAGATTCACTTAACATGCTGGAAATTGTGTATATTACATTCTGGAACAAAATCTGTCTATATTTTGCCCATGACCTAAGATTGTGTGTGAGGCTAAGATTAAGAGTGATAAACTGGGGCTGGGGATTTAGCTCAGAGGCATAAGCGCCTGCCTTGCAAGCAGGCAGTCATGAGTTCGATCCCCGGTACCGATAAAAAAAAAAGAGTGATAAACCAACTAATTTGGCAGAGGGAATTTCAAGGCTGCCTGAAGTTCAGGCTATAGCACAGACACTGCTGGCTGCTTTTAGCCACATGTATAAAGACAATCAGGAGCAAATGGCAGAATCTAATAATCTGAAAAATTTGCAGTTTTGCCAGAAAAAATATTAAGGAAAAAGAGAGCATGTTTGCTAAAAACATTATCATTAAACAAAAATGAAGTACTTTGCACCAGAACAATGGGAAACATCTCAGACTTTGACTACATACTGCGTTCTACTCTGTCCATGCTGAAGAGTGTAAAACGGGTAAAAGTAAATTTCTTTGAAAGATTTTACTCTGAGAAGAAAGTTTCAAGGATGTCCTACTTGAGAAGGGGTTCCTAGGGAATTTGTTCCCCAGTATTCATTTCACCATCTTCAGCTATCCAGGCACTCTAAACCACTGCAGCCATGGTCCAAGGGGCCCTGGCTACTGTTCAAGCTGGTGACTGACTGTTCAAACTGGTGATGCCCACCTCATCCATTTGGTGATAATTTTTCATGGATATAGAATACAAAAGTTATAGGATCACAGATATTTCCACCCAGATTTTAGAATTTCTGGAAAGTCTGGGGAAAAATGTGTGGCAGGGTCAAGTATCAACCAGGAGTTCATGACAGGGCAGTGCATGAAGCTGTAAGAGTGAAGCAAAAACTGAAGTGAAGATCCAAGCTGTAGGTGCCAGAAACTGAAACGTTAGTTGATAAAAGTTGTAAGTGTAAAAGAATCCACTGCAAAAAAGAGGCCATGAGGGTTGCAAAGAGCAATGCCATCAGAATGGTGCTGCTAAAGCACTTTGAAGTGTATGTCTCATCACAACTTTCCCTAGATACTGAACACAGAACTACAGGGCTAAACATTTGCCCTGCTTTGTTTCAGGCTTTCTTTGGTCCCATTCCATTTGATCTTCCTATTTCTCTGTTTCGGAATGAGAATATTTACCTTGTACTATTGTATGTCAGCAGCTTTTAATTTTCTTTTTGATTTTTTGTAAGCACTCACAGCAAAGTGTCTTTATTCTAGGGGACAATTTAATCTTCAACTTTTCAGTAATAATGGAACTATTAAGATGTTAGTGAGTCTCAGAGCTATGTTAAATGCATTTTGCATAATGAGATAGATATGAAGCATTTGGGGACCAGGGGTAGAATGCTATGGCTTAGTTTTAAATGTCCTCCAAGAGTCTCACATCAAAGTGGGACCTGGTTGGAAGGGATGGGTCACTGGTACATGACCTGAAACAGTGTATTCTCTTCCTTGGTTTCCCCATCTCTGTCTGCTTCTTGGTCACTATGATGTGAACTAACTTCTTCCACCAGGTTCTGACCATGGACTGAACCTAAACTGAGTCAAAACTAACTTCTTTTCCTTTAAACTGCAAATAATAGTTATCTTGTCCCAAAGATGAAAAAGTGACTAAGGCAAGCATTTATTCTATTCAAAAAGCCTGTACCTCACATAACATTTGAGGACAAAAGACTGAATACTTTTTTTCTAAAAGGGAAACCAAGGCGAAGATATTCACTACTTGTCAAAATAAAACTGGAAATTCTAGCTAATGCAACAAGCAACAAGAAAAAGGAATAAAAGCCATAAAATATGTAGGAAAAAGTAAAATGGTTACTATTTTCAGAGGAAAATCACAAAGCATCTATAAAACCAGACACTAATAGGACATTCTCTAATGAGTTAAGGAAGATTACTAGAGGCAAGTTGAACACACACACACATAAATATACAGTCATACATCTATATGATAATAATGAAAAAACACTTAAAAGTAATAAAATAAATGAAACAAGACCTAGATAAATGGAAAAAAATATTGTATTGTGGTCTACAAGTATCAACATTATGAAAATCTTAATTACCAAACTTGTCTATAAGATTAATGCAATTTCTAACAAAATTCTGAGAAAATATCTTATGGACATAGACAATATTATTCTAAAATGTGTATAGAATGTATAGGTTCTACAATAGTTAAGAAAATTTTGACAAAGAATGAAACAGTATGACTATGTGATATTTAGGCTTACTACATAGTTATAGGAAACAAGATGTGAGCATTGGCAGAATAGACACAGATATCAGTGGAGTAGAACAGAGGGTCTAAAAATTACCATGCAAAAGTATGGACAATGCAGCTTTACCTAAGGTATATAATTAATTCAGGGGTAAAAGAGTCTTTTCAATAATTTGCATGGAAACGACTAGACATCCTAAACAGAGTATACATGCATATGCACACAAGAAAGACAAAACAGTAATCAAAATCCTTATCTTACCAAAATCACCTCAAAATGTATCACAGGTAAAATGTAAAATATAAAACCATTAACTTTTAGAAGACTATAGGAGAAATTATTCAAGATTTCGGGCTAAGAAGAATTCTCAGAGTCAACATCAAAGCATAATTCTTAAAAAGAAGAAAAAAATAAAATTAAAAACTGTTTTCTGTAGTAATTCTACTAAGAAAATGCAAAGATAAACTAAGGACTTATATAAAATATTTTCAAACAGCATGTCTAACAAGGAACTAGTATCTAGACTAGGTCATATTATAATGCTATAATTATCTATATTATCTTAATTCTCACAACTCAACAGTAAAAAAGCAAATGATCCAATTTAAAATGTGTAAAAGACAGGTATATATCTACTGTCAAATATATGAAAATAGCAACAAATAATGAAAAAATAGTTAATTAACCTTTATTAGTACATGTTTACAGTATACAAGTTTTATTATGTGTAAGACAAACAGAAACTAAAATCAATTCAGATGTTATTGCATGCTTATCAGAATGGGCAAAATAAAAAATTATGACACGACAAAATGCTGGCAAGAATGCAGAGAAACTGAATGACTCAGCTATGTGACTTAGCAAGGCACGTACAGCATTGATTCTAGAGAATGAAAACATTCATACACAAATCATTACACAAGTGTGTATTGAAGCTTTATTGATAATTACTTAAAACTAGAAGCAACCCACACATCCTTCCATATATAAATTAAACAAACTTTGATATATCCATTCTGTAGAATTTTTCTCAAAAAGAAAAAGGAACAAACTATTTATTCATGCAGCGACTTGGATGAGTCTACAGGATATTACACCGGGTGAAGAAAGTTTATCATTGCGATTCCATTTATATAACATCTTATAAATCACAAATTTTTATAAACAGAACAGATTTGTGGTTGCTAGGGCTCAGGGAGGTAGACTGTGAACAGTGAGTCTGGTTACAAAATGGCAGCATGAAGGATACCTAAGTTCTTGGAAATGTATAGTATTATGGTGGAAATGCTGAATACATGAACTGATAAGGATCATAAAATAAAAACTATATAGTCAGAGCTCATCACCAATATACAAGTGCATTCATGTGCACACACGCAAACGTGCATATATCCTTATACAAGTAAAACAAGGAACATCAAAATAAGATCAGTCAATTGTATAAATATTAGGAAACGTACCAATTTACACTATGGTTTAGAAGATGTTGTTACTGGTATAAAATGAGCACAGGTACAATAAATCTCTTTGTACTACTTCTTATAACTTCACGTGGATCTGTAATGGTCTAGATAAATATTTTATTTAAAATATCTTATTTTGTTTACTTGACTGGACCCAGACAATATATGGCCTTACGATAAGTTCAACATCATAGAATGCAGGGAAGAAGGATGAAAAATGCAAGTCCATCGTGGACTTGCTGAACTCTGTGTCGAACAAACGCTGATGTTCATTCTATTTCTATAGTAGCAGTAAGAAGACAATGTGTTTTCTCAGTGTTTAATGAATCTGGACTATGCAGAGATGTTCTATTCTTATTACTGGAAAAGTACTCATTCCTTTCCAGGAAGGAGTAATGATGGAGTAATTATCAATAAAGTCCCTGGGAAGTGAACCAAAGACAAATTTTATGAAACTCTTATTTGGGAGGCAGCAGTGATGTAGCAGATGAACAATACTAAGAGGGATAACAAACTTGAAGCTTTTTGAGAGTTGGACAACTTTGGTCAAATTATTAAGAAGCTACTGGTATTTCTATAGCTTTTGTGGTAAAGCTCTATTCATAAAACAGTATTTACCAAGGGCTTGTGTAGGTTTTAGTATAGTATGTTAAAGGAACAAGGTATCCAACTCTTACAGATTGCATTCTGGCCCAGGGATATAACATTTATGTATATATATATATATATATATATATATATATATATATATGGTATTTTATTTTGTGGTTGGGGAAGGTATGCATTAGAGTAGAACATGAATGAATATTTGAAAAGAGTGAGTGAGTGAGTGACTGGGCCACGTGGCTCTCTGGGCAAAAAGAGCTTTCCAAGCAATGGGCAAAGAAAATGCTTGACGTGAACTAGATAATTGTGTAATGAATCTGTATCCTCTGCTTGTTCCAAATATTATATTGACTTGATGTATAGTAAGACACTAAGATTTTTATTATAACAGCTACTTTTCAGTTGCCTGAGTTGGTTTCTTATGAACAACCTGAGACCTCTTGGCTCAGGTAGACAGAGGAAAAATGTGCTTCCTGTCAAGGACTCAATTGTTTCTTTCTCTGCCTTTGCCACCTTAGGAGAAAAGTAAGTGTTACATGAGCTTAGAGGCGGCTGTGTCTAGTGTCCTTACCTATCAAGAAGTCATAATTGTAAGGTTAATTTTACAAGGCTGTAAACCTGAGAATCAAGTGAGAAGCTAGAGGAAAAGGCCCTTTATCAACGTTGCTATCTTCAGTTCAGTCAGTTAAGACCATCCTCATCACTTGGTGGTCCAAAACCTTACATTTGAGGAAGGGATGTAAGCTGAGTGCAATGTACACTGACATCCAAAATTAAAATGAACGTACTCTCTATTTTGCATTAAACTTCAGAACAGATCAGAGACCCTCTGAAGCCCACCTAATAAGGCTCTGTTTAAGGATGTCCTTTAAATCACTGAGTTGAGATAGTTTAAAAATCTTATAAGCATGGATTATTATGCAAATAAAGTGGAAAAATGTGCATAAAGTGATTTTGTATGTTGTAAACTGGTGTGCTGACATAGGTATTCTGTACAACTTTTATGAGAATGCTCTCATTTATAGCATATATGGATCAATGCATTCATTGGATTCAAGGCTAGCTGTTACTGTGAAACGGGATGGTATAGTTTGTTTGTGAAGCCATTTGTGTGAGTGTATTTATGAGCCTTAGTGGGCATACGATAGCTCAAATGTGGGTGTCAACATGTATGTTCATGTGTATGTTTGTATGCATGCATGTGTGGGTGTGCCCTTGGGTCCATGTGCCCCTGTCAGAGCTTGTTGAAAGTGAAGGCTTATCTTTTGGATCAATGTACCAAAAGATAAATGTCTTACAGAGCAGAATCTAGGCCCAAGGTCTACTTACTGCAATATTGTCTGTAAAGCCCTTTTGATTGCACATACTAGAACAGTCTAAAAAACATTAACTGTGTCCAGAATCACATCTGCCGATTTCTGCAAGTTTTGAAGAGAAATGGGAAAGCCTAGTCCTCTCTTTGGTCTTTAGTTGTTTGCATTTCTTTTGTTTGTCTACTGATGGAAAACCAGAAAGGAGAAAGTTTTGTTTTTATTTTTGTTTTCTAGCAGGAAATGTGGTCTCTCCTCTATCCTGGGTTTTCAGAAGGAAAGATACAGAGCATGGTAGTGAAAAGTTGAACTTAAGAGTTAAAATAGGCATTTTAACTATTTTTACTACTAGTCTCTGATATCCCTTAGAAAATGATCGAGCCATAAATCCTCATCACTAGGATTGAGGCAGTACTGAAAGACAACATGTCAAACAAGTTGCATGGAATGGGCTCACATTTTATTAGAAAAGTAACATTTCATGTCTAGTCAACAAAATTTAAAATACTTAAGAGAACTGAACCGTGATTCTTCTTCTATGGTGTGCTTTCTACATTACGTATTTGCTTAAAACAGATGTTTGCTCAGCACCTACTTTCTGCCAGGCTCTGTGCTCATTTTTGAAAATACAGCAAAAAGCAAATATAGTAGACATTCGCACGTAGAAGAACTCATTGCTACTGAGGGAGATAAGCGTTAAGCAGGCAAGCAACTAAATATACAATTAAAACTGTGATAAGAGCAGCAGAAGTAATATTACGGAAACTATGAGAGCAACCAATGGGGAGGGTGTAAGTTAGCCTGTGTTATCAAGGAAGCCTTTTCTGAAGGAGTGACTTTCAAGCTGAGCTCAGAAGGTGATTGACTGAATTGGTAGAGAGCTGAAGTAAAGTCTGAATTTTGCCTCTGAAGATCTGCTTTTCCCCTATGACTCTGTGGAACAAACATGATATTGAATTCCTATTCCATGCTGAAAAAAAGTAAGAGAAAAGGGTGGAGGGATATATGTGAGAAGAATATTAAACAATAAATCTTATTTTGATATTGTAGTCTCTTTCCTTCAAACTATTCCTAATCCCCTGACTTTTGCTTCATAAATAGATAAAATTTTCCTTCATGTTATAGCTCTGCCTAAAGACAATGAGTGATTTCACAACAAATGATTTATGTACTGAAATCTGAAGAGATTTTACTCATAAAAATACTTGAATCATTTATCTTGATCACCTGATATATCACAGCCTGGTCTGCATGCCCCTGAATTAACTGCAGATTAAATGATGCAAAGCAGTTGGAGGAGCAGAAAGGCAGGGGAAGAGGAGCACTGAGGCAGGGCGATCACCAACATGACGGGAACTTATCAGTTCAGAAGACAAAAGGCTTCCATTGCTCATTTCATGATTAAAAGCAGGAGGGGTGGAACGGATAGCTGGGACCTGTTCAGTCACCAACACACTTGTTGAGTACTGGCTAGATGTTATACACTAAGCAGGCAGTGATGGTCATGTTAGATGTGGGTGCTGGTCTCTGGAAATTTATGACCTGGTAGAAGAAGAAAAAGATAAAGCAAACAAGATATTGACTAATAGATGAGGTATGATAAAAATACAATGAATGTTTAATTTTTTCATACTGTAAAGGACGTATTGCCATTAATCTCCTTTGAAATCACCCCCCTTGCTTGGAACACACCCGTCTCATTGTTCTTACCACTTTCTGAAGCAGCTCTGAAAGTCTCCTTTCATGAGTGTCTTTAGTTGTGCAGTCATGGCTGCTTTGACATCCTGAATGGATTCAAAACATTTATCTTTCACAGTCACTTTGACTTTAAAAGTCATATGGTGCCAGAACCAGTGAATGCAGTGAATGGAAACGCACTGTTAGGTTTTGCGAGCCCACTTTTCCATCAGATGTTTTTCAGCAGCAGTATTCACTGTTTTTTTTTATCACATCTTGCAAAGACACTTAGGAAAGAGGCCTTCTAAAGTGGCAAGAATGAATTTCTCAGGCATTCAGCTACTATATAGTGTGCCTTACTCTCAAACTGGTCCTGTGCTGGATTCTGAATTTATAAAAATGATCAGACAGAGGCATTGCCAAAAAGCACATTCCAGACTAAACAACAGCGCAGACATTTAGGCAATACTTTAAGTACTATGACAGGCATTCATCTACTTATCTAACATCTACTAAGTATCTATCAGATAGCGATCTTTGCTGTATTACGTACTGGTACAAAGTGAGTACAGTAAAATTTCTTCCACTGCTTGGGGCTTAGACTTAGCTTGGGTGATATATTTGATTGTTCTAGTGGGCATCACCAGATATGGTTATTATCATTTGTTCTAGATGAAGGGGCAGGTGGGCTATAGGGAACTGACAAACATAAAATTCAATTAAATGTTTATTTATGTATTTACAGATGCAAGCAATCATCACTACAGTTACTAGAGTATTTTTAATTATCTTAAAAAGAATTCCTTACTCTTACTTATCAATTTATATCCGCCCACTCTTCTCAGACTTGATTTCCCTCTTCTGAACACTTTATGTATATAAAGTCATACAATAAAAAAACTTTTATGACTGTCTTCTTATATTTTAATAGCATAATTATTTGAAATTTATCCTTCTGTTATTACAATAGAATATTGGTAGTCACAATTTAAGGTAGGGTATCTAATTCTTAAACTGTATGTCTCAGGCTTAACCAAATTCATAAAAATATTTTGAAGATAGTTGCATCAACTCTGTGATTACTTCTTTGCCCATTCTTGTGTTTCTTTTCTTTCCTGAATAACTTTTCTGATATACATTTCAAGATAGAATTTATCCTTCTCATATTTTGTCCACTTCTCTTTAGGCAAGATCTGATGCTTCATGCTCAGGTCCAGTGCTCTCTTAATGTGAAATAACCTATCATTATAAAGGAAACCTTTTTATGGCTTCTTTTACATCTTCATCTTTATATATTGTATCATCTCACATTAAGCCCAGCGTATTCAATCCTGCAGCCCTGTAATACTACTTTCGAATATCGTCCACCCCCTGGCCTGATGCTACAACTGCAGGTCGGCCCGCCATTTTGACCTATCCCTGTTTTATGATATACTACTGCTTCATTCTTTTCTACAGTTGAATAATACTGTATTCTTCTGTATGGATGTACCACACTTTTCTTACTCACTTCTCAGTTAATAGATACTTGGGTTATTTTCACTTCTTGACTATTAAGAATAATGCTGCTACAAATATTAATATACAACTCTTTGGGTGGCTACACTTCATTTCTCTTGAGTATATACCAAGAATAGAACTGGTAAGTCATACACTAACTCTTATGTTTAATCATTTGAAAAGTTTTCAGACTGTTCTTTAAGGTAGCTGTACCATTTTACATTTCTAACTGCAGTTACATGGGTTCTGATTTTTCAACCTGCTCACCATCATTTGGGAATATCTGAGTTTTTGATTATAGTCATCTTAGTGAGTATGAAGTAGGATCTTGTTAGTATTTGTAATTTACATTTTCCTCATGACTAATGATACTGAGAATCTTTTTAATGTGTTTACCGGCCATTTGCATATTTTCCTTGGAAAAATGTTTATTCAGATCCTTTGCCAATTTTTAAATGAGTAATTTGTCTTCTTATTAAACACTATTTTTGTCTGAATATTGCTAAGACATGGTAAATAACAAGCGAGGCTAGATCCAATGATTCAATTATATTACTGATATAAAATATATGTATATATATCATATATTATAATATATTACATATGATATATAATATATATATATATATATATATATTTTTGTGCCCCATAGACATTGATTTCCTCTTCATCTTGGCTTCCTCCTGGATCAAGTAATTTCTGCATCATATTCAGGGGCAGAAAAAGGGAAACTTCTTTCTCTGTAGAAGTTCTGGGCCTTCCTTTGTAAAACTGCTTAAGTCACATGAACATCTCCAAGTCAGTGTGGGTGCTACAAAAGTTGGATTGGGCTGTTGAACGTGTATTTAGAAAGCTGAGATTGGGCTCAGTTGCTGCCCAACCTCAAATGCACATCGTTACTACTCAGTGATGGAAGTTTGGGACAGGTGCTAGAAAGTAACAACATAATCCACACAGCACTTTTGTAATTATATATTTATATAACTATTTGATTAAAGTCTATACTCCCCATTGGGCTTCAAAGACAGGAACTCTACTGCTTTTACTGGTCTTTAGAAATCAATTCTTATTCTCATAATAGTACAATAGACAGTTCCAGACCAGATACTGTGCATGGTCTACTTGGATAAAAAGAATGACATCATAAATTAGCACTTTTATTAATACTACACCATTTTACATATCAAGCTATTCAGGCTAGACAGGCTAAGAGACCTACCTAACGACCCATCCAGTAAGAGAAAATGTAGGGATTTGAACACTAGCTGTCTTAGTCCTCAGTACTGTGGACTGTCTTTTCTGCAAATAATGAATTTTTAAATAATTTTTACTTTTTGAGACAGACAGGGCCTCATTATGCAATTCAGGTTGACCTTGGCCTTACTGTGTAGTCCAGGCTGGCTTTAGTCTCCTGATTTCTGGGGCTACGGCATGCACCACTACACCAAGCATAACATACATTTTTTAAAAGTATCTTTGCAGCTTTTAGCACTTTTTTGGCATAAGATAAGCAAAGGCACTCAGTAAGTGCTTGTATCTATTGAACTGAAATGAAATAAAATTATAATATTTTCAAACAAAGTCATGAAGTTTTCTTTCTTGGCAAATAGGCAGTAGAGGTCAGAGTCCAAATTGAAGAGTCAGGCGTCTGGAAGAATTTCCCAGCAACCCCAGCATATGAATGCTGCTGCTTCCAGCTTGGAAACAGAAGTCTGGGTCCCACATATCAGGCAGGCGCATCTTTTGACCTTCACTGAGCTCTCCTCCCAGGAGGTCAGACTGGCTTCCCAATGTGCATGAGCAAGTGTAGAAATCTAGAAATCAACTTTGAAACTAGGCTGTAAACGTCTTCTATGATAAATAATTGAAAAGTCCTATAGTTTTTTTTAATCCTTCAAATCAAAAGAGAAATAATGTGAAATCAAAACCCCCAGAAGAATATGAAGAAAAATATTCAGAAAAGATATGGGTGCTCGGAATAGAAAACATCTTCTTTTTCCATGCTTCAAAAGAAGCGCCCAGTTTATCAGACATTTTCACGTGGGCTGTAGCACATTGGGATGAGAATAAAAGCATAGCAGTGAATTCTAGGTCATTAGACTGGAAAGTCAATTGAAATGAAGCTCAATCTTGTCTTTCCTTGGAGACATGCACATGTGCAAAACGATTTCTTCAGTTTATGACTTTTTCTTAAATTTACCCCAACATGTGGGAAAAAATAAAATCTTTAGGAGGATGACAGTTTAACCCTTTTTATACTTTTCTAGGTGCACTCACTGGTGTTATTCCATACAGAGTTATAACCATTTTAAATGAGAAAGATTAGAATGAACTGTTTTCATTTTGCAGAGGATAAAACTGAGGCTCACTGTTTTGTTTGGATGTGTTGAATGTTGTAAGGCGATAAAGACCAGAGCTGGAATTCTATTGAGATTTTTAATCCTTTATGATTTAAAGAATGAAACAATCAAGGAGTCTTGAGATACAAAGATGTAGACTCATATCTTACATTGTTTTTCTAGTTGGGTGACTGATCAAGCTATTTTTACCTTCATTTTCTTCATTAGTAAAAATGGGATAATCCACAGATTGCAACACTGTAATGAGGAGTAAAGTAATGTATGTTGTGTGCCTAGTTGAGAGTTTTAAAATGGTCCATCAACCACTAAGTCTCTTTCCTGACTAAGGCTTGACTGAGTGAGACACAGAATTACAGAAGCAGGCAGACAGGAAGAATGTCACTAATAATGGCAGAAAATTGGGTCTTTGCTCCAGTTCATCAAACTGCCTCACTTCCCAGGAGCTGGGGTGACCTTCAAGAAATGTTTTTGAATATTTCATTAGCAAAGCATAGCACATAAATCTTAGTTATAAAGTTAATTAGTAATTAATTGATATAATCACTCATTTATTTACCAAACATTCATTGAGTTTACTATGCACAAGACATTTATTTTTCTTGAGATACTGTAGCAAATAAAGCAAAAATCCTCCTCTCATGTAATATATTTCTGGTGGGAATAAGCAAAAAAAGTGTAAAAAAGTAAACAAATGTATAAAATTTTATATGATGATGTGTGCTCCATAGAAAGTAAGGGACAGAGGTGTATCTTGCCGTATGTAGGGAATACTGAAGGAAGGTCTTTTTGATGAGGTGAAATTTGAATAGACAGTTGAAGGGTGGAAGAGAGTGAACCATTAAAATTTCTGAATTCCAGATGGAGATAAAGAACCTCCCAGGCAGGTTCAGGGGCCCTGAGGCAAGAAGATGCTTGGCATTTGATAGACAGCCAGGCGGTTACAGTGGCTAGAGCAGAAAGAAAAAGAACAGCAAAAATACTGTGGACTGGTGGTCAAACTGGCAAACGGAGCTCAGATCATACTGCTGTGTATAGGAAATTAGAAAGATTTAGCTTTTATCTAGAGTGAGACAGAAAAATCCTTGAATTGTATTTTCATTTTATTCTTTAAAAGTTTTATCTTTCCTAGTATATGTTTGCAGGATAGTGATTACATTTATCGTGGGGAGTTGGTACAGGCACACAATACAGCTTAGTTCTTTTTTCATTTCCTGCCCCTCTCCTCCCTCCCTCCTCTGTTTCTTGGTCCTCTTTCTATCTGCAAAACTCTAGCCTCCAATGCCCCCTGCCCCCAAATTCTGTATTTTTTAAAATATCACTCTGTTTACTGCTCAGAGAATGTGGGGATTTGAGGATGAAGCAGAAATCAGTTAGAGCTTCACTGAAATGATTTGGGCAGAAGAAATTGGTAGTTTAGAATAATGATGTAGTGAAAGAGTCATATCCTGGGTTTGTTTGAAAAGTGACACCAGCAGAATTTGCTGACAGGTTAGATATGGCATGGGAATGGGGTTGGATTTGGGGATGTCCATAATAGTGTGCAGATCTACTTATGAGTGACAACTTGCAAGTTCCTTGGTCTTTTGTAATGACTGACACAAATAGGGCTGAATGCATGCAGGATTCGTCCTGATTCTCTCCAGGGAAGACTATGACAAGCAAGGTATGAAGCTTGCAAGGAAAAGGTCTTGTTCCCCATTCCTTCATGTTGAGCATTTCATCAAGACAGAGAAAAGAGTGACTGTGTCAGTCAGCTTCCCATCCTTGGGACAAAATACTCAAGAAAAGTTATTGAGAGCAGGAAAGATTTGTTTTGACTTATGATTTTGAGGGTTTCTGTCCATGATTGGATGACTCTATTGATTATAGGTCTGTGGTGAAGCAGAAACCTGGTGAGATTGCATGGCAGAAGAAAGATGGTAGTCCCTTGGTGAAGAGAAGGGAAGGAATAGGGGTACAAAAGGAGAAGGGAAGAGAAAAGGGATGAAGGGAAAGGATAGGAATAGAGAAGAGAACCAGCAAAGAAGGGTTAGGGGAAGAGATACTGTCCCGAATGGAATGCCCTCATGATTTACTTTCTTCAACTAACCCCAACTCCTAAATTCCCATCACCTCCAAATAATGTCCTCAGTTTATAGATTCATCCCTGATGAGGTTGAGGCTAATCACTTTCCAAAAGCTCAACTACTAGTAACCAAGACTTTAGCATGTGGTCTTGGGGGGTGCATTTTAGATTCAAATCATAACAGTGATCTTACTGGAAAGTGAAGTCATTTGCAATTCACAGGGAGTGTGTACTTTGATTCAGGAAGATGTGGGAAACGACAGAGGTGGAGTGCTTTTTTTAATACTCTAGGGGAGACTGTTTACTTTGCGGTCTATGTTAATAGAGCTCCAAGTGGTGATGTGTCACAGAGAAAGTATTATACTCCTTTTGAAAGCTTGGGAAAGTCCATCATTGTAAAATGGACAGAGCACACAATTTCAAGGGATGCAAGATCCCTTTGCATACATTCACCCTGTATTTCTCTTGTCTTTGGAGTATACGTGGCCCTGTCTGTTGAAATTTAAACCCTTTTGCTTTGTTCAATTTTATTTTTATTGGTACATGCTTACAGGACACAATCATTGTAGTCCTCTTGGAGAGTTAATACATTCATGTAACATATTTCAATTCTCTATTCATTCCCTTCCCCTGCCCTTCCTTCCACTTCTTCTATCTTTTGGCTCTCTTCCCTTTTGCAAAAGAACTGTTTTCATTGTCTATCTTTTGTTTTCTATTTTTAGTTGTGGCTTTTCATATGAAAGAAATCATGCACTATTTAAGTTTGTGTGTCTGATCTATTTCACTTAACATTTTGTTCTCAAGGTGCATCCATTTTCCTAAAATAGCTTGTTTACTATTTTTTATGGCATAGTAGAACTTCATTGTGTATAAATCCCACATTTTCCTTATCCATTCTTCTGTGGAGGGATGTACATAGGCTACGTTCACATTGTTCAGCTATAAAAATGGATATGTTTGTGTCACTGTTATATGGTATTATTAATTTTTGCGAGAAGATGCCTGCAAAGGGGCTGAGTCAAATGGGAATTGCTGCTTTTAATTTCATGAGGAGCCTTCTTACCGATTTCCACATGGGTTATATCAGGTTCCAGAGCAATAAGATGAAAATAACAGGAAAATATGACCACAAGCTGATTCGTCTGAATGCAGTTCAATATATGGCCTCCTTTGTGCAGTAGTGGACTTTAACTTTGGGTCCATTTCATCCCCATTGAAGCGGAAGGCTTTTGTTGGTCTGAGTACTGGGACCATGGCAACAGCAGAGGTGGCAAGTGTTTCCTTAGAAATGAGTGACTGGGTTCAAATATACTTACATCTTTTGATGCTACAGAATACTTCTGGTCAGTGTGTTGATAAAATGGGATGGATTGGCTCTTAAAGCCAATCATCCAACCAAGACAAAGAGAGAGAGACAACTGTAACAGTCCTGGTTCACAGTGATCTATTTTGTGTACCTGGCACCATACACTGCTCTTGATATGTCTTTAGTTTTCCTAATAAGCACATGAAATAGGTATCACTAACCTCATTATACATTCCAAAAGCTTCAGAATGGTTATCATACCATCATTTTTAGGAGTAGAGACTCAAATATAAGTGGCTTTTTTACAGTGCCAATGTGATTAACCATCGCAAAATTTATAACTCATATCATACATGGTGCTACCAACATTTTCTTGAACCAAGTTCAACTCTGCAAGGATTTACTCAGTAAAGTATTGCATTAAAGAAAAGGCTGAAGGGAACCAACATTTTGAGCTCCTTCTATAAGCCAGGCACTGTTGTAGGAATTTTAGATCTACTATTATTTTTTGGCTTTTTGATCTAGTGTTGGGGGTAAGTACCATGATTTCTGATGTAGAGAGGCAAACTGAGATACTGAGGGCAAATACATTTGCTGAAAAGTCATGTCTCTAATTCATGGCAATACTAGAATGGCTCAAGGCTGTTGGTTTTGGTATCTTGCTCTTTCCATATTCTTTGACATTATTCATGACCCTCCTTCAACAACAATATCAAGATGGTCTCAGTTTAAATTAGCATTATAGTATAAGGCTAACTCTTTAGTTTTAAAAAAGAAACATCATAACTATTTCCAGTTCAGAGACCAATTAGGAGGACCAAATAGAATATAATTGAATGAGGCAAAAAGACTTCATAAACTGTAAGTTCATGTGAGCATGCTATTATTTATTGCTATTACTCTTATGGTTATTATGACAGTTAAAAAATTCCAGCTGCTTAGCCAGGAAGAGTGTCTCTTGACCAAAACTTGGGGAATGTTAGGAGAAATCTGGAAGACAGGATTTCCATTCCTTTTCTGTAGCCTTCACTAAGAAAAGCATGATTAAGTGGTATGATATTGACTTTAGCTCCATTAAAATCACCATGGGACAATACCAAGGGAAGAAGGCTATGCCTGTGGAACACAGGGAGATGGGATTTCAGGTGGCTGACTCGTAGCTCTTTCAAAGCGTGTTGAGTCTCTGTCTTTGCATATCTTCAAAATTGTCCCCAGGTGTAGAAAGATCCTGAAAGCTGCTTGGAGACATGGGTATTTATACAGATTTTGGCATGAAGCCAAAACTCGTGGAGAACATATTGGGTAACAGAGGAAAAGCATTCCCTGGCTGGTAGAAATGAAATTAAGCCAGAGCCCTGGGTTCCACAGAAGGCTTCTACAGGGGGATCCCTCAGTTCAAATTTCAGTTCTCACTGTGTGAATTTAGGCTGTTTACCACTTTTGATTTTGTTTCCTAGTTTTTAAAAATATTGTATTTAAAGAAAGACTAAACAAAACAGAAAATAGGTAGAAATAATACATACATTCAGAGAAAAAAATAAACAGTAAGAAATCACTAGTTGATTTTTACATGTTGTTGCTCAAGATACAAAAATGGAACATATATAGTGGAAATTCAAACAGCAAGACTGCAAACAGTTCTGTACAACTGTGAAACAAAAACTTAGTAACATGGTTGTCAATCCTATACATTTAAGCATACATGCAGTTATCCATATCTTCATTTATGTTTACATTAAACAAACTAAAGCAGGTTAAAATCATTCCTAACAAAGAATAATACTATTTCTGGATTTCACATCATGACACTTCATGCTCAGCACTGGGTACTGTAGTCTTTTTTTTAAAATTTAATTTAAAGAAAGACTAAACACAACATAAAATGGGTAGAAATAATACATAATTTCAAATAAAAAATAAACAGTAAGAAATCACTAGTTGATGATTACAGACTGTCTTATTACAAATAGTTATTCAAAATACTAAAGTGGAACGTATAAAGTGGGGTTTCAAACAGTGAGATTGCAACCAGTTCTGTTCAACTATCCAATAAAAACTTAGAAATATGGTTATCAATCCTATACACTAAAACATACGTGCTGTTATACATATCTTCAATTATGTTGAGTTTGAATAAACCCAAGCAGCTAATATCACTCTGAACAAAGAATAATACTATTGCTGGGTTTCATATTATGACCCTCAGGATCAGCACTGGATATTTTAGTGCCTCTCTTTCTTCAAAGTATGTGTTCATTTCATCATGTGTCATAAGTTTAGTTCTCATAAGCTGTTTATAGATTCTACACATGCATGAGTCTTAACATGTGTTTCTATCCTTTCTATATTAGAGGGAGAAACAAAACAAAGCAAGGCAAAACAAAACATATTCTTATAAACACATGAAATGAAATAAACATATAAGACCATTGCTGATTATATTAATGTTTTTGGATCATTGAACACAGCTGTTTGCAGTCTCTCTGTTTGAATGTCTACTTTGTATTCTTTGATACTGTGATTTGAGCAACTATTTCCAAGATGATAATATGTAATCTATTAACAGGTGATTTCTTACTGTTATGTTTTTTTTGTAGTTCTGTATTATGTGTAACCTTACACTGCTTTGTTTTGTTTTGTGTTTTTCTCTTTTTCCTCTTAAATAAAAAAAAGACCATTGTACAAAAAGTTCTACCATGGTTCCTGTGTTTTCTATTATCTCCAATAGAATTGGCTATATCTTCAGACATAGTATAATTGAATATATCAGTACGTAACAGTATTAATAAAAGCACAACTTTATATATATAGTATAGAATTTCAAAAACTGGCAGTTATCAAACCAGAATGTGTATCGTAGAGTCTTGTCATCTTCAGTGTAGTTGCCTATCCTCTCAGACTTGATACAATCAAACATATCAGTTGTGAATGAAATCTTCTGCCTCATTTCTGTTATGCTCTTTTTTTGCCATCAGTTGTCTGCTTACCTTCTTTATTCTGTTTTCTGCTCCATTCACTAAGGCCTCTCTGCCACTGTTCCTGGAATCCTAGTACATTTCTCTCTCTCTAGAATGCCCTGCAGTATTCTCTGTAGAGAATGGTGGTTGTGAATTTCTCAAGTTCCTCTTTGTCTTGGAAGCATCTTGTTTTCCATTAATTTCTAGAGACAGTTTAGCAGGGTTTATCAATCTGGGATGGAGGTTATTTTCTTTCAGTGCTTGGAACATTATGATACAGGCTCTTCTTGATTTGATGCTTTGTGTCAAGAAGTCTGCTGTTATTCTGATGGGCCTTCCTCTGTAGATTATATCTGTTTCTTGTTTCTAACAACTTTTAATATTCTGTTCTTATAATGAATTTCTTGAATCTTGATTATTATATGCATGGGTGTAGCTCTGTTTTGATTTAGGTGGCTGGAATTCTGTATGCCTTATACATCAGAATATCATTTCCTTTTCCTATGTTTGGGAAGTTTTCCTTAATTATTTCTGTGAATAACCTTTGTGGTTCTGTTGTTTGTATCCCAGGTTCTTCATTCACATTCTTTATTCTCAAGTTATAGATCCTTTTGTCATCTTCTAGCCTTTGTATTGTTACTGCTTGTTTCCTTGTTATTTTTAAAAAGTTTTCCTTTTCATACTCCCACATTGCAAAATTGTCCTCCAGTTTGGATAATCTATCCTTAGTTTCTTTCAAGCTGATTTACCATCTTTCCATAGAGTTTTAAATTTCATGGTGATCTCTTTGAATCTGCTTCATTTATTCTATATTTTTTTATATTCTTTACCAAATGGTTCTCCCCTTTGTTTGAGTTCCTCCCTTCTTCCATCTGTGTCTGCTTGAGTATCTCTTTTATTAATCTTCTTATATCTTGCTTTATTTGGCTAAATATTTCACTTTTGAACTCATCTCTGAGGTCCTGAATAGGTCTCTTTAGGTCCACTGGCGCTGTGTCTGATATTGCATATTTGCTGTTCTCATTCTCCTTTGTATTTACCTGTCCTGGGTCAGTGTTCTCAGGGTTGGGACCTGGGGACTTTTTGTTGTTGCTTCCTCTTCCCATCTTTTTTGCTTCTTCCAAGAGGCCCCAGTTTCTTTCTTTGTTGGTTACAATTTTTCTGAAGTGTGCTGGCTAGATGACCCTTCCCACTGCTGTGTGCTAGTGAGTTGCAGACAGGGATAGCGTATGCTGGCCTCCCCCCTCCAGATCAGTCAAGCTGCTGTGGCCTGCACTGTACTACTTTGAGCTGTCTCCCCTCTGGATAAGTCAAACTTTTGAGACTTCACTTGGTTAGTGTGGTTAGTGTGTAACATCACTGTAGGGACTTGATTTTGGATAACCTGTTGGGTCTCAGCCAGGTCACATGACCCAGGCCTAGCTCACTCCACCAATCACGTTGGGGAAGAAGACAATTGACTGAAGTCACTGCTGCCCCTTGTACTTGCCAGTCTTGCCTGGTCCCAGAATGTCGTCCATCCGCTGGAACCTCCCTATTTATGAAATGGCTCCACTCCTGTCACTCACCACAGGTGATGTAGGCACCCTGCCAAGTCAGCTCTCCTTTCGGCTCACTGACCCCCAAACTCAATGTAACTGCACCTCCAGTGAGCTGAAGTGGTGAGACCCCTGACGGCTTGGCAAGTCACGGTGGGACCATGACAAGTCACGTCCCGATCTCAGCAAGTCACGGCGGGACCTTGGCAAGTTGCAGCGGGACCTCAGATGGTTGGCAAGTCGCCTCAATCTCTTCTTGGGATGAGAGAATTCATCTCCCTCTGTTTGAGGCTCCCCACTCTGTATTATGTTGAATTCTAAGTTGACTATCTCAGGGAGCCTCTATAGCCAGTTGTTATCTATCTACCATCTTTGCTCCTCCTCTATTTCCTAGTTTTTAAAAAGATTAAAGTAGAGCCTTCTTTGTAAAGTTGTTAAAAGTATATAAGGGAATGATATGTGAAGTTTTTGCCACTGAGCCTTACATATACTAAGCTACTTGTCAATGTTAGACATCATTATATCATATAGCCAGCTAGGCATGTCTCATCACTATACACACAGAGTAGTACATCAAATGACTTACATACTTTCCAGAACAAGGCATGGAAGGACATAAAAGAAGTGCATATGAGTTGGAAAGGAGGAATAAAGGAAGAATGCAATGCTACTTTCTATGAGTGTATTAAAATGATCAAAAAGTTTGGGATCAAACAGACCCGGATTTGAATCATGAAGAGTCATTTAATTTCTTAGAGTCTCTTTCTCCTCATAAATACAATGGAAATAATAATGCCTTCTTCTATAATTTGAACAATTCTGACCCTTCTTTCTTCTTTGACCTAAAAATGATTGCGCAAGACTGGGACTAAAGTAATATTTACTAAGAGTGTACTGTATGCCCATTGTGAAGTTTCACAGACATAATACATTTGAAATGCCTGGTACATAGTAAGTGTTTGAGAAAAAAGTTATGGTGCGTTGGGGTGGTTTCAGCAAGAGTCCTAGAAATGTTTAGAACATTCAGTGCTATTTAACCTTCCTCCTGCATTGTTCCCAACTAAGACACTATATGTACTGAATAGCAGGGGATAAGCATTTAAAGTATCACTTTATTAATAATTGTATGAGAACTTGCTCTCCCAAGCAAGGGTGGTCTGATAAAAGTTAGGTTTGAGCACATGGCTCCTACTGTAGGGCCACATAGAATTCTGTATTTCTGTAATCCATGGGCATCTGACTTTCCTCTTAGTTCCAGCATGAGGCCCAGAAGGATGACCAGGAATTTGCCTCAGAAGACTACAAATCCATCATGATGAAGACGAAGTTCATTTACCTTTTTTTCTTTTTTAAAGACAGCAAAATCCAACAAAATAAAAAAGAACAAAGCCTATTAAAGCAATGCAGCAAACTCGCACAGGGCTTCAAAGCAGGATACTGGGATAACAATAATAAGTGCCATAGTATATCTTGTGATCTTCACAACAGTTGTCTATTCCATCAGGTATAGCAAAGTCAGACCGAAAACAGAACACAACAAACCAATCAAAACAGAATACTGAATAAAACAAAATAATTAATCAGAGCAAAGCAAAACAGTGCAAACAATATTTGACTTCAAAGACAAGATAGAAGGAAATTCCCCATATTTGCTATGTTGCATACTGTCATCCTCCCAAGAAATGTTCAGCTCTCTGGCCCCAGGCCTGCATAATCAACCAGACAATACAAGCATTTAGTTGCTTTATGTACCTTAGTTGCTATCAACTCAATTTGTCTTCAGAACCATCCGGTTGCTTATAAGGGAGGAGGGGATACGGTGGTGTTTGATTCTCAGCTCATGCACTGGTAGGATCACAAGGAAACACTATCTGACTTTTCTCTCCCTCAAAACTGTGTGGCTTGCATAGCTTAGAGAAAGGCTGGCTAGTTGATTTCTTGGTTGGTTCCCCAAGTCCCAGCACACTTTATCTTTACACTGAGATGCACATGGCTGGGGGACAGGCAGTATTCTCAATGTTGGACTAACTTCTGGAGTCAGACTTTTAATACAGATATGGTCTCTATTTCTTACTATGATGCGTAGGAAAAATCATTCACTAACTGTGTACCTTAGTATTTTTATTTTTAAAATGAAAATAAGAATAATATCTACCACATAAGACTAATTTAAACATTTAAACTGTGTGTGTTTATATGTTTATATGTTAACTAGTGCCTGGAACATTAAATGTACAGTAGAGGTTAGTAGAGGTTAGCTATTATTGATGTTACCATTGCTTCCAATTTTCAAAGTGAACAGTCTACCAGAACTAGCATGAATTATAACCATCATGGTCTACCGCTTTTATTTGGGGCTTTAGTGCTTTCACCACATTTCATACCAACAATTTTAAATAATCAACACAACAAA
This sequence comes from Cavia porcellus, assembly GCF_034190915.1. Taxonomy (NCBI): domain Eukaryota; kingdom Metazoa; phylum Chordata; class Mammalia; order Rodentia; family Caviidae; genus Cavia; species Cavia porcellus. Next base: position 168,241,149 of record NW_026947484.1, read on the forward strand.
TTATGCAAAATTCTTTTATTTAAATGAGAAAAATGAAAGAAAGAGAGGTTTAGTGGTCTTTCCAATGGCAGAGAAAATACTTAGACATAGGTCTTCAAGTGTCTAATTCATTATTCCTTCCATTGCACTGGGACTATCAAAATAAATCAAATGTAAGCCCTATGCTGCATTGATTTAATTTACTCCCCTTTTTATTAAAAAGATGAGACTGTGAAAAATTCCTTGCATATTATGACTTTGTTATGTTTTGTCTGAATGTTCTCCAAATATCATATGATACCTAGGACAAGGAACACATTCAAAATATTACAAAAAGAAAATGATAAAGAATATTTTATGGTCTGAAACAATCCTTCTTCCACTTTTCAGATACCTATAACCTTGCTTCTGATAACTGTCCCCAGAATCAAGAGTCTTTTTTATTTTAGTGGGCAAATAACAACCCTCCTAACCTATTCTTCCCCAGAAAAATGCCAAATGATGAATAAGTAAAATGATTATCTCTTGTAAGAGTTCTCCTAGAATTACTCTGATAGCAGAAAAACAGCCATAGTTCTGCTCAATATGAGAAAAACATTAATTATATTCAGAATCTTGACCATGGTGCTTAGAAGTTGCTTGAGATGGAATTAGCAAACTCTTCTAAATTAATGAAAATCCTAAACCCATAGAAAACACTCACTCTGCTGTATTCCTTTGCCTTGCAACGTTCTCTTAGCCAGAGTTTTGCCATTTAAAACATCTAAAAGATGCTTCATTAATAAAAATAATTCTAAAAATATAGTTTTTTTGCTTGTACTCTGGTATATAACTAGTGCCTAGAAGAGTGTCTAGCATATAGTCAGAGGATAGTAATTACTTATTCAATCAATTAAATGGCTCTAATAAGAACTTCGAAAGAGATTGCCTGTGGTTTATTTGTTGAGGTCAAGTCAAAGTCACTGGTATTTGTATGATGATAAGTCTCCTGTAGAAAAATGTTGAGCTTGATTCTCCTAATGATTTTGTAAAATCAGACAGATCTGGATGGATACTTAATGGTTCATCATACTAATTAGTGCATGGGTTGACTTCCAAATACAACTTGTAATACCTGACTTGTGTATATAGCAAATCCAAATGTATTCACATTGTTCACATCACCATGATGTGCAGTTTACCAGAAGATTTGATTCCTTCTTTAAAGCAATGCTTGCTGCATCCACACCTCACACTATTTTCATGAATCACATCAGCTAACTTTTCTCAAGGCCTGCAACAAGGATTCACGGTATCTTTAATTCTAATTGAGGACTGCAATCCTGGAACCCCTCAAATATTGCAGGTGACATATGTTGTCTCTTCCAAGGCCACATTTAGAGGATTTTCTAACAAGGAAGCTGCCAGATTTGAATATGGTGACATTAGACCTTGTCAGACAAAAACATCAATATTGGTGCATAATTAATGCTTGGAGCTTATCCGACATGGACAGAGGAGGCCCAGAGTGCTTTCAAAAATCAATTTGCTACCTGAATTACAAACATCGTAGATACAACCTGACAGGCTGATGCTATTAGAACTTCAGAGCATTTAGTGAAACATTTGAGCAAATCAAAGATCTGATCTCACTTGCACTCTTGATACAGGAAGAAGACTGAGCAAGATGAGAAAAGGAGTAAATTTATTAAAGACCTGTGACTATGTACTGTGTACTTACTTACCTGGGTATTGCCTTGTTTAAATTCTCACAACAATTGATGAAGTAAGGCTATAATTCTCATATTAAGGAGGGAGGAACTAGGGATCAGGAGATGAAAGAACACAACCAAGGTCACCCTGCTAGTAAACAACACAGATGCAAATATGCCCGCAAATTTTGTTCTTGCTCTATGTTCTTTCCCAAGGCTACAACATGTCTATATTTCTACCCACTTCATCTTTTTTACAGTAGTTTATTGAAAGTTGTGTTCCAGGGAGTGACGAGTAGTTTTGCAAAAGGGCAAGTGTGATTACCCTAAAGTGTATAAGTGAACTTGAAAAACTTACTTTAAAAAGCAACTTTAAATAATGTACACATTCAGTTGCCTAATATAACCAATTTATATTCAGCAGGGGCTACAAAAGAGTTAACAGTGTGTGTGTGTGTGTGCGCGTGCGCACGCGCGTGTATATAGAATTTAGGCTGAATTAAACATCCTTCTGTAGTCTCCCTCCAACCTGTGTTTGCCCTTTCTAAAATTATAATAAAAATAAAAAGTTCTGTTATGTACGTATGTTAACTATGTTACATATTTGATATTCATCCCAGCCCAGCATATTTCCTCTTTACCCACTATGGCCCACTCAATTCAAATGGTTGGACCCTATGATATGGATAATACATCTGTCATAAAAATATGAATGTCATTAATTATAAACCTGCTAACCTGTGGCTGTACTTTATTTTAATCCATGGCAGTGTTTTTCTACTCATATAAAATGCTATAAGTAAATATTACTACTGTTTTGTAGATTTTTTTCAATATGGCATATCCCTAAATACCAAAACTATGTTGGGTACTTAAAGCTATTTTAAGACTGAGATTTTTTTTTTTTTTTGGTCTTTTTCGTTTTTATCCGTACCAGGGATTGAACTCACAACTGCCTGCTTGCAAGGCAGGCGCTTATGCCGCTGAGCTAAATCTCCAGCCCCAAGACTGAGATTTTTTTTTTTCTGAAACATCCAAGTAATTAATTTACGAATTATTTATTTATTTTTAATGGTGTATGTTTATTTACATAAGTGTTGTAGCAAGGAATTTAGGGAATAAATGCATACTTGGCATACACTTTTATCTGTTTCAGGTTAAGGCTCCATGTTCAATTTTATGTTTTAGAAAAACATTTTTTGCTGTTAAAGTAAATTGAAAATCACTGAGTGAAAGGAATTGAGATATCTATAATTTCTTTTCCTTTGGGTTAAATGATTTCAGATAATTAGTATCTAAGAGTAAGTATACCGCTAATGATAATACCAAAAGTGACCAAAGTGGATTTTTGCACCTAAAATTTGCCCGTATTTCAAGGCTTTTACTTTAAAAAAGCCACTTTGGTGGTTTTTCCCATAGCACACCCTCTCTATAACATCAAAGTTGTATCAGGAGTAGAGCTTCATGAAAATATGCTGAAATACAGTGTGGAGCTGGTTGTTTACACTATAATGTCAGACTGTTACATGAGGACATGAGCAATAGTCTCTCTGAATGTGCATAATTTATCTCTTGCTTCTAGCCCATTCTTCATATTCCATGCACAGAATTCTCTCGGCATTTACTTCCATTGCTGCATCTCCCATTTCCCTCTTCATTACAGTGTTTAAATCTGACACATTGGTTTCTCTGACTAAAGTCTTTCCTTCTTTCAACCATCATCTGAATTTTTTCCTGCTACCAAACTTTAAACTTTTCTGTTAAGGAACATTGGTGCATGGATTTCACTGGTGGTACAATTGATGGCCTCTTTGAATTATGTCCTTGGTCAGAGAACATTTTAGAGGAATATGAGAGATAGAAGAGACTCGCAGAGGCTGAGACTTGTGGAAAGCAGGGGCACCCCAGATTCCAGAAAACCCAGAACAAAACAACTTCCCAGTGGAGGAGCCTCACTTAAACTGATAGCTCTTAGAATTTGGGCTGAATAGTTGTTGCCTTAACTTACTATTCTGGAGTAGTTATGCATAAGTCAGTTTTCCACTGTGATAGTAAAATACTTTAGTCTGGATACTTACTTTATAAGAAAAAAAGGTTTATTTTAGCCCACAGATTTGGAAGTTCAATAACATAGTACTACCTTATGCTCAGCTCATGGCATGTGGCATCACAGTGGTGAAAGTCTGTTTGAGAGTGATTATGTGGTGGGACAGTAAACCAGAGAGAGATACAAAGGTCAGACTTGCCCTTTCATAAAAACTCACTCCCTTGAAAATCAGATCAATTCTGTGAGGTCAGCACTAATCCTTTGCAAAGGCAGACCTCATGAGACCCCTTTACAGCCCACTAAGCCCCACTTCTTAAAGGTTCCATCATCTTCCACATCACTGCAGGTAGCAAGCTTCAGAACACGCGTGATTGGAGGGCACATTCAAACTATATTTATGCAGTAATGAGCAGCCTACCAATAGAACAGTCCTCCCAGGTCCCGCCACTTCTCCCACTGGCTTCAGTAGTGTTCTACTGCATGTTTGCATGGAGAGCTCCTCATCGGGACTTTTTAAAAAGAGAATTTAGTCCTCTTTTTGAGTATTTTACCTTAAGTTACCTTTGTATAACCTTCTCTTTTTAAGGAGATGAGGATAATTTTATGCTTAAACTATGCTTCAGCTTTCCGTGTTCCAACCACACTGGCCCCTGAGTTCTTGGAAGGCATTCTGTAATATCTTGCTTTGGGATTTGGCATTTACTGTAGTTCCTTTGGATGAAACCCCTTCTTCTCTAAGCATTTTCCCATTCTTCTTAAGACTGAATCCTTCATATATTTCATGTCTCACTTTAAATATATCCCTTATTATAGAGGCCATCACAGACTATTTGTGTTAAATCGTGTATGGTCTTGTAATTATCTATTATGATGCTATGTTTTCCTCACAGAATCTTACTTCATATAATTATTTCCTTTCCCTTGTTTGTTTTCTTGTTATTAAGTTCTTTCACTAGAATATAAGCTCAAAAGCACAGGCACCATTTTTGTCTTGTTTTCTTCATGTATGCCAAGTATTTGGCTCAGTGGTTGGGGCATAGAAAATATTTGAATAATATTTATTGAGTGGGTGAATTAATGCTACCTTCCTGTGTCTCCCACAGGCTTTGTATATTGTAGTTGTTCAACGTATAATATGTTCATTGACTGGTGGCTTGGTTTCCTTATAGCACCCCAAAGCTTTATGAGGTAAATGAAACCTATACTAGTGTTTTTATTTTCTGGATGGGAAAGAAATGGTGAGGTCAATTATTTACTGGATTCATTGGTTAAATAAGGAAGCTCTAAGAAGAGAACTCCAGATCTTCTGAGTTACTGCCTGGGACTATTGAAACCACTCCACAGTGCTTTTGCACAGCAAGCTCAGTGGAAGATTCGTTCATTTAGAAAAATTGGAAAGAGGTTGCTGTAAATTACCAAAGCCTCAATTATAATTTAATGAAAAAAATTTGGCAGCAATTCACAAGTACCCACCTCAACTCAAATGAAGCTAACATGATTGTATATAGTAGTGCTCTTCTGAGATCCTTTAAAAGCAAATAGATGAAAATGATTTTGTAATGAGCTGAGTGATTTTCTATGAATGGAGATGTGAGTGCAGCCTAACTCTTCACCTTCATTCTGCACTGCTGTTGTGACTGTAATGCCCTGGAGCAATTGGCCCATTTGAGGTAGTTACCTGGTCTTTCTTCCTGCCCTGCTTAACAACACTTAGAACCCTGGCTGAGTTATCATAAAGTCTCAATCAGTGGAACAGAGATGTTGAAGTTTGATCATGCTTGGAACGAGAGAGATTGGTGAGAAGTGAGACAATTTTAAATAGGGACAGTGTAAGCTAGGCGAGAAATTGCAAGGCAGCTGGGTGGGGGCAGCACAGCAGCTCTCTGCACAGGGGCATCACTCACGGGCTGTCAGAAAGGGTAGCATACAGGGCTTTGACAGCAATTTAATCAAACTGACATCCGCTCCACCCTTCTGGTTTTATTCTGCCCCTGCAAGTGAGGTGCTTAGGCAAACCAAGTCAAGTGTTTGCTCACTTTGAATTAGGTGGCTCAAGGACAATCAAGAAGAGAAAGCATGAGTCATAAAATATTGCAGTAGGAGGGGTGTTTAGAAGTCACCTCATCAGAAAAGCAAAATAAAGGAGACAAATAACAATAACATGATCTGAATGTGAGGAAGTAGAGATGGGTACAGATAGAGCTCTGTGTTCTGGTGGGTGGATGTTAGGTGTGGAGCCAGAAAATCTGGGACACATCCTGGAGCAGTTATTTATCACCTTGGGAGGCCATTCCTAAGCATGGACCTCAAGTTTGGGGTTATAAGCAGGTGTGTGTGTGTGTGTGTGTGTGTGTGTGTGTGTGTGTGTGTGTGTAGGGGTATTGAGGTATCAGGGGTATCAGGGCTCTTCTGATTCTAAGATTTCTTGCAGTCAGTAAAGCACAAACCAATGCAATGGGTGGCTGGGAGGGCCTGGACTCTAAGAAGAAGACAATTTCTGAAGACTGGATTTTAATCTCATAGCTCCATCGCCCTCCACTCAGAGAATCAAAACACATATGCTGCTTGTGAATAATTTATGTGAAGATAGGAGTGTTCTTTTAAATTCCAAAAGTGTCTTTTTAATGACTCTTGATTCTCCTACTACTGTAGCCTCTGACTTCTAATTGTAGGGGAGTGGGAAACCTTAAAATTTGTCAAAAAAAAAAAAAAAAAAAACCCACACACTTTCTCCCAACCTGAAGTAGCCTCCTTCACAGCAACACAGCTTCTCTCAGACACAAACTCAGTCTACATGCATTTCTCCCCTTCATGCTGTCTCCTTCCCAAGATCATTTCAAAGTAGAATTGTCTTGGTGGAGGCAGCGGAGGATGGCCTTGGGGCCACTGTGGACCTCTGGGACAGCGGTCTTGCCCACTACTTCTGTCACTTGTTGCTGTTCTTTTTTAGTCCTCTGTGATGCTATTGGTCCTGTAGGGTGTTGGCATCTAGGTGGACACTGGCTGTTGATGTTCCATGGAAGGTCCCACCCTTGAAGCCCCTCTGTCAGCTCTTTGCTGACTCACTGGTCCTTTTGGGGGGACCTGTGTGATGTTCGAGCCCCCATGAGAGCATATTTATTGTGGAAAGTCAATTGCTCTCACTTTCTCTGTGTGTCCCTGCTTTCCTGTGTGGTGGTGCATTTAAAAAGAAGTCAAAGAGCAGCCTGGTGCTCCCAGACTCTGTCATCACATTTAAGGTTTTAATGGAAGCGATTTTTTCTGTTTTACCCTTCGTATTTCTTTGGACAAGGGCATCAGGGCTGGGTAGCATTCTCTTTCCAAGGATGCATGCCTTATCTCTACCTCCTTCTCGTGTCTTAAAATATCTGTCTCTTAACAAAACACCTTTTCCTTCCTCCTTTTGTTGGTGGAAACTTAAACTTACATCATATCCTGAGTTATATCACATTGCTATTGTCACGGCTTAGGTATAAAATGTCTCTCTGACTTCTGATGTCTTCAGAGTTAGCACTTCTGGAAGGTGATTGGATCATGAGGTGCAATGTGTATTAGTGGATTAATCCATTGATGAGTTAATAGCTGAATATGGTGCGAGGAGGTGTCTATTTTTGTCCACTACTGCATTCTTAGTGCCAATTAGAGTGTCTGCTGCATAAAATGTTATCATAAATATTTATTGAATAAAGGGAAGAATGATAATGAAGGAGAGGACCATGTATTTGAAATCCATCTCAGAACTTTCTTTCCTCCTTCCTGCTTGTCTTCCCTCTTTCTCACTCTGTTCTTTCTGCCTTCCTTTTCAGTAAGTACAAAACTCTCCCTACAATGATGGGGGCTCTGCAGGGAAGATTTCTGACTGTGGTTCCAGAAGTCACATTAAGACTTTCAGGCTGGGAGAGGTGTTGCTGGGAGGAGCAGCTGCCTAGCTGAACTGAGTTTCTCTTTGGTCCTCGTATCTTCACAACTGGATATATGGGTGCCACCACCTGGGCAGCAAGGTAAAAATAGGCTGTAGGAAGAGACAGTGTGAGAACTGCCACCCCATGTGGAGTTCTCATCAAAAACAAAGCAGTACATGGTATGACCTGGATTGAAGGTGATGGGAGCAGAAACCCAGAGAGAGTCTGTACGGAGAGGATCAAGGAATAGAACAAAAAAGGCAGAGTTGGTCTGTGGATGCTCCCTATCCAGGCTACCCAGGCTGCTGGTCAGCACTCTTTAACATAACCCTAGACTTAAGAATAGGAGGGTCCTGAATGTACCTAGAGCCTTATGTGCCCGTTTTATAGATGCAGATGATGAGGTTCAGCCAAAATCTTGATCTGCTGAAGTCATAGAATGATGTCACACAGCAGTGGTCATTTCACTTCTCAATACTCGAGTGGGATCAGGAAGAAGTGAGTTAGCAACGATATGGCTGGGGCTGGGATGGACATTGAAAAGTCACCTCAGACGGAGAAAGCACACACAAATAGTGGACTATCTTTATCAATGAGCACACTGGACATATATGTACTGCTGGGGACTCACTGCTTCTCCCCTGAAACCCTTCTGAGAAACTCTTGTGCTTGTAGCACTGAAGCAGCCTCGCCCAACTGACTGTGGCTGCAATAGCCTGGGTAATAGGTATCTTGCCAGGGTTCCCATCTCTGAAGTGATGTGGCTGGGTCCTCCTGCCTCTGTCATCCGTACTCCATTGGTAAGGATGGGAACAGCAGGGAGGATGGGAGAGGTAGGCAGGAAATTTAAAATCCAAATTTGGAGCCCAACGACTAAAGTTTTCCTTTTCTCAGGCCTGCTTTCCAGTGCTACAGGAGCCATGGAGTCTCATGAACTCTACTTCCAGTCACCAGACACGAGCTCTATGAAGACAGAACTTGCTATCTTCTGTTTAGCGTAAGTAATCTCAGAACCTACAGTAATATTCCAGTTGTAGAGTAGGTGTTTAGCAAATGAATAGTGTTAAATAAATCAATGAGCATGTCTTGGAATTAGGTAAAGTTGAATTCTGAACTCAGCCCCAGATCTTGGGCAAGGCACTGCCCTTTTCTTCCTTAAGTAAGTGGAATCACCGAATCTAGCTGCTAAGGGCATTGAAAAGATAAAACAAGATGGTTCTGTAAAAGACTTCATACAATGCTCAGTCCATAGTTACAAAACCAGGGCCAACATCTCAGCCCTGCCGCCTTCTGATGGAGGGATATGCTGCTGAGGACTGAGGGAGGGCTTCCCATGCAAGCAAAGAGGCTCCTCAGCAATCAGACTGTCTGTCTACCTTGTACTGTCCTCCTCATGCCTTTTCTGAAGGTGAGCACTGAGAGGAATCTCTCCAGCTACATTTTCTTTCCTATTTCCAAGTAACTTTTGGTAATGTTTGTACCTCCCTAAAACATCTCACCTTTCCTTTGTGATGTATAAGATTTATGGAAAGCCTCCTGCCTCACCCATACTAGTCATGAGAGCAGGACCTATATTTGAAGCCCACATGCTAGGAGGACTTGGATCTCTCCAGATAATTTCTGAAGGCTCACGGTTGATGGATGCAAGCCAAGACCTGCAAAAAGCCAAGAGGGAGCTGCTGGTTGACCAGCACCTCCGCACACTGCTCAGCTTGCTCTAGGAAGAACTTTCTTCTTCCTCGTAGTGATCTCCTCTTTGCTGATCCTGGTTTGTGGATTTCTGTGGAGACAGAGTTGGCTGCTGAACAGGAAAGGGTTACACAACAGTGAAATTAGGGAATGTTTCTGTGGTTGATATTATTGTGGTTTTGAGCACAGTGTATTTTTTGAGAACATATGGCAGGCGCTCTGGAATTAATAAAAGTTCCTAAGATGCAGGGAGGTAGAGTAATTTCTACCATTCTTACATTAGTCAGAGCCCAAGATGTCTTTTCAGATTGCTCTAGCATGGCTAGCATCACTCAGTCACCCACGCTGACAACAAATGATTTTTTGCATTTGTGGAGGAGTCATACATTGAACAAATAAACCTATAAATAGGTAAAAATTTCAAATTTTAAACAGTTTCATGAAGTAAAAGTACAGGGTGCTATGAAGGAAAATAACAGGGAAGAACATTTCGCGCTGGGCTTTTGGAGAGCCTCCTGGAGGAAGTGACATTTCAGCTGAGACCTGAGGCATAAAGAGAATGGGCCAAGAAGAGGATGGGGGTGGAGTTTGGCCTCAGTGAGAAGACAGGTGGCTGCAAGGGTTCCAGGCTTGAGATGAGAAAGAGCTGTCAGTGTATAAGCATCCAGAAGAAGATAGCTCTTTGGAGGGAAATACTAGGCATGTGTGTTGCAGCACTGCCGCAGCCTATGATTCCCCACTAGAAGACTGTGGCATTAAACAGTCTTTCTCTTTTAGCCCTGAGGTGTGAGGAAGTTGTTTTCCTAATGTGTATGTTCTGTACTCTTGAGCAAGAACTGTCAGAGTCATCACGTTATAGCCACCTCCATTTCACCTACCTTAGTTGCTGACCAAGACAGTAGTTTCTCAAATTGAGAGCTGTTACCTGTCACCAGCTCCCTGGGGCTTGGCATAGTGTTTAGTACAAACACAAAAAGTTTGTTGATTAAAAGAGAGGATGGATGATTGCATGCATGGGAAAGGAGTGCTTAGCTTATAAGGGAAAGAAGAATCTGTCTACAGGGGATAAGTTGGCCTCCGAGTAGGTGCCAGATGTATCATAAACCTTTGGGAGCATCTCTGGCCTGAGCAGGAACTGACACTTGAGCCAGCAGAAGGACCTACAGGGACCCAGGAGTGTCAAAAAGCAGATGGCTCCAGGGCAATTTGCAGCAGCCATAAAATGGCCCAGAGGAAGACCTGCCAGTAAGGATGGGCTCCATCTATATAGCTCAGGGGGGACTATCCTGCCTCTAAGTCTTGTGTGCATGTCCTAGGCCTGCTGCTTGCTAAGCTGGCTAGAGCTTCATGCAGATTGGATGTTGGCATCCTGGCTTGAATTTTCTTAGCCAGTAACATCGTTTACTGGTTTTAACTTTCATGCTCCAGTTTTGATTTAGCCCCTTAGTCTGGTCTCCTTGCTAGGAGAGTCTGAATTCCTCCACTCCACTTACTCTCAAACTGCCTTATAGACAGGAGGAATTGGGGTTCTACAAAAACATCTTTGAGTGGGCTCGGAATTGGGAGAACTGATCCAGTCCTGTTTGATGGTTGGGTCTTGCACTTTCTATCTGCTAACTAGGATAGATCAAGTGTTTTCTAACACCTTCCTTCTCTGCTTCCTTCCCTGTCTTTTTTCCAGTGTGGGGAACATAACACTATTTTTCTAGACCAATATTAGTTAGATGCATAAAGGAATAAAACAAAATTCTATTTGTAATCACAATATCTAAAATAGGGAAAATGAAAATTATCTTATTTTGGTAGGGATGGTAGCCTTGGGCTTCTACCCTTGAAACACTTGTGGGGAGCCCTAGAATTCTAAGGACTGAAAATTGAAAATGACTATATGAGACAGATTTTAAAACACATTTTAGTTTTAAAGCTTTGTGATCATTCACTGCTGTACTCAATTGAAAATACATTTGCTGTCTCTAAATATCGCTAAAATGGAGAAGGAAATACAAGAATAACATGAGTCAATTGACAAAACATCAGAACTACATTGCATTAGACCTGAAGGAGTATGAGCTGCCTTATAGTCTGGAGTCAACTCTTATTGATTGGTCAGGGCTGTCACTGTAGCAGTTCAAGCAGAATTCTACCATTATGACAGAGAAAGGGTGAAGAGATCTATTATTGATGTCTGCAGTGAGTGTAGAAGTAGAAAATGGTGGCGTTTATGCCATTTGTGTGCTACCCAAATATGTATGAATATTCACTGACTACTACATAGTGGGAAAGGATAAAGAGCACAAGGATACCTCACGGCTGGTAAGTGGTAGATCAAGAATTCAATCAAAGTTTGCATGTCTTTGGCTTTCCTGCTTTATAATTCAGAAAGTCCATAGAGACCTATTCGAACTGAGACCACGACAGTCCTGAGTCCTGTTTTCCAACCTGGTTCTTCAGGATACTTTGAGCTGGGCACACACTATTGACAGTTCTAATATCTGGGTTTCTTATTCTATGGGATCTGTCATTCTCTTTCCCCATCTTCTGCCTGTGACTGCTGAGAAATTTGCCACTGCTATAGTAATTCTTGCTTCTTGGTACCGTTCTAGCCCTCTCCATCACTACATGCATGAGGGATATGGGATGCACAGCAAATGTACTTAGTTTCCAGTTGTAGCCACTCACTATCTAGGCAATCTTGAATCAATCAGCAAATTTCTCTAAGTGTCAGCTTCCTCATCTGCCAAACAGGAATGTAATAGGAAAGTCTCTACCTATTCTAAGGTTTATAAAGCTTGGGATAAGGTGTTTAATATACTTAGCAGAGGGTGATAGGTGATAGTTGATTAAGAAATGTTAGTTACTATATGAATAATGATGGCAATGATACCTGATCAATAGACTTTTACTGTGCATCACCTTCATCATCACCATCATCATGATCATCATCTTGAATGCTAAACAGATTTCTTGTTCTTGTTTTCTTGAGAAGGTTCTAAATAATAATGGAAAATGGTAATTCTCAGTTATTGTTTACTGTTTGTCAGTGCTTTTCATAAATTACCCATGTGCCTGCCTATCTATCAACTCTCTTCCTGATTCCTCTCTCCTATCTACTGTATTCCCAACAATCATATGAGATAGGGTCATTTTTATTTTGATAGATAAAGGAAGGCAAGAGAAAAATGCAGTTTGTCCATTCATAGTTATTAAAAAGTATTACCCAGATTAGCATTCAAATCTGAGTCTGCACTGCATCTAATTGGTGCATCCAAGGGTCTGGTTATTCACACAGCCCTTCTGTGCTTCTGGTTTGGGGATAGTAACTTCTGTCCTGTTCCAGTGGCAATTCCATATCTATGTCCCAGCTTTTCCAATTCTGTCATGTGCCTCTCTAGACTTTCTAACTTGATACTATAAATCACTGACAGAGAGGCTGAGGATATATAATAAGATAGAAAGCTAGAGACATTAAACACGTTGTCTTATAATTGCTAACAACCAAGTCAAGAATTTAGGATGTCAACTATCTCTGTCTCTGTCTCTCTCCCAGAGTGGCAGCCACTAAACCAACTGCTGATCTTTGCCAGTAGCTGAGAGACAAGAAGCCCAGTATTGGATGTCTTAAAATGCCCCACAATATGTCTACACAGCACAGGGGGTCCAATGACACGGGCTCCTGTGACATTATCAACATTGTTTCCTTGCCTAAGGAAAGCAGAGTCAGGGAAATGGCTGAGTGTTTTCAAAGGGCGAGATAATTTGTGTGACCAACAATAACATTTACAATTATTTAAGCTTAGATAAGGGTAATTAAATCTTATGCTTCATGGGGTAAGCTGATTGCCTGCAGGGGTCAAGAAGGACTGTCCCCCTCCCCTGCCCAGCATTCACAGAGCGATTATCCAGGCGTAGTGTGGGTCCTCACAGACAGCAGTTTCGTCTTTAATGCTCAGGTACCAGACAAAGTAGCTTCCAAATCAACATCATCGGGAAGGGACTCCCTACTTCATTGTAATACTTTATTGTGCAGTGACTCAAGTTCAGTCTCTGGAGTCCAAAAGCCTAAGATTCAAATTATGGCTGCTCAAAATATATGGAAACTTTCTTCAAGGCCACTTGATATCTATCTCAATTAGTTTCTTTGCTTGTGAAATAGTGGTAGCACTGTATCACTTGGTGTTTAGTGATACGAAGAACAACTCGCATTTATGGAGAACAACTGGTTGGACACTTCCAGTGTTTTCCCTTACTTAATTCTCACAGCACTGTGAAGTCCATCTCACCTCTTTCATCATCCTACCCTGATTCACCTTTGGCAGATGATGAGACTCAGGCTAACAGGAGTATGACCTGCTTAGGATCCTATTCTGGAAGTCAGAGTTTAACAGAAATTAGGCAGTGTGCTCCAATGTATTGGGATAACTGAGAAGAGTTGATGAAGGACCTACTTACAAAGAGGTGGCTGGACAGTGGAGAGTACACTACACCCCTGGATGAGGAGGAAAGGAGAGAGCAGACCCCAGAACCTAGAGAAGGAGGCTTAGACCTACGAGAAGATTGTTGCATGGGAGCTGTGGTTCTGGTCACGTGGATGAAAATCTTAGGATGGTGGAGTGATGACCTTGTTCTCAATCTGCTCCTAGGCACTGGCTGAACCCAATTGTACCATGAAGATGGTCTCCCAGGGCACAAAGCAAGGCATAGAAGAGTGGAAAAGATCTGAAAGGGCAAACAAAAAGTACTCAGTCCTTTAACTCTGAATGTTACAGCCAGGAGGTGAATGAGGGCAATTAAGTTCCAAGGCCATTCTATCCTCCATACAAACAGCATACAGTAAGTACCCAGTAAATGCTCACTCTTATAGGTCATCTGTCTTTTTCCTACCCAGAATACATTGTTGTCTCATGGGAAATGGAGGCTGGTCTTTACTCCTTACTTCAAGCTTAGCTTAGAGGTTTTCTATTCTGTATGGAAAAATACACGTATATCACTTTACATGAAAATGGGTACATTTGATTTTAGCCCTGGGCAAACAACCATGGTGGCTACAGTATAAAATTGGTGGGACACAGGTTGGAGGCATGGTGAGGAGTGAAGCATAGAAGGAAGATGCCAGGAGGAAATGATGAGGGGGGCCTGGCTGAAAACAGAAGGGGTGAGGGCAGAACCGGGTACTGTGCTGATGAAGACCCAGGACATGATGCCTGGATAAGGAAAGAGAAGGAATCCTAGGTGAACAGATGTACTGGAGTGGAGTCCTTTCCACTCAGCAGCCATAAAAGAGGGGGAAGGCAAAGTCAGTGGGTCACCCGTGAGAAAAACTGTGGGCTTATGGCTCTGGGGCTGCTGCGTGCGCAGAGAGATGGGAGCTGTCAGAGAGCAGCTAATTGTTTTGGGAAAATGACAAAGTTAACAGATCAATTTGTAGGGATGGGTTTCCAGCCCCAGAAGGTAAAGGCAATTCAGTTCAATTTATGTCCAACGAAAATGGACACTTAAGAGGAAAATATTTACAGATCGGTATAAATTCAATCTTGGCCCTCATGCCAGCCCCAAGTGAAGGAGAAACAAAGAGCTTTTTGTGTTCTTTTTTCTTCTTCTTCTTTAATCTTAGAGCATAGCTGGTGCTCCTGGGTGGAAAAGAAATTCATTTTTCCAGTATTTCTTCATCTACCATATACAAAGCTTTAGCTGCATCTTCTCCTGTCCAGCATTTGTTATTCAAATCAAATGAGTGCTTGAGAAAGCTATTTATGAATCACAATGTGACATCCATCCACAGATGAGTGGTTAAACTTTTGATGTTATCCATGTATCCCATGCTGTGACAAAATAAAGAACAACAGTGACTTGTCTCTTACGTGAATTTTATTTCTAATCTTAGCTCTTGTACTTGCTAACTGTGTGCCTTTGGGTAAGTTATTTCACCCCCTGAAACTATTAGTTTATGTGTAAAGGAGGGATTCATAGTAGTTTCCTAGCAAGACCATTGGATCATATATGTTGATTTAGATGGTATATCTGGTACACAGAAGGTAAAAAGTGTAGATATTGGGGATAATTTTTAGTTGATCCGTAAACCCAGAAGAGGGTTCATTAAGGAAAATGTCCTGAAGCATTTGCTACTTACATCCTTTCAGCACCATAATTTAGGATCGACTTTGTAATATTTCCTTCAGAAGTATGGAATGAGCTGATTTGGGGAAGATGAAAGCTATCAAAACATCTGGAGAGAAGTGGAGGAGGAGAAAAACACTCTAGGATGAGAAACCAAAGTGGGAGGGCAGTAAGATTGAACATAAATTTAGTTTGTTTGAGAGACAAGAGAACCATCTAGAATTTCTGGGTAGGCAAAGACATTGAGATGATTTTATCTAGAGGTGGGAGGGTCAAATATACACACAAGCCAGATGGGGGACAACCTTGACTTAAGATGGCTAGAAAGGTACGAGGGAATGGTGAAGAAAGGGGTCACCTTCAGAGTACATCCACTCCAAGCATATATACTCCAAAGCATCCACATCCCATTGTTACAAAACTCTGTGTAGACAAACACATCACACTGGACCCTCTGTCATGAGTCTGAGATTCCTAATTTAATCAACAACCATCTTACAGAAAATGAGAATTGCGCTCCAAGGAAAAAGGACTTTTCAAGAAGGTCAATGTTGAGGAGTGACTTGGAAGAATTAAGGCTGATGAGTGAGATTTGATTGAACATGCGTGAATTCCTAGCAGTCATTGGGGATTGTATTACATATTTCAGCTGAGACTGAAACTATAATTCTCAGGTAAATAGCATAGTAATTCTGTGAGGAGAAGGTATTAATGTCCCCACTGAACAGGTATAGAAACTGAGGTTTGGAGAGAGGTAACAACTTCCCCATGATCATAAAGCCAGGTTGCAGAAACTGAGATGTGGCTGAGTGCTTCTGACCCTCGTACTCAAGTTCTGTTCTTTGTTCCACTCCAGAATAGTGGCCCCCTCGTTTGCACAGTCACCACATTTTATTTGTTTGTGCCATACTCACAACCTCCCGGTCTTGGGCTGTGGCCTCTCACTACTGTAAGTAGACAGTGTGTGGTGTTTTCTTAAGTCTGTTTGTGGGAGGCTTCCTGCCCCTGTGCCTTCCTGTGAGGCATGATATATGGGCCACCCAATGGCACTGTTAATGCAAAGGAACAAGAATGGAGCCCAGGTTTTTAGGTGCTGCTGGAAGCTGGTACAGTGCCGGGAGGTGTCTCAGTTACTCAGCCTTCTTAGATCACTCTGAGTCCTGCATGTTCCTTGGTGACGCTTTTATTTCTCTTGATTACGGTGACTCCTAAGATATCGTGATGCCTACAGGACTGCTTGCTGACTGACTAGCTATTTGAAAAGTTTGGGGAACATTTTTGTCACCAGTCTTATGGCTTAGGATCTGACTCTGCAGAACATGTCCTTCTCACACCAGCTCACCTGTCTAACCTTATTACTGGTCTCCTCTTGCCTACACTAACACACACTCATACACAGACATGTACATCATATACACCTGCGCAAAGACACACAGACCCACACATATCACTAATGCTTTATCAAAAACAGATTCCTTTTTCTGCTCTTTACACACCAGGCATCCCTTTCTGTATCTCATTCCTATTTCCCAGAGCAACCCACACAGTGCAGAACTCTCAAATGTTTCCTGTGCATCTTCCTTGGGGGAATAGATGCCATCCCAAGGGACTCCACATGAATCTGGTGAAGCTGTTAAGTCTGTGATCCCAAAAAGGTGACGTAAGGCACCTTGTCACCTAGTGGAGTACTTTATTTCTCTTCCTCCCCAGGTGTACATAGTGATTAGTCTTGGTACAGTCTTTATTTTTTTTAATTCTATGGTGGAACATTATTCTTGTAATGGAGCTCTGGACTCATGTTAGCTTGGAGTTTTTCAGAACTATTGCTCAACTTTGTGAAGGATTCTGTTTGAGAATTGAACCAATGAGAGAGAGAGAGAGAGAGAGAGAGAATTTTAGAAGTTAACTCTGTCCATTGGACTTCCAAATCCTATAGATGAATAAATCTGTTTGTTAGTTTAAGTTATTTTATCCTGTTTTGTTTTTTTATAATCATAATCCTGAGTTTTAATATTGTCATAATACAGAGCTAATCAGTGCTGTGAGAAGACATTATTGTGCTCATTTTTCTGACTAGGAAACTGAGATTTAGAGGTGAAGTCACTTTCCCAAGGCCATATCTCCTTCTTGTTACCTTAACAGCCTCAATTATTTAGTTTAGTTTAAACAGCTTGAGCATCACTCTCTGCTGGAAGATTCTCCACATACTTTAAACTGAGTTGGACCTCTCTCCACATTTTATCCCACTGTACTTTGGGTATGCACTCTTAACTGGTCAGGATTGGGCAGATTGTATGTAAGTACCATGGAGTCTCCAAAATCTCAGTGATGAAGCACAGCAAACTTTTTTCCTAATAATACCTAGCACATGTCATAGGAGAGTCTGCTGGATGATTTGTGTGCATTTGAGTCAATTAAAGGGCTTGTGGCTTGGTTATCAGGCACAGAGAAAGTAGCAGTGGGAATTGTATGATGGCTCCTAAAGGCTTGTTTATATAAATAGGTTGACCCATGCCTCTTTCACTCATGGTTCCTTGACTAATGTATGTCAAATCACCCCACTGCATTTCAAGGAGCTGGAGAAATGCAATATTATCATGTGTTTAAAAGTAGAAGAACCAGAACATTCATGATGACACAGGAACTCCATGATAGAAGGACTTTGTTTTATTCATTCCCAGAGTTCTGGCACCAGCACAGAGACTATATTATAAAGCAGGAGCTTTGAGAGAGTATGTGGGCAGTGGATTATAGGACTTTTCATGGAGTGTAAATTGCTCATATCAGCAGCAAATATCCTTAGGGCGT
The DNA here is from genome assembly GCF_034190915.1 of Cavia porcellus. Lineage (NCBI taxonomy): Eukaryota > Metazoa > Chordata > Mammalia > Rodentia > Caviidae > Cavia > Cavia porcellus. The sequence goes on from NW_026947484.1 coordinate 168,259,379, forward strand.
GGATTACCATTGTCTTTGTACCCACAACACCTGGCATAGTGCTCACTAAATATGTACTAAAAGAATTCATAAGGAATTAGTAATGTATGATATCTGCTCACAGTGGTGGCTATCATTTCTTCCCACCTGGTTCTGCACCATTTGACTTATTAGTACCAAATCCAGGGATGAAACATGCATCCAGCTCCAATTTCTTCTAGAGAATATGATGGGCAGCCCATGCTAGTCTAGAGCTACCGGAAAGTCTTAGTCCTCCTAAAGAACCAAAGCAAATATTAGGAGATCTCAAGATTGAATTGAGCTGGGAGTAGATATCATAGTTAGTGGGCTTGAGATTAGAAATAGCAGAAAATAAAGAGGAAAGAGCAAATAAACAATGAAATGTGTAAAAACAAGATATTTGGAAAGGTGGATTTATTAATTTTTAGTTTGCTATAAGATATGAAGTGTGGTCAAAAACATTATTGAAGCAAAAGACACATTGCTATTAATCTTATTGCTATTAAAATACTCCCCCTCATTTCAAACGCATTTATCACATCATTATTGCTACTTTCTGAAGCAGTTTTAGAAGTCATAAATGTTTAAAATTTAAACATAGCCTGTATATTTTGGTCACATCCTACATCTTTTTTCTTTTTGATGAAAGAGTACTTTCTCTACATACCCATAGTGGGAGCCACACAGCTTGTGAGTTGTGTCAGCATGTGGCTGTCAACCAGACTAGGAAGTCCTTAGAGCAAGGACTCTTACTCATCGCCAGAGCCACAGCAGAATTTCCCATCACAAGACATTACAGACATCAGGAATTTCACAGCACTGATTGATTTGTATTATGCATGCAGGTGTGATTCTTCAGGGAACAGGGTGGAGATCAAGTTAGAAGACACATTATAGAAGATAGAGAGGACTCGGTACAGCATTGCAGTAAAACAGAAAAACTGCTGGGTTTTCGTGATTCTCGGGGATGTATGAATCTGCAATGTGGGGATATCCAGAAGAATAAAGATAACTTCTTCAGAGAATAAAAACAGGAACAACAAATGACCACTGGATTAGGAATTCATATAAACAGATCATGCAATTCCTTGTCTTTCTGTGCAGAGCACTCACTGATCCACTTTTTGTGGACTTAGAGTTACCATGATGGTCATCTAGTACTTCTACCACACAGCAATGCTGTCTGAGACACTTGATTATATACAAGATGGCGCCAGATTGCTGTACTTTATGAGTTTATTAGACTGATCCTTTGCTTTGTTCTCTCATCCTCTCTGGAAGTCAGATGTCAGCTATCATTTCTTCATCATTTCTCACATATTAGAGTCCTTCCCTATGACTTATTTGTGGACTTTCATAAAAAAGATTTAAAAAATCCTTAACATTCATTGAACAAAACATGAAGCTATGATGTGTATTCTTGAGACACTGAAGTACGCAGTTTGGGAGCCCTGAGGTTTCCTTCTAGGCCTGTGGGCAGCATCTGATACATGAGCACCATTGCTTGGTTTTTCTTTTCTTTACTGAGTGGCCTCAGGCAAATTACAAACCTTTTTTTTCAGATCCCACTCCCAAGTCCATAGGGACAAGGACAATGCTTACCTCAAAGATTTATTGTAGGGAATGAACTGAAGAACGAAGAGTTGGATATTGTTTAATTTCTAAACAACTTAGAGTCTGTTACAAGGAGGTAAGACTGCGTAGATAAAGGATGTAGAAAGGTTATGTTTTGTGGGTGTCCCCAGGGCAGAGATGTCAAGTTGGAAGTGATGAACTGAGGAGTACTGAGGAAAGAAAAAGACAATGACAATTGAGGCAGAAAAAACAGGCAAGGGGTACACACTCTGGACATGAAGTAATTGCGTGTGGAAAAGGCAGCGTGGATGATGAACACAACGTGGGGCAAAATACACAAGTTGAGTCTAGTCGAGCGATTGGCAGACTGTAGTCTGAGAGCCACACTGAGCCATTGCCTGTTTTGAAATCACTTGCAAACCAATGCTTTTTCAATTTTTAAGGGGTTGAGAAAAAAATCTATGATATGTGAAATTATATGAAAGACAAATTTCAGCTTCCACAAACAAAAGGGTTTTGGGGGGGACAGGGGGACATGGCTGCTCTTGTTAGTTGATGTATTATTTATGTCAGCTTTTGGACCATAAAATCAGAGATGAATAATTGAGACAGGTACCACTGGCAAATAAAATTTCAACTACTTACCATCTTGTCCTTTACAGGAAAAAAAAAAAAATATGCTGATCCGCGATCTAGACCTCAAGGTCCAAATGAAGGTCTAGACTTTAACCTGTCAGCAACAGGGGGACACAGAGCTGGAGAAACCATGGGGTCAGGAAGGAAACTGCTGCCCCTCTGATCCTTACTGCTCTCTCCATGCCCCTTTAGGAATCATTTCCTTTATCCTGACCCCCTGAATATGTGCTTTCACCCCAACTTCTGTCTTTGAAGAGACAAATACATTCTTCTCCTTTTTCGTGTGGGATTTTTTTTTTTTTTTTAAATATTCAAATGGGCGTTCTGCCTTCCATACTAAGTGCAGAGAGCTCTGGGCCTCACCGTGCTAATCAGACCTGGTGCCATTCTGTAAGTCATTTTGTGCAATTTCATGTTCTTTCTCCCTGAAAGAAGCAGAATTACTTTGATAGATTAAAGCCGTTTCCTTATTGGAATGGGCGTTTTGTCTCTTTTCTCTCAGCTCTCGGCCACTGTCTCTCAATGCCTCCAAGGTAGGGAGGCTCTAATTTCCCTGAGTCGCTTTTGGTGAAGCAATTTCTCATCTCTGCAGACCCTCCAGGGTCTCATTTGGAGAAAAAGGGGATTCTGGATAGGGTAGAAGTGGAAGGGGCTGGAAGGTGACCCACTCCTTTTTTGCTGTGAATTTGTGTTGTAAAATATTGTCAGCTCAGAGGCTGATGCCCCTGGTTGTTGGTCAAAGAGATTTCTTTAAACCTGGTCTTTCTAAGGGCTACCAAAGGGCATATAGAGAATAACAGGGATCGTACAATGAGATAAACTGGACATTGCACTCAGGGAATTTAATCCTAAATAGCATCATATACCTCTATAATGTGCAGTCCTAAGATGAGAAAAAAGGCTAGTTTTAATTGCCTGTTCCTCCTTAGTAGGAATTTGATGAGCTTCTGCTTTTATGCACTTGGGGTGCATGTTAAAATGCAGATTCTGGTTTGATCATCTGAGGATAGAAGTGACAACCTGTATTTTTAACAGAAATTCTTGGAATACTTTGATGCTTGGGTTCCAGAATGCCCCTTGAGAAAACTTGTCCCAAGATAACAATATGTTTCCAGTAACTTTTCAAGCTTTGGGGGATACCCAAAAGGCCAGACACTTAGAGGTTGTAAACTATTACTAATGTAGGTTTTGTCATCATGATTATTGTTACTATATACATTATGTGTTTCTAATCCATATGGTTTGTGCTGATTTATGCTGGCTTCATGATTAACTTCTTGGAACTTCTGTTTCCCCCTAGGTGAAAGATAAATACCAATGCAAAATTTAAAGAAAGTGTCTGTTATTTTGCAAAATTGTAGAAATTCTCAGATAATGAACTGAATTTCTAGGCCTTTCTTCTAGCTCCTAATTCTTTCTGCATAAATTCATTTGCAGAGAAACAGATTAGATGTGTCTGTCTCCTGTGTTCTGTGGTCTCCAGATAGAGATACATTTTGCCCAGGGAAAGCTTTCTGCTGTGGTGAGGGCTGGTTGTTTTGGGACCACCCAGGATGAAGCATGTGCAATTTCATTAGTAGATTTCTGTGGCAGGTGACTGAGTAGTAGATAGAACATAGGATTGCAAAGCCTGCGTCTGTCCAGACATTACAAGTGATATTTCAAGCAGTTTTTATCAACATGCGGCATAGATAAATTAAACCTTGACTTTTCCATTCATAGTATTTTTATATGTATATTATTTATTTTTCTGTTCAGACTATTTTGAGTTCATGCTGTTTAAAGTTACAAAAAATAAATAAACTAAAAAAGACACTTACAATAAAAAGTTTAAAAATAAATATACACTCAGGCACAGGGCCCAGTATTATCACTGATCATTCCAGTCAAATCATTAACCATTGCACTGACCTCTTCATCTGATCTTGGCTCCCAAGTGGAGAGAAATAACTTCTACTGGGGCCTGCAAGCTTTCTTTGAACACAGAAATCTAAAGTGTAGTCAGTGCTGTGAAGTGCGTTTTAGAACACCAAGGTTTGGAAATTCATGTTAAGGGTTCTTCATTCTTGGAGGCTGTATATGTTTGTTTTTCATGATTATAATGAAATGTCTGAAGGCTGAGTGTCTTTATGTGGAAAAAAAACATTTATCTAACTCACAGTTCCGGAGGCACGGCACTGGTATTGCCTTGGTTCTGGTGAGAACATCATGGCAGATCCCACTCTGGCAGGAGTGCATATGGGAGGAAGAAATGACATCTCCAAACAGAAATCCAGAAAGAGAATTAGAGCTCAGGCTTTCTCTTTTATGACAACTGAATATCATGAGAACTAGCTCAGGGATCCCACAAGGATCCCAAGAACTGCCTTTGTTCCTTCCAAGGGTAGCGTTCCCAGTCTGCCAGTCAGCCCCACTTCTTAACAATTAGACCACTTCAGCACTGTCACTCTACCACACGTGTCACTCATGACTCCTTGAGGGACAAACCACATCTAAACCATAGCAGAAGACAGCTCAGGGAATGCCACCATGTCTCCCTGTGCTCAGTACTTATGGTGGGTACCAAGGCTGCAAAACCAAGTGTTGCCAGCTTTGAGGATGTTACAGAAGTTATAGTGAGGAACACAGACATATCCAAAAGAGAAAGAAATGTTGTGGGATCAACTAAAAGTATGCACAAAACATATGGAAGCATGGTGATTATTAGAAGTGATTTAGACCTGGGAGAGGGCAAGGAAGCCAAGGATCCAGAGGGCATGCCTCCTGGAATCCTAGAAACTCCTCCTGGGGAGGAGTTTATGGGCCACGGAGGGCATCCAGGCCTGGACTCAAGCATGTGAGAAGGCACGGAGGCAACTCTTTTGATATTCATGTACTCAACCATTCAAAATAAAACTAAACACGACAAAATATGGAAGGGGCTAAGTCAAGCATGGTTCTGTGTGTTTGCATGTAGACAAATGACATATCAGAGGAAATGGGAGAGCTCTGCAGAAGGTGATCTTGGAAAAGAGCTTTAAGACACATTACTCAGAGTTTTGTAAGCCAGTGGAAGATATTTGTGAGCAAATTAGGGACCTTGGGGGTATTCAGGAAAAGTTAGAGCTTTATTCAAACAGAGCAAAGAGTACTTATAGTTAGAGAGGATTTTTGAGAGGTGAAGCAATAGATAAATAGTATCCAGACAGCCTTAGAGCCCACAGCATTCCTCCCTTGTTAAAAAAAGACGGCTGTCTTAAACACCCTCTTCACCCTGGCTGTGAGAGAAACTCTGGGGTCTGGAAACATATTGGTCTTCCTTTGGTGTCTTTGCTATGATTGATAATTTGTACCAAATCCATTTGAGGAGGTTATTTTTCTTTGCTGACATACATCACAGGATATTTTTATAGCTTGATGAATCTAACACATCTGTGTAATCACACAGTTTCTAGAAACCAGATGTTCCCTAGAGCACCTCTGGCTCCCACGCTCCTGCAAACATTTGCTGTAAACACCAAAGGCTGTTTGTTGGTTTTAATGTTCTAGCTCATCTCATTACCCAGTGAAGGTGAAAGATTGAAGCCAGATAGTGTTGCCAGTAAATGTTTTTGCCCCTAATGCTTCTATTTCTAGTGACTGATTAGTATGCAGTGGGGTTCACAGACTGACGCTGTCTAAATGGCCAGTCACCATGTTCTGCCTGCTGTGGCACAGAGAGGGAAGGCAGTCTGGCTGTGCAGACTCCTTTCTGTTTTCTGGATGGATTTCCCCAATTGAAAACAATGGGCCGGTATAAAGCCTTATTCCGCTGAAGTACTGGCAATACTCTGAAAGAGCCAATGGGTGTAAAATGTTTAGATGCACCTGGAGAGCAGACAAGTCTTGACAAAAGTTAGCAATTGTTGTTCTGACTCTTAAAACAGTCAATCCATAATGAAGACATGCACATCCTGTCTGTACAAAGCTCCATGGCAATGGAACTTAACTCCAAAGCATTGGAGTAGGAGACTGGAGTCTTTGGCATGAACCCCAGCTCTGTGAATGGGTTTAGAGAAGTCTCCAGGCACTCTTCCCCAAACTCTAGGTGTCAGTGTGTAAAGTGAAAAGGCTGACCCGCCTGATGACCAAGGGCTCTCCCAGTTTTAATCGTGGTGATCCTCTTTCCCTAATAAGGTGATACAAAGTAGAGCAACAGGTGCTATCTCTGCCCCAAGGGCTGTTACTGAATCACCTAAAATGAAGTGTAGAGTGTTTCTTTGCACTGAACTTTAAACAGTAGGTAAGAGGTGATTTGGGGCTGAAGAACCTTTTTCTTCTGTTCATTCAGCAGCAAAATCTTTGTTTGTTTTGAATATCTCAAAATGGCACCTTTCTCTGACTGTTGTTAAATAACCATCAGCAATGGGACTCAGTAATCCCCTTGTGCTATCACATTGCTAGCAACACAGATTAATACTATGTATTTTTTAATTGTTTCATTATGTTGATCTCTCCCACTCTGTAGTAGGCTCTACAAAAGCTGGGACTACATAGTTTTGGCCATTATTCTATCTTCCATGCTTACTTATGTTTCATCAATTTTTTTGAATGAATGAATAAATAAATGGACAATGTATGTTTTGGGAAAGAGGGGTGGATTAAACATCCTGTGAGAACTTGGAGTGGGATCTTTTGCAAAGTAAATATAGAAATGTAAAATACTAAGCAAATGCAAATACTGGCAAAAAACTCATATGAACAAGAAAGGATCACTTAATGTCAAAGATAAAGTTCAATTTTAAAGACAGAGAAAACAGAAGGCAAAAGAAGTAACACACATGCTATTAAGTAGAAAAAAATACAAGCAGAGGAAAGAAAAATAAATACGGAGATAACATTTGAATGAGGGAAGAACAGGGAAAGATTTCCTGACTGAAGCCTGAAGATCAAGAGTGGCTCTAAGGACATTAAATATTTCACAATGACGATCAACTTATTAAGACAGAAAGATTGATTTAATCTTATGTTCTAAGAGGGAATTGTGAAAAGCAATAACCCATCTCCAGCATGATAAGCTTGCCTTAACTAGAACATATACAGCCTAGATAATAGAAGCAGCTTAGATGAGGAAATAATGAGTCCCTGGGGCTTCTTGGGATGCCAGTGGGGTGACAAGGAGTGAATCGGTACAGGAGTCTTACACATGTGGATTAAAGGCTCGATTATTGCTCAGCGCCTGCATGACACTGGAAAAGTCTCCTTCCCTCTCTTAGTCCTGGTTTCATTTTTTTAATAGAAGACAGGTCAGCAAACTAGGGGCTACTAGCAAAATCAAACTTACCATTTAAAAAAATACTTCTATGTTTGATTTGTGTTACAATGATAGGTTAATTATGAAAGATACTCTAGAGCCCTCAAATACCTAAGTCATTATAGCACGACTTGCTCTGGCATGATGAGGTGATAACCACTGCACAGACTTCCTCTCATTCACTCATTTGGTGCCTTCCATGACAATGCATTCAATAGATGTAGGTGATGTTTGCTGAATGAGTAAGTGGAGGGACATTATGTACTGAATTGGGTGAAGACAGATATTGTTCTGGGCTCCATTCAATTCCCTAGAAGCTGTAAAACTTTGGGAGAAATAAAGTTCTTTCTTTCAACTTTATTTTCTCACCTAGGAACCATATGTAATAACACTTCTCTTGAAAAGGGAGGCTGTTAAATGAATAACTTTGAGTATAATAACTCTGCATATACACACACCAATAATTTCTTATTTAATTAAAATCCTGGAGAAAATAAAAATTGTCACTATTGGTCAATCATCATCTTTGAAGCACAAAAATTGAAGGGAAGTGGCAGGAGTTCTCAGGTCAGCTTCAGAAGCTACCACAAATAGCCCCAATGGTTTAGAAACAAGGGTTCTTCTGGGTGGAACTCTAACCTGAACCCTAGCATAGTACCTGGTATGCAATGAAATATTAAAGTTTATGAGTGAATGCATGCATGAGTGAGTACAGGTTGAGATATCTGTCCTAGTAAGGATCCTCAATGGGTGAAGTGATACTTTCTAGGACTATGGGATCATCTCTTGTTCTTCTTAAGTCATTTTAAGACAGCACTTTGTTTTGAGGGAATAGTGAGGCCACTATCCAAAGTGTAGGATTGCCACTGTCATCTATAGTTGGCAGCTCTAGGTTCAGCTTATACAGTGAAATTACTGGGGAATCTTAAGAAAAAGTGGTGGGTATGAACAATTAAATTAAAATTTCTGAACAGGACTAGTCATTGGTGACTTAAAAAAAAGCTACAGGAACTTCAAGCTTCTGCCTTACAGGCTATTTTTTTTTTTTTTTAATCGTTACTGAGGATTGGTCTCATGACTGCCTGCTTGCAAGGCAGGTGCTTATACTGCTGAGCTAATTCCCCAGCTCCATCTGTTTTGTTTTTATTAGGGTGGAGCTTGAGGGTTTTTATTTTGGTTAGTTGGAGCACATCTGCAGTAGGACCTAAGCTAAGATAGAGACCCATCTTTTCAGCTGAATTTGTGGGGCTTTGTAAAGCTTCAGGAATAGTCTGAGGCTGGAATTGGGGTAGAATATTAAAATGCACTGGTTCATAAGCCTTCAAGGTCTGTGGATTTTACTTTGGGGTGGAAGGAAATGTTAACATCCTACATTGAAGGAGTCTATTTTTAGGGCCAAACCTTCTGCTGGTGGTAGAAACAGACTTCCTTGGTTTTTAGAGAGGAGGAAAAGTAATGTCTTGGGCCTGCAGAAGGTTCGTATGAGATCTCTATGGCCAGCTGACTGGATCAGCTCACTCATATCAGAAAGGGCAGTTAGAATTATGTCCCCGAGTCCACAGTGCTAGTTGTTACTCACCATAGGAGGGGCATGTTCTGGGAATGAAAACTTGGGGCCTCAGAGTGTGGAATGAGTAGAACTGGGAAGCAGGCTTTGGGTGGAAGGAGGCTCACTCCTTAGGCAGGTGATCAGAGTTGAAAACTTGGCTAAATTGATGCTCAGACGTCTCTTGGGACTTAGGCCAAAATTGTTCCAGCTTGTCCAAGATCCAGGTACTTCTAGCCCAGAATGGCAAATGGATCTAATTTTTGGGATCAAATCTGGCCAATTGGTTGTGAGTCTCTGGAGCACTGTGTTGAGAAGGACTCAAGTCATACAAGGCTTTAATTTCATGATGAGGAGTTCAGATTTGAATTTTTAGATGCTGAAAAATTCATTTATAGCTTCCTAGAAGGCCCAGATAATCAGGTGAAGTTTTGGACATACGTTTTGACTGCAGTAGTGGGGGGAGGGGTCTAAAGTAGGTGGATGTGGCTGTGGGTGGGAGAATAAAAAGGCCATTGTAGTCTACCATCCAGAGGAGAGATGCGTGCCTTGCTTGTTCTTCCAGTGGTTGCTCCTGTGCTCAAATCTGAGGGAGAGCTATTGAGTGGATAGTTGTGGGATGACTCTGTGACTGTTTGCTGCTGCTTAACCCCAGGAGATTTTTTCTTCGTGGCTGCAATACTGACCCCATCTTTCTTCAAAAATGAGAAGAAAAAAGTAAATTTAAATTCCCTCTGATCAATAGCAGTAGCAGTGATAACAAAAAAACAACAATTGCTTATGGAGTAGTTTTTAAGTGCCAGGCACTAAGCCATGCACTTCCTATAAATTTTTCTGTTTAGTCCTCACAACAACCAAATGAATTAGGATTATTTTACATGCTCATTTTGCTGATGCCCTAACTTCAGCATGGTTCAGAGGTAGCAGATAATGTGGACCCAACGTGTCACAGCATAGGAAGCACCAGTCTGGGATGCAAAGCCAGATAGCCTGGCTGAAAGCCCACCCTCTCACTGTGACACCGTCCTGCCCTGTCTGTGCAGTCATTAAACAGAGCTGCAGGTTTTCTGATTCCACAGGGGCAATGCACTCTGATTGTTTCTCGTTAGCAGTAGCCTTCCCTTTCTCTCCAGGCACTTGGTTACATAATACCTGAAAATATTAAATTAGTTTTCCTTTACAGGAAATTATGCTCCACTGGGGCCACTGACATAGCTATTCCGAGAGCTCTAAGAGAGTTGTGTGCTTTTGGAAATGTCTGACAAATCTGATTGCTGTCAAACTAGGAGTTCTTTGAAGGCCCGTGACTGGTGGAGTAATTAGGTGACATTAAGTAGCTTTAATGGTAGAAATAGGAGACCCAGACAGTAACATTCTACCTGTGGAGTCAAGCTTCCAGTAAAGAAAAAGAAGAGGCCAGAGACCCACCTTGGCCTGCAAGGTGCCTATCTTTGTCTCTCCCTGTCATCTAGCACACTCAGGAGACTCCCTCCTTCTGGGGAGGAGACACAGACAGTGAGTATCTTCTATATCCCTTTGGTGGTTGAGTGAGCGCACTGCTTGGACCCATTGTACTGGGGAACTGCTCTGCTTGCTTCAGACCTCTGATCAGATATCTCCTCAAAATGCGTGGCCAAGTCCACCATGGCTTAATATTTAAGATCCTGAGAGATTTGGTTTCCATACATATGTTTTAGAATCTTCATTACATGGAGCAGGCAACACGCAAAACTTCTTTCTCCAGGGTTTGCTTCATGATCTGCTATGAAAATTTAGGATGCTTTCTCTGCTAGAGGTAGAAGGAGAGAAGATCTTTCTAGTTCTGCATTTTTAAGTTCTATCTAGAGGTCAAACCTCAGCTTCCAGATATCTTCTTTCTGGAAATGGTCTCCATACCCTTTTGCTAAAAAGTCTCTTTCACTTTCATTTGTATACACCCAATACTTTGTAGCATTCAAACCAATCATCTTTCCACTCACTGTATATTATTATTTAATACATATCTCATTTCTTGTGAAATTGTAAATTTTTCAGATGGAAGGACAATGGTTAGCCCTCTGTATAGTTTCTCTGATTTTGACTCCAGATCTCTGCATGCAGTAGGAATGTAGCAATGATAGTAATGCACTCCATGATGACATTTTGATGAGCAACCATGTATGTGACTGTGATCCCATAAGATTATAAAGAAGGTGAAAGACTATCACATGGTGACATTGGAGCTCTATAGCATCATAGTGTAAAGCATCACATCTGTATTTGGGATGATGTTAGTGTAAGTAAACCTACCGCTCTGCCTAATGACAAAAGTGTAGCATTATACACTTGTATACTTTACATACAATACATTGCAAGGATAATGACTATGTTATGCATTTATTATGTTATACTTTTCATCATTATTTTACGATGTGCCCTTGTTTTTCACAAGAAGTTTCCTGTAGAACAATCTTTTTGGCACGGCCAACCATAGCCCCCTGTGTCTCATATTTACCATATTTCTTGATCATAGCAAAGTCCACATGGAGTAGTTGACCTAAGCTATCCAGATATGTGTAAGTGCGCTGGATACTGTCCATAAAACAACCAAACTGCAAAAGGACACACTTTTCTGAATGTGTCCCACTGTTAAGGAACATATATATGTAATTATCACTTTGATGATAGATCATATTTAAAGATTGATGTGTCCTTGTTACCTGCCTATCCGTTCATTTCCCCTTTAGCTCTTGTAAACACCCTTTGCCTTTCTACATGTTCGTGTGTGGTATCTCCAATATCAATACTGTATGGTATTTATGCAAGTGGGAGAGGGAGGCAGGTTATCTAAAGATTCCTCTCCTCTCTCACAGGTTAGGCAAACCACTAAGTAATTCCATGACCTCTAGGGAGCACATCTGTGACTGAAGCCTTAGAATTTGAGCTTATCCCTGATTACAGCATTAGTGGGGTGAGCACTATTTGCTGCTTGAAGTTTGCAGAAGAGGAGAGCATGTTTGAGGATCTGACAGCTACAAAGTGAAGTTCTTGGTGTAAACAAGTAAATCATGAAGTCTGATTTTCTTCCCCCTTATAGCTTGCAAAGAAGTGTATCTCAATGAATTCTCCCATCCCTGGAGAGAGTTGTTATTATTGCTCTAGTACTGTTTCGTTGAATCTTTTGTAGGACAAAAGCTTTTTGCTTGCAAATTAAAAAGGAAGAACATTTTTCCAGTGGTGAAGCACATGAAGATTATATTAGATAATATGTGATGCATAATTAATATAATAGCTCATAGTAAATAGGCATTAAATAAGTAGTTGCAATATTATCATGGTCATTGGTGAAGGGGAGTCATTCACCGAAAGTCACACAGCTGGTTTCTGATTGAAATTGACCAAGATTTGCACCTAGAATTTTAGGTTCTGAGTTTCACCCTATTCCAGTGAATCCATTTGTAAGACTTTTGAATCTTTTTTAGATCTTGGCCAGACCTCATTCTACCACTCAGCAATAAATAAATAAATGTAAAAAATAAAAAGGAAAGCTCTTTCATCACGATGCAGGGAAAAAATTACCCTTAATTACTGGGGCTTTGCTACAATTATAGGATGTGCGTTTGAACTCTGAAGGGTCCTCTCCTGAGGATAACCTTTATTTGCCTGATTGCGTCTGTTCAGTTAATTCTGGCTAATTACTATTTTCTTCCTATTAGATTCTAATTATATACAGTATTTTCATTATAAAGCGTAATGTTTCCCAGAGAACCATGTCAATTTTATAGGCAATATTACCGGAGTTCTGGTTTACCTCATTAAGCCCAAGCAAAGCAGCCATGAATCTGATTAAACCCACAGTTTGTTGGATGGACTTTAACTATATGTGGGTACCAGTGGCTCCCATATAAAATTCACTGAGTGTGGAGCAAGGACAAGACGGGCTTACAGAGTCCCCAAGAGGAGGTAGAAGCACAATTTTCTCTTCAGTTTTCATAAGGAAGAAAAACTGCTGATCAACACCCTTTTTCTGAGTACCACATAATTTCCAGTTTGGCTGACACATGGTTTCTATGTAGAGGTTTAAGAGCAAGGCTCGTGGTTGATTCTGATGTCTTGGTAGATCATGGAGAACTTACCTCTGTATCCTTTAAGACATTGTTCTTCATCTTCCTATGCTATCATATCTATCCAACAGCCATTTGGTATCTCTTCCAGACATCAATAGGTATTTTGCTCTTAATATGTGTAAAATAGAAATCTTGGCTTCTGTGCTCCTTAAACTATGAGATCATCCCTTCTATGTCATTTCCATCTCAGTGGATCTTGTTACCATTTACCTGATGTCCAAGAAAAATGCTAGGAGGTATACTGATTCTCTTCTTTTGTTCATCTCTCATATGCATTCTATAAATGTGTCCTGTAACCAGTTTGTCCCAAATATATCCTGGACCCGTACTCTTCTTCCCATCTCCACTGCAATACCCCTATTGTGGGCTACCATTACCCCTAGAAATAATGTCTTTATAATTGTTTTTCTTGTGTTGTTCCCCTTGATAAAACTATATCCATTCTATTGCCATCAAAGTTATTTGTCAAAATAACAAAATAAAACAAAAAAACAAAATCAACCATGCACAGTCCTCTACCTGCTTGTTACCCTTATATAAATTATTTTGAAAGTAAAACCAAACTTCTCATTTCATCAGTAAGATAGTCTGTGACTGTAGTCTAGCCTACTTATCCAGAAAGTAGTTTTTGAGGGTATAGGTTATGCCCAGCACTGTTTAAACAAATTGTTTCAGTTTGACAGAGATTATCTTTATAAGCATCATCTTGATGGCCCTTAGTATTTCACAAGTTTGTCTTGTCCAATTGGGTTGTCCAAAAGACCTGGGTCTGTGTCTGTTCTCTTCACTACTAACCTGGCCCCCATATCTGGAAGCTTCTTAAGAAATGTGAAATGCTTTGTTTTGATTTGACACTTGGGCAGAAGTTGGAAAACAAAGTTGATTAAAAACATACTCTTATTGGATTCTAAAGAAATTAATAAAATTCTCCCTTTGGGGATTAATAAAATAAGATTTTTAATATTAGCTTTATTTTTCTACTTTATAAAAGTATTTTAATCAACATTCTTGGCTTTAAAGGATGAATTTAAGCAATGTTTTCTGCTGGGGGGGTATGTGTGCAGAAATTTCATCAGCTCATTTGTAGATGAGTCACATTTTTGATATTGGATGTACTGTCTGAAAAATGTTGTCACTGTTATTTCCCTAATAAAAAATCTATAAAAACTGTGAAATTCAAACAGAAAGGGGAAGTAAGCTTTCTTGAACATCTCATAATTTGAGAGTTGATTTTTTTGATCAACTACATCCCTCAGGGAGTTATTTACAGTAACACAGGCTGAGGCTCTGGGGCAAAGGTATCTGAATTTCCTTTCCGATCTAACAGTTATTAGCAGTATGTGGCTTTTAGGACATTTGTTTAACCTTGTACTTGTTTCACTTTCCCCTTTTTATAAAATGGGAATATTACCTGGTTTTAAGAATTAAATCAGAAAATATATTTGTAATAGTGCCTGATATATGTAGGTTCCATAAAAACTTGGTGTTATCTGGGTCTAAGTCCAGATTAGTTTCGCCCCAAACTTCCATTCTTGCCATTAATAAATAGCACTGGTAGCATCAGTACCTCTCATTAAGCACTCTATATAAGTCAGCCTCTAATCCTATTGCCTTAGTAACTTTTCTCACTCATTATTGAGACAAAATACCTGATGCCCAAAGTTAGGGAAGGGAAGGTTTATTTCTTACAGGTTGGAGGTTTCAGTCATAGTCAGTTGGCTCCAAGGCAAAATGGCATGGCTGAGGAGCAGCAGTTCATGGCTGCTCCTGCAGCAAAGCATGAACCAGGCAAAAGAGAGAAAAGACATACCTTCTTCCTGCCATTACATTGTATGCTGGCCCCACGCCTGGGTGGGTGTAGCACTCATACCATCAATCCAAGTGATAGACAATGGACCAATCACAAACCCTAGATTTGACCACATCCATGATGACATGAGGATTGGGGGGGGGCATCTGAACATAAACCATAACATCTATTAAGATTTTTAAAATGCATGCATTGTTATTTCAATATACAATGATGAAGCTCTTTCAGGTATTTTTCCAAAAGTCATGCAATAGGGACATGGTAGATCTAATAGTCATATTCAGATTTATCTGTCTTCAAAGTTCATGCTCTTAGGGGCAGTTAAAATATTTTATCTTTATAAATCTCAATATACAGCATATTAGATACATGGGAGATATAATGGACTGAGCTGTGTCCCTCTTCAAAGTATTTGGACTTATTGAAGTCCAAATCTTCAAGTGTAACTATATGCAGATAGGGCCTTTAAAGAAATAATTAAGTTAAAATGAGACCTTAGGGTGGTCCCTACTCCAATCAGTTTGGGGTTTTTACAAGAGGAGGCTAAAGTAGCAAATATGTGGATGCACAAGTCATGGTAAGGTCACAGTAAGAAGGTGGCCAGGCCATCTGAAAGCTCGTGTGAGAGGACTAAAGAGACACAAAATCTGTCAATACCTTCATCTTCAACTTTCAGCCTCCATTTCTCTGAGAAAATACATTTCTGTTGTTTAAATCACTTGTTCTCTAGTTGTTTGTTATGGTTGGCCTAGTCAACAGTACTGAAAGGGAAATTGTTAGTGGGTGAAAACAAACCAACCAAACAAAAAATAAACTCAAACAAAAACAAAAAGAGATGTCAGGTAACCTTATCTTACTTATCAGGGTATTTCTAGTGCTTTGTTGTATGCTGAGGTTCATATTCCCTAACTCCCACATGGACCTCCCATAGCATCCCATCTTTGCATTCAGCACCCTAAATGGCTATGACCTGTCTTTCTCAGTGGGCTGGATAATTCATGAAGACTGAAAAAATATGGATTTTTTTTGTGCAATGACAGTTTCCCCATAATTGCATTTTGGTTGTGTGTCTGTGCTGCTATGAGGTCCAGCTCTGCAGCATCTTCTCTGAGGAGCTACCATTAGAAGGTAAAGGTGCCAAGATATGGAGGAGCAGTTTCCCTGCAGAAGTCTCTCTGGGCTTTTCCAGAGTGCATAAAACTGCTGTGTCTTGGACATGCAGACTGCTTTTGTGACCATCAGACCACAAGCTGAGAGGGACAGCACACAGGGGAAGGCTGTCAGCCTTGTGCTGTTATCTTGGTGAGATCTCAGTATTGTTATCTTAGAAAGATCTTAGGACTTGGACAGGTCAGGGAGCTCTGCCTAGTGAAGCTGAAGACTGAGAGACAAGCTGGGACCCAAGTCTGGCTTCCCATGTGGTGAGCTTTCTGAGGGTTGGCTGACATGGTTTCATACAGAGGAGATACTGAGCTGGGCTTGAGCCCAAACTCCATCTAAAGGCTCAGACTAGGGTGAGAGGTAGGACTATTTCATTGCTCATTTGGAGTAAATATTTTTTTTTGTCTTTTTCCTTTTTATTGGTACCAGGGATCGGACTCACGACTGCCTGCTTGCAAAGTAGGCGCTTATGCTGCTGAGCTAAATCCCCAGCCCCATTTGGAGTAAATATTAAAGAGAAAGCATTCAAGTCTCTTTCCTTAAAGATTAGTAAGTCCAAAGACATTTCTCTAATATTACCCTTACTGTTCTATCTTGAGAGAGAAAGACTTTCCTAGATTTTGGCTATATCCAGAATTGTATCTCATTGTAATTGTGCTTTAAGTGAGGAGGCAGAGGGAGGGAGGGTTAAGAGCAACTGAGATGACAGAACTGATCATGCAGAATTATTTAAGAGGCTCTTTCAATGTTTGTTTCTCCAAAATGGCCCCTTTCTGGAGGTCTAACAGGCTTCTCTTTGAGTTGTTCTGCAGTCAGAAACTTAGCACAGAAAATAAGCATCCCACCAGATGCATTCTGGTGACTCAATTGTGTAGCTCAATGTGGCCACTTCGCAGACTGCTTCTTTGGGCTGGCTCCCCATCTTGCCATAGCCTCAGGTTCCTTATTGGTAAAATGAAGGAGTTGGTCTAGAATCACAATTTTCTCTATTTTTATA
Source organism: Cavia porcellus (assembly GCF_034190915.1). Taxonomy (NCBI): domain Eukaryota; kingdom Metazoa; phylum Chordata; class Mammalia; order Rodentia; family Caviidae; genus Cavia; species Cavia porcellus. The sequence goes on from NW_026947484.1 coordinate 168,276,482, forward strand.
TATTATAGAGAATATATATAATGAATATAACTCTATATGGATGTTACAGTCTCCAGGCCAAGCCTTGACCACTTGGCCTCCTTTGGGGAAATAAGAATGTGACTGGTGCATTTGCATGATGTGTGTGGTAAAGCAAGTGTTAGGAGTGGGTAATAACAAAGGACAGGGCTGGATTAGGGAGCACATTGTTAATGTTTAGCACTTGAGGGACATAGATCCTGGTCCTGGTTCCAACATTCGAATTAAGGCTAATCATGAGATTGTGTTAGTTAACAGAATGCAAGGTACAATGATGTATGTGAGTATCATTTATGGTCTTCTTTGTTTCTTCTCCTTGCTTTTTTGTTTCTTTTTTTCTTCTTTCCCCTTCTTCTCCATCTATCCTTCACTATTTTCCATTCACTTTCTGTTTTCCTGTCTTCTTCATGTCTCCACATCTCTTCTCCTTGCTCCTTCACACTTTCTTTATTTTATAATGTAGTTAGATAAAGTCATTGCATCTGAAGACTCAATGGCCCTAGAGGATTGGAGAAATCATGATATTAAAGAAGTCTGAGTCCCTCTGTGGTTTTGTCAGGGGTGATTATCTTACTGAGCCTTCTCCATTGCCCAAATGAAGCCACTGATATTTTTGGGGTTGTCCCAGCAGTAAACGTAACTTCACTCCTATACTAGAGTACTATTTGTATGCTTGTAACTCTATCAAATAGGTCACCTCTATCCTAATGAGGCAACTGGGGTCTAACTAGGGCTCAGGGTGCCCTGGAAGCACAAACCGATGCGTGATTATTCAGGCCTGGAGAAGGTGCTGGAAAGGCTTCTATAGGAGCTGATGATGTGGTAGAAACAGTAAGGATTTGGGGTCCCATGGACTTGGGGTAAAATCTTAGTAACTCTACTGAGTTCTTCAATTTAGTACACCTAGCTTATCATTTGACCACTCATGATCCCGGTTTCTGGAATTGAAGCATTCGGTATCCTTGCCTGTCTCCCTGCTGGAAAACCTCTGCAATTTTCCTTTTCAACCCTAATTACATTTGTGATTCCTTCTTTAATGCCCATCATTTCTGTTAATAATCTACAACAAAGCAAGGACTCAGCCCATTGAATTTAGGTCTATTAGACTCACCTCCCAGTAGAGATTTTGGACTACTGTAGATATAAAATAAATAATTGGATGGATAAATACATATATAGATGAATGAGTGCTTTGCCAGTATCATTATCCACAGAGTAGGCTTAATAGCTACATCCTAGTGCCTGATAAAGATTAATTGAGATTATATCATGATCTCAATGCAGAGTCCAACTGACCAGAATACCTGCTAACCCAGGTCGTTAGTTTCAATCTCCCTTGATAAATAAGGAGTATTTTCAGACTGTGTAGGGGAAGAGTATTTGTAAGAAGAGGAATCAGAATTGTGCAAAGGCAATTGTTTTGTGTATTTTGTGGGAAGGTTGGCTAGACAGTAGGTATCACACTGTAAGTGTCTCTGGTATTGAGTGTACAGTAAGTAGAAATATGGCATAACTGTCTTAAAGCTACTACGAAGTGACAAAATTCTGAATGTATAACCAGAAAAATGAAAAAGAACACACATACCCTCATTAATATGAATTTGTGTGATGAGGGCCAACGATGTCAAATAAAGCTCCTAAGCGATCAAAGCTTGCAGAGGCCTTTGAAAAATGTGTCTTCCTGGAGACTGGGTAGGAAATCATTCCAGGTGAGAAGTACAGCACTGGCAAACAAGTGAAAGTTGGGATCAGAAGGGAGAGGTTGGGAATGTGAGTTTGACTTCAGTAGAGTTTATATTTGGGGCTTAGGGAAGATTAGACAGTGTGGAACCAGATCTCTGGAGGCTCAATATCAGTTGTAATGCTCAGACTTGGTTTGAGTACACTGCATGGAGGAAAGAGAGTTGTAGAAAGCTGTAGTGTTGTGAGTACCAGATGTTATGATCTTGCCTGAAGGTCTTTAGGAGGCAGGAGGCTGGAGCAGATGACCTCTGGAAATTTCTTCCAACCACAGGACTGTGATAGTTGAAAGACCGAGAGAAACAAGAACCAGGGACCTTGGCCTGGATTTTCCTCCCTCATAAATCTCCTCAGCTGCCCAGCATCATCTCTCTGTCCTCAGATTAATCTTCTCTGGCTTCCTGCAGGAGCTGAAGAACCTATTGACCTCATCCTGTTCCCCAGGATGCCAGTGAGAAATGGAGTTCTTGGTCTGGCAAAGGCCTTGGTGTGGTCAGAGGGCGACTGAGCTCCAGGCACTGGTCCCTAGGGAGAGGCAAAGCAAGCAGATAGACGGTCTTGTTCTAGATGGGCTCTGGCCCATACACTCCCCAAAAGGTTCCCAGTTTATGAAATGTGCCTTGTTCTTTTGCACAAGTTCCTTTGACCAGTGATTGGTAAATGTTGGAAGAGACTGAAAATTCTCATCAGATAATCTTCCAGAAGAGAGATCTGGCCTAAATGTGATTTCTATGTGATTCTTTTCTTGGTCCTTTGGTTCTTGCCATGGGCAGCACAGATGTAAAGCCACATGTTTCGGTAGAAACAATAGGAACTTTAACAGAAAACTGTGCTTTAGCTTCAGCTGTGTGCTGCCTGCATCTCCATTTCCTCATCTATAAATTGGGAATTAGAATAGTACCTGACTTAGACAGTTAAAGTACTAAAGTTCTGAGACTCCTGCCAGTCATACAGCAAGTACCGAATTGTTAACTCTTATTATAGATTACCCTATTCATTAGCATGTGGCAATAAATACCTGTTACACACACAAGGTTTTTGTGACAGTCAGTTTCAACAAATATAGATGGAGCTTTCGCCATGAGCCAAGTAAGGTGCTAGACCCAGAGGTGTTTCGGTTCCTTACTCACCAGAGCTAACAACCTGACTGGAGAGGCAGATTAAATGTGTAAAAGTGCAGGCATTAATATGGATATTTGCAGTAACACTGTGGAGGAAAGGAGCACAGTGCCTGTGGAGGGGATAAGAAGGGAAGCTATAATTGAGAGACTGGTTAGGAAGACTCCCCTGGTGAGGCATCCCGTAAGCTCACATGAAGGATGAGCGTGTGTTATAGCTAAGGACAGCAGTGTGCCGAAGCTTAAAGGGACAGAGGGGTGTGGCATGTTTGAGAGTATGAGGGAGGTGAACAGGCTGCCTGGATAAGAAGGGACAGAAGTAAAATTCTGAAGATAAAGTGAAAAAGCGATACAGGTAAGTGCTTTTGTAAACTGGACAGTCAGTGAATCTGTAACATGTTACAATTTCTAGCATAAGACAAGGAGGATGGAGGCCCCTATTTCTCTGCAAGTTGTACCCAAAACAAAGCAGTTGCCCAGGAACTACAGATATTATGCCTTGCAATGTGTGCCTCTGTTTGGAGGCCAAGAAAATTGTTACAGAACCCCATCTTCAGGATGTACACTGTGAGCGTCAGTTTCCGCTCTGTAATAAGGAGGCTATTTCTTTTTCATGAGCAATGAAGTTGTCTCCTAAACAGGTTGTTCTAAAAAATCCCTGCTAAATATTGGTTCTTTCTGCCTCTTCTTACCTCTGAGGTTTAGGTTTTACTGACCAGTGGCTTGGGTGACAGTCTGCATCTGAGAGACATTAAACATTCACAGCTGGATTTTCATCCATTGGTCCTACCCACCACATAATCTGGAGGACTCGGTGGGGTCTGGCCATTCTAGAAATTGCCTCTTTTGTAAAAGATCCCCTCCCCGCTGAACTCCCTCACCCCATCCTAACATCCATCCAATTCACACAGCCTTTCTGTGGAAGTGCGTCCTTCTTTTCATTCTGATTGAGTGAACAAAAGTGAAAACAGGGAGGAATCCATCAGAATGACTCATGAAAAATGTGTATGTTCTTTAAAGGGAGACTGCATACAAATGGGATGTATATTTTTTTCCAGAAAGGAAGGAAAAAAATTCAGGCTTTTAAACAGAAGACTTTAAGCAGGGGGAGAGGAAAAATATGTCTCTTAAATGCATGCAGTGCCACCGCCACAAGGCTGCCGAGCCAGGATTGTTTATTAGAAGATAAGATAGTGAAAAATGTATTTTGCAGAAGGAAAATAGTAAAGTCAGGTCTGAGGCAGATAAGAAGCCAAATTTCTATTTTATGCTCAATTGAGTGACTCAGTTACATTATCTGGGAAGCAGGGGTGAAATAACACCCTTTGGAAAAGGGGCCTGGGCTGTTCTAGGTCTCCTGCCAGCCCTGACTGGGCTGAACGCAGCACAGCTGGGAGGCTGTCTGGTCAGAGCAGTGCCGTTTGCAGTCTGAGGACGAAGGGGAAGAAAGGTTCTGATCTTTTCTCTTTAGTTCCTTCGTTTCTCCATCTTGTTATATAAGTGCTACAGTTTGGTTTCACACTTCCCCTTCTACTGCTGAAGGTGGGAAAATACAGACACACATGCATACAAGATGAAGCTCTGCAAAGCCCAGTGGATAGAATAAGGAGCACCACTGGAGATTAGATGGATGAGGGCACACAGACTCCTGGTCCATGCTCCATTTGGCAAACACAAACATTGCATTCCAATGCTTTTACATAGGGCGTTGTCTTCCAGTTGGCAAAGATTCCACTTGACTTCTTTTGCATTTTTCACCTGACTGTTTTACATATTGTTGTGTGCTTTTGGAATGCTCAATGAAAAGATGAACTACTGTCCAGAGAGGTCAAGAAGCTCACCTAATGTTACACAGGTAGTGAGTTGCATCACTATGCTAAACCCGGGATTCCTAAATCATCTATTTTATTAATGGTCAACTGTCAGATCCTGTCTTGTTTGAGAGATCTTTAATGTACTATACAATGGCAGATGAAGGACATTTGAACAACAAAGGCTAATATAAATCAATAAATATTTATTGGGCACATAGTCATTTTAACAACTCACTTATTTGTGGGTCACTAAACTTCTCCAAAGTAGAATTAGAATTCTGGAAAATATCTACAACCTAATTGCAGAAACTTGTCAATAATTTTGTGGATGTGATTGAATAGGACCTTTCTTGAGGAGATTATTCTGGATATTCTCAGTTGACTCTTTCTGATTAATCACATGGATCCTTAAAAGGAAAGAAACTTTTAAGATCAAAAAGGGAGAAATGTGTCAGCAGAAGAACTATTAGAGACATGGAGCACTACTGGCTTTGAGGCTGAAGGAAGGGCTGACAATGTGTCTAAGAAAGCTGTTTCTTAAACAGAGCCTGCAAAAGGGATCACAGCCTTGTGGACACCTTGATTTTAGCTCTGTGATTAGGAGTTGGACTTCTGCAGATAATAAATCAGCGCTGTTTTATGCCATTGAATTTGTGACTTAATTGTATTAAGTAAATACAGTTGCCCATCTAAGGCCTAAGAATGATCCACATGCCACTTCAGCCTTGTATCTTTTTTTCCTTCAAAAAAGATTTCCATGAAGTCACTTGTAGCTAATTTTTAGGCTCATTCTTATCTCTACTTTGAGACAAAATTTAGCTACAAAAGTGAGGGTAATTATATGGAGATTTTGGATTCCATAAGCCATTGTATATAAGAACACGAAGAGCAATGTAGTCATCTTGTTCTGTCTGTCTGTCTGCCTACCTATCTATTCTAACTATCTCTATCTCTACCTCTATATCTAGTAAATGAAATGGATGTTAGGAAGAGCAGAATAATTAACTTAAGCATTGAAGAAAACTGATGTTTAATGTCAGGATTAGTATTAAAATTCTGGTTTTTTTAAAACACCAGTCTAGACTAACATTCTTGAGTTTCAGTCTTAGAGATAGGCTTTTAAGATTGTTCAGAAATTGACCCACACACATTTAATCACCTGATTTACCAACAAGATATAATTTCCATTTAGCAGAAAGAGGATGATCTTTTCTTGATTAATTGGACACAAATGAATCTTGATTCTTTTTTCACGTCATATATAGAAGTTAATTCAGATAAACAATAGACATGAGAAAGGTAAAACAGACTTCCTAATAGGAAACAGGAGAACATCTTCATAATTGAGGTAGGCAAAGAATTATTAATAGAGCCAGGTGCAGTTGTGCACAACTGTAATCCCAACATTTTTAGAGGCCAAGCTAGGAGGATCACAAGTTCAAACTCCCACTCCCCCAGAACAGACAACTTGGTGACTTAGCAAAGCACTGTCACAAAATAGGAAACAAATAAAGAAAAAGAGAGAGAGAAAAAGAAAGAAATAAGAAAGAAAGACAGATAGGCAGAAAGAAAGAAAAGAGAGAAAGAGTGGGCTGGTAATATAAGAGTGGGCTCAATGTAAAGGCCCTTAGTTCAATTGACAGCAGCACCAAAAAAATTACTAATAGGCTATCAAATTAGTTATTTAAAGAAAAAAATGATAAAAATGAATGCCATTAAAATTAAGAACATTTAGGCCAGACGTTGGGGGTACATCCCATGTTTGGGGGGCTGAAGAAGAATAGTTGTGAGATCCAGGGAAAACCCAACTACATAGTGAATTCAAGGCCAGCCTGGACTACACAGCGAGACACTGTCTAAAAGAAAACAAAAATTAAGAACGTTTATTTATTGAAATTCCATTAATAGAGGAGAAAAAAAGCAACACACTGTGAGGAGACATTTGTACCACATTTATATGACAAAAACACTCTGCTGAGGTCTGATTGTTGAATCCTTTCCAAGGGCGTATTCTGGGAGATAACCCAATGGGAAGATACTAATGGGGTCCTTTTGAGAGGAGATGAAGCCATGTGGAGTCTATAGGCTGAAAATAAAGTGTGTTTGCCTTTCCTTCTGTGTGAAGGAAGAAGCTAGAAGGTGCCATTGTTGAAATACCACATCTATGGGGGAGGAGCAAAGATGGCAGATAGATAACAACTGGCTACAGAAGTTCCCTGAGATAATCAGTTTAGAATTCAACATAATACAGAGTGGGGAACTCCAAACAGAAGGAGATGAATTCTCTCATCCCAAGAAGAAATTAAGGTGAGAAGAACCAACCAAACATACAGTCCAGGTGCTATTGTTGGAACAGCTAAAGGTTGAATGTTCCCACTGCAGCAGGAGACTTGCTGACCATCCGAGGTCCAACCACTTCAACTCACTTGAGGCAAAGTTACATTGCGTTCAAGGATCGGCGAGCCGAACAGAGAGCTGTGTTGGTGGGGTGCCTGCATCGACCTGTAGTGAGTGATGGGAGAGGAGCCATTCCATAGAAAGGGGGGCTCTCGTGGATGACATTATGGGACTGGGCAGGAATGGCAAGTACAAGGCGTAGCAGTGACTTCAGTCAGTTGTTCCCTTCCCGAATGGGATTGGGGGAGTGAGCTAGGCCTGGGTCACATAACCTGGCTGAGACCCAATAGATTATACGAAATCAAGTCCTTATAGCAGTGGCGCACACTAAACACACTAATCCAGTGAAGCCTCAGAAGTTTGACAGACCTGGAGAACAGGCGGTACAAATACAGTGCAGGCCACAGAAGCTTGACTGATTGGGAGGGGAGGGGCCAGCATATGCTGTCCCTGTCTGCAACTCACTAGCACACAGCAGTGGGAAGGGTCAACTAGCCAGCACATTTCAGAAGAACTGTAACCAACAAAGTAAGAAACCGGGGCCTCCTGGAAGAAGCAAAAAGATGGAAGAGGAAGCAACAACAAAAAGTCCCAGGTCCCAACCCTGAGAACACTGACCCAGGACAGGTAAATACAAAGGAGAATGAGAACAGCAAATATGCAATATCAGACACAGTGCCAGTGGACCTAAAGAGATATATTCAGGACCTCATAAATGAGTTCAAAAGTGAAATATTTAGCCAAGTAAAACAAGATATAAGAAAATTAATAAAAGAGATACTAAGCACCCCTCAAGCAGACAAAGACAGAAGAAGAGAGGAACTCAAACAAAGGAGAGAACCATTTGATGAAGAATATAAAAAAAATAGAATGTATGAAGGAGATTCAAAGAGATTATCAGGAAATTAAAACTCTATGGAAAGATGGCAAGTCAGCTTGAAAGAATCTAAGGACAGATTATCCAAACTAGAGGACAATTTTGCAATGTGGATTTATGAAAGGAAAACTTTTTAAAAATAACAAGGAAATAAGCAGTAACATTACAAAGGCTAGAAGATAACACAAGGATCTATAACTTGAGAATAAAGAATGTGAATGAAGAAGCTGGGGTACAAACAACAGAACTACAAAGTTTATTCACAGAAATAATTAAGGAAAACTTCCCAAACATAGGAAAAGGAAATGATATTCTGATATATGAGGCATACAGAACTCCAGTCACCTAAAACCAAAACAGAGCTACACCCAGGCATATGGTAATCAAGATCCCAGAAATTCAACATAAGAACAGCATACTAAAAGCTGTTAGAGACAAGAAACAGATAACCTACAGAGGAAGGCCCATCAGAATAATGGCAGACTTCTCAGCACAAAGCATCAAGTCAAGAAGAGCCTGGAGCAAAATATTCCAAGCCCTGAAAGAAAATAACCTCCATCCCAGATTGATATACCCTGCTAAACTGTCTCTAGAAATTAATGGAAAAACAAGATGCTTCCAAGACAAAGAGGAATTTGGGAAATTCGCAACAACCAATCCAACTCCACAGAGAATATTGCAGGGCATTCTAGAAAGAGAGAAATGTACTAGGATTCCAGGAACAGTGAGGCCTCAGTGAATGGAGCAGAAAACAGAATGAAGAAGCTCAGCAGACAACTAATGGCAAAAAAAAAAGAGCATAACAGAAATGAGGCAGAGAAGATTTTATTCAAAATTAATATGATTGATAGTATCAAGTCTGAGAGGATAGGCAACTACACTGAAGATGACAAGACTCTACGAAACACATTCTGGTTTGATAACTGCTGGTTTTTGAAGTTCTATCCTATATACAAATTGTGTTTTTATTAATACTGTTATGTACTTATATATTCAATGATACTATGTCTAATGATATAGCCAATTTTATTGGAGATAACAAGAGACAACACAGGAACCATGGTAGAACTCTTTGTAACAATGGTCTTATATGTTTTTTTTTCACTTCACGTTTATAGGAATATGTTTTGTTTTGTCTTGCTTTGTTTTGTTTTTCTCTCTAATATAGAAAGGATAGAAATACAGGTTAAGACTCATGCATGTGTAGAATCTATAAACAGTTTATGAGAACTGATCTTATGATACATGATGAGATGAACACATACTTTGAAGAAAAAGAGACACTAAAATACTCAGTGCTGATCCTAGAGTGTCATAATGTGAAACCCAGCAATAGTATTATTCTTTGTTCACAGTTATATTAGCCTGCTTGGGTTTATTCAATCTCAACATAATTGAAGATATGGAAAACTGCATGTATGTTTAAGTGTATAGGACTGATAACCATATTTCTAAGTTTTTCTAGTTGAACAGAAGTGGTTGTGATCTCACTGTTTGAATCCCTATTTTATATGCTTCACTTTAGTATCTTGAATAACTATTTGTAATAAGACAGTCTGTAATCATCAACTAGTGATTTCTTACTGTTTATCTTTTTCTTTGAAATTATGTATTATTTCTACCCATTTTCTGTTTTGTTTTGTCTTTCTTTAAATTGAAAAAAAAAGATACTACAGTACTCAGTGCTGATCATGGAATGTCATGATGTATAATCCAGCAATACTTTTGTTCTTTGTTCAGAATGATTTTAACCTGCTTTAGTTTATTTAATCTAAACATAAAGGAAGATATAGGTAACTGCATGTATGTTTAAATGTATAGGATTGACAACCATGTTACTAAGTTTTTGTTGGACAGTTGAACAGAACTGTTTATAGTCTCGCTGTTTGAATTCCTACTTTACATGTTCCATTTTTGTATCTTTAACAACTGTTTGTAAAATGGCAATATGTAAACATCAACTAGTGATTTCTTACTGTTTATTTTTTTCTCTGAACGTATGTACTATTTCTACCTATTTTCTTGTTTAGTCTTTCTTTAAATAAAATTTAAAATAAAAAGAAATATCACATTTATGGATCTTACCATTGGGCTTCCCATTATCCAGAATTATGAGCAACAAATTTTGCTCATTAATAATTACCCAGCTTATGAGATTTTTGTTATATCACTTTGAATAGGCTAAGGAAGTCTCATATTAATAAAGAAGGAAAAGATAACCCAACTACCAAACTCTTGAACACATAAGAGGACATCACAATGTTCCATAAGCATATGAAAGTTGTCCAGCATGATTAGGTACAGGGGGAAAAAGTAAACTGTAAAGAAATGCCCCTATACCCACTAGAAAGGCTCAATGTAAAGAAATGATAATATTAAGTGTTGTCAAGATATGAGCAACAGGAATTCTTACACATTGCTGCAGTATAAATCCTAGTCATTATGTCTTTTTTTTTCCCCAACAAAACTGTGTTTGATTTATATTTGTCGGTAAATCACCCACCTCCTCACTTGGTCTGTGCTAATAATAAGTGTCCCAGGCTTTGGACTGAAAGTCGCATTCCAGATGAGAACAACAGAAGGGAGTTACTGAAATGAAGGTAGCAGCGGGGGAAGCCCAGATGACCTCCCAAGCTGAGTGCAAGGAGGAGAACCGGTTGTGGCAACAAACCCGGGGAAATTGTGCAATCCTTCATGGAGAACCAGCTTCTTAGGTCTCAGGAAGCAGCAGAACATCATGACTCAGCATCACAGCTCCACCATTTACCAGCTGTTTGACCTTGCAACAAAATGATTCAACCTCTCAGGACCTTGATATTCTCATTTACAAAACAAAAATAATAAAAGTCTTTACCCTACAGGATTGTAGTGAGGATAAGTGAGTTGCTAAAAGCAGAACAACTGGTTCATTATAGGTGCCCAGTAATGAGATTAGTCTTTACTTGGGGAGGGGGCATTCATGAAACTCTCCAGAGAGAACTTAATACTTTGTGTGACAGTAACTCATTTTGTTGGGAGTATTTGTGAATTCTTTACACCTTCTGAAAATCTCTTTTGTTTACATTTACCCAGGGATCTGCAATAAAAGCTCTGACCTTCATGTATGAGGCCTTGGTGTTTTGTGGTCAATGGATTGGAGGCTCTTTCTTTGGGGAATGTGGGGCTTTGCGCACCTCTTGACTGTTGAGAGTGTTGATCATCTTTTACAGCCCACTTCTGCTGCACACAGATCTGAGAGGACAGTGGTCAGGAAGGTGCCACAGAAAGGTGCTTATAAACTTCCATCTTCACAGTTTTCAAGGAAAAGGCAGAAATGCCCTGGAATAGTTACAAAGTATCCCCATGCTGAGCATATGCTAGAACTGTTTATGTTTTATAGATAAAAATGTTAGAAGTAAATATTTACCTTCAGGGATCCCTGGCATGCTGATGCACTGATGGAGTGAAGAATTGTGCTTGTATGAATTTGTGTTCATGTGTTTGTGTGAGAGAGAGGGAGAGGGAGCAGGAGTGGGGAAGGAGAGGAAAGAGAGAGAGAGAGAGAGAGAGAGAGAGAGAGAGAGAGAGAGAGAGACAGAGACACAGAGACAGAGACAGTAAGACAGAGAAACGATTACCTTCAGGGATCGATCCCTGGCATGCTGATACACTGATGGAGTGAAGAATTGTGCTTGTATGAATGTGTGTTTGTGTGTTTGTGTGAAAGAGAGGGAGAGGGAGCAGGAGTGGGAAAAGGAGAGGAAAGAGAGAGAGAGAGAGAGAGAGAGAGAGAGAGACATAGACGGAGATCATAGAGAGAATTTAGCTTCATTTCTTTGTCCATGGATAGAAAGTGGTCTGTGACATGGATGGAATGATCTCAAGGACCATCAGGTAGTCAGGTTGCCTTTCTGGCCCTTGTTTGGACTCTCCCCGCCCATGTTTCTATATAGTAGGCAACAATCAGAGGGCAGAAGTGTTTACATAATCTGGGTGAGCATGATTTGATTCACTGGGTGGACATTGGTCTCAAATCTCAGTGGGGGCATTTAAGAATAGAAAACAAAACTGTGACTTGCTGAGGCCCAAACTAGACAATGCCTCAGAGTTTAAAGCAGTCCCAGGGTCTTCAGCAATAAGACTCAGAGATTCAGTTGAATGCAAAGACTAATCAAAAGCTTAAGCTAGTAACTGGGTTGCTGGCTCTGTGAACTTGGACAAGATGCTGAGCCCTTGCAAATTTCAATGTCCTCTTCCACAAGATGAACATAACAATATCTCTATTAGAATGTTGGTTAGGATGATGCATGAAGAACACTCCACATAGTGGTATATAGTAAGAATTATTATTATTATTGTCTCTATTTTCTTTCTTTCTTGGTGAAGTGACCTAATTCTTTTACATGACTGTATTCCCTGTCTTTGTTTTGCCCTGTATCTTTCCTGTACTGCAGTAATTTTCCAGTGTGTTCCCTGGCCAGCAGGATCTACGTCACCTGGAAAAGCATTGTTAGGGCAAGTTCTCCAATCTCACCTCTGTCTTACAGGGGGAGGCACTCTGGGATAGGCCTGGAAGTGTGCACCAGGTGCTTCTGCGCACAGTGCAGGTTGAGCACCACTGTCCCACACTACAGCTGACTTTTCTTTCCCTCATGACATTTACTTCCTCCTGGCATACGGTAGCCCTTCTGATCTGACTTCCATTTTTATTCCTCTAAGCTATTCTACACTTTAAAAAAAATTACAGCAGATTCATGTTGCTTTTAGAATTAAACTCAGATGTTAACCAAACACCAAAGTTCTTATACGATCTGAACTTTGCCTCCTTGCCGCCTTCTACCTCCTGCTCAGCTTTCAGACTGAGCTTCAGTCTCAACCCCTTCCCCTTTTCATTTTGTTCTTTTGTCGTTATTTGGTTTTGTTCTTCAAATGCACGAAGCCTTCTGCCTAGCTTGGATGGTCTTCCATTGCCAGATCTTTCATGTCTGGACTATTCTTACTGAGGCCTTGGCTTCTGTGTTCCATTTCAGAGAGGCCTTTTCCTAACCTCCCTGCTGCAAATGAATGATGTCCACTCCATACTACCAAATGCTACCACTACATTGGCTTCCAGGGTCTTGCTACCATCCTATCTTCATGTTTATTTGCTTTTTTAGCTATTTACTGAGTCTGTAGCTCACTAGAATGTGAAAGTTTTGAGAATAGTGGCCTTGCTTATACCCTTTTGTTATTCTTTCTTTGACCCTTAGACAAGCACTTTAGACAAGGCACAGATTAGGTGGGGATAAGTATTTTTCTGTTGCAAGAATAAATGAGAATGGATCAAAAAATTGAATGCAACAGAGAATTCTAGAAGGATGATGCCTGATGTCATTTAAGTCACTTTTAATCCATTCCTATCACAACTTCATAGTGTGTTCAGCTCAAAAGTTCATAAAAGAGTGGCATTGCTCTTCCCTCTCTTGAGTATTTGTAAGCTGAGGACATTTTGTAAATGACCAAATGGGTATCAGGTATCAAGTAAGCAGAGTTGGGCAGGCTATACTTCCTGCAATATTCTCCACAGCTGTATTCCATGCTGCAGCATCTCCTGCACCTCCCCAGTAAATTCCAGCAGCATTCCACTTGAGAATCAATGGCTGAGCCTAGTTAGCTTATAATAGGCAGAAGCTGGGGTGTCCCACTATTTCCAAGCCCTCTGCGTTCCAGCTACAACCTGCGCAATATTTATCTGCCCGTTCAGTAAAGAAAGCCTCAGACTGGCTCGTAAATAGTTAACTCCAGCTCAGACAGCAGCTATTTTGCTTTATTTTCAGTGACTAATAGGTAAAAGCGACACATGTTCTCTTTGTCTACAGAGACCACGGCTTAAACAACATCTCTGAGGCCCATTCCTGTGATTATTGAGCTGGATATGAGCGATCGGATATTTTGAGAAGATAAAAATGTCTGACCAGCTAATAACTACCTGACGCCAGTACCAGAATGGGAGCAGAGAAAGGGAGTTAGGAGAAAGAGAGGAAGGCATAAATCACTCCCAGACAGGCCTGATGAGGAATTCGTGTCAGACATACACAGGCACACACACACACACACACACACACACACACACACACACACACACAGCAAAGACACTCAGATACCTAACATGAACACTCACCCCACACACGAGCATCGAATGCAGCCCACAAGCATACCTGACCTCACTCAGATACATTGCATTTTAACCTGTGGGACACAGGATATACACACAGACACATGTGCACATGCAATATGCACATGTGCAGAATACATCATTCTTACACACTCCAGGTAGCCACAAACAAAATCCAGCTATCGACACTGAGACACACTCACACAGTCATGCCACACAGAACACTTCTCACAGCAGTTTAAGGCAACAATTTGATACATATGTAGGACCCAAAACACCACTGCATACAATTCACTCATGCAGACAATACCTACACCTGTACCATATGCACAAATAATAGCAAAACTATAGATGCATACCCAAAATCACAAACAACTTTCAGAGATGCATATGTATAAGTGCATGTCCAGCTAACACAGATAGAAGAACAGGTATAAACATGGAAATACATATGTATACACATGCAGAATTTCACTAAACATACCACAGAAGCACACTACACGTATATACTTCACTTATTAGAACCACAGTATCTTAAGAGACTACCAAGACACAAGATCTTAGGTATACATGTATACCTGTTCAAACTTCATTAAATCTTAAATAATTAACCCTCATCAACAACAAACAACAACAAATCAACAAAACATGCAAACAGTACTCTGTAACTGTCAGGTTAAAGAATAGTCAGAAAAACTAGTGTGTTGTATGACTCTTGTATTTTGTGGGTCTTCTTTGATTCTGAGAAAGACAGAAAGTCAGGTCAGCCCAGTTCAGGTAAAGCCTCTGCTTTTCTCCTGTCTGGCTGCAGGAGGAGGAGGGCAGGAAGGAGGACAGCCTAGGGCTCCTAGCATGCTCCTAATAGACTCAGGAGCAGGAGACTAGGGTTGTGGTCATATCTGATGTTAACCCACTGCGAGACCTGGCAGAGGGAAGTGTTTCTTCATCTGTAAAATGGGTGTGAAACTCCCCAAAGGATTTAATGAGAAAAACTACAGGATTTAATCTGAACACAAATTGTGGATTCTATGTCTTCAGTTCCTCAGAAAAGATTTATAAGGCCTATCCGGAATAACCCAACAAATGCACCGAGTTCTATTTTGACCTCTTCTCTTGCCTTTTCTTCCCCAAACACTTCTGACTGGTCTACCTGTGCCTTTCTGAAAACTAGGGATGATGCTTATTTTATCATCTTCCCTAAATCATCATTATAAAGTCCCAGAACCTGGGGCAAATGATGTACCTGTATTATATAATTTAACCTTTACCATGATCCTTTAATATGGGCTCTGTTATGATCTCCATCTTCCAGATGAGAAATGGAGTGTAGTTTGGTCAGGAGATTTGCTTACCATATCTCCAGTTAGTGCTTTTGGAACCAGGAGCCAAGCATACTCCAGGAGATGCATTTCTCCACCCTCCCCATGAAAGTGACCTGAAATTTCTACCGAGTCATCTGCTGAAGCAGCTTCAAGTCCGGACCCACGGTCCTGTTACACTGGCATCTTCTCTACTGTGACTCAGGGGCTGGGCGTGACAGTGCTGTGGGCCTCAACCAGGGTATTCTTTACCTCTCGCTTGGTGCTTTGGAGTTATGGCTTGTGTCTAGATGTTCCCCCAAAGCCTCGTGTGGCTCTAAGTGGGGCTTTTCAGAGGGGGCTGGAGCTAAAGTGTAAGATGCTGGGATCAAGTGAGCGTGATTACTAAAGGCATGCACTGACTGGGTTAGCATAGCTCTGGGTAGGATTATGGGTGTAAATGTTCTCTGCCTTAAGAGTGAATAGCCTGGATAAGATATAAGAAGTGGAAAGAGAGTTTCTGGTCACTGGTTGCTTGTAGTTTGTTTCCTTCTGACTTGTGCCTGCCACGAACTATTCTTCCTCTGCAATGCACCTCTCTCATGCCACTCTGCCTTAAAGCCAAACAACTATGAACTGAAATCTCTACATACTGGAGTTCAATAAACTTTTCTTTGTTTAGCTTTGGTTGTGGGGTATTTTTTGCCAGCAATAAGAAAAGTAATGAAGACATAGTCTATGACCATGTTGATGGTACACTTTCAATCTTCTTAAGTTCCCCTCTTTTTCCTCTATAAGCCTTACTTTTCTAAATAGTCATGAATTAATTAAAACATTCCAAAGAAATAACACCAGGTGGCGAGTCTTTCTGTAGTTGTATCCTGTCCGTACTGCCACTATCTGTAATTGGTGTCTTGGGGTTGACCCACATACACTGTTTCTGCAGACTATATTGGAGATCGTGTAGGCATAAGAGCTCTCTTTTAGCATTACATGTTACATTGCTCCATGCCTGGTGACCAAGAAAGAAGGTTTAGTTTCAATTTTTTCCTCTGTTTTTCTAGGTAACCTTGAACTTATTACTTAAACTTTTTGCTTCCTAGTTTATTTCTACATAAAGTGAGGTTTAATCACAGTACTTGGGCTTTAAGAGGATATCATGTGTTCTAAATGAATTAATATTTGGGGAGTTTATAGTCACATCTGGCACGTAAAACATGGCCATCATCATCACCAGCATGTATCTGCAGCTCACTGTACAGTTTCCATTTTACTATGCTTTTTGTTCACATCTCAAACTTTACTTTCAAGTTACTTTCATTGTTTTGGGTGGCTTTCCCCAGCTATCTTTATTGGTCCTTGTCCTTGACACTGCATCAAATTTAATGAAATTTAGGTCAGGGTGATTTACCAGATGCAAATTGTGACAGTAGAGTTGCACATTTATCTAGCTCTCATGATGAGATGGGGTACCAGGTGTGGCATGTCTACTTTTTGGGAGAAAATAAATAGAAAATTTTGAAAGACCTAAATTTATGCTGCTGTGTCCCAATTGTCTGGCTTCCTGAAGTCCTCCTTACCCTGTTTCCAGCAGAGAATTTCAATTTCCAGTCTCTGCTCTTTCTGAGCTACCAGCTCCTGTTCTCTTTCATTTACAAAATCCTCCCATAAACTTTGATGTATCACGCTATATTTTGTCACAACACGCCTTGTATTTAAATTATAATGTAACCCAAAGATTTAGAAACCTCTGTTTCTTGCTTTGATAGTATCAGATATTAACCAACTGTAATTTGTGTGGAAAATTCACTGTGTTCTCTGTCTTCTCCTGTACCACCTGATCTTTAGGGAGAACTAATGCACTTTGGTAAGAAAATATAGGCAACATTGCCATGGGACAACTTCAAAACATGCATGTGGAAGTGCGAATGTGTGTGTGTGCATGTATGTATGTGTGTATGCATGAGGAGATGGGGCTACAATACATAATATCAGTCAAATCCAGTGGTGACATTGGCAATATGGTATGATTCAGTCTCATAGGTTTTGCCCCCCAAGAACAGAAGCAATGTTACCTACCAGAGGGCTCATTCAAGAGTTCAGGAACTCAGGGTCCCCAATATCATAGATTGCCCCTTCTGACCTTCATTCCTGTGCTTTTCATTTTCTTGATACATTCATAGCTCTATAGTTCCTGTTTTTGTCATAGCTCTCTTTGCAATGAGCTCTAGAA
Source organism: Cavia porcellus (assembly GCF_034190915.1). Classification (NCBI taxonomy): domain Eukaryota; kingdom Metazoa; phylum Chordata; class Mammalia; order Rodentia; family Caviidae; genus Cavia; species Cavia porcellus. The sequence goes on from NW_026947484.1 coordinate 168,294,110, forward strand.
ACTCTTTACATGTTAAGATGCCCATTATTACAAAATTTTAGTCATCCTGTGACCACTTTAGAGTGGTTCAGAAAATTAGAAAATCTCTCAGGGTGTGATGGCACATACCTGAAGTCGTAGCACTCTGAGAGGCTGAGGAAAGAGATCACAAAATTTATCCCAGAATGGGCAACTTAGTGACTTAGGAAGACTCTGTCTCAAATTAAAACACAAAGGAAAAAAGGCTAGGATGTACTTCAGTGTGAACTCAGACCCTGAGTTCTAGCTCCAATATCAAAACAATTAGGGAATCTAAATAATTACCAAGTATTATTAAGAATAGATATAATACTTAAAATAGAGAATGTTATCATCTTTCTCTGTGTCTCAGTCTCTTTGTCTGTGAAATGAGGACAATACTGACATCAACTAGTCATTGTAAGGATTGAGTGGGAGGAGCTATGTATGGTTCTGCCCATGTATCTGGGCCACAGATTGAGAAGGGTTTTGGGATGACTGCAAGTTTGGAATGGGACTTTACAGAAGGGGAGGAATGATATTCACTCACTCATGAATTCTGTCATTCAACTTCTAGTCCCTGGAAAGGTAATGATTAATAGTTAAAGTTCCTGTGAGTCTCAAACATTGAATGCTTGATAGAATTTAGGATATGGGTATTGATATTAGGGAAAGTTTGCTTGAGGAAGCAACAGTCATACTGAGATGTGAAGATGGGTAGGTGTAAGAGCGGGGAATCATCCTAGATGGAGGAAATGCCATTCATTAAAGTGTATAAAATGAGAAGGGTATCACTTGGTCTTCCATAAAAATATGGAGGATGAGTGGAGTCTATAATGATGTTGGGAGAAGTTTGAGAGGTAGTGGGGACAAGACCAAACAGGACTTGTGAGACCTGGTTCTTTTCCTTAATAGCATTCAGATACATATGGAGGGTATCCAGTCGGGAATTCAAGCTTATGTCTCTTTTAATGCTGAGAATGAGTCAGAACAGGGTGGATGGGGAAGATGAAGATCAGTTAAGAGATAATGTAACAGTCCAGGTGAGATTGTTGGTTCCATCTGGGCCATGATGGTAAAGAGATCATACCAGCAATGTCAGAATAGACACCAAGGTGGTAGGGGAGGAGAAGGAACTTGACTCCTGAGTCTCCTATCATAATAGAAGGGTATCTGTGCTCACTGACACTTTGAAGAAGAAGAACTAGAGAAACATATCCAGTGTTGTAGGGATAGGCTTTCCTTTTTTGTAATGTTTTGTGGCAATCCATTTTTTTCTGTCTGTGTCTTCCTTCCTTTTAGTGTCCTTTGCACTTAAGATGCTCACAGGAAGGGTTTATCAATGATATTGAATAGTGTAATGAGAGACACCTTGGACGTCAGCCTCTGCACCCCTCATCTTACAAAGAGATCTGTGACTGAAGTTCCTGGAGGCCCTGAAGGCACCGTTGTCAGCTTACCCTTCTGAAGCCTGGGCCCTCTCCATTGCTTGTGCAGATGTCCTTCCACTAAACAAATGGAGTATAAAGAAATGCCACTCACCCAACTGTCTTGGCTCAAACCCCTCAATACTTACTGCATGGAAAATCAAAGCTCTTTTTCCTGACTTACTGATACCTATCTTGCAGGATGTTCATGGCAGTTGATGTGAAGCGTGAGTGCAATGCTCATTTCCCAAAAACAACTGGGGATTATTATTAGTTCTGTCACCTGGAGGACAAGTGCCAGTTAGCATGGTTTTCATTCCCCAGATTTCCAGATTTCATTCATGATATTCATGGTACAAATCCTGGGGTGATTTTTTAATGTACAGCTCTCCAGGTCTTCTTTTGGCTTCCCCTCTGTAGACTAGATATGTATATGGCTAAGGCACTCAAATTTAGTAAGCCTTAGAGTAATTCTTGTCATCAAAGAAGTTGGGGAAACTGAGTCTATTTCCCAGATGGAAGCATCTCTCTCCTTTGATGTAACTTAATACTCTGTAATCTGCTTCATATATTTCTACTTCCCATTATTACTATTGTAATTTACAAGGTGTGATCAAGCAATATAGAATGGATATTTAAATTTTAAAAAATCATTGTGATGAAAGACACATGGCCATTAATTGTTCTCAAAATACTCTTCCTTGCTTTGAACATATTATCCATCCTGTCAGCTCTTTCTGAAGTGATTGTAAAAGCCCTCTTTCATGAGTATCTTTATGATGTGTGATCAAAAATATGGTGAATGGTGCTGCTGAGTACAATGCAATAGAAAGGCAGGCTCATAAAAATATTACGGGGTGTCCTCATCCCTTGTACTTATTGGATTTGCTACTGGAAGGCTTCTGCCTCTTCCCCAAAGTCAGAAGGATCACAAAAGGTGAATGTTTTTAATTGATTCAAACATGGATGTAGCCACACGAGTGCAACTAAAGATGTTCAGGAAAGGACTTTGAGATGTAACAAGAATGACTGTGTGTTTAAAGCAACTGGGACTATTTTGAGTGAGATTAACGGCAATGTGTCTTTTTCTGTAAGAGACTTTAAAATTTAAACATTCACTGGATTTTTCAGTATCACAATGTGTGTGTCTTTGTTTCCCCTGAAAATAGTCATGCTTTTGGAGTGCTCATTAAGTCCCAACACGAAGGAAAGAACTTTACCTATGTTACATTATCTTGTCAATTAACTATACATAAGTCAGTTGCTGATTAAGAAAATAAAAGGAGCTGCTCTGTGTTGTACCTTTTGCCTGTGCCAGGCATGAAGCTAGGCACTGCTCATACATCATCTCATTTGTTCCTCACAGCAGCTCTTCAGGACATGACATTCATTCTGCTAGAGATGTACAGGTAGGCAAAGTGCCTTGTCCAGAGACACCGATTGTGAAGGTGGAAAAGAATGAATGAGTTGATCAAAGGCAGATGGGAAGGACAGGATAAATCTCCCAGCTTCTGTAGGAGAACATAACGTCTTGCAAGCTGACACCACTCATGGTAACATCACAGAACATCCCCACCCAGAGACAATGCATTGCCTTTCTTCTTGCCTTGTGTGAGGTGGAGACAGCTGCAGCACACATCTGGGCCTTGGGAGGGAAGCAGAAGAGAAGAAAACCTTCACATCCTCTATGTCAATTAGTGTTCAAAACAGAAAAAAATAGAAGAATGGTTGTTCCAATTATGTGGGGTCAGGATCCACCTGCATCAGAAGTTAGGGGTGCCTTTCAAGAGTGTGGATATATATATATATATATATATATATATATATATATATATATATATACAGAAATCTCTATAAGCTTAGAGTGGTGTCCAGTTAATCCAGCATTTGTAATCAAATATTTACTAACCATAGAAAGAAATAAACTGGGCATAGATTCTACCTTCAAAAGACCAAGAGAGCTAGCCAGGATTCCTTTTTTAGTTTAGAAAAATGAAAATAAGAGAAAAACAAGCAACATTCTGCCTCCAAAATATTTTTTGCTCGTGTCACAAGGGGTTATGCATGGTATTTCTTTTCTTGAAGCCTCAATTCTTCCTGTTGTGTTTCACCTCCTCCACCTGAGCCTCCCATAAGATGTTTGAGTCTTCAGTAGTCTCTGACCCCCAGGGACGCAGCCCTCCTTTCCAGGGAGGCAGAAGTGCTGTAAAATTTTTCTAGCCAGTAAAGCAATGTAATTTAAAACTGCCAATGTATGCAAAATGTGAAATTCAGGAGCCTTGTCAGTCCTGTATGAGCAAAGAGAATAATTGATCAGTGGCAAGCTTCTCTTTAGAAACGCTTCACATCCTAAAAGATACTCATTATTTACATATGAACCGGCACTTTGGAGTTTCTCAGCACTTCGTGCCCATTATCCTATTGAGCCACCTAGAAGTCTGGTGAGATGGATTAGGAGTGAGAGACTGAGTGACGCTTCATATCTTATGCTGCTGCCACTTCTGGAATCTGAGGCCCTTCCTCAAAATTCATTGCTCCATTCGCTGGACCATGCGGCTACTCTAATCAAATCACCCTTCACATTTCTGCTTGCTTGACTGAAAACTCCCATTTTTCATGGGAATATTTTCCCTGTCTTCATTCATCTCTGATGTGGGGTAGAAATGCAGCTGTATTAAAGAATGATTCCATCAAATCATGGAGCAGAAGCATGGCAAGAGGAGTGCTTCTGATGGAGAGCTTCTCATTCTTCTGAATCAGCACCAAGTTCAAGGGGCTTCTTGTACCTTATTCAAGGACAACTATATCCATGAAGAGACCTCCAAGGTGGCCAAGTTCCAGGCTGTCTTGATAATTAGTCACCAGGTAGAACCACTGACTTCTCAGCAAGGAGCTCTCTTCAAGTCAAACAGATGGTTAAGTATGTTTGGGAACAGTTCCTTCCAGGATTTCCTCTGCAACTAGATCCTAAGAGCCAGACAGCTGAGCTATTATCTCCTCACCTTGGCCTGTGTTGATTGCCAAGCCCATTACATAGCTCAGGATTGGGATCTAAGTCACATTTGGTGGACCAAGAAAATTTGGAAGATAGATACAGGGTATCAAGGAATGAGGATACTTTAGACCTGGGTCCACCAGGAGAGAACAAGACAGTGAGCTCCTGTTCTGGGATCAGTTCTGTTTCGTTTGCCTGAGACATGGGATTAATGGCATGGTAGGCCCTGTGGAGAGCCCAGGAAACAGCATGGAGACATGAGGTACTGTCGTACAATTCTTCTTCTCTTGTGGTTTTGCTCACTTACTGTGGCTTTGTTTTCCCCAACAGATGCAGCTTGGCTTTGTCCCTGGCCTGTGGAGCTTTATTGCAATGTCCTCCTGGGGCAACCTTGCTCTCCTGGGCATCTCCAGCATCTGATCAGGGTCAGCTGTCAGCAACAGACTTTGTCATTAAATGACAGTCAGAAAACTCCTTCAAATGATGGTGAGATTTCAGCATTTTGCTGGTGGGCAGGATGGCCAAGTCTCAGATCTTAGATCTTAGGTCAAGTTTATGTGTGCAGCCCTGGTACAATTATTATTAATATCACCTTTTCCTCTCTTAGTGTTCCAGTTTTAATTGTAAATTGTGAGTCTCTAGACTAACTGGAAAACGTGGGTGCAGAGAGGGTTAAGGGTCCTGCTCAGATGCACAGTGGATGGGTGGGGGAACTGGTCGGGGAACCAGTGCTCCTCATCTCAGGCCCAGGCTTACACTTTTCTTAGGTATTCATTTATTTATACATCGCCTCAGTCCAGAGGGGATTTGAGGCAGTCACTCCCCCACAAAGTTTAATACCTTGTCGTTACCGTTTACCACCTTCAAATCGTACAAGCTTAGAGCTTCCTCTCATAAAACCAACTTGGAAATGTGGTATGCTTGTATATTAGGAACATATATTAATTTTGACCTCTCTGAGGATTTGAAAGTTTTTCCAGAAAAGTCATTATTTATTCTAGAGCTGTAAAATGACTTTGTTCAGCAGCAAGAATGCTTTTACTAATAATGCTGCTGAAAGATTCTTCAGAAACATCTGAAGTACAGATAAGGAGCATAGGACACAGAATTAGACTTTGCCAGGTTAGGTCCCTGCTTATCATTTTATATATGTTACCTGGAGTGTGTTTCATCACTGAACTGAACCTCAATTTTGTGATCTGTAAAATGGGATGCCTAAGAATAGCTGACATTTATTAGATACCCAAGAAGTGTACAGTTCTAGAAGTTAAATATTTTATAAATATTACATCTTTTAACTCTTAAAACAACCCAGTGAAACAGGATTTCAAGTTCATAGGCAAGACAGCAAAGGGTGAAAGTAGTTAAATGTCTTGTTCAAAGTCACATGACAAGAAAGCAGAAGAGTTGGCATTTAACTCCAGGAAGCATGTCTCTAGATGCACTGATACTGACTATTGTGCTGACGGTTAATCTGGCAATTAATGGAAATAACACCATTAGTAGTTTTGACAAGTGTTTGTTGAGGGCTTACTAATGCACCACCTACTGTAATAATCACTTTATACACATTAACCTATTTGATCCTTAAACTGGATATCTGAGCTCTTCCTAGTGTATGATATACCAGAGGAAAAAATGGTTAAGGATATAGTTCAGTGGCATAGTGCCTGCCTGATAAATGCAAGATCCTGAGTTTGATTCCCAGTACAAAAAAAAAAAAAAGTCCTAGTGTATTGTAGGTATTCCAAACACAGACATTCCTTCAGTCTTGTCCTTCATTTTCAGTTTATAAAGGAAAGACCTGAGGTCTGGAGTGGTCATGTGATTTAACTTCCCAACTCTGTACAGTGGAAAATGAAAGCCAAAGTCAGAATCTGGATCCCCCCTAGCATGGTACAGCTCCATTAGGATGCAAGGGAAGCAGCTTGGTTCAGAAATCGCTGGCAGAGTGACCTTGGGGTGACTGGATCTGTCTCTGCAGGCCTCATTGGCTCTATCACTCTTCCTGAATTTCCCCCCCTTGCCACCATGCCCTCTTCCTTATGCCTACCCACATTGCTTAGAGTTCCCTGGCAGGCTGTATGGGTCTCTTTTACTTATGCTGGCAGCTGAATGATTCAGGACATCATCATTAAGCTATGGAAATTTGCAAGGTGTTGGCTGAGAAATCAAGGAAACAAGGCCACATACTCCCTGTCCTCCAGCAGCTTAGCCTGAGCATCTCCACACAGTGATAACCATACCCTGAAATTGGCAAACTAGAGCTATTCCCAACATGCAAATATTCAAGTCTGTGCACTTCCTGTTTGCTGTTGTCTCATTGGTCAAAGAAAATCTGGTGACCTATCCCAGTGTCAGTGTAGCTAGGGATTGAACACATGTGGATACTGGGAAGGTGAGAATCTGTGGCTGGTTTTGCAATCCTTTTGGAATTTTCCACTTCTCTCTATTGGCACCTCTACCTCCACTATTCATACTGCCATCTTGTCTTGTTTGGCTGGCTCCTTGCTTCTTCCTCTACTTTGATCCAGACTATCCTCTTCTCACTGCCATAGTGGCTTTTGCCAATGACAAAGTGCATGCCACTCCCCTGCTTCAGACCATCTCTGTGATTCTCTCTCCTTCTAACCATACAGACCAGCAGGTTTCTCACAGCCACAAGATCCTGCACGATTGGCCCCTGCCTGCAGTATCAGCTCATCTCCTCTCTCTTTTCCTCACTCCTTTTTCTCCTTGCCCTCCTGGGATGGGGTCATGTGTCCTTCTGGCCCTTGAGACATTTATAATGCCTCTGAAGGCAGAGACTTTGCTAGGGCTCTCCTCCTGGGAAGGGTTTCGCCTGCCCTCACTTAGTTGATCCCTATTTATCACACTTCAGTCCCAGAGCTGATGTCTCCTCAGAGAATTTCCTATGACCCCTGCCTGGGTCAGGTCCTAGTTACACGGTTTTGTTATCCATGTAATTTCCCTCTGAAGCATGTGCCTAGGGTATAATTATAAATGCAGGTGGTCAGTCAGGTCACTACACCTTCAATACCGGGGGAAGGAAGGTATCTGTTTTGCCTGCTGTAGGATCCATGAGACCTACTGCAAGATCTGGTACACTGTAAGTGTACACTTGTTTGTCCTTTAAGGAAGGATGCTGAGGTACCTCCCACATGGTCCCCTCACCTCCCTCTAGCCTTCCCTCAGTGCTTGTGTGGAATTTGTCAGCAAGTGAGGTGAGAATTTGTCCTGAATTTTAAGCAACATTTGATTCCAAAATGTGGAGATTTAGCAGACAAAGCTCCTTCCTTCATCTTTTTTTTTTTTTTTCTTTTTTTAAACTAAGGCTGAGATACTGCTCACCCTCTGGAGACACTTCCACCCCTCCTTCTCCCAGCAAAATGGGCGCTGTGAACTGCTCTCTCAGAAATCTTGTGAAAAGGGCAGGGTATTGGAATTTGAGACAAAGGGAAGAAAAATGAGCTGGCTTGAAAAGTCTGCCGGCATCATAATGAGCGAGATTATTCTGGGAAATGCAGGAGTCTGCTGTACAGGCCCCGGTAAAAGGCAGTTTATAACCAGCCTCAGGCCAGACACATATCACACTCACACACACACACACACACACACACACACACACACAGACATGGCTGCACCGCAGCCTTCCACGCTGGCTGTGGTAAGGCTGTGTAGCTCATCAAATGGGAGCAGGGGCAAGAAATTCAGGTGCTGAGTTGAGGTTATCTAGTGTCCTTTGATGCCACCAAATTCAGAAGTTAGTGTTTAGCTATTTTACTGCTCAAATATGCCCAATCTCTGGATCTGCCTTGTGGAATCCAGAGGAAATTAACTCAAGGAGCTGAAATTCAGTCTGCTGACAATAAGCTCTGTGCTCTTGGATCGCTTATTCTCCTTGACTCAGTCTCTTTCCCTGTAATAATATTTATTACTTTAATAAGTACAGGCCAGGTACATGTGCATTGAATATGCTTCACCCTTGCTGCAATTTTGTATGGTAGGTATTGTTATTTTGTAATATTATTTTCACTTATAAGTATTAACAGTGAAGCTCAGAGAGGTTAAGTCTTAGAGTAGATAAACAGGAACAGAACAACGATTTCAAATCAGAGGCTGTGTGTCTCCAGAACCAGAGTTAACAGATCAGTGAGGAGGCACTGAATCCTCTTATAAAAAGCCCTGACTCTTCCTCACAATTCACTTTCTCATCCAAATTCAAGTTGAGCAACGAAGGCATGCGAACACATGCCTGGAATATTTTCATGGTCCAGAAGTCAAATCATGTGATTTCCACAGGAGTGGATAGCATTATTGTCCCTGTTTCACAGATAAGAAAAGAAGCTCAGTAAACTAACTGACTTTCCCTCAAAGTTTCATAGGAATCCAGGATTCAAACCCACATCTGTTTTGTGCTAAAGCCTGTGCTCTTTAATCCACACATTCTACTGTAAAATGAGGGGTACTGTTTGACCTCTGCAAACTCCTCCAAGGGCTATGAGTATGAAAGCACGTGGGCTCCCCCACTGAATGCTCTGAGGTCTAGCAGGTGAAGCATTCATCTTGAGCAAAATTTAATAGGACACCCCCAAAATGCACATAATATCTCTCTCATCATGAAAAATCAGTGCTGAGATTTTCAGATCATTGGGAACAGAATCAAACTCTATATTTTTACAGTCGCAACCTTTCTTTCCAGTCCCAGTCTTGTATGAGAGGAGGTGTAATGTGAAAGCCTGGCTGAAGGTTGTGGGCTTCTGGTCCATGGAGGGAACTGGTGCCTGTGGCTGTGATCAGAGCCAAGGGAACACCCTTCAGAGAGCTTGGATCAAGGTGGGCACTTCCCCTACTATCGTTGGAGGGCAGTGGCTGGGAATGGGAAGACACAGAGCTTGGAGACAAAATCATACTCCACTCATACCTCTATTCCTTGGGAAAAACAAGGGACCGGATAAAAACATTTAATCCAAGGACTTCCCTGGATCACTAGGTTAAATATTCTCTACTGTCAGAGATTTTAGTTCTACTAGTGAACTTAGAAATTTTGATCCATTTGAGAGTCATAAAAGGTTGAACTTATTTCCTAGGAAAAAAATGGACCATATGCAAACATAAAAAATTCACATATTAGTCTGAGAAGTTCAAGGATCCCCTGAACCCCATTAATAGAATTCTAATGATTTCCACTTAAGGGGCTACAGTGAAGTGGAAAGTGCATTGTGGTGGGAGACAGAAAAACATTTACCAACAATAATTTGAGTGGATCACTTTATTCCTTGAGCCTATTTCTGCAGCTGGAAAATGGGGATGATGGCAATATATTTACATAGTCAAACTATTGGGATGCTCAAGGAAATTACGTGGTTTCTTATTAGTGGGATGTCAGTTTAAGGGTCTGTTTATCTTTAAAAATTTATCAAATCCAAAAATCTACTATTCTGGAGGTATGAAGGGATAACTTCTGGAGGTAGAATCAGGGATAGAATGACCCGCTGGCTCTGAGGTCCAGGGCTTGGCTTCTCCCTGCTTGTCCATGTTCTCCTTCACCAGTCACCCAGAGTACCCTGGAGAACTCTCTCATACACATGTGGGAGTCTCTCCTTGAGTACTAGTCACAGAAGCAGTTAAGGAGGTTTGAGTGACTGAGGGGAGCCACAAATGAGATCTGATTGGCACAGCCTGTGTGTCTCTGGTGGAAGGGGCTGGTAAACAGTTCACACTTACTTCACTCCTCAGCACTTAGCTGATTTCCATAATAAGCTTCACTGAACCGTGAGGCCCCAGAGGTGTCCCCAGCCTTTCAAACTGCACTGTGTTCTGTAAATCTGGCTTATGGAGAAGTGAAGTCAATTGTATTTACAGAGGGCCACAGCACCACCTTTGGGTAGGCTGTAGCCTCTGGGATCCAGTGATCCTTATCCCTAAACTCCAGCTGGGGATACTGAGGCGTTCAAGGCATTGGCAGACTTTGGTATGAGAGATGTGGCTGTTGGAATTTTGTAACGACCCCATAAATTTAGAAACTGAACTGAGGTAACTTCAGGAGTTGTCTGGCTAGGGATAGGTCATAGAATCTGACCACAGCCTAGAGTTTATCATTTATTTTGAATATTTTTCAAAGGCAAATGTCATAAAGTTGTCAAAATGTCCACACTTCTTCTGTGTTAACAACTCAGGATAAAGTGAAATTAATTGTAGCAAGATAGGGCAGTCTTAGAAGCTAAGAAGAGCATTTCTCTCAAGAATTTGTCCCTAACCTACCTGATCAGCAATTCCTTCCTTCCTTCCTTCCTTCCTTCCTTCCTTCCTTCCTTCCTTCCTTCCCTCCTTCTTTCCTTTCTTTTGTTCTTCCTTACTTCCCCTTTTGCTTGCTTTTCTCCTTGCTTTCCTTCTTTCTGTCTTCCTTTCCTCCTTCTTTTGTTATTTCATTCATTCACTTTACAAATTTATTGAGAGATTCCCGTGTGCTGGACCTTGGAGTGTGCTAAGGTAAGACAATGAACCATAACAGATCTGCACTGCTCTTCTGTGAAATTTACACCCAAAGGGAGACATGGAAATTAATAAAAATCATCAGATAAATAAAAGCAAAATTGCCACTTTGAGAAGAGCTATGAAGGAGAGACACTTGATAGGATGAGAGTCTGCGACAGGAGAGAATAACAGTTAGGGAACACTTCTCTGAAGAAGAAATACTTGAGTTTCGAGATCTGAAGGAGTGAGTTAAATAGCGAGGGAAGAAGCTTCTAGGGAGATGGGCCAGCTTGTCCTTTTCAGTCGAGAGGATGGCCAAGGTATTGTCAGACATGTTAACTTTTCTGCAGTAACTAAAAGCTCCTTGACACTAGAATGTAATTGTTTTATTCAGTTCAAGATTCTCTAAGAACACCATGGATGAATTAACATACTGAACACTAAACTCTCTCTGTTCTGGGTGTTGAAAATCCAAAATCAAGATGGCAGCAGGTCTGGTGTTTAGTGAGGCTCAGCATTCAGGTTTGCTGATTTCTGCCTTCTCCTTGAATCCTTAGTGGTCTAGATAGAGAAGAAGAGTGCCTCTCCTTATAGTTCCATTCCTGAGGTCCCCACATTTGATGGCATCACTTCTTAAAGGTCCTACTTCCTAATATCACATTGTAGGTCAGGATTTCAGTATGTGAATTTGGGGGTGACACAAACATTTCCCCGTAACAATGGTGAACATTTGTTTCTTCCTGCATTTCATGTCCACCTATACTGTAATGGCTGAAAATGCTTTCTACTGAGGAATGCAGACTGATGCATCTTTTGCATCAGTAGCTTTGCACACTGCTGGAGAGGAGAATCAGAGGTGTTTGGTGAGTAGCACCAGAGACTCATAGGGGAAAGGTGGAGGGAAAAATGGCGATAGAACAGGGGAGCAGGACTGAGGGGACTTGTGATGTGAGCTAACACTGCAGAGGCAGATGGAGTCAGATTCTGTTAAGCTTTTCAGTCCCCTGTGAGCATTTGGATTATCAATACAAGGCTGAACATCCTTAATTCAAAATTTGAAATCCAAAGTACTATAAAATCTGAAACATCCTGTGTCCCACAATGACAAACAAGTAGAAAATTCTGCACCTGACCTCAGATGATGAGTCACAGATAAAATGCAGGAGCACCAAAAATATAAGATTATTTCCAATCCTAGATTTTGAGGAATCTCCACTGCTTTCCACAGTGGTTGCACCAATCTACACTCCCACCAGCAGTGAAAAATTGTTCCTTTTTCTCCACAGGCCCACCAACACTTGGTATTGATTGTTTTCCTGATGGCAGCCATTCTTTCTGGAGTGAGATGGAATCTCAATGTTGTTTTAATTTGCATTTCTCTAACGACCAGTGATGTTGAGCATGTCTTCATGTCTTTATTTACCATTTGTATTTTTTCATCTGAGAAATGCGTGTTCATTTCAGATACCCATTATTGGATTGAGTCTTTGAATCTGGGGGGCCTGATGTTTTTCAGTTCTTAGAAGTCTCATTTAATCCAGCTATTTTCTTTCTGGGTATTTTCACAGAAAAATTGAAAGTGTCATGCTATATATATATATATATATATATATATATATATATAAAATTAAAAATCTCAAAGAGTAATAAGTTCCAAAATATATAATAGTTGCTATAATAACTAAAGGGAAAGAAAGTGTTCAAAAGGAAAGAACTACTGGGATAGAGGAAATGAAAAGGGAAGAAGGGAAAAGATAATATGTATATTGGTAAACATATAAATGTATGTATGTATATGTATGCTAAGTAGATAACTATACTACTAATCTCTCTTAGTTCATCAAAAAGAACAGTTTGTGCTGTCATTGTTCAATTGATCACTTTTGTGTCTTGATTTTGTAACCTGAACATCTGGTTCTGAAATAACAGTGTGCAGTATATTAACTAGTGTTAATTCCCTAATTTTTTTCTTTTTTGAAACTCTGTAACACTTCTTTCCTTTTTTTGTTTTGCTTTTTAAAATTAAAATTAAAAAAATTATTTCCAAGCTAAATATATGAAGTATACGTGGAATATAAATGAATTTCATAATTAGACTTGAACTCTGTCTCCATGATGTCTCACAATGTATATGTGAATATTTCCAAATCTGAAAAAAACATTTGAAAACCCAAACTCTTCTGGCTCAGCATTTCAGGAGAGGGGCATCAGCCCATGGTATGAGAAATAGGCCATCTGTTGGACTACTGAAAGCATAGAAATTTTAGTAAGAGAAAGCTATCATTTTTATTTTAGGGATGGTGATTTGGCATGGGCAGTAACCAATTACTGAGAACCTATTTGTACCAAGCTCCTATTTCTTTCCTGAGATATTTTCTATTTTCTATTTCTATTCATAATTAACAAGGGGGAGAATGAGTCTTAGATAGGGAAATAACTTTCTTAAATTTATAGTCATTATGTTCTTCATATTTCACCATTCTTTGAAGAGGTCATGGAGGGGAAGGATATTGGGGGTCAAAGTCATCAGAAGAAGAACATAAGCATTAGCAAAGGGGAATGAGATGAATCTCAAATAATCAGGTGCTCTACTTAGGTTAGTGACTGAAGTATCACAAGTGCTGGCACAGTAGAGGGCACCTGGAAGACGTTCTATGTATAGAAAGAATGGATGAATGGATAGATGGATGGATGGATGGGTGGATGGATGGATAAATGGATAGAGGGAAAAAAGAAAAGAAGATTGTTACATGGATAATACAGCACAGGGAACCTAGCAGATAGGAGCCAATCAATCTCAGACTACGCTTCATGGGCAATGTCTCCTTCTGTAGACAGATTGGAGGTGGGAACTGAGAGAAGGAACAGGTCTGCATGTCAGGACAAGGACTAGTTAGTCTGAACAGACCTATAGTTTAGAGTGTTTTTTTATGGGCCTGGTATTTTTAAACCTTATTTAATCTGTGATTTAGAGGCACATAGCATAAAAATCAGGTCCACATTAACTAGGAAAAAAACAGTATCAGATTTTGTATACCTGAAAGTTGCTGAATTATCAAATTTTTGCCTCTGAAAAAGTCAAATACAGAAGAGAGGCAGTTTTGGCTCTGCTCTGTAAGGTCACATTAAGTGTGACTCCTACGCAAATTAGCCAACAAACAGTTCATTAAGGGCTGGTGCTCACATTGTTAAGAACCTTGTATCTGTCACATCTTACTTTAATCTCTGTCAAAGGGTGATTGTTCTGTAACAGTCTCCTGGAATGTGCATCTATACATGTTGTGAGATTTCTACCTCTGGCGAGAAAGTAACACCAATATGTGTCATTGGGGTTCAACCTCTTCTATTTCCTCCTTTCTTGTTCCATTTGTCCATTGTTGTAGTGAGGGGTTGTACACAGAGAACAATTACGACCAGGACATGGAGTTTATATTATTATTTTTATAATGGTCACCGAGAGTTAACACAGGAAAATGCAGGAAATCTATCCGCAGCACCAATGACATAGATTATTTAGTCAAGAGCCTAAACCCCACAGCAATGTTCCACATGAGTCCAGATAAAAATCCAGAGCTCAGGACAATGCCTCCCACTAGTCCAACTGGAGGTCCAGAGCCCACAAGAAGGACTCCCGCCAGTCTCTTTTACGGATCCGTGCCGGGAAGACCCAAGGGTCAGTGGTGGACGCCAGAAAGTCTATGCCAGCAGGATGAAGGAGCTGTGCTAGTGGGATGAGGGTTCTATGCTGGAGCCGAGAAGTCACACTCACAACAAAGAGTGGCGCTATCCTGAAAGCCACCACAACTGTCCTCAGTGACAGGGAGGCCCCGAGCTCCTCCAGCAACAAGCACAGTTGGGTACGTGCCAGGAAGCAGCATGATGAGTACATCCTGGAGACCAAGCAGCACATGTCTTCCCCTCCGGAGCCAGGAAGCAAGGCACAATGTGAGGACCAAAGCTTCTTCAGGAGAATCAACAGCTCAGACAGCAACTTGTAGGAGAACCCACAATGCCTCCTTAACACCTCAACCCTCAACACCTCCCTTCTTCTCCACCTATTTATCCGGGCAACTTGACTCAGGTGGAGCATCTTCACTCAATGCCATGCTGAGGGGGAGCATCTTCACTCAATGCCATGCTGATGTAATCCAGCTGGCGTTAAGTTGACCACTAGTTCTTAATCCATAACATCCATCCATTCATTCATCTAGTTCCACACTTATTAAGTGTCCAGTGTATATAAAGTCCATCAAAAGCACTAGGATTACATTAGCTCTTTCTCCATCCTGTATTCAGATTGAATGTTTTAAATATGCACTCCACTGTGCTTTTTCTTAGCTTGGTGATCCGTAGCATCATCAGTCTGCTGACTAATGGTCAGGCTTCCTGCGACTGTACCCCAAACCTCTACAACCATATTTTCAGGTGAGGATGCTTTCCACCATTTTTTCCGATGCTTTGTCATTTCTGACTGTCTCTGCTATACAGTCTTTCCCATGTTCCATTCATATCCTACCAGCCTTGTGACCAGAGTCACATCTCTGTTTTCCTTGTAAAGCCTTTTTCACCTATTCTAAGCGAACTTACCTCCCTGTGACCCCTGATTTCAGTGATTTCTACTTATTACTATAGACTCAATTATTCTCTTTTGGAGTGCTAGCCTGATTTATTAACAGTAAGGAAGCACTTTGAGGCTGCAAACTAGATGGTGCACTCTTTTTTCATCCATTCATGGTTAGCGAAAAGTGCTCTAGTTTCAGAAATGGAGAATGAAGACTATAGCTTTTTTTTTCTTGCTAGCTGGGAAATATGAGAAAATTGTTAAATGCTTCAGAGCCTGCTTCTTTTTTTTTAGGAAAGCCAAAAGGCCTGTAGAGTTGCCATTGAGCTGGTTAAAAATTTCTGGATATTAATGTTTACCAAATATCAATAAATTTTGGGTGCTTGTTAGGTTCAGGTTATGTGCAGGGCCACTTCTGATCTTGCCATTAGGAAATCTATAGTCACTTGGTGGGTATGGTGCTGGGGGAAAGAAGATTAAATGAGATACTGAACAGAAAGTGCTTAGCATGGTGCATTCATCTATTAATGCTCCGCAAGTGGTATTATGATCTACTGATGTGCATTTATTCTTCTATCCCATTTAACATAAAGTGATCATGAAAAGATATGGTTTGGTTATAAGTAATGAACGGCTGCTCTTTAACCATATGATGGTATTGAATTGGAGCTGATTGCAGAATGCACAGTCTGCTAATGCATATTTGCAGCTTTGTGCTATTAATGAACAGAAATACTGTAATTGAGAGACCAGGTTGCTGAGTAGGAATACAAAGCTCCAGGGAGTGGGCTGTAGGTAAGAAAGAGTAGAGGGTGACCTACAGTGCCTTTGGGAATGGGGGCACTAGCATGTGGCTTTTCAAGACTCAAGACTGCCTTTGGAGAGGTTTCTTTGTAGCTTCCTACAAGCAGAATGAGATTCAGATGTGAGTCATTCAAAAGCGTTTTAGAATAAACACCAGAGTTGAGGATGAGATGTTGAGTTTTGAGTGATTCAGGAGCAACCATACAGCACTCACCAGGAGAGAAACGACGCTATGGATGAGGAGTTAAGGGGGGTCCAAAATCAAGTAACTTGACCTGTGTGAATATTTGGTTTCTTTTCTATAGAATTGGGGCAAAAATTTCACCCACTTAATCAGTACAAGTCTCAAATGAAATATACAATGACTCAGAGTCTCAACACTGTTGTTCCTGGGCCTCTAAGAACAAGGAGCAGGTGAGAACTCCCTTGGTCTCCCCTTGGAATATTAGTCAGATAGTGGCTTCTGCAAGCCATGGACCACTGACAACCCTTCTAGGTCCAGTTCTTTCCATTGACTATCCTCAGGAACAGAGTGAGAGAAAGCAATGGCTAGAAGTCTGATAGGTATTGCCCAAATCAGCTTCCCAGTTACATGGCTCTCATTCACTATCCACCTAAACCCTGAATTTACTCCTCAACTGGCTCCCCCCTCATAGGAGGAGGGCTCTCCCACATTATTCACCTTAGAAGGCTGGATGGGAAGATATACAAGAAAGCACAGGCACAGAGGGAGCTGAACAGATGCACACTGTCACAATGTCTGTGGGGGCTCTTGCTAAAATAAGGAATCACTGTCAAGTCCTCTTTTAGGCAAAAGATTTACACATAAGAAAGTTGAGTATGCTGAGGGGTCAGGCTGAATCTGGGAATTACAGAAAAGGAAAATTAAAAAGATGCCGCCAGGTCATTTGGTAATAAAAACAACGTAAATGACTCACTAATAAAATGACTTGCTGTTGCTTACATTTGTACATTGAATTTGGAGACAGAACGATTTGGAATCTCAACTTAAAGATCTGTGTCACTCTGTTTCTTCACCTGTCAAATAGGATAATGCCTACATCAGTATGTTTGTCTGCTTTCTGTTGCTGCAACAAAATATCTGAGAAAATCAAGTCAAAAGGAAGAAACATTTATTTTGGCTCATGATTTCAGAGATTTCAGTCTATAATTGCTTAGTTTTATCACTTTGGGTCTGCAGCAAGGCAGAACATCATGGTATGAAGCCTTTAGGAAAACAAAACTTCTCATTTCATGGCAGATTGAAAAAAAAAGAGAGAAGTGGACTGGATCACAATATACCTTCTAAGGGCTCACTCATGATGACCTATTTTCTCAAGGTAGATTCTACCTATAAAATTTCCATCATCTCGCAATAGAGCCATCAGGTAGGGACATGGTGGGGACTGACTGGGGGTAATGCATTTGTAAGCAGCACAGTGCTGATACACATTACATACTCACAATGTGACATTATTATTGTGGTCCTCACTGTTCTATAAAAAATTATAATTTTCATTCCAGAGTATAGTAGCCATACATTATTCAATTAAATAGTAAATTGTCTAATTTAATAAACATTAATATGACCTACTATTGGCAAGACAAGAGTAAATACTGTTATGGTAGATACAGTGTGTCAATTTGAGAAGTTTAGAAATTTAACTAATAGACTCAGCAGGAAGCCACACTCCTTACTTAGTAAATATTCCTAGCTTGTGCAAGAGGGGGGCAAAAGTTGGTGGTGTGAGTATTATATCCACTCTGAGGGGAGAAGTAGCTTACTGACAGCATAAGGGAGGAGAGGAGGCTTACTCTCCACCCAGGTTTTGTTCTGGCCACTTTTGCTGGCTTTTGACTTGAAGTGTTTCCCCCATGCCATCCTACTTTGCCTTGGAATCAGCTGATTATGGACTGAAACAGTGAGCTAAATAAACCCTTTCTTCCTTCATTTTGGGTGTTGGATATTTTATCCTAGCAAAGAGAGAAAAGTAACCAAGACAATTTGGTACCAGAGAAGTGGAGTCATTGCTGACTACACCTGACCATGTGGTTCAAGAACCTTTGGGAATGGCTTGTGGGAGGAGTTTGGAAAGGTTCAGAGATTTCTCCTGAAGGAGTAGAGCTGGAATGCCTTAGGTTGTTACGTGTGGGAGATTCTGGATTAGAGCTCAGAAGACGTTAAGGTTGAGAGAAATCCTGTAAGTAAAGATAAGGCTTAGGATGTTTCTGATGGGAAGAGGGATATCCTTGGTTGTTGAACTCCAGACAAGTATGCTGTGGACTGGCAAAAAGTTTGAGTGTATTTTGCTCATATCCAGAGATTGTCTGTGACTAAGATTAAGGGTGGTGGATTAATTAACCTGACAGAAGAAATTTCAAGCAGTCAAATGTTGAGGCTGTGGCATGGCTATTGTTGGAGGCTTTTTGCCAGATTTATGTTGCAAATTGAAAGCAAAGAGTACATCAGAATGATTCAAAACACTGAGTTTGGCCAGAAATGAAGCAGTGACCCGCAAAGACAGAGTTGAGGAAATCTTGATTGTTGAAAAGGAACTGAAAAATAAAAAAATGGCCTGAAGGTATCACAACAAGTACCAACTCTCCAACTTTTGCAGCCTCACAACTGCAAAAGTGAAAGACTTGGCTTTGAGGAAAAACTTGCAGAGCACTATGTTCCAGAATGTCAGTGGCCATATTACATTTCAGAATGGTGGCAGTATGGAAAATTGGTTCCTCAGAATTGGGTTAACAGTGACCAGTGATCCAGGTGCTCCATCCCTACAGCCAAGAGAAAGGAAAGCCCGGATACTGCTCCAACTCGCAGCAGATCTCTGCATCATTCCATGTAGTGCTGCTGGTTTTAGGTACACACAAATTGAAGAGTTCTGAGGTTGAGAAGGAATCCCACCTTGATTTTAGAAGGCCTAGATGACCAGACTGTGTGCCCCTAAGAGGACAATATGTGAAGATGTGAGTGTGGAGCTGAAGATGCAGTGGAGACCCCAGCAGTTTGGAAAAGCCAGGAGTGTAGATCATCTAAGGAAACCTGCAAGAAAGGAGCAAAGCTAGTCCATGAAAGAAGCCATGGGAGGAGCTACATCCACCACAAGTGCCGTGGGGGTAGATTCACTCAAGTCTTTTGGAGCGCGAAACCAGATTGCTTTAGATGTTGGACATGGAACTCTAGAAATTAATGTTTGCCCTGCTAGGTTTTGGACTTGCTTTGGTCCCATTTCTTCATAGTATCCTGTTTGTACCCTTTGAAATGGTAATGTTTATCCTGTGCCATTTAATGTTGGAAGTGTTTAACTTTGTTTTGATTTGTACAGGCACTTGCAGCTAGTTTATCTTACATTTCGACAGATACTTAGGATTTGGACTTATGTGACAAACTTTTCAGATGGACTAAATGTCTTTTGCATAAAGGGATGTGCATGAGTCTGGGGAACAAAGATAAAATGCTATGGCTCTAATGTAATATAATGTTGATAGACTTAATAGTGGTTTTTAAGAAGTGGTAAATCTATGTTACAATGTTCAATTTGTGAAAAAGATACTAATAAGCATATCTTGAATCTGAAAACAAGTTTAAAGGAATGTGTCTGATTGCCAAGTTGACAAGGGATGGATTGTTATGGTTGATACATTATGTCAATTTGATAAGTTTAGAAATTTAACTAAGAGACTCAACAGGGATCCAGGATACTTACTTGATGAATATCGTCAGCCTGTGCAAGAAGAGGGTACAGAGGTGGTGTGAATGCTATACCTGCTCAGGGGCGGGGGTAGCCTACTTACAGTATAAAGGAGGAGAAGAGGCTTGTTCTCCTGCACTTTCCTTTTCTCTAGCTGGTTTTGCTGGCTTCTGCCTCAAAGGGTTGCCCTTGTGCCAGGCCACCTTGCCTTGGAGCCAGCTGATTATGGCCTTGAAGCCTCCACAAAATATGAGCTAAATAAACTTTCCCTTCCTTCATTTTGGATGCTGTGTATTTTGTCCCAGCAAAGAGGGAAAAGTAAGCAAGACGCTGCTACAAAAAAAAAAAAAAAAAAAAAAAAAAAAAAAAAAAAAAAAAATCTGTTGAACTGGAGGAGAACAGGAAATGCCTGGTCAATGCAATGGTGGTGAACCTATGGCACATGTACTTCACTGGGATGTTTGTATCACTGAAAGATCTATTTGTTCACCATCACTGGCTTAATGGGTGCAAGTTTTTTCTGCGATAATGCAAAATTATGGAAATTGAGACAGGTGACGGTTATACAATAGCATGAATACAATCAGTGCCACTGACTTATAGATACATTTTAAAATTCTAAATGTAGTAGTGTGTCTTATCACAATTAAAAACCAAACAACAGCTCAGGAATGTTCTTAGGAAGTGTCCAAAGTAAGAGAGGGTATTTTGGGCATCATCTGAAGGATCTGCTTCAGGGGTGTGGGATTCCTGAAGAGAAATTTGGCTTAATTACCATGCTGTGGCCGAAGGGAAGGGGCTTGGATAACTTGCCCAGGATGAAATATAATGAGGGGAAAGAGTGCACCACAGCCAGCCTCTCTGAAAGGTGCACTCGGGGTGCTTTCTAGCTGATGAAGAAGCTTGGGGTTGGTGTAGGACATAAGTGACTCTAAGAGAGATCACAGGAAACAATGGTTGTTTACTTCACTTAGCCACAGACCCGACTTGCGCGATGATGGGATTGATGGCGCGTGTGTGCTGGGGGAGAAGGAGGCGGCGACAGGCTGTCTGTGTGTAGTTGTATATTTTGGAGTTTGTGGAAAGTACAATGAGCTTTTCTTACCACTCTCATTGAATATTCCACAAACACGAGCCACATAAACAACATATCTTTTCTCAACCCTTATTATCATTCCCAGAATCACTTGCAGCCTTTCAGAAACCCATTATTATAATTATAATCAAGAATGTTAGGACAGAGCCATTTGTGCCAAAAATACATTTACACGAAGAATTGTTTGCAGAGGAATAAGAGCAAGAGATGTTGTTTTACAGCACTGGCATCTATTGGTAGGAACTCCTACGCCATTTAAGTTCCTTTTCTCTATTTAATTCCTTAATTTAAATTTTTGTTGTCAAATTCCTAGTAAGGAATATTTGCTTTTGTATCGCATTTTGTTTTATTCCTTTTGTGTCTTAATTTTCAAAGGCTTAAAAAACATTCTATCTTTGCTCTCTTGGTTTTTCCATCAGGGATGGACTCTTGCAAAGCAAAATAGAGCTGATTTCAGAAGTATCTGGGGGGTCTGACATACCCCATCTTCCACAAAACATAACTGCCTACGGCCTTGATTCTCCTCTGTTAGGACAAAGGCTTTCATTACTAATTAGAGATATAAAATGCAGAATTACTATTATTCAGATCACATTTACTTAGTTTTTCTTTTTCTCTGGTAGTCATGTATAGAGGAACCAAACATGGCTCCCTAGTCCTCAAAAGAACATGGTTTATTATGCAGTCAATTAAATAAATAATTGTGATAGGAGGTAGGGTATGATGAGAGTCATAAAAATGAAAAATTCCAAAAAAAAAATCTGTGCCATTGAATTAGAGGTAGAATTATGAGACCAGGCTTCTGCAAAAGTAAACAAAGAAGTGGGATATTTCATCATTTTTTTAGATAAGGTAGTCAATATTTTGTTGTCCTTAGACTAAACCTTGGCCTCGTTTTCTAATGATGACTGTAGGAGTCTGATATAACCAGACAAAACCTCAGTGTTTCTATCTGCAAGGTGGGAATAATAGAGTCTGCTTTTCTCTCATTTCCCATGATTTTTCACCCTCACTTCTATGTCAGGTTGGCTTTTTCACTGCACATGCACTAAGCATGCTGTGAGTCCCATTTCCTTGGAAGCATGGCAGTGAAGTGAAGCATTAGAGAACAGGGACTCTCACCAGCCCCTAGCTAGCTAGTCTTCCTCTCCTCACTCTCCTCCTTCTGTCTGTCTCAGGCCCAGCAGCATGGCCAGTACCTTTTGTTTCTCACAGGGGCGCTGTATTGAAAGAACCAATGATAGTGTCCCTAGAATTGTAGTATGTAACATTTTCTCTTCCATTACACAAGTAAACTTTAAAGCAGTCATGGTGATACACATCTGTGACCCTCATATTCTGGCAGGCCAAGGCAGGAAACCAGAAGTTGGAACCTAGTCTGGGTAGTGAGCAATTTACCGAGTCCTTGGCAATCAATCAACCAGTCAGTCAATCAATCAGTCAGTCAGTCAATGCATCCATCCATAAGCCTATGCAGAGGATGTAACTCAGTGTGAAGGCCCTGAGTCCAATACCCAGTGATAAGAATAAAAGCCCCTAAGCACATGATAAGTGTTTTTTGTTGTCGTTGTTATTCATTAACTTCTATTTCATATGGTGTGCCTCATCTAGAGTGGGAACTCAGTAAAGTGGGTCTTTGAGAGAAGTCTCAGGCCCTCTTTCTGTATATTTTCATCTTTTTTCCCTTTTGCCTTCTCTAGAGTTGCTGTTATTCATCTGTGAATCCAGTCATCTGTAAATTCATGTCAGTAAAGTTTGATTTAGAGAGATGAGCACTAAAGTTCGTTTGACAACACTCTCCTCTGCCTCCTACTGTCCTATTCTTTGCTCTTGGTAACTTCTGTTTATTCACTTGAAAATGGAGATGAAAATAGTCACCTCAAGTTTTGTACTGAAAACTAAGTCATCACTATCACTCACTGATTTTTTTCTTCTTACCTTCACTCAGTGGTCAATTATCAAACATCTACTGGACATTTCTGGGGCAAGTTAGTCACCTGGACAAATACATTCTTGCTCTCATGAAGCTATCACCCTATGATAGCAAAAAGACAGGAATACTATCTACTTAATAAATGGGCTTTCCTGAAGGTGAGCCTATGGAAGAGTGCACAGTAGACCTCTGAGCAATGTTGGCAGATCTGGTACTTTTTAATCACTTAAACATTTTCCTAGTGTAAATCTATCTCTCAGGTTTAGTTGACAGGCAACATATTTATCACAAATGGCCACAGTGACAGCACATAATAGGTGCTCAATAAACACATTAGAACAAGTTGGTTGAAGAGGGTGATGAAGTTGGAAACTTCCATAGTTAGGA
The DNA here is from genome assembly GCF_034190915.1 of Cavia porcellus. Classification (NCBI taxonomy): domain Eukaryota; kingdom Metazoa; phylum Chordata; class Mammalia; order Rodentia; family Caviidae; genus Cavia; species Cavia porcellus. The sequence continues at coordinate 168,317,485 of NW_026947484.1, forward strand.
AGTTTGGGGTGGAAAGTGCTTTGTGGAAAACATAAATGCAAACTGTTTCTGAGTTCTATTAGTCTGTCACCCACGTCTTTCCTCTTGAAACACTTTGCAATCAAAAGATTGTGGAGTGGACTATTTTCAGCCCTCAGCTTTCACCCTGAGCTGCACTGAGAGGAAAAGCTGATTAGGGAAGCTCTGTGGTGTGCACATAAGTCAGAATCACCGATACCCATCCTCTGCAGATCAGACCATTAATTCCCGCCCAGAAACATTACCATCATGTATTCAATACACTAGTGTCAGTCTTCTAAGGATTCATTATGGTCAAGACCCTGAGATCTATGGCTCCTTTTAACCAACTTAAAACTTCTTTCAAGGCCTAGTTCAGAAATTCTCCTTGTGTAAGATACGGGGTCTTTAAGTAACCCCTCCTTCTGCAGAAAGCACTGCTCGCTTCTGTGCCACCTTGAATCTTCATCTTCCACTGGCTCCTCCTGTGACCTCGACGATTTGCATTGGACTGACTATTCCTTCTTAGATCCACTTGATAAATAAAAGAACATTGGATTTGGAATCAAACCAATTGAGTGAGATTACTTCTCACTGAATCTTTGGTTCTTCAGAAAAAAATCATGGACAAAAGGAGAAGATTGTTATGAAGATTATAATTACGGCTGTCAGTACTCTCAAGCAACTTCTGAGCACTCTGTATGTTTGCCAGTCTTGTCTCTTCTTTGTAAATATAACTGATCTTTTGAAATTATATTGATAGATCTAGGAGGCCAGGAACCATGTCTTCTATAACTGGTTTTCTGTGTAGCCTTGGGATAGTGCCTCTTTTCTGTAAACCTCAGGTGCCTTATATGGGTAATTGTAATTTTGAGTCTGATGGGTACTTTCAGAATTTTAGTGTACATCAGAGTGCACTCTGTGGTTGAAAATCCATATTCCCAGACATTACTTCCCCAGAGAATTTGGTTTAGAAGAACCAGGATGTGGCCCAGGTGCTGGATATTTTGCAGAGTCACAGGGGAGAGGCTGAGCTTTCTGGGCTCACCTGTGTTGGACTGACTCCTTAGCACAGGGCTTTTCACTGTTTACAAGGTTAATATCAACTTCTCTGAGACTGATCACTTGCAAGGTGGGGTAGCTTCTCAGCAAAGCATTTGGCATTTTGTTTTTGCCAGCCAGTTACAGCTCAAGTAGTTCAAGTCACCAGGTCTAGGACTTCCAAACATAACAGGAGATGGGCTGGAGTCCTTCTGGCCACTGATGTGGATTTGGTTTCTGTGTCCTGGTTTGTGACATCAGCTGACAGGTTGTGTTTCCTTACTCATAGAACTTCAAAGCCCATGATTTGGGGTCTAAGCTCTGGATTTTGATAATGGGATGACAAACAACTATTTGCTGCTGTACATGGAAACTGGAAATAGAAAGATATTTTCCCCATAGGTCTGGCCTGTATGCTATACTCTCTTGACTCTGCGTACATCGCAGATTATTTCCAAGCTGTACTTCTCTGAATAGGACATGCATGTAGACACTCCAAATTATGAACATGACCTTTTGAATTCCTAATCATAAGCCGGGGACTTAGTTCTGACATGAAATTCCTATAATTTCTTCCATTGCCAAATTCAGAATAGGCTTTAGTCATTCAGTATTTAATTTCTTATCACTGTTAGAGCGACTCATCACAAACAGTGATTTACAACAGAAGTTTATCTTCTGTTGCTTTGCAGGTGAGAAATCTAAATGGATCCCATGGATCAAATCAAGGTGTTGGCAGAGCTGCATTTCTTCTGATGGCTGGAGAGAGCATCCACATTCCAAGTCTTTAGAGCTTTCAGAAGCCACTTGTATGTTTTGATTGGTGACCACTTCCTTCATTATTAAAGCACAATGCTCTAGTCTCTGCTTCAAATATGCCGTTTTGCCATTGTGGTCTCTAACTCTGATCTCTCTACCTCCTTCTTTGAAGGATAATAATTATATGATAATCCAGAATAATCTCCCCATCTCAAGGTTCTTAGTTTAATAACATCCATGAAGTGATTTTTTCCTTTCCTTTCCTTTCCTTTCCTTTCCCTTCCTTTTCTTCCTTTCCTATTTTTCTTTTGTCCTTTCCTTTCTGTCTCTCTGTCTCTGTCTGTCTGTCTGTCTGTCTGTCTGTCTCTCTCTCTCTCTCTCTCAGCATTGGTAGTGACATGTTCACAGCTTTCTCGGATCTTTGAGGGACCATTATTCACTCTGCCACACTAATCAAATACCTAATAAGCAATCGCCACGTGTCATGTACCTGGGGACATATCAGTCAATGTAACAGATGTGCTTTTTACCTTGAGACATATTTGAGGGAAGATGAACTACTAAAGAGGTAAGGCAAATAAAGACTGAGGAAGCTTTTCAAAGGTAGGCTGAAGAAAACTAGTTTGGAACCTAGTACCAAAAGGGCCACTTGATGTTGTGCACCTGTGTGAATGAGTTGTGCTAGTCATCTGAATTTCCCAGGTCTGGGTTTGCATGAAACCTCCCTGCAGGCACATGAAAAACTGTTATTTGCTGTTTGCCAGTCTACCAGCAGGACACTATGTCCATCTGTCAAAATGGACAGGCAATACTGGGTCTCCTCTAGATGTGTAATAACAGGGGTTCGGTTCTGTTTTAGGTCTCCAGAGAACTGCATCATATCCAGTCTATTTCTCAGTCATGGGAGAACAAAATGAGAAAATCAGTGCATAGGAGTTTAAAAATGTTCACATAAGTACAGGGGATCCTTGTGTCCTCATTTGGTGTGGTTATATTTCACTCCTAATTCCCAGCTCATCACAGCTTTACATTTGCCACTGCTAAGTCTCAGTTTCTTCCCACAATATCCAGGGTCTCTTATTACCTGACACCTTCATCCCTCTCCAGCTTTATTGCCTGCTTCACAGACCTTCAAACCAGTGCTCTAATAATGCATTAGTAGGTTATTGCACCCCAAAAGCCCTGTCTTTCATGTCTAGATATCTTTGCCCATCCTCCTCCTCCCTCTTAACCTGAACAATCCCAAGCCTCAAATCTCTCATTCTAATTTGCCTAATATATTTATATGCACCTTTCAAAACCCAAATAGAACATCACTACCATCAATAAATCTTCCTTGACCTCCTGGAGTCAGTTTGGCATGCCTTTGATATGTCTGTCTACCCAGAATGTACTTGTATTTTCATTCTTGCTACAGGACACATGGATTGATGATTTACATGCTTGCAAATCTGACTCCTCTTCTTGACAATGAGCATCCTCATCCATATCTTCATTTATAGCATTGCCCCTTGTATGGCTACTATGTCTGATAGCTTAGTTCCCAGGTTCCAAAATACCACTCTACATGCATGATATCCCTGGAGTTGCACAACATGGATGTTCTGGTTACAAAATAGACTTCAGTAATTATTTGTTGAATGAATGAATGAGTGAATGAACAACTGGAAACAGTTTGTAAGCATCACATGCAGTTCAAGAATGAACATGTTTGTAGGAAAATGATAGTGACATGTGCTCTTATCATTGTAAAATGCTGATTCTTGTGAGCTTGCTTCGAATTACTATGTTCTGCCTGTGCTGTTCTGCACCAGTTCCCAGGCAAACACTCTTTGGAGAAGTCTACCAGTCTCTGCTGACACTATTATTGCAGACAAATAGGTACCTAAAACAGTCATGTTGGCTTCTGCTTCGTTAGAAACTCAAGGGGAAAGTGTGTGGGGGGAGGAGGGAGGCTAACTGTTTGCCACTCAAGAATAACATCAAGAGAGAAAGGAATTTTAATTCTTTGAGTTACTGAGTGGTTATTAAAGTACTGCAACATAAACATGAGGTTGGATGTCACTGAGATATGGTGTCTCTTCTGACTCAGAGTGACAGCCATGGAACATGTCATTTGAGTCCCTCTGAACTGGGATATGCCACCAGCAGCAGAGAACGATGGAAAATGACTTTTCATTCTGACTCAGAGAGGCTTCAAACAGATTTATTCATTCATTTAACCATCCATGAAATATTCATGAGCACCTATGTAACCAGTGTTGCATTAGGTGGGCAAGAAATTCAAAGATGACTTGATCAAATCCCAGACCCCAAGAAATTTGCATTTCAGACTAAAGGTAGGTATACCATTATCATGTTACAACTTTCAAGAGCTAGATAATAAAAATACTTGCTAAATTTTTGGTGTGTGCCATGTACTGCATTATCTGCCTTGGGCACATTAATTCATTTGTCTTCACAATGATTCCATGAGTTTTTGGGAGAGGAAATGGGAGCACAAAGAGGCATAATAATTTGCCTTAGATCACAAAACTGCTAGGGAGCAGAGAAAGGATTTGGACCTATGCCAGCTATTTTAATCATTTTTTCCATTGCTGGGACAAAAGACCTCACACCTGAAATTAAAATAAGGAGATGTTTAATTTGGCTGAATTTTGGTGATAGGGGAGGTTCACTCCATCATCAGCTGCCTCCAAGGCAGAAAAGGTACAGTAAAAAAATCTTAAAAGTTGCTCAACCCATGGCTTCCAGAAGCAGCGAGAGAGAGAAAGGAGGATCCAGCAAGGGAGATATAACCTCTAAGGCAGGCCCTCAGCAACATGCCTCTTCCAAACAGGCCCCACTTCCTAAGAGCACATTTATCTGTAAATTAATAAACTGATGAGTATAGTTCCCCCTTGATCCAGTGACTTCTTAAAAGCCCCATCTCCAAACACATGCACCCTTTGGTGGAGCATTCTAGATCTAAACCATAATAGCATCTGTCTCCAAAGTGTGTGGGCTTCCATCTACCTGGCTCTACTGCTGGAATAATAATTGTGTTAGCCAACATCACAACACAGTATCCAATATCTACAACTTAAAGGCAGGAAGATTTGTTTCGGCTTACAATTTCAGCCCATGGTCGGCTGGCTCCAAGGCAGAAGTGACACTGTAGAAGGGCATAGAGGAAGAAAGGTGCTCACCCCATGTCAGTGAGGAAGCAGAGAAAGAAGGCGGGGGGGGGGGGGAGGGGGCAAGACTGCCCCCTTCCAGTTCTCATGCCCAGTAACCCACCTCCATCCAGGCTGTTTCCTAACAGCACGATCAGTGACTGAACTCATAAATAGTGAATCGCGGGTGAGCACAGTGCTCTCACACTCCAATCACCTTCCATGCACATGAGAATTTGGAGGGGTGCTTTGGACTTAAATGATCACAGTGTTGTATGCAGCTTTTTGCAGAGTTCATTTTGCCTGGAGGTCCTTAAAGATGGAAACTCTTGGTTCAGGTTTTGAAAATTTAGTAGGGGTCACCATAGAGCAGGGGCATAGAGAACCATGTGCACAGTCACAGACACAGAAGCTGGCTTATGCAAGATGTGCTTGCCAAGTAGCTGATAATACGTTTATTACAGTAGACATGGTAAGCAGAGCAACCTTGAGCTCACGGCACATATATAGTGTCTAAGGTGAATACTACCAGTCGCACATAACAGCTTCCATTATGTGAAGAAAAAATGAACAGTGCCCCTTACTCATAACTGAATGGTGATGTGGGAATGAAGTGAGAGTCAGGGCCTCCAGGACTAGTTGCCCTTCTCAGTCTAGGCTGTTGGTCACTGGAGAGGGACAGAAAAAAATGAAGCAAAGAAGTTAGGCCAGGCAGGTTCTAGGGGCCATGTTAAGAACCACTGGCTTTGTAATGTGGGTGCAGAAGATTCAGCAATGACTTGTGGCTGAAGAAGATGTGTGTGATTGCTCGGGAATTACTGATAGTTACTGCAGTTGTTGCTTTTCTGTTTTGCCTCCCTCTACCCTGATTTCTGGCAGGGGGAAAAGTCAATGACCAAGGAATCCTAGGGGATGACAGTCAGAAGGAAGTGTGGGGACCCTCACTGGAAAGATTCAAACTTACCAAAAGAAACCAAAGATTCCTAATTGTAGATAGTCTTATTTGGGAAGACTTGAGATCAGGAGAACAATATTCTAGACTAGTAAAGAGAAGAGGAAAGAAGCTGGGGTAAAAGAGTGGAGAAATAATAACTTCCTAAGGTTGAGTAAAGATTTTTGTTTAAGGATCTTTGAGGATTTCTGAGAGTTTGCTTTTTAATTTATGGGATGAAACTGCCTTCTGAAACCTCTAGGTCTTTGATCTCTTTTGAATTCTGGTGTATGCGCCTTGTGAAGCCTAGTGAAGTCTGTTTCCTCTGTGAGCCTCAGTTTTCACGTCTGTAAAATGAAGGGGTTGCATTAAAACACGGAGGAATAGCTGTGGCATGTGGGCTTACCTTCTACAAACCATGACCATGGCAGACACTGTTAATAAGCACAGCCTTCTTTATCCAGTGAGGCTTGGTCTGGCTTCAAAATTCCCCAATTCAGTGCTCCAAGATGCCAATCAGAGTTGATACACACATGATTCTGACTCTGTTGTCAAGCCTTGAATACATAATCTCAAAAAATCTCTCCCACTTCTGATGTTCTTTGATTCCAGAAAAGATTATGCATGGGAAAGATAAAGTTCTGAAAAGAATCAATGATGCCAGATATTTTGGGAAAGTTTCGAGCACCAGTCAAGTGTCAACAGCTTTGGTATTTCAAGTAAGGCTACTATTCGATATGATCAAAGTCACATAACAAATGACAGTCCAGTGGCTTCATTTTAATCGGCCAGGGCATTAGAGGCCATGGTCTTATTACAAGGAGATCTATAAGGAATCACATCCATTAATGGTTCTCATTAAATTCAAGACATGTGGGGAAAATTGTAGTTTGATTTAGTTTAGCAACACGAAGATATTGGCAAGATAATCACATAAAAGCGGCACCTTTTATGGCTGGGCTATTTGATTTTATGTCAGCAGGTTTCAATTTCTCACATTTTTATGATGGTGTGTAGGTTCCCCCCATCTAATATATGCATTAGCCAGAGTAAAGGTTAAATAGATTGTTTTAACTTTCAGGATTCAAACCTAATCATAAGGATTTATAAAAATACTCCTCATGATATAAGATACCCCTTCACCTGCCCTGTGTTCTGTGGCTTCTCTCACCTCATCTCCAAGCTGAGAGACAGGGGTACAACAAGAGTGAGGGACAGAAGCAGGAAAGACAGGCTATGCCCTTAGAATTCACGTCAGATGAGGTGACTGTCGTTAAGGTATTTTTCTCTCTGTACAATGTCTTCTTTATAAAATCAAGACTCTAGGACCTACCCCATGGGGCTTGTACCAGAACTTAGTAGGGCAGTATATACAATGTGCATAATCAGTGCTGGGGTACAAAATAAATCCTTGAAAATTTATATTCCCATGCTCTGTAGGGTGTGTGAGGGAGCAACAATGAAAGCCCATCATCTCAAATTAAATTTCTTATTGAAAAAAACAATAATGAAAGGCCCATTATTTTTTCCTTAGAACGTAGTTCTAAAGACTCTGATGGCTGCATGCCATGTATCAGGAGATAAGAGCTGAACTAGGTCACCTGACCTCTTGGGGACAGCTGGAAATGAAATCCTCAGTGGAGGTATTTCATGGACATTATTTTGGAGCTGAAAGAAGGGAGGCGGCCCATAGAGTTACTGGCTTTGAATATCTCTCCGAGTCCTTGAGTCCATTTAAGCCCTTAATTCATCTTATATTTATGCTTCTTCTCTTCCCTGATAAGTTTTTGAGGAGTCTTTGAAAGAAAGACTAATATTATCCAGGCCAAATGTAATTAGCAGCCCCTTCCCATGTGCCGTTGTTGAAAACCTTTTACTTCAGAAGCCTTGGTTTCTATCAGGGGCTGAATCTCCAGTGATTATTTGGCGGGCTCCTTGAAGAGAATTCTAGCTGTCCCTTTAAATTCATCCCTCTGACTTTCAGTTTGGCCCTATTTAAATATTCCAGACGATTTCAAGACTTAATAATGATGAATATGATTAAGATTAGGGTTTAATAAGGGTGTTAAGAAAAGATTTTTCATTCTGGATGGAGGTGGGCTGAAGTGAAAATTGAATTGGCACCAGGACTCCCAGGCCAGCCTGACCAGGTCCCTCCCCTCGCCTGATGTGTAACCTCCTTGGACCAGCATCCTAGGAGGAGTCTGGTGCATTAGGTCCACTCACATCTCTCATAGAAAAGCCTTCTTGACTTGCCAGGTTGGTGACAGGCCACATGTTCAGCCCTCCAAGTCCCCCTCAAGCTAAAGGACAGTGAATTTTCTCATGCACCAAGGACTCACGCCTTCCTACAAGGCTTCTCTGTGAGATATGTATAGCTGACGATGGTGAACCAGGTAGCAAAACATTAGAATTCTTGTACATTATTTAGTGGAACTCCTCCTCAGTTAAAAGGTGATTTTGGAGATTGTTGTGTATCTGGGCCTGCCTATAAGAAGAAGGGAAATAAATGAGGAGGTAAATTGCTCAAGAGATGAGGCTGAAGACCAGGTTGAGCTAACTTGTCCTCTAAGGGGTTGGGCATACATAGTGTAGACTGATTGGACCACACTATCCTATGACAGCTGCTCACATTTTCTCTGGGGGCTGGAGATCAGCCATAGAATATATCTAATGACAGCATGGCTCTGTTCTGATATAACTGTGGTTATGGACTTTAAAATTTAAATTTCATGTGTCACAAAATACTATTTTATTTTTCCACTCATTCAAAAATGTAAAAACTATTCTTAGTTGGGTGGAGTTAGACCCATTAGGTGATAGTTTGTGACCCCTGGCCAGATACACTTAATGCAGAAAAACTCCATGCCAAAGCAGGTATGGCAGATTCCATGTCCTGGAATCTGAATGATCAAATTAGAAACTATTGCTTTTCCCTATGGTTTGGGGACTGAAAGGGACCAAGATACATCGTTACCTTTGATTTTCCCATCCTTGTCTTCACCACATCAGAAAGCCATCTATTTTGATTACTCTATGTTTCCTAAAAATTCTGACTAGATGATGTTTGTCACTTCTTTGCTGACCCTCTTTTGTTTCTTTGTACACTCAGCCTAATACTTTAGTGGTTTTTCCTTTTTCCAAAATCTACGATGACTCTCCTCCATTTGTGGATCAATATCCAGTCCTCCTTCTGTCTTCCAGAGACGACCATCCTCAGAATCTACCACGTTTAGAATCTGTGTGATACATAACTGGTCATTACACAGCTCATGAGAACAAGTCCTCCATTGCTGTTGGTCAGTCTCCCTGGCCTGAATGTTCCTCTCACCTTTCCCTCTTTTTCACCTTAGTGTATGCAGATCCTTCAGTCTAAAACCCATCACTCCTCCTCAAGTCTTGTCTCCTCATGGAGAATCCCTGACCATTTGTCTGCTCGGTCTCCCTGCCACACTGTTGCCTTCTTTGCCAGTATCTCTCAGGTGATCACACGGTTTGTTCTCATTCATCTGCTGGTGACCAGGTGCCTTCTTTGTGCTGAGCATTGTGCTACAGAGCAGGTCTCCAGACAAAATCAGATCCATGCCCCTGCTTTGCAAGGGTCCTGGAACCAGTTCAGGTTAAAGGAATGAAGCCCACAATAAAAAAAAAAAAAAAAAAAAAAAAAACAACTGTCTTGCCCACAGTCAGCAGTGGTCCTGCTTTATGCTACATTTGCACTCTTTCCTCTTCTCATCCATGGTGCATAAAGGAGAGATGATCACATACAAAGTATCAGCACCTACAAAATAATTTATGTGTTAATTCTATGCTTGACTGTGTGGCTTATCTCTGATCTTAGCAAAATCATATGATTTTTAAATTTATAAATTATGAGACATTTCACGGTCTGGCACATAATTTCCTCTTCAGTCTCATCTTTCACACCTTCCATTTCTCTTCATCTGAGCAAACACGGATTCCTAATTCCACTCACTCAATGTGGTGTTTTACATCTCTAGATCTTTGTACAGGCGCTTACCTGTGCTTTGTCCTCTTTCTCTAATTTATTGGCCAAATTCCTGCTCACCTGTAGAATGTCAACTTAAGAGTCTATTTTGTCAAGTCTTCTTTGCCTTTAGGTCCCTTGTCTCTTGCAGGTGTCTTTTTGATGCTTCCTTCCTTGTAGAGGCAGTAAAGCCACCCAGAGTGCTGAGGTTGTGTAGGAGTGCTCATTCCTATGTCCTAAATGACTACCATAGAGCCAAGTACATCTGCGGTTAAGATTGGATAAATTGGTATTTAAAAATCTGAAAGAATGTGGAATTTGGGTATAAGCTGGGAGGTTTTTTTTGTGACATTCCTTCAGGAAGCACATGGAAGTGTTTTAACTATGAGAACCATTAACATGTGCAATTGTGGGTGCTTAGGCAACTTGTAGCTTCATTGCCCTGTGCCTGCTAACAAAAGGTAAATTGGGTACTGGCATGAGAGAAGGGATATAAAGTGGGAGGCTAACTAGGGATAAAGAAATGTGCGAATCAGCTTTGGAAGAGACGCAGAGGCTGACGGAGGACACTGGGATCTAGAGCAGCATCCTAGTATTCATGTATGGGAAGAAAGTTGTAAAGGGGAAAGGTCTGCTTTGTCCCAGCCACACAGATCACAATGTCCTGGTGAGGAGTCACCATGTCCAAGGGCCTGGGGCTGGCAGGGCACATAATATGTACCCCAATGCATGGGCAGAGTTTTCACTAGTTCATTGTAGGCTGCCATAAAAATTCAGGGGATTCTTTCACCTCAAGAATCCAAGTTATTACTTATTTCAAAGATAGCAATGGGATCATTGGGCAGAGGTCAGAAAGGACATTTTTCCCCCTATGGAGCCAATTTAGCAGATGAACTTCTCTATAGCAAGAGCAAGGTTAGACTCTCGAAGGAAACTGTGTCACTAGAGTTATTTCCCGCTGGGTACCTGTTACAGGATTCAGAAAAGGGGTATCTTTTCAGAACCCTGTGACTGCCATCTACTCGGGCCTTCTCTGTATTGTTCTGAGACTTGCGGTTAACTGTCTCAAAAGCTCTTTGAGATCCTATGCCTGTGCTTGTATTATAACTTCCATTTCTCCTTTCTTCCCCTTTGGCAAGGACTCCAATGTTTCTCTTTTTAGAAATAAAGAAACTAAGGCTCAAAGGAGTGCAATGATTTTCTCAGGGTCATTCTGCTCATGGTATCGAGACTTGATTTGAACTTGAGTCTGACTCCTGAGATACACCCTCCACTCTCCACATAGATTTGAAGCTCCAGTGTGGCCAGATAGTCTTCTGGACAGTTCTGAGACTTTACAAAGCCCCACATAGGAGTGGAAGCAGAGAACTTACTGTGATTTTGTAGGACAGGACAGAGCTGCTGTGCCAGTCTGACTAAGAGAGAGGCTAAAATGCATGTAAAGTTCATGCAGAACCCAGAGTCAAATGTTTAGAATGCATTGAGATTTGGGACACAGGAAATCTGAGCTTTCCAGATCACAGGCCCTTTGTGAGCTCCAGTTATCCACTTGGTCTTCAGGACACATAGCCAAAAGTTCCTTTCTCTTTGCCTTTTGTGGCATCAGCATGGTGGCAGAGCAGTGTTGGAACTGAAGCCCTTCACATTCTTCCCTACTTTCTCCCACCCCCGCAGGAGCTCTCATGTGCCCTGTACCAGTGTGTTCAAATGCCCTGGTGAGAATGTTGAATGCTTTCCTATATTCCAGCTGGATACTTCTTTATTGCAGAGGCTTTCCTGTACACTGTAGGATATTTAACTGCATCTCTGGAGCTCCTCATTCAGCCTCAATCAAACATATTTCCAGACATTGTCATATGTCTCCCAAGTGGCAAAATTATCAGTTTAAGGAGTCAATAAGCAATTTCTTCCAACATAAATATTCTCTGGTTTTCTAGGTCTTTTATCCACACCCTCTCACTTTTGTGATAGAGAAAATGTGAAACCAGAGATAAGCCTGGCTTCAGGATTTGGTCAACTTGCAGCTTCACTGCCCTGTGCCTGCTAAACTTGAAACACATTCAAGTGTGCAGATCGTCCCCCATTTCTTCAGTCCTCCGTGCCTTTCCATGTACTGTTTTGTCTATTTTTTCCAGTGATTAGAGAATTCTTCCTACAAAGTAAGTGGCTGATGCTGTGCTCTCAGCCGTCTGGTAACACAGTTGCTTTGGTGCATCTGAGCAGCTCATTCACTGTCTTTTTCCTCTCAGTGGTGAGATCCCGGGGAAAAGGGACCATATCAGACTCAACTTTGATTTCACAGAGAGGCTGGCATGTAGCAGACACTTGATAACTCTTTATTGATTAAATAAATTAAAGGTCGACTAGTTCAGTTGCTTTAAAACCTTTTTTAAGTTAGCAGAATGTTTGTTCAAATGCATCTGGTATGGTAGTATAAAGAGATAAACAAAGAGTGCCCTGATTAAGCTGGAAGCTGAGCCACTCCACTTCACTTTCTATCACCGTTCCCTTCCCAGTCCTGTCTTCACTACTGTGATTCAGATGTTCCAACATGGCCCAAGGAGGACCTGAACTTATAATTGTCTGGTCTGATCAATCTCAATTTGGTGCTTGAATTATTGCAAATTAGGCTCATGATTCTCAAGCCTGGTTGTCTGTCAAAATCAAGTACAATGGTGAAAGGTACAGATTCATAGATTCATGGATCCCCCCGAGAGCTACCACTTTGGAATTAACAGGTCTGCCGATAGACCTGACGATGTATGTTTGAATAATCTCATCAGGTGATGGATATGTTGATTTGCTTGTGCTACACAATAAAGGTTTTTCAAAAATATTTTGCACTGAACATAAAGGTCAATTCCAGGTAGAGTGTAGGTAAAATTGGGTTATGAACAAATAATCTAATCAGGTAACTCAACAGAACAGGTAGGTTTTAGAACCCTCCATATGTGTGCTCTTTACCAGATTTGTCCACTGATGCCTGCTCCATTTTCTTCCTGTGGCCCACTGCTTTTGAAACTGCTCTTATGATTAGAAAGTTCCTGCTACTTCTAGAGATGTCTCAGCTGTAAACTTTTTAGTATCTTCCACAGGCCTTTGAAATTTACACATTTCGAAGTATATTATCCAGTTGGTTGAATTTTTCCTGTAAGTTTAAAAAGAGAAGGAAGGGGGACATTTCACTGGGTTGTATTTTGGTTACCATTATATATTGTCCTTGCCCTGTTCAGGAAATGGAGTGAACTCCTGGACCTGGCAGCAGATCTGTGAGCTCTGGAGTCTGTGCGTGTGAGGGAGAGGGAATCATATGTAAGGTGGCTGCTTGTCAGCAATTCCAACCACCCCTAGAGCCCCATGTGTCCCCCAAAGGCTGTGAATTTCTGTGGCGGCCCAGTTTGCCTTTGGGGACTGAGCTAGTTGCTTCAGAAGGGAAAACCAAGAAAGAAAGAAATCCTAACCCAAATGATCCTGTTTCCCAGGTAAGCTGCAGTAAATGTTCAAGTAAGAGAAAAAGAACTCAGCAATTAGAAGTGGAAACTGAGTTCTAGTTGAAGTTTCGCCATCAACTGAAATCAACTGTTTCTTTCTCTATAGACTGGTGACAGATACTAACCTTCTAAACTAACAGCAAATGTCCAATGCAACAGTGGGCAAAAGAGCACCTTATCTGCTATTGAACAATGCACGGATGCAAGGTGGTTCTTCTACGAGGACTCAGAAGAGGCACTAATGGCAATTTCTGTTGTTGCTACTTATTGAGCACTTCAGTTCTATATATGTATGGCATATCTATATATCTATGTATCTATATATGGCATAGATTAAATGGTTTAACTCATCCAGCATTCATAGAAGGTCCTTGCCCTCACATCACAGGTGGAAATCAGAGAGTGAAAAATTGGTTAACTCATTTAAATTGGTAAGTGACAATCTGTGGATGAATTCTGATGCTGGCTGACTTTGCTTGGGCATCTAAGCACTACCCAGTACAAAGTTAGAGGGCATGAATAAGGAACTTTCTTTCTTGAAGGAGAGATCATGGAAAAAGGGATAGAAATAAGAAGGTGATAGATTTAGTTGGATAACAAAGGTCATCAGAGAAAATATAAAACACATGAAATAGTGGCAGGTCAGGTCAAATAGGAACAATAGGATAAGGGAGACCAGAGAGATTCTTGCATATCCTATTAAAAAGTATACCTATATCCAGGTTTGGTGGCACATACCTGTAATTTAAGAACTCTGGGAGCCTGAGGCAGGACACCATGTGTATGTGACTTAGCAAGATCTTATCTCAAAATTAAAAAATAAAAAAGTGTGGAGTGTGTAGCTCAGTGTGAAGGCCCTGAGTTCAATCCCCAGTATTGCAAGAAGAAGGAAAGGAAGAGGAAGGGGTTGGGCCATGGGGTAGGGGAAAAGATGTACTATACAGATTTATCCAGACAGGTAAGGGAGGACTATTGAACATTCTTAATGGTGCACGGAGAGTAGTGGGACCAAGGGAAATAAATGGACAGATGACTGAACCTGAATTTGTAGGAAAGTACTCTCTAATACAGAAGGAGGGAAGAAAAAAGGAAAACAGAATCCTTCAGTGATCCTGCTTCTAGCATTCCTGCCACTGTGTTGTCTCCTACACTTGACTGTGGGCTCACAGTAGAAAGGATCAGGTATTTTTCCTGGAAGCAGCTGACAGACACCTTTCAAATTACTCTTTTTTCACATTCTTTGTGTTGGTCTCTCATTTGCTTTTTAGATGGAATAAGATCCATGTGAAGAGATACCCTGTGAAGATGCTACATGGAAGTAAATTGAGGATGAAAGGAGGAAAGTAGAGAGAAAGGAAGGAAAGAAAGGAAAGGAAGAGGAAAGAACAAATGGCTTCTTACAAAACCAAGAGAGAAAGCGTTTTCAGATGTGAAGATTCTGAAGAACATAGTGGCCGCCTACAGTTGAAGATATAGTGGGTTCCTAATAGCAATATTCCCTATCAGAATTCAGGGAATGGCATTTAGAGTGTTAATGAAAGACACAGGGAGACCTTATAGGCTTGAAACCTGCCTTCATTACAGTTAGGTGTGTGTTCTCAGTACGGAATGGTTCCTGGTATCTGTTTTCACCTTTCCTGTCACAGCGTTTCTGACCACTAACTAGTATATTACTTACCTATTGTGTAGTGAATTGCTCAGTTATTATTTTTCATGGTTTCCATGCATCTGGAATTTGGGATCAGCTTTCTGCATGGCAGTCGCGATGTCTATTGTAGCAGTATTCAGCTCAGGTTGACTCTGCAGGCCGGATTCTGCAGGGCTAGATGGTTCATTCCTATAATGGGGAAGTTAAGGTTCAGTTCCTCTACGTGTGGGTGCTAGTATCTGGTCTCCACAGAATGGTGATGAACAGAAGCAAAGTGAGCAATCCAAGAGAAAAAGGCAGAAACTGAGTTGGGAGAAACTGGGAGCCAATCAGTGGCATTTTTATTGTGATCCGTTCATCACACAAGCCAACACAGATTCGCTGTAGGTAAGGACTGCACAAGGTGATCCATATGATGAAGTGAAGATCCTTAGAGGTCATCTTGGAGGCTGGCTCCCATGGCTCGACCCCGCATTACCCAGAAGAAAGACTGCATTTTCCAGGCTCTTGAAGTTAGATGTGTTCATATGACAAAATTTGGCTGGTTGGAAGTAAACTGTGCTCCCTGAGTCTTGTCTTGAAGGTGAGAGGAGAAGCCATTTTTTTCCCCTCAGGTTTGGAGTGGAAAAGTCTTGACTGTATTTTTTCCCTCAGGTTTGGAGTGGAAAAGTCTTGACTGTATCTGAAATACTACCAAGGACCTAGAAGTTGTGTTGAAAATATTGAAGAACAAATAAAAAGAGGTGAACCGTTGCTTATGGATCCATGAAGAATAATCTGGGCTGCCTAGATTTACAAAAGAGAACTGGGCTTCTTTTGTACTGAAGTGACTATTACTTTCATTTTTATATCACAAAGCAGGCAAATCTAGTACTGGCAAGTTGCTTATGATTTCAGAACTTTAACTCTCTTTTCTGTGCAATGAAAACAATTACATGGAAATATTGTAAGCAATAAGTGCTGACAGCTATGTAAAGTAGTGCAAAACTGACCTCATAGGAAGTACTCCATAGTTTTCTAAGTTATTTTTATCCCCATTTTATAGATGGCAAACTTGCATAAGATAAAAATGTCAAGATTTGAATACAGATCTTTCCTCAAAACCTGTTAACTGTTGTGATATAAGCCATTTATTTAATTATTGTTATTATTATTATTTTGGTAATGAGGATCAATCCTTGGGTATTGTGGATGCTACACGTGCACTGTACCTTGAACTATGACTACAACCCCAGTGACTCATTCTTTTGTTAAACTGGCATCCATTAGGTGAAAGTGAGGTCATAATGACAGGCAAATCTGGTGGTGGATATGGAAAGAGAACAGGGTTGTGTGAGCATTAGAAAGCACTCAAATGATCTTGGGAGACAAGAGGCAGAAACAAAACTACAGGAGTGAAGACTTCATGTTTCTTCTTTACCAGTCCAAGCTTTGCAGTCCTGGAATACTCATGCTTGTTAATTCTGTCTCTCAAATTCCCTCCAGGATGGGATGTGGCGAAGGAAGCAAAGCAGTTTCTTGGACGTGACTTAATTTTGACCTCTTTGCCAGTACTCATAACCGACTCTGAATTGGACTTCTCACCCTTGTTTGGACAATCAGGTGTAAATATGCATTTTAATTATTTCCATAATTAAGTCAGTGATTTGCTGCTGTTCTGATATGTTTGACAATATTTCAGTGCCATCTGTTTCCTAATTGAATTTAATCTCCAAAAGATGTTACTAAAATAGCCAAAAAATAATAACAAAACAAAACAAAAAATATCAAGCCATAAAACATACCCTTTATTCCTTTGGATGTGTATAAACACTCACAACATAATTCATTCCACCAGATGTACTGGTCTTGCACATTATGTTTGTGTGACCTGGCAGCTTAGTCATATATTGAAGGTGTCCAGGTGCTCTAGAAAAATTGACCTATGTGGAGCTCTTGAGGAGGGAGACTCGAGAGTTTACTGTCGGTGTGACCCTTGGCAGATGATTTTCCTCTCTGGGCCTCATCGCTGGTGTATGTGTAATCCTGGTCTCCATCTCGTACTTGAATGTCTTCCTCACTGTATGTCACATGGATGCTATTCCTGTTGGGTACACTTTATTATTAAAAAGTCCACCTTGAAGTATGATCTGGAAATGGGCTAAGACTGATTTTTCTCTCTTATTTTGGGTAACCTTTTTCTTTTCATTGAGACTGATGTTTATTATTCTATAAAATAGAAGTGATAATACCCAGCAGTGACCATGTACACATGCCTGCTTGGTAACCTTGTCATACGGAATATCATTTTGGTGTAGGGAATAGGCTGCAAATTCAAAATGCCTGGCTTGGAATTCCTGCCTTAGCACTTGGTAGTCATAAACCCCTAAAACAGTCTCTCAAGTCTTAGTTGCCCCTTCTGTAAAATGAGGTTCATGATTGTTCTCAGCAATGAGAAAAATAAAACTAACATTACTACTAAATGCAATAATACTACCTCTGTTCTAGGTTTAAATAAGAGAATGGCTGAGAAATCCTAGTATACAGCAAGCTTTCAATTACTGATAATAGTCATTATTACAACTGGGTTTTAAGAGTTTTATTGGAAAAGCTGTTTTAAGTATAAGGAAAAAGTGTATTTTTTCTTTATTTCTTAAAATATGAAATACTTAAGTATTAATTTAGCAATATTTTTCTGTGGACTTTAAAAATTCAATCCCCTTTTTATAGGTGAAAAATAAAGATTTTGATTATTTACATAGAAAGTGGCTTTAAAAACTGGTTTTCCTCTAACTAGAGATATATAGGCCTCATGATTCAAGAAAACTTGATGTTTATTTGCAAGATAGTTGTCATAGATCTGCTTGTTTTATCTTTAGCACTTATGGCTAAAAATGTAGAGTGATAAAATTTAGAAAGTTGGACTCATGAAAATAGAACATGTTTGGGCGGGTTGCCTTTCCACAGGGTTGTTAAGGAAAGATGTTATGGAGAGGTTCTAGCTGAGAGATTTGGTTGAGGCAAAGAAACATGAGTATGGATATCAGAAAGAGGGTGCTGTAGGCTGAGGCCATAACAAAGGAAAAGTCCCAGGTGGCACAGCTTTGTTTGTCGGATTCTCAACAAAGCCAGTACAGATGGAACTGAGTGAGGGGAAGAGTGGGAAGAAATGAGATCAGGGTGAAATCTTGGTGCAGGGCTAGGATTTAGGGCTTAATTCCACAGGTGAAATGAAGCTTTTGGAGGGTTCTTTATATGATAAGTGTATGGGTGGGTTTATATTTTAGTGTGGTGACTCTAGTTTCTGTATTAAAAGTGGAAATTAATGATGCAAACAGAAGCAAAAAGAGCAGGTTGGAGGATACTGTGCTGTGTTCATGCAAGCAAGGTGATGGTGACCACAGTCACAGATGTGTGAGAGATAGAGATGGTGAATATGCGAAGGTCTAGGCAGGCTTTAAAGGTAGAGGCAAAAGGAATTTCTACCAGAATAATGTAGGGTATTAAGGAAGTGAGAAGATTCAAGGATAGTCTCAAAGTGTTTGAACTAAGAAACTAGGGCAAAGTAATTGTTCATTATTACACTGGAGAATGCTAGGTGGGGTGGGGGGAGAGTTGTTGCTGTTGCTTATTGAATTCCATTTTGGATATATTAAGCATGGCTTAAGTATAAAATTTGGATTCATCATAGCAATGAAAATATGAAAGCCAAGGATCTGAACCTGGACCTGTGTGGTAACGATGCTATCATCAAGTTAAGAAAGGATTCAAGGTCTTCCATTTGGGATCCTCCAACATTTAATGGTTAGGAAGATGAGAACAAACCAGCAAGTGATATTGCAAAGGAGCTACCAGTAACATAGTATAAAAGTCTGTTAGCAAAGTGTTTTAGTTTCCTCAGGCTGTCTTCACAAAATACTATCCCCTGGTGGACTGAAACAACATGGAGTCTATTTTCTCGTGGGCTTGAGGCCAGCAGTCTGTAGTTGAATTCTGGCAGTGCCATGCTGCCTCTGAAGTCCCTGGGCGAAGAACTTTCCTTGCCTTTTCCAGCTTCTGGTGTGGTCAGGAATCTGTGGTACTCCTTGATATGTGGTAGCATAATTCTAATTTCTGATTTATCATCATATGTCCTTATTTCCTGTGTCTGCCCATGTGACTCTGAAAATCTCCCTTCCTATGAGTATATTAGTGATTCCACGGAGGGAGCACCCTAATCCAGTAGCCTCATCTTAACTTGATTACATCTTCCAAATCCCCATGATCATTACTCAGGTAAGTCAATTTTGTAGGCTTAAGAAACACATATGGGGTTAGTAAAGCACATTTCTAGGTGTAGCTGTGTGGAGTAGAAGGGTGTGACTTTGTGGACTGTATATTATCCCTTGATCCTTCCTCTCTGGTAATGTTTCTGTGTTCTGCTTCAGAGCTGAACTAAGCATCTTCACCAAGCCATTTTGCTATGACATTTCTGTCTTGGAGGCAGCTATTCATGGACTAGAATCTACAGAAACCATGAACCAAATTAAACTTTTCCTCATTTAACTTGTGGGTGTCAGGTATTGTGTTTCAATGAAAAGAAATCTGACTAATATAACCTATTTTCAAATGAAGGCATATTCATAGGTACTGGGCACTACATTTCAATCTACCTTTTGGGAGACAGAACTGCACCCATAATAAGAAGCAATATGGTTGCTTGAATCTGTATTTTGTGTCTTCTGTCAGCACCACTTGATAATCATAAGGAATATTCTGATAGTAATTTTTTGGATGAGTCATTTGGGGAAATTTAACATAATAACATTTTCTAACCAGTAATTATGCTGGACTATAAGAAGGTATTAACCTGAAAAATATTTCTGTGGTCAGATGATGTTGGAGCAATACTCTGTTCAACTTACCTATTTTTTTTAATTATAGAACTTAGCAGTGCCTATATTAAGTACATGGGCATTGGGAATTACCAAGAAAAGCTTTGGAGTACATGGTATTCCATTTAACTCAAAACTTTCAGGTTGCAGAACACAGCATGTTGAGACGGATGTTAAAATGTGGGTAACTGAAGGGTGAGATTCTGTGGCAAGACTGAGAAATGACAGAATCAAGGGAGACAGCCCCATGTCTGGTGTATAAATAACTTTCAGCCAATACATGCTCTGGAGAACACCTCTGTGCACATACATCATTCATTCATTAAAAATCAGTACATTTCATTATGCAGGTGAAATCCTGTTACAGGGGAATTGGGAGAAGCACACACACACACACATACACACACACACACACACACGCACAAGCACACACACACGCACCCGCACACACACACACAAGAGAGAGAGAGAGAGAGAGAGAGAGAGAGAAAGAGAAAGAGAGAGAGAGAGAGATTTGACATTTCATTTGATCTCATTCTAACCTTCTCAAGAAAATGATTCCTCTCTAGTGCTTCCAATGAATTGGTGTATTGTATTATGCTCCAATACTGTTGTTTGTTTTCTAAGGCTGAAATGTTAACCAGGAGTTCATATTACGTATACTATACCATTTTATGATTTCCATATTTAAAACATTTCCCCGTTTTATAAATGGAAAACTGAGGCTTAGATAAGTGGAGTGCTTTCTTCAATAACATAAAATTAGCAATAGCAATAAGAGTAATTGATACACTATAAGGGGCTGTCTGTTGCTAAGGCACTGAGTTGAGAAGGCTAGGGTTAACTTGGCATCTTCCTGCCTCAGCTATCCGAGGTATGGACCACTATGTCTGGCTTATTTTTGGAAAGAAAAGTAGAAGATACTAGCTTTACAGAGTGAAAACTCCTCTATTGACAAGGGATATGTACGTACCACATCTGGGTCCTTTTTACTTTTTATTGTTAATAATAATAATAGCTAACTATGACTGTGTTTTTGCCATTTGGCAGATGTTTCTATTTGAAATATCACAGCTTTCCTGTGAAGTAGATATTTATATTCCATTTTACAGATAAGGATACTCAGAGTGATTTTCCAGTTAATGAGCGCTATATCTGAGATTAGAAACCAAATCAGACTCCAGAGTTCAGAATTTTATTATTTGTTTTCTTTTCAGCCTATTTAAATGGGTCTTGTGTTTGGAGAGTGGTGGAGGGCCGGAGCATAAATTGAGGATTTGCTTGAGCACTGTGTTAGCAAGAATCTTGAGGCTATGTTTAGCCTCAGTGCAAGCGTGATGTTTTTAAGTCTTCCCTGGGATGGAAAGGTCACAGACATGTGCACTGTCAGTGCTATTCTGGCTGAGCTCTTCTACTGTTTTGAGCCACCTGTCTTATTTTATATTTTTCTCTTCTTCACTTTTCTTTCAGAGTGCAAAATAGAGAATGGATAATTTGAAGAGGAAGAGTTAGATTAGAATCATTATTGTAGCAGCTTGTATTTAAGGGTAAGGTCTAAATAGGATAAGGTCCATGTGGGTTTCTGAGGTTATTGCAACACTGCCTAAAAATGCCTTGACACTGAACTACCATTTATGGAAACTTCACACCTTCTTGAGTTAGTTGATCCCTGTACTAGACATGCAAGGTAGACAAGATGAAGTTATGATTTCCTTGCTCAGAGAAAAACACAGAGGCTCCAAGAAGCACAGTGATATCTTTATGTCTTTACCCTTTCTCTGTGTAGCACAGACAGTCTTGGACACTGAAAATTGAATGATTTTGCTACCACACTATCTTCCTGTCTTGGTTGGTCAGATGATTGAAGAGAGATGATGTACGTATTGGAAATACAGATTAAGTGCAAGGAATTATGAGCATGGGATGCAAGAAGCAAAGTTTGGAGATGAAAACACATTAGTGCCTTTTCTATGTTCGTCAATTTTTTACTGTATTGAGCAATTATAATAACATATAGTTTTCAGATGATTGCTACGAACCAGAATGTGTTCTAAATGTTGTATCTAAATGGCATTATCTTAACTATAACACTGTGAATTAGGCCCAACTCATATCCTTTGTTTTACAGATGAAAAAAACTGAGTCTCAAACAAGGTTTATTAGTAACCCCAGATGGAAGGTTTCTGAGCTAGGATGGGATTCCAGAGCCTGCTGCCTACAACGAGCCCTCTACTTCTGAGGTTTGCTGTATCAGAGGAGCTGAGAACCACCAATATTCTTTGAGTATCTATTTTAAGATCCCAAAGCTGTTGTTTGCTTGTAAACATCAGATCTGCAGCTGATGTAGCATGCAGCACAGACTCACAGCATCTGAGAGCTGGCTGTACCAAGCCGGGGCAGGACCCAGTCAGGCAGTCATGTGCTAGCTATATATATGGCACTGATGGCTAATGACATGGAGATGAACAGTCTTCCCTTCTAGAATTCTGACTTCAAATACATTCCCCCCCCAGGAGTTCTGCCTTTTACAAATACCCATATAAATCATCAAATTTGTTGTTACCCTTCCCTGAATCTATTTTTTTTTCTTTCTTGTATTGTTTTAAGAAAGAAGAACACTGCTTATTTTTTAAACCCAATTTAATGCCCCATTTAGACTTGTCTTGCCAATCAGGAAATGAAATACAATCACATCAGGCAATGCTTTAAATTCAGCCCTGTCTTCATATTTTGCCATTTGAGTCTTGAAATTTACACAGCCTCGTCCCCACTCTAATTGATTCTTCTAACCTGACCATGACTTTTACCATCCTATGGTTAGAGCACTCCACTGGCCTTATTTCTTTGCTGTCAGAGCATATATCACCTTTAAAGGGACCCACACTGGCAGGATGTCTCAAATTTAAGATTTCTTAAATGAAACAAGAACTGCTGGACAGTTTAGTGAGCTTAATATGAATAATAAAATATTTAAGCGGGAGGCTTTCTCTTTTTCTGAAAAATTTATTTTAAAAAGATTAACATTTCTCTATCACGGGCACACCAAAGCTAACCAATTCCCTTTCAGCCTTATAAAACTGGTACCTCACTTGAATGTTGGTATCATTATTTAGACTTGGACTTGCAAAGAGTGACATCTTCCCCACCTGCTAAAATAAGGAGGGATAAAGTAAGGTGAATGAAACCTGTAAGAGAATATGACTGGTAAATCTATGTCAGACATCACTGTTTAGATATACAGACTACTCTGTCCATTACATTAGACCGTTATGTATGCAAATTCTACCAAAGACTGAAAAGAGACCCTGGGTTTTACTGGAATATATAAATCAGGTTGGGAGACCAAAGTCCTGGATTTTAGACTTAATTGTGTCACTAAGAACCACCATTTACTGCATGTCCAGCTATTTTAATTTAGAATTAAACCTTCTGGAAAATCTGTGATCAGTATTATTATCTCTTGATACATGAAACAGCTATGTCTTTGGTAAGTTTAAGAAAAATCTCATGAAGTCATGCATCGATTAAATGGAAAGCTGGCTTCTAACCATGAGTTCATCTGGTGCCCAAGTCTCTCTTTTCAGACCATGTTATATCTGGGGATATGGTTTGTCCCTCCAGGATTTGTGCATTGGAAGCACGGCTCCTGGTGAGATGATGTTAAAAGGTAGAGAGGCTTTCATGAGCTCAAACCTAGTGGAATGGCCATGGGAAACCTGTTCTCAGAAGGCACTGAATTAGTTCTCTCAAGAGGGTTATTGTAAAGGGCCTTGATTCCAGAAGCATTCCCTGGCTTTAATTCTCATCTCCTGATTTCTTACTCTTGCATGTATTATTGGTATTGTGACATCACTTGCCATGATTTCTCATTAGAGCCAATCAGATGTTGGTGTCATGCAGGTTAATCACCATAAGTGAGTTAACCTTTTTTTCTTTACATTGTTTGTAGAATTTGGTGTATTTCTTTACAATACTAGAAAGCAGACTAATATAACCTCTGTCCTAGCTCATTACATATACTTGAAGAAGAAGCTTCTCACTAGGTCTCAGTTTTGTTAGAGTGGAATAAGGAAATTGACATAAATTATTTTAGTATTTCTTACTAAACTGAAATGAGTTTGGATTAAAGTAATCTGCTCCTGAGATCTACAATCTCATCAGAAATTTTGTGGTCTTGGGAAAGTTTTTCAATATTTTGAGCTTCAGTTTCTACATTTATGAAATGATGGTGAAATCTTTGTGTAGAGAGAAAGTTACATAATGAAAATGAATGCATAGAGCACAGCTGGGGGCAGCTTTTCATCCATTAAAATTGTTTGCAGAAGGACTTACATTTGAAAAAAAGTCATGATAGTAGCTATTATAAAATATGTATATTTATGTAGTTAAGACACAACTCGATGGAGGATATTGAAGATTACAAGAGAGCTTTAGCATTAGGCAAATTTATCTACTCTAGCATGGCTAATAATATTGTTTTGGGAAAGAGGCTAAATCACTCTAAAATGTGGTGTCTTCAGAGAATCACAGTGAGGCAGCCCCCCTGATGTTCAAGTGAAAATGGCAGGGAGAAATAATATCTGTAAGGTAACTGGGGTTCCATGAGGACACCATCAGTTCCTTCTGGTGCAGTGCCTGGCATATGGAGCAGGTGCGCAGGTGACATCAGTGAACAAGGAAATGTTTCTTGCACACAGAGTAGACTTGAATGCACCTCAGCAACACTGGAAGCTCTTCTGACTCTTGATCGCTTTGTATGTGAAATTAAATAATCCACTTAACTTGCCAGGGTTCTTTAATCTTTTGGACCTGCCTGCCACCATCTCAGTTAACAACCATATTAATCTGCAAAAATTCAATCCTCCTGCAGGGAGGAATCAGAAAGGGTAGCTCGATGGAACAGAAAATAGATTTTTTAAATTTACAATTCAGATATAATGATTTGCTAATTCTGAGCTCTGTCTATGTCTAGGTTTTATATCAGGCTCTTCTATGTACACCATCCCAAATAATCTGTAGATAGCTCTACCTTTTGAATGGCCAAACTGATGAGGCTCAGGGAGCATGAATGACTCGTCCAAGAGCACTCCAAGAATTGATGTGGGAACTATCTTTTGAATGTATGAAATTCCATATATTCAAAAGAGTCACCCATATAAACATACGTGTATTTATGTATACACAAATGCACATGTAAGAATATAAACATATGTATTATACATGTGTGTGCATATCTATACATACAGGCCCACTTACATATGCCTATAATTTCACTTATTTCTTCTTTCTTAAAATCAAGTAATTATTCTCATTTTCAAAAATCATTTATTTTCATTGATGGTCTGTGATGTAAGAACTAATTAGGATTTGTGGAAGAAATACTCTGAAAATTATATCCTTTCCATCTTCCTTCTTTTCATCTAGAATATTTTATTTTCCAAAGATGTCTACACTATGCAATCTATGAATATATTATCTTACAGGGCAGAAGGACATTTACAGGTGTGATTGAGATAAAGGTTTTGAGATGAGAGATTATCTGTATTATCTATCAAGGTTCAGTGTAATCACAAGAGTCCTTTTAGGAGGATGAAAGGTAGACTGGAGTCAAAGAGGGGTATAAAGTTACTGTACTGCTGGATTTGAAAATAAAGGACGAGGCCATGAGGCAAGGAATGTGAACTGCTTCTAGAAACAGAAGGGAGACTGCATTCTCCACTAGCTGAGTAATCCTGTCTGCCATGTATGCTTCAGTTGTAGCGTGGTGAGATCCTTAGTAGACTTCTGACCTCCAGAGCAGTCTATGTAGCTCTATAATAGAGCTGTCTATGTTTTAAGACACTAGGTTTGTATTAATTCGTTAGAGCAGCACTTAGCAACAACTAGCATCTCTTGCCTGGGTTACTTCCGCTATCTTAAATTGATCTCTCCCTTCCCTCATGCCTCTTCCATCCACAAAGCCCACTCTCCACATAACATCCAGAGGGACCATATGAAACCTGTTAATGCCTATTGCATGTTTAAAACTTTAACAGCTTCCTAACATACTTAGGATAGAGCTGAGGTTCCTTATAATGGCCCCATTTTTCCAAGACATGTAATGCTCTTGCCCAAACATTCCTTGGAGATTAGGAGCACAGCTGAACCTAGAGCCCCAAGGTGTGGCCCAAGCCTCTCTAACTGTGATCTATAGGCATACTATTTGATCTGGGCCAGCTTCGTAAGAGAAAAGAATAAAGAGTTTTCCTCTAAAGTGTCAGAGAAATCACTACATGGTCTGAAGTTTCTAGATAGAAGCCTGACAGAAGCTGAAAAACTTTTTTTTTTGGAACTTTCTCTTTCCTATTCTTGAAATGTCCTCTATACAAAAGTACAAAGATTACTAAAAATCAATGACTCAGGGGAATTCCCTGAGAAAACAAAGACCATTCTAATAAAGTACTTTTTTCCTTAATGCATAAATGGTAAATAAATAATCACAAGGAATATATGTTCTTTATCATGTAGGGTTTTAAATATGAATGCCTGTGGTATCATACTGGAAACATATGGGTGAGAATACAGACCAAGTGTTGCTAGATCTGTCCTTCCAACAGAAAATAGAAATCTGTAGCTTTGTGTGAAAAAGTCTCAACTTCTGAATACTAACAGTGGATTGAAACTATTGCCTTATGCTTGGACCAAATGAAACATTTTGGTGTATGGAAGAGCCGGTGGCCATCTGCCAGGTGTACCTGTCCCACAAACTGTCCAGCAACCACTTCTGACATCATTGAGTTTCCGAGTTGGCTGTGACCTCTCCTACTTCAGTGTCTTTGCGCCCTTTAGGCTTTGTTTGGCACAAAGGGGCCCAGGAGTGCAGGCTAGTGCTGGGCTCCAGGGGTCACAGAGCAGGCCTATGTCCAAGTACTCAACCCTGAGACAGCCTGTGTTTGAGAATGGTGTCACACCCTTTATGGGTGCTGATAATAATAATCACGGGTTTCCCTCAATGAGGTTCAAGTTTTACAATGCTCCATGGGTTGGTTAACTCTCTAGGGTCTGTATTACAGACTTCAATCACTGAGCTGAGAGCTACAGGGCCTCTGCATGCACTAAATTTGTGGTAGGGGAGTGGGGTGCTTGTTTGACATTCTTAGATAACTTTCATCATTTGGCCCATGATGAATGGAGATTTGTAAAATTAAGTAAATGTATGAGTATGTAACTCTGACTTGGAAGACTCTTAATTCAGGTAGACTTCTTATTGTAGGTGACTTGACGTGAGTCCTAAAAGATGGTAATTTGATCAATTTTTTTGCAACACGCTGGTGAATAAAGTGTACTTTAGTCAGAGGGACTCTTTTGCTCTTAGTATCATAGATAAAGTCTGCCAAGGAAGAATGATTATAATATGAGGAAATGGTAAGAAAAGATAAGATAAATTGAAATAGATAAGGCAAGATAAGATATGGGACAGGGTATTGAAGAGAAAATATGCAATAAAGAGATAAAATGATTGCCAGAATGAGGGTGACAAGTCATGCTGATCTTGGTTTGAACCAATTCTATTCAAACTCTTGTTCTTTTCTCCTGGACAGTTCCAATGATTTTTATCAATGTGACTTCAAAAGGGTAGGGTCTGGAGAGAGGTGTCTCTGCCTCACATCAGATACTCACTGATCATCTTCCAGGGCATAGTAAAGTCCCTGCAGTTGGTGCAGGAAACAGGAGGCCAGTCAGGTATGGCATCTGTATTCCTAACAACATGTACAGTAATAAGGACCAGAGCTACTGTGGGCAACTCCGAACTCATCCTTTCTATGTGATGCACTCTGTTCGTGATGATTCAAAGTTGATTGACTTGAAATCCTTGATGATCATTTTAGCTGTCCTCCAAGTGGAAAATGAGTATTGTATGACTTCACACTTTTCCACTGCATTTTTTTCTCTTCAGACCCTTCAAGCATTGTCTTTGATTGATTATCATCATTCAAAAAGAATCTCTATTACTTTTTTCAGCCTTACTAGTGTTATCATTAACTCTATTCAAATGGTATATCATGAATTGTGTTTTACTCATTCTATTTCATCCCACTCTATAACTCTATATTCTCCTAATTCACATTATTTTCCCTAGAATGTATACTCTAACAAGATGGGCATTTTGAAGTTTTATTTACTATGCCATCCCAACACCTATACTACACTGTCTTTTATACTGGTATTTACAATACATGATATTTACTGAGCTCCTGTTATAATCTCTGTTCTCTCCAAGCTTGCAATCTACCGAAAACTTGAATGTTGGTCACAATCCAGGGCCATAGCTGCATCTTATCTATCTCTACGTTCTCAGACATAGGGTGATGCATAATTTGTGAAAGATGACAAATGCATTCTTACTGAGTGAATTATTCTATTCAAGGTGACCTAAAATCCAGTCACATGGGAATTCTCAATAATTTTGTGAAATTCCTCACTTCCTGAGACTTTTGAACCATTTTCTTCCAAAGCCGATTTCACATTCCATCCCCAGTATCCCTCGCTCTTCTGCAGTGATGCACTGCATTACTAAACACCTGGGACCTGGAGTTATAGATGTAGCTTCCAGACCCAGCACCTGTGTTTATAGCCTTTGTGATTTTTAACTTCTATAAATCTTGGTTTCTTTATTTTTGGGGGGTTTCTTCATTTTTAAGTGGAGATGAACATTCTTTCAGTGACTTACTCTAATATTAAACAAGGTGATGCATTGTTAAGCTAAATGTATCAAGGGTATAATAAATATCTATTGCTAGTGATATATTTTTTGAAAAAATCATCCATTTGCAATCTTATTACATGATTCTAGAGCTTCTGTTATACAGCTTGATTCTGTTTTTCTTGTGGCACCAATGGTTATGAATCCACATTCTTGCTCTCAGCATCCTCTGAGTAAGACATGCTTGCAAGAAGAAGAGAGAGGCTTGGAGTAAATGGTAGTGAGCGGGCAAACATGCTCAGACCTGAAGTCTTCTACTGGCTAGATATGGAATCAGAAGAAATCAATTCCCTTCTTTAACCTCTGCTTTTCCCTTTGATTTGAGCATAACAATTACCTACAGCACAGAGCTGACGAGACAATTCAGCAAGATCACATTTGGACAGAGTATAAAAGAAACTGAGTAGTTAATACCTACCAGTGCCTATCTGTTGGCTGTGTAAAATTACTTTCCAGAATGTGGGGTGTCCATTAAAACCAGTTGCCTTCTCTCTACTGCTTCTGTGGTTCTGAATCTTTTACTATATGCTCTTTTTATATTTTGTGTAACTTCACTGCAACGGGAAATCTGGATGGAAATATCTCCCAGCCTCTTGTGGATGATTGCTTTACACCCAAATCACAAAATCTGATTATAAGTTTGTAAATGTCTTTGCTTGCAGAGACAGAGAGACCCATATTATTAATGGTCATAAAATTAAATTACCCAATGCATTTCTATTCTGGAAGAAAAACTGATCCATGTTCCCTAGTCAGCCTGCATAATGTAGATACATAAACAAAATGCGGGAGGGGGCACCCACAATGCTATTTATTCAGTTCCAAAACATTTTCCACACACCATATGGCAAGACTGTTTTTCTTTCTCAAGACTTTTTCACAGATGTAATTATAATTTTTTTTCACCTTCCCCAGAGAGATCATCTTAAGTATTGTAAAGATTGTGTGAAACTTGAGACCTTACACAGAACTTTGTTGTTATAGCAGTCGGTCTTTTCCTCCTTTGCCAAGTTCAGTCACTGGGCACTGGATAGTTGCTCTGCAAAGCATGTAGTTGTAGGTTTTTCTGAGGAATATTACGTCTGAAGATTCAATGTTATTGTAGTGGTTTCCTCACCTGCATCACGACATCTCCAGAGGAATGTGGGTCAACTGGAAATACCTGGTGGTCTCCAACCCCTAGGTTATAGACCAGTACCAGTGTGTGGTCTTTTGGAAACCATGCTTCACAACAGGTGAGCAGGAGACAAGTGACTAAAGTCTGATGTGTATTTGCAGCCATTCACTGCTCATATCACCACTTGAAATTCCCTCTTGTCATATCAGCTCAGGGGTCAGATTCTCATGGGACTGGGAGATCTACATGAGCCGTTCATGTGGAGATTCTATGTTGTGTATGAGGATATAATGTAAAAATAATAGAAATAAACAGTGTACTATGCAATAATAATAGCAATAGAGTATACAATAGTGTAACATACTCGAGCCATCCCCAAACCATCCCTCCCATCTTGATTAATGGAAAATGTCTTCCATGAATTTGGTTTCTCATGTCAAAGCGATTAGGAACTGATAGGATTTACTATATGCATAAAACGTGCTTCCCATCTTTGCGTGTTAAAGATTATCTCTGATTCTACTGAAGAACAGATCTTATCAATACTTCCACACTATGTTTTTATAGTTGGAGAGAACTTCACACATGACCATCACTTATGTCACATGGTGCTAGGAGGGGATTGAACACAAGGAGGAGTTTGCTAAATAATTATTGTGTGTATCAATCTGAAATTTATTAAAGAAACAGATTTTATAACACAAGATATACAAATGTATAAGAAATTACAAGACTGGCTTATGATGGCCAGCCAATTTTGAATGAGGAAGGCTAAAGATGAAAGTTTCAGTCCAAGGTATGGAGCTCACTGGGGTGCTCCCTACCAGTTCCTATCAGGAGGCTGATGAGTCTGTGCTGGAAGGCTGAAGGAGCCAAGGTGGAAGCCAAAGAGTTTACACTAGAAGCCAGGAGACACAGCCAAGCTGAAAGTGAAGAGTGGAGCTGCTCTGAAGAACAGAAGCCCATCTGTACTTTCTCATTTCCCTTGATCCAGGTGAGGAGCAGCCCTAGTCTGGGTTCTCTACACTCTTGGGTGCAGACAGCTTCCCTAGGGCGAGTCCTTTATACCTTAGGGCGTAGAATTGCTAAGCTGACTTACTTACACTTCTCAACTTCTCATGTTGGCACAATCAGCCAGCCATTACAATGTCTTAGTTCATTTGGGCTATTGTAGCAAAATACCACAAACTGGGCTGTTATTTATTTATTTATTAATTTTTTATCTAAAGCTTTTTTATTTAAAGAGAAAAACAGAAAAATCAAGAAAACAAAAATCAAAGCAAAATCAAAGTGAAAACAACAACAACAACAAAAAACAATAGCAATATACGATTTCAAAACAAGATGATAGGAAATTAACAGTGCTTGCTAAATTGCATATTGTTATCCTCATAGTAATTGCTCAGGCTATAAAATACAGATATGCAAGATTTATAAAAGGATTTACTGTTCCTTTGGTCAGTTTCCTTCTCTTTTACTATATGTATTGCAACTTTCAGATCTTATTTACTCTTTCAGTTTTTACACTATTAAGACAATACAGTGTTTACACATGGAAGTCTGATTTATTTCATTTATGAGTTTTGTTTTTAATTGCATCCATTTACCTGTAAAAGCCTTGAGTTTATCATTCTTTATGGCTAAGTAGTATTCCATTATAAAAAATATGGCTTTTTTTTATCCATTCCTCAGTTGATGGGAATTTGGGTTGCTTCAAAGATTCAGCAATTACAAATTATGCTGCTATAAACATGGGTGCATATATATCACTGTAGAATGCTTTAAATTCTGGGAATCCAAACCAAAAATGGGCATCTTAAAATGAATGTACAATTTGAAGAAATACAAATGGCAAATAAATATATGAAAAATGTTTAACATCATTGGTCATAAGTGGAAATTAAAACAACACTAAAATATCCTTTGACGCCAGAAAGAATGGCTAATGTTTAGAAATCAACCAATAACAAATGTGGGTGGGGCTTTGGGGAAAAAGGTAACCCTTCTCTGTTGTTGATAGGAGTGTAGACTGGTACAACCAGTACGGAAATCAATATGGAGATTCCTCAAAAAGGATTAGAGGTTTCATTTGACCAAACTGGGTTGTTCTAAACAGCAAAAATTTATATCTCAGATTCTGAGCCCAAGATAAAGCCAAGGCATTAAAATTTCCAGAGTCCAGCAAAGGTTAGATTTCTGGTTCACTAATGATAGCTTTTTGCTGTGTTCTCACATGATCAAAGGTCTCTATGACAGCGCACAAATACCTCATGACCTTATTACCTCAAAAAGCCACACATTTTAATACTATCACACTGGTAATTATGTTTCAGCATCTTAACTTTAAGAGGACACACATTTTAAGACTATAACATCTGTTGATTTTAATTTTTCTGTTGCATGGGAGTACCCACAAAGATTGATTTAGGTCAGCTTAGAAAGTCCAGGCAGATATGACCATGCATTCCTGAGAAGAAAGGGACTCCTTTCCTCTATTTATCACGTGTTTACTATGTGTTAAGTTTTGTGTTAAGCGATTTGTGCCCACCACCTCATTTAGGTTTATAGTATTACTATTATAATATTCCACAGGTGGAAACTGGGACTCATAATGCCTAAGAACTGTGGTCAAGGATACAGATGGTGGCTGTATCATAATGTTTTAAGGCTAACAATAGTTACAGTGACTGCAGTATTGGGTTCTGTGTTCACACAATGACCCCATGCTGCTGTACAAAGCAACCTTTAATGACCTATGTTAGTCACAATTCTGTCATCATGCCAAAGTACGTGGCAGAATCAACTTGAGGAAAGATTTATTTTGGTTCATACTTTTAGTGGTTTCTGTCCATGCGCAGCTGGTTCTGTTGGTTTTGGGTTTGGGGTAAAGCAGAATAATCATGGCAGGGTACATGTGGCAGAGACCACTTACAGGAAGAAAAAGGAGATTGAGGAAGAGATAGGGTTCCAACATTGCCTTCAAGGACACACCCATGTTGAACTGCCATCATCCCCTTACCCCACCTTGGTGCCTTAAGCTGGTGGCTTAGCTTTTAACACATGAGTTATTAGGGGGACATTTCAGATCCAAAAGATAACATTATCCCTTTTGAAAATGAGGAACTGGGAATTCTGGAGGCATAATGTCTTATGCTCAAGTTCACACAGCTAACAAATGTACTCTTACTTAGCTCCTACCCGGTTCACCACACCAGATACGCAGCATGTCACATACTGAGCTTTAAAACAGGGAAACCTTAACCTCCATTTATATCCTTGTTTCTATGGGGTGATGTCTTCCAAACTCCAAATGTCTGAGTTACAAAGGCACTTTTGGCAGTCTAACCTGTTTATGTGTTGAACACTGTCTGTATCTTCATACTGATAGAGTGTGTCTGGCGAGAACAAGAATCGTCTTGTGATTTACCAGATGGCAGTTCAGTTCTCCAGCTGGATTGGGAATCCCAGAGGACCAATCCTTTCGTGAGAGATTCCAGCCACGCTACTCCTGCACTGCAGCTTTGCTGCCAGACGCAGATCCTCGTGGCCCCCAGGCTGGGACTATGCTGGTCCAGCAGAATGAGCAGGTGACCTACGTCTGCAAGGTCTCATAGGTGAAATTTTCCTTAGGCATTTCACCAGTGGGTACGTTCTGCATCAGAATGATCCTCCAAAATTTCACAATCATAAATCAATTTTAGCAAACAGAAAACGTCAGTCCTGTAAAAGTCATCCATGGAAGGGTCATGTGCAGGATTTAGATAGTAGTTTTTTAATATTTTGACCACAGCTTTCAATAATATATACAAACACACTGTAACCCAGTACACACATAAGTTTAGGCACATATATGCATATAAGTGCAATATATGCTGCATTTGAAACATAAGTGTGTATAACTGAAACAAAAGCTCACCAAACGATACTTACTGTTGTGTATGATTTGAGCTTATTTTTATGTTCTAATCCATTCCATTGAACTTATTCAATTCTATTATTTTTATATTAGAAAACTTATAAACAAGTTATTTTCAGACACTGAAGTTTAAAAAACACTGTTGTAGTGAGGGTCCTACTTGCAACCCTGTAGTATCACAATTGCCCTCTCAGCCTCAGTTTCTTCATCTGTAAAATGGCTATAATTCTGCTATTTTTGTCCCCTCCAATTGTTGAAAAGATTAAGTAAAACAATGTTTGTCTCCAATATTTAATGAGTGATAGATTTTATAATAAAAATCATGAATTATTTTCTAGTGATGAACTGGTCTACCAGGGATCACTCCAGTAATGACAAAGTTTGATACCAGAGCTCAAACATCTGACACATGCCATGAGTGTAGCCACTTCCAAAGTGTAGAAGTTGCATTAGCTGTTCAAGGGGATGAGTGATCAGCACGTCTTCACGCATGCCTCTCCTCCTCTGCATTTATAGGGCCTCACTGGAACCCATTCTTCTGCAATTTCTTACTGTGACTTTTGAAGAAAGCCTGTGCCCTAGGGAGACATGTGCTTTCCCACCTGTTGAGTATAACAGCTAGAAAATGGCTCTGCTGGTCCGAGAAAACAAACCATGAGGATGCTCAAATGGGAGAAAAAGTCTCCCAGGGGGCTCTCTTGTCATTCTAAGTCTCCAGGAAGATTGGCCCTGGGTAGAAAAGACAATGGAGTGTGCATAAGTTCTGAGTTTGGTCTAAGAGAAGTACAAAGCATAAGCTTGGGGTTTGGGGGTAGCTGATAGCCACGAGTGAAGGGTCCAAAATAAGAGCATGTGCAGCTTCATCTTTGCACAGGTGCAGGGGAACTAAGCCACCGCTTCCCAGTCCATGATTTCTTGTGATTCCATAGTGGCTGTCCCCTTCCATGCCTTTGTTCAGGCAGTTCTTCTTGCCAATAACAAAACTCAAATCTTTCCCATCCTATGGGGAGGGGAACTAAGGCTTTTTTCTCATGGTTTCCTTAACTCCTCACCTGGAAGATATGCCGTGGTGCCTGGTACGCTTGGGGGATATTTATCATTTTCTTGCTGTATTATAGGTAAGAATATAAAATCATTCTTTGCTGCTAATGAAGAAGCTCTGAATGGGTAGAATCTGTTTCTGATATATCTGTGTTTTTTTTAATTCAGAACCTAGCAGTTTTTGCTCACCTAAGACACTTCAAAACATAGGTTGAGTGGATAAACCTATGAAAATAGATGAGGGTATGGGTAGTTGAGGGACATAAGACTGCTTCATATCATCAGGATAAATTGTTGAGAATGTATTAACAAGTTTGTGTTTTCCATATTAAATTGTGAGCCAGAGGTTCTCACGGTCGGGTGTTCATGGTATCACCTGGTGAGTTTATATAAAATACTACAGCCTCCCCTCCAGAAATTCTGTTTAAATTGGTCAAGGCTAAGACCTGAGGCATCCATAATTAACATTCTTTCTTAGCAATTCTAGTGTGCAGTCATGGTTCAGATCCACTGCTGTTGGCTTTCTGATTAAAAGGAAAATGAAGCACGGAAGTACCTGGTAGAGTAGCTGGTACCAGCACGTGTTCTGTAAAGGTAGCTGGCAATGCTCTGTAAATGCACATGAACACACCATTTCTTTCTCTTCTCTTGGGGGTTGAGACTGTATTATACCTCCTTCTACTGCACACAGAGCTGAGCTCAAGGGACGAGTTAAAGAGAGTGGAGTAGATGTCTCAGCGGGGAATGTAATGTGTTGTCCAGTGAGCCAGCCCAGAGGATCTGGGCACTTCCAGAGCTGGGATAAGATTGCTGTCCACTGTAGCATTCAGAGAGGCTTTGTGAGTCAGTTTAGAGTTGAACTGATTCTCAGTGAGAAAGCCAAAGTTGGTGAACTGACCAAGAAAAAAAAAAAAAAAAAAAGAGAAACACAGGTTTCGCAAATACGGGAGAGTTTAGCTTCGGGCCCAGAGCTGAGTATTTTATATGCATGCTCTTATTTCAGGGTCTCAGGAGCTGTTGCTGTTCTCATTTTATATATGATGAGCCATGGTTCAGAGGAGGCAAGCAATCTGCTTGAGGTCATGTGGATAGTAAGCTGCAGTGCTGAGATTTCGGTGGGTGTTAATCTGATACATTGCCTGCTGGAAATAAAAGGTATGGGGAGGGGGCACGATGTGTAAAGTCTGGCTGAGTAGACAGAGTTAGAGAGAGAAAGGAGGTAAACAGATTAGAAGGCATGTTGGGACGAGACTGCATAGAGCAGTGTACCTCCGGATTTGGAACTTTACCTTGGGGGCCAGAGCAAGACGTGCATTTTTGAGTGACAAGATGAATGTGGTTAAAGGTACAGAGAATCTGCGCTAGTAGTGTTGACAAAAGCCTTAGAGTAAGTTGTTTAATCTATAACTGGCCTAATGAGAAAATTGATTTTACGATTCCTAAATTATTCTTGCTAGGGATCAAGCCCAACAATTCAGTCCTTTCTAGGAATGAATTTGTAAGCATCCTTGCAAACAGGTTTAGCGATCTCATTTTAGCCTTTACTCATTCTAGGGGGTCTTCCAAAAACAAGAATATTTTACTGAACAACTACTACATACCAGATCCAGCGTCAGTACCGCAAGCTGCAGAACAAAAGCTGAAGAAAATTCAGTCCGTTGCAGTTAATCTTTCCCTGCCTGTGGTGACGCCCTTAGAGACTAAGTCAGAATCAACTCCTCAGGAGCTTTCTTTCATCTCTCAGCCATCTTTGCACTAAGCTGAAAATGTGCAGAATTACCTTAACATTCCCAACTGGGTCTTATTTTCCAAGTTGCTTTCCTCTTTTCACTTGCTTTCTTTTGAACTACATCCAATTTATCACTTTTTTCTTTTCTTTCTGGAAACATGATGCTCAGAATTGAACACTGCCATCCAATTAGGTCTTAACCACAGCCAACTAGGGCATAGTAATTGTTTAGCTTGTTTTACATGGTGAAATCTTATTAATAGGTAGATAGGGAGGGGGATGCAGGTATATGAGGCCCCTTTGAATTATTTTAAAGCAACATATGCCAAAGTGGACAGCAGAAATTAATAAGCGAGATAAGCTGCCTTGGAAACATGCTTACTTAATTTTGGGGAGCATGTTTTACTTGGTTTGTATTCATTTATTTTACTACCTTGACATTTTCATACTTCTGGTAACATTTTTTTTTTAAGTTAAGCTTTTACTCAGGTACTGTACAAAGCTGTTCTTCAGATGAAAGCTGTTATCTACTCAGAGCTTAATGTTTAAAAGTTCTCAAGCTGATAAACTAAAGACATTGCCTGCATAGTTGTATACTTAGAATTCAAAGAAAAGAGAGAAAAGGGAGAGAGAAAGAGAGAGAAAAAGAGAGAGAGGGAGAGAGAGAGAGAGAGAGAGAGAGAGAGAGAGAGAGAGAGAGAGAAGGAGAGACATTCTATTTGGAATTATAATTTATTTTTAAATGAACTGGGGAAAAAGAGGGAAAAGACTGAGAAGGAAGGTGTTTGGCTGAGTGACTGAAATACCATCTGGAGGCTTGGCTGGAAGAGGAGAGAAACCCTAGAAGGAAGAATAAATAAAGTGCCAAACCTAAGAAGGGACTGGCACGTTCCAAGAGATGTGGTCTTATGAACGATGTACAATTTATATAGAGTGCAGGTAATCTACCCCTTAACTAAGAAGACAATTATTATTTAAATATCTTTTACACTGAGGTTTAGTATGCATAATATAAAAGCTATCAGTTGATTCATTTTAAATGTACAGTTCAGTAGCATTAAGTACACTCATATTCTCATGGAACCAACAAAATCAGCCATCTATGAAAACATTTTTCACTTTCCCAAATTGAAATTTTGTACCTACTTAACAATAATTCCCCAAACCTTCTCTCAGTCCCTGAAAACCTGAAGGCAGTTACCTTCAAAGGGCAGAAGGGAGAAAAGCATCCCTGTGTCAAGATTAATAATCATGTTAATTTCACTAAACATCTTCTAGCTTTATTGTTTTCCTCCAGCCAAAGCTCACTCTTGTCTTTGATGGTGGCTGTCATTTTACATTCCTCTCTTGCCTGTCCAACCAGACTGTGATATCCCTGAGAACAGGACAACTCAAGGGCCCCCACTGGGTCATCCCTGTACCATGGCATAAGGGCAACTAACCTTTTTAAAGTGTTTACCATTTGCTAAGCAGTGTGATAAAATACCTTACATCTTTTATCTTTAAAATCCTCTCCGTGATTCTGCACTGCGGAATTGCTAAATCTGTCTTATAGATGATGGGTTCAAAAATATAATTTAAATAACTCGCTCAAAGTCAAATGTAGAAACCAGGATTTCAATACAAGTCAATCTATTTGCCAAATATGGGAATTTTCTTTAGCATCTTCTTCTATAGGAAGATAGAAATTTCAAATGTAGGTGTCATGTGGATGGTAGAAATTGATTTTCTTTCTAGGACCCTGTTTCCTAGAACATAGTTCCACAGAGTAGTAGTAAGGTATTTCTTAAAACTGAAGAAAAGATGAGAGGAGGGGCACTTTTTCTATATGAGCAAGTGTGGGCTTCAAATGCAAACAGCATCTTGCTTGTAGCACTTGTCATGTGATAGACCATTTTTCCTTTACATAAATTTATTTTCCCCTTCATTTTATGACAATGTTTGGACTGTGGTAATCTATAGGAAAACTTTGGCAAATATAAGGGCTGCCATTTGAAAATGTTTCACAAGCACTATAGCCTGACCACTGGCCATTCAGAATAAACAGCAGCACTAATAGGATGTGAACCAACACCTGCTGTGGGCAGGTGGATATGTACTGATATTAACTACTGCCCGTGTGGAATAAGAGCTCATTTTAACCACTGAAGATGAATAATACAGGGAGTTTAAAATAACTGGGTCACCCCCGTGTTCTAGAGAAAGGAAGAGGTTCATTTTTGGAAATGTTTCTTGAGGAAGTCATGCTTGAATTGTTATTGAGCTTCTGATCATCTGCCATGGTCTCCCGTCCAACCTGCAAGTGAGTAAGGGTGGAGATGGCTAATTGGAAGAAGCACTGGTTAGGGAGTCAGAGCATCTGGACACTGGCTGAGATCCTCGGTCGCTAGAGGCCAGTTTGTACTCCCAGACAGGCCTGCATTGCCTGTCTTTATATTACAAGGAGCGGAGCAAGTTATCAAAGTTGTTTTCCACCTGTGGTACCTGATTTTTATTTTTGGTAGGTAACCATACTTCCTCTAGAATGAGCAGTACTGTTGGGTTTCCTAATCCAGATTTTCCCTTCCAAGTCACATATGGTGCTTCAGGACCATAGGGATGCCTGTTTTGGAAGAGAACATGCTTTTCTGTCCTCATGGAAGAGAAGCCAGAATTCAACCAAGAGAAGCAGGACCCAAGTATAGACAATATATAACCTCAAGTATAGACAATATTTATTTCCTCCTTAGCTGTCAGACTATACTGTTACGAAGACAAAGCCTCATTCATTTCAGATCTGATGTCTGTCTAATTCTCTCCCATGCTTGGTGTGTAGCCAAGAGAGAAGCATCTTTAATATTTATTAAAGGGTTCCAAATCTCTGTACTCTTCAATCTTTGATCATCTTACATATTCTAAACTTCTTTTTTATTTAAACATGTTTGAACAGTCTAATCATGGTCTGATGTGCATTCCCAGCTCTCCCTGCATCTTCTGCAATGAGATGGGAGAGCAAGGAGGACACTTATGTATCCTACTTAATGCTCATGTCAGTTTCATTCCTACTTAGTGAGAGTTAAAGCAGTCTAGTTTGGAAAACCCACTACTTGATTGATGCTTAGGAAATTACCACAAGGAAATCAAAGATATTTGTTTTAAGATATAGGTTGCTATGTTGTTTATAAAGAAGCAATATCAGAAATATATTCTCTGTACAAAACATATTTAAGTAAATCATATTAGAATGATAATTCTATTCAGGCATTTAAATTTTAGTCTTGATATGACACAGAACTTTGGAGAAGCTCTCTAGCTATGTAACCTCAATTACTTCCTACACAGAGGGTGAAAAGGAAAGGTAGACAAAGGAACTGGTTGATTTATTAGGATGGTGGGACTGTGAATGAATTTTTTCAGTTAGGTGATGTATTAATTGCAATATTGTTTATATAAGAGATAGAAAATAATATGTGTGTTGGAGGAAGCCCTGACTTCACAATGAGATAAATTGAAATCTTTCTTACATTTATATATAATGTATAAAATATTTGGTAAGAATAACCTCACAAAGCCTAGTGGATAAAATGGGAATTCTTTCCTTTAACTGAAACCAAATTGAGTAAAATTAAGTAGAACTACTCTATTATTGTGTGTCAGAAAAAGAGTTTGACCTTTACTAATCTTGCTGACCCCTGCTTTAAATCATCTGACTCTAGAATTAGCAGGAAGCACTGTAGCTTCCTGGTTCTATTTGTGTTCAGGCTTCTTCATGTCCAAATTCTAGTGACCTTGGACTAGAGACTTTTCTCAGCTTCAGCTTCTTCATCTATTGGCATTTCACATGGTTTTTAAGCAACATTCCACTTCTTTTCTAAGTTCCAAAGTAGCTTAGAAAAAGACTGAATTATCACCTTTATTCTTTAAAAATCTTTTGGTAGATGTTATCAAGAATGAGCAGTACTGTTGGGTTTCCTAATCCAGATTTTCCCTTCCCAGTCACATATGGTGCTTCAGGACCATAGGGATGCCTGTTTTGGAAGAGAACATGCTTTTCTGTCCTCATGGAAGAGAAGCCAGAATTCAACCAAGAGAAGCAGGACTCAAATATTCACTTGTGTTTCCTAAATGTATAAGGATTGGTATTGTTCATCCATCTAGCTTCCTAGGTAAGACTCTTATCCAAGCTGTCCATGTGGATAACTTATTAGATGAGTGTGGCCACATGAAGAGAAGTAGCATTGGATTGGATCAAGAGCTTGGACTAGTTCTACCATTCTTGGTTGCATGATCTTGGGCAATTTATATAACCTCTAGGCATCTTGGTTTTTCCATCTACAAAATGGGGATCGAAGCAGTAATTACTTGTCTTTATGAGGATTAAATAAGCTAATATTTGTAAAGCAGTCTCTGGTACATAATAAAAAATGTTTGCTAAATATGAATAAGTAATGAAGACATAAGCATTAATTATAAAGCCTCCTGACTGATCACTTCAATGGATTTAGAGCACAATGATGACATGATGACCATTGCTATTAATGAATGTTTTAGTGAGATTTCTCATCCTTTGAAACATTCCATCTTTTTACTTTCTATTTGGAAAAATTACTCTGTAACTGGCATTAGAAATGATTCTGAGTTAAACAGCCTCCATTAGTATGTACAGAGTTTTAAACCTCATATCCACAGCTTTCTTCATCTTTCCCTTTACCCTAAATTTCTTGGTTAAATTCCCAGCAAGATGAGGATTATTTATAATTTGGCCCTAACTGCAGCCCAGCAGGAGAACATGTTAATGAGTTCATTAATTAATTAGCTTGAATTTGCATACTACTTTAGCGTTTGCAAAGCCCTTTCAGATTCATTATTTCACTTTATGATCACAACACCACAGTGAGGAACAAGGCAGGGGTTATCCAGATTTTCAGACAAGAAGACTGTGTCTCAATGAGGCTAACTAGTTTGCTCCAGACAACTAGATTGGTGGGCAGAACTGTGATCAAACCAAGATATACATTCATTTTAAACAGGGACTGTGAAGTCTTACAAGTCCTCCTTTAAATCCTAGCTATAACCTATATTACCTATATGATCCTCACCAAGTTATTCAGGCTCTATGATCAATAGTTTTCTAATTTTTAAAACAAAAGATGAAAATAGATTCAACCTCATTATGACTAACATGAATATTAATCAAGATAACACATAGAAAGCACATACTGTAGCTTCTAGGTGAGAGTTAGGTAATGCCATGATTGTTATAAAGAATAAAGCTAAGCTTCTACTAAGTATAAGTGCTGAGGACTATGAAAGAATCATGTGCAGAGTACATAGGAGGAAAAAAAGGATTAAGTTTTTATTCAGTGGGAGAATTGGACATTGTTTTCTGAGACACAGGATCAGAACTTTGACAATGAATATACTATTTTGGGGGGTGGTAGATGACAATAAAAGAAAAACCCAAGGACTAAAACTGGCCCAAACCATGGTGAGCTCAGTGAGGTTAAATGTATTAGCTACTTTTAGGGAAAGGATAACAATTTGTTAGGGAGTAGACTTTTACTAGGTAGTGCATAGGCGTGAACGTGGTGACAGATATGTATAATTAATTAGCTGTCACTGTGGATGTGAAGATTGTTAGGATGTGAGCATAGTGACAGCGTACAATATCTATTGATTAAGATGGTGGTATGTTAGTAGGCACAGCTATCTCATAAAGGACAGAGTGCTTGAATGAGAGTGACCTGTGGGCACGTAGTGGTTGAGATGGTGGTGGAAGTACTGGCATTGGGTAGATGGATTCTGATGATAAGATCAGCTACCAATGACAAGAACTAAAGGGGGAAGAGTTTGGACTCCATGGCAGGAGGTTTGTATTTTTGTGGTATATCATATAAATAACGCTTGTCTATTTTTCCAAGAAGAGAGAATAATTTTTACCTGATCTGTGTTTCAAAAAGATTCCTCTGATTGGGAGCATATTGGGGTGGATTAAAGATGAACTTTTACATAAGAACAGTATTCTAGTTTACCCTGAAATGTTCTCTAAATGTAATGTGTTTTCTTTTTCTCACTCTTAACTTTTACACTGCATTTTCCAAGGGTCTTTTTGATTTCTAAGCCTTCAGGGTAAAGTTTAGAAATGTAGACTTGAAAATACAGGATGTCTTTCCATCACCAAAAGGCTTACATAAATTTCATAAATTTATGGAAACATAGGTTTGTGTGAAAGTTCAGAGACCTCCTCTAATTTCCAATTCTCATGTGGTAAACTTGGGTAATAATAATCTTTACCTATTTCTCACTGGACCTCCAGCTGTGCACAAATCTGAACTTGAGACTCTGACACGTATGTCTTGCAAGTTACCTGGTCACTTGGGGGAAATTCACACTTCACAGATCACTCACTGTTAGATACATGAAGAGCATCAGAGCTCATCTAGCCTGTTTGCTCCTATACTATAAAAGTGTACATGGTCAAATAGATTCGGGGAATGCTACTGTGATGGTTAACTTAACTGTGTCAGTGTGACTGGGGTAAGAGATGACCAGATCACTGGTAAAATACTGTTTCTTAGTGTGTCTTTGAGGGTTTTTTTCAGAAGGTATTGGTATTTGAGATGTAGACTAAAGAAAGAAGATAGCTCTCACCAATGTGGATGAATATCATCTTATCTGTTGAGGATCCTAATAATACAAAAAGGCTGAGAAAATGTAATTCATTCTTGTTGAGCTGAGACATCTAGCTTTTGCCTTCAGACATAAATGCTCTTGGTAATTGGTTTCCATGGGTGTAAGGCCTTTGGACTTGGAGTGTACTACATGCCGGTTCTAATTCCTCAGTTTGCAGACAGCATACTGTGGGATTTCTCATCCTCCAGAATCATGATAGCCAATTCCTACAATAAATCTCTCCATTTTTCTCTCAACACACATTCATGAGTGCACAAATACATGCATACAGACACACACACAGATTCATATTTTGGACAGTCATAATACATACTGAACTATTAAAAGCCTTACAGGATAAAACAACAAAAACAGTTAAAATAACAAAAACAGTGAAAAAATGGTTCCCAAAACTAACTGAGCATAGAAATATGTTATTATTATTATTTTGTTCAAAAGGCAGAGTACCTTTTATATCTCACTCTCGTACATTCTATCAATCTAACCTTCTTATAATCAGTAAGATTTGTGTGTTTAGGAGATATGTGGAGTCTTGTGGATTGGGTGACCATTATAAAGCATTACAAAGATGGATTTGCGAGAGTATGGGGACACATAGGGACGTGGCTATCTCTCAGTTGTGGCTTAGGAGTTAATGCTGATTTTTTCTCTAAGCAACCATATACAATGGGCTCCCTTATTGTAAAATAAGGATTAAGAGTTTTATTTCTGTCTCATCTGTTTCATTATTGCCACCTTATATTTGTAGAACATTCATGGCTTATATTTTTGATCAAACATGTTATTCATTCAGAACATGAAATTTTGGTCTGATGGTTTATCAATGTGAAATGTTAATTGCTTTTAATAAAATATAGTGAAAAGAGTTAAAATAGTTTTATTTTGTAAAAACAAAGGCATAGCAAGTAGGTCACTAACTTCAAGTACATTGGAATACAACTTGTACATCCTTGTTCTGGCAGCAGGCTTGATACTAACCAACATCACCTTTTCTTGGATATGAAAAAGCCGTACATTTCCAAGCTTTTTTTGAAATTAATTTGGGGACACTTAACTTGGTTTT
The DNA here is from genome assembly GCF_034190915.1 of Cavia porcellus. NCBI lineage: Eukaryota > Metazoa > Chordata > Mammalia > Rodentia > Caviidae > Cavia > Cavia porcellus. The sequence continues at coordinate 168,361,629 of NW_026947484.1, forward strand.
GATCAATTATGAAGTGGGTTGAAGTAATTGTGTTCAATTTCCAGTCTTGACATTGATCTTTTTTTTTCCTTTCTTCTGGAAAAATGACAATCTTATTGTTGAGAGTTGGGTCATTTTTGAGTAGAAGTTCCTGAATCAATGAAGGAGAACTCCAAGCTAGCTTCTCTTTCTTTCCTGGGACAAAATTCCTGACACCAAAATGAAGGAAGGCAAGTTTACTTAGCTCACAGTTTGTAGAGACTTCAGTCCATAATTAGTTGGCTCCAAAGCAGGGTGGCATGCCACTGGGACAACACTTTGAGGCAGCCAGAGCAAAAGGGGTTGGGGTGGTGGAGAACAAGCCTCTTCTCCTCCCTTCCTCCTCCCACCCCCAGGATTAGTGTAGCACTCACACTACCTCTAGGCCCTCCTCCTGCACAAGCTGAGGATATTTACAAAACAATGATCCAGGCTCCCTTGGAATCCCTTGGTTAAATTTCTAAACTTCTCAAGTTGACACAATGTATCAACCATAGCAACAGGCAGGCGCTGTACACATTATAACTGAAGCAGAAGCAAACATTCACAACCTACAAGTACGGAGACTGCAGGGCTTGTGGCTTACTTCAGCCTTGTCTGCCCTATTCTGACTCTACAATGAACATGTCCTTGACTTTAATTTGCTTGACATGTTTGAACAGTGTCCCTGGCAAGAAGATTGATTACTTAAGATATAAGTATTTGGATAGCTGAAGAACATCAGGAAAGTACTAATTGGGCTCAATTGATAGGTATCGGAGAATGGCTTAAAAATGGTCCAAAACAATTCATGGGTTATCTCCTATGAATTCCAAATTCTGGCTTTCCACCTTCAACTTCTGTCCTCATTCACCACACTCCCTCTGCAACTGGCATGCAGTGAGCAGGTGGATGCCTAAATTTTAAATTATCTTCTGAAGTTAGGATACATTTAATTATCACAACTTTAGGGTATTTCTAAAATAAAAAGAAGAATTCCTAACAATTATTTTTCTTCCTCTGCTAGTTACACATTGCTTATATCCTACAATTTTAGTGACTGCTCAAACATATTAAAATAAATAGTATTTTTATCTTAAAGACTAATATAAATTTTGCTTTTCCATCTCCTAGAAAATGTGAGCACCTTAGAATACTTTCATTTTTTAATTCATTTTACTGTTTTGTGTTACTTTACCATGTTTTACTTTATAAGTATTAAACCTCACGAGGCTTTATTATATTTATTATTTTTAAATACAGCTTGTGTTTGTGTTGATTTACTACACCTCTGTTTATATCTGCTTCAGTTGCTATACTTGTAGTCTGAAATACATCCTTTGTACATATTTTCCTATAGGAAATATCTATTGATGATGAATTCTCTAAGCTTTGTTTGTCTGCAATTGTCTTTATTTTGCTTTCATTTACCTCAGATTACAGAATTTCAGGTTCATGCTATTTTCTTTCAATCTTTGAAGGTATTTTATTTTCTCCTAGTCTCAATGACTTCTGTTTAGAAGACAGCTACAATTCTTATTCTTGCTCCTTTGATGATAATATGCAATTTTTCTCTGGTTGCTTTTAAGTTTTTCTATTTTCCCTTGGATTTCTTGTGTCTATGCTGACGGAGTTTGTAGTGTTTCATACATCCATGACTTGATGTCATTCATCAGTCTCAGAGAGTTCTTGGTAATTATTTCTTCAGAAATAATTTTGTTACTCTCTTTCTCTTTCTCTTCTAGTACCCCAGTTGTCTTTTTGCAATTTTTCGAGTCTTATTGCTTTTTTTCAAAAAAAGCTATTATCTTGCCTCTTTGTATGTTGGGTTTGATATTTCATTTTGACTTATCTTTCAGTTTATTAACCCTTTTTGTGCTCTGTTAGGCCACCTGTTATGTTCTTACTTGAATTATAGTATTTCCCATCCTAGAGACCTTATTTCATTTTCTTGTATAGTTTCTAGTCCTCTACTTAAATCATCCATTTTGACATCAAATCTCTTGACTATATTGACTTTCTAGACAGAACTTGCATTTGCTTCTGACAACCAGAATAGGGGTGGCATTTTAAAACTGAATCATACTGAGCTAATTTGAAGCTGGGTTGTAGTATTTTTAAATACTTCTTTTGTTCTTATTTAGCTATACTTTTGTCTTTCAAGTTTCCCAAGCAAAATGTCTTCCTCCTTGGCAGGTCCTGACCTCCATTTTAATTATCCCTGTCCTATGAGATTACTCTGTTCAGCTCTTGGCCTTTTAGCCACTACTTTAAGATAGGATACTTAGCCACTCAAACATCCCTTTGATCATCAAGCATCTCTAGGAGAGAAGCAGCACCAAATAGTAGGCTCATTTCTCTGAACTCTTCTCCTGCATCTTAGGTCTTGGTAATTCCTCAGAAGTCTTTTGAGTAACTGTTTTCACAATTGATCTGATTGATATGACTTCTAGTTGTCTACCAGTGGATTTCTGGTTTGCAACAAACTAGCACGCTGTATTCAGATACAGAATTTCCTTCCTAAGTACTTTCTGGTAAAAAAATTCTTTTCTTCACTCATTTTCTTTTGCAGACTCTCTGGTTGTGCTTAAATGTAAATGTGATTCTTTATGCATAATTGGGCAGTTATGGTCTCAGAATAGAATTTCTGAAAATTGATATAATTAAGGGAATGTATCTGGTCCTTAAAACTCCAAGAACATAGTATGGTGCTCAAAAATATTTCAAATTTGGAAAAGGAAAATGCACTGGGTAATGGGAGACAGAGAACCTTGAGCTCAGTGTTGGAGTCTTTTACTAGTTAACATCTACCAGATGTGCTTCCATTCTCTATTCAGAAATCATCCCCTTGCTTAGTGAAGTGAAGCCAGCACTGCATTTTCATTTGATAAAAGAGGTAGCAAACATCCATGAGGAAATATGCCATGCCGGGATTTGAAGGGATGGGAGACAGGATAATATGTTTAGCTTCAATTACTACTTTCCATATATGGATATTAAAGCATGCCAAATGAACCACTTTAATACAAATAAATGCTAGAGCTACTTTCTTTAACAGTAGTAAATACTTAGGAAATAAAGACAGTCTACAAATTCCGTCATAACAATTTTGACTACTTTTTTCTCCAACTTATATGTGGTGCTAACACAGTGCCTGATACATGATAAGTGTTTGTAAATTATTTTTGCAAGGAATGATGGTTGAAACTTAGAACCATGTATTTTAAATCTTGAACTAGACACTTTGTACATCAATTTTAGCACTTTTCTTTTACAAGTAAGGAAACTCATACATATTTTTGGGTTATTATAGAAAGCAATGTTTACAAACAAAGGAATCAGATTCTGAAGAAAAAGTCTTATGATTTTAGCTTTGTTACAAAATTATCATTGTAAAAAATGCACTTATACTGTGTGTAAACAATTTTACAGCACCATAAGCATACATCCATGTAAATAATTAACTAAGAACCTGGATGAAGGCCAGTGATTGAAAGAAACCTTGAATGAATCACCCAAGCAAGAGAGTGAGCTAGGTCTGCTTGGTATCCTGGCAAGACTGCAATGGCCAACTTTTTTCCATTTTATTTTGCAGTGACATGGGCATATTGGCTGAACTGACTTAGGACAGCACATTCTGAATTTTCCTACTGGATGATTTGCCCTCCATTGTTTTGATAAAAATGTCTCTATCTCTATCTTTCATGGGAGAACCGTCTGCTATCAGTATTTAGCCACTGGCATTTAAGCACACAGAAATCTGGGCTTCAATGGGAAGACAATATTTAAGTCAAATGTCAAGTCTGATTTTTGAAATGGAAATCTCCATTGCTGTCCGAGGTAATTATCAAAATGTGGATCTGAGCAAAGTAATTTTATTTCAGCCAGTGCCCTGCGAGTTCACATCAGGAAGTGGATTAAGACTGACTTTTCTTTTCCTTTATTAAATTCTCTATGAAGAAAAAAGAAAATCCCTCATTTTTAATTTGTATCAAATGATCATTTGCTGACATGTTGTCTGCTGATATTGATGTACTACCTGTGCTAATTTGGAGACAAGTTGTTTTCTAACAATTTATAACACAGCTTGTGAATTAGCTATTCAGCAAGCCTACATTAAAATTAATTTGATAAAGTATACATTAGCAACCTTGACACTCCTCTAAGCATAGATTTTAATAGATTGGTGTATAGGGGACATGACCAGTAAAATCATAACTGCCTCAGAGAGCTGGAAAGAGAAATTTTCCATCTCACCCTCCCATACACTGTAGGACTGAGGCCTTCAGTTATCAGCACAGTACATCAAATTTAAGAGTCTTTAAATATTAAATATCAGTGTGCGCCATGGAATGTAATAAACCCAGTTTTCAAATAATGTTTCATTCCCCGACATCAAAATGTGTGAGGAGCTTTCTTTTAAATACACTGTAGAAGTTAATTAAGTTCACTCAAGTTTATTGCATGGATCCACTAAGACTACATTGGGATATTTATGATCCGCCCAGAATGCAACTCACTGAAACTTTTGATATGTTGATAAGTGATAAGGATGTCATTTGAGGTTTATTTTTTAATAATAATTTAATTGTCATTGTAAAATGCCTCATAGTTAGGACAGATTAAATTGCCACCAAAACCATTACTAAAATTCATAACCTCTATAAATGTAAAGTGTTTGCTACTGTGTCATAAATAACAGCACTTGTTCCAGGAAAATGAGGTCCCTGAAATAAATTAAGAAAACCAAAACATATAAATGCATTAGATTGCAACAATTTCTGGATGCTGATGGGAACACAGCTGAGTGGGGAGGAGGATTCTTTTACTGAGCAAGAGTTACTTATGATCTCAATAAATCTTGGGTCCTGGAGGCTTTCGACTGCATTTTTTTTTTTTTTTTACCTTATTGGCACATTTGGAGGTTTTTGCCTCTCCTGACTCAGGAGAAGCAGAAGAACCAGGGTACTTTAGAAGAAATTACATTGACAGCAAGGTGACCTTGTCCAGCTTGCACAGCCTCCTTGAATATCATATTGATTGTCTGCCAAATGGGATCATATTTTCCAACTTTTTTGAAGGCAGACTAGATTTTCTCATGGGGACCTGTCCTGTCCTCCTACCTAGTAGACTTGTGGGAATTCTGGAGCATTTTCTCGTTTCTTAAGTAGGTTGGACCTTCTGTATGACATTCTTCTATTTGTTCACAGCATTCATGGGGTTGGCACTACATACTCAGAGACCTGCTTGCTCATTAGGGATTGAACCACTTAAGGCCAAAATTTTGTTCATCTTTGTATCCTTTGTGCCCCACATATTATCATTCACAAACAGAGAAGTTATAGATCCTAATGGGTTAAGTGAGCCAATATATCAATGACTATATTTGAAAAAGAATATTTTCAGATGTTTAAGGGTTATATAAAAGAGATACTCTTAAATATTCACTTTTGACTCATGGCAATTCAGGACTGGGGCAAGGCTGGCTTGACAATAGAATATGTTATTTGGCGATATCTGGGGTACAAGACTGAAAGAAAGAACTGGCTGGTTTATCCACAGAAGTAGCATCCGTCAAAACCTGTTGAACAGACAAGCAGTGTACCTGCCATAGAACTCACACAGAGAAGCAAATGTGGAAGTCACATGTAGTTCCTTGTCTGTGTTAGCTGGAAATTTTAAAAATATATAGAAGTAGAGGAAAAGGTTCAGAAAAATTATCACTATGTGCATGGGTTAGGAGATACAAGAGGTAGTCCTGGATAAGAAATACCTGGGCTGACTCATGCCCTTGAAAGAACTCTAGGGTTTTACCTAGTGGGAAAGGAAAATAAACATTTTATTGAGGGTTAAAAGAGCTGGATTTTAGTCCTGACTCAGCCACTTTGACTCTGTGACCTTGATTAAATTATTCTCTCTCTTTTCCTCTCTCTGCACTTCAGTTTCCTCACATGTAAAATGAAAGGGTTGTGATGCTCTGTATATCCTTCCATCCCACACTGACCATGACTCATCTCTGTATGGCCCAATCGCTCTAAGAGCTGGGAAAGCTGTCAGGTCAAATGTGTGAAGAACTTCAGTGTCTATTTCCTGGAAAAGTGGAACATGAGGTTATCAAAGATAGAGGTGACCTAGCATTTCCACATCCTCATAGTTCAGTTCATCTTGTCCTTTTGAAGTCAGAGTCAAACTGTAGAATGATTACAAACTTGTAAGACATTCAAGATAAAAAGAGACTGAACAAGAATGAGAAGTTCACTTCCTGGCCCTCACAGCCAATTACAGCAATACCCTCCAAGTCCGAGTCCCTACTGTGTTTAACAACCCAGCAGGAAATAACCTTGAAGAGGCTTCACAATTTCTCTCCCAGACCTGAATGAAACAAAAGAATCCTTATAAATGCATTGAAAATCTAGGGACAGTAACCAGGAAAAAAATAATAAAGTTATGAATGTTCCATTTTAATAGAATTTTGTGTTAGGACAATAAATTAATGTAAATGTCACTTTAAAAGATAATGCAGAATAAAATCCTAATAAAGTTGGATAGCACCACAAGGGTGGTAAATTGAAAGAATATCTGATTAGATTTCAAATGTTGCTGTTTAATTTGTGAATATTCTCTTCTTCCATTTTGTTAGATGAGGTGCTTCACAGTGAGATGTTTGGGCTAGGAGAGCTTGCATCTCACTTCCAATTGCATATTAACCAGGAGATTACAGAGATGGTGTTAGCATTTGTGTGTGTTCTCCTTTGCAATTGTTCTGAATTATCAGTCAATTATTTTAAGAAAGTCAAGTGTAAGGATTGACCAACAAAGAATCTGGAGCCCAGGAAAGTCATGTAAATAGAGATCAAACTGAAGTCTTCCCTATTTCCTGTAATTTATCTTTCAGTGATTATACACTTTCTGCAAAGTGGAGAATGACTCTCAGTCATGTTCGCATATGCCAACTAATCATGCATATGCATACTGTGCCCATGTAATAAATGCTGATTGGATTGTAGGTTCTACCAGTATTAAGTTATAGGCACATCTTTTATTGGAACTCTTTAATTACAAAGATTCATGTAGAAAACTTACATTTGAGACTTTGATAGTCACCGTTGCTTATGTTTCATTGTACCTTCCAACAGTCAGTGACCTTGAGAAGAAGTGTTCTCCATAATGAATGAAAAATATGTGTGCCACCAGAGCTGATGCAGAAGAGATTTGGTTTTACTTAGACATAGTGTAGGTGGGAGAAGTTGAACAAATCTCTCTTTTGCTCTGTTCTCTGGCTTCATCATCTGGTCGAGTGAGTTAGAGTAAGTCTGAAGTGTTCCACTCAAAACTTGTTCCACAAAATGGATTTGATAAAAGTAGCCTTTTCTACAATGGTTAAGTATATTGGCCTTAAGATGTGAACCACATTTACTTCCAAGTAATGAACAGCACATATTAGCGTACCAAAAGATGAGACGTCCTGACCAAAGGAAAGCTGTAGAACTTGGTGTGATTCCTGCCAAAATGTATGTGACTCACAAAACCTGTTTGTTGTGAATCTCTCTCTGTGTGTGTGTGTGTGTGTGTGTGTGTGTGTGCGTGTGTGTGTACGAGAGAAAGAGACAGAGAGAGAGAGAGAGAGAGAGAGAGAGAGAGAGAGAGAGAGACAGAGAGACAGAGAGACAGAGAGAGACAGAGACACAGAGAGACAGAGACAGAGAGACAGAGAGTCTGTGCTATGTGTGTATGTATGCATGTTACTGCAACTGAGCCCAGGGCCTTTGCAATGAGCTATACCTCCATCTCCCTTTTGCTTTTCATTTTGAGACAAGATACTATTACGTCACAAAATTGCCTGCTCTAGGCTCAAACTTGTGATGTTTCTTCCTCAGCCTCTTAGAATGCTGTATCACATTGTGTGACAGTCTTTCCAGCTAAGGAATTTGGTATTTTTCAGAAACACCTTTTGATACCTTTAGATGTTTCATCGAGTAAAATTTAACTATTGGGTAAGATGATTTGAAGGAGTTCTTCTATCTCAATATTTATTGTTTGTGCCCATTTCTCTTTTACAGATAAGAGAATTCTGAGACTCAGAAAGAGTAGGTAACAAAATCAAATGACACGTGAAGTAGTTAAGTATTTCCTCTGAAGGTCTGAGTATGTATTACTTTGTTTGGCAGTGTTTATCCTACAAAAAAGTCAGGGAAAACACATGAGCTCCATACTATGCCCTGACACTTTTACAATGAACTGTGTGTGCATACATCTAATGGGCCCCAGGATTTGAGGAGAGTCATTAGCCTAGAGAACAGAGTAGAATCAGGGCAAGGATTACAATGAGGACAGCAGGGAAGGCAGTCCCTTGCAAGCAGGCTTTGCAGGCTCAGACTGAAGTAGGGAGAATTTTTATGTAATTCCTCCTATTACATTTTCCTTTAAAATTATGTGCTTAGATACATCCCTCTGTAGAAGTCCTTCAAAATTCTGTGCTACTAGCTTGGTGCCAGCATCCTTTTGAGATTGGATGGGTGGAAGAAGAGGTGAATGAAGAAATCAAATGCTAACTGAACCTCTAAGCATTTTAAAGTTAAGTTTCCACCATTCCTGGTGCAGTGGGTCACAATGGAAGCAACCTTACTAGAAAACCTAAGATTAAACTGGCTGCTTTTATCTTAATCTTTGGCCTTTGAGTTCCACAGGCTCCCACTGGTTTTCAGTTTGTTTCTAACTTTACCTCTGGCCATATTTTACTTTGGAGGTCTCCTCCATTAACACTACACATTGATCTTAAAGACAGACAAGGTCTTATTGGCTGCATATCCTCTCTTCTAAGGGAGAATTTGTTCGTATTTTTAAGTAATTAAAGCCATCCAAAATTGTTTCTGGTGGGATGACACTGTTTCAGGAAATGACACCAAGGTACAGGGGATATAGGGATTTGTAAAGCAAATAAAGGAAGCTGATAGGATTCAGGACCGAAATGCCTAACTCACTCTTGGAGGGCAGAGAAGATTTATGAAGGAAGGGAGAGCTAAAGTGTTATCTAAAGAATAAATAGGAGTTAGCAAGAGGAAAAAGGATAAGTGAAGTGCCGGCAGACAGAAGGAACAGCAGGTGAAAAAGCCTGAACGTGAGAAAAACAAGGTACATTTGGAAAGCAGGTATTCTGTGTGACTGAGGGACAGTGTGTGCAAATGAGGTGACAGGGCTATAAGTATTGAGCAGGTAACAGAGTAGATTACATGGCATGCCTGGGTGTACAAGTGTGCACTGGGAAAGGGTTCCTGAAGCATTGCCAGGAGGTATATGGCGATGTCTCAGCACAAGCTGGCCCTAGACCCACATATGACTGCTGAGGGCCAACTAGACCAAGAAAAGGCAGAACCGAAGGACTCTAATTAGAAGCCTGCTATAGTCCTGGAAGAAATGACTACATCCTGGGCTAGGTAACAGCAGGAATAAGGAAACTCTTTGGCTTTATAATTTTTTTTCAGCAACTTGAATCAAATTAAATGTTGCACTAACTTGATGGTTAATTAAATGTGAGAGATGAGCAAGAAAGATGAATTAAATACCACTATCAGTTTTGTGGTCTGACATGGGGGGAAATTGACAGATACCATTTACTAATGTTGGACAAACAAGAAGAGGAACAGGATTTTAAGACTGAAGATTTCATGAGCTGTTATCTGAGTCATGTATTCTCTCTCTACTTCAAAATCACTTGTCTACAACTGCAACCATTTATTTGTTTAATTAATGAAATCATCACACAAAAGGCAATATACAAAAAGGAATTCAGGTTCCATTGAGAGAAAAGAGCCCACTTATCCAGCTGGGTATTTATCTACAAATGAGTTGGTGGGTTCTGTCCAATTTAAGCAAAGAATGAGCAACATTTTGAAACAACTAATGGTTCATCAGGTTTTATAATTGAGGTCACTTACACCTTTTGGAATTAAAATAAATTGAATAGTAAGAATACTTTTGAAAGTACTTGTGACTATTTGGATTTTATGTATTTTTGATGAGTTGGAAAGAGAATGGAACGGCTTTTGCTTCAGTGCATTAACTTGCAAAAAAGAGTTGTTTCAGGGAGAAATAGCTTAACCTAATGGATTATTTTGAATTCATCCAGATGAATCCTATCAGAAGACTGAAGAAACTCAGTAGATTATATGAGGCACTGTTAGGAGGATTGGAATATTTACTCTTGTAAAATAGAAGCTACAGAGAAGGTAGGAATAATTAACTGTACACAGGGCTTGTGTAGGCAAGGCAGGGCTATTTTGTAGACTGTAAAGTAGAAGGACATGGGTTTGAGTTGAGCATGATTGCCTTTTGGCTCCAGATATTAATTAATTGTGGGACCATGTTAAGAATCCTTCAACTAAAAGCAATATCTTCTCTAAAATGAAGATAATTATACATCCATTGTCAGGTTATATTCAGGGTTAGGAAAAATGTGTTCCCTTGTCAGCTTCTATAATTGTATAAGTCTATCTCCTTAATCCAAATAACACCGCATACCTTCTTCTGACCTCACTCAATAATCCTATGACACCATGTAGCTCTGATTCCATCGTGCCCTGGCTGTTTTCTAGGCTTCTGTTTTTTTTTTTTGTTGTTGTTTTTGTTTCTGTTTTTGTTTTTTTTGCTCTTTCCAATCACTCTCTGTAACATCTACACTTCCAGTAATCTCTCTTTTTTCCAACACATTACATATATTTATCTTAAATTGTTTTTCAATTTTTATTCTCTATTTGAGTATGTTTGTGGTGCACAGTGATTGCGTACCTCATGAAGACTTGGTACAACTACATGCACTCTGAATTTTCATTCATTCCTTTCCCTTCCCTCCTATCTTTTCCCCTCCATCACTTGGCGCCCTTTTCTTTTGCAAAAGATCTGTCTCCTTGTTTCTTATTATCTTTCTTTTATTTTGCTCCTCATAAATTCTGAATGTGATCACACTTTTTATTTATTAAGCATCTTTTAACACCTCCCCACCCACTTAGCTATTCAATATAATTCAAACTCCTTGGAGTAGGTCCCAAGATGGTCTGACCCTAGTTGTCTGAAAATATTGATCAAATTTGGGAAGCTGCAAATAACTTGATATAGTAAATACCCAAACTGGCTATTTACTATATCAAACTGGGTATTTACTATATCAAGTTATGTGCACTTCCCAAATTTGATCAATATTTTCAGACAAGTAGGTGTTTTCTCAGAGTTCTGTTTCTTTGTCCTTTCCTTTTCTACCTCTCATGCAAACATCAAGTAGGAAAATAGGTTGGTTCACCATAGCCTGTTTCATTTTAATTCAAAAAGACTGCATTTTCCATCCTCCTCTGCTTTCAGGTGGGATCAAGTGATTGAATTCCAGCTAATGGAATGTAAATGCTAGTAATACTTGCTACATGCAGGTCAGGCCCCTAAAATATTCTTTGTAAACTTTCACTACATTTCTCTTTTCACTTGTACATTGTTGAAATGCATAAGATCCAGAGAACTCTAAGGCATTAGAAGACAGTAGAATCATAAAATAGAAGGTGCATGGGTGCATGGATGATTGGTGAAGCTCAGAAATTAGACACCAGTGAACTATGACAGGAGGGAACAATTAAATTGATATTAAACTAAATCAATGAGGTAGTTTTACAGATGTCAACCTACCTTAAATTGTTATGCCTACACAATTTTCAAAATCTCTTTCCAGGATCACTACCTGGGTGCAAATCCCTGAGCTACTACGTTGCTCTTCTGTTCCCCAGGATGTGCTTTCTCACTTGCCAGTTGGAAATGACAATACTCTTTAGTTCACAGAGCTTATTAAGAATTAAGTGAGGTAACCTATGCAAAATGTGTATAGCAGCGCACACGTGAATGGATAGAGAAATTTATATACAGTGGAGCACCACTCTGCCATAGATAAGAATAAATTTGAATCATATGTAGGAATGGATGCACTCTAATGTTAAGTGATATAAATTAGATACATGATCTTAAATATCTCATGGTTTCTCTTATGCAAGAAACTCATAGTATAAATAGCTTAAAGAGCAAAATAAATGATAGATAATAGGAACAGGGAGATAGATAGTTTTCAAACGCCTAGGAAATTAATAAAGAATCCTTCTGGGTGCATCTGGGTGGGTCATAGGGGTAGGTTATTGGAGACTATATTGATCTCTGGCCCTTACTCTCTGGCTTTTCTTTGTTCTCTGATTCCTGAATGCCAGAAACTGAGTAGATTTTTTCCACCTTGACTTTCTGCTAGGTGTTTGCAACTTGGAGTAGCTGACTATGAACTGAGAACTCTGAAACTGTGAGTCGAAGTAAATTTCTCTTCCTTTAGGTAATAGGTGTCAGATATTTTGTACCAGCGACAGAAAGGTGACTATACAGCAAATATGCACAGTTACATAAATATATGTAAGTAAATGTATATATTAATATACACACACAGATATCAATGCATTTTTTTTAAAGTAAACTGCATGAGAAATTCATCAAGGACTCCATAACTGTGATCTCATCTTATTAAAAAGTTTTTGTACATCAAAAGAAGTCACCAACAGCAGGAAAAAAAACCCCACAGAATGGTAAAAAAATTTAACCCACTGTCCCTCAGACAAAGGAATTATATCTAGAACATATAAAGAATTCAAAAAACATCAAATTCCCTAAATTCAAAGACCCACCAAAAACGAGCATCTGAGATGAACACGCACTTCTCAGATGAGGAAACTCAAACAGCAAATATGAGGAAATATTTAGCATCACTGATCACTAGAGAAATGCAAATTAAGGTAACACTGAGATTTTTATCTCACTCCACAAATTGTGAGCGTCATCAAGAAATCAATCAATTTTTGATGTGGACGTGGGGAAAAAAGAACTATTCTGTTGATGGGAGGGTAGACTGGTGCAACTGCTGTGAAAATCAGTGTGGAGATACCTCAGAAAATTAGGAAGAGACATCCCATTAAATCTAGCTATTTTCCTTTTATGTATTTTCCCAGAAGAATTGAAAACATCATGCCACAGCAATATATGTGCAGCCATGTTTATAGCAGCTCAATCTGTAATAGCTAAATCAATATAATTTTTATCTTCCTCTCATTTATATTTTATAGAGTTGGTTTCTTACATGATTAAATATATGTGGCTTATGCTGAAAAGAATTGGGCAAATTTTGATCACAATATCTTACAAACATTTCAAAGCAAAATTCTACGTACTGAATTTTTAAAAATATGCAGCTCATTATCTATACCCCAAGGAACAAAGGTTGAGTTGGGTTACTACATACGAGCCAGGAAGTAGGATTATCTATGAGTAACGCCCAAAAAGGAGTGGTTTTCATTTAATTGAGTTATTTATTTTCTCTTATTTAAAAGAAGCCTGGAAACAAGTAGTTTCATGGTTGGTGTATTGGTCCAGTGTATTGGTCCGATGCTTTAGCATTCTAGGGTATTACACTTCTACTCCGGCAAGTCTGTGGTCAGATACAGTGTTTAGATCTTCAACAAATCCCATTAATAATACAAATTGTGAAAAGAAGTCAGGCAGAGGATAAAAGGGTAGCATGCAAAATGAGTCATCTTGCTCCAAGTAGCCTTTCTGGAAGTTGCAACTAACAATTCTTTGTATCTCATTGACTAGAACTGGATCATACAGCTGCACCCAGGGAATTTAAAAATATATATGGTATTTAATTTTAGGTGTGAATATTCCAACATAAAATGTGGAGTTTCTTTCATGAAAAGCAAATGGGATAAGATATATGGGGCTAAGATGCTAAGTTGGTAAGATCCAATCATGTTGTGATATGTAACCTCTTCTATTTTAATACAATTCTGCTCTATGTGTACACTGAAGTTTACTTATATATTCCACTAACATTCTGTTATTTCAGCTTTTGGATATTATTAATATATTCTATGAATATTCTGATAAAAAAGATATTTTAACTACATGTACCTATTTCCTGATATGAATAAGAACATCATGTACTACAAATATGTACTTAGAAAATTTCTAAAAATATTCAGTGCTATTGCTTCACAAAAAACTTCTACAGAACAGTTACCATGCTTCCTCACATCTCCTCCAGAATTTGACCCACAGTATCACCAATCGATTTCCCATCAATGAAGTTATGCTCATACTCATAAATATCAATAAATAATGTTTCCATAAATTAAAAAAAGATGATAATTAAGACTGAAAGATAACCCGGCAGTCATCAAAAGATCCCAATCCATAAACCAACCCAAATGATTTATAAAAGCTCTCTGGACCAGAGGGTTGAGTGGGCGGCTGTAGCCATAAATAAAGACCCTAGGGGAAACTGCATGATGACTGGCTGGGTGAGTTAGAGGTGGTTATCTCCACAGGTGTGAGCTGGAGGTGGGTACAGCAGGCACATCATGAATTTGCTATCTTTGTCATGATTCAAAGGAGTGACAAGATTTCAACCTGAATGACCTTGAGAATAGGAATTTTCACACAATAACAATGACAGTTATTTATCCCTTTTTCCTACATTAAAATTTTTGTCCGAAATCATTTGTTATCTGAACTTCTCCTGTGGTAGAGGGAGATAAGATAGCAGAGACTATTGTCATTTGCGCTTGGCAGCCCAGGAAAGAATGAAAAACACGGAAGGGGTCACACAGCTATCAAGTGGTACTGTTGCCATTTAAACTTCAGCCTCTCTGCTGAATGCGGTGATTCACAGTTATCATCCTAGCATTTGAGAAGCTGAGGAGAGAGTATCACGAATTTGAAGCCAGCCCATGATACATAGAGAGGCTTTCCTTCAACAAATAAGCAAAAACAACAAAAATCTCCTAAATAATTACAAATACAAATAAATAAACTTCAAGTTCCTGTTAGTATTGAGCTGTTTAGGTTAAACTTGAATGCAGAAGCAGTGCTGCTCTATAGTCAGACAAACACAGGCTTTGATTAACACCTCATCTTTCTGGGATTCTTTTTGTTTCAGATGCAATAGGAATCATTTTTTGAGAAGAGTATGTGGTACTGAGTTTTAACCTATGCCTAGACTCTTGCAAACACTAACACAAAGAGGACCCGATACTCTTCAAACATCTTAAATAATATAACCCCATTTTATGTGCTCTTTGTAAGTCTATATCATCTAGTGAGATGCCTTTGCCTCTGTTGCTGTCATTAGGCAAAGTTCAAAATGATTGTGAAGCTCAAACTCATTGTGAGTATCTGCTGGATATATCAGTTATGAAGATTTGAGCTGAAAGTTGCAGAAAGGACACATAAAGATGGCTTGAGTACAAAGAATTCATCCTGTCTCATATTTTGAGACGTTCACAAGTAGTTACAGATGTGTACAAGTGCTTCTGGCCCATTTCTCTGATTCTCTCGGCTCCATGTATTGACTTAATTTTCAGAATATCCACAAAATGTTCTATATATGTTCCAGGTGTTACTTTCAGATACAACATAAATGAAAACATAAAGTGTCAACTTCCATTGTTTTCTTTTTTAGAGGACTACATCCTTGTCTGGAAGCCCAGAACAGATCATCCCTTACACTTGATTAATACTGAGTGCTCTTAAGGATATACATGTAGGCTTAAGATACTGTCAACTTTCTGTAAAGGATGTGATTGTATGGCAGATTCTCTTAAACTGTGTGAAGGATGATTATGCATAATGGGTAGCCAATAAACGCAAAGTCTCCAGGTAGCTGTCTACTGACAGCTAACCTTCCTCTCCCGGAAACCACTGAATCACTTTTTATATTGGTATGAGTCAGTTATGATCTTAGACCCCTTGTATAGTTCATTCTAAGCCTTGCTGTATGGAAAAGCCTTTCAGTTCTGTCAGACTTTGTGTGTGTGTGTGTGTGTGTGTATGTGTGTGTGTGTGTGTGAGAGAGAGAGAGAGAGAGAGAGAGAGAGAGAGAGAGAGAGACATAGAGAGAGACAGAGAAGAAAAGAGAGAGACATAGAGAGACAGAAAAAGACAGAGAGACAGAGAAGAAGAAGAGAGAGAGACAGAGAGAGAGACACACACACACACACAGATTTTCTATCTTGGCATCATTTCCTTATTACTGTGTTTTCTGGGAGATTGGGTATTGTTAAGTAGGTGTGAGTAGGTGTCATCTTGACAGGGTGGACTTGTGAGAGTTAATATTGATTGCCATTGTGACTGGATTTAAAGACTCCTGGAGAAATGACTGGATCTTGAGGGCACCAAAGTCACTAACAGGATCACAGCTGAATTGGCTACTGGGAGATGAGGCCCACTGGGAGGAAGAGGTTCATGGAGGCATAAACACTGGAGCTTTATCGTAGTCCCAGACTTTTTCTGTCTCTGTATTCTTTCTAACCTGCTTTGCTTCTCTATCACCATGAATTGAGCAGCTTTCTTCTGACATATTTCCACTATAATATTTTCACTTTGGAACCATGGACTGAAACCTCTAAAACTGTAGGCAAAAATAACCTCTCATTCTTTAAAATGTGAGTGTGAAACATTTTGTATCAGCAGCAGTAAAGTTAACCAGTACACATGTTGTATGGAATATACTTGAGCCCTGCAATGATTGAGCTGTATCTACTTGTTATAAACAAAATAAAAATTCCACCAGAAATTCATTAGGTATACATTTCTGAATCTTAATATTCTATAGTACCAGAAAGAGAGTTATTCAAAATTTTAAAAAGGCAAGAAGGAATTAACTGATTTGCTATAAACTACTAGAATGTATTCAAGTATTTTCTTTTTACTGTGGAAGATTCAGGATAAAGTTGTTAGTGCATAAATTACGCATCTAAGAAATTGAATGTAGACAGACTCCTTTTTTAAATTTTTTTCTCTGTTAAGACTTTTCAGTGGTAGGTTGGATGGGGGCAAAAATTTCCAACAAGTTTTAAAACAATGTTTTATGAGTTTTCCTTTGGTGCTGGCAAAGGATGGACACAGAGTTATAAGATGTTTTAACAGAGGTCAACCAGCTAATCAGCATCAGCTCTACGACTGTAGTCGTTATCTTGATTCATGAGCCATTTAATCTAGTCCATTTCTGTTATCACTTTCATGGTGTTCATAAATATGTGGGCCCCTTGAGGGCAGAACTGTGTCCTATTCATCTCTATGTCTGCCTGCATTGCCTATACTATAACAAGCACTCTGAAGACTGGCTGTTACACTCTTTATAACAAACACTCTGAAGATTGGCTGAAATTAGAAAAGTCACATGGGTATCTCCAGAATTTGAAATCACTGTGCTTATATTATCCTCAGTGCCTCTTCATATGTACGAAAATATTTTTACTTTTCACATCTATTCTTTTTACTGACTCTGCCTCAGGTGATATAGAAATTCAAAGCAATACAAAATCTTACTATTTTATCTCAATGGCCACACAAATATTTGTTTTCATATGGCAAGATAACAAATAAGTTTTGTAAAGACCGACAGTTACCTTCCATTTATGCTGTTAGAATACACTGAAGTAAGCGATTGAGTGATATTTCAAGGCCACTAGGAAGTAGCAGCTTCAGAACAGAATTTCAGTTAATTCAAGATAGACGTTCTGTGACCAGTGTTAGGTGGTAGAGTTTTAGATTTCAAGGAAAGTTGCCCACAAAAGGATATTTCCTGCTTATTGATGTCTGAAACTCTACCATTAATGTTTGGTTCCTTTGTACTAAGTTTCTAATTTAGCATTACATTTTCATAACACTTTTTTTTTACTTTGCAAAGTACTTTAAACATCTCATTTGATCCTCCTACCAGCAGGGAGAATTGGGCAGGGCAGGCCTAATTAACCCTGTTTTGGAGATTAGGGGACTGAAGCTCTGAAAGGTTAAATAACTTGGAAAGCCAAGGCCCCCCCAAAGCTATGAGCATGCTGCCTTCAAATTAACTGTCCCTTTGTTCATTGCCCCCTACACCCTATGAACCTTGCCGGTTTCCACAGGCTAGAATTAATTCTTCCATGATCTGCGTTTTAGGGTACCTGACATACTGTGTCAAACATTTCACTTGTGCTGTTTTATTTTTATAAACTTCAACACTTCCAGAAAACTTAAAGTTAGTCTGGCCAAAATAGTCACCTCATGTTGGAATTCCATCTATACTTCCAGGCTCCTTGAATACTCCCACTGACAGGAATCTCACCAGCTCTTTAAATAGCCTGTTTCTACGTGAAGCTCTCTGATAACAATTTCTCATGTCTGAAATTTTAACATATTTGTAAATGCTTTAAGGACAAAATCATGTGCCCTTAATCATGTCTGTATGCCATGCACATCCTCTCATAGCAGAAGCTCAATAAAATTTTGTTAAATGAATAAATCAGTGGGTTAATGGTTGGATGTGTTTCAAATAAAAGCTTCAAGCAGCTCTGTCTAGTATCTTCTAGAAGCTATTGACCTGCTACCCATGGTGTTTTTTAGTTGCTAATTCATTTTCCTCTGGTTATACTTTTGGAAGCCCTAATGCAAATATTTTTGAAATACAAAGCACAGGCCACGGGTCTGGCCTCTCATAAACTGGATGCATATCATAACTGAGTGCAAGGAGATGTCAGATAAGAAAGTGTAATATATATGGAACGGCTAGCAGCAAGGAGATATAACTGATAACTGGCTACAGAGAGATAAGCTAACTCAGGGGGAAACAAGGATTGGTGTTTCAAAGGACAAGCCACACAGTCATCTGGAAGCAGCAGACTATGGCAGGCATACAGAGGAATGCTACTCTAGTGGTGCAGTTAAGCATGTGGGCCCAGCCTGCATGCATTTAAGTCTTGACTCTGTTGTTTACTTCATAAATAAATAATAGGCCTGGGATTTAGCTCAGTGGTATCAGCACCTGTGTTGTGAGCGCGAGATCATGAGTTCGATCCCCAATACTGGAGAAAAAAAGATAAATAAATAAAGAACATCTTGGGCAATCTTTATGTCATCTGATCTACTCATATAGGAAACAGAGGTTAAATGAGTGAATGTAAGTATCTGAAACAGTGGATGGTGCCCCAGTTATCTTTATGAACTGGTGGTCAAGTAACTTGTATTATACCTTTGGTATGCCTCTAACTACCTGTGTGAATTGTTTCCTGCGTGTGTTTTACTAGAATCTTCGATATGGATATGGGATGATGATGTGTTGCAGAAAGTGAGGTTGGTGATTAAATTAGGTAAAAGACCATGGGGCTTGTTAACTAATTGCCAATCTGTTTGTGATCCAGGTAACCTGCTAATTTGGATTCCTAAACATAAGCAAACCTCTTAAATATGAAGATTTCTTGGAACACTCACATCCCCAGCATGGCCTGTAAATCAGAGCACTTGTGTGAGAAGAACCACCGTTACTGGCATCATATTAGCTCTAACCTAAAGCACAGCCTCTCCTTTGATTTTTAAAATGACTATAACTAGTCCTCACTCCAGATACTGGTGAATTAGGTAGATACTAAAAATGAGTGCTCGCATGCATGTGCGTGTGTTTGGGAGACAGAGAAGGCCACCTTCACAGTTTCCAGCCTCCATCATGTGTCTAACCTTTCTTTGCTATTTTGTCTTCATTTCCTGACATCGAGCTTGCCAAGGACACCCTGATTTACTCTGTTTTTGTAAAGAGCAATTGATCAGCTCCTCAGATATTTTGGCAGCAGCTAATATTCCTCTGAAGTCTCATCTTTGCTCATAAGCATTTCTTGAAAAGTCTGAGATAAAGACAACTTTCTTCACACCTTCACCAGAGTCTATTGATAATTCTATAGATTTGACAAATTCTTCAATAAATGTTACTTTACTCATATTCATTTTCAACTCAGTAACTCTCCTGTGCTTTTACTTTCTTCTCACCTGGTGAGATAAATTCTATTCCTTGAAAAATGGAGATGCATCATCCTGAAACACTGACACGGAACACTGTTCAGCCTTTCTCCATTGGCAGCCAGGGTAAAAGTCACCCAAACTTGCCAAACCCTGACTCGAGCCCGGTTGACACTGATAACAGAGGGACTCCCGCTGAGCCAAGGGTCTAAAAATGGTCAGGAACAAAAGGGCCAATCAGGCAATAAATGCATCAAGAGGAGTCATCCCAGCACAGAGAGGGAAATGGAAGGAGAAAATCTGATCTGAACATTTCTCTGTAGACCTCGACAAGTCGCTCTTATCATGCCCTGATAAATCCTCAAAGGCCATGCTTCTGAGCCTATGGAAGAGAAAACAACTGACTGGATTAAACTTTTACAAAAGAAACAACATTTCTCTCAACTTATTTTGCAGACATTTGGAAAGTGATAAGCAGTTTTTAGAAAGTTTTTTTTTTTAAGTGAATAATTCTACTGAAAAGTGAACTTAATACATACAACTAAAAGGGACTTAGGACATTCCTAAAGTTTATTCAGATGAAGAAGAGACTTAGAATAGCAAAAAAATTCTAGGCAACAAAGGCTAAGCATGGGGGAGGGGATCACAATCCCTGATTTGAGGTTATACTACAGAGCTACTCTGATAAAAACAACATGGTACTGGAGAAGAAAAGCAGGCCTGAGAATCAATGTAACAGTTCAGAAGAGGCAGAAATACTTCAAGCGTACTCAGCTATATTATTTTTAACAAAGAAGTCAAACATGTTTTCTAGAAAAAAGAAAGCCTTTTAATAAATAGTGCTGCAAAAACTGGCTTTCCACATGCTGAAGACTAAAACAAGAACCACGTCTATCATCATGCATGGAACTAAAATAAAAATGGATCAAATACCTCAGTGTTAAAACAGAAACACTAAATCTTTTGAAAGAGTGCTCACTTTGGAAGCACATATTCTAAACCCGCTGGAAGGAGAAATAAGTAGAACTCTTGAAGACATAGTGTAGGCAAAGACTTCATGAACAAAATCCCTATGGTATGGGAGATCCTACAAAGAACCAACAAGTTGTGTCTCATCTTGGGACAGCAAAAGAAGTCACCAAAAATGAAAAGACAAACCACAGGATGGGGAAAAACCTTTGGCAGTTATTCTTCAGGTAAAGGATTAATATCTAGAACATAAAAAGAATTGAAAAATTGCAGACTTCCTAAATTTATTTACTTATTTATTTATTTTAGACCCCTAAATTTAAAGACCCAGTCTATAACTATGGTCATCTGAAATGAATAGACCTTCTCAGAAGTACAAAAGGCAAATAAATATATGAAAAAAAATGTCTGATGCCACTGAACATTTGAGAAATGCAAATTAAAATGATGCTGGGGTACCTTTCCACTCCAGAAAGAATTGCTATTATCAACAAATCAACTAATAAGAAATGCTGGCTGGGATGTGGAGGAAAAGGAACCCTTCTCCATTGCTGGTGGCGGTGTAGACTGATGCAGTCACTGTGGAAATCAGTGTGGCAATTCCTCTAAAACACTAGGAGTTACATTTGAGCCAACTATTCTTCTTCTTGGTAACTTCCCAAAAGAAATGAGAGCATTGTACCACAGTGGTGTAGGTGCATCCATGTTTATAGCAGCAAAATTTATAATAGCTACATCTTGGAAACAACCCAAACATCCACCAATTGATGGATGGATTAAAAAGATATGTTTTTTGGGTGCGTGTGCAATGGAGGACTAATTCTGCCATAAAGAAGGATAATAATAGATGGACCTTAAGTGAAATAAATTGGGTACATATATGCAAATATCACATTATCTTTGTGGTGTGAGGGAATGAAAATGCAAATAAGAACCAAAATGTATAATAGATATTGTGAAATAGAAAGAAATTGTTCAAAGAAAACAGGAACAGGGGAAGAGGGAGGAAGAAAGGGAAAAGGAAAAAAAAGGTAAAATGGAAACAAAGCTTTGAGATAAGGGAGAAAGAGGGGTTAAAGGGAGGGGAGGGGAGGGGGGAAAAGAAGAACTAAGATATGCCACGTGCAGATACAAGTGCCCTATGATAAGTGTGATCATTATGTGTATCTAAATTGTACCGACAAACAATAAAAAGAAAATGAATCAGAAGTGTGACACGACTTACCAGACTCCAGGAATCCTAATCATGGAAAGAGTCCTTCAAGAGGCTTATGAAACAGTGGAGATTCTCCACTATAATTCTTGCACTTTTAGCAGAAATTTATACAAAAGATTATATTTTAAGCATATTATAAAGAACACAGGCTATTGCCAAAAAGCAATTGGAGGCCTTAACCCACTTTGAGGAGTCAGGGGAGTTCAGCTTCAGGAAGGACTATGTAAGCTTCCTCTATGATGGTTTGTGTCAACTTGGCTGTGATACATATAGACACAGTTATTTAATCAAAAGCTAATACAAGTATTGCAATGAAAGCATTGTTGCAATTGGTTGACATCAATAATCAGTTGCCTTTAAGTTGAAAGCAGTTACCCTTGACTATGGTGGACAAATCTCATCTCATCAATTGAAGGCCTTAAGAGTCAAATTGAGGATTCCCACAGAGAACAAAATTCTGACTCAGTAGTACAACATCAGTTCCTTTTTGAATTTCTAGGCTTTTGAGCTCCCTTATAGACTTGAGACTTCGTAGTCTCACATTTGTACAAGGGAGGGAGGGAGGACGAGAGAGAGAGAGAGAGAGAGAGAGAGAGAGAGAGAGAGAGAGAGAGAGAGAAAGAAAGAGAGAGAGAGAGAAAGAGAGAGAGAGAGAGAGAGAGAGAGAGAGAGAGAGAGAGAGAGAAGCACACAAATTTAGTCTCTTATTGTTCTCATTTTTCTAGAGAACCTAGCATCTACAGGCAAGTGAAGGGAAGTTGTGGGAAGGTGCTCTAGGCAGAGAGAACGGTCTGTGTGAAAGCCTTGCTCAACCATTTCTCACTCCATGCCTTTGATGCATGCTTTTGGAATGACTCAGAGGATTTTTCCACATATATGTGATTTGATGAAACTTCAGACCTTGCAGATGATCACTGCCCCACTGACAAGCAAATTGATACTGAGTGCAGAGGAGCTATTCAGATGGAACAACTCTTGGGATTGTAGTGCTGTATCCTGGGTGTGAGCCAAGAGCCTGATTTCTTTGGGAATTCTTGGGCAAAATCCTCCATTCCTCCAGGACACAGTTGACGTTTTACTGCTTCTATAAAATGAGAACAATAACAAAAAGTAACATTTGTTGATTTCTTTATGCATTATGTATTAAATCAGCTAACCCCTCCATGATCTTGAGGTAGAGGTGTTGTCATGCTGCAGCAGTGAGGAACTACGCAGGTGAGGAGATGCTCAAGGTTTTTAGCATCAAGTCCAGGTTTTGAGCCTAGGCAGGGTTCAGCTCTGCACCTTTTACTCCTAATTATGACATTCACAGTGGTCTCTCTTTCCCCCACCTTGCAAAACTGTTGTAAGCAGTAGATACTCAAGAGCTTTTAAAAACCCATAAAGCCACAAATCGAGGTCATTACACCATTATCCTTTTCATCTCTGCAGAAGACTCAGATATTTTACCAAATTGTTTTAAAATCTGCCTTAATTTTATTGAGCATTTATTTTCTGACTGTCAGTTTCTGGAAGATCTCATTTCATTCTGGCTCCGATTCCCTGGGGAAGACATTTCCCTCTTTGCTTTAGTACTAGAGTCACTGAGGGAGCTAGGACAAGTGAGAAGCCAATAATGAGCCGAAGGCCGCATAGCTGTGATTTTGACTCAGGTTTGTCTGCAAGAGTGATCTGAACTGAGAGCCACTTCCTTGGTCTCCAGGTTTCCAGCATTCCTGTCAGCCTCGCTGCCACTCACCTCTCAGGAGAAGGGTTGTGTTGGTTCCTACATGGGGCTTCCTCCTTGGATTTCTCACTTAATGGGAAGAAATGATTTCATCAGCTTTTGAACAAATTTATGTTGCCTGTGAACACAAAGTCTCTGAGTCGTGGCTCTGCTCTATGAATACGAGCTGCCTTCTCTTCTTTCCACCACAACCTCTGTGCCTCGCACAGATGTGAAGACTCAGGAAGCCTCATTTCTCTTGCCCTCCTTCTGTTCCCCTCCCCAACACAAAAACCCATTCTTTTACTCATGTTCTCTCTTCTCCGAGTCTTTCTTTTTCTTTTCCCACTCTTGCCCTAATCCTTGCTGTTCTTTTCTTCATCTTGCTGTTGAAGCCCCTGCTGCAATGGTTCTGAAGCTATTTTGATGCTTTCCTTGTTGTGGAAATAAACTGTCCCTCTCACAGAGCTTGGTGTGTATCTGTATGCAGTTTTGATTCAAAACAGACTGTGGAGTCCAAGAGAGACCAAGGAAGCCATGCAGATGGCAGAGGTGTTTACATCTGGAGGGTGCCTTGCATTCATTTAAAATTTTTTTAGGCCTAGTACCAGTTAATTATCTGCTAGGTACTTAGACAATATCATTTTCTTCATAGTGTAAAGCTCTCACCATTTCAGAATTCCTTGAGACACGATTCCTCTCCTTATAAGAATTAGTAAAGATACTTAAGAGTGAATCTTATGGTTAAGGTACAAGGAAAATAGAGATAAGAGGGACAGATTTCACAGGAAATCTGGAAAAGCTAGAGGCAGGAGGGGGATAAAATATCTGTCCTGCATTTGTAAGTGCCAGAAGTATGAGATTGAGGGAAATGTAGGAGAAGAAAAGGGCCTGATGGAGCCATAAGATCTATTGAGGGTTATAAAATCCCCCATACTGGAGAGAAGGGCTGGCACATGAAAATGGGACACTTTGATGCTACTATTTTGATGTTATGAGCCTGCAGACATTTTGATGTTGCATAAAACAGAAAGCTTTAAACCCTCAGCTTTACCTCCACTGTAAAAGCGACGTACACAGAACATATCATTAGACCGCTCTGATCTCAGCCTTAGGTCGTGATACCTGCCCCTCATGCCCGTCCTGGTGTTTTGATCTCCTCCACATCCCTGCACCTCTGGCTGCCAAACTCCAACTGGTTGTGCCAAATAGTTTTGCTTAGGGAGTAACACCTGCCCAAGCAGAGAGAATTCTTTTAAAGCCAAGCTAAGATGAATAAGCTAAATAAAAATTTCTAAAATTGTGACATTGTGATCGTCGACATGGGCAACTAAGTCATCCTGTATCTGTTGTCACACGGAAAGCATTAAGTCTTGAAAAGGAAACATAAACAGAAAAGGAGAGGTAGTTTGTGACTGTTTGTATAGAATATTTTTTCTTGTCCTTTCATTTTCAGCCCCTGCATGCTTTTAAATCTGTGTGAGTCTCTCTCTTGTATCAGATTTATTTATTTAAGCCTTTATCAAGCTAACTGTCTTAAACACAGATTAATGGCCAGATTAGCAGAATGTATGAAACACACAAAACAATTACACTAAGTGAAGGTGTACTTTTAGATATATTGGCCGTGCTGGATTACAATATTAATTAAGTGCCTTACAGACACCTTATAGTTATATTTTGGATTTTGTTAGTGTTGTTCATTCAGACACTATATATTTTGATGGATGAACTTAATCCACTTGCATGAAAGGTAATCACTGGTAGGGAAGGATGTACTGTTAGAATTTGTTAATTGTTTTCCTTTGCATTTTTCTCCACTGCTGTTCTACTTTTTCTTTCACTATTTTTGTACTGATGTGTTTTCTTTTGGTTTTGGTTTTGAATATGTTTTACAGGTATTTTTTGAAGTTGTTGGGGGATTCATATAAAACATCCCATAATCATAATAGCCATTTTGGGGGTGGGATGATGACAAACACTTATTTTATTGTGAGTATTTCAGTTTACACATGTCACTTTATCACAAGTATCTTTGCTGGATACAACAAGGGTGGCTTTGAGAAGTGCCCAGCCATAGGACTGTGTGGGTAATGGCAAGTGGGTGCTCATATACTTGGACATCAGGCAGCTTTTCCCCTTTTTCTACTAATGACAATTTGACTTCATGGGAGAGAAAAGGACATTATATAATAGAGCATACCCACAAGGAAGTTGAAGTAATTATGAATATATATAATATGTGCATCCAACATCAGAGTACCTAAATGTATAATGCAAACATTTAAAAGTGCAAAGGGAGGAATGGACAGAAATATAACCCTAGTAACCATCATTACTCTGCTTTCAACTACGAGCAGAACCTTCAGGCAAAAAGTCAGTAAGGAAACAGTAGCCCCAAACAAGAATATAGATGAAGTTGTCCTAAGAAACATACAAATTATTTCACTCAACAGCAATACAATAAAAAATATAGCTTTTCAAGTGTGTAAGTTAGATAACATGTTAGGTAACAAATAAAGCCTTAACACGGACTAAAACTAGACATCAACAGAGAAAGAAGCATAGTAAAAAAATTCTCAAATATGTCACTTTAATCAACTCAATCCTAGACAATCAGTGGTCTAAATGAGAAATAAAAAAGGGAAATAAAAACTATCATGAAAGACACAATGTATCAAAATTATAAAATCCAGCAGAAGCAATTCTAAGAGGGAAAGGTATGGTGCTAAATATCTACATTTTAAAAAAGATTTCAAATAAACAACCATTTATACTCTTGAGGAAGTAGAAAAAGTGCAAAGTTTAAAATTACCAGGAAAAAGGTTGTAAAGAAAAAAAGAGTTGAAGGAAAAAATGGAAAAGGAGGTTTAGAAAACGTGGAGGGTAAAGAGGCTGGAAATATAGCTTAGTGGTACAGCCTCTGCCTGGCAAGCTCAAGGTCCTGAGTTCGATTCCTGATTTTAAAAAAAGGCAAAAAAACAGAGAAGAAGTGTGGAAGGGAAGAAGACATGAAGGTGGGGGGAAAGGGACGGTAAAAAGAATTAAGATGTGTTATGTGCATATACAAATCTCCCATGATGAATGTGGTCATTACATACTGCAGAGATGTACTAATAAAATAAATGAATTAAAAAGGATTAAATCGGAAATAAGAGAATAGAAAAAATACATCAATTCAGCAAAACTAAAGGTTACGTTTTGAGGAAATAAAATTAACAAACCTTTACCAAGCTCAAGGGGAAAAATAGAAATAAAGGAGAGATAGAAAAGTCATTGCAATTGATTCCACAAAACTGATACAAAGGATGATAAACAACTATGAGGGATTATATGCTAGCAAATTGATAATCTGGAAAAATTAATATGTTTATGAAAATGCAATCTACAAAGATTGAGTCATGAAGAAATAGAAATCGTGAATGGATCTAACAAGATGAAGTCAGTGACTAAAAATCTCCCTACAATACAGAAGCACAATATCAGAGAACTTCACTGGTAAATTCTGCCAACATTTAAAAAAATTAATGGCAATATTTTTTAAACTTTTTCAAAAAACTGAAGAGAAGGAAATACTTCCAAAGCTACCTTATGAGACCAGCATGAGACAAATACTAAACCCAGACTAAGGTGGTACAAGGAAACTACAGGCTTTGGTGAACACAGATGAAAAAATCCTCAAAAACCAACTTGAGGTGGGAGATTAGGCGAGGTGGCATAAGCCTGCCTGGCAAGCACATGATTCAAAATCACACTGCAAAGATTACATGCTGTGATCAAGTGAAATTTACCTCTGAGATGCAAAGATGTTTCAACAAGTGAAAAACAGTGCATCAACAAATTAGGTACAGAAAAGGATTTTTTAAAAAAATCAACTTCTTCTTACAATGAAAGCTTCCAGAAAATGTAGACAAAGAAGACAAATGCTTTAGTATTATAAGAAAACAGAAGAAGAAAAGTGGTTAAAAGAAATTCCTATAGCCAATATTATCCTCAATGAGAAAAACTAAACACATTTTCATGCAGATTAGGAACAAATCAAAGATCCTCTTCAGTATTTCTATTCAGAAAGTACTAAAAATTCTAACCAATGAATATAGTATTACCAGAGGTTAGAAGAAGAGGAAAGGAGGAGTTGAATGGCTTTAAATTGTTGGTTATGCAAGAGGAGTAAATTTGGGGGATCTGCTGTATAATACTGTGCCTGTAGTTTACAGTACTGCATTGTTCACTTAAATATCTGTTAGGAGACATATCTAATGTCAATGTTCTTGCCATAAAAAAGAAGCTCAGCAGTAACAGCAGCAGCAACAACAATAACAACAAAACCAATGATCTATGTATCATTTGCATAAATTTTATCATTTGGAGGGGAAGGGTGCACATTGTGATATAAACAGAATTTGCCAATACAAGTCTCAGCTCTGCTCTCACTAATGCTGAATCATCAAAAAATGTTTCTCTTTCTCATTTTCAATTTTGTCAACCAGTAAAATGGGACTATCTGAACTACCCACCTCAGATCACAAATTATTGCTGTAGTTGTTCTTGTTACTTTCAGAGCAGGGGCTTGTGCATGCCGAGCAAGTGCTTCACCACTGAGATGTACCATCGGCCAACAAAACCATGGTTAATGTAATCTCTGTAGGTTCTAGATGTTTTTTCAAAGGCTTCACCACATGAAATGGTGCAGAAAATATCATCCTGCCTTTCTCATGGAGATTCTGGTGGGTTTCGGGGCCATGTTCAAGCTTGGATGGGTAGTAAATAGTGACGCTGACAAAAGAATCTAGGCCTTTGGGACCCCACTAGAGGGTTTTTCTTGGTCTGGGGCTTATGCCTTGTATAATATAAACAAAGGATGTTTTCCTGTTCAAAAAGTTTTTCTTTTCATTTTAAATATAAAGGAAGATAAATCAGAATTTCAAACCAAGAAAATAGAAGAGTAACAAAAATTAATCCATTACAGTTATCCATAGTTATCTTCAAAGTAGTTACTCAGAGTACAAGATAGAAGCAAAACTTTATCACCTAATCATTGATTCTAAAATTTTTAATTTTAGAGTTGTACATTGCTCAGTTTTGTAGATATATGTTTTCTTACTCATTTAAAGCATTTAAAGATGACGAAAATTAGGTGCTTACTTAGTGGTGCCCTATATAGAGGTGTGTGTGTGTGTGTGTGTGTGTGTGTGTGTGTGTGTGTGTGTGTGTAAAGATATTATTCCCCTTTAAAAGAAAAGATTCTGCAAAAAAGAAGATTCTTCCATCTTCTCATCCTAGAAAACAACACATAATTTACAGCTTTATTTTTCTAAAGATCTCCATAATATTCTTAACAGTTTAGCCAAGAGCTAGTCCTGCTGTGAGAGTCTCTTTCTTTTGCTATATTTGGCTCTCTAGCTCTTGGGGTTATCCTCTTAGTTTTTGTCAAAGTAATTACCATGGAATAAAAAAAACAGAAAATTTTAAATATATTTTGTCATTTTCACTTATATGTGATCTTCTGAACCACTCTCATATCTGATATGTTAACCAAAATCAGCCTGCACACAGAAAGCCCACATACAATATGAGCGCAAATTACATGTTTAATGGGAACAAAGAAATCTTCCCCTAAGAGACCCTTGAAACTATCATCTTGGCTAGAACCTCTCAATTTCACCTTCTTAGGCTTGCTTGTCCTGTTGTGCTTTCAGAAGTAGGATCTTCTGGGCTGAGATCCAAAATCTTGTTGGTATTTAAAAGCATATCTCTACATAAAGATAACAATCTTATCAGCAAAATAGTCCATTTATTCCATCCTCTCATCCTGGAAAATCACACATAATTCATAACTCTATAATTCTAAAGATCTCAGTAATATTCATAACAGCTTAGCTAAGAGCTGGTCCTGCTGTGTGGGTTTCTTTCTTTTGCTATGTTTGACTCTCTAGCTCTTGGGGTCATCCACAGTGTTGGAAGCCAGAAGATAGGTGGGAATGGATGAAGCTATTTGAAAGTTTTCACAGAAAGCTTGGGGGATCTGGTGGGACATCAAAAAGCAGAGAAAAGTTGACAGATGACTTCATAATAAATGAACCCTTTAAGACATCTAGGGTATAAAATATTAATGGAAACAGTGCTTAGCCCCACAAGCATCTGAGATTTTTACTGATGCCAAAACAGTTGAAAAATAGTTAAGCAATGTTTAATGACCTAGAAAAGTTGAGTTGTTCACCCAGTCTTGTGTTACTTGGGAAGTGCTTGGAAGTCTCTTACAGAACAGCTCCTCTGCAGGGACACCATTAAGGAAGACCCTTTGGAGTTTATTTTAAAGGGAATTTAAAGGCAATCTGAGTAAGAGTCTCATCAGGGAAAGAGAAAATTGTAGAAGTGTTTCTATACTGCAACGAGTTGCATTAGTCATTCTCCTGGAAAAGGTTTCAGTGTTATCAGAAGGACAACGAAAGGAAGTATGTAA
This sequence comes from Cavia porcellus, assembly GCF_034190915.1. Classification (NCBI taxonomy): domain Eukaryota; kingdom Metazoa; phylum Chordata; class Mammalia; order Rodentia; family Caviidae; genus Cavia; species Cavia porcellus. The sequence continues at coordinate 168,391,812 of NW_026947484.1, forward strand.
AATATAAAAATTACAGTCTGCGTTATAATGACTAACAACAGAGAAAAATCACTCATTTGCTTTAGAGTTGCAGACATAATTATTGATTTTAGGATATACTGATTCTTCTAATTGCCAATGATTTAGAAAACATAAGGCAAAACGAAAGAGAGAGGAGTATTGAAAACTTGTGTTCCAGGGACTGTGTTGAATGTTTTCAGGTATTTTCTCATATTAATATGCATCATTATAAAACATTACTGCATCTATTTTACTGATTAGAAAATTAAAGATAAATGTGTTTAGTAAATTGTGTGACAAGGTCATGCAATTGACAAATATAGTGCTTTGATTTGGATCCAAGTTTACTTAATTCTAGAGCCCATAATTAAAAATATAACCACATGATGGATTCTTAATTCCTGAGAGTCTGTTAATTACTGAGTTCAGATATTTCCAGATCTAATTCTAGTAGACTTGTGGACCAGTCTCTGTGGTACCTTCTGCATCATAGATATTATATATGACGTCTGATAAAAGATGTGAAGACTTGGAAATCTGTAATACAGTTTTGCAAACTAGTAGACAAATCTTTTCTTTACTATAGTTTCTTTTTGTTAAGACAAAAGATAAGGAATCTCTGAGGTGTATTGCAACAGTTTTGAGGCTAATATTGTTTCAGATATTTCTATTTCATAATTCTGAGCAGTTTATATATCATACACAGAATTTTATGAACCATAAAACACAAGCAATTCTTTTTACTGTCCTTTAGAATAATTATAAAGATCAAATAAGTTGGAGCAAAGTGATTCAATAATGTATGGAAATACTAGACTATGACTAGCAAAAGCAATCTATTTTTTTTTCTGTATCAGGTATCAAACTCACAAGCTCACATTTAGCAGGAAAGTTCTTGAGCTGCTGAGCTAAATTTTTAGTCCCTGCTGAAACAATCTTAAGGTAGAGGGCATCACACAACCTGAGTTCCAAATAAACTACAAAGTCATAGTTTGTAGTATAAACATCACTGAAGTAGTATAAAAGCAGACACAGATCAATAAAGGATAATAAGTTATCTAGAAATAAATCCTCATGTTTACACTCAATTTTCAATGAGGTTGTCAAGAATGTACAAAGAAAAGAAAGTCTGCAAAAACTGGTGTTATGATAACTAACTATATATACATATGCTGAAGAATTAAATTGGATTTCTATCTCATACTGTGTAAAATAATATCTATATACTAAACCTTTAAATACAAGACCTGAAACTATAAAAGTCCTAAAAGAAAACCAACAGAAAATATTCACAACATTGTTTTAGCCAATGACATTTTGATGGGGTATGAAATCCAAAATACAGGCAACAAAACAAAAAATAGACAAATGGGATTACATTAAAATAAAAAACCTTTTGTACAGGCAAAGAAACAATTAACATTGAGAAACAACAACCTCAGAATGGGAAAATATTGTAAGCTGTACTTATGGTAAAGGATCAGCACGCAAAATCTATACAAAACTCAAATAATAGCAAGAAAAAATTACCTCACTTAAAAATGGACTAAGGATTTGATTAGATGTTCCTTAAAGGAAGACAAATAAAAGACCAGTGCATATTTGAATAATTATGAGTGATATGAATGATCAAATAAATGCAAATTAAAACCACAATGAAGTATCACGTGATACCAGTTAGAGTTACTGCTATCAAAAAGATGAATGACCGCAAGTGTTGGCAAAAATGTAAAGCACCAGACTCATACTGTTGGTGGGGATGAAAATTTGTGTAGAAATTATGAAAATGGTCTTCACAGTGGTGGCACTAAATGGAAAGTTCTTCAAAAACTAAAAGTTACCACAGTGTGCAGCAAAATCATTTCTGGGAATATGTAAAAAAAAGTATCAGTATGTTAAAGAGATATCTTCATTCCCACACTCACTGGGGCAATATTCACACTATCCAAAATATGGAACCAAACGAAGTATAAATCATCAGAGCAATTAATATGATAACATAGCATATATACATAATGAAATGCTATTCAGTCATAAAAACATAAAAGTCTGCCACTTGTAACAACAAGGATGAAAGCAAAGGAAATGAAATAATCCAGATGCAGAAAGGCAAATATCACATGGTGTTGCCTATACGTGGAATGTAAATATCTTGATCTCACAGAAGTAGTAAGTAGAATGGCGATTACCAGGAGCTTGGAGAGGGGTGTAGGGTTGGAGGGATATTGATTTCAGGGTAAGAAACTTCAGTGAAGAGGAACAAGCCCAACACACCTGTTAGATAGTATGATGATTACAGTTAGTAACAATTTTTTTTATTTAAAGAGAGAAGAAAAAGAAGGAAAAAAAGAAATGACATAAACAATGCAGTAAAAGGGTACAAATAAGACAGTATTTCTAGAAAAAAATATATACAGTACTAAATCACCATTAATAGGTTACATATTATTTTCCCAGAAACAGTTGTCCATATCACTAAATTAAAGCATATAAAGTGAACATTCATACAGTGAAATTGGAGACAGTTCCGTTCAGTGATCCAACAAAAGCTCAGTTATATGCTTTTCCATCCTATACACTCGAACATACCTGCAGTCATATCCCTTAGTCCACATTACTTTCCTCTCTTTTTTACAGTAACAATAAGACTTCTAGGGTTTTATTACTCTCACGGTTCTTATTACTTTTTTGAAGAGAATAAAACTAAGCAAAAGAGTCAGAAGAGAAGGGTGGCATACCACGTGATGCAAAAATAGAATACCAGGTGATCAAAAGAGGTTACCATTGTGCCTCTCGCTATTTTTAAATTGTGTCGTCTATATCATCAGGTATAATAGAATTGATCAAAACAGTATGGAACAAAACCAATAAAAGCTACACTGGGGACCTTACAGGACTTCAAAAAAAAAGGATGATAGTCAATCCATATTGGGCATCATAGTATATCTTATTGCCTTCAAAGTGATTGCCTATACCCTCAAACTTGATACTATCAAACAAAATAGAATATATAATAATCAGACGGAGCAAGATGGGGAGAGCAATACTGGGGTTCAAGTCAGGTTAATAGGATAACAAAAAGTTACTATAATATGTCCCGTTATTTTTTTAATTTAGTTTTCCCTTAATTAAAAAAATGAGAGAAGATAGATTAATTTAAAAATAGGGGGAAGATTGAGATAAGAGAGGACATTGTAATAGAACAACGCAGGGCAGAACTGAGCAATTGAAGCATCATTGTGTTTCACCACCAGATAATCTAACATAATAGTAGTCGCCATAGTGCCTCTTTCCTTAAATTATTTGAGTGTAACTTGGTATGCTATAATATCAAGCATATCTAGACAGTGTGATGCCTTTCAAGAGAATGCAAGAATTACAGGGTATTTAGAACCTGCTAATAGAAAACAAACAATGGTTTCTATATTATCTCTTTGCCTATAAAGAATTTTGTTTATACTATAGCATATAGTGAAATATAGTAAGATACAACATGTTAAAACCAATGGAAACAGATGTACTACAGCTTGATGGGACTTCAAAACAAGACGATATTAAATCAGCACTAGCTTTTATGTTGTGTTGCTTTCTTCAAAATAGCTATTCGTGCTATCATAGATACTAAAATCGAACAACCCAGGTTAAAACCATTGCGGTTAATGAGTGAAAACATTATATGGCTTCAAACCCATATGATTGGGAATCATGATTACCACATACTTCTATGTATTCTTATCATTTCTTACCCTAGGGAAACTATTCGCTATTTATACATGTGAGTTTGATTTATTTCACTTATGAATATGGTCTCAAGATGTGTCCATTTATTTATAAATGTCTCAATGTGATCATTCTTTATAGCTGAGTAGTACTCCATTGTATAAAAATACCACAACTTTTTTATCCATTCTTCAGTTGATGGACACTTAGGTTGTTTCCAAGATCTGGCTATTACAAATTGTGCTGATATAAACATGGGTGTACATATATCACTGTGGTATGATGTTTTCAGTTCTTCTAGGAGTATGCCTAGAAGTAGTATAGCTGGGTCATATGGGGCTTCCAGTCCTAGTTTTCTGAGAAATCTCCAGACTGACCTCCACAATGGTTGCACTAGTCTACACTCCCACCAACAGTGCAGGACAGTTCCTTTTTCCCCACAGCCTCTCCAGCACTTGTTGTTGTTGGTTTTCTTGATCTTGGCCATTCCTTCAGGAGTGAGATGAAATCTCAGTGTGGTTTTGATTTGCATTTCTCTAATGACCAGTGATGATGAACATTTTTTCATATATTTATTTGCCATTTGTATTTCTTCATCGGAGAATTGTTTATTCATCTCAGATGCCCATTTTTGGATTGGGTCTTTGAATTTTGGGGGTCTGATTTTTTAAAATTCTTTATATGTTTTAGACAGAAGTCCTTTGTCTGAGGGGCAGTTCACTAAGATTTTTTCCCAGTTTGTGGGTTTTCTTCTCACCATGTTGGAGACTTCTTTTGACGTGCAGAAACTTTTTACTAAGAGATGATCCCAGTTATTGATTCTGGGAAGTATTTCCTGTGCAGTTTGAGTCCTGTTCATGAATTCTCTACCTACTCCTATATCTTCAAGGTTTTTACCCAATTAGTCTTCCAATAAGATTTAGTGTTTCCGTTTTAATATTTAGATCTTTAATTCATTTAGATTTTATTTTAGTACATGGTGATAGGCATGGGTCTAGTTTTAGTTTTTGACATATGGAGAGCCAGTATTTCCAGCATCATTTATTAAAGAGACTGTCATTCTCCCAGTGAACTTGTTTGGCCCCTTTATTGAAGATAAGGTGGTTGAGTGTGTTTGCAGTTGTGGTTGTATCTTCTAATCTATTCCACTGATCTTCAGCTCTGTTTTGGTTCCAGTACCATGTTGATTTTACTACGGTTGCTTTGTAGTATAATGTCAAGTCAGGGATTGTGATACCTCCTGCCTCGCCTTTGCTGCTTAGAACTGTCCTTGCTATTTTAGGTCTCTTCTCACTCCAGATGAATTTTAGGAGTGATTTCTCGAGTTCTATGAGGTATGTTGATGGTATTTTTATTGGGATTGCATTGAACTCTGTATAAAAGTTTTGGGAGAATGGCCACTTTCACAATATTTATTCTTCCTATCCATGAACAAGGGATGTTTTTCCATTTTCTGAGATCATCTTCAATTTCATTTTTCAGTGTAATATAATTTTCCCTGTACAGGTCTTTCACTTCTTTCAGGAGAGTAATTCCTAGATATTTCATTTTTTGGGTTGCTAGTGTGAAGGGTGTGATTTCTCTTATTTCTCTTTCTGTGACTTTGTTGTTAGTGTATAGGAATGCTATTGTTTTTGAGTATTGATTTTATAGCCAGCTACATTACTAAATTTATTTATTATATCTAGCAGTCTTTCAATGAAGTTTTGGGGATCTTCTATATAAAGTATTATGTCATCTGCAAATAATGATAGCTTAACTTCTTCTTTTCCTATCTTTACACCTTTTATTTCTCTCTCTTGTCTAATTGCTCTGGCTAGTATTTCCAGTACTATATTAAATAGGAGTGGTGATAAGGGACATCCTTGTCTTGTGCCTGATTTTAAAGTAAAGGCCTTCAATTTTTGGCCATTTAGTATGATATTGGGTGTTGGTTTGTCATAGATGGCCTTTATTATATTGAGGTAAAGACCATCTATTCCGATTTTCTGCAGGGTTCTTACCATGAATGAATGTTGGACCTTATCAAAAGCTTTTTCTGCATCTATAGAAATGATCATGTGGTTCTTACTTTTGGCTCTATTGATATGGTGTATTACATTTATTGATTTACATATATTGAACCATCCCTGCATGCCTGGGATCCACTTGGTCATGGTGTATGATCTTCTTGATGATTTGCTGCATCCTATTTGCCAATATTTTACTGAAGATTTTTGCATCTGTGTTCATTAGGGAGATTGGTCTGTAGTTCTCTTTTTCAGTTGGGTCTTTCTCAGGTTTCGGTACTAGAGTAATATTTGCTTCCAGGAATGACTTAGAAAAGATTGCTTCCCTTCCCTTTCAGTTTCATTGAAGAGTTTGAGGAGTGTTGGCATTAAGTCTTCTTTGTATTTCTTGTAGAATTCTGAGTGAATCTGTCTGGGCTTGGGCTCTTCTTTGTAGGTAAGGATTTAATTACGTTTTTGATTTCATTAATAGAAATTGGGTTATTCAGTAGGTTTACATCTTCATGACCTAGCTTTTGTACTTTGTATGCTTCTAGGAATCTGTCCATTTCCTCTGTGTTATCAAACCTTTGAGAGTACAGGTTTTTGAAATAGGTGTTGATGATTTTCTGTATTTCTACAGGGTCTGTAGTGATTTCTCCTCTTTCATTCCTTATTGCATGAATTTGAGCTTTTTCTTCCCTTTTTTTAAAATAAGGGTGACTAGGGGCTTATTAATTGTATTTATTCTTTCAAAGAACCAACTGGTTTGACTATTATCTCCTTTGGAAGTCCTGTAATGTTTACAATGTTTAAGTTTTATTGGTCTTGTTCTCTACTGTTTTGTTCAACTTTATAATACCTAATGAGATAGACAATTCTTTTTAAGGAAGCAAGAGGCATTAGGTAGCATTAGGAAGCAAGAGGTAACCATTGTTGATAACCTTGTACTCTGTTTTTACACCACGTACTATGTCTATCCTTGGTTTTGACTGACAGCTTTGTTTTGCCATATTTGACTTTATTCTCTTCCAAAAAATGTAATAAGAACTAAGGAGTAATAAAACCCAAAATGTGTAAATTTTATTGTAAAAAAGAGAGGGAAAAAAGTGCTCTAAAGGATACAACTGCAAGTGTGTTTATGGGTGTTAAATAGCTGACCATATTAATGTTTTGTTTGGATCATTGAACACAACTGTTTGTAGTCTCACTGTTTGAATGTCCACTTTGTATGTTTTGATACTGTGACTTGAGCAACTGTCTCTAAGATGATAATGTGTAATCTATTAACTGGTGATTTCTTACTGTTTTTTTTTTTTTTTTTGTAGTTCTGTATTACTTTTACCCTTACACTGCTTTGTTTTGTTTTGCTTTTTCTCTTTTTCCTTTTAAATAAAATTTAAAAATAAAGAACCAACTCTTTCATTCATTGATTTTTTTGGATTTTTTAAGTCTCTATTGCATTGATTTCTGCTCTGATTTTTATAATTTCTTCTCTTCTTTTGGCTTTGGGCTTGACTTGCTCTTCTTTTTGTAAATGTTTGAGGTGTAACGTCAGGTTATTTATTTGTATTCGTTCTGTTTTCTTGATATGTGAACTCAGTGCTATAAATTTTCCTCTGAGGACAGCTTTCATTGCATCCCACAGATTCTGGTAAGTTGTATTTGTGTTTTCATTTTCTTGTAGGTAGTGTTTAATTTCTTCTTTGATTTCCTCTGTGACCCACTGATTACTCAAGAGTGTGTTATTCAGTTTCCATGTGTTTGTGGAAATTTGGAGCATATTTTATCATTAATTTCTAATTTCATAGCACTATAGTCTGACAGCATGCAAGGGATGATTTAATCCTTTTGCATTTATTTAGATATGTTTTGTGAATTAATATATGGTTTATTTTAGAAAATGACCCATGTACTGCTGAGAAAAATGTGTATTCTGTTGTTGGTTGGAATACTCTGTATATGTCTATTAAGTCCATTTGTTCACAGGTGCGATTCAGTTCTTTTATTTCTTTGCTGATTTTATGTCTGGTTGATCTGTCCATTGGTGTCAATGGTGTGTTAAGATCTCCTATTAGAATTGTGTCACTATTTACTTGGTTTTTCATTTCTGTTAGTACTTGTTTTATATAACTGGGTGCTCTGGAATTGGGTGCATATGTATTTAAGATAGTTATCTCTCCCTCTTGGAGTTTTCCCCTAACCAGTATGTAGTGACCTTCTTTATCCCTTCTGATCATTATTGGCTTGAAATTCACATTGTCTGCAAACAGAATAGCCACCCTGCTTTTTTGGGGGTTCCTGTTGCATGAAGTATTGTTTTCCATCCTTTGACTTTCAGTCTGTGGGTATCGTTTTGCGTTAAATGGGTTTCTTGTAGACAGCATATGGTTGGATTTTGTTTCTTGATCCATTCTACCAGTCTGTTTCTTTTAATTGGTGCATTGAGACCATTTACATTAATGGTTATAACTGTTATATATTGGTTTATTGTTGACATGTTATCTTTCTTCTGTTGCATCTTTGTCTTTCGGTTCTGTTTAATTGTCTGCTTTGTTTAGTGGGTTTTCCTAGATGCATCTAGGCTGTCTTTCAGTTTTCTTTGCAGGGTTGGCTTGGTGATCATGTAGTTTTTCAGCTGTTCTTTGTCATGGAAGTATCTTACTTCTCCTTCCATTTTGAAGGACAGTTTTGCAGGATACATCAGCCTAGGTTGGAAATCATTTTCCTTTAGGATCCAAAATACTTTGCTCCATGCTCTTCTTGACTTTATTGTTTGTGCTGAGAAGTCTGCTATGATTCTGATAGGTTTTCCTTTATGGGTGATCTGTCTTTTCTGTCTTACAGCTTTTAATATTCTATTCTTTTTTTCGATTTCTGGGATGGCCATTACTATGTGCCTGGGTATAGTTTTATTTTGGTTATGGCTATTTGGAGTTCTATATGCTTCACTGATCTTGATATCGGTTTCCAGTCTCATGTTTGGGAAATTTTCAGCTATTACTTCTCTAAATATCCTCTTGACATCCTTTATGTTTTTCCCATCTTTTTCATTTATCCCTATTAGCCTTATGTTGTTCCTTTTTGCATCATCTTGCAGGTGTTGAATTGTTATTTCCTGATTTCTTGTTATTTTTAAAAGATCTTTCCTTTCCTGTTCACTGGTTGCAATCTTGTCTTCAAGGTCTGAAATTGTATTTTCACGTTCATTGAGGTGGTTTTTACAACTTTCGATGGAGTTTCTGATTTCCTGTATATCTCTTTGCATCTGTTTTATATATTCTGTTTGTTTCTTATATTGTTCATCCAGGGATTCTTTTTGTTTATCTCCTCAAGTTTTTTTAAACTGTGTCTTCTTTAGATATGTTCAGCATCTCCTTCATTTCTTCTTTTACCTGAGAGATTATTTCTAGTTTGATTTCCTTTAAGGCTTCCCAAAGTTGCTTCTTTATTTCAGTTACTATTATTTTAGGTATTTCAGGTATGTAGCATATATTTTCTTCTAGGCACATGGCTCCTAGGCTTTCTTGGGATGGGCTGGATGTTTGAGACTGCATTTTGGTCTTTTGTTTTGTCATTTTCCTATATTTTTGCGCTTCAAGTTTTGTTCCAAGTGAGGTAGAGAGGTCAGCCAGGCTGGGATAGAATTCCCTACTCCCTCCTTGCTCACTGATTTTGACAGGAAGCCGGATCCTGGGCCCCAGGTGAAGAAAACAGTTTGCCGGGCTGGGGTGGGGTTCCCTGCCTCTGCTGGACTTACTCCACTGAGAGAAACCCAAAGCCTGGCCCCAAGGCAAAGAAGAGAGTTCCACGCCTCCATGGGACTTACTCGACCCACAGGCAGCTGGATCCTGGGCCCCAGCAGTAACAATTTATTGTATTCCTGAAAAACCACTAAGAGAGTAGATTTTAAATTTTTTTCACCAGAAACAAGTACGTGAGTTATTGCCTATATTAATTAACTTGATGAATCATTCCACTGTACATATGATGTATATTATGTAACTATAAATACATATTTTGTCAATTAAGACAAATAAATGAAAACAAAATCAAGAAGACATCATTTAAACTCAAGCAAAAGTAATTTTAGAAAAACGTGTTTAACAAAGTTTTAAAATGTCAATAAACATAGACCTATCCAGATGGAAATACAGGAATATGGAAAGTCTTAAAGTAGAATTATTATAATTCCTTTATAAAGGAATTCATTTAAAATAGTGAGCTTGTGGTTAAACACATAACAAATCATATTGAAAAATAATAATAAGTTTTCAAAATATTTATAATCTTATGAGAATTTCAATGTTGCCATAAGATTGGGTACAGTCTGAAATTAATGATGGGCACTTCAGGGGACCCATGAACCTTTCAACATTGCATTTACAATTTTGTGAACACTTGTTTTCAAGTAAAGGGACCTAAAACATTCATAATATTTCCAAAGCGAGTCAATGACTACAAAAATATTTAGAAAGTATTAAGGGTCTAGTTATACAATACATAGCTTTAGATGTTGAACTTCTGTTTTGAAAGGAAAGATAATTCCATGTAGTTCATTAGTCAAAATCTCAACTGGAAAGTAGAATTCACACTACATATTTCAATACAGAGGATTTAGATTAGGGATTAATTGTACTAATTTTAGGGACGTATAAGAGAAAAAATATAAAACATCAAGAATATAGAGAGCATTGGACCCACAATTGTTTGACTTAAAATTTATCATCTTATGGTAGTGGAAAGTGTTACACATTCAGTAGAAACTACAAGTTTTGAATTTTGACCTTTTCCCAAGTTAGCAATATGTTTTACCATATTTTCTTGTGATTCAGGGCAAAGATTGTGAGCCACAGCTCCCTGCTAGCCATACAATCATGAGACTAAGCAACTCCTATGCTAAACCACATGAGGTTGCTCATCTAGGATGTTTATTAGGTTGAGTATATTAGGTGCATCTTCCACTTGTGGGATTTTCCATGTATTATGGATTTATCAGAATGTAGCCCACTCTAAATTGGTCAATGATATTTCAGAGACAATAAATTCCGGGGAAACTACTCCTTCATGGAACAGGAAACCAAAGCAGTGAAATCACAGTCCAGAACCTTGAAGGTTTTAGGAATGACCTTAGAGAACTGATGATCACAGAGGCACTATGCAATCTCGAAAGCAGATAATATGACGATTTCTGAAAGGGTTTCTGAAAGAAGCTTGGTTCTGGAACACAGAAGCACTGAGATGATTTTATCATAAATAAAAAGGCTTCTTTTCCCTCTTACTTTTCCTAATGCCACTTTAATGCCTCCTGTTGGCAGAAAGAGATAGGAACACAGCTGAGAAATGTGTCTGGAAAATATAGTTTGGTGCTTTTAGATCCAGCAAGACAAGTTAACTATATAAAACTAGATTGGATAAATAAGTTATATGCTATGTATCTTAGAGCTGCACTGAGTATATGATGGGAATTCCTATATATTTTTAAAGGTCTATTTAATATGCTTAAATTAATATATCAGGGATTCTGTTATTTTAGAGAAAATGAAAAAAAATATATATCAAACTGAACCCTACTAAAATTCTAAGTATATTTTCAGAAAAATTCATGACATTTTCTTAAAAATTCACATGGGGACAAAGGTTACCATGCCAATGGTGTAATGGAACTTAGAAAAGGCATTATCATAATTCGGCTTTGCTAAAGTAAAAAATTTGAGCGCTGAGATTAATATTTACTTTATCCATAGTGTCCAGATGAAGGTGGATACTTAGAAGTTTTCTGAGTAAAAATGAGGGAGGGAGAGAAGAATCTGGAGATTAAACATGAGTTCAAAGAATAAGTGGTTTTCCTTGCAACCATCATCCCAAAGACCTCAAGTGCAACAGATATTTTAGCTATAAATATGAATAAAGATCTGAACACCTGGTCTGAAAAATAAAACCAGAATGGAACAGCCTTTTAAATTTTATGTTTGTATATACAAGCTTGACCTTATATGTAAGCAATGTTAATATCTTGCTGAATAATTCTCAGCTCCATAAAGAGCACAAATAGGTAGATGTGGACTGCCTTAGGACTGAACTCAGCAGATGTATTTAGTCAACTAAGAGAGAAGCAGATTCTGGTGGAGTATCTGCTGATACCTGCAGCGTAACTGCCTATACATTGATGGCTCTAATGGGACCTTGCCTGATGGTTAGTTTCTACCTTAACTTTTCTACTCTGAAAAGCTTCCCGTTATCCTTCTGTGGGTGCTTAGTCTTCATTTCACAGTTTATTGATTATTAAGGCAAAATTATGATACACTTCTTAAAATCCCTCAGTATCTATTATCGTATTTTAATCATTACATTAGGTTAGTAATCTTGAAATTCATCATTTCACTTTTCTTTACAGGTAAGGAAACTTACATCATAGATAAGTAACATTTTTAAGAACATCATTTTAGTGACTCATCAAAGACTTAAATGCAAACATTTTAATTCTAAAGCCTGTGATGTTTTAACTTTATGTGGTTACTTAAGGGACTAAATCCATCATCTCCTACATTAAGACTTCTTCCTCAGTCATTATTACAAGTAAAGTCTCATGAAAAACAATCCACAATTCCAATGTGTGTGGAAAATATTAAATATTATCTATGTAGTTACAAATGCACATTTAAAATATAGACTCTTTAAAGGTTTATAGGGAAAAAACTACAACTTTTTGTCTGATTGAAAATATTCCTATTGTAACAATAAATGGTTAGTTGTTATGGAGTACCTGATTATACCAAATATCATACTGGTGTTTCATAACACACTGGGGAAGTATTACCTTTTTCTATGTCCTGACCTTTGAGCTTTTGGAATCAAAATTCCTCTTCCTCATAGATTGCCATGCAACTGACTATTGGTTGCATCCAGGCAAGGGCTTTGGCTAGCTGTGAGTACTTTCAATTTTGTTACATTTTGCCACATCCAGCCTATGCTTTCACTGGGCTTGGTGGTTAAGGATAATGATATTAATGTATACCAGAATTATTTGATACAAAGTTACACAGAGCTGATGATGCAGGATGTTTTGTTTATCTTGCAATTTATGTTTATTTGTTGCTTATCAGACATCACTACTCTTACTGGCTCTCTTCTATAAAATGGCCATCATTGAGTCAAGTTATTTGTGATGTGCTGGTTTCTAGTAGCTTCTCAGAAATGTTAGTAAGAAACTAATTAGGCAACACAGCTGGAGAGAAAAATAGAAAAACAGTGGTGGACAATGATAAAGGAAAATGGGGCACATTTCATCCAACAAGAGAGGCAAAAATTCTATCAGTAATATTTAAATATCTATGTTCCAAGTTACTTGAATCTTGATGCTGCAAAATAATGGAGGAGTCATTCCTTGAATGAATATTTTTTCTTGGTTACTGTGTAAGAAGTGGTGGAGAAAGCAGAGATGAATAAGATTAATTCCTTGTCTTAAGTTTCTTGTACCCTACAAACAGATAGACACGCATATTGCTTTCGAAATATGCTATAAAACAAATACTACTGAACTATGGACCACAGAAAGGGAGAATAAATTGTCAGACATGACAATTGGGAATGCTTCCCAGAAGACCTGACATTCAAATTATGGTCTGAAAGAGAATAGAAAATTTCTCCCTCACCAGGGTCAGCGTCTGCCATTCTGCTATTCGCTTATCACATTTTAGCGTCGTTGACCTTCTCTCCCTTCCCACCTTTGGGCCTTTACAAATACTATTGCCTCTCCTTAAAATCTCACCTCCTTCTTTTATCTGGCTAATTCTATTCACCTCTTAAATTTTGGGTTAACTGTGACTCCTCAGAGAATGTGGGATGTGGGCTAGAGATGGACTTTTGGAATCACATCTCAGACCTCGCAAAATGCATGATTAGAGATCAAAGACAGGCTACAGGATATCAGTTCAAGTAGGATCAAAATATATTGCCTTAAGGAGGGTATGCTTGAGCCCTTAGCCTTCCCATACTCTGATTGATTACTTAGGTTAATTTTAAGGTCAGTTGCTCAGCAGACCACTCTATTCCTTCTGTTCTATACATGAATTCCTGAACACATGTAATTCTTTTATCCTTTGTCTTTATTTTCTGGTTCTGTCAATAAAAATGATAGAAACAAGTTCATGGGATATTTATTTTCCTGAGCCTTTATAATGCTGAAGAAGTTTGGGTAAAAGCAGTTACTGGATGTCTGAGAGGTAAAGCTGGCCTTGGACTCCAAGTAATGACTCATTCTTTGTACTACCATGATCATGAACAATGACAATAGAAAGTTTCTGGATGCTTCCTTCCCCAGAATCACTCAAACCCTGTACGTTGTTCTTTCTCATGGCAATTTGATTATTAAATTTATAGTAGATGTAGTTATTGACCATTTAACTGTTACATGTTCATTTATTTACTTTCCACATTTATTTTGAAACTCTCTAAGATCACTAAATGGGTCTTCTTGTTCAGTGTTATGACTCAATATCTCTCTTACTGCCTTGCACTCAAAAGAGACTCAACAATCATTTATAAGTTGAATGAAGGAAAGCAAATGAGATATCTTAAGGTAAATAAGAATCTCAAGCAAAGGCTTATTCAGGTAAAACTGAATGTTGAACATATTAATGGTAGGTTGTAAACTTTAAGCAGCATCCAAATCCATTTCCAACCATAAAAGGAGAAACAGAAATGTAGTCAGGGATAAAGGCATTCCACACAGAAAAGAGAGAAAGCACTTACTCAGGTGAACTGAAGTGGTAAATACCTGACTCTTGACAGCATATTTGGTTCTTGAATCCATGTTATTTTATCTCATGCAATTAATATGAAAATCCATGCCTGATCTTTCCTTATAGAGAGAGGTACCACTGTTTTGGAATTCCAGTGCTGTCTGTAGAGCAACCCTTCTCTTTTATGCGCAAGGTTCATGAGTTCATATGTTCATGAGTTTAGATTTCTATGCCTTCCAGTGCCATCAGAGATTTAGAACCCCAGTAGGCAATATTGTAGTGCAACCTAGATCAAGGGTGGATTTGAGCTCATTCTGACTTAATAGCTTAAGATGAAAGATAATGAGAACTTTCATTATTTATGTGAATTGCACTATAGCTCTTTAGGGCTAAGAATTTATATAAGATTTGGGGGCAAACTCCTACAAGATAAAGGTAATCATGGCTGATATGAATTGAGTACTGATCATATATGTCAGGTACTATGCTAATAGTTTATGTGAACTATGTAATTAATTTCGCGAAGCAGTGTACTATGTGGTAGGACCTGTATTATTTCTATTTGTTATTTTCACCTCTTGAGAGGTGAGGTTGTATAAGTCAGGCTTAGTGAGGAGTGACTCTGTTGCTGGAAAAACAGAGCCATTAGGGTAGTTTGAGCAGGGATATGTTTTGAAAGAGATTGAATTTTGCAGTAGAAGGAATGGAAATTGTAAACAGCTGAAGAATGTTGTAGTAAGAGTTTGTGGAGACTGAAGGAAGGTTGTGGTGAAGGAGATGGACTGATGAGTCATTTTAGGGTAGAAGCGATAGAACTTGGCAACCAACTGAAATGGATAGAGCTGCTTCTCGTGGCTTCGTAATGTAATATACATTTCTGCCTCCCATCAAATACACTTTTAATAATTGGTCGATATTTATTTAATACCTTGACTTTACTAAGAAATAGGAAGTGGCTCCATCTCTAAAGAAACATATATTCCTGGGCTTCTCTGATTTGTAAGGCTTCTGTTAAGAAATAAACTGTTGCTGATAAAATGAAGTTAAATATATATGATGCTATCCATGTGCTTCTGTACACTTGTTTGTATGAGGTTGCATTAAATTTATTTTTGTGTGTTTACAATATGATACAATGACTTTATTAATTTAATATTATGTTCCACTAGCTTCTCTGAAGTAATTTGAAAATAAATTTAATCAATAGAGAAGAGATAAACTAAATTGAAACTGATTTAAAGGAATTACATTGAGAAGGGAGTAAATATTTTTCATTCTTTTGAGTTGAGATACCTGCATAACACAGTGTCTAAATAATTTTTTATCATCTCTATGTACTTGTGTATTTATATACCTACATTTAGCTGTTAGTTTGATTTTGTTGTTGTTGAATATGAAATGTAATATTAATGAATGAATGAATGAATAAACACATCTACTAGAATTAGGCATTGAATTTGATTCTGAATTTTCTGGTAGTTAGAGTAAAAGGAAAGTGTAACATGGCTTCCATTTTGTGACTAAATAAAAGATATGTTTGCTCTAATGGAGAAGCTTTCAGCGTATCAAGGAAGTCAGTGAAGAAACTGTTTTAATGCACTTTTGGATAGGAGAGCTTGACATAAATATTGTTAATTCCTCCTCCCACTATTTCCTACTAAAAGAAATTTATTATATTGATGCATTTTTGTATATTAAAGTTTTGGAATGTTGCCAAAGCAGAGATTTAGTCTAAGTTATAGTAGAGGGGTTCAGTAGCACAAGAGGAGAATTGTAGATTGGTGGCTAATATCGCATTTTAGCAGTCAGCCACTCTCTCTCTACCTACTAGAATGTAACTAGTAATGATGATAAAAACACCTGAAAAAAGATGTTGTTATGATTAAATGAAATAATTAATATTACTCTTCTTAAAATAGCATCAGCCACAGAGCATTTTCTGAGATTGCGCAGGTGATGCCCCCAAATAAGAGAGGGTCTGACTGCCTGATTGTGACATAGATGCGACTGTTAATCATGATGTTTGAACTACATTAGAGGAAGAAATACCTACCACATTAGTAGAAAACACTCCGAAGTGTGTCTTAGTGTGTCCCTGAGACATAACCTTGGTGTTATGTATGGTCTTTGGTCCGGTCTGCTTTGACACTGTATATCTGCTCTGTTCCCCATCTATCATGTTCCTTCCTCTGGACCAGCTGACTGTGGACTGAATCCCCCAAAACCATGAGCCAAGTTAAATCTTTTCTTCTTTAAATTGTGGGTATTGTTATTGTATCTTGGTGACAGGAAAGCTTGCACAGAAAATTGTTGAGAGGTGATGTGACTCTATCTGGCTATGTGGTATGGAAGTCTCTGAAACTTATTTTTTGGAAGAATTTTAATTTTGGGCTATGTCTTAGAGAAGCTCTAGAAGATTGTAAGAAGAACCTGATGGATGATTGTGGTTAGAGGTCAGAAGACCTGAATGCTTATAGGAATGCAGACATAAAGGAAGGCTTAAGAAGTTTCATCTGGGAATAAGGAATCCATTGGCATTTGGACTGTAGGATATGTATATTATATTCTGGCAAAAATAAAGGAAATATTATATTCTGGCAGACATAAAGGAAGGCTTAAGAAGTTTCATCTGGGAATAAGGAATCCATTGGCATTTGGACTGTAGGATATGTATATTATATTCTGGCAAAAATAAAGTGTTTATATTTTATTACTGTCCAGAGAATTTTCAAGAGCCTGGGATTAAGGATGTTAATTAATATAGCAGAGGAAATTTCAAGACAGTCTAACTTCAGGATGTGACATGGATAGTGTGGCTATATTTAGTCATATTTTTAGAGATAATTGGAGACAAAAGGCAAAGCAGAAAAATTTGAATGCTTAAATTTTTATCCAGATGGAACCATGTGAATATCTGGGGACAAAGGAAGTATGGCTGCAAAACATACAGTGGTACTTCAATTTGTGAACACTTTTGTTTGAACACAATTTGGGTTTCAAACAGAATGGTTAGGTAAAATTTTGTTCTTGTTTGCAAACTTTTTACTAGTTGACAAACATGACCACAGTCATCTTTCTTGTATGAACACAAATGTCTACATCTTTTCCAAAATTGTGCTATGAATTAACTTTGTGAACAGAGGCACCACTGTATTAGCTCCATTAAAAAACACTTGTACAAGAGCAAGAAGAAAGATGTCTTAAGGGCATCTCAAGAATCAAAGAGATCCCACTCGTGCAAGTTCAAGGGTGAAAAACTATTAAAATTTCATTTGAGAAGAGTTCCTGATCAAGAAAAGCCTCCTCGGTAATTGGTTAACCAAAATTCATCTCACTGTGCTTAACCATGCAGGTACTCACAGCTTACTACAGTCCAAGAGAGTCTTTATATCAGATCTTGGTATCATCTGTGTGATACTGGCTCATTCCCATTCAGAATGCAAAACTGTTGGGATCAGAAAAGCTTCTACTCAGATTTCAAAGAAACACCTGAGAGGTCAGGCAAGGATTTACACAGAGGGCAGTTCATAAAGCTGAAGGGCTGAAGCCGAAAGTGCATTAAGACTCCAGAAACTTGGAAATGCTGGTAATGTGGAAAATCAGCTGAGGAAAGTTATAGGTTGTGAGTGAAACCCACCCAAAAGAGAGGTCTGTGAACCTCAACTGACAAGATCAAGAGGTCCCCATGCTCCCCATGCTCTTTGAAACTCCCATTTTACCACCATGTGCCCTGGATGTTGAAGCTAGAGCTAAAAGATTTAATGTTTGCTCAGCTCTTTTCCAATCTTGCTTTGGCCCAATTCTTTTATTATCCCCCTATTCCTTCTGTAAAATATTTACCTTGTGCCATTTTATCTTGTGATGATGTAACTTGTCCTTTTGTTTTTAAAAAACAGAGATTCACAACTAAGAATTTTCTGAAACTCTTGAGACTTTTGGGAAGGGATTATTCTGTTCTCATTTATATGCTGGATACCTGTGCCATACTAGGTAGAATTATTTACTTGTTATTGTGTTTATTTACAAATTAAGTACAGTTTAAGGAGATGTTTGGTTATGAAGTTAACAAGAGGTGAACTGTGACCATTAATCCTGATACATCAGCTTTATTGAATTGAGGAATAACTAGAAGATCAGTGGAAATTCTCCTAGATGAGCTTGGGTGGGTCATAGAGGCACAAACTTGGCTGCCATCTATGGCCTCTTGCCTATTTCTCTCCATTATTATTCTCCAGCTTTGCTCGCCAGCTGCCACTGACTATGCAGCTTTGCTCCACCGTGCCCTTCTACCATGATGTTTTTATCTTGCAATCAGATGACCAAGGACTGAATCTCCCAAACCATGAGCCAAATGAAACCCTTTCTCCTCTAAATTAAGTGCTGAGTATTGTGTCTCAGTGATAGAAAGCTAATGTAAAATTCAGTGTTCTTTGAGTCACTTTCCTCTTGCATTGTTTCTCTCCCCTCCTCTTTTTATGTCCATTAAAGAATGAGGTGTGCACGGATTAGTGACACTGCCAATGAAAGTCACTTGATTTTTCCATTTGGGTCCCTCTTCCAAGAAAAGTCCGTGTGCTACATTAGTTCTGCCTTACAATGCAGCTTAGAATGTTTTCACCTATTTCCCATTGGCAGTGTGCCTGAGATAATTTGTGTAAATCTTAGCCTCTCCTCTAGACTGCAAGAAAAGGATGATGGCTTCCTTTTTGAACGGGTTCAATTTTTTCAATAATTAACCCACTGGAGTAGTCCTGTGTGTTCTGGACCTTACAATACAGAATGCACAAACTAAGATAGTGTCCACATAAAGCTCAGCTTCCAGCAGGAGGGACAAACTAAGCAATCAAATGAATAAGCATGACAGAAAATAAGTGTTATGAGAAAACTTAAAAGGCCGAAGTGACTGATGATGAGTAAGGAACTTACTGTTTTAGGGATTCACAAGGGATGCTCATGGTAGTGATAACTGGAGAAGGCTCTGAATGGTGCAAAGGAGTCAACCATACTGAAGTCTAGGAAAAACTATTCCATACAGGGAAGGAAGGACAAGGGAGAGGTGCTGAGGTTAAATGAGTTGGCAGTTCTCAAAGGGAAAGATGAATGTGCCTGCCATGCAGTGAGGGGGAGAGGCAGTGGAATCATCTGAAGCCAGAACAAACTGATCTAGGAAGAGAACCGCAAATATCAGTGAAGAGATGGAGTGGCTATGGTCCCTCAGGCAGCACCTAGTTCAGATCTTTGTGATGTGCCTCATTGACTGCTGTCTTTAGGTTTTGAGAAATAACACACCAGACAGGTATTACAAGTGCAGCCTGGTGCTCACATTAACCTTGAGAAGTAAGTTACTAGGAAGGCCTACTTTGTGGATGACAGTATATCATGTAGAAATTTTTGCAGCAGTCAGATAGTTTTTAAGTGGTTATGCTAAGACTTGCGTCTTTGCCTTCAAAATCTAGGCCTTGGGTTTCAAGCCCTGCATGGCAGACACCACTCAGTTCTTTGGTGACCTCTGCTCCTCTTGTTAATTTAAACCAATCTTATGTGTGGGTCTGCTATGACTTGGGGAATAGGAATCAATACTTTTTTATTTAATTTTTTTTTGATGTGCAAGCGTTACATCATTTCCACCATCACTAAAATTAACAACAGCTACAGCTTGTTTGGTACATACTCCTCATTTTACCCAAGAACCATGCTAAGTGCTTGATATGTACCATCAAATTTCTTTCTTCTAATAATTCTGAAACATGTAGTCATCATTATTACCTTCACTTTTTATGTGAAAATAAAATGACTACTTAGAAAGTTAAAGTAACTTGCCCAAGGTTACACAGCAGGGAACTGGAATTAACTCAGATTCAAGTCTGAATAGACTCTCAACACTTTGATGTCCACTTCTACAACATCGTGAACCAGAAACAGGGTCAGGCATTGTGGGCCACAAGATGGAATCAGACTGAATACCTGTCCTTGAGAAGGTCACTATGGAGATGAGAAATTTCCCTTAGGGAAGCTCAGCATCCATTCGCCTGCACTGCCCTCTCGGGTGAACTGAAAACAGCGTTTGGTTCGGTTTGATAATTCAGCACGTTAGCATCTGTGACTGCAAAGGAGGGGGTGGAGGAGGAACTGGGCAGGAGGAAGCCATCCAAAGCTAAGGATCAGCACCAGCATCTTGGGAGGGAGGGGTGAAGACTAAAGACCGCACGAACAGTTAAGAGCTTCCACCTTGCCATGGGAGATAGTGGAAATTCTGATTTCCCCAGACAAGACTATTGAACCACAATCCAGGCTGAGGTTATTTATATTCCCCTAACAGCCTTGTTTACTCAATCTGCCTGGATGCAAATCAGCGCGTGGAAGTGGTGGAGGCGGCGAGGTGTGCAGGCGAAGGGATTGGGGGATTGGTTTTAGTCATGTAGTGTTAACACAGCCACACATGACTGCCCACACTTCTGCAGCTAAGGGAGAGAATGAGAACATGCAGTCCCCAGGACACTTGCCCAGTTCTGCCTGAGCCAGAGATAACGCAAACGGTGGAGTGGACTTTGATTATTCCAGTCCGTTCCTTCATGACCACCCCTAACCTTTCTTTTCCAGCTGTATCACTCATCACAACTCCCATCCTCTCTTTTTGCATGCACCCTCCATTCCAGAGGCTCCCGATTCTCTGGATGAATCTTGCTATTTCATGCTTGTGTGCTTTACCCAGGCAGATCCCTCTCCTCAGAATGCCCTTTCCTCTCTTTTGCAGAGAGTCTGTAATGTATACCTCTGGTGGGGCACCAGATGGCTTGAAGAGGCACACCGGCAGAATTCTTATTGTATGCAAATATTTGTTATGTTAGACTTGAGTCAATTTAAACAAGGTAGTGGATGTATAATAGTACAAGTAGATATAGTCAGGACAAATACTTTGATGATAGTGTAGGGATTACTACCATTTGGGAAACACTGCTGTTGTTTACCTAGGGCAATCTGACTTTTACACCATGGGAGATAGGTTTGGGATTTCTTTCCTTCCATCTACGGTGTCTGCCCCAACCTTTGAAGTTTACTCACCTGATTACAAGGCTTTCTTTCATGTGCATGGCCTGTGGTCCCATATGGACCTCAGAACTCTGCTTCTCATGCCCACACCTTGCCATCACCGGTGGGACACATCAGCTTTCTAAGGAAAACTCATTGTTCCTCTAGTTTCCTTCTCTCTCTCACTTTCTCTCTCTCTCTCTCTCTCTCTCTCTCTCTCTCTCACTTTCTTTCTCTCTCTCTCTCTCTCTCTCTCTCTCTCTCTCTCTCTCTCACTTTCTCCCCCCCCCTCTTCCTCCCATTCTCCTTCCATCCTCTGATACTTTTGTCTCCTTTCTCTGCCCCTCCTTCCCAACACTTGGCAAGAAATAACCTTGCCAGGTTTCTTCCCTTTATTCCACCTTCCCCACCTTTCTTCCTTTTCTCTTTTTGTCCTACTTTACCTTCCTTTCTTCCCTCTAACCTTCCTCCCTAACCCTTGGCAATGGATAACTTTTTCTTCCATCTCCACAGTACGTGTAAATCTTAGTACATAAATCAAATCATGTAAGTTTTAGTTTCTTTTTTAAAAGCTCATCTTAATTCCACTGACATTTATGAAACTTTTTATGTGAATCAGTGCTTGACTCCTTTTCATTACTAACTAGTGTTACACACTATGTCTATCTCACTGTTTAACTCCCCACATAGAGAAGGACATTTTGGTTGTTTATAGGTTATACTATCACAAACAAAGTTGTGATATTTATGTACAGATTTTTTGTGTAAATGAAAGGTTCCATTTCTCTGACAAATGTTCAAGTTAGATTGCTGAGTTGCATTGTCATGTATGATTAATGTCATGAAAAATGAGACACTTATTTCATATTGGTTATACAACTTTCATCCTCACCAGCAGTACATGGCTGTTCTCATTTCTCCTTGCCAGCACTGAGTGTTGTCACTGAGGTTTATGGTAAAAAAGGTTAGTTTATTGTGATTTTAATCTGTTCCCCTAACAGTCATTGGTAATAAGTGCTTTTCCATGTACTTATTGTGCTTATGTGTGTCTACATATATGGGCACAGTTAGGAGGAAAAAGGGGGAAATAGTGGGGTGTGGGATGTGGAATGGTGCCATCACTACCCACAAGTCCTGTGAACCAAGATGAATGTTGGCTACTGACTCTGAGTTCTCTGACCTACATTTGGTTTTTCTCCTGGAAACCAGTGCAGGGACTTTGCATTGCTCTTGAGCCACATTTTGGCCTCCTATCCATTGTTAAAATTCACTACTATTTCTGAATCCCAAACTCACCTCAGCCTAGGTTTCCTAAGGGAAAGTAATACAAAATACTACAAATTTACAAGTGTGGCACTGAATAATGAATTAGAAAAACAGTGACGTACAAGCAGTGAATTTTGCTATACAGTCTTCATTTAGGCAGCATTTTTCCAGTGTTATTCACAGTTACACAGTTACACTTGACATTCTTCACTATTTACTCCCAACCCCTGTTAGCATTAAGCATCTTACAGCCTACCTGTGATTTGAAAAATAGGTATGAAAAGGGTCTATCTTATTCAGCAAATTTATTCTCTGAGGTGCCTTTTCCCCATAGAAAATAAAATGAGTATTGTTGCATAGGCATAAATTGGACCAGAAGTTTTTTGAAATGTTGATGTTTTTTGTGTGTGTCTTATGAACATTCATGTGTTTATCTCTAAGCTAGCCTGATACACATTGTGCTGTGTTAGCTAAATGTTAAAGTCAACCCAATTCACCCAGAAAGAGTGGTGTTTTTGAGGCACAATGAACTTAGCATAAGCATTATATGCAAAATCAATTCTAAAGGGCAGAGACAGATTCACGCTTTGTGAGTAAAGGAGGAGAGAGGGCTTATCAGAGCAGTGCTTCAGAGTGACTTCTTTTGCTGTATTGCCATTTTTCCCCAGGACTGATTACCAATGGAGTTGATGTAGGGTGCACATGTTTAATAAGAGTGTATTAGGCATAAAGAAGCCTAAAAATGTACCCAAGAACCCAGTCTTTTGGGGATAAGAAAATTGAGGCCCTGAGAATAAGAGATTTCCCAAAGTCACATAGCTCACTTTGAGTGAGCCCCCAAAGAGAAAGTTCAGCCCATAAACTCTGCCTTCAGGTAGTTTAGTGTACAAGTCTGGCTTTATTACTCCATTCACAAAGTGCCAAAGACAGCTCCACTTCCTAAGTGAGGAGTGTGGATCACAAAAAAACAAAAAGTCAATGTTAAAGCTTAACTTGGGGGAAAAATTGCTGTAGTTTGGAATTTGGGTCTTTTAAATGTCCATATAGTGAGGGGTTGGTTGTTTGCGTGGCATTTACTGAGAAGTGGTGAAAACTTTAAGGGGGTGCAGGCTCTTGGAACATGCTCTTTAAGGGAACTGTGGGACCAAAGTTACTTGCTCTCTTTCTTTTCCATATTCTGTCCAGGAGGTGCTTTTTCCCTGCCTTATCACCCTCTATGATGTGTTTCCTTGCCACAGGCCTGAAAGAACCTCCAAATCTGTGAGCAGTCACGAATTGGAAATTCTAAATCTGTGAGCCATGTTTTTAAGTTATTATTTCAGGTATTTATTATAGTAATGGAAAGCTGACTTAAGCAGCAACCAAATTATTTTCAAAAGGGTAATAACACAGAATATTACCCAGAAGGGAAGGTGATTTGGGAAAAAGGAGAAATCGTAATGTATCATTACAGGTACAACTTCCCTATGATGAATGTGATCACTATGTCTAGCTAGATTGCATCAATAAACTTGATTTAATAGAAGAAACAATTCTCTTAGCAATTTTATATGCTACAATTATAAGCAACAGGCTTTGAGTAAAAGAATGATCTTGAGAAATCCCAAGTTAAGTGAGGGCAATCTGACTTTTGCACCATGGGAGATAGGTTTGGGATTTCTTTCCTTCCATCTACGGTGTCTGCCCCAACCTTTGAAGTTTACTCACCTGATTACAAGGCGTGTTCATTTACAGTGATAGTGAGAAGGAAGAGTGGATGTTTCCAATCATTTCAGCACTATGACACTGGGGAAGGATATTCTATTGCATTAATAAAAGGACCACATGACAACAGAGTGTTTGGTGGTAAAGGAAGCAAGCTGAAAAAGAGCACATAAACAAACTTGGTGTAAAAACTCTTCATTCCAGCAGTTCTTGTTTTGAAAATGTTGTAGTACCAGGTCATGGAACTCATGAATAAAATCCTTTTCTTATTTTGACTCAGAAGGAATAAAGATTTATTACCTTTCTAACCAGGGAAACAGTATTGACCCAGTAGCTATTTCAGATTTTTAGCACTGTGGGAAAGAATATTTATTGCTTTTAATTACCATAAAGTAGCAAGGATCTTGTTTTAATAGATTTTCTCCCATTGCCCCACTCTTGCTTTGCAATTCTATGTGTAGGAAAGAAGAAAAATGCTATTTCAGTGTTAAGCAAAAATTCTCAGACGAAGATGATAAATTGAATATGACTAAGGCTTGTTTTCAATCTCTTTCTGTTTTCTCCTCAATCCTAGAAAGTCAAAATAGTGCTGTAGGAGTGGGGTTTTGGGACCTGGCTTTGTGTATTATTGAGGCAGGAGATGAGGTCAATACAGGCTTTGACCTGTAGGAGTTACTTGGTTTTCAGTCTTCAGTTTTCCCACTTGTAAAATGGGGATAATAAGTTTGGTTTTTGCAGAACAATTCCAATGTTAGAATGGGATAATTGATTTTTAAAAGTCCTTAGCAGTGATCTTAATATGCATCATTCCAAAGAAAACAAAAAGCAACAACAACGACAACTCCAGCCAGTTTTTAACAACTATGAATATGGATGCCAAATGCTCTCTCTGTCTCAATCTCTGTTCCTGTCTCTCTCTGTCTCTTTTTCTCTCCACATACATACACCTACACACACACCTTGTTTTTCCCGCACACGTAAAACACAAACACACATGTCATTTTCCCCTCTCTTTTCTCTCACCCTTGTAAAAACAACATTGTTGTCTTATGCTGTGTCCAGGGAAGAGTTCATCAGGTGATCATTCACTCAGCTATGCTCTGTGTCTGAGTTCACTAGGTTTTGTGTGGACAAAGCAAGAGACTTCTAGTAACTGTAGGTCATATGTTAACAGCTAATACTCCATGATATTGTGGGATACTACGTCTCTATATTTCATGCTGCTCATGAAAAATCTGAATCCTAGAAAATAGTGATGTTTGGCCTCACAGAAGAGAACACAGCACTACATTGTTTAGACCTTTATATACAGGGTCTGTAGACAGGGCTGTTCAACTCAATTTAAGGTCATTCCAGCTGTGCATTGGCTATCTAAATGCTGAGCCAGCCTTTCTCTTAGCTGCTTGTTGAGTAAAAGAGCCCCAGATGCTGGCTCCATGTCCTAACCACCTAGAACTGACTTAACCCTCTCTAGTCTGACCTCTGTGTGGAAGGATCTCTGATGGGAACTGTAGAATTATGAATGAGAATTTGGCTATTTCTTGGAAAGCAGAAGATGTTGTAACACATCAAACATGATGTTTCCTTTATCTTGGTTACTTCTTTTTCTCCCTAACTTAGGATCATAGTCTTTGCTGAAGCATCTATTTTCTAAAAAACCTGGATTGTTATAAGAAGTGACCATGATTTATGTGAACCATTGAGTTGGAAGAAGACAGGAGAGTCTGGTTCATCAAACTGGTAATGGAAACAAAACGATCCACTACTATTACCATCTGTTATTTATTTTGTGTTTATTAAGCATCAAACAATTTGATAAGTTCGAGGCACTAAGGGCTTTACAGAAGACTGCCTGAATTTCACTGCTCACAAGCCTTCTAAGAGCAAGAATCAATCCATTCACATGTATACTGAGAATGCTTTGTCCATACTCTGCATCATACACTATGATAGCGCCATAGATTTAAGGAACAAAAATATAGTCTCTGCCCTTAGAGGGCATACAGTCTAATGAAGGAGGTAGGTCACGAACAATTACAATAAAAGGTGGAGAGAATGACAGTAGACATGTATGCAAGGTAATGAGGAGTTATGGAAGGAGCAGCTAACCCAGCCTGGAGGAAGGCATAGGAGACTATGGGACTAAGTCCATGAATTCCTCCTGAATCTCAGGGGATATGCAGGACAAGGTTTGTTGGAAGATGTTTTTGGGTGGAACAAAAGCGCAGAGCTTGAGCTCTAGACTATTTACATAGAAAGCCAGAGAGGTTATTAAAGAAGAGTAAATATACTCTGACTAGGTAAGAGGTAATATGGATCATACCATCACATTTGTACATCATCCTGGATATCATCACATAGTCAAACAGGGGCCATCATAGTTCTTGGGACAGAAGGACCAGTATTTGTGTTTAGAAGCCAGCATAAAGATAGATACACTGCCTGGCAAGCACAAAGTCGTGAGTTTGATCCCCAATACAAAGAAAAATAAATAAATAAAATGGATTCAATAAGGCAGCTGAACTGTTATGTAAGAGGACTTCAATTATGGATTTGGAAGGTATAATGAAGAAAGAGGATACATGTCAAATTATAAGAACTAGCGTGGTTTGGATATATAGAGTCAAGAAAAGAAATAAGTAGTATGAAGGAATGTTTCTAGAGTTTGGCTTGGATGGCAGTGAATAAGGGCAGCAGCTTCACAGGAGAGAGAAGAGAGAGAATGATCAGGTTTGTTCAGGGAGTAGTGGAGGAATTGGATAATTGTAGTTTGGCTAATGCTACTTCTGAGGCATCTGGTATCCAACTTTTATGCTGCAAAGTGAATGAATGTTGAGGCTAAAAGGTGAGCAATATTTAGCACATTATTGAGAACTGACACAGTGAAAGTAGGTGAGTTCAGCCAGGAGGTGGTGTAGAAAAATGAACAAGAGGTCAAGAGCGAAACTCAGATTAACTGATATTTTAAGAAAAGATATATGGACTCCAATAGAGGCAAGAAAGTGGTGGGGGGCATACAAACAAAAAATAGCAAACAAGAGAACATACTATACTTTCAAAAGGGAAGTAGAGCCAAGATCAAACGCAATGGAGTTTTTATAAGATTATTCAAAACAAACAAAAAACCCCACAAAAACCCACAAAAGTGATTGGATTTTGGGGACAGGAGGGTGCTGGTGAGTGAGAGCTGTGAACATCAGCTTTGGTCATGTGTGTTTGCTCTGCCAAGCTGCACAACTGCTGCCCCTTAGGTCACCAGCATGGGGCAGTGAGGAAAGGTCTGCAGTCAAGTCTTAAGAGATCTGACTTTCAGTCTTGACTCTGCCACTAACATTTTTGGGAACACCCTGGACTTCTAACACTTTAATTGTGTAGTAGCAGGAGTGACTACTAAAAAAGTTGCAAAGCTGTTTCAAGACCTGAAGCAGCAATTGAATGAAAAATTTGGTAAAACAATCTGCAGTTACATTGCATTCCCACTGAGCAAGGAAAGATCAGAGCACTGACTTGTTCAAGGCCCTGTGGCAGGAAGGTGCTTAAGCCTTGGGTGGCTCTGAGATTCTTCTGGCTTCTACCTATGTCCTGCCCATTTCACTCCAGAGCCCCACAACATACCACCCAGCCTCCAGCATTCTGCCTCATCCATTCAGCCCAATTTGAGAAATGCTTTAATTTAAATGCAGAAATCACTTATAAAATGGTGTAAATGAGTGGTGATCGGCCATTTCCTAAAAGCTTGACCTGGTACAAGAATCTCGAGTCTTAGTAGTCTCTTCTGTAATATGGTAATAATAATTATACTTATTCATAGGATAATTAGCAAGGATGAATAAGATAATGTGTATAAGGCTTAGTAATCAATACCAAGCCCAGAATATACTAATGAACAGAGGATGAAGCCTAAGAATTTTGGATTGTAGCTGTCTGTTTCTCTGGGAAAATTCTGGAGACAAAATGTTTCCATGTTGATTTTCCACAAAAGAAATAACAATTTCATGCACGAATTGTCATGCTATTGCCTACAGTTAAGAGCATAATTGCAAAGTGAGTGAACATTTCCTGACTTGGAATCACCTGTCCCTCATCCTTGCCTTATAAGGCTCAACAAGGCCAAACTTTATGTCTACATTTATAAAATCTGACAAACATAACAAGAGTGAATAAAGCTCTTTATTAGTGAAAGGGTTTTGGGAGCCTTTAAGGGATGGAAATATATCATGGAATTCAAGAGTGATAAAGTACCAGCAATAAAGAAAATTTTTCCTAAAAAAACTTCCATATTAACTTAATGACAGTTATCACTGATAAGTGTGTTATGTTAAGCATCACTTAGAGAGATACAACAACATAATAGCATTAATTATACTACAGAGATGAAGAGAGGGAGAAAAGAATGATGACAAATAAAGAATTAAGAAACTGATGTGAAAAATGGAACAGAAAAATGGCAATGGAAGCTCAGGAAGAGTGAGAGATGGGAAAGAGGATGGGAGGCAGGAAGTAAGAGAAAGAGAAGGATGTGAAAAGACAGAAGGCAGACAGTGAGCAGGAGGAGAAGAAAGAATGCAAGAAAACGGAACAGACTGAAGATAAAGCAAGGAATTATAGTCAGCACTTGAATAGAAAGACAATGGTCAGAGAAAGAAAAGAGGAGGGAAAGAGGGCCAGAATGTGATTCCAGTTTGACTACTGCAATAACCGAGTCTGTGGTTTGCCTGGTGCCTCTCTACTGAAGAGTTCAGCAGTGATTTTAAAGCAAGAGAACA
The DNA here is from genome assembly GCF_034190915.1 of Cavia porcellus. Lineage (NCBI taxonomy): Eukaryota > Metazoa > Chordata > Mammalia > Rodentia > Caviidae > Cavia > Cavia porcellus. The sequence continues at coordinate 168,421,029 of NW_026947484.1, forward strand.
CAGCTGTGTTCTGCTAACCTGCCTGTATCCTGCTGCCCCTGCTGGGAAGACAGAGATGTTCTCTGCAGGCTGAAGCAGGCTAGAGATGCCTCTTTTTCTTTTCCCAACAACTCTCCCCTGGAAATGCTTCTCCTTGTTCTTGCCTTTCATTTCTTTGGGAAGAAAGAAAATAACCAGGGAGAAGACGAATTGAGATTTCTTTATATTTTCACTGAAAATGACCACAGATGGGAAACTTTCTAGTCAATGGCTCTCTTGTGAGGCTTTACAGTTTCTCTGCACCAGCAATCAGCACTACCAGACATTGCTTCTTTTATTTTTAGGACCTCTTCAGAGCTTGGTGTGGTGGCTTTTTTGCAATGGCAACTAACAGATGCTTGTTAAATGAACGAAAGCCTTGCTTGCTACCTTCTGAGCTAAGTAGAGATCAGCAATATGTTTTGTAGACCTTTGCCTTGAGTTGACCTGAGCAAACATTTAACCTAACACAAAATGAAATGACTAAGATTCAGAGAGGTAAATCAGTGTGCTTCAAGTCACAAAGCTGGTTGAGAACAAAGCCAGGTAACCTCCAGGCCTGCAGCTCTTTCTTTGGTACAGCTTTCTGAGTTGAACTTTGTTGATCAATCTCCGTAATCAAGGAAAGCAAAAATTTCTTCCTTTAGTGTAGCTATCGCTCACTTAAAAATTAGATATATTTTTCTGGCAGTTAAATGATTTTTTAAATTATTTATTAAACACTTAAATGCTGCTTGTCTTCTGTAGAAGCCATTACTCATGTATGTAATGACCATAATAGAAATCTTAAATGTTTTTCTAACTTATCCTAAAAATGCGCTCAGGAGCACATGAATACATGTGCACACAGACACACACACGCACACACACACACACACACACACACACACACACACACACTTTTCCATATACCCAAATATTTTTGTGTGCAATAATTCCATAGGTATTGCACCATGAAAACAGTTATTAAATGTCATATTTTTGTTACAGTCTATCTATCTATTTATGTTTTTGTACCCATAGCCTTATTTTTATTTTTACAAAACATATGTAACAGAAGAAGAAACTGAGACATGAAGTTTTCAAGGTATATCCAAGAATACAATGGTTCTTTAGAGTGATACTTAGAGCTAAGAGGGCAGAAGGCACATGTCTTTTGATGTACTCTGGCTCTGGAAATTAGATTGACTTGGTATTAAATCCCCTCCTGGATGGAATTCACTAGCTTTGTGACTTTATTCAAGCATCTGAACCTTATTTTCCTCACCTTTTAATGGGGAAACAAAGGTGAGGTCTCCTACAGCTGTTGCAAGTGGCAAAGGTCCTAATAGAGAGTCCTAGGCATACAGTGGATGCCTTACATTTTAGTTATCATTTTATGGTTAATCTAGCCTGCCCACCCAATCACTGACAGATTCTCTGCATTCCTTGCTTCACCTTAGATGTGTACACAAGATTACATTTCCGCACTCACAGAGGAAATGTATTTTTGTATTGGATAACAGTTAACCTGCCATTTCATTCTGCAGAGCACAAAGCCGTCCACTTTTCAGTTTAGAGACGATCACTGCTGATTCATGCGTTTGCCTCATCACTTGTCTAATCCCATTTCCCCTTCAGGGGAATGAATTTTCTGCCAGATAGTCTATTTTACAAAAGCTGTTACCTTTGTGATTTTTTAATTTTTGTGTTTCAGCAAGTTGGGCTCTTTTTTAAAGAAACATAGAGAATCAGCATCTGCACTTGGTCCTGAGGACAGTCAGAGCACCAAAAATAGTCAAGAAGTAATCTGAACTTCTGACTTTCTCAGGGATGAAAGCAAGCAGAGACTTTCCTCTGTTCCTTGGGACCTCTGGGCAACAGGAGAGTTGTTTGGTCAGGAGGATGCTTGTCAGAGAGGAGTGCGGAGGTGCAAAAAGCCCGGACGTGTACACTGGGCTCTGTCCTTAAGTCAGTGTCTGACCTTGGAAGGAAGGGAGTGCCTTTGTTTCAGGCCTCAGTTTGCACACCTGTGACATAAGGAAGTCAAATGAAATAATCCCCAAGGTACTCTCAGCTCTTGCAATTTATTACATCTTTTGCTGAAATCCTGTCAAAACTCAAAAGAATTAATTTTAATGGTAGATTTCCAGGTGCTTGGTGACTGGGAGATGGGGACAACTGGGAAATACGGTCAGTGCCTTTCACATCAATCTACATGGTGATGCCGAACTCTGCCTCATTGAAAACTGCTGTCCTTCAACCAGTCTTCAAACTGAGTGAGCCATAAATTAGTCATGTTCATATCCAGTGGTATATATTAAGTAGAAATATTTTATAGTACCTAATTACACATGGGAAAAATAGTAAAAAAAGCTATCTCACCTGCCATTCTATAATCAAAACCTAGCAAGTCTGTGTTCTGCAAAACAAAAAGAAAAAGAACCAACTCAGCATGCTGATATCCTGGATTTATCCTGAGAAAATAGATTCCATGATATGCCCTAGAGTCAAGTGTGGATTCAGCTCCATACCACACAACTTCAGTAACCGCTTCCACAATACAGTGATTTGATAGCAGTAAATGAACAGGGCTACAAAATTCTACAGTGCTTTTTTTTTTTTTTTCACCAGAAAAAAGTGAGAAGGCTAAGCTCTGGTATTTATTCACGAAGCAGTACCACAACAACACCAATATGGATTCATCCTTCATATTTTCCTTTAAAATTATTTAAAAAGATTTCAGATCTTCTCACTTTAGGGACCCTTACACAAACTCAATAGAAGAGGGAGTATTATTATCTTTTACATACAGATGAGAAAATAAGATTTCAGAGAATAATAATTGCTAGAGCTAAGTTGCTTGACATTCACAGATGTGTTTTCATTTAGTGGCTGTAGTGATCATACTAAGTTGACATTTTAATCTCCATTTCACAGATGAGATTACTGAGTCTCAGGTTAAGGAGTAGGCTTAAGGTGTCATTACTTATAATGACAGAATAGGGTTTGACTGCACAAGCTTATGTTCTTTAATTTTTTCTCAGAATTTCTGGTGATTTGTCCAGAGTTTCACTCTAAGTATTAAAGTAGAACTGCAAGTAAAACACAGTAATCATGCTGTTTACTGACCTTGAAAAGTTCTTTCTTTCTCTTATGCACGTGTATCAAGTCTTCGGAAATTGGTAAGAGTCATATGGCATGATTTGCATTTCTCTATTAACTATAATGTTTTATTTCATGAGCAGAGACAGTTTACTTTTAATTTTCTACAACCCAGTAAAGTAAAATGACACTTGCAATTGAACTGGTATTTGGTATGTTGAGCGTCTACTTCTAAGTAGGTTTCCATTGCAGACACGCATAACTTGGACAGGAAAACGAAAGCTGGCCAGAAACATGTTTAGAGTAGCCAGATTTCATTGTGGGGAGAAAGCAGGGGGCATGAGATCTCCCACCACTCTTCACATCTCTCCGTCCTTTTGCTTGTTCCATTCCTCACTGCCACTTCCTCTTTGTCCCCTCTTCTTTCCCCTCCACAATGCTTTCCCCCATCAGCTGTTGGCCTGCTCAGTAGATTACTTGTAATTTAACAAGAAAGTTCTTTTCAAAACATGAATATATTCATATTTAGATACTATTTGAATCTGTCCTCAGTTTCCCCATTACTGCTCCTAATCTTTATTCTGATTGATCTACACAGCCTTGCATTTCCTGGCTTCACTTCCCTCTTAGACCTTTTAAAATCTCTCTTCCCTTCACTTCCTTATGTTACTCTCCAATTTTTCTTTATATGAAGTTATTTTCTAGTCCAGTGCCTTTGTATCAATCTCTTTCCGAAAGCTTTAAGGTTCTTGTCTTCTCGCCAACCCTCTATATTTCTAGTTCTCATATATATCCAAAGATTCAACCACCGTTAAAACTCAACCTCTAATTACACATTATTATCTCAGGGAAGTATTACTTAATCTTATGGCTTGGCCAGGCTTCCATTCTTCATCTAAACCCATCACCATAGTTGTTGCTATTCTATTATGTATTTACTTATATTTTAATTTTTTTGTGTTTTCTAAGCTGTAATGGGGGAAGGGACACATTTGTCTTTCTCAGCTAAGTATCTTTTTCTGTCTAGCATGGGGTTTAGTGTCTGATAATGTCATATCTATTTGTTGGTGGAATGAACAAGCAGTCAGGATTATGTAGCTAGTATTCCATTTTATTCCAATTCAGAACATTGGTCATTCATGTCACCTCCACCACCTCATTTTTGCTTACTGTACCATTTTTATTCCACTATATATACATTCAATCCCAAAACTCTATTAATTGGGCTTTAGCTTTAGCAATCTTAAAGGTTGCAGTGAAAAAATAAGATCACATCGTTTCATCCATTTTCTTTTTTTCCTCTCCACCCACACTTTTCTTCTTTATCCTACTACTATTAACTTAATACATCTGATCAGAAGTATCAAAATGTATATGAATTTTGAAGACCAGCCCTATACCACATCTAGACTGACTGTTGAGTTAATTTATGGACAAGTAGGGAATAAACCCAAGCAGTCATGCCTACTGAAAAGGGCAGCATTTTAAAATGGTGCAAACATTTATAAAAACCTCTGAAAGACAGAATATCCACCGATTGCATAGTTGTTTTTGCTTTCCTATTTTCTTTTTGTGCAAAGAAAAATGTTTTCAAAACATTTTTACCTTCCTACCAGCCAAAACGTTGTTAAGCGGCTTCACACATTTTTCCCTCTGGGGTGTTCATATCTACCAAAGTTAATGGATGGAAAATTAATGTTTCTCTCCAAATGCTTCCACAATTGCAAGGCAAACAGTTGATTCTGCCAGGATGAGAGTGTAAATTTACCCTGAGGAAAAGGCCTCCGCCACCATTATCCACATCATTTAGCCTAAATTTAGAGGCTGGCCTAATTATCATGATAATTAAGAAAATTTGGATTAAGGTACATCAAAGTTTATATGAAGTATGCATTGGCCACACCCTGTGGTCTACTGTCCATCTCTCTATTGTATTTCTGTGTCAGATAGATTTGTTTCCATACAAAAAATTGTTTTTTTTAAGTGATGCTTTCCAAATACTGTGGCTCAAATTAACACAATGTGAAGTGTTTTCTAGGAAAGTAAAATGGTTTAATTATGAACCACTTTCCAAGAACTAGGTTGCAACTATGGTCCATATGTGTATAGTACGGATGGACTGCTACTGATTTATGCAATCAGGTCCTATTTATGCTTCTATTTTTATCAACTTGACATATGCTAGTAGGTAAGCACCACATTGTGACTTTTTTGTTTTGTTTTATGTTTTGTTTTTTGGTATCAGGGATTGAACTCATGACCTCGTGCTTACCAAGCAAGTGCTTTGGACCGCTGAGTTAAATCTCCAGCTATGCTTCTATTTTTAAAGTTCATTGTTTAATTGGTGTTGGTTACAAGGGAAAGCACATCAACATGTCGCTTGCATAACACACAAGACGTGGAATTTGAAATTATAAGTAGATTCTGATTTAATCATTCTATAGAAAAGTCATAGTCTCACAAAACAGATAGGAATAACTCAACTAACAAGAATTTTTACAGGAAGATTATTATGTGACAGTATATCATATGCCCTAGTTATCATTTTTAAAACAATGATTTATTATTTGCAACTGACAAAACTTAATTATATACTTTTACAGGATTCAGTAAGATATCCATATATATAATGAAGTCAAACTAAGTAGCATTTTCTCTCTCTCTCTCTCTCTCTCTGTGTATATATATATATATATATATATATATATATATATATACATATATATATATATATGAATAATGAAGTCAGGCTATGTAGCATAACCATTACTTAATTTCTCTTAGTCCTAGTTTATCTCCAGAGAGATTGTTTTCCCACTTACTCAAGCCTTTTCCCCAAGTTGATACTCTTCCAACAAAAGACTAGCACTAACATTATATTAAGAGAGTATGTGTAGAGAAAAAAATATTAGGCAAGCTGGAATGATGAGTTTAATAATTTAGTACTTTATCCACAGAGCCTTCTGATTCTATTGCTCCCAACGACATTTCAAAAATTAAAATAAATAATAAGATTCTCCATGATAACCAAGGTAATTCATCACCTACCTATATTTTATTCCCCACAGGGGAAAGCAAACATACCTTTACTTTATCACATTTTTATTGTTCACTAGTGTTTTATATGTGGCTTCAAGGATAGGAAAACACAGCTCTTTAGCAAAATAAGTCCCTATAGGATCACTGCTATTACATTTCAAATATGTCATTATTTGGATCACTTTTTGATTGTAGGGTTTTAACAAGGTGATATGAACAAATGTGAAGATAATTGAGACTATTCATGTTATAACATTCAGAGTGCAAAAGCCATCATGTTAGGAATTATAGACAATATAAATGGCTCTTGTGTGCTTCCTGTCTATAGAAAAACATGAGAGGCAGCAAGAAATAGGAAATAAATGCCATAAATATGTAAGCAAAATGTAATCAATACTATATGAATTGTATTTTAAATCACTATGGAAATTCTGACGAAAAATTAATCTTATTAGTTAAATAATTTTGAATGTTATTATAATGTGATTTTTGATGTGAGACTAAAAATATGGCATTTTGAAATGTGAAAGGCATCTTGTTTTCCCTAACAAACGAGCAAACACACACACACACTCACAAACAAACTGAAACAGCATGAACAAGGTCTGATATTAGGAAGTTCAAGGCTTATGGTGGCTTCTGGAAAGTAGGATAGGAAGCTAGAGTGGCGGTATAGACTAGGGGAAGGTAAATGAGAGCTCTGAAGGCCTAGTTAAGGAATTTGAACTTTACATTGCAGTCAGTGGGGCAGTAATAGAACAATTGAAAGAGCAGTTTGGGAAGATCAACTGTGCATTACTGCTCAGTATGGATTAGCATGGAAAGAATGTAAACAGACACCTATGTTAGGATGGAAAAAGAAAGGAAGCTAAGATTTGTTATAGTCTTGGCTGATCACTGCTTTTGCCAACATTTTATTCTCACAACAAATCTATGGGAGTTTTTTTTTTTTTCTCACCCTTCATTTTATGTCTCCGTAAGTTAGATGACATGAGAATTCAGACTCTAGTAATATATGAATCAAGGTTAGAACTGACATTGGTGGAGTTTCTTAGTTTTAGCTCCTCCTGCCGTATTTATTCATTGCTGGAAAGCAAGAAATAGGGAAGAGAAACTAAACACTGAAATAGAGTAGAAGCAAGAAGATGGGCATGTGAAGCATTTTTTTTTTTATGCAATTAATGCGCTTCTTAAATTTGGAGCCAGGTACAACTTCTAGTGATCTTTAAAGTGTAGTAAGGAAGGAGTATGTTTTCTTTTCCATTTGGGCTCTAAAATCTAAGTAATGAATTGTTTTGCTTTACACAAGGAGACATTATGAGTTGATATTTGCTTGTAAGAGGAAGTAGTGAAGAATAACTTTCAGGTATTGAAATCAGTTTATTCAAGTGAGAAAAGCATATATGAGAAACAGATAGATACATGTGACTTTTAAAGGAATATTATGTTTCATATTTAAAGCATCAGCCTTAATCAGTTGAAAGGCTCTGAAGTTTGCTGGTAATATCACAACAGAGCTTAGGTGAATGATCAGAGGAAGCAAAGGACATTTCAGAGTCAGTAGCCACAGGGCTGATAGTGGAAATCATGAAACAGGAAATTTCCAAAGAAAAACCTAAAGTAGCAAGTCTTGAAGAAGACAAATACATTCAGGGGGTAGAAACAGGTAAAATTATCACAGAAGGTATGAAGAAAGAACTGGGCTGAAAGTAAAAGCTTGTAATAAAGGGGCAAAATCACCATCATCAAAGTTTCAAGGAGATCATAGAACTTGAGGATCAGGAAAATAATTTTTGATGTTATAATTGGGTGACTCATAAAAGAACTTTGTCATTCTTCATGATGCTGTGTAGGGATCCAAATTTCTGGAAGGAAAATGCAATAAAATACTTTAAAAAATTATTAAAACCACTAATTGCTTAGCAGGTATATAAGGAGTGTGCCATCGAATGGGTTTCAAATGCTAGCCAAATTTCTCATTGGAAAATTATAGCATTGCATTCATTTTAGACATTCCTGATGGAAGACCAGCTGCTGTCCATGGTACTAAAAGAGTCATCTGGCATTATAATACTGTGGCAATTTGACCAGCATAGTTAAAGTGAATTAGGTGTTTCATTACATGCCTCTATTTGGAGAATTTATTTTTCACTGAGATGAGATTTTTCATATATATTTTCCATCTGGGAGGTTTTTTCAAACTCCCAATGGTTAACATCTAGGAAGTAATTGTATTTTTAAAAAAAATCGCTGGAAACAGGAGTGTAAGAAATCAAGGTAAGAGAAAAAACAGAAAATGGAAGACATGTTGAAAAGGTTATACAAGCCTTGTCTCTTCAAAAATATCTGAAGCCACAAATGCTGTGGTCAATTTTATCCCTCCCAATAGCATCCTCAAAATCAAAATAACTTAAATTACATGGAGTTCAGATTGTGTATCAAAGATCATAATTAGCAAGTGATATAGAAAAAAAGCATTATATGACTCTGTAAATAATTATAAACTATAAAATGAGTTAATAATGAACTCTCAGCCATATTTTCCTTATTGTCTTCTGAAATGCTTTTCTGAATTCTGAGAAAACCAGGCAAGGCAGTAATATTTCCCCCATAAAACATTCCTGATGGAGTCGACACAGCTACTATTCAAGGTTACATCGGCACAAAGCACTTGAAAGAGTTACTGAAATAACTGCTAGTTTAGATACAGTAAACAAAGTATTTTTGTCACTCAAAAAATCAGCAATGTCTGATTAGAAGACCATGTTAACTATGAGAAATGTCAATCATATCTTGGAAGACCCAGTTTGAAAGTTTCAACTCAAACAGTGAAACCACAAAATATTAAAATCCTTAAACTTTAAAATTCACAAAGCCACAATTCAGAAAGAATGAAAGTGAAAAGGATGAAATCCAGAGAGCTGAAATTCTGAAAACTGCAATTCTCATAGTAGGAGGTGGGTTTGGTCAAACTGTACAGCAAGGATGAAATTCAGTTTAAAAAAAGTGTCATTTGTCCTTATTGGCCTTCCTTCCAGATGACCAAATTTCAAGAACTTTTAATGAATTAAGCTACATTTTCTTGAAGAAAAAAGCAGAGTCACTGACAGACTCAAAGATAATTGTGTGCATTGTAGGTCAGAAGACATGAAAAAGTGTAAAGTTCCATCGCAGTATTAATTTCCCACAAATTTGTGGACTGTGTACAAGTGTGTGAGAAGAATAGCATCGCACAGGAAATAAACGTGAATGCATTCTCTAGGAGAGCCAGGCCCTGAAAGAGAAAACCCCCAGCTATTCATGATAATATAAGCTTTAAAATATAATTAATGATTGTGAAAATTGACCAACCTGTATGGAGTAACTGTGTACAGTTTCCTATAATCTATCCTTGTAATATGCTTTTCATATAACAAATTTTCTTTTTGAGTTTGTTTTCTTTTGGTAGCTCCCCTCAAACATCTTAAATCGTACACATTATTTTTTAAAATGCTCCAATTCACTCTGCTAAGTGTTTCATTTTGCATCACCTTCAACACTAGAGGTAGAAATTGTATAAACACTTTTGCAGAGTTCTAACGTTTTATGTATTTTTGCAAATTTGCCATAAAAGTGCATTATTATCACAATGTTAACTTTGTGTGTGAGAATTGTATGTATATGATTATGTTAAGACTTGCCAATAAAAATGAAGATGCATCATTTTTGTTTGGATTTTTGAAAGATAAAATTTCTTGAGATTATAGTTCTTTGAGCTACTACCTACAGTCTGGTGACCATGGTTTTTAAGGACTTATGTTGTCCATCACAGTATTTCAAATGGCCACAGATATAAAGCTAGAGATACACAATTATAATCTTAGAAATATGAATTCACATATTCAGCTTTAAACCCATTTGTCAATACTTTCTGCTCATTATTGCTTGCCCATGAAAATGCCATTATACACTCATGTCTAAAATTGCAAAAGCAGGTATTATGTTGTCTCTCTTATCATGTAAAGTTCCTTATAAAATGTCCTGTTTTGTTTTTGCTTCTCAAATACTCTTAATAATCCTAACAAGTATATTTAAAGAATTTTTAATTAAATTTATTTTAACTGCCACAGATATAAAATTGTACATATTTATGGGGTGCCATGTGATGGTGTGATCTTTGAATACAGTGAGTGCTCAGACTGACCATGCCCACCTCCTCGAACATTTATTGCCCCTTTTGTATGTAAACATTCACAATTCTTCTAACTTTTTGAGATGCACAATACATAACCACCATTTATAGTCCCTCCTCTGTGAGTACCATATCAGAACTTACACCCTTCCAACTGCAACTCAGCGCTCCTAAATCAGCCCCCCCCCCCCGCCGCTTCCCAGACTACTCTTCTCAGCTTCTAGTATTCACCATTCTACCCTCAATTTCTACCAGGTAACTTTTTAACATTCCATGTGAATTACATTGTGCAGTACCAGTCTTTCCATATTGGGATTACTTCACTTGAAGGAATATTTTCCAGTTCCATACATGTTATCTCAGGATGGAATTTCATTCTTAGTATGGCCGTATAATATTCCAATGTATGTATGGACACATTTTCTTTATCTATTCATTAGTGACAGATACCTAAACTGTTTTGATTCATGACTATTGTTGATAGTACTGCAATAAACACAGGAGTATATGTGCCTTTTTGGCATACTGATTATATTTCTTTGGAATTGTATGTTAGGTCTATTTTTAGTTTTTGAAGGAACCTTTGTACTATTTGCCATAAGGTTTACTAGTGTAAATTCCTAGCAACAAAACATGCAAGCATTTCCTTTACTCTGTATCCTTGCCAGACTTGTTTCCTTGCATCTTTTTCATAATAGCCATTCTGACTGAGTGAGATGATACTCATTGTCATTTTGACCTGCATCTCACTGATGATTAGTGATGTTAAACATTTTTTCATAAATCTGTTAGCAATTTATATGTCTTCCTTTGACAAAATGTCTGTTTGGATCTATTGTCCATTTCAAAACCAAGGATGCTGGTAATGAATTTTTGAAAGTCTTAATATATATGTATTCTGAATATTAAAACTACATGTACAGTTTGTAAATATTTTCCCCCATTCTTTTCATTGTATTGTAAGTGAGATTGCTTTTTTGATTTACATTTTAGGTAGCTCACTCAGTGCATGGTAAACATTATTGATTTTTGTATGATGATTTTTACATACTGCATTTTTTTCTAAATTTACAAATTGGTTATGATTTTTTATTGGTGGAATCTGGAGATTTCTGCATTTTTAAATATTTTTTCTTTTCTAATATTTATGCCCTTTATTTCTTTATTTTACCTGTTTCTGTGGCTAGGAATTCCAGTACTATGTCGATTAAAAGTAGTGAAAGTGAGCATCCTTATCTTATTTTTGATCTTAGAAAGTGTCCATCTTTTCCTCTTTCAGGGTGCTGTTAGCTTTGGCCTAGTTTCTATGGCATTTTGAATATGGCACAATCTAAACAATCTTTTTGGTCTTTTTTACTGGTATATGTTTGCGGGACATAATGATTACATTTGTCATGGGGAACTGGCACATATGCATAGTACCTTTTCATTTATTTGTCCTCTTTTATCACTTCTTTCACCTTTCATTTCTTGGTCCCTTCAACATTGCCAAAAGCTCTGTTTCCAGTTTTCTCTTTCAATTCTTTTTAAATCTTCTTTTCCTCCTCTCCCTCCCACCTCCCCCATCTCTTGAGGTCTGAATGTTTTTTAATTCTTTTTTTCAAGAACAATATTTTAGAGATTTTGATTCTTTGGGATTTGAAGATTTAGGATTGTGTCTTTCTGGTTTTTAGGCTAAATCTAACTAGGACACAAAAAATACAACTCTTATGAAATCATTATGAAATAATGTGTGATGAATAAATCCATAATAGAGAAAAGGATTGAACAGAGTCCACTGTGAATAGTTGAATGACATATTCTTCATTTATAAAGGAAGCAGAAGGGTTTTAGGAAATGCCTTTAACCATTCATAGTTGCTCAGTTAGTGCTGAGAATTGGGAGTTTAAGATGCCATGAAATGCTTTAGTGAGAAAAACATTGTATGGTTGTTTAGAAAGACGAGTTGTTAGAATTATAAATATTTACACAACAACAGTAAAAAGGTATATTCCCAGAGGCTCCTAGAAGGCACCTGAGAAAAAAATACCTGATTCTATGCATTCATATAAGACTCTCGGAGAAGTAATATATATATATATATATATATATATATATATATATAGATATAGATATAGATGTAGATATATAGATATAGATATATGTAGATATAGATATATACATATATATATAGATATAGATATCTATATATATAGATATATAGATATATATTCTATGACCAGAAGGTTGTAGAGTGCACAAACAAGAAAGAATATTTTAGACTAAAAGAATAGCATGTGTGATAGCTATGAGAACACTGAGCATATGTATTCAAGGAACAGAATAGTAGTGTACTGTAGTAGTGAGTAGAGTGTAGGTCTTATGGTTTATATCTAAAATTTCATTTATTTAAATTTAAATTTTCATGCATTTAGAGGTGATTGGATCATGAGACATTATACTTATCAGAGGATAAATTCATTGATGATTTCAGTAGGCGAATACATGCTTAGGAGTTGGGGCGTGGATGAAGGTAGTGTCACTAGGTTCTTGACCTGGACAAGTGCATCCTTGTCCCCAAATCTTCCCTTATCTCCCTGTCTTCTGACTGCTGTAGGTTGAACACCTCCTTTGCAATGCCTCATTTGACATTCTTTCTATCTTGGGCCCAGAAAAATGAAACTGTGAGCCAAAATGAACCTTTCTTCCTTTAAATTGTGGAAGCAACTAGAAGTTGACAAGATATAAGAAAGGTATGATAGTCATAACACTAAAGAAATCCATATCTTAAAAGAGGTAAAATGATTACACTGAAAAAAATAGCACACTGTAAGAGTGAATAATTTAGAGTTGAGTTGTGCAGTAAAAATAATACAAAGGGAAATTAGATGCCCTGAAAGGTGTGAAAGTTGAGATACGTGTGTGAGGAAAAGTCATTTCAGGGATTCAACACCAGGCTGCCGTCAAGCTGGGCATTAAAATATCAGCACAGCCCTGCTAGGCAGAAATTCTAAAGTGAAAATTCTGACCAAATAATCCCCCAGCTCAATTACTCTAAATTTTTTCAAGATAAAGTCCATTAATCATTATTATGGTCTGTAGGGACTTGATGCTATGATCTCTACCCCACAACAATTCAGTTTACACCACTCTATAACCAGCAAACGCTGATACTGTGATATTGACTGCCTCTTGTTACCTGAAGTTACCAGACTCCTCCCCACCGTAGATGTTTTGTATTCGCTGCTTTGATGGCATCAAATTCTCTGGACTCCACTGTTTATCTGAATGAATCTATTCATGCTTCAACCTCAAGCTCAATATCATCTCTTATGGAGGCTATCTCAATATGTTCTCTTCCCATCTCTGAGGTAGGCTGATGCATATAATCTCATTGTGCAAACCCTATATATCTCTTTAATTAGAATGATAATAATTGTAATTCCATAGTTACTTTTGGATTGTAGTTTTGCTCCTAACTCTACTATGTCCTGAGGTTAAGTGTCATATTGCCATCACCTAACATGATGTTCTAAGGTTTTCTCTCAGTGATAACAGAGGTTTTTGAATAGCTCAATTTTGCGATCTGTATTTTTGTAGTCATTTTAATTAAAGGGAAAGGTGGTAGGAGCTTTTTGTGCTGCAAACAGCATTATCTTGCACTGTTTTCAGCTTTTTCCCTGTTGAAGCCAAAGCCTTTTTTATTATTTTGGATATGCTAAACACGGCCCAAGTGTTTACAGCCTTAGAATAAACTGAGCACGTCCCTAGGCAACTCATGTCTTCCTTGGATTGCCCTGAAATAGTTCATCATTTTCCTGCTCTTGTAGTTGAACATTGCTTTGCAAACACCTGTTCTAAGTCCAAATTCCTAGGGAAACAAAATCGAAGACAACATTGTATCTCTATTTCTGTGTTTACCTCATTTCTTCTCTGAAGATTTTTCCCCTTGAGTTCTCATGAAGTTAAGAACATTCTACAAATCCTCACCTGAGAGTTGGTTGCAGAAGGAGTTCAGGGGGGAAAAAACCTCCTATCAAGGGTGTTGAGAATTTGGCCTCATCCCAAATACTTATGCCTTCTCTGGGAGAATTGGAAGATGTATTCTGGATTGCTGCAGTTTAATCTGAAGAAAGAAAGTCAGGGAGTAAATTGAACAATTAGTTGGTGAATAGAAATGTCTATTTGAGTTTTTCAGTCTCTAATTTCTCTTTCGGCTAAATACAAATTTAACAAGGACAAAGAATGAGGCAGGGTGCTTTGACACTGCGTAATGGCGGCAGGGAAGCTTTTGCAAAAGAGATGCCATCTGAGAAAGATCTTGAAAGATAAGAAGAGGTTTTTCGTAGAGTGGAAAGGAAAAGGTATTTCCTTAGGGAAGAAGAGATTATGGCAAAAGGAATACAGGGTGTGTAAAGGATAGACAGGCTGAGGTTATGGGGACAGTGAAACCAGCGGGGTCAGGTAGCCATTTTTCTGCTACAATTTCTGCACTGGTATTAGGGAGAACAGTTTCCAGTCACTGACAGGCACAGGAGCTTGTGGGCTTTGCTCATGGGCTTGGGGTTCTCTGAGGCCCTGTGGAATCTGAGCTCCTCTGGGCCTCTCTTCTTTTCCCGCGGCTCTGGATCTCTCCCAGTGACCAAGTTTAACATACTCAGAATCACATTCTCCCAGCCTCTTTCCACACAGAAAAGTTGACTTCTTTTGTCTGTCTGCTACATCATTATCATGATTATAGCAAGCATAAGAAATGCTTTTGACCTGTTTATGCATGGGAAAATTTTCTGAGTTACTTTGTTAAGTGACTGCACAATTGAATCTTTAGAATTTCGGGGTGCATTGTGAAAGTCATGTTATTTGAATATCAATGAATAAGATAACTTTAAGTTTGATGAATTTTGTAGATTTTAACTTGTTTAAGGTTATGATTATTACCATAACCCTAAAAACTGTTAAATTTTATTGGCAGGATAATTGAAAGTTCTAATTAAGAACCTTGCCCAGAGTTTTTTGTGTAGCAAGTTAGAAAGCCAAATTTTAAAAAAATGTGACTTCCTCACCATTCTCTTTACTGTTAAACTGCCTGAGCTCGCAGTTATCTTTTTGTTTCTTTCAATCCAGTGTTGGGCTTTTATTTACTTTCTTTTTTTTTTTTTTTTGTTACTTTAAATTTTTTATTTTAAAGAAAATTAAACAAAATCAGTAAAAATGATACAGAATTTCAAAACAAGATAATAAGAAATCAACAATGGTTATTATATTGCATAGTTATCTTCAAAATAATTTCTCAGATTACCAGATATAGGCATGCAAAACTGATCAGATAATTTAAGCACTAATCATTCCTTTAAAAGAACTAGCAGAATTAGTAGTAGAATACCTTAGCTATCACACATATGTATGTGTGTGTGTATCTCCTCCTTCCTTTTTTTCTCCTATCTTTCATTCCAGCTCTTTCCTTTTGAGCAGTTTTTTCCTTTTCACAATATGTATTGTGCCTTTTGGATCTTATTTTCTTTTTAGTTTCTTATAGTAAGAGGAAAATATGATATTTACACTTGAGTCTGATTTATTTCACTTAAGAGTAAGGTCTCTAGATGCATCCATTTACCTATAAAAGCCTCAAGTTTATCTTTATAGCCAAGTAGTATTCCATTGTATTAAAATATTACATCTTTTTAAATCCATTCTGTGGTTGATGGGCATTTGGGTTATTTCTAAGATTTAGCTATTACAAATTGTGCTGCTATAAACATGGATGCAACAGTATATTGCTGTAGTATGATGTTTTCAGTCCTTCTGGAAAAATACCCAGAAGGAGAATAGCTGGGTCGAATGGAATCTCTCATCCTAGTTTCTTGGAGGATTTCCATACTGATTTCCACAGTGATTGTATCAGTCAACACTGCCCCTAAAAGTGGAGAAGAATGCCTTTCCCCTCACAGCCCTGACAACATTTGTTATTGGGTGATTTTTCGATAATAGCCATTCTTTCTGATGTGAGATGGAATCTCAGTGTTGTTTAATTTGTGTTTCTCAAATGACCAATCATGTTGAACATCAATGCGATAAGGAATGAAAAGATGAAATCACTACAGACATTATGGAAATTCAGAAGATCAAAAGTACCTAGTTTGAAAATCTTTAATATCATAGGATGGAAAACACAGAAGAAATGAACAGATTCTGAGGAACATGTGAATTACCAAAGCTGAATCAAGCAGATATAAAAATTCTGAATAACCCAATGTCAGTTAATAAATTGAAAATTAATTAAAACTCTATCAATAAAGAAAAGTCCAGGTCCTGATAGATTCACAGCTGAATTCTACAAGAAATTTAGAGAAGATTTAACACCAATACTCCTCAAACTCTTTAATGAGATTGAAAGGGAAGTAATTCTCCAACTCATTCCAAGAGGCAACTATTACCCTGATGCCAAAACCAGAGAAAGACCCAAACAAAAAGTAGAACTACAGGCTAATGTCCCTAATGAACAAAGATGCCAAAATCCTTACTAAAATACTAGCAGATCATATGTATCAACTCATCAAGATTATACACCATAAACAAGTGGGATTCATCCCAGGAATGTAGGGATGGTTTAATATATTCAAATCAATAAATACACCATTCAACAGAGGCAAAGAAAAATATCACATGATCACCTCAATAGACAGAAAAAGCTTTCAATAAATTCCAACATTCATTTATGATAGAAACTCTATAGAAAATCAGAATAGATGGTCTTTACCACAAGCTGAAAAACGCCATCTATGATAGACCAACAGCCAACATCATATTAAATGGACAAAACTTCAAAGCTTTCAACTTAAAATCAAGAATAAGACAAGGATGTTTATTATCACCACTCTTACCTGGAAATATTACTTAGAACGTTTAGACAAGAGAGAGAAATAAAAGGAATAAGGATAGGTCAGGAAGAAGTTAAAGTATCATTATTCACAGATGACTGATATTCTACATACAAGATCCCAGAAAGTGCACCAAAAGACTTCTAGGTTTAATATCCAATTTCAGTAGCATAGCTGGATACAAAGTCAACACTCAGAAATCAATAGCATTCTTGTACACAAACAACAAACTCAGAGAAAGGAATTAGGGGAACTACACCTTTCATGATAGCATCCAAAAAAAAAAAAAAAAAAGCCATACTTAGGAATCAATTTAACAAGGAAGTAAAAGATTTATGGACTGAAAATTTAGTACCCTGAGAAAAGAAATCAAAGAAGACTTCATAAAATGGGAATATATTCCTTACTCATGGATAACAAGAACCAAAGTTTTGAAAATGGTCATATCATCAAAATTGTTATACAGATTTAGTACAGTCTCAATCAAAATACCATTATAGTATACCTCACGGATCTACATTCCTAAGATTTAGACCTAGAATATCAAAGGCAATCCTGGGCAACAAAGGAAATGCAAGAGGCATCACAGTCCCTGACTTGAAATTATACTACAAAGCAACTGTGATAAAATCATCATGGTACTGACAAAAAACAAAACCTGAGGATAAGTGGAAATAGAAGATGCAGACACAACTGCAAACACACTCAACCACCTTATGTTTGACAAAAGGGCTAAACATGTCCACTGGAAGAAAGACAGCCTCTTTAATAAATGGTGTTGGAAATAATTTTCTTATAGTGCTGAATTGCTCAATATCCTTCAAGATAATGTTGAATATTTGAGTACACTTCATTTCTGAATAATAATTACAAAATTTCATCATCATGTATAATATTCACTTTTCCTGTAAAACTTGCATGTAAGTTAAGATCTTCTTTTAAAAAATCAAAACAAAACAAAATAAGACAGTGTTTTCTTGCTGCCTGAAAACAGCAGAATCAGCCTTTCACAGGAACTGCATGCGCTGTCTTATGTATACATCTTATAGGTGACCCATTTTTACAGTTCCTCTCTTTGTTAAATGTTCTCTTACTTTCAGACCACATGTGTCAGCTGTGCTGAAAACAAAACCACAAGTGCTAAAGCCTGAGTGAGGTTCACTCCGTGTGTGAAGTTCACCCTGACTTTAATTGAAAATTATAGTCACCTATCCTTATGTGGCACAGAATTACAACTTGTAATTTGGTCTCTTAGATCTCACCTACAAATCTGAACTAAGGCAGAAGCTCCAAAACCAGTATTACAACAAGCTTGCAATCAACATGGTAAAATTTCCTAATTTTTTACTTTGGCACCTCAGAATTTGTAATTACCTTATATTCTGTGTGAGCAAAAGATTTGCTAAGCAAATATGTAAAGAAGGCAGCCAGGGAGACAGTTCCTCCACTTACATAAACCAATAGCTTTTTAAAAATATTGAGTATGTGGCTGGAAAGTAAATGTGGTGCTCTTTTTCAAAATGAATATCATCTATCCATTAAATAGACTAGCTGTGGGGGCTACTTTCTCTAGGAATCTTTCAAGGGTCTTTTTCAGGGCTACCTTCTCTGTAAATTCTTTCTCAATTACTGAAGTAGAAAAAACCCTCACAATCTGCAGAGAAACCTGGTTTCAAATCCTGTTTTTGCTCGTTGGTAATTCAAATCCTGTCTCTGCCCCTTCAATGAATTTGCGCAAGTCCTTCAAGCCTTTGCTGTTCGAAATGTGGTCCTCAGGCCATCAGTACCATCTGGACACCATTAGAGGACTTGAGTCTCATATTTTGCTCATACTCACTGTTGTTAAGAAAACTCTCAGGTCTTTTTCACATCGCCATTTGAGAAATCATCCATTAAGGTCTTTGAACCTTAGATTCTAGTAGGGATGGCTGAAAAAATGAAATGATGCTATTACATGGGGCCACCTATGACAAGGGCTGATAACGAAATGATTCTCCAGAAGTGGAGGTTATTATAACTCATGTCACTACTAATGTTTCTGCTGTGGTCATTGCTTTCTGTCCTTGTCCTCCTAGTCCCATTACTTGAAAGTGTATTGAATCTTGACTTTGTAGATTGGAAACTTGCCTAAGCCATGGCTAATGATTTTACAGTCTATCCTAAGCCAGTTTTATAGTCTGCAAAATGGGATGAGAGATCACCCCAAGTGACTTCTGTAGTGGTGACTAGTGAACTGGACACACAATGCAATTTCCAGATGCCAGGTCCTTTGCTTTACACTCCACATCCATTCTCTTATTGAATCTTTACATTGCTTTCATGTGGTGGAAATGTTCAGAAATGTGATGACATGTTCTAAAGGACACAGAGTTAGCAATTGGCACAGTTTGTACTCAAATCTGGAGCAACTCTGAATCTAAAAGCCTCTCATTACTTGATTCTGGGCATTTCATGCAGCAGGAACATTGTGATGCCTAGCATCCAGATGCATTACAAATCCTCAGGTATCCCCTGCCATGAGGAACTATCAACAATGACTGAGTGGTGGGTTTGACATTCCACCCTGTTGTGCCTACCCCAGCTGGAGGCAGCTATTTTGCTTCCTGCCCACTTGGCTAATGCACTTTGATCAACTTAGTTCCCTCTCGCACAACCCCTCTTTTATTTTTCCAAGTACTCAGATAGCTAGCTAGATTCAGAGTAGTTGCTGCAGAGTCAGGTGTGACCACTCTTGTTAAGGAACCAGAGTCTGAGCTGACTGCAGTAATTAAAGCTTTATTTACATAACAGCTCTCAGGCAGAAGGGACTCTTTTCCAGGTTGCATAGAAGATGCTGCCCAACTCTCCGCACTGATTTGCTACTGCTTCCTTGGTAGACCTGGAAGAGATGCTTGGAAAGAACTTAAGTCCTTGACACATTGAACCAGCTCAGATGAAGGTAGAAAAGAGGCATTGTCAGTAAAGATGAGCTTCAAACAATCCTTCAAGGCACTTAGATTGTGGGCTTCTTGCAGGACCCAAGGAATCCACTGCCTGAAGCCATTTATACCATGTTATTTAGCAGCTTTTGTATGTTGACAGTATGCTAGAAAATATACAGTGTGTATTACAATGACAAGTTTACAATGACAAATGTCCTGTCATTGCCGTGTGTCTTCTATCCATCATTTTTAACTTTTGTGAGAGCCATATGAAAATTATATATAAAAATTAAAGAAAATAAGACATAGAGAAGATAGATAATTTAAGCCATGTTACACAACTTATGAGTGATACAGCTGATTTTTTTCATTGAAATATGTGGATTACAAAATTCATTAGCAATCTTCCATACCACAGTACCTCTCTCAAAAAGTTTGCTGATTTCCAAGGTTTTCACTTATACTTGCTCATTATAACCATATGATGTGAATGATGTTACTTCTATTTTGTAGGTAAAACACACATGTGCACATAAATGTACCATGAGCATTGATACACATGTTTGCATGCCTGTGCACCAGATTGACAGAATTCTTAGATTTCTTCCTTGGTCACATCTCTAGAGAGTGACAGATACTACTTTCAAGTCTAGATTTCTTTCTGCCATGGCTTGCTTTGGTGTAGCTTCTTATTCAATTAGTATGGTCTTTTAAAAAAAATCAATGAATGGTTAGTGGTGCCTTTAATAGATATTGAATGAATACAATTGTGGTGTTATTTATTGCAAAGTGAAGCTTTAATTATTTATTCACCTCAGAGTAACACTGGATATGTACTACATGCTTGGTTTTTCATGCTTGGTGCATGAAAATCCATTTCCTAATTCTGGGCATAGATGCCAGGCCATGAAAATGTCTAACTCAGAGAAGTTATTTCAACTATAATATGAATAGATCATTACATATTGGCGCTACCTTATGTGTTCAAAATCATTTAAGTAGCAAATGGAGTAACTGATTCTCTGATCCCATAAGCTTTCTGCTTGTCTGTATCTACAGTCATTATAAAATTTCATACAAACCTTCACTCAAGTCAATAAATAAGGAGTTGCATCATGCTGGAAGTGGTTCCAGAGTTCAGTATGTAATGCTAAAGCAATCTGGAAAAATTCTGATCCTCCTTGGGGAGACGGACTATAAGCAAATCAGCCAATGCATTCACAAATTCAAGTTGAAATAAAAACTGAGAAAGAGTAAAGAAGGATACAGGAATAATGAAGGTGTATGTGAATATAGGCAGGAAAAGAACTTCTAAAGAAAGAAACACTGAAGATGAGACCTGAGGCACAGAGGGATGCAGCTGAGCAAAGTTTGAGGGTTACAGCACCCCCAGAGTTAGAAGGGA
Organism: Cavia porcellus; assembly: GCF_034190915.1. Taxonomy (NCBI): domain Eukaryota; kingdom Metazoa; phylum Chordata; class Mammalia; order Rodentia; family Caviidae; genus Cavia; species Cavia porcellus. The sequence goes on from NW_026947484.1 coordinate 168,442,524, forward strand.
ACTGTATCTCCTAGGTCTCCAGTGAAGAGAAAGGACCGAAAAAGTTCAAGGAACTGAAACATGGGCAGGGTGACTCGAATGGGGAAAGACAAAGGCAAATGGGAGAAGATAAGGAAGAGTGGAAAGACACTGAAAAACACACGGTATAGGATTGTCAAGAACATGTTACAGATTAATGTTCTTGTCCAAAGTAACTGTAAACTACTTTCAAAAAAGATTACTCTGGCACCTTTTCTTGGGATAGATATAAAATTCTTGATATATTAAATTTCAGAGTAAAAAAGAAACCAGATTTTGAAGTAAAAAAGATTCAGGTTTGGCTCTGCCTTGGTCTCTAATTTGCTACATTTATATCCTTAGTGAATTACTTATTTGCTACTAAGCTTCCATTTTTCTTATCAGTGGTGTCAGGCAAAGTTATAGTAGCAATTTCAAAAGATACCCAGACTTTCAATGGTGTCATATAATGAAAATTAAACTTTGTTCATTCAGAGTCTACAGACTTCAAACAACTCTCTGGAGTAGAATCCTCTATGCACTGACTCCACAATTCCAGCATGCTTCCTTGTTAGTGTGTGTTCCTACAGCTAGATGGCTGTGAAGTTTGTCACCATGACAAAAAGTCACCTTCCATAAATGAGGCCTATTGTGAATGTTCACATCCTATGGGACAGAACAAATCACATGAGGATTCCTAACGTAGAACATGGCAGGATGGGGCTTCTTGATCACTGGAAAGAAAAGAAAGCCAGATAAAGGGCTGAGGATTTAACTCAGTGGCAGAAGCGCCTGCCTTGCAAGTGTGTGGACGTGAGTTCAATCCCTGGTACCGATAAAAAAGAAAAAAAAAGCCAGATAATAATCAACATTGAAAATATTACATCCTTTACTCATTGGGTGAAAGCTGTTAGAGATGATGCATATGATTTTCCAGGATTGGCACATAATAAATGACCAGCAAATGGTTAAATTTATTAGTTACTCTCTCTCTCTCTCTCTCTCTCTCTCTCTCTCTCTCTCTCTCTCTCTCTGTCTCTCCTCTGTATGTGGACTTGTGCTTCTTCTTTTGGGGATCTCCTTTAGAGGGCTACACTCGGATATCGTGATGGCCATAATATGATGGAACAGACTATCCTGATATGAGGGAAATGTGGATCAGCAAATTGTAGATGTAGGGCAAGTCTGGCTGCCACCTGCTTGTGTAACACAAGTTTTATTGAACACGACTGAGTCCACTGACTTGCTTACTGGTTGTAGTTGCTTTGACATGGCACTGGTAGAGTTGAGTGCATGCAACAAAGGCTGCTTAGCTTCCAAAGCCCAAGATATTTAGCATCTGGACCTTTATGGAAAAAGTTTCCTAATCACTGGTGGAAGTGATCCTCCTAATTGCCTGGCTTCCTGTAGTCATTAAAACTCTTCTCTCTGGCATATTTTTAATCTTCACCTTGTCATGGACAATAGGATTTCTTACCTGAAACCCATACCTTTGTCAACTCGTTCATCCAAACTTTAGTTCCATAATGAGAAGAATGGCATATAATCAATAAAGGAATAAATTAGTGGAGAGCTTAAATTATCCTGTGGTTCTTATTTTTCTTCTCTTTGCAAAGGCTCTGAAAATGATTCAAAGAAAACACTTGAGCAATCAAAGCCAGAAAACTTCCTGTGGAAGGAAGAATCTGGTTCCTTGTGGGAGAGGCTGCTGCTTGCTTTCCCTTCCTTCTCAATGACACTGGTCTCACACCACAATTAGAATGTTATTTTCCATCCTATTAGCACTTGGCCTGAGAACTAACTGATGGGGAAGGGATCTTGCAATGATCAGGGGAGTCTGTCAGTTACTGAGGAATTTTTTAAAAAATCATACTGGGGGAAAAATCTGCTATAAATCCTGCCCAAAAAATTCTTTATAGAGTCCACCTGTCCACAATGGATAAATCAATTGCTCTAAATTAAATTCTCTAGACTTGAAAGTCCAGGGTCTGGTATTGGATTTATTTAGACTCTAGGAAAACAGTAATTTTCAAAGTCAACAACGTGACCCTACTTGAGTCAGCTACTGATCATGATAAACCTTTTTCTTGCCACTTGCAGCTGCCTTTGAAACAGTGAGATGCACATCCTGGAGAAAAAAGAACCTAAGTTCAAGGGACAGAAACCAATCAAGATGTGTCAGCCAAGGCAGTAGGCACATAGCACTGCAGCCATCTATTGCCTGGTTGAGTAGCTGCTGGCCCCTGCCTGGGATGAGCATGTCACAGCTGGGATGCTACAATCGTCCTGTTAGTTTCTCTGTTCATCAGTGCTGATCGCTCATTAATTAAGTCTCCTTTCTTCCTCCTCCCACTGAGTTCAAGGAGATGATTGTTTGTCCTGTGGATTCTCTAGTGTCCTGCTGTTTATAAATCTCTTTCCCAAATTTTACCTAGTCCAGGATCTGAGACAAGTACAGCTGCTACATCCAGGGTAAACTCTGAACCATGATTTTGACTGAAGCTCTGGCAGGCATAGCTACCCAGGTAAAATTGTTTTAGCCTCTGTGAGGCTCCTACTTCCGCATAAATGCATGTTTCCAGCATAAAATCACAGCTCCCTGGGCAGGTTTGATGTCTGATCATTTCTAAAGCTGCAAAGGAGCTTTCAAGATCATGTGGCTCAAGCCTCCCTTTTCAGGGAACCTCTGGGCTCTAAGGTCTACAGAGAGTTGATGGAGGAATTGAGTATCTTCCCTTTCACATGTCTTTACCCCAGTAAGCTTAACTGTAACTTTTCCCTGAGGACCAAGTTTGTTTTAGCTTAGGGATGCTGGAAAATGAACTGCTTACACAGTGATGGGGAATCAAAAACCACAAGGAACTCTGAAGACTATCTGGAATCTCGATCCTCCACCTGGGAGATAAGCTCCCATCAGACTCTGTGTGGTTCTCTAGTGCATGAGCTTACACAGGATGCTTACATTATACTTGGCCCCTTGGGAGCTTAAAGAGGACCTGGGAAGATTTTTTAATTTTAAATATCCCCCTCTTGAGACCTCTCTAGTCTGATCTGATCCATGCAGATCTAGAGATTTATGAATTTCCTTTATGAGCCACTATTGTATCTAATTTCTAGAACAAATTTGCCAGTCCATGGCAGACAAACACATGACACTGTCTACACTGTCTAGAACATTAGATCTAGAGGAAATGGGCCTGCTGATTCCTCTTCCTCACCTTTCTAGATCCTGGCCACTGCAATTGGAAGTCTGAAGTTACTTAGTGTTTAGGGAGAAAAAAGATAAGTAACTTATCTTAGGTGCAATTTCAGATTTGTATATTCAAACATGGATAGAATCTAGAGAAGACTGCAAAGCTCTCAAAAACTTGTAACTTAGCTAAGACATGTAGCTTCTCAAGTGTTCTTTGCAGTGAGATATGTGGTGCATTAATCCCTCTCCAATGTTCAGCAGTCGCTTTCATGTACATATTTCCCTCAGGTTAGTGATACTTTAGGGGTGAAAGTATTGTATTTCTTTAATCACTTCATTTCCAAATGAGGTAGCATAGCTGATATTACTCTAGGATGCTGCATGAGACACCAGGAAAATGGACTCTGGGATCCAAAAGATTTGCATTTGGTTGGTGTTCTTTACTGTACAAATGTGATCAAAGTTTTAAATTTTTCCACATAGTTTTTCCAATAGCAAAAGACTTAAGACAAAATTTTATGTACATTAAAGAAGATATCATATATATATATATATATATATATATATAAACATGTTAATGCTTATAATTGATCAATATTTGCTTGTTTCTTTCCCCACAAGATGAAGAGGAAGGTATAGGATCCCGTTCTTTAATTCTTTCTTTTTTAATGTGATTTTATGAATTATATGTTTCTATATTTTATAGCCCACTGTTTTCTGTCAGTTGCAGTTCTTATTAGAAATGGTGGAGTCTTTAGTTTTATTTTCCCTGTAAACTCTTTCTCTCCACCTAAGAATTTTGCCATCAATTTCCATCCATTCCTCTTTTGATTCACAGCTCAGTCTCTAATTCCTTCATGAAATGTTTCCTTTTGTGACAATTAATTGTGATAAATCACAATTATAAATCAACTTTTTTGGATTAAGAAATTATAATAGATTAGTAAAATACATTTGGATGTATCTGGCTGGCTTATGGATATGTGACTTGGGAATTATTACCTATAGCCTGTGGCCCCTTCCTCTCTGGCACTTTTTCCCAGATCTACTTCTGGAATACCATGAATTAAACATCTTTGTTCCATGAATTCCATAAATCATGATGTATTTTCCTTTGAGTCAATTGAGTGGGGACTGCATTCCCTGAAACCACGAATCAAAATTAGCCTGTCTTTTAAGTTATAGATGTCAAGTAGAGTGTTTCAGTGCCAAAAACTAACCCTTCTTTTTCTTTCCCTACCCCTGTTCAGTACTCTCTCCACTTTCTCAAGCATTTTTTAAGTATATCGCTTGAACACTTAGTATGGCTTGTTGCTTGACTCTGAATGTGTTCACGGCGGGGAGTGAACCTAATTCCTTTCAGAATCCCTAGCCCCTGCCATAGTAAGTTCTTAACAAGCAGAAGAAAGCATAAATGAATGCACTGATGGTGTTTTTCACTTTTCCCCCTCTATGAAAGGAGAAATTGTAATAATAAATGCTGACAGCATCTTCCAGGAAGTGCAGCCTTAACACAGCCTTGCATGGCCACCCTCATCACCTTAGTGGACGATAGCTCCACCCCACCATCCATCTAACCCCAAGTCCCCTCTACACACGGACCTTCAGGGCTGCTTTTCTCTATGTCTCTCTCTGTGTAACCTGCTGTCCTGCCAGCTCACCTCCTCTGCAATTAGCACCGCCAGCTCTATCTCAGAATGCCAGGCCAGAACCTGGAGTAATTGCCGCTCAAGATTCCTCCTGACACAAATGTTGACATTCTGTTGGCATAACTTGCAATAATGTATGCAGATTGCATCCTTCCAGGGCTATAATTATTACTTCTCAGCAAGAAATAGTCAGGTGATTCCCTGGCTTGATTTCCAGAAGCTGATTTCAGTCTTGGAACTGCCTTGTTTAGAAAACTAAGAAGGAAAAGGAAGGAGGAGACATTGGATTGTGCTCTGGCAAGAGTTTCAGCGCACAGTCTGACAGCTGTGGGCTGGGAATCAGGGATCTTGGGACTCCACTAAACTGCTGTAATCTTTATTGCATCTAGCTCTGGGTTCCAGAAATATGTATCTTACAGATTCCTAGCTAACTGGGGTGGTGCATATCCATATTCCTAGCACTTGGGAAGCTGAGGCAGGAGGATTCTGAGTTCATTCCAGGGCATCTTGCAGTGCAGAGTGAATATTTGTCTTTAAAAAATGAACAAAAAAAAAAAGAAAAAGAAAAAGAAATCCTTCAGATTATTCTTAAGCATAGTAAATTCTAATTTGGGAAGTTCCAAGCTCACTTCAGTAACACAGAACAGGAAACTAATACGAACTGAAAGCCTTCTGGAATCTATGTGATGACCAGGTTTCTGGGCTAAGGTAGGGGAACAAAAAATAGAAACTCTTTGGAATTATTTATTTTTTATCCTGTCACTGAAAAATGTATCCTCATGTACTGGCAAAATTTTCTTTGACTTTTCTTTGTTCTAGTAAAATTACCAGTCTCTTACATCTTTAGAATAAAGTCTAGACTTTTGTGTTCTGTAACTAAAAATAGACTTACATGCTATTTTAAAAGAGTGAAATCAAATCAAACACTAATGCAATTTGCTATATGAAAAATTACTTTCCACTAGTTTTACAATTTTTCTCTAACAGTATATCCTAAAATTCATTCTATTTCAGTTCAGCTTGGGATTCACTGAGATCTCCAGATCTTTTTCCAATTTACTTTTGTTTCGTTATCTTTCTGTGTCTGAGAGAAGGCATGTGAAGACATCTAGCTTGAAGCCTAGCATATAATAGGTGCTCAAATAAGAAACCATTAATTGAAATACAGTCGGTATTGAGCCTGGCTGGATGATATTTCCTTTAAATGATGGGCCGCTTCGCATTCTTGAAATCCTATGCTATTTGAGGCTCAGAGGAAACAATCTGTGCATGTAATGATGGCCAAACTGAATTACTCCCTGGATAAGAGATAATTTGTCTCCTATTTGTACTTTGCCCCTTGGGTTTCCAGAGAAAGAAGTGGAGTTGGAAAAGTGAGAATGATGAACAACACCTGGGCTGGCTCCTGGTTCTTGAGAAAATATTCCCAGCTGAAATTTCAGCTTACTCTAGTCCAGTAGAGACTCAGTGTCCTACCCATAATGTGTGTGGATTCCCCCAAAGGTGAGTGAGGTATGCGGACACATCACCCCACTCTTCTCAGTTTACAGAAACCTCAGCACTTCATCAGGCTTGCTGGCTGTCTCCCTGGAGACCTCTTCTTTCCTTCCAATCTCTGTCTTCCCTTTAGCCTCCTGGACTTCTGGCTGCCATTGCTGTGGCTCTTTTGTCCAAATGTGGAAGGCAGCAGGACCAGAAGCTCTCGCTGAGGCTGCTCATTAATTTGCTTGATGGGTCTGGCTACTCCAGATGTAGCCAGACCCATTAGGAGGTGATGGTTCATTTGGTGATGGAGCTGCACTATAAGAAAGTGAGAATACAGGGTCCCTGAATACAGACTAGGGAATAGACGTTCTCTGCTTTCCTCCTCTGAGAAGCGGCTCTCTTGATAAATAGGAATGGAACCAAAGGGTCGAAACACCTCCTTTCTTGAAATTTTGGATATTAATCTTTTATAAATGGATACTTTTATCATCCTGTTCCCTAACCATGTCGGTAACAGGCTCAAAACAGTCAAGTCAATGGTGTCCAACCTTGCAAAGCATAAAATTTGCACTGTAAAGCATTAACCTGAAAGATCTTACAGTTGGACTACACCTTTCCTTCCAACCTCACTGGTCTTTAACTCCCATTCTCACTCCTGCTTTACAATCAAATCCGACTTCTTTTCTACACTAACGTGTGTCTTTGTGCTCTCTCTATCTCATGCTTTTGCTAACCTTAATTTTCTCAACTCATATTGCCCTACCTGAACCTCACTATTTCAGTCTATCAAAATCTTACACGAAAGACCCAGGAAAATGTCATGTCTTCACTATAAAATGTCCTTTTATCCCTTCTAATAGAAAGTAATTGCATATTACTATTTTTCCTCTTATCCTATTCAACCTGGGCTTGCAGTGGTGTAATTGTGTTTCTTAAAAGTCTCCTATTATGGAACTGCAAAATCCTTAAATAGTCACTTTTTTTTATCACCCCCCCAACAAAAACCTTACCTGGCAGCTTGGATATTTGAAATGACAAGGAAATATTTAAGTTGAAAGCCATCCTCTGCTATTCTTGGATGTATTTTTATGGCAGAACTATTTTAAGGACTCTAACAAAGTACATGTATTCTTTAGAATCACCACATTGGAGGTTTGGAATAGCTTCAAGAATTTCCTGATTTTCTAACCCACAGTAGGTTTGTTCCTTAATCATCTCCTTTCTTCTCCTCCTCTTCCTCCTCCTTCTCCTCTTTTACATTCCTCTCCTCCTGCCCCTCATCTCTGTCCTCCTTTCCTTCTTCTCTTTTTTCCTCTCTTCTTTCTCACACTCCTCTTTCTCTTTCTTCTTCTCCTTCTCACCCTCCTCCTCCTCCTTCTCCTCCTTCTTCTTCTTCCTCTTCTACTCAAAGCTCAAGTTGAAAGGCAGCTCATGAAGCCCTTTTATTTATTCCCTAGGCTCTCAGCTGGGCTGCAGCTAAGTGTCCCTGAAAGATGGCCCGGTCACACTCACCTCCCAGAATTTAATGCACCCTCCTTCAACCCCCTATCTTGGCAAATATTTAACAACATCAAGCATAAGATTTTAGTCTTGGAGTCTCTCAGTTTAAAATTGATTTGTTCATTTATTCACCCTTATGCTTAGTAAATATTACTTGAATGCATATCATAGGATTCTTAAATATCTAGTCTACTCATCTATTGTTTTGTATAAACACATTAGATGTCTTTCACTTGTCCAGAGAATAAAATTAAAATTTCTAATTTTACTATTTCTCTAATTACGCCTACACTGCTTTTCCACAATCTACCATGTACTATTCTCTGACTATATTTTTCTTGCTTGTGACAATGCATCTTCCACTCTTCATCCTCAAAACCTTCCTCACCATGTATTTCTCCCATCTCACCATTTCTGTGATTGGTGCCAATACTTTTATCATGTGACAAATATTCTGCAAATATTCTAAATATTCCACAAATATTCTATGACTGGATCAGTGGCTTTTTCTCAGTGTTTCAATAGTTTCAGGTGTTTTTCTTTATCATACCATTTAACTATGCCATGTTGTAATATCTCTTGGCTAGTTTTTGTCTCCTTTAGATTGGAAGATTCTAAAGGATCATAATCACATTTTCCTAGTATTGTTAGGTTGAATGTTATATCTGTACATAGAAGTTACCTAAAATATTCCTTTGATGGATGGATGGCTTCAGTGCTATTCTAAAAAGTAAATACAATAAGTTATATTCTCTACTTTGGGAAGTTCACATCAATTGAGAGAGACAAAATATAAACAAAATAATTATAATAAATTGCCATAATTGCCACTGTGGAGTCCAGTTGAATGGAAAAATCTGGAAACTTCCCAGTGAGAGGTGGAGCAAGGCGAGTGGGTTGTATCCCAGCTCAAGGTGATGATTCAGCATCACAAACAGTGATGTGTTCGTTACTTACAAGGGTGCTGTACAGCCTGGTACCCACAGAAGTTTAGGAATCAATCCACATCTACAGTCTTTATTCTTATAACTTAAATCTCCTTATAAGGTCATGTATAATTTTTGTGCTAACCTTCTCAGACCCAGGGATTAAAAGATTGTCCTTGTCATTTAGCATAAAGTGGGCTTCCCACTTTCTAGTCATCTGGTTGTTCTTAGTCACCTGTTCTCTGAGTAGGGGCCCATTATGATGTCCTAACACATTGGTGACCTTCTATGTCATCTTGACATCAGATAGTTTTGTGGCCTTTGGATATTGCATGTTGTCTATCTGTTTACATTTTCATTCGTTCTCCTAGCTTTTCACTTTCTATAGGAAACTTAGGAAGAGAGACAAGCTCTGAAGGTACAGCCAAATGTTTCTGAATCATGGGATGACTTTAGGCCCCTGTGTTTAACCACATCCTGGTGTTTGATGGACTAGATGACTCCTCGCTATGAAATTCTCCAGATTGGAATGACTGTAGAAAGGATGATTCTTTCTGACAATAATCAAAAGAGTCACTTTTTCCAATGAAAACTTATCACACATTTAGCATCTCCAGTCCATTTAATGTTTCAGACTACATAACCAAACATATCTAGTTTCTGCCATATATTCTTGAGAAGGAGATATGTCTTTTTAAAGGTTCATTAAAATATAATATATTCGTGACAATTATGGGCTATGCATAGGATATCATAAGGCACGTGTCATTTCATGTGTGGGAGTAGATATCTGCAGAGAAATCTTGTTGGAAAATGAAGGCAGCACAGAGTCTTAAGGATAAGAAGTTATTTAGGTGATGAGAAGTTTAAAGTTGCTTGATGAAGCAGGAATCACAAAAGTGAGGAGAACGGAATGAATGATAACGTGTGTGCATGTGCGTTTGTAAAATACAAAGAGGTTTAAGATACTGTACAATATAATGTCATTCAAGAAATAGTAATAAGTGAGCTTAAAGAGCATGCTAGGACGCACTTAATGGAGAATCTCTAAAATGAAGAAAATGCATTTGTGATTTATACCAGGGGTACTAAAGAGCTACAGAAAGTTTGTAAGCACAGCGATACCTGCCAGGTACTTTTGTAGGGGTAAGTAAACAGAGTAAACCTTGTGATAAGTCCTCAGTATATTCTCTCCTGATTGTAGTCTTTGCATTCCTATGGTATTTCTCCCCCTTTCAGGATAGAGAGAGAACAGCTGGTCATCATCCCACTTGAAAACTATTCTTGAGATGTTTCTCAAAATGTGTTATATGTCTCATTCAAATTGGATTTATTCTGGTTTCCACAGGCAGTGTCCTAGTTAGCAGTTCCACCCGAAGTTCCTTGATAGATGCATCACAGTTGCAGGAGCTTAGGGAGCTTTGGATGGAAAATGTATAGATTCATTTTCTCTTGGGACTTGAATGAAATCACTGCTCCAGCTAATCATTTAACACTACTCCTTTCTTTATTGTAAATTCTTATATAATTACTTGATTTGTTTATTTCACAAGGAACTTTTACTGTTAGAAAATAGCTTCTCATGGAAAGCAAGATGATGATAATACCCCTTTAACAGATGAATAAGCAGACACATGAAGTCACTGGCGAAAGTTGATAGTTGACTGAATTGTGCATCAGAGTACCTAAGTCTTTATTTTGTCTCATTTATCTAGCTAGAGCATTGGTCAACTGAGAGTGTAAATTTATTCTAACACTACAAAAATAAAAGGTTTTTTCCCTCATTCATGTGACATTTATTTATTGAGTAACCACTTTATGCCAGAAACCATTCTAAACAGAAGTAAAATAAAGAGAATTCTCTGCAGGAAGCACACACTTTAACAGGTGAGTTAGACAAGAAATGGATAAACAAGTAAATATATAGCATAATATGAGACATATAAATACAATAGAAATCACAGAGCATGGTGATGGAATATTAAACGAGGTGGTGCTATTCTCGATAGAGTGAGAAAAGATTGCCTTGCTGAAGGTGCAATATTTAAACAGAGAACTAAATGAAGACAAAAGATAAGCCATGCATATTCCTAACAGAAAAGTTTCCAGGCTGAGGAAACCTCAAATTCAAAGGTCCCCATATGGGAATGTGATTGACATGGTCTAAGAACAGGAAGAGAGTCACTGTAAAAGAAGAAGGGTCCGGAAGGACATAGCGGGTAGGAGAGGTTGGTGGGTTATTCCCAAAGGGTGTTGGTAAAACTTTGGAAATATTTGAAAAAGGAGTGATATAATAAAATTAAGAATTTTAAATGACTATACTGGCTGATGTTGGATGATGATATCTTTGGAAAGGGAGCAAAAATACAGTGCAGACATCTTTCAGAGCCTGTTAGACTCCTCTGTGGAAATAATGAAGGTTGTGGCCCTTCTAAGTCCTAAAGCTCTATCTTGTTGCAAGCTGTGTATGGCCAATTTAGGATTGAAATCTGGCATTTCTAGTTGGGCTCTAATGCATTTTCACTTCTAGTATAACAGATACCATTCAAGTGAGCAAGTTTAACTCTTCGAACTGTTTTATTTTCAGTAGTATATGTTTACAGTGCATAATGAATTCTTGTATTTTACATAGCTGATATTGTACATGACCTATCTTGATTCTTTTTATATCCTATTCCCTTGCCCAATATCTCTTAGCTCCTTTCCAATTTGCAACTGATCTATCTCCTTGTTTCCTAATGTCTGTTTTATTTTGCTCTTTGATTTTTGTACTTTAGGTTTCTCATGTAAGAGAAACCATATGATATTTAAGCTTCTGTGTCTAATTTATTTCACTTAACATTATGGATTCAAGATGTATCTATCTTCCTACAAACAACTTAAAATTTTCCTTCTTTATAACAGAGTAGCATTCCTTTATGTATAAATACCACAGGTTCTTACCATTCATTCACTGATGGACATAGGCCATATGCTGTTGTGAGTTATGCTGCTATAAACACAGGCCTATCTCAAACCACCCAGGTGTGCTTGTTACCCATGTTTAACTGAGTATTTTAGAAAATACTCTAGAGTTCTTGTGTGTGCATTTTATGAGGATGGGATCATAAGCGAAGGAGAATATCACACATTTTTGCTTGAGCTGGTTTCTCTGCATAAAATGTTTCATCTATTCCTGTTTCTCCTCCAAAGGCCATATAGAATAAATTCCATATCTTCAGAGAGGTACTCCCCAGTCATCAAGCTCACAACCATTTATTTATATATTAGGAACTTTCTCTTTACCATATTTAAGTAGTTGAGATACAATAATAAAGAAAATTAATAAAAAAATTGATCAATAAGTGAATATATATAAAATTATTATTTCTATAGTTTGAGAAGTGAGAAGTCTGAAATTGAAATGTTGGCAGGGCTATTTCCTTCCTTTTCTTCCAGTGAGTTTCCCTCTTTTTAATAATATGGACAGTTAATATGCAAAGAAACAAAATAGATAACATCAAGCAGTAACATATCAGGAAATAGGAGTACCTTGTGAGAGGAAGCACTTGTAAGGAGACTTGGAAAGAATATTCAGGTAAGTGATTCTGCTCAAAGTTCTTATCTGCTTAATGAAAATAATACAAAGTTTCATCTGATAAAATAAGCCAACTAAATTTGCTAGCTAAATTCCTTCTACACAAGGAACAATTCAGAAGTGTTATTAGAATCAGAATTAAAGAGAAAAGGAAAAGAGATAGTGATAGAAGGAAATAAAGAAGGAAAGAGAAAGACAAGAGCCCATCTTCGTGCCAGAGGTATCTGGAATGGGGCATAAAGTTAAGCTAATGTATCCTATTTCCGCCTCTACAAAATGTGGTTCTGCAGCAGAGTGACAATAGGATGCAGGACGAGCACCTGTGCTTGAGCTGTTGAACAGGTTGAGCGTGTCCCTGCAGAAGGTGTCTTCCCACATACCACAGAACACAGATTGCCTGTTGGTGGGGAAGTACTCAAGGGTAAGTCATAAAGTGGTAGGAAGGGCCAAACATCTCTTTCATCATCCTAAATAACTTGGGGTTCAATTGGTAAAGTAGTGGAGATGGAGACTATAATTTCCTTCAAGTGACAATTCCAGTTTCCAATTAATATGCCGGAAAGACAGAAATGATACAGACCTCTGGGGATAAAGTCACTACTCAGTGGCATTTGGTAAAATTAGCTGATGGATAGCCTTCTTTTTCCCATGGGAGACTTCGAGAAGCTCACATCCACGTCCATCCCTCTGACCGCCCCCTCCCCAATCATGCTCCTCGGCTCAAAATAAAATGCGACTTTTCTCTTAAGTAATTGATGTTCTGTCTCATTCCCTGAAGCAATGTAGGCTTAGCGAAGGAGACATTGTCTCTTTTTCCTTGTTATTGGCTCTAATGAAATGTCCCCTGGTTGACACCTAAGAAAAGGAATGTGATGAGGGTGGGGACCTAATATACCTCACACGTATCCATCGCTGACCCTGTGTATGGGTACCTTTTAATTAAAGAAAGGCACTGAAGAAGTAACAACTGGCAGGAGAGAGTAGCCAGGCCATACTCACACTCATTCATTCACTCTCTTACCTACCCACCATCTATCCATTTATCTATACAAATTTTGTTAGTTTTACTAACTCATCTATTTATGTATTTACTTATTTATTCACTTTCTCTGTCAAGTTTCTTTGGTTACAAGCATTTTAACACTGGAAATTTTAAGGAAGCCAAAGATAAGATATTGGAGTGACAACAACCTAGTACACAATCTCCAAGAGCAAAAGCCTTTGCTATGAGTTGAATTGTATCCCTCACGTTCACATAGTGAAGCTCTAAGCCAGTTCTCAGAGTGCATCTTGATATCGAAATAGGATCATTGCAATATGACATCAGTTAGGAAATGCTGATCAGCACAAAGATGGAGATCCTGACCAAAGCTAAGTCACTCTGATTCATTGAGAGCACTTTGAGATCAGCTGGAGATGACCTGAGGTCAGACTGGAGGTGAGTGTACCCATGATCTGATGTGGATGGTATCCATACACAGAGAGAAATCTGGATATGGAGAGAAATACACATAGAAGAGACACGAAGTGCACATGCACAGAGGGAGGATTGCTATCTGCAAGTCACAGAAAGAAGCCTGAAATACTGCCCTGTTAAAGGAAGAACCTGTTTTCACCTCGATTACAGATTTCTCACTTTCCAAATCCTGAGACAATAAATTTCTGTTGTTAAAATCACCCAATCTGTGGTACTTTAGTATAACAACCCTAGGAAAGCAATACAACTATGGATAAAATAATTTGTAAAAACCATCAAAAGACAAACCAAGGGCAGTTCTAGGAACCTCAGCAACTGGACCTCTGGGATTTTTCTCTTGGATCCCACCATTAGAAGACTTAGCTTTCATGGGTTCTTTCTAGTTTTGCAGAAAGAGTCTGAGTGGCTTACATTGCTAGAGGTCTCTGCCTTTGTATCAGTGAGTCAGCAGGAAAAGGGATAGAAAATAGCCTCTGATGGGTGTTCAGGATTTGATAGCAACACGGTAAGATCTACTTCGTTCACCTTGAACACTCACACAGGGTCCTGTTCAGGGAAATTATCCTAAAGGAAACTTTTCTTTGCTATCGGGAAAAACAAACCATGCACATGTGTGCACTTGATTAGAAAGAGAAGCATGTACTGCATGAGACCAGGCAGAGAAAGAGAAGTTTACAGAGCATTTTTGCAGTAGTTTAGGTCAAAACCCCAAGAGGGGATGTGACAAATTTAGTGTTTGATGTGTGCATCAAAACATGTACCTGAACGTGGTAAAAGTATTTCTATATGAAAAGAAACAGTCACGCTGGCCTGGTGGTGTAAGCCTGCAGTCCCAGCAGTCTGAGCAATTTAGCATCTTAATGGTACCTTGTCTCCTGAATAAAACAATGAGGGATTGGGCACCACAAAGACCAAAGGTTCAGTTCCCTGCAGTACACACAAACATGCACATGCACACACATCTATACATGGAACTCTACCAAGTAGGGCCCAGTGGACAGAGCAGTAATAGGCTTATGTTGCCTGGCTATAGGTTTTGAACTTCATTTGGTTCATACTGGGGAGATCCATGAATGCTCCTTACAAGGGCAATACCATGATTTTTTAAATTAATTCGTATTTACTTTGCCAATGGCCCTCCCCAACACCATAATTATAATTATGCTTTAAGAAGATAAATATACAGTGATTGGCAATGTAATATAGCTAGAGGAAATTGAAGGTAGAAACATCAGGAGCCATCCAACCCCAGGTAAATCAAAAAGAGAAGCGAGGAGGTAGAGTTCTGTGCACCTGATACATATCTTTCGGTCTTTGTGCCACCGGCTTTAAGGAAATTCCACCGGGGAAATTCTATCTCTGTCTGGAAAGTCTCATCAATTTCTCCATCTTCCAAAACTTCAACCTTCTCCAAGAAGTATTCTCTAATTTTCTCAACTGGAGAAAATTTCTTCCTTCTTTGCTCTGGTGGAGTCCAGAAGACTTGGATCGAGCAATAAAAAAGCATCACATGTGTACTGCATGTCTGCTGTACACTGCAATGGATTATCTGGCGCAAGAATTGAATGGCCAGACTCTGTCTGAATACAAAAGCTATTTTTCTGCAATGTCAACCCCTCCCTCTGTATTAGAAGATCTTTGAAGACAGAGAACATAACTCCCCATCCACCCTCTGTGCCACATGGTGCTTATCAAACATGTCAAACCCCCATATAGTGACTAAATCAGTGACTGATAACAGTAACTTTTTTGTTTCAGTTGAGGGTTTTATTCCACCTTAGATATATAAATCGACAAATATACACTGTACAACCTTGAATACAGCCACTTGCCACTGATTTAGGGTGAGCTTCTAAAATAGAAAGTGTAGGTTGATTGATTCTTTATCTTAATTACAAATCTTTTTATGCTTTTCTATGCCTATAATTTATATTATGTACCTAAAATGTCTGCATACAAGTACCTCTCAATGGTGATTGAACATTTAACATCAAGCTCAGAGGAGCGACAAATGGCCTCATTATTCCATGTGGCATCTTGGAGAGGCAGCTGAGAGACAGACATCATTTTCTGTGCTTCCTAAATGAAGAATAGAAAGCTAAGTAGTTCTGGTGGGTGGGCTAAGATCACAGAACTACTACTGTAGCCCTCACCATCTTACAGAATATGCAAAAATGTCCTTAAAGACTCTAAGTTCAGTTCCTTTTTTGTAGTAGGATAAATTAAATCTCAGGGTGGAAAATAACTCAAGGTCTCACCTGAATGAGTTACTTGTAATCTTAGGATGGAAACTATTTTTCCTCTTCTGTGCGACACCCTAAAATCTCACTCTGGACTTTTTGCACTCAATGGCCAAAAGATAGTAACCTCATTATTCCCAAATAAATATAACTTGGCCCAAGTGCATTGGTTTGAGCTTTGTGTACTTCCCCTTTCTGTTCTTGTTTTTTATCTTTTAGCAAACCTTCACTTCACTGCCAGGTCCTGAAGGATTTCTTTCTGACTGCCCCAGCTTCTACTGCCATGAAAAAACATGGTGTCAACTGATTGCTACAAAAGGGTTAATGTCTTCAAATTCACAGAACTGTAAACATTTCAACCTCTTTCCTTCATGTTTCCATATAGTGAAGAAATTCTTGCACTGTATCTTTAACAGAGGAGCATCTGAGTTTTGCTTAGATGTCACCAAAACGTGTACTTGTTACCATTTGAGTCAGCAATACCATTTGTGGACAATTCTTCTCTTCTGAAAAAATTATAAGATTGAAGCTCACCAAGAGACTTCTATTCACTGTACACACAGGATATGTTTCTTTCCAATTCGCATGAAGATTTTCATTGAAAACAGCTGCCCAGCTAGTTAACCTTTGACTGTCCAGGTGAAACAGTGGTCTCTTTTAAAAATAACTTCTCGTTGTATAATGGATCTAGTTTACTGCTCAAGTACTGACCCTACCCTTTAGATGTTACTTTCCAAATGTGAGCTTCAGAATTGCACCTGAGGTATAGGCCTGTAGTTTCACCTTCCTTGTTCTAGGCCTGATATCTAATCTATATTATCATGGCTGCTTACTAACTTGTTTGTTAATGCATGTTGAATTAATTACTGGGTCTTTTCCATAAGGGATTCTTCAAAGTCAGTTTTTTTTTACCATTTAATATAAGGAACTTCACCCACGGTATTTTACTTTTAGAGGGACTCTATATAGTGTAGACAGTATTATACACCAAGGAATGGCTTTCAAGTTGTGGAAATGTATACACAGTGACTGTAAGAGAGGTAAGCATCAGGAAATGAGTCACACTTTTCAAATCTTTCTCTTACATTTTTCTTCTACCAGCCATGTTCTGTTCACCTCCTCTGTACAGTGGGATGATGGGAGAGCCCACAGCACCATTTAGGCATTTTATTCAAGTTATCTTCTCAAACATGGCAATACTGATTTCAAAATATATAATTAGCCATGAATCCATGTAACTGTATCCCAGGTGGCCTCAAGTCCTGTATTGCTTGTGGTCATGGATATTTACAGATAGTTCATTAACACTGGAAGATGGCACTGTCTTGCTAATGATTGCCTAACATTTAATAAACACAGCCCAATAGTTTTACAACCTGTGAACTTGCAAGTCGCAGTAATTATCCAAAAATGATAAATAATTAAGGCCTTATTACATGGTATCAGTCATTTCATTTTCCAGCTTGAACTGCTGAACAAGACTCATTCACCACCCCTCTGCCATCGTGTGAGCAGGGCAAGGGGAACCCTGGGGACCGCCATGCCTTTATGGGGCAGATGAGGGGAAAATTGGCTCATTAGATCAGTAATTGGACTCTTTCTCTCTTCAAAGCTTATAGCCATGGAATTGGTTGTGTGCTCTGAGTTTGGAAAAAGAACGAATGTCTGTACATGACCTCCCTGGATGTGTGGACGTCAAGAAGCCTGCGGCATTTTGGAAAATGAAATCTGAGGCATAGAAGGGAACACACGGTCTGAGAAAGCAGGCTGTCTGAGCTCTCCTGTAACCAAATGTGGGGCTACAGGCAAAATTCTACCTCTCTTGGGGCCCTGTATAAATGTGCTAAAACAAACAAAAACACTAGGCTCATTAATTCAGGATCTAGAAGAAAACATTGCCTCATGTGGCTAGTTACAAGCATCTTACAAATATCACAATCTCTTTCTTCATCTCTCAACTAAGCTTACTTTGTGTGACCTCTTTCACAGTATAAATGTGTCCCATAGTCATATTATTTCTAGCACATGCTGGGGTTACGATTCCACAGATTAAGATTCAAAGTGAAGGTGGAGCGCTCCATTAGGTTTCTCAAGATGAGTAACAACTGAACTAAGTTAATGACGAGGAGGAGTGTAGTGAAGAAGAAATTGAAGCATTTTCTCAGTGCATTCCACAGCCTGGCAATTAGATGAAGCATGTTATGAACATTTGGTAATTTAAACCTCTTAATAGGTGGGGAGATAGGTGCCATTCTGGTTACCATTTTATAGAGGGAGAAACTGATCTAGAGAAGTTCACTAACACATCTACAAAAGATATACTAGTTGTGAACACCATTGTGCCCCCCAAAATGTATACGTGGCAGTTTTCAGAGTTCTTTAGTATCTAGCACCTCACTGGAGGTGCTAGCACCTTGACAGGAACCCTGTAGGTTGTGTTTCAGTGTATCCATCGATATTGGACTGATCTACAGGCCCAAGTATGTGAAGACATTTGCAAGAGGTTGTACTCAGGCAAATGTACAGTTGCTTCAACAAAATTAGAACAGATAGCAGCAAGTTTTAGACTTTCAGCCTCAGGTCTTGAAGTTTCTTAAAGAGTTGCCCTTAGAAAAAGAGACCTTGGTAGATGTGGCCCTGGAAGTTCCCACACCTGTCTTTCAAATAAGTGAAGTCTGATGAGCTTTGGTAAATTTCACATATGAAAATTTTGTTTATAAATTTGGTTAGAAACCAAGTTGCTGCTGTTAAAATAACAAAAAATATACATGATTCAACAGATAAAGATCCATTCAAGATACTAAAAACTGGGAGTGCACTGATATATATTGAGCCTCTCCACCAAGGGAAACTCCATGGGTCCTTTGCTTACCCTTAAAATCAAAAAGGGGAGGAACATTTACAACTGTGCTTTGACTATTAAACAAGTAGTAGACAGGAAAGAAAATAGACTCTGAAATTTTTTATGGTGTAGTAATCCAGAGAGAGGAAGTTTGGATTGATTTGAAGAATTCCTACAATAAAGATGAAATTTTCTGATATTTATTTGCTTTAATTTATCAAAGATCTGGTTGTAAACAGGAGGACTGTGTCCTGTCCTTTTTGTAAATTTGCTCTAGGATTCCAAAGATATCATGTTCAGTTGCATCATATTTAGCTATTACAATAACTTTAGTCAGTGTCCACGAGGAGGGGAGCTGTGGCTGTCCTGATGTTCAGTGTCCATGCTTAGCTCAGTAGGCATTTTTTGAATGATCAGGTAAATGGAAGAGGAGGAAGTGTCACAATGAATGGAGTCCTACTCAGTAGTTACCTAGTGAGTGTTATTAGATCTTTACACAATGGAAAAGAAGCTAGGAATTCTAGTCCAACCTCACCAGGTGAAGGAAGCAGATGGAACCCAAGTGCAGTCCCTGATGGTGATGCTGTTACTCCTCTGGAGGAGATAGGAGGGCATTAAGGTTCTGGTCCAAGAAAGTATACATTCTGGGCTCCCTTGAAACTGATTCCAACTCTTCAACCATGTTCTGGCTCAAGTTTAAACTCGAGATTGGGAAGAAGAAATTAAAAAGAAAACAGTGCTCCAGAGAACAAGGCAGGACATCCATCTGTCTGCATATTGCCCTAGGGTCTCAAGGCCCCAGAGATGAAAGGCTCTGTGGCCTATTATGCATGAGAAGTTGGAAGGAATTGCACTGCTTGAAGTAAACAGCATCTGTTGCAGAGTTCACATGAGGGCTAGAGCTCATCATTTGGAGGAAGATTAGGAAACACTTGGCTTACCAAGAAGCTGCAAAAACCCACCACAAAGATCTCTCTTGCTTTATTGCCCCAAAATATGTATCAACCCATGTCCTTAAGAGAGGAGAGTTGGATTATGAGACAGTTTGTGCAGAGAATCCCAGATGGTCTCAAGAATCTAGCTAGTTTTGCCTTTATTTTGAAGGTGCTAAGTGACCTTGAACAGGCTGGTAGCCCTCTCTGGTACAATATTTGTCAAGTGAGAAGACTCAGTTTTGACATTATTCTACCTTGCAGGGGATTAATTAATAACTCAGCCTGTTAGGAAAAAAAAAAAAAAAAGAAAGAAAAGAAAACTCCCCCACCCACACCTCCATTCCCTCACCCAGCTACTGTCAGCCTAAGTTTTTCCCTAGAGGAGTGGAGCAGACAGATGGTAGAAAGGAACAGGGAGCAAAGGAGGCTTCAGTCTATTTTTGGATCTTTCTTTTAAGTTCTTCAAGGAATTTCTGCAAGAGTCATTTTTACGCTGCTTTTTACCTGCTCTGTACTTCACACATGGCAAGGGTATGCTTTCCAAGAGACTGAAAACACCCGTATGCATTCACAAGTGTGTGCATATGCACAAGATGCATGCGTAATATTTCATTGCAGCAGAGTACGGTCATTAATTACAGTTTATTAACTCAAATTAAAATCCCTTTCATTGATATTCAACACTCTTTCAATTGTCACCTTGGATGCCATTCTCAGTCCCCTGACTCTCTTTCATGTTTTAACTTTTCACTGAATGAGAACAGCCACGTAGGTGATCACAATGTCAGCAAATCAGCCTTTAGGTGAGACATGACTTGAACTCTGCTTCCCCCAGGAATTCCTCCTCTAGTTATGTTCAACTTCCTATAGTTGTTTTCTGGTCTTATCTTATTGGCGACCACACCACATGGCAATTTCTGAGTTAAAACTTCCTTTGGCCAATGGTGAATTCTTTACTTATAGATCCATATCTATGTTTATTCATTCCATGGTTCTGGCACTTCCACAATCTTGGATATGTGAGGTTCAAGACAAGTGGAAGTTGTTCTTACAACTTTCCTGAGAGCTGCAACATCTGCTTCTTCTCTACTTGAATAGGTTTTCTTCTCCCAAGTCTATACACCTGTAAACATAATTGTAACCTCTCCAAGGAATGTTCATCTCATCCCACCTAGATTTTTATTTTGCTTGTACTAACTCCCTTTAGGGTTACATCTTGCAAGTAAATAAATTAATGCTGTCTTTCAAACAAATAGTGAATCTGATAGTAAACATACTACCTCAGGTCATTTCCATGGCAGTTTCCACTGTGAAAAGCAGTGCATCTATTTCCTTATTTAAGCAACCAACTTGGTTTCAGAAGAGGACTAGAGAGATTGATATTTCTCGGACCCATCTCTACTCAAGTTTCAACTCAATTGTCTCATTATCTAGAGCCTCCTTCCCCTAGGACATTCCCCACCCTGTGTACCTTGATGTTGCTCTATTAAATATTTATGCCAAGATTCATTATTTGCCCATTAAATATTTATCAGCTTGTGAGCCCAAACCAGAAGATATGTATTTCTTTCTCTGGGGATAGACTGATAATTAAATCTGAAATCCAAGAGTTTCTAGGCAGCATATATTTTTCTTTCTTTCCTGTTCCAATAAATCTGGCCTGTTCTTCACAAAAATATTCTGCTGCCTGATGTCCATGCTTTTCTCATTCCAGGTAATTCCTGCTATCCATGGATTCTTCACTAGATGGTTTTCTTCTCCAAAGCAGAATTCAAGAAAGAAACTGATAATCCCTGGGTATCTGGGGGGCAAGGGTGACCGTCACTTTTCTCTTTCAATAAAATTTATGGTCTGAGCATTTAAAGGTAGAGTTCAGTGGTAGAGGTGTCTTGAGGAGGGTTGTAAAGATAAAGCTTTGACTTGCTTGATAATGGATGCTTCAGGGCAGACAGGCTTTCTCTTGAAAGAAGTCTTTTGCATCCTTGCTATAACCAGGGTGGGCTGAAGTTGTAATTTCAGTTGGAGAGTTAAAGGATACTAGTTTTTCATCTCCCTTTCCTGAACTTCCTTCCTTTCTAGAACCTTTTAACATTGCACAGGGAAAGGAGATCTGATGAAAATTCCTTCTGAGTATAAAAGCATGACACTGTAAGATGTATGCTGGGAAAGAGAGACAGGATACTGAGGATATTCAGAGCATAGATTCAGGGTCAGTGTTTCAGGCTCAGTGTTTTCCTGTACTGTATCTTTGCCATTGGCATTTCCTGACCTGAAGATCTAGGGTTATTTTGTGCTGAACACTTTGGTAATCACTTCACCTACATTAGCATATGCAGTATTTGCAAAGAGATCACTATTTCACTTTACAGGTGGCATAAAAGATGTTTAACTTCAATACGGTTCACTCCAGGGTCAAGCAGCTTGTCCAGAGTACACCAGGAATTTGAACTTCAGCATTTGAATTCCAAAGCCTGTGTCAGTGAAACTTCATGTCTGACTTTACTGTTCTCTAAATCAAGATACTCATACTCACGTTGTGGCTGTGAGGGTCACATGAGAAGGTGCACTGAGCGTACTTCACCTCAAGGCTGAGATAGAGTTCCCAAGAAACAGTAGCCTCTACTAATGTCAACAGTCATTGGTATAATGTTTGAATTGAATTGAATGGGTCTATCCGTGATGGGATAGACTCCCAGATTTGGGACTTATTCAGGGAAGGTTTGACAAGATGATCTCACGAATTGATGAGAGTTTGGTAAAAGCTGGTATTAAGTATTAATCAGAGGAACTTATGACCCTTTAGGCTCATGGCTTGATCATTCTAAGAATGAAGCACTCAGAAGTAAAATAATCACATTATCCTAGAACCACCACAGCAAGAGAGTTCCTCAGGGAAGTAGCTGGGCTCCAGAGCTCTATTTTCTGTTTTATGCCTAGGCTACTCCATGCATTCGAGTTTCATTTTCTCCCCCACCCCAACTAGGTCTGTGCTTTCTAGCACCATCTATTCAGCATCATCTGCAACCACACCAAGGCCAGTTCTTCAGAGTGAAGATCTCCTCGAAGAGGTTGTGGTTGGATCTTGAAGTCGATCTGATTTGGGAATAATTAATATAAAGTTGTTGGTGAAGTAACACAATCCATTAAGGTACTGAACTGGACTTTTAACAGAAAGCTTCAACCATGAGGAATTCTTTTAGACAGGGATATCATCAGGTCACTTTAATCACCTGTGAATATTTTCACTCTGTTTTACATGGAAAACTGTGAAGTGTCAACCTGTCCAGTAAAATTTACTGAGCACCTCTAATGAAACAGTTGAATGAGGTCAGAAAATCACATGAGGTTCACGTTAATCACATATGAAGATTACAGTGTAAAGAAAGGAAATACTCATAAATTTATGGAAACTTAAGTGGTAGCAATTAAGTCCTATTTTGAATAGGACTCTATAGGGAAACTTCAAATACTTTATTAACTCTCATTATTTCCAAAAAAGATGTCATAAGTGGTAATCCTTATTTAAAAGTTGAATTTCAAGAAGTCATTAATATATATATATATATATATATATATATATATATATATAAAACTAGAGAGAGCATTATGTATCCTCACATTAATGGATAGTTAATATATGATATTTAACTTTTCAGAGAGAAAAGAGCTCTTTTTTTCTGGTTAATGAGTTGCCTTGCACTTTAACTAATGACAACCTGGAAATAGTTTGGTGGACTCAAATGAGCCAATGCAAGTATGAATCATGTAACTGGGAAGAAGTTTAAAAAAATATTAGTTTTATTCAATCAAGCCAACTCCTAATATTCTACAATTATAGTCCTAAATATTTTCACTTATTAGTTTTCCTTTAATTACAGTGGGAACTTAAGTGACTTAGACCTTTCACATTCTTAGAGAAGAAAGGTTCTTGGACCAACATCAAAAGCATCAGAAATCTTAGTAAAATACAATCAGGGATGTGGTTTTGCCCCAGACCTATGGAATTAGAAACTCTAGGGTGAATTCCAGCAGGCTGTGTTTTACCCAACCTGTCATGTGAGTGTGATGGAAATCCACATAGACAGTCATAGCTCTCCATTGTGAGGAAGCCCATTTGACCTAAAGAAGATGCTTTTACTGACCCCTACCCTGCCCCCACCCCATCTCACCTACTACAGTACATTGAGGATAAAGCTTGTGGGAGCTTTCTGGTACTTTGCAGAGGCTGGTGCTAGTAGCAGGATGGTGAGGTCTGCTTCTCCATGATCACATGGAACAGAGCTGCTCAGGGCATTGGGAACCACCTGCTGATCCTTTGTTTTTGTCTGCCCTGCAGTCTGTCAAAGGCATTCAACATTTGCACTCACTATAATTTCATTATCTCTTTTGGGCCCAAAAATTATAAGCCATAATCTTTAAAAATTTTATTTAAAGAGAAAAAAACAAAACAGGAAAAGGGTAGAAATCATACATAATTTCAAAAAAAATAAACAGTAAGAATCCAGTTGATAAATTATATATTTGCATATTGCTCTTAGAAATAGTTGTTCAAGTTATAAAATTAAAGCACACAAAGTGGGCATTCAAACAGTGAGACTGCAAACAGTTCTGTTCAACTATCCAACAAAAACTTAGTAATATGGTTATCAATCCTACACACTTAAACATACATACAGTTATATCCTTTAGAGCATTTTCTTTTCCTCTCTTTTTTGCAATAGCAATTACACATTTTGGGTTCTATTACTCGTAAATTTCTTGTTACTCTTTACACTAGAGACACAATGTGATATTTATAAATATGATTCTTATTTATTTCATTAATAAGGATAGTTTCAAGTTGTCTTCATTTGCCTATGAAGCTCTCAAGATCATCCTTTTTATAGTTAAGTAATATTTCATTGTATAAAAATATCACATCGTTTTCATCCACTCTGAGGTTGATGGGAATCTTGGTTGTTTCCAAGATTTAGCTATTACAAATTGTGCTGCTATGAACATGGGTGCACATGTATCACTGTGACATGACCTTTACAATTTTTCTGGGAAAACATCCAGGAGGGAATGGAACTTCCAACCCTAGTCTTCTGAGAATTCTTCATATTGATTTCCATTGTGTTTGCACCAGTCTACACTCCCACCAACAGTGGAGCAGTGTTCCTTTTCCCTCATAGTCTTGCCAACATTTGTTATCAGTTGATTTCTTGATGGCAGCTATTCTTTCCAGAGAGATATGAAATCTCAATGCTGTTTTAATTTGCATTTCTCAAATGACCAGTGATGAACACTTCTTCATGTATTTATTTGCCATTTGTGTATCTTCATCTGAGAACCATGTGTTCATCTCTGATGCCCATTTTTGGAGACTGTGTTTGAATTTGTGAGGCTTCTTGTTTTTTAATTCCTTATATGTTCTGGATATAAGTCCTTTATCTGAAGGTTTGCTGGCTAAAATTCTTTTCCATTCTTTGGGTTTTCTTTTTTACTTTGTTGGCCATTTCTTTTGAAGTGCAGAAGCTTTAATAATATGAGATCTTTTTGAAGGGGATTTCCAAGGTGTTTTGTTCATGAATTCTCTGCCTATCCCTATGTCTCCAAGATTTCTATCTACCTTGTCTTCCAATAGATTTAGTGTTTATCTTGTAATATTTAGATCTTTGATCCATTTAGACTTTAGTTTTGGGCATGGTGATAGGCATGGATCTACTTTCAGTCTTTGGCACTGGAGAGCCAATTTTTCTATCACCATTTGTTAAAGAGGATATCCTTCTTCTAGTGAACATGGTTAGCCCCTTTGTCAAATATTAGGTGCCTGAGTGTCTTTGTAGTTGTGCTTGCATATTCTAATCTGTTCCATTGATCTTCAGGTCTATTTCTTTGCCAGTACCATGCTGATTTTATCACTGTGGCTTTGTAGTATATTTCAAGTCAGGAATTGAGATGCCTCTTATCTTGCCTTTGTTGCCCAGAATTTTCTTTGCTATTCTAGGCTTCTTCTGTTTCCAAATGAATTTTAGGAGTGTTTTCTCTAGATCTGTGAGGTATGTTAATTGTATTTTGATTGGGACTGCATTAAATCTGTATAACAGTTTTGGGAGTATGGACATTTTCACAGTGTTGGTTCTTCCTAGCCAAGTGCAAGGAATATCTTTCCATTTTCTAATATTCTCTTCAATCTCCTTTTTTAGTGTTGCATAATTTTAAGCACATAGGTCTTTTACATTCTTAGATTGATTCCTAGTTATTTCATTTTTTAGGTGCTATTGTGAAGGGCAATATTTCTATAATTTCTCTGTCAGTGAGTTTTTGTTTGTGTACAGGAATGCTATTGATTTTTGAGCACTGAGTTTGTATATATCTCCACTGCTGACTTTGTTTATTACCTCTAGTAGTCTTTTAATGGAGTTTGTTGGGTCTTCTATATAGAGTATCATGTCCTCTGCAAATAGTGATAATTTAACTTCTTTATTTCCTATCTTTATTCCTTTTATTTCTCTCTCTTGTCTGATTGCCCTGGCTAGTGCTTCCAGAGCAATATTGAATAGGAGTGGTGACAGTGGACATCCTTTCCTTGTTTCTGATTTTAAGTGAAAACTTTAAGTTTTTTCTGTTTAGTATACTGTTGGCTTTGGGTTTGTCCTGGATGGCCTTTATAAGATTGAGGTAGATATCGTGTATTCCAAGTTTCTGAAGGATTTTTATCGTGAACATGTGTTGGACTGTAGCAAAAGCTTTTTCTGCATCTATTGAGATGACCATGTTTTTGTTTTTGGCTCTGTTGATGTGGTGTATTATATATTCAACCTCCCCTGTAATAAATCCCACTTGTTCATGATGTATAACCTTCTTGGAGATTTGTTGCATTCTATTTGCCAGCATTTTATTGATGATCTTTGCATTAATGTTCATTATTGAGATTGGTCTATAGTTCTCCTTTTTGTTTGGGTCTTTCTCTGGTTTTTGTATGAGAGTGATACTTGCCTCCAGGAATGATTTAGGCAGGATTGCTTCCTTCTCAATTTCATTGAAGAGTTTAAGGAGGATTGGCATCAAATCTCTAAATTTCTTTCTTTCTTTCTTTTTTTTTTTTTTTTTTTTTTGTCTTTTTCGTTTTTACCAGTACCAGGGATCGAACTCACGACTGCCTGCTTGCAAGGCAGGCGCTTATGCCGCTGAGCTAAATCCCCAGCCCCTAAATCTCTAAATTTCTTGTAGAATTCAGCTGTGAATCCATCAGGACATAGGCTTTTCTTTGTTGGTAAGTTATTATTTACATTTTGAATTTCAATAGCTGATATTTAAAATTGCTGTATCTTTTTGGTTGAGTCTTGGTAGTTCATACGTTTCTAGAAATATATCCATTTCCTTTATATATCCTCCACTCTATGTGAGTAGAGATTTTTAAAGTAGGTATTTATGATCTTTTGAGTTTCCATGGGATCTGTAGTAATTTCCTCTTTTTAGTCCTTATTGCATGAATTTGGGGGTTTTTCTTTCTTTCTCTTTATGATGTTAACTAGAGGTTTGTCAATTTTGTTTATCCTCTCAAAAAAACCAGATTTTTGATTCATTAATTCTTTGTATTTTTTTAGTTTCAATTGCATTGATTTCTGCTCTAATATTTACAATTTCCTGTCTTCTATGAGCTTTGGATTTAACTTGGTCTTCTTTTTCTAGAAGTATTAGGTGAAGTATTAGGTTGTTTGTTTATGCTCATTCTGTTTTCTTGATATGACAATTTATTGCTACATATTTCCCTCTTAATATCACTTTGATTGCATCCCACAGGCTACAGTATGTTGTTTCTGCATTTTCATTGAATTGTACGTATTGCTTTACTTCCTCTTTAATTTCATCTGTAGCCTACTGATTGTTCAAAAGGTTGTTATTTAATTTCCATGTATTTATACAGGTTTTGCAATTTTTTGCCATTAATTTCCAATTTCAGTACTCTAGGGTTAGATAGTATGCATGGGATAATGTAAATATCTTTGCAGTTACTTAAGAATGTTTTATGGGATAATATATGGTCTATTTTGGAGAATGCCCTATGTACAGCTGAGAGGAATGTGTATTCTGATGTGGTTGGGTAGAACATTCTTTAAACATCTACTAAGTCCAATTGCTGATAGGTATGATTCAGTTCTATTATTTCTTTGATGACATTTTGTCTAGTTGCTCTATCTCTTTGTGGCAATGGGGTGTTAAGGTTCCCTGTTATAATTGTGTCATTGCGTATTTGGTTTTTCAAGTACATTAGTATCTGTCTTATATAGTTAGGTGCTCCTGTATTTGGTGCATGTATATTTATAATTGTTAGTTCTTCCTATTAAATTTTTCCATGAATGAGTATGTAGTGACCTTCTTTATCTCTTTTAATAATTTTAGATTTGACATTCATATTGTCTGTAAATAGAACAGTTATGTCTGCTTTTTTCTAGATTCCTGTTGCATGGAATACTGTTTTTCATCCTTTGTCTTTTGATCTATGAGTTTCCTTTTGGGTCAGATGTGTTTTTTGTTTACAGCATATTGTGGGATCATATTTCTTGATCCATTCTGTCAACCTGTTTTTCTTGATCGGTGAATTGAGTCCATTTACACTTATGGATATCACTGATATGTACTGGCTTAACTTTGCCATGTTATGTTCCAGTTGTTTGCTTTCTGCATTTTGCCCTTGTTTAATTGCTTGTCCTACCTGGTGGTTTCTTTCTGTTGTTGTTTTGGGGATTGTTGTCATTTTTATTTCTATCTAGTATGTCTTTCAATATTCTTTCTAGAGTTGGTTTGGTGTACATGAATTTCTTCAGTTGTTCTTTGTCATGGAAGTATCTTGTTTCTCCATTAAATTTGAATGATAGTTTTGCTGAGTGCATCAGCCTGGTTTGAAAGTTGTTTTTTTTTTTTTTTTTTCAGGGCTTGCAATACCTCACTCCAAGATCATGTTGACTTGAGGGTTTGTGCTGAAAAGTCTGCAGTGATTCTAATGGGCTTACCCGATAAGTTAGTTGTGTCTTTTCTCTAACAGCTTTTAGTATTCTGTATGTCTGAGACCCTAATTATTATAAATCTGGATGTAGATTCATGCTGATTGTGACTTCTTGGCATTTTATATGACTCACTTACCTACATATCAGATTTTTCCCCATGTTTGGGAAATTTTCTTCTATTACTTCTGTGAATATTTTAGTTATGTCATTTGCATTGACTCCTGCATCTTCAGTAATGCCTATTAATCTTATAGTTTTTTCTCTTGGCATCATCTTGAAGCTGCTGGATTGTCACTTCATGCTGCTTTGTTATTTTTAAACGTTCTATCCTCTTATGATTACTAATTGTGATCCTGTCCTCAAGGTCCGAAATCCTGTCCTCAGCTTCATATAAATGACTTTGCCAGCTTTAAAGAATTTTTTTTTGTTTCTTGGGTGTCTCTTTGGGTTTGTTTCATGAATTATGAATGTTTTATATATCGTTCATTCAAGGCTTCAATCAGTTTCCCTTGCTCCTGTACTTTTTCTCTATTTCTTCTTTAGCTGCATTCAACAACTCCTTTACTAAGGTTGTTATTTCTGTCTTTACATGGGAGAATACTTCTACTTTCATTTCCTCTAGAGCCTCATGGGGTTGTTTTTTATTTCACTTGCTTTCTTCTCAGAGATTTCCGGTGTGTTACTTTTGAAGTCCTCTATTTCAGTGTCTCCTGTACTTGCTCCTGATGGACTAGATGTTTGAGATTGCATTTTGTTTTTTCATTTTGCCATTTTCCCCTTTCAAGCTAATATTTGGTCCTTCAGTCTCACTAGTGTCAACTATTGGTAGTGTGTATCTTGGGGTCCTAATGTAAGGTTGATGCTTGTAATTGCTGGGTCCCACAGTGACTATGTGGGCCAGTCACCCGACTTCCCCGTGCAGGGCCTGTTGGGTGAGTTCTATATTCTTCCTGGGCTGACAAGCCTAGTAGTATTGATGTAAGTCAGCTTTTAGTTACTGGTATTACTTTATCTTCAGGTTATTCCAGGTCACCAAATCTCCCTGTCTATAGTGTTTGTGTCGGCTGAGTCCCTACTGTGTCCCTATTGTGTGCCTCTGTGTTTCGTAAGCCCTTTTGATTCTCTCCAAGTAGGAGGAGTCCTTATTGGCACACTCCTCACTCTGCCTGATGTTTTCTGTGTGCAGGAAGGAGTCACCACACTCTTCTCAGACTCACCAAAGTCTTACAGTTAGTTGGAGGGACTTTTACTGCTGGCCTGGTTTACCCACTGTACACCTCTATTTTAGAAGCATACTCATCACACTGACTGGAGCCTGCTGAGATCTTCTGTTTGGGTGAGGCAGTTATTAAATCTCCCTTCAAGCTAGCACAGTTAATCTTCTGTAGTACAAGGTTCTAGGAGAAAGGATGGAAGCTGAAGATCAACAGCAGTATTAGGCCCAAGAGGTAGGGACTGTCCCCAAGGGGCCAGCACATGTCCTGGGTCCAGGTGTCCACTGGGCACGGACCAAGGTCCCAGGGTGGTGTGGTGTTTCTCAGTGCCAGCTGGAGTCATGCAGGAAGCACATGGCTGCACGGGCCAAGGTCCGAAGGCAACACATATTCCCCAGGGCGAGCGCGAGTCACACCAAAATCATGCAGTGGCATGGGCCAAGGTTCCAGGGCAGCAAAGCCACAGTTTTAATACTGTTTTCTTTTCTTCTCTTAGAAGCAATGAAAGGGGGAAGCAGAGAGAAGACAGAGCAGCCAAATTTGATCAGCCAAATTTGTGTGAATTTTCAGTCTGCACACTCTTTGGCCACATTTCAGCCCAAGAAGCCCTATCAGCACACACAGCCACCACAGGGGCATTTTCATTACCATCAGAACCAAAGCTAGCAGGGGTCCCATCACATAGCAAATGCTCTGTAAATAATTTTGAAGAAATGAGCTACACCATGTTTTTTTACACATTTGTTTTCCAGACAAGATGAAGAACATATAAAGAAGCTGTTCAAATTGTTCTTGAAAATTAATGTATTCCTCAATAATAGCTAGCCCCCTAAGACAAGTCAACTGCTTTCAATAAACTCTGAAGATGTCTGTCATCTAAATAAAACACCAAATCCTGAACAGAATTGTCAGCATGGAATATTATTTGTTAATGTTGATTTATACAACTTATCATACATTCATTCTGATAAGGTGGAATTTTATCAAAACTAAAAATCTGGCAAACATCAGGTTCCATTATCACAAAAGCAAGTTTTCTTAGATTCACTAAGCACAATAGTTTAAGGTACTTACTATTTTATATTTTAGAGAAAAGAAACAAGTGGTTGGAATAAACAGGAAGTTTTCTAGATTGAGAAGCGAAAGAGAGCATCCAAAGGACAGACAGACAGACAGACATGCATGCCCTCCCCCCCTTTTTTAGAAAAGACGCTGAAGTTTCTAGAGTTGATCTTATTGAGCATTCTAGATCATGTATGTTTCCAGTGACTTTCCAGTGAAGGTGTGTCTAGCACTCCTAGCTACAGAAATGGCAAAGTTTGGAAACTCACTGTTGAATGGCCCACAAAGAGGGTCATGATTGGCCTTTAAAGTCATATAAGCTTCAGAGTAAATTAATGTAAATATGTGCCCTTAGATAAAACAATCCAAAATACACTCATGAAGAGGTGGACTCTCTCCTTGCTAAGGACACTCCATGATTCCAAGTGTGTTATTCAGAGGACCTCATGCTTCTTGTGATGATCACAGCAAAAGTTTCTCTGGCTGACTGGATTTGGGATACCCTTCCCTGCTGGAGAACCACCATGAGAGGTACTTATTAAAGATCTATGTAAGTGCTGCAAAGACTTTTGTAGAACTGCAGTGTAATTGGTCAGTGAAATCTTTTGTTTATTCCTCACTTATTAACCCTTGAAGGTCTTTGGGAGACAAAGATACGATTCATATCCTTGGGAAAAAGCAGCTTGTAAGGCAAATGGTAGAATTTATGAATCACTTACTTAGATCCTTTATGTGTGGAGTCAGGATAGCACCTTGAGCCACTGTGCATTTGGAATGTCAACATCTATCTTGTGGTGCCTTATGCACCCTAAGTACTCAGTATGGCTTGATAGGGGCTTGGTAATGGTTGATCATGAAACATGTATCATGGACTTTTTTCTTGATATAATGCTCAGGTCAGTTTCTTAGCTTTTTCTGCTGCCCTTCAAAATGACAGTAAGATGGATTAATTTTAGAGAATAATGATTAAAATGGCCAAGGGGAAGGAGGGCATTAATTCCATCTTTTGGAGGGAGAATAACACACTGTTCAGGAGATGAAAATTGATAGGAATGATGATTAATATGTTGGGATATTGCTGAGCACCTACACTTGGTGGAGCACTGGGGCAATGTCTACACAAACTAGTTAGTCCTCAGTTCTTTGTATTATGTTCTACCCACTTCAAGATTTAATTAAATGTGTGCTCCTTTTGTGACGCTCTTCATAGATGTATTTAGTAAGACTCACATTTCCTCTTTACTACCCTACTATTGCACTTTACACATATTTCTATTCTGGAGTCATCACAAGCATTAACTAGGCAGAA
Organism: Cavia porcellus; assembly: GCF_034190915.1. Classification (NCBI taxonomy): domain Eukaryota; kingdom Metazoa; phylum Chordata; class Mammalia; order Rodentia; family Caviidae; genus Cavia; species Cavia porcellus. The sequence goes on from NW_026947484.1 coordinate 168,474,923, forward strand.
TGCTTACAAGTTTTGACTTGGATTACAGCTTCAAAAGTCCTTTTTAGTACTTTCAGTCTGACATAAAGAGGGACCAGTGCAGGCAGGGGCAATTGGGTACAGCTAGAGGTCAATCAAGGTCTCAAGAAAGAGTTCTGAGAATCTCGGTATTTCCTTCACCTGAGTGGCCATACCGCTGCCTACCAGCTCAGTATCAGCTCTGCTTCTATTGTTTCTTATAACACAATAGATTTGGCATTATTTACTTTTCATTGGAAGGATCTTGTTTATCTTTATGTCCAGAGCCTGGCATGATAGCAGGCATGGAGTAGTCTATTGATCTCTAGAAGGAATTTAAGGCCTGTCCTGAATGAACTAAGATGTAAGCATTTTTTTATATTCGTGAGGAGGAGGGTCCTGAACTTGGTTGGTCATGTGTAAATTCACTGATTGGGCTCATTTAGTTTTGTTCTGAGTGGGAAAAAAATGTATTTTCCACTGTGAGTTTTTAAGTGAGCCATTATGGTGTAGCTCATCGTCCAGTTTCCTCCATCTCAAGCCATGGCAGGGATGGGTTGGGTCAGTTTTTCTCACCTTTTAAGATGCACATATTGGCTTCTGCCATTACAGATCATGAAAATGGGCTAACTCTATAGTCTGCTGCTTCAATCTCAAATTATTTAGGACTAAGACAATTAAGAAAAAGAAATGACTAGGTCCAACTTGCTAGGGCTTTCAATAAGGGGATTTTGGGCTAGAGCCAGCGCTAAAGATAGTTTCACATTGCTTCATATTTTGTCAAGCACTTCATAATGAGGGATTTGGGGCAGTGTTTGAAGAGTCCCAAGTTCCCTAGTTGTAATACCAATTTAACACTATCTTAATAGCACTTGAATCTCTCCTCAATTTCAGAATGTTAGGTACTAGATAAATAAAAAAAGGAAGAAAGAAAACAGGGGAAGGCTGGAGGGAGGATGGGAGGGAGTTAGGAAGCAAGGAAGAGAGGAAAAAGGGGAGGGAGAGAGGGGAAGGAGAGAGGAAGGGAGAGAGAGATAAAAGCCATATGTCAGGCCTGGATGAGCTATTGCAAAGACTGAAATGGAGGGCCACCTGAGACTGTTGTAACAGCTACTAAGCCAGGACAGATTTTGAAAAACAATAAAATCTTCAGTAGGATACATAAATCCTTTTTTTCTTTGAGAAATAGACCATTGGTATTCCACTCAGATCTCAGCGCTTTTAGTTCTGTTACCGGGTAGTGTTTTTTTCTCAAATAATATTTTCAGTATCATAGCCCTTGGCTAACATTGACTGATTCAGATATCTCATTTCCAGGTTGGCAGTGCATCCCCTCCCGTGCAAAGCTAAATGCAGGGCTATTGAAAGGACATTACAGACCCAGCCCTGTGCATTTTGGCTAATCTGTTTGCATTGTAAAGATGGCCCACAGGGCATGGGAATGTCATACTTCCCTGGAGCTTCAAATAGGCAGAAATCACCTATTACATCATAAATAATGGAGGAAAGGGGGAGAGAATTCAGGAACCCACAGTGATCAAATGGGGAAGTTCAAAGCTGGATTTGTACTTTAAAAAATTTAAAATTTAGCAGGAAAAGTAGCCGGTGACATACATAAATCAAGATATGAAGAGATATGCATCATAAAATAAATCTAAATTATTACTAAAGAGATCCCAAGAGAGGATGGATGAATCTAGAGTTTTTAGAGAGTAGAGAGAAAGGTTAAGAGTGAAATTCAAAAGTATTGGAAATAGTGGAGTAAATGAAGTGAAAGTGATACCGATAAGTGATTGCTGGTGAAAAGGACATTTTAGGGGGAGAGAACCACATGAGATTATGTATGAAGTTTAGAATGTGAAAGTGTGTTCAAAGATTCATTATATGACTATTTGATTGAAGAGCAGATGGTATTCTGAATGCCTTTTTCTCAAAAGAGTGACAAGATAAAAACTCAAAGTTGGAAAGTCTTCTTTTAGTCTAGCCTGGTATGCTTCTAGAAATTACGATCCATCAAAGGGAGTCTCATAATGAGAAGATGATAGATAGATAGATAGGCAGACAGATAGATAGATAGTCTATTACCACATAGACATGAAGAATATTAAAATATGGTGGGTTTCTGTAGTGTAAAAGAAAGATTAATGATTTTTAAGGATTTAGGTTTAAAATCCAAGCTCAGTTTAACTTCTTATCATGCAGCTTTTATTATTAATACAATAAAGTTTGAAAAAAAAGCATTTTTCATGTTATTTTGAGATTTTGTGTAAATATTAAAGAATGACACTAGAAATATAAAAGATAATAAATTTTTACTTAATTTGTTTAAATATGTTTAAAGTATATATTTTAAGGATGCCACTCTTAGCAAGGGTCATGCAAAAGTTGCTCATTCTTCAATTCATTTCATCCACTTGTTGAAAACTAACTGAAAACCAAATGAGTGTTGAGTTGAGTTTCAGAGGCTTAGGATTCTCAACACCAAAGTCCACCCAGAAGAAGATGGACCTCTTCAGACAGGCTTACAGGAAGGCGAGGTCTGGCAAATCCTTTTCTTTGATTATTCTTTCAAGACTGAGCAGACTTTTGTCATTTTCAATAACTTTATTGAACTCAAATTTGCATACCACACAATTTTCAAACTTAAAATATAAGATTCAACAGATTTCAGTAAATCAACAGTTATACATCTGTAACTATAATCAAACTTCTAATAAATAGATTTAGACAGACACCCAAGACCCATGGCTTCACAATTAACATGATCCAGAGCCCTTTTAATATTACCCTAAATATCTTTGACTGGATGATTCAATTTGGATCTATTTTTAAGCCCAGACACCAGACTTTTAAACTCTCAACCAACAAGGAACCAAATGTGTCTTTCCTTAATCAGTATAATGAGACTTTTGGCTTCTGTTTTATTAAAAGTAGGGGAACTTATCCTTTTGGTGACAGATCTTTTATGGAATTGTCTTGGTTACTTTTTACTCATTGCTGAGACAAAATACCTAATGCCCAAAGTTGGAAAAGAAAAGGTTTATTTCTCACAGTTTTTGGAGGTTTCAGTAAATTCTCAGTTGGCTCCAAGGCAGGATGGCATGGCGGGGTGGAAGTTCATGGCAGCTGCAAACAGCAAGGGCTGAAACTGGCAAAAGAGGAGAGACAGGTCTTCTTCCAGCCATTACACTGTATGCTGGCTCCACCCCTAGGTAGGTGTAGCACTGACACCATCAATCCAAGCGCTAGACAGTGAACCAATAACAAATACACAATGCAAATGCATGAGGCCTGGGGACCACCAACATAAACAATGATAGGAATGATCTGAAGACTTGTGCAACAATGTTTGGGCATAGCAGGTCATTAAAAACAGTTATCCAACTATCAAATTAGTTATTGATTAATATTGCAATAGGAAGATCATTATGTTGCAAAAGAAAAGAAAGTCACATTTATGCACTTGCCTGGATCTTATGGAGAGTTTTAAACATGGGATGTATGAAATTACTACTACTATGGAGGGATAATAGTGCAAATACCTTCTCGAGGGAGACTAAATTGTCATTTTCAGTACTAAATTGGTCTGTGACATGTTATGAAATGTTGTCTAGAGCAAAGTTTTAATTTTCAGGAGTAGGATGTTTTGTGATAAATAATGCTTTATATGGATTTCCATAACAGGATAGGGAGTGAGGAATGACATGATGGAAGTAGGAAGGCCTTTGCTAGGATGATAACATTTGAGCTTGGCTTTGACAAAGACATTTGTCCAGGAAAAGAGAGTAAGAGAATTAAAGTAAAGGAAATAACATTATCCAACAGTTACTTATAATGAGGTGGGAGTGTTTTAACTGGAAAGTGCAAGAGCCATATGGGCACACAGCTAGGGGATGTAACCTAGTCTTAGAGACAGAAAAAAGCCTCTTTCTGTAAAAGTTAGGTGAGGAGTGGTGAGAAAGTTATATTAAAGAAAGAAGGATAGGTGTATGGGGCCGAAGGGTGGAAGATGTCATTTTGTCAGGGCAGGTGAAATTTCATCAGCAAGGAAGCAAATGGTACGGAGTGTGCTGTGAGCAATAGCAAAATGCTAGATCATGCAAAGTCTTGCAAGCCACATTCAAGATTTGCATTTGGTATCAAAGACAATGACAGATCATTAAAGCATTTAAAACAAGAAAGACATGATTGGACACATGATTAAGAAAAACACTCTGGTGATGATAACATCAATGGATTGCAAACATGTGGGGAGGCAGGTTGACCACTCAAGAAAGCCTGTGAGCAGTGCTGTGGGTTGACTGATGATGACCTAAAATAGATGGTGACAGTAGGCAGTGACATGAAATATGGGAGTGGATGCAACAGAATCTGTGTGTGTCTGGCATAGGAGAAACTGCTGTGCATGGCGATTGTCAAATGGTTGATTATGCATTAAGCACAGAGTGCATGGAAGTGTGCAAAGGGAGATGAGCTTACAAAGGCGAGTTGGAATCAGACTATTAAAGACCTTGAATGTTCTGAAGAGTTTGGCCTTATCATCAGGACTTATGAGCTATGCTCTTCAACTGCCCATGTCTTGGTAACCTAAGCTGTTCTAAACATCTATTATAGGATTCCAATTTCATTAACATTTTAACACATTACCACATTTTCACCCTTGAGCGGCCAAGCATGGCTATATCTTCATATTGGAGAGTAAGTCATAATCAGACAATCCAATACTTTCCACTCCATAAGGTTATTTTCTTGACATTTTCCATTGTGTAATAACCAGCTATCTGCACAGTTCCTGTCATGGTTTCATTTACCCTTACTGGCAATTTCCACATTGTATCACTGCACCAGTGTTCAGCATGGGATTACAGATTGACAGGGCTGGAGATGATCGCTAAGAGCAATCTCATCCAATCTCCTTCCTTCACACTTGGAGCATAGAGATTTGAAATGATTGATTCAGGCAAATGTGAATATTTAGTGCATGGTAAGAAAGATTCACTTGAATCTGTTTTCCCCAGCCATAGTTTCTAAGAAAGGAATATATGCTAGGTTCCACCTGAATAGCTGTTTAGCCCTTGTTTGGTGATCTGGGATCACTGGGTAGTAATTCTGGTTGAATGGTGTTTGGGAATATTCTACCACATTTTGTTACATTTGTCTATGTTTTTGTTTAGCATACTCAGCTTATAAAATATGCTCAACTCTCCTCTGATAAGGAAGTTTTAAGTGAACTGTTGAGCCCTTGTGGGGGCAGATTGGGAAACCCACTAAGAAATCACAATTACCATTAATGTTGGTAGGGCACTCAGTGTGCTGGCCACTGAACAAAGCACTTCTAGCTGTTATAATCATACATGATCCATACAATAACCCTATGAAACAGGCAGTGTTTTTTACACACTTTTTAAATACAGCAACTAAGACATCAACTTGCCCCGTGCCATATTAGGATGTTAGGATTTGAACCTAGGCAGTTGGATGATGGAATCTTAACTGCCCTTTATCACTGTGCCATAGTGCTAATAACCACTGTGTTACAAAGTGTTCAAACTGAACAAAGAATTAAAGCTGAAATATTGATGATATTTCATCACACATTTTCATTAACATTTGCACTGTTGGTCAATTTGCCGATTTTAGGAGCTCTTTAGGACAGTAAGTATTATCCCCAATATTTCTGACTCTCGCCTAGTTGACTTCACCTCTATGAGCTTAAAATAATAAAAGGACAATATTTAAGTCTGGACAAGGATCCTGTACTTAGATCATTTATAATTCAAGGAGATGAAGGCTGTCTGTAATGAAAGAGAAAAATGGGATTAATCCAAAGCTCTGAAATCTGGGAGGGCACTTGCTCTGATTTCCGGTAGCTTTTCAGTCTTTGTGGGCATTCTTCTGAGGCTGGCGAGCTTCATCTTTGTTGTTTTGACGCAACATTTCAGCTTCCACCTCTTTGCTTTAGAAATCGTCACAGAGTCTGCTGAAATACTCGCACTGCAGAGCAGTGGAGTTACATGGAACAACACTGGCATCAGAACCCCTTGTGGGTTACGAAAGGGACCAGTCCTCAGAGAAGGGATTTAGGATTTGGACATCCTTTAAATGTATCTATCCCACGGTACCCACAGTATGTGTCTGGCCTCACATAACAGCAGAATGGAGAAGAACTGACATTCACTTTACTGTCAATTGCTTATGGAAACGCAAATATGGATAATTTACTTAAACATGAAATTTAAAAATACAGACTTCTTCAAAGCAATACTCGAGATAGGTAGTAGTAATATTAATCAGTTATCATTCGTATCAGTGAAGAATTTTATTGTGCTTTTCCAAGGGGCTTCTTCTTGTTTCTTGTGATGCTCTTCTATATACATAGGCGATATTTTTATTTCACATAGGTTTTTAATCCATAAAAAATTCAAGGCTTCTAATGATACAATAGTCATAGAAAAACAGGGAATATTGGGAATACTAAATACTGTTCTAAGAAGGTTCAGAAGTCAAGTAAATGGAAACCAAAGTTAACACAAAGGTGCAGTGAAATTAGTATTTCAGTATCGAAAGCTTTATTCTTGTTAACACGGAAAAAATTTTCCATGCTTTATTTGTAAAGATAAATATTCCTTTATAATTTCAACTTCAAAACTATTTTCACTAAGTTTTCATCAGTTATGACTTTAACTGAATCATTTTTAGTTTCCTTCTCAATAATGCATATGTATGACCCATAATTCCATCCATCCCAGAGAGTTGGTACCTATACACAGTGTGTGTTCATCATCTACTTCCTCTTTCCATGTTTCCTACTCTCACTGAATTGTCAGCTCCATGACCTCAGACTTTACTGTTTTTGTCACTAATACATAATAGTAGAATGACAGTTGATGTTACATTAATAATCATGGAATAAATATGCATTGACGGACAATAATTATTAGATGCAAATGCAGGTAAGTGGTACTTATTGGTGTTTAAAGAATCAAGTTTGAATTTTTTTATAACACAAAAGTATTTTGAATTAATTCTGATTTTCATGTAGCACACATTTGAAGCCATCTAAAGTATTAGAAGGAAAACTTGATGATTAGTGGTTTAATATCACCATCATCACTATTCCCACCCCTGCCATCAGCAATTTATTGAGCATATTTATTGAATTTTAAAAACTGTGCTAGATATAGAGTTGAAAAAAATGGGTACTGTCATGTTCCTTGTCTTGAGCATATTTATGGGAGAGAAAATAGAGAGGCATTAAAAGGCAAACAAGCACATACAAAAATATGGCTCCGTGACTTGGACTTTTAATCAGCTTCCCTTTGATGAAAAAGAAATGAGGGCAAGAGGATCCAGGTACTTTTACATGCAAATATTATCTTCCTGTACTGAAAGCAGCACTTAAAAGCCAGAAAACAGAAAGCCGAGTCTTAGGATCTTGTCTCAAGAAATTCATATCCTGGAGAAATTAACTCCAGCATTCTTATTATATTAATCTACACTCCAAATAGAGGATGTATTTCTGTTTTTATCCATAACATTGCTGCCAGATTAATAAGAATTTTCAAGATGTTAATGGATTGATTTCAGCATAATTGTAACTATATTAATTCAGTGCAATTACCTCTCAGTAAAATTTAAATGAAGCTAAATTGAAGAAATTAGAAATATTTGAAATCTGTAGTTGGAAGCCTGGAGGCATTGTCTATTTTAATCTGAGAGCATCCACAGTCAAGTCTGGGAAGCCAGCAAGTACCTTTCTTACAAGTTGAAGAGATTTAAATCCTATCAGTTCCTTAGAACTTGGATTTAGCAAAACAATCAAGAGGGAGTAGAAAACCCTTGAGCTGCCTAAAGGCTGAGCAAATATGCCCAATTACTCAACACATTTTTGAGAGCTATACTATAAATGGATGCACAGAAGAAAATATCGAGATATGAGGAAGTTAATGTGGAACAAAGTTGAGTTTGCGGCTACAGAAAAATGAAATCTCAATATGCAACACCTTACAAAGAACTTTTACCTAGATATATCACTGTGATGTGATAAAAATGCCCCAAGCCCACAGTGAGAGGATCAGTCCTACTGTTTATAACTACTAGCTCCACTTCAGACTGGCCACTTTATCTCTTGCTTCTCTATTCCAGTGATTCTTGCTCTTCTAGTTTTTCACTAAATTATGAAGATTAAATGGATGTGGAAGCATTTTGGCAACTATTTAAAACTTTACAAATGTAACTAAGGTAATATTAGAAAAGAACTTCAGAATTATCAAATAACCAAAATGAATCTGAGAGCAGAGATTTCTTGAAAACAATGTCCACTTTTGAGGAACTGGCTAAAAATAACCCAAAAGCCCAGTTCCATTAAATGCACTTGTTCAATTTCTTATAAATACTCAATACAGAATGTCTTTCTGTTACATACATATCTTAGGCAAGGCTGTATGACTGTGGTAATATAGCTGGTGAAATAAAGGAGATTAATGTACACAAGTTCACCATAAAGTTGAAGAAAAGGCATACAAAACAGATGGACACATTGGTGGTACACATACTTCACTTGATACATGCATCTTGCAAGAAGATGGGAGAACTTCTTCAGCAGTATAGATGCAAATGAGATCCACTGATGGAGTGCTTTGAGATCCAAGGCTGAGGTACTTTGAGTATAGATTAAAAAATAGTAATTGTTTTTAAAAAGCCACATAGTTCTGTTGTACTCATTGTCTTCTATGAGTTAAAAAAGTCAGAATATTTTAAATAGATGTTAACTATTAAATCTGTAGAAGAAATAAGTTCTTTATCAATCTTGTATATTGTACAGTGCTTAAAGATTACATAGACCTTCATTTTTTTCTACCTAGTGAAAAGTTCTCTTACTTACTATTGATACACTATATTAAAACACTGATATTAATGCCAAATGTTCACTTCTTTTTTATATTTAAAATTTTTTCCTTATTATATTAATATTATATTATAATAGTAAATATCATGGCATAATAATTATGAGTACCAATATTGTCCTATAAAAATATAAAAGCAAATTGCATGCCATTTTAAATTTCTCAGTAGCCATTCTAAAAGGGAAAAGGAAATAGGATAATTTATTTTAATAAAAACACTGTTTGACTCACTAAATATAAGACATTGTCATTTCAGTAGAAAACCAGTGTCATACTTAATTTAGAAGATATTTCATGCATTCTGTACTATTTTTACCACTTTGTGTGATTTTTATGTTACAACCCCTACAATTTTATACTAGCCACACATCATGTGCTCAAAATCCCATGGGACAAATGGCTATCACACTGAACAGTGCAGTTATGACACAAAGCTATCAGGCTCAATTCCAGTTCTGATACTCCTTAACTGTATAACTCCAAAATTAAGCTCTACCAGAAAAGTGACTTCATCTGTTCATTACATCCCTGCAACCCAACACCTGCAACAACTGACTGACAATAGAAGTTAACAATTCTAGCAGATACTTTTGGTGATCTGTAGCAGGCACCCTGTTCAGCCTAAGCTCAAAGTGTAAGGTGAGTCTTGACATTTATACATGAGGGAATGGAGACCTAGGCATGCAAAGGACATGAGTAAGATTAATGACAGCCTGGATGTGTATTTATAGAACAATATACATGATCATCTTTTGAATAAGAAGAGATAGCACAATGCTATACATCTGTATATAACTGACAGAATATAATTGGCACTACAAAAAACTTGTTCAGTGATTCTAGTTCTAAAGCAGAGAAATTGGAGATAGACTTTGAGATTGAATCCCAGTTCTATCTACTTGATCCTTAAATTTGTGTGTACCTGAGCTCCCTCATATGTGAAATGGAGAACACTGATTTTTAAGCACTTAAAGATTACCTCGATGTTATATACAAAGAATTTTTCATAGATTATACATTCAGAAACATTGGTCAGTGCTTCTTATCCAATTACCACTGTACAAGTGCTACTATGTGTATGGAGGGTGAATTGAAATTTTGAATTATAGAATTGGATCTTCATATGCTAAAGCCCCTATATCACTATTTTTAAAAGACACATTCTCACTGTACAATTTGGCCTCACTATACAATAGGTTCAATGCCGAGGTAGCCTCAGTCATACACTTTTCGGACTCATGGCAATCCTCTGGCTTCAGCCTCCTAATTGCTGGGATTAAAGGCATACACTACCATGCTCAGCCTCAGTCACTTTTATATCAATACAAATAAGCCCCAAACCCTTCAGTTGCTCTTCATCTTCTCTGAGTAAATGTCCACATTACTTCTCTATCCACTTAGCGAATCTCTACATCTTGTACCTTACCACCATCATTTTCCCGTAATTCTTTACGTATAACAGCCTAGCAGTACTGAGCCATTTAGGTTCCCAAACAGCCAATATAATTTCCTACAACTCCTCTTGTGTACCCATAATTTCCCTGCTGTCATCATTCGCTTGTCTGTCTGGAAAACTGCATGCATTTCCAAATCCATGCCAAATTTCCTGTCTCTAAGGCAAGATAGGGATTTTGGATTATAACGTGTATAGAACATTTTGCAAAGAAGTTTCTTATTCATATGATGATTTCCCTAGAAATATTGGCTAGCTTGTTGTATATTTAAGGAAAGGAGCCAAATTCTACTTATTTGTTTATCCTCAACTTGTAGCACAAAATAGGCGTTCAATTGGTATTTGCTAAATAAATGAATGTTTGTGCCACAGGCAATGGGGAATTCTGTAAGGCTTCTGGCTCTGAGACTTTTGCTAACTTTGATACTCCGACATTTCAATTCCTATTTGCATGAGTCTTGAGGTGATTATCTGGAAACTTCAACCTCTCTGAAACAATCACTGCCAATGCCTCACATATTAGAAAAAGATTAAAACCAGTACCATCTTTTTTGCTATTCATCTTCTTCAGCAAAGCACTAACTGCTCCTGGCTTATAAGGTGGGATTTTCTAATTGTGTTTAAATCTCCTATCTACTGCTGGCCATTGATGTGCTAACAAATGAAAGTTTCTGTGCAGGAAAAAAAAAAAAAAAAGGAGAGAAAGTTTTGCCTCTTATAGCAGGGAAATAGTTTGAGGCTATGTTTTAATTAAAATGAATATCTGCGCTATCTTAATGTTATTGCCAGTTAAGTGTAGCAGGGTGATTTAGAGTTCTATAACACAATTATACTCTGGTAATGAAGCTCTGCAGAATTATCCTTGGAATTTAGAATGCAGAAGGGAGCAGTAGCTCTCATTTGTAACCATGTTACTGCCTTTATTGTTACAGTATTTTCTGTTTTCTTCAATGATTAACTCAATCGTATTTAAGTCTCTGGCTACATTACTGAGAAAGTAGACAATGGAAACTGTTTTACCATCCCTGCAGCCTTTCTTAGTATTATACCGTGAGGACAAAATTGCAAAGAAATTTCATTGTAGCATTGTGCCACTCTTACTGATCCAGCTCTGGTTCTCCCGATTTAGCTCCTACAAGCCTGTCTTGGTAGTTTCTGGCTGATTCTCACTAGAAATTACTGAAATGGGTGGTGCATATAGAGTTTAGCATGTGAGCCGGAGGTGGTTATACTCCAAGACAAAGCAGAATTAAGCGTGGGCAGTTCACTGTTTCTAGTCCTGAATATTTCTTAACTGCCTCTGGGTGAGGGTTTCTCTGGCTCTCAAGAAGTATTCATAGTGACTATAATTATAAAATCTAGTAACACATTCAGAATTCATCATGAAAGTCATACAAAAACTCCAATTCTCAGTTTATTAATACGTATTATAGAAGTAATTATGGAAAACAAATCACATAATTGTTAATAGTTAATTGAGGTATGTCATACATGTAAGTTTGAAAAATGGCTGCTAGTTATACATATCAATAACTAGTAGCTACATTAATTATTAGAAAAATATTCACTCTTATGAAACTGGTTTTACGGTTTTATTTTTCTCAGTTGGCAATTTTGTTAGAGATTAATCATGTGTGGATATCTTCCCTAAAACTCAGATTTTTTTGGTAAGTTTAAATTTCAGTTTAATTTCTCTAATATTTAATATGTACATGAAAGATCTTATACAATGAATTTCACATAACATAGGAATGAAGTTTTTGTTGCTTTTGTCTTCAAGAAACTTATAACATAGTTGTGAAGGAGAAATAAGTATGGCCTATAAGAGAGTCTGGGCAAAGGAAAACTGTGAAATCCCCTGGAAAATAAGAATACATTTGCCTTGGCTAGAGAGAATATCCTGTGAGGCCTTTATATGGGTAAGAAAAGATTTTTCATAGGCTAAAAATATTGGGAAAGAGTTTTCATTTGAGAGATGTTCTAAACCAATACAGATTCAGGGAATGACTCTGTAATGAGAGAAATTTTGTGATTGTCTCTCAGGGTTTGTTTATTTGGAATGAAAGAGAAAGGACACTAGAACATGCACGATTCTGCAGAGACTAGTCAAACAACTTTCCTTCATAGAAAGGAGATGAAGGAGTTTTGACAGAAACGTTTAGGAAGTTTAGTCATTCTGAGGAGGATCTGCCCATGATCTGACACTATGCATGCTTGCTTCTGAGGTGGCTTCTTCTCAACTTCAAGATTCAATATGATTCTTTAATTTTTCTGTATCAATATACCCTAATCTGAGAAGTGCAGCAGTCCTAATTTTCCTTTGTTTTCCAGGAAAAAAATCATTAAAGAAATGAAAAAGTTCCTTTTTCTTCTCCTCCAAATCTCTTCTTCCATTATAATAGTTCATGTTCTTAAACATTATATCACAAGCATTGTGCTTAACTCTACATATCTAATCTTATAGCAGTACTGTGCATTTCTTATTACTTTTGCTATATCTATTTTTCAGATCAGAAAATAGATGTGCATAAATATTAAACAGGTGGCCTATCATTAAATCAGCTAGTAAGTGGTAATAACTATGACAAGGTCTGATTTCAAGGCACTTAGGCACAAACTCTATGAGTGGAATCATGGAGCTGACAGGTCTTGAGGACTGTAAAGGCAGTACTTTCCTGGCTTTCATTTGAGATCTAAGTGATGTTACTTATAGGACTTAGTGATATCAACTGGTCATGCAACTTTTTCCAAGTCACTTGTCATATCTATAGCCTTATTTCTCCAACTGTATGAAAGAGATGATGAATTTGAAACTTATTAATATGTAGAACATGGATATTTGTTATTTTGTAATTGTTAAATCAATGTCTTTGATTCCCATTTTAGCCCATGATACTTTCCCCCCATTTTATACATGATAGAACCTAGACTCAGAGAAGTGATTTTACAAGTCCCTGAATCTAGAGAATGTCAGAATTGAGCACAGGTCTTTTTCCAGCTTTTCCTATATTAGTCCTTCTCACCCTAGGATTTTGTCTTACTTAACCTAGTGTCCTATGCAACCATGTTGGAAGACTAAATATCTTAATCTATCTCATAAATTATTTCCTAAACCTCTTCTGACCCTACTTAAATCAGTATATAGCATCAATTTTTTAATTTAAATTTGCATAATCAAAGTAAATTCACTCGAACTAATTCCTATAGAATGTTTTCCTGCAACACATATACTCTGCAAAGTTAGGTTAGCAGATTTTGTGCCATTGAATGCATGAAGTTAATAAGTATGCCCCTAGATATTTATATCACAATTTTCTTGTGTGCATAGACCAATCAAATGCTATTAAAACAAGATTCCTCAGTGGTTCACAGCGATGTTAGAAAGTATATGGTCAAGATTCATTCAAATCTTGAATTGTAAAAATGAAAAACAACCCAACCCCAAAGCATTCAGTGTAGTGAGAGGGTATCTTGACCAGAGAGTCATCAGCAGTAGCATATATAAAATCTGTTTCTTGGGTATATGAACATACCCATTTGTTTAAGAATATTCTCCTGGGCTCTTAAATGGACATACCGTAAATAATTAGAATACTAATGAATACCAATGAGAATCTACACATCTTCTTGATAGAACTCAGACTCAGAGAAGTGAGTCATGTTTTATACCTGAAAACTTCTCTTTTTATTGTGACTTTAATTTATCTCAAGTGAGTCTAAGTTGACATATAAAAATACATTGCAGTTTACCTTACCTGGAGTATTTGAAAGTCTTCTTTTTCACAGGGGTGGTCTCTCAGCAGAGATAGTACTATATAGCCAAATATCTATTATTTGTAGCCAAAACTGGTTGGACAAGACAGGTAAACAACTCAGATGATAAGTTCACCATTTAGGTTCTATCCTCTGGAAACTTGTGATTAGGACAGAGACTCAGTCAATGAACAGTTCGCCACTGAGAAGGTCAGTTGTATGATGAGGCCTTGAAGGATGTGAAGTAAGCAGAAATAGAACCATGGAAGATGGATTCATGAAATAAAGGTAACAAATAAGGAAAAGCAAACATGAGAATGCTTAGAGTCTTAAAGAGAATAAAAAGAAAATATGTATCCTTATTTTTCCTCTTGTTTTTGGGACTCATACGCACTCCCTGTTCGGGAGAGAAGAAGACCTTACAAAGCTTTCAGCTTTCTTTCTTTCTTTCAATTTATTTATTTGTTTATTTAGGTATATTTGAGAAGATATGTTCTTCTCTTATAACCATATGAGCCCTTCTTAATGTAACTTAGTTGTTAAAGTTATAAAAATTTAGACTTCACTAATATGAAAAAATATGTATAGTTCACAAAGAAATGGTTGTCTTGCCGGGTTTGGTGGTGCATATCTGTAATCCCACTACTTGGGAGGTTGAGGCAGGAGGATCACTGAGAGCTTGAGGCTACCCTGGTCTATGCAATGATTCTCTGTCTCAAAAACAGAAACAAAAACAACAAAACAAGATTAAAAATTTAAAATGAAACAAAACAACAAGCTAACAAAAAAGCAAAAGGAAAATGTTGTTTCACTGGCTATTAAGGCTCAGTGCCACACAGTATAGTAACACACACCTGTAACTGAGTTTGAGCACTGAGTTTGAGGTCAGCCTGGCCAACAAAGTGAGTTCAAAGCCAGTCTGAATTCTATGGTGAAACTCTGTCTCAAAAAGACAAAACAAACAATGAAACAAGCAAACAACAACAACAACAAAACTCAAACCTCAGTGTCTTACCTTTTCGTGATTACTAGTCAGACCAAGTATTTGCAAGGAACTTGTTTCTGCTTTAGGTGCTATGTCTTATGCAATGTTTTCTGTTAACAGTAACAGAACAGAACAGTAACAAAAAAGTCATATTAATGGTTATTTACTATGTT
Organism: Cavia porcellus; assembly: GCF_034190915.1. Taxonomy (NCBI): domain Eukaryota; kingdom Metazoa; phylum Chordata; class Mammalia; order Rodentia; family Caviidae; genus Cavia; species Cavia porcellus. The sequence goes on from NW_026947484.1 coordinate 168,490,190, forward strand.
CCAAGCAAGTGTTATGTTGCAAGCAAATGTTAACACGAATTATTTCCTGTAGTCCTCAAATAGTAGGCACTATATCACTGTAGTTTTCAGGTATGCAAACAATAGCTTAGAATTGTTAATTAAATTTTTCTAAGACACACATTTAATAAAGGTTGAGTGACTCATGAGGCAAAGACCTAAGAATTCTGGCAGAATCAAGAATCTACATTTCTAATATCACTCTTAAGTTCCCTAAATGTGTAGAAAGGCTGGTATCCTCTGCTTAGAGAATGATATAGACACAAGTGAGATGTCTCCATTGAAGGAACTGGCCCAAACTGTGTTCAGCACGAGGAAATAATCAAGTGAAATTTTTAGAGAAAGAATAAATAGAGGGTCATAGGGAATTGGAACTAAGGAGCATGTTACTTATTTCAGGTTACCCTCCCAGAAATCTATTGTGTAGTTGAAGGGCATGGGTTTTTCTATGAAAAAGAAATGTATTATGATTTGAATAGAACACCTATGAGTTGTAGAACCATGTGAGAATTACTGTGAAGCCCAATCTGCTTCTTTATGAATTGGAGATGATTGCATCCTTATTAAAAGGTAAGAATAAGGCTCCAAATATAATGTACATAAAACACTGCATAGCATCTAACATATAATCTTTAATAGTTGATATTCTTCTTATTATCAGATACTTCATAAATCATGATGTGAGGAGTGACTGGGGTCCATATCCTGCTATGAAGTATGTTGTCTCTTTTTAATGAATATCCACATGAGAGCTTCCTATAAACCCTTCTCTGAATAAAGATCTAGCACGTGCCCCTGAAAATCCAGGTGAAAAGCATACTGTACAATCCAGAACTTTATTTGTATCAAAGCGTAATCATCATTTTTGAGGTGATGAATCTAAGATTCAAAGAGGTCAGGTTTCTTCTGAAAGGTCATACAGCAGGAAAAATCAAGAAGGAGGGTTTAAATATAGTTTTGACAGACAGAAGAGAAAAACTGTGCAAATAGGTGAGAGCAGGCCAGGAATATGGATGTACAAGGAGAAAGGAGGAAGAGAATTGGGCACTAAGGGAGACTGTGTATGAGTGACAGTGACAGACTTTATTTCCTGTCTGCTGATATTCACAGCTATCGTTAGCAAAGAGAAAGTTGTCATTACTTGGAAATGTAAAAATGCTAGGAAATATTTTCTTTTTTCTTTTTTTTTTGTCTTTTTGTGGTTTTTATCGGTACTAGGGATCGAACTCATGACTGCCTGCTTGCAAGGCAGGTGCTTATGCCGCTGAGCTAAACCCCAAGCCCCGGAAAGATTTTGAATGGACACAAAAAGGTGATTGGTATTTCTATCTAATTTACCGTTATGGGTTACAGATACTGTCTCTATGCTGAATTATATTTTATTATCTTTAAGCTGTTTTACAATTCCTTAAATTGAAAGAAAACTGATATTAATGCAAATAATTATTATCCCCTAGGAAATCAATTTGCATACAGTTGAGATACAATCATTTTCTTTCTCATTTTACACAAATTTTGCACCGATTTGCATATGTATTTCTGCTATCCTGGTTTCCTATGATGTTTTTCTAAAAACTTTGTTTTGTGATACTGGGAATCAAACTTGGGACCTTGTACTGGCCAGGCAGGTGCTGTGCTGCTAAGCAATATCCCCTGCCCTCTATAAAGTTTATTTTGAGTTGTTTGTAAGCTCTTTCTGGTTTCACCATTAATTCATGAGTTAAGAAAAATATTTTTATTTTATTTAAGCAAATTAAATAAATGGATGTGTCTTCTATAACAATAAGCTCAAATTCTTTAGTGCTGTCTCCAGTACATCTAGTTCTAAGATTTAATTTCTTTTATCTTAAAAAGCTGGAGATTAGTCAGGGATCTTGAGACTAGATATCCCGGGAGTTTGGAGGTGTCTCTGAGGTCAACGATCCTTTGAGTTGTGAGTCTATTCTGTGCAAGTTAGGATAGTTACCACCATCTTTGACCTCTACTCTCCAGCAGTCTGTAATACTCTTCTGACTTAACATTAAAAAAAAATGTCTCTAGATACTATTGATACATTGCAGGAAGCAAAGCCCTCCATGTGCAAGCAAGGACAAAGTGTAAGTACTCTGGATCGAGCAACATCTAACTGGAATTTTGCAAAATGTGGCATTTGTGGAGCATATCCCTACTCTTGATCTGGGCTTTAAGCTTCCCATCAATAAAATGAGGAGGCATGAGTTCAGTTTACATTTAGTTGAGAGACATAATTTTATCCTTTGCTAAAATGCATTCTTTAATGGAATGAAGATACTCACTGAATATACAATAAAATCACCCAAGTGTAAAAAACTTATTCAAAGGGAAAATCAAAAGTTGTCTGTTGTTTTGCAGCTGCAATCAAACCAGAAACACTTTCATGCAGCAGATAGAAGCAAATGACAGATTAAAGGTATGAAGGACAGGAAAGAAAGACTCCATTGTCCATTTACAGAGGCTGGTTACTGAGAAGCCAGTGCTTCAGAGGCTGTGGTGACAGCTGAGCAGCCAGAGGATTGGACAGATAGTGAGCCAGGAGTCTGGGGAACTGGGTCTATGCCCAACTCTGTCATTAGCCAGCTGTGTGACCTTGGGCAAGTCTCTTAACTCTTCTGTCACCCCATCTGCAAAATGACAGGCCAGAATGAAATTATCTCCAAGGTCCCTTCTAACACTAAATGGTAACAGTGTTATGATTCTAAAGACACTAGATAGTCATGGCTCAATGCCTCCTGAAAAATTCTTGGCCCTGAAATTACCAAGTTTGCAATAGAACCCAAAGATTTTATGGTTTATGAAATCTGGAGTGGACTTCTCTCTGGTAACTTCTTCTTCCATCAAGAATAATGGCCTCTCACCAGGAGATGAATATTGGATGGGAGACACTGAACAATCCATAAAAAAGGGTTTAAGCTTTAGAGCTAAGCTCCTTGTTGCAGGGAAAACCTTTGTATCTCCTCAGCCTACTATTATAGATACTATGTTTTAATTATTTATAAAAAATGGAATTGAAAGCCAGAGTTGAGGTTGGGCTAATTCTCACAAGAAGTGGTTCTTCCTCTTTACTTTTACCTAAGTTTATTTAGAGCACTCCATTCCTAGTGTTTAATCAGAGTTTGGGCAACTTGTTGGCTGAGGATATAACAAGGGATTAAGTATCAGTTGTGGAAGATTAAATGACCTGTAATTCACCCACAGCATATTTAATTCAATTGTTATGTTTGGAAATTATTCCCTTTCCCCCTTATTTCTCTTTTAATCCAAGTAGACAAGAATGATACGCTGTGAACACCGAGCTTGGAATTAGGAGATGTATATATTTGAAACTTCACAATATCATTTTAGCACTTATTCTTGCACCTCTGCAATGGCTTATTTGTCACTAAGGTGTGAATGAGAGTCTTAGAGTCTATATTGTGCCGATAGACTGATGAGCACATAAGAAACAGAATCCACAACCAAGTGTGTTGACCGCAGAGTTTATATTTTAATTTTCTAGGAACATTTCTGCTTATTGATTTCTGCCTATAAATTTAAAAGCTATTCAAGGCTTTATTTCACTTTGGTGTCTATTTCTAAATTTCTACATTGCCTAGGAATTCTTGCCAATCCTGTGCAATTACATTTGGAATATGAACTTGATATCTCTCTACAAATGTTTCTTCCACGTGATATTTTTGTTCTTCATATTTCAAAATTATATCCTATTTCATTCTGTAAAGTTTTATGAAATGAAAACTCAGGCTTCTTAGGGTACAGGCAATAAAAGAAGAATTTATAAATCAATGAGGTGTCTCTGATTTCTTCTCAATCAGGAGTGGTATAGTTTCAGACACAGTCTGACTTTAGTATCTGGTGCTACTCAGAGACTAAACCCAGGGGGTGTGAAGTCAGCTAGAACAAGAACACAGTCACTGCTTTCCATTACCAGCTACATGATTGTGGCCCATGCCTTAACTACTCTGAACCAGTTTTCATTGTCTAAGATTCCCTGTGAATTAAAGAAGAATACACATAAAATATTTAGCACAATATGTAGCCTATAATGAGCGTTCAGCAAACAAGTGCTTATATGAAAGTTACAACCACAGCATCAAGACACAAAGTTTGCCAAATCAGTTCTCCATTAGCTATTGTGAGATATGTTCATTCCAGAGAAACCACTTCACTCTTCTTGAATTCATGCCAAGACTTCAAAGATTATAATACTTTCATCACTTCTGAAAATTCCAATAATTCGTAAGAAGTTTTCTGGAATGTTCTCTTAGAATAACACAATGACTACATGCACAGAATCATATTCTGTTGCCAAATTGCCCAGCTTTATATCTAGTATATTTATTGTGTGTGTCTGCCACTTAAGCTGGCCAAGCCTATGTTTTCTTTTTCTTTCTTTTTTTTTTTTTTTTGTCTTTTTCCTTTTTACTGGTACCGGGGATCGAACTCACGACTGCCTGCTTGCAAGGCAGGCGCTTATGCCGCTGAGCTAAATCCCCAGCCCCCAAACCTATGTTTTCTCATCTGAAAAATAAGAATACTAAGAACATTTTTCTCATAAGATTATTGTAAGAACTGAGCATGTTAATCTGTAAAAATCTGTAAATTTCTCACATAGACAAGTACAATATAAGTGCTTGTTATTATTTCATTATAGCTCTTGTAGCTGGTTCTAGGGAGGATTCCAAGGCTAATTCTGAATTTAAGGGAAGGAAACATTGTGACCGGCTACGCTTGTCTACAAATGACCTTCAAGTGGACATGCGGCAATCTTTTTCCATGGCACCTTAAGGGCATGTGTAATTCAAACAGAAAAGTGTCACTAGTAAGTCATTAGGTAGGTCATTATATTTGAAAGAGAGATCAATAGTATGAACTTCTGTACAAAATGTCAGCTTCAGTGGAGGAGGCAAGGCTAGAATTAGGATCATGAGGAAGCTGGAGCAAAGGGGAGACAGTGCTCCTTTTTGACTGGTTGGTCTTGAATTCCATGTGGAAGATCATGGCACACAAGGCAGGGACACAGTGAGGTACCTTTTGTTGCAGACAGTATGGCAGTAGTGCTCGCAGTCTCAGGCCCACTGGAGAGTTCCAGGTCGATGTACAGTGGGGCCTTGTTAGAAGGTTATGTTTAGTCTCCTTTTCAGGGCATTGAAAAGTGGACTCTCAAGTGAAAAAGTAGCAAATTGGGTCCAGTGAAGAGTTCAGCACTCTGATACTAAGTCTGTGGGGAGAACAATGGAGTGTTTCATTTTATTCTATTTTCTCTCAAGGAAATAAGGATTCAAGCTCTTATGAACCACTTGCTGATGATGCTAGTTTTAAGTATAGTTAGTATTAGTACTTGGTGACATCTGGGATTTATAGTGAGGTTTCATTCTTTAGCCTTGGGTGTGGGTAAGAGTATATGGAGAACACAGAAGAGCACACACATTCGTAAGAAGTAACACACCAGAAACTGTGATGATCTTAAAAGAAAGGCCACCTCAGTAAAACCTTTCCAATTGAACTCATAAGTGGGACAACATCCATAAGTGGGACACTCACTATAATTCTACATAGTATTAATATTAACCCCATTTTGCAGCTGGGAGATTCAGGATGATTACTCTAGGTTTATATTGGTTGAATATTTCTCCTAAATTTTACTAATAAGCTTGATAACACAAATCACACACACACACACACACACACACACACACACGTTAAGGTTCCATTGCTGTTCTTGGGAATATATTGTTTTGTTCTACAGTTGAGAATAATTTCTTCTACCTTAACTATAATATATCAGAGTAGATTTTCGTATTATGAATAACAGGCTATATACTTCTTCATTCTGATTCCCTTCCTGAGCTATTGCAAATGGCTTCTTCTAAAAGATAACTCCTGAAGCAGTCTGGAGAGTTAGGTAAGAGTTATCCCAAGTGGAAAATGCATTCTAAGCAGACAGAGTGGCTTTCAATAGACTTTTGTATAACAGAAAATCTAAGAGAGGTACCTTTACAGCAGGAAAACAGTTGAGAGAACTGAGACATGTTAAAATGTGTCCCTAGGTCATAGAGGGATTGTATTACAGGCCAGGGAGAATGACAATTATTTCATAGGCAATAGGAAGACAGTTAAGGGCATTAACCAGAGGATAAATTTATCTACCAGATGACATGATGATATTTGCATTTTATCTGGCAGCCATGTAAAGCATAGATTTAATGACATTAAAACTGAAAACAAGGAGGAAATATCAAAAGCTACTACAGGAATACAAGTAAGAGGTCATAAGGGACTCATTTGACATATCCTAGAGGAAGTAAGAATAGCAAATCAAGAGATATATTATTTTGACATTTATTGAACATTTATTGTGTCTAGAATACTATGGGAGAAATTAGCTATCTAGCCCATCTTTGTAAAAATGCCTCAATTTGTTTTACAACCTCCCAGCACACTGTTCCCCAGTCTCTGATTGGACACTACCAATGATGGGGCGCTAACTCCCTCACGCCACAGTCAATTCCCACTTTAATTATTAGAAACAACCTTCTATTGCCTCTTAGATTGAGTTAAAATTGTCTCCCCTCACCCCCCTCACAGTCTCCCCCAGTCAACTTTTGGTCCTTTTCCCTGGAGCTGCAGTGACAAAGCTTAATCTCTGTTCTGCATAACAGCATTTCAGCTATTTAAAGACAGGAGTCATGTTTCTCAAAAATTTTTTTCAGCTAAGAAATTTCCTAATTTCCTTGTCGGATTCAATTTCTTCAACCCTGCCCCCAGCACATGGCATGTTCAAATTCTATCCATTATTTAAAGTCCAGATTGGACGTCAGCACAATGCCCACAGATTATGGATCTATCGATTTATTCCAGTTTACAAAGGGTCCTTAAACTGTAGCACTCAGAACTGAACCCTGTCTTTCTGAGTGATCTAAACAACATGCACTTGAACAAGGCTGTCTTCTTTTCCATCTTCTCCATCTCAGGATATAATACTATCACAGAAGCACTCAACATTAAAAACAGGTCTGTAGGCTCAGTGGGGAAAGGATTGTAGAATAGTGTGCTCAGTGGTTAGTCCAGGGCCTGCAGCATTAGTATTGTCTCCGAGCTTATTGAAAATACAATTTCTCAGGCTGAGAAATGCAAATTTTCATCCTGATCTGACTCAGCATCTCCAAAGGATGGTTCTAGGATTCTATATAAATGAAAAGAGAAAAAACACTTAAAAAAATACACTTTCAAGTTAATTTTTACACATGCTAAGGTTGGGAGATGCACTGAGGGCGAGAGTCTTTGACAGTGTATTAAAGGGGATCTTAAAAGTCCAGGCGCTTACCTTTAAATTAACTGTGTTTCCTTTTCTCACATGAGGGCTTAAGCAACCTTTCTGAGGAACACAGACAGGGTTGGCCTAATGTGTAGCTCTTTAAATGCTGGAGGGAGAGAAATGTTACTTGCCCTAATTAAGTTTTACAATCTAGTGGTTGTGGCAAATATTACAAAAAAAAAAAAAAAAAAAAAATAGAAGGAAAGAAACAAAAAGCTTTTTTAAAAACAAGCAAGAAAAAGAAAACAAAACAAAACAATATGCCTTTGGTCAATCTATTACAAAAAGGACTGAGCCGCTGACCTTTTCATTCTGCCCGTGCTGTGTATGCAGCAACTCTGTAACCTTTTCCAGCTGGAATAGAAAGTTCAATTAAGTTTGTTGGCTCAGAAATCTGCCCGTGTCCCGGAGAGCAGATTAGGCACTTAGGGGCTGCAATTATCCATCTGCTGCTTCTGCAAAAACTGAAAAGAATGCACACGTGCGGTACCTATCTCTGGGCACATGCCGAGGCGGATGTGGCAGATTCTGTATGAATGTGCACATGCGCGGACTATGGATAGGCGATGGTTATAGATGAGAAATCCAATTGTTTCCAAATTTGGGTTCTTTGTGCATTGTTGCTAATGATTCTTAAGTTGGACCGAGCCTTGGAATTGATTCCTATCCAGTTCCTGACCAGCAAATTCATTCTCTCTTCATAACTATGGAACAGCACCTCCAATCCTTTTTCAAGTTTGAGGATAGAACACGGCCTTTTGTTCCTGACTGGGAGTGAATCAGGGAGTTGCTTTCAGTATTCAAGTGACCAGACATCAAGCGCGCCTTGCTTGAGGGAAGAGTATGTGTAGTGGTTAAGAATACTAGCCATGGCGCTAAGGTTGTGTCTGAGTCTCAGCACAGCAGTCTGTCTGCATGATGTGAAAATTGAAACAAGTCCTTTAACTCTCTGAACTTCAGTTTCCCTGTCTGTAAGACGGAGATAATAGAATTAATCTCATAAAGTGGTTATAAAGATTAAACAAGACAGAAAATTTAATTTCCTGGCATATAGTCTTGAACAAATAGTAATTCGGCTTTTCATGATACTGATCACCAGGCATTAGGTTGTGGCTTGGAATCTAGCTGGTTAGATTTCTTCTCCTACACCTATGTTCTGTGCCTGCAACCTGGGTATCACTTTCCTGTCTTGACAGCACCTCACTCCAGGACTGTGACCCATCTTGTGCTGATGTCCGAATCTACTGTGGTTTCTGAATTTCATATCCACTGTAGCATGTTATAAAACCAGGGGAGTGAGCTCCTGAAAGTGTAAACTAGAAATTTTCCCTCCTCATTTCTCTCCTACCCCAACAGGAAGCTCTCCAATGACCTTACACAGTATAGAAATAGGGTCCAGACCCCACATGGAGACCTACGAAGCCTAGAACGGTCTTGGTCCTGCTCAACCTCCTTTCACGTTTCTTCACTTGTTCTTCTCAATGCTCAGGCCACAGCAGCCTTTTTTCATGAACTTGAACATGAAAAGTTCAAATCCTTCTGTCTCCAGAGTTCTGCACAGCTGTGGAACTGCCTACCGTGATTTCTTCTTAGATATTTCCTTAGCATCACCTGCTCCTTCTTACCACCACCTTTCCTGGACTGTCCTTTCCAAACAAAGGCACCACTACTGGCACTTTGTACCAAGCTTCATGCTTTATATTATTCACAGTTCTCTTTTTACATGTATTTGTCTGTCTTTTAGCCACTAGACTGCAGATTTCTTGAGAGGAAGCACTTGGCTTGTTTTGCTCAACACACTGTCTCCAACAATAAATCAGTGCTCACTGCATGAAAGGTGACCAGTTAGCATTTGTTAAATGAATTAGTCCAAGCCTAAGGCCTGAAATCCTTCTTTGTCAACATTTTGCTCGGGTCTTTTATTGTTCTTCAGTTTTGGATCCCATGAGCCTGCGCACAAGGCAGATCACATATTTCTTTCCATCTCTCTAATCCCTACTGCATCGCTCACTTTTTCTCATTCACTTATCATTATTGTTTCTGTGCCATGCTCGTGTGCAAGCTTTAGTACATTTCTTTTCCAAATAAATGTCTGTATGGCAGACAAGCACAAAATCAACTCCAGTTGGCATGTCTAGAACAACACCTTTAATGAGTCCTAAAATTCTTAAGGTGAGATTTTCTCTTGTCTGCCTTGTAGACCTAGCTTGCATCATTCTAAGACAGTGAATATATTAACAGGCAATGGGCAGATCGTATGTGACAATAACACTCTGACCCACAAGCCATGCAGGATGTAACTGAGGAGGCCAAACAGCAATCTCTTTAGCAGTTGACCCTGATGACCAGAAGTTAATCAATCACTGCCAACTTACTTAATTGTTGCTCCCTCTTCCAAGTTAAGACCAATCAGATAAAGACAAATATGCTCTGAACTAATCACATAGGGTGCCTGTCTGAGGCATCCTATATCAGCAATGTCCAAGCAGAGCACTCCTGAAGACGTCTTTTCTCACAAAAAACCTTTCTTACTCACCTGCCTGCTTTCCAGTCTCTGCCAAATATCAGGATGTGAATTGACCTCTTAGAAGTTCTGAATGAACATCTCTATCTCTTATTGCTTGGATCATCTGTGTTTATATCCACATACATGCTCTCTGGTTATTGCTGAATACTAATTTTCCCTCAGTGGTTTAAAAATATCTCTTACTTTGCTCATAATTTTAGTACCAGGAATCTAATAAGGGCTCAGAGGCAATTCTTTTTCTGTTTAGGCCTGGGGGACCTACATCCAACGTTGCTTCTTCCTGGCAGGGTTGTGTCTGACAATTCAGGGTGCCCCAGTGTTTCATTCTATAATGTATTTTCCTTCAAGACCTCCATATATGATAATTCTCAGTATAGCTATACTCCTTACATGGAATATAGCTTCCAAGAGGCAAGAAGTACATGCAGTCAAGACAGGTAAGTACTTTGCCTGTAATAGTGGATTATCAACATCAACATTTGATTGGTGAGAACCATCACAGAGCCCATTAGGATTCCTGGGAGGTAATGGAAGAGATTTTTCATCTCATGGAACAGGGTCACATCATGATACAGAAGGATGGGTGGAGTGAGAGATATGGTCATCTGGGAAGATATGACTTAGCATGCTCTCCAGTTATACTGGCTTTATTTTCTTATTATGAGTTGAAGTTTGTTCCATACAGAAGGTTCAGGATCTTTGCAAACATTGTCCCCTTTGCCTGGCAGGTCTTACAACTCAGTCTTCACCTGGTTAACTTTGTCCTTCGCTGTAAAATTTAGGTACAATATTGCTTCTTCTCATGTTCTCTTGGGAAATATTTCTTATTACATCCCATGCATAGAAAATAAATCATATCTCCTCTACTTTTTACCTAGCATTTATCAAAGTTTATAATCTTATTAATTGTTCTTTAATTAATCTCTATCTCTCCTCTTCCACATGCTGTGAAAGAAAACTTCAAAACTGAAGCATTGGGTTTATGCTTATCCCTATTTCATTCTCCATTGTTTAGGTTTTGACAGAGTAGTATCTTAAAACCTTTTTAAGCAATAAATTAACTTGCTTTCATGTCCTTGATTCTACTGACAAAGTCAATTTAGGTGGAAGTTATTTTGCCTAATGGCATTAATAAGCAAAGTCTCCATACAGGTTGTCATTACTCTCATTCAGAACCTGGCGAATCTAACAACACTTCCTGCAAACCCCAATTGAGCTATACAGATGTTACTCTACTTGCAGTGGGGGTGAGTCACAATAAACCCACGATAAACTGAAAGCACTATAAATCAAAATGCTCTTAATAAGCCTAGTCTGCCTAATGTCATAGTTCAGCAGCGAAATATGCTGCAGAATAGTGGTGTTTACCGTTGTGATTGATTGTGTGGCTGACAGTAATCTGTAGCTCACTGCCACTACTCAGCATTGTGAGGGGCTCTTCCACACATTTCTATCCTAGAAAAAGACAAAACTCAGAACTCAAATTACAGTTGCTATTGAAAATATATTTCCAGGCCATTGTAAAGTTGAAATATCAGAAGTGGACTATGATAAGTCTCAGAATTGCCAGTACAGTGGGGCCTTGACTTTCTCCTTGGACAGACTAGGTTAGAGTTTCTTACTTCTGTATGACTTTCTAAAGACTTATTTAAAATTTCTGACACAAACCAAAATTATGTAAGGTAATGATTATAACCTTAGCACAATGCTTGATCCAGTAATAATTCTGATTGTTTAATTTTATGTAAGCAATAGGAAATACAAATATTTAGCATCACATATGTCTTAATACAGTTTATTGCCATTGTAGGACATAATTTTTGGTTAATCCCTTCTATTTCAGCTTTCATATGATCTAAGTGTACTTATTAAGGTAAGTAGAAAATAATTCACTATGAGATCTTAAAAGAAATTGATATTTACTTCTCTCCAAATCAGCATAATTGATTTATTGATTCTTTAAGAAGAAAAATAAATGCATCTCCTGTGTTTATTACAGCTATTAACTTACTTATTTGTTTTGGTTTTGACCACTGTGTAGAATGAAAAAGATAAAAAATAATTTCCCTTATTGATGGAAATATAACTCACTGCTATTTAGGAAAATTAAGCTGTATGGCATGGTAAAAATATAACCCTTAAATATCCCATACCAGTGATTTAGCATATGTTAGCCTCTAGAGAGTTTTCTATACTATCAGGAGTTTTATCTTTATCACTCTTAATATATTCCCATTGTAAAGATGAGTCAACTGAGGTGTTGAGAAAAGATATTGCACAGTTTTGGAAGTGGTGTAGCGAGTGTTTGGATCTAATTTCGCATTAGCATTAGCAGGTACTCTTTCTACTCTGAAACTTTTCACAGTTTGTTCTAGCCAGGAGGTGATAAGTGAAGCAGTAGAGAGCTATCAGAACAGGAAAATTAATTTAAAGTTGCCTTAGTCATTGCTGTCAGACTGCAAAGCCCGACATGGATGAGCAGCCTGTCCGCCTTCTCCTCTGAGAAGAAACACCAGTCATGTTCATGAGTGACCAAGGTGGCACCCCCAGAGCTTTTGCCAGTCCCGCCATCAGACAGGACGTGTCTGGGAAGAAGAATTTTCAGCGACTGCTCCACCATTCAGGTCCCCATCTGTGTCAATTGAGTAATTTATGGATGCACTTTTGCCTGCACTGCAAAGGAGATGCACAGGACCTTTGGAAATAATTCATTCTCTTTCAAGGAAACACATTTGGGGAAATTATTGTTAATGCATCTGAGTAAGAGGTGCTCAACCCCGACAAATATTTCATGCAATTGTAGCAAAGATGAGACAGTGACAACCAGTGACCATCAATCATTCCCCAGATCAATAATGACCATAGAACATGCAATCAAACCTAATCAACACCCTGTGATTAAAGAACAGGGCCTTTCTTCTTTGCTCACAGGGTCATAATCCTTTGAAAGGATTGGCCTGGAGTCCTTGAAACAGCCCCATAATTGGAAAGACACAGAAAAATATGGACCTTAGAATCAAAACAGGTCTGGTTCAGATCCTCTTCATACTTGCATCTCAATCTTTGATAGAATTACATAGCAATAATAATTAACTACTGCTTCATTTATTCTATCTCATTTAATCTTTATATTATAAGTGAAGCATACTCCAGTCTACCTCTTTACAGTGAAGAAACTGAGCCTCAGGAGATGGGTTGGCATATTATTCAAGGTGATATTCACAATAATGGACAGAAGTATAACTCAAAGCCAGTTTTGTCTAATAAAAGCTTCAGTAATTTTCAAACTGGTCCCACAATAGAATTACCTGAAAAGCCAGAATATTTTTTACATATTAATTAAATTGAAGTGATTTTGTCATGTAAATGATGTTTTAAGTACATGTGCATGATTAAATCTAGCTAATTAACAAGTGCATTATACTGTATTCACATAGATATCATTTTTGTGATGGGAACACATCACTTCTAATTTTTATTTTTCTAAGAAAACTATTATTAGTAACTCTGGCCAACTTATTATACAATAGATATGTTGAAATATATTTCTCCTCTTTGTAGTTATTTATGTTTTAACAACAATTTCTTTCGTTCTAGTGAGTAGCAATGTCTAGTAATCACCATTACCCTCTCTACTTCCATAGGATCAATGTTTTTAAGTTACACAGACAGCGGATCATATGGCATTTGCTTTTCTGCATTTGGCCTATTTTTAGTAAACATAATATTCTCCAAGTTCATCCATGTTATTACAAATCACAGAATGTAATTTTTATTATGACTGAACAATATTCCATTGTGTGTCTATACCACATTTTCTTTATATACTCATCTGTGGATGTTATCAAAGTTAATCCCATATCTTGGCTATTGTAATAGCGCTATGATGGCACAGAAGGGCACATATCTTTCCAAATAGTGATTTGATTTCCTCCAGAACTATATCCAGTATTGGAATTACTAGGTCATATATAATAATATTTTATATTTTTTAGTAACTTCCACAATGTTTTCCATAATGACTGTACTAGTTTACATTCTTTCCAACAGTGTAAAAGAGTTTTATTTGTGGAAAACCTTTAAAATGACCAATATCTGGATCTCACCTACCTTGAAACATCTAAATCATAGCCTTTGAAGGCGGGAACTGAGTATGTATTCTTCTTGTCTTAGTTATTTTTCTTGTTGCTGAAACAAAAATACTCTTAAAAAGGAAAGGCTTATTTCAGCTCATAGTTTATGGTCAGCTCATAGTCAGCAGGCAGCAAGAGAGGCCAGCATGGCAGAGAAATATAGAGGAGAAATAGAACATGATGTGGCAGGCAGGAAGCAGCAAGGAGCAAGCTGCAGCGGTATCAAGTCTACCATCCTTCTGTCCCTTTATATTCCATCCAGGCTGACTACTAAGAGTTGTCACCCATATACAGGGTGAGGCTTCCATTACCAACATCTTTAATCCCATTATCATGCCCTTCTCTTCCTGTATAATTGCTTCTTTCAGTGATTCTGTGTGACCATAAGAGTATGAAGAGGTAGTGATGCAACTTCTGATAACAAGTCATAAAAAGCATTGGTGGTTTTCTTTGACCTCTCAGATCACTCACCAATTTTGGTACTAAATTGTGGTGTCAAGAAGATACATGAAAGCCTCATGGAGAAGCCCATGTGGAGCAGTACATTGTCCATATCCAGCATCACCTTGCTAGCTGTTGGGTGAGTGATCTTGCTAGGGAACAGCTACTGAAAAATCCTCAGAAGACAGCAGCCTTGGTGGACATCTTGACTGTAATCCTGTGTGATGTCTTGAACTAGAACAGTCTGGCTAAGCTGCCCTTCCAAACTCTTTCTCCACAGAAACTGTGGAGATATTAACTATTTATTGATACCCTAAATCTTTAAATTTTCAGCTAATTTGTTATGCAGCAATGGACTGTAATTCCATGTTGCCAGAAGGTCTATAATTCAGTGAGCTGGTTGGAATGCTATAGATGAGATCAGAAAAAAGCTTATGGAACTATCTCATGGAGCTTTATAATTTATAGCAAGAAATTTGAATTTATTCTGAATTTGATAGAAATCCATGTGAGGGTTTTGATCATGAAAGTAACATTCAGTTGTGAAAAGAGATCCATGCCTGCTGTGCAGACAGCTGAACACAGGGAACCAGGAGAATATGTGTGAAATTGCTAGATGCCTCTTTGGTTTGTCCAAGTGAAACCTGATAATGACATGGATTCTTCAGGCTTATTCTGAAAGGTAGAATCAATGGGGTTTTGTGGAACATCGGATGTGGGACTTGAGGAAGTAAAAAAGATAAGATGAATTAAAAGGGTTTTTTTCATTAGGAGAAAATGTTGCCATTTATGGAATGAGGATCACCATCATAATGCTGATGGTAGGAAAAACTAGGTTTAAGAAGTCAGGGATTGCAATTAGAGAGAGAGAGAGAGAGAGAGAGAGAGAGAGAGAGAGAGAGAGAGAGAGAGGAACCAGAAATGGGAACTTAGAAGCAAAGGGCAGGAAGGCACAAAGAAAACCAGGAAAGTGTAAAATTCTAGAAGTCATAGAAACAAAGGGCTTTAAGAAGCAGAGAGTGAACAATGGGACCAGATGCTGCCGAACATTTGCATAAAATGAACAATGAGAGTGGACCACTGCATTTGGCATAACGGAGACTTGCTAATTTGGGGATGAGAAACAGCCTTGCAGTTATACTTATGAACTCATTAGTTCCAAAGTATGTTTTTGCAAGATTTTCTCTTTCTTGTACTCTGAGCAAATAAACACAGCCAATGCCATCCGCCCTTCACCTGTACACAATGATCTTCATTATGTGATTCTTCTTTGTATGGTGACCTATCAGCAGTGCCTGGATTTTCACCTCTGGAAACTCACAGGTAGTAAGAACTTGACCTACACGGGAAGCTAAGAACTCCACATGAATACTGGAAGGAAGAAGGCAGAGGATAAAGGTGTTAGGTGAGGCACAGTCCAGGTTGTAAACACTTGATGCTGTCCTGCAGGTCACCAGGGACCATGAAAAAAGCTCTGCTTCGAGTATTGGACATTTCCACTTTCTGCTGCATGAATCCTCTGTTCTGCAGAACAGAGAGTTGTGGAGGTGAGGCATTCCTAACTGCTTTCAGGAAGCTGTTACAACAAAGTAAGAAGTGAGTCAGAGACATTATTAAGGTTGTAGAAAATTTTCTGTTAATTTTATAGATTTATAAAGAGTCCAGGAAAGTGCATAAGAATGATGTTATTAAAAGGTCTATAGGATAAACTGGAGAATCACAAATCCAAGAAATCTTCCTTCAGGAATATAAAGGTAGGAAGATCAGGACTACTGCAAATTAATTCACTGCTTTAGTTTCCTTACCTACAAGCAAGTATTGCCCCAACGACTGATAAAATGATAATCTGATCAGAGGCTTCTCTGAACGAGCCTCCTGTACCTGTGAATAGCCATTCAGTGCTAGAGAGTGAGCAACTATTGATGCAAGTGAAAGAAAAAAAAAAAAACCCCAGGAAGAAGGTGAAGAGGATTTCTCCATCCTCTGCAGCTCTTCACTGCAGAGGAGAGCTCTTGCGTTATTCTTCTAGCATTTTAGAGTAGCATTGTACATGGCAGGAGAGGTTGCACAACCAGCACTATTTACCATTGCTGGTGTGGTTTGCATTTTAGGTATCAATATGTGTAATGTGTCTTTCTGCCAGGAAGAAAGAGCCTTGAGTGGAGGGCGCTTTTTATTCACAATGCATTCACTAAGCCTAGTGCCATCTTTATTCACATAGTGCATCGTTTAGTGCCGAATTTATATTTGAATGCAGCGGTTTCTGTGAATTTACAGTTTTTGTGTCACTTTCCAAAGCCTAATACTCTTAATTAATTTCTGATTTTTCAGGGAGCCACAAGGCAATGTGACAATTTTTGATTTATTAAATGTATATTAATTAGTTTGCCAGATACGGTGTCGATGTCCGCTCCCGGCCGGCAGGAAGGACACACGACAAAGTCTGGTAGTGGACAACCTTTTCTTTTTATTTTCCTTCTCCGTACAGCCTGCACTGGGATCGCTCCCAGCCGAAGCCTCCTCTGGTCCGCTCCCCGCGGCTCCTTCTGGGCTTCTACTTCCGGGCTTCTCCTTCCGCCCAGGGGTGGCACCAGTATATATACGGATACAGTGTCCAATCATGTTAAAGTGAGCAAGGCAAGCTGATTGGCTAACATCATCAGTTGCCAGGCAGACTATATTGTTGAGCGGGTTGCTTACGCGGTAAGCAGGAAACTAACGTGCTCGATGGGAGGGGCAATCTACCTCAGGCTTCACTCTTTACTACAGGCCTCACGTCCGCCAAGTGAGGCGACCGGGCTCGGGGCTGCGGCTCCCAACATCTCCCCCTTTTTTATTATTTTTTTATGAATGTGCGCATCGTAGCCCTTCCTGGACTGGGTGCAGAGGCTTATGCCCTATGCGTAGGCCCACCGTAGGTCCTTGGCTTAGACCCTGGTCGGCCGTCCCATGGTCCGCCAAGGCCCTGAGGCCCTCGTCCTTTTTCTAGGGCCAGGCACAAACTGGACGGAACCTGGATGCACACAAGCTTGCACTCATTTCCTCTCCGTAAAGAAATCCCCTCGGAGAGAAATTTAGACCTGGGCAGCATCTAACAGTCCAGCGGCTTACGTGCAGGATGGGGTAGGGCCTGGCTTAGGTCGAGTCGTGCTGGGGAGGCACGCTCTTACCCGTCATTGACTCACCTACCCTGCTGTGTATTGTCACCTTATGGAGGAGAATGAGGGATGCCCGCCATATCTAGACTCGGTCGTGGGCCAATTGAGCAAGCCATGCATATGCCTGAGGATCTTCTTGTCCATTTCGGGCTACCGCTATTTCTATTCATCTTATTGGTTGGTCTGTGATGGATCTCCAGTAGGGCAGGTCTGATCTTCAGTCGAGGGCTTTGTTGCCCGTGTCAGTCTCTCCGGTATCCACAGTGGTTCTCGTCCCGGTTCCTGTGGGAAAACACAAACCGCGCCTCGGTTCCAGCTGACCACTGGATCCGGGCCCATCCATTGTCCTGTCAGGACATCTTTCCACTTCACCCACCCTTTATGGTTGGGGGAAGGGTTGCAGTGCTCCACAGCTGGGGAGCGATTATCATTATTTAAATTTAAAAAATTGTGTGTGAATAGTGCCATGGATAATCGTGCCTTTGGGGCCAGGCCTTGGCCTACTCCCCCTTTTTGTTTTTGTAAAATTTCTTTGAGGCTTCTATGAGCCCTCTCAATGATTCCTTGACCTTGGGGATTGTATGGGATACCATGTTTTAATTGAACCTCCATCATTTTGCAGAACTCATTGAAGGCTTTGCCTATATAGGCTGGTCCATTATCAGTTTTTAATATTTTTGGTTTGCCCCATGCGGCCCAAGCTGCCAGGCAATGATTGATCACATTAGACACTTTTTCACCTGTTTCTGCTGTTGCGAATATGACGTGAGAACAGGTGTCTGTGGAAACATGAACATATTTAAGAGTCCCAAACTCCTGTATATGTGTGATGTCCATCTGCCAAACATCACCAGGGATCAAACCTCGAGGGTTTACTCCCATCGGTATGGCAGGTTTGTATGTGGCACAGGAGTCACATAGTCGCACGATATCTCGTGCATCTGCTCTGGAAACATGGAAATGGTTTGCTAGTGTCCTGGCATTAACATGAAATTTATCATGGAAGGCACGGGCTCGCTCGATTGGTGTTAGTAAGGTAAAAATCCATAACGGGCGAGTGGCAGTGTCAGCAGCCGCATTCCCCTGTGCCATGGGCCCCGGCAGGGATGTATGTGCTCTTATGTGGGTGGTGAAGACCTTATGGTGTCTGTTCTGAAGCAATGTCTGGATAGACAGGAACAGTCCAGCCACTGTGGAAGTGGATCTAATTAAACTGGCAGTCTCAAGCACTTGCATAGCATTGACCACATACCTAGAATCGGAGACAATGTTAATGGCTTCTGAGAACCGTTCAAGAATCATTTTAACGATCTGCAGTTCCACCACCTGAGGCTGATCAGGTTCAAATTGTATGGTAACCGGGGGCTTGCCTAGGATCACATAGGCGCCTATCCCCGTCTTGGAGCCATCTGTATATATTGTAGTTGCTGGGACTAATGGCTCAGAGGCAGTAACCTTTGGAAAAATTATAGGGTGCTGAGTGACAAATGACAAGATAGGGTCTTTAGGGTATTGATTGTTTATATCCCCATGGAAAACACATCTCAGAATGGCCCAGGTATCTATGCAGGCAGCCAGGGTCTTGATCTGGCTGGCGGTATAGGGTACTCGGATGGCTTGTGGTCCTGAGCCAAAGTGTTGGACAGCTCTATCATGCGCTTCAAGGGCCAATGAAGCAACTGCCTCTGGGTAATGCTCTATGACTTTTGCAGGTGAGACCTTAGGGTGTATCCACAGTAGTGGTCCTTTCTGCCAAATCACCGCTGTGGGCTGTAGACTAGTCTGTAGCAAACAGACATCAAAGGGTCGCCCTGGTTCAATTCTGTATAAGGTAGCCCCACCTAAGGCTTTTTCCACTCTCTGTAAGGCAGCTCTTGCCTCAGGAGTGAGCCTCCTGTGGGAGGCTATATCTGGGTCTCCCTTCAGAAGGTCGAACAGGGGTTTGAGATCTGAATTTGGTATATGTAAATATGGCCTAATCCAATTAATGTCTCCCAATAGTTTTTGCATGTCATTTAGGGTCCTAACGCCATCCGTCCTAATGGTGACCTTCTGTATAAGTCTGGAGGCGACACTGAGGTCCACACCTGCTGACCCAGGGGTGGCCCTTGTTGAAGGCTGCCATCCTGAGCTGTCCTGTCTCTGGGTCGGGGGCCCGCCTGTGAAGGGGGCCCCCTCTGGCCGTTTTTTGGCTCTGTAGCATCTCGTCCACAAATACGGTTGCCCTGAGCATCAAAGACCGACCTACACTCCTCAGCTTTGTGTGATCTCTTTTTGCATCGCCCACAAACATATGGTTCTTCATTCCTAGGATGGGGCCTAGCATCTGCATTGTTTGGGCAGTGACGTTTAATGTGTCCTGGCTCCCCGCAGGCAAAACACCCTTTAGCCTTACATTCCCCTTCTAACCCGCGAGGTCCCCTCTGCTGTACAGCCGCGGCCAGGAGAGCAGCCACTCCCGAGTTGGAGAGCGGCCCCCCTATCTCTCTGCATATCCTAATCCAGGCGTTGAGGTCCTTGTTCTTATGAGGAGCTATCGCTGCCTTGCACTCCTTTGTACATTGCTCGAAAATCAGCTGCCTTACCAGCGGTCGAGCCACTCCCGGATCAGAGAATATCTTATTGGCAGCATCTTGCATTCGGGCCACAAAGTCAACAAATGGCTCTGTGGTACCCTGAATTATTTTTGAAAGACACAAGGAGGCTGTTCCGGCACCACTTACTTGCTTCCAAGCGCGGAGCCCTATGGCATTGATTTGTTCATAGACAGCGCCGGGGAACTGGGTCTGGTCATCAGCGTGCCGACCTTCTCCCATAAGCATTTCCTTGTTCCACCCCCGGTTTCCCCGATTGGCGTTTCTCTCAGCCTGCTCTGCAGAGAACTCTGCGTACCAGGCTCGCCAATCCAGGTAACTGCCCGAGGGCAGACACGCCTTTGCCAGCTGAATCCAGTCCGCGGGGGTGAGGGGCCCAGAAGACAGATTCTCCAGCATGGCAATGGTGTAAGGCGCAGTCGGCCCAAAGGTTGTAACTGCATTTTTAAGTTCTCCAATCTGCTTTATCTCAAAAGGCTCCCATACATTGCGTCCCTGGCCCATAGCTACTTGTACAGGAAATATCCCGTAGGGGCCACTATCTATCCCAGGTGGATGTACCTCATGAGACAAGCGTCCCCCCTGCCAAAGCCGCCTGTAAAAATACCGACCCGCCGGCGGCGGAGCATAAGACAGTGGCCGTGATTGGGCGGAAAATGGGGGCCCGTGCATCACTTCCTGTTCTGGCGAAAGGGGAGAGAGCTCCCAGGCGGCCGCCTCGTGGCGAGGGATTGCCTCCCTCTCGCGCCGGGGAGTGCTCAGGAGCTCTCTACTCCTCCGCAGACCAGGTTGAGCAGAGCGCAATTCGCGGGGCAACGCTGGAAAAGAACCCTGCGACTCCTTATTGAGCGATTTAGGCTCCTGACAGCTGGTATCTTTGGCCTCCTTGCCATTCAACTTTCCCTCGTCCTCGGAGTCAGACGACTCCGAGGCTAGAGCCCCGTCCTCCTCCTTAGCATCCTTGTTCCCCTTGACGGACCCCTCTCGGGAGCTCCCTGACTGGGCCTGCTCAGATACCCTGCGTACTTTTGTAAGCTCTTGAGAGCTTTCTCCACAACCACCCTCGCTCTTAGTGTTGCTACCTAACATGTTTCCCATCTTTTAATATGTTACTCACCGCGTGAGGCCCAAGGAATCCGCCACTTACGCGTGAGCCTGAGGGGAGTCTAAAAGCCCTGTAGGTGCGCGCCACCCAGAGCCCAGGCTTATCCCCAACTCACCTGTCTCGCAGCTCTGTACTGGAGCGTTGTCCACTTCCACGTCTCGGGGGTGATCAGTCCCCGTACGGGCCACCAAATGTCGATGTCCGCTCCCGGCCGGCAGGAAGGACACACGACAAAGTCTGGTAGTGGACAACCTTTTCTTTTTATTTTCCTTCTCCGTACAGCCTGCCCTGGGATCGCTCCCAGCCGAAGCCTCCTCTGGTCCGCTCCCCGCAGCTCCTTCTGGGCTTCTACTTCTGGGCTTCTCCTTCCGCCCAGGGGTGGCACCAGTATATATACGGATACAGTGTCCAATCATGTTAAAGTGAGCAAGGCAAGCTGATTGGCTAACATCATCAGTTGCCAGGCAGACTATATTGTTGAGCGGGTTGCTTACGCGGTAAGCAGGAAACTAACGTGCTCGATGGGAGGGGCAATCTACCTCAGGCTTCACTCTTTACTACAGGCCTCACGTCCGCCAAGTGAGGCGACCGGGCTCGGGGCTGCGGCTCCCAACAATACGGGACTCAAAGTTGGTCCTGCTTCCTCAGAGCTCACATTCTAATGTCATAGTTCTTTCTCCAAATTTGCTATGGAAATATAAATAAATAAATAAATAAATAATCTTTCAAGGATCATATTTTCATGCTATTAAATATTTAGAATAGAACCCAAGGAGTGATTTTTAAATTTGTATTTATTTATTTAACTGGTATATGTTTGCAATGTACAATGATCATATTCATCATGGAGAGGATGCACATACACAAGATATTTCTTAATTCTTTCCCCTTCCTTGTATTTCTGGACTGCTTGACTGAGGTGATAGATGGATAGATAATAGATAAGCACATAGATCTGCAGTTTGTGATGATCTCATTCGTCATATGGACTTCATGCATGTGCACCACAGTTCACACCCCACACTCCTCTCTTTTTTTTCCTCCCTTGCCTCCCCACTCTCTCCGTCTCTTGGTATCTTTTCCATATGCTAAAAGTTGTGATTCTGAAATTACCATGTCTTGGCTAGAACACAACTATATTAAAAGTCATTGCATCTATGTTGTTGCTGATTCTGAAACTTATTCTAGGACCTTAGCAGAAGTCCCTTAAACTACCTGATCTTCAATCTCTCCATCTGCAAAACAAAGGAAATCTTACTTAGCTTCAAGGATCAATGTGGGGATAATATGTGATTACTAATAGCAGTACACTTGGCATATTTTACATTTACAAAAAGTGATCAAAATATGCGGTATTTAAATTTTTTAAATTATCATGAAAGAAATTTGCCATTAATTTCCCTGAAAATACTGTCCCTCATTTGCACAAGCTTATCATTTTTTTCCACTTTCTGCAGCAGTTCTGCAAGTCCACTTTCCAGAGGGGCTCTATGAGGTGTGATGAAATGCATGGTGACTATTGGTGCTGACCGTCTGCCAGTGGAAAGGCAGGCTTTGACAATGTGATGATAGGTCCTTACCAACTTATTCAGTGGCATTGTGTAACTTCTGACTCTTGCCCAAGTCAAAATGAGTTTGAATGGTAACTGTTTTGATGGATTGAAGCCATTGAGGCGCTGTGAAGGGACAACAAAAAACCTTCATAAAAGATAACTTTCATGACTACTTCAGAAAGTGGCAAAATCAATGGTCTAAGTGTGTTTGAAGTAAGGGAAAGCATTTTGTTATTTACTGTAATAATTTCTTAAAAATTTTAGCCATCTAGTATAAACATACAAACCACAAATTATTATAACTAGGTATTAACAATATCTAGCTTTGGGACTTATATGTAGTTGGACCTTACTTACATTTTTTATCTTTAATGACACATTTTATTTTCTTTTTTATTTAGAGAAAAAAGCAAAACAAAAAGAGTAGAAATAATACAGAATTTAGAAAACAGTAAGAAATCACTAGTTGATAAATTACGTATTATTATCTTAGAAGTAGTTGCTCAAGCCACAAAATCAAAGCATAAAAAATGGACAAACAATGAAAGTAAAAACTATTCTGTTTGGTAAACTAACAAAAAACTTAGTAGTATGGTCATCTATTTTGCACACTTAAACATACATACAGTTATATCCGTTAGAGCACTTTCTTTCCCTTTCATTATTACAATGTCATCTACACATTTCAGATCTTATTACTTTTTCAGTTTTTTATTATACTAGGGAGACAATGTGATATTTACAAATATGAGTCTGATTTATTTCAAGTTGCCTCCATCCACCTGTTAAAGCCTCAAGGTCATCCTTTTTTATAGCTGAGTAATATTCCATCATATAAAAACTTTATGCAGTGGTATTTTTGGACCTTACTTATTAATTTAAAAACACCTGACTGTGGAATCTACCATGTAAAAGTCAGGGCCCGCTGTCTCTCCTGGACTCTTGGAAGGGAATTCACTAAACAGGGCATAAAATTAGTGGTTGATGGTATATGCATGTAATACTTCTCCAAGTACATTTGCATTTAAATAATGAACAAAATAATGAATAATGTGATTTATAGTAACAAATTATTTTATGGAAGTTTTACAGTGTGCCAAGGGCTTTGCTAAGTATTTCATGTAGAGCTAAAAAAGACTTTTGGAACTGACTAGTGGAGGACAGAAATCATTGCAAATTTAACTGCTATTTTATCTTTTGTAGTGTTTTATAAGGCAATGCAAGTAAAAATAAGACATTTAATAGGAATATGAAAATCATGATCCCTTTTGTTCTGTGGAAGATTCATGAAAAGCATAACTGGATGCTGCTTGAGCCTCTGACTTCAGCTCAATCCTCCCATTTTGCAGATTAGAATCTGATGCTTAGAGAGGTGACATGGCTTCCACAGTGTCATCTGGATCTGTCTGAATGCTCTCACTTTTGTACAAAATTACCTCTTGAGTTTAGCAGCCACCAGATTTTCCAGTCAATTAACCTGGTGCCTCAGTCACGTACTAACTCGTCCCCACAGGCTGAGCAAAGCCTCTGCCTTCATAGTCCTGACACACCGTGATCTCTGACCCTTGGCATCTCTCCGGAGACACTTGGGTTCTGTTTCTTTTATGGCTCTCTCATGGCCCCTTGTACATCACAGACACAGAAATGTTCCACCGAGCATAAACTCCTGGCATTTCCTCTCATGATCTTCTCTTCACCTCATTAGCCACTTAGTACCCTTTGTCTGGAAGACAGGTTTCTGGCATAGCAATTTAAGCAGTCAATTTAATTGGAATATTAGGAAAGAACTGGTGTCCAAGCCATCATTTAAGAATGGACTGAGCAATAGCTCATTTTAAAATATATTCCCTGCTTTCAGTTTCTGTATATTTTTCAGAATTCTTGAGCTCTAAGCATTCCAGCCTGTTTTTGTACCATTGGATCCTTTTTTGTGTGTGTTTCAATCCAAACATCTCCTTTGCCTGCCCATCCTCACTAATAAGGCCTTCTACTGCCTCCTGTGACTCCATAATTGTGGTAGTGCATTGATTCCTGGAGACCCATACCTTTTGTATCCATATCCTTTCCACACAATCTGGAAGTTTATCAGACTGTAAGGCAGCCCCAACATCTCACTGCCTTGTTCTGAATGTGAGCAGACCTATGACTGTGATTTGATTCTAACTAATAGCAAATTACAAATATAAAGCGACAGGATGGCAGTGTGAATGCCACTATGTATTAACTATTGTTACATATAATTCCATCCTGCTCTTATCACTGTTGCTGACATTGTGTGCTACCATGTAGTAGATGACTGTGTGGAAGAAACCCATATACAAGGACTGCTAGCAGCATCTAGGAGCTAAGCAAGAAACTGAAATCATTGTGTGGAGAGTCAAGAGGGAGTGAATAGTGTTAGCAATCTGGGTGATCTCAAAAGTGAGGCCATCCTGTTCCAGCTGAGCCTCCAGGTGAGACTGACAGCTGAATTACAACCTTGCAGAGATGTAAGATGCCTTGTGCATATATTGGATTCACAGAAACTAGAAGATCAGTAATAGGTGCTGTTTAAGATGGTTAGTGTAATTGGTTATGCAGATAAGAAAAATATTGTAGTATATTTCCTCATATTTTTGCTTTGCATTTAGCTGTGTAATTCGCATTACCCCATAAAATTTAGCAGAAATGTCATTTGGCATTCCTGCAAATGAATGTTAAGAGATATCATGTGTTTCTTCTCACTATCTTGAATTTCTGCCATTATCAAGAGAAGCACATGCTTAACTTAACCCACACTCTAGAAAGAACAGAGGCATTAGGAGTAAATATGGGCTATAGCTAAGTCCAGCCATTCTCAAGTGACTATAGAGTTGCAGGACATACGTACTATTTTTGTTGTAAGTCTCTCAGTTGGGGTAAAGTGATTCAAAAGTAACTTTCAGAATGGAGGATAAAACTCAGGACTATTTTGTTATCAATGTAATGAATTTTTAACTGCACTGAATTGACATTAAAAAGCATCCAATAGAAATACTGATATTTTTGTTTAACACTTCAGCAATTGGACTTTCAAGTTGGGATGAACAGAAGAGTCATGGAGGATGCTATTTAAAACAATTGTAATCATATACTAAGCTTTTTACTTTGTGTATTTTATGAGAAAGAACCTGTATAATGGTCACTTATATTTTAAAAGGGACCTGTAAGTCCACACCTATTTGAGAGCCATGGATAAAAACAAGAATCATTTGTCAAGTCCATTGGATGGTGTAGTTCACAAAGAAAGAAAATTTCCAGATCCAATTAATTTCCTCTTAAAAACACCTTTGAAAAAATTTCATGGTTCAGGTCTTAGTGGCCTTCAGACAAGATGCTATTTCTTTATACACATGCATTTTCTTTCTCAGTTCAAAAATAATGATATTTCCCTGAGGAGAATGATTCTAATAAAGATGGTTTTTAAGAATCCCAACAACAAGGCATATTATGAATGCTAATTTCTTTAAGCTATTTCAGTTCTAGGTCTCTGAAAGATACCATCTTCCTCTACGTGCATGTGGCATTTTGATGGGCAGCACGTGACTACACACATAGCCTCCGTTTTCATAACCTCTGAATCAGGACAGTTTTATCTACATTCACAAGGTTGCTGTGAGAATTAAATGCAACAGGTTTAGCACAAAGTAACCATTCAGTAAGTGTTGAAAATTTAAATGTGTGGCACTTTTTGTAGTCTGGACTTGAATTGTGACTCTTCAAAGTGGGAACTGCCTCTTTGTCTCACAGTGGTTGCCAGGGAGTGGAAATGATTGGGGATGGTTTCACCATGCACCACCCTTCGCAAGGAGTACTACTATATTGGCACTGTGACTTTGGAGTGAAATTAGGTATTGTTATACAAGAATTAAAGAAAGAAGGATGCAAATGGTTTAATAATAATAATAATAATTCAAGCCAATTATTTTGTTAAAGACATAGAATTTAATAGGCACTAAGAAAATGCTCAAACAGTAAAAGGTCTTGGAGATAATCTATCCCTTCTCTCTACTCTCGGTGACAGTGCCTGAGTCTCAGACATCAATCTATCTCTCACTAAGAGCAATTAACTGATCTCCCTTCCTCCACTCTTGCTCCTCTTTAATTCATTCTCCATGCGGAAGCCAGAGTGAGCTCTCTAAAATGTAATCAGATACACTCTGCTCAAAGCCTTCAGTGGTTTTAGCAGACTGGGCTTTGTAATGTGTTCATAGCTGGCTCTTGCTTGGTCTCTCACTATACCCCTCCTCACTCTCTGTATCTGACAGATTGAATTCCACTTAATTCTTCCAACCATTCTCAACTTTATCTAATGTTAGGGGCTAAGAGGGTTCTCTATAACTTATCCCTCTCTTCCATGCTTGTCTGTGCAGTTGGATGAAATTAATACAGACTATCAGGTTTTCACCATTTTAACTGATAATATAGTAAGAAGTCATTGCTTTAGGTCCATTAGTACAAGAGAGCTTCTAATCCTTCATCTCTGAATTGTATACACATCCACCATCATCTCCGGTAAAGCTGAAAACTCCATGCCTTCCACAATGGGCAAAATTCCATTTTGAAAAATAAAGGGTGGAGAAACAGAGCAGAAAGTTTTTGGAACTCTGGAGTAGGCAAGGATTTCTTAGATCAGATACAACAAGTACACATTATAAAAGAAAATCCAAAATCAAACTTCATGGAAGCTAATTTTAAGAACACACTCTAAAAAAAAGATAAGTCATAGAGAGGGTAAAATAGTTACAAAGATATTTGATGAAGAATTGGTATTTAGACTATGTAGAAAATATTCATAACACGTTCACAATAATATAAATTTGAAAATGGGTAAAAAGTTGAACAGATATTTCATAAAAGGATTTATGGTAACAAATAAGTACATAGAATGTTCTACATCATTAGTTAATGAAGAAGTATAAAATATATCAAATGTAAAACTGCAACGAGTTATCATTTCATACTTATTAAGACAGAAGTGAAAAACTGGTAATAACAATAATGGAATATATGCAGAAGTGGAGACTCTAACATTGTATATTGGAATGTAAAATGGTTTATATAATATTTGACCACTTCTTAAGGGAAACATATACTTATTATGTATACTAGTTTGCTAAGGTTGGATGCCATAGCAAAATATTACAGGCTAGTTAGCTTATATAAAATTAATTTATTTTCTAATAGTTCTGGAGCCTGTAAGTTCAAGATCAAGGGGTTGGCAGATTTGGGTTTCCCTGAGGCTTTTTTCCAAATCCATTCGGCTGTCTCCAAACACTTGTATTTTGAAGTACTATGATTCAGGCTTTGACATACAAAATTTTTGGTGATGTTGTAGGACACAATTTAGCTTGTAACACCAGAGATGCTAGAAATCCCACTGAGGTGTTTACGTAGGAGAAATGAAAATGTATGTTCACACAAAAGCATGCACCAGAATGATTACAGCACCTCTATTCATAATCATCAAAACCTGGAAACAACCCAAATGTCCATCCAGTAGTGAATGGATAAACAAATTGTCAGAGATTCATACAATAGAATGTCACTCAACAACAAAAAGAAACAAAGTACTGATGCAAACAACACAAATGACTCTCACAAGCATTATGCTAAGTGGAAACAAGAGAGACACAAAATAGTACAAACTCATGATCCTTTTTATTTAACATTCCAGATAGCACAAAACTACGGGAGAGGAAATCAGAGCAGTGGTTGCCTGGCACTAAAGTTATGGGAGGGAATGAAATGCAAATAGCATGGGAAACTTCTGATGATAATAGAAACCTCTATACCTTAATGGCAGTACTATCTATATGCCTTTTTATATTTGTCAAAACTCAACAAGCCATACATTTAAAACAGCTGAATTTTATTGACGTAAACCATATTTGAATTGATCATATTTTAAAACCACACTTGGAAAGAAAAAAGAAACTAGCTAAGGGCCAAAGATGTTTATGATCTTACTCAAAATCTCCCTGAAGGTTATTCAGACAGCAACAACTTTCACCCAGAACTTTGCTCTTTGTATAATCATTGTGGGCTACTAAAGTGGGGGAAAAGTAATTTTCCATCAAAGGAAACTCATCAGCCCACGCCCCTTAGGAGAACTGACAGTGATGAGGATTCACTGCTACTACCCATGGGTCTCCATCTGCATTGATGAGAGTCTTGTGGAATTTGATCTCAAATAGAGTGGGGACTCTAGAATCTTTAAATTCTTTTAAAAACCTTCTATTCTTAACTATGGAACAATATAGAAATAAGTACACTGCACAAAGTTTAGCAAGGGAAAGTTAGGTATAAAACTTTCCCTGCTATATTTTTCCTTTGAGTGGAACAACTCTGAAAACTGTGCTCTAAACCGACTTCTAGAATTTCCATAGAGAGTTTACTCCTTGGGTCCCCACCTTTCGTTGGCTGCCTACATCACCCTTATGTCACTTCTTTATTTTATTTTTTAAGTTTTATTTTAAAGAGGAAAAGCAAGAAAAATGATGACACAATATTTCAAAACAAGATAATAGGAAATTAACAAAGGTGAATATATTATATATTATTTTCAAAGTAGTTGCTCAGATTTCTTTTAGTTAATAGAAATCAGTAGTATAAATTCTTTAACTTACACACATCTATATGGATATAGAATCATTATGGGCTACTAATATATATATATATATATATATATATATATATATATATTCCCTTTCTTCTTTTTTTTTTTTTTTGTCTTTTTCATTTTTTCCTTTTTTATTGGTACCGGGGATCGAACTCATGACCGCCTGCTTGCAAGGCAGATGCTTATGCCGCTGAGCTAAATCCCCAGCCCCTCCCTTTCTTCTTTTGTCCTTTCCTCAGTCTCAATTTCTCCTTCCTTTTGAATAGTTTCTTCCCTTTACACAATATCTATTGTACACTTTGGGTATTATTTAGTCTTTCAATTTCTTATACTAGGGATACAACATGATGTTTACACATATGAGTCTGATTTACTTCACATATGAGTATGATCTTAAGTTGCTACATTTACCTGTGAAAGTCAAGTTTAGCCTTAGAATAAGCAGCATTGTATAAAAATATTGCATAATTTTACCCATCCCTCAGTTGATGGATATTTGGGTTGCTTCCAAGACTTAGCTATTATAAATTGTGCTGCTATAAACGTGGGAGCGCATATATCACTATGGTATGGTGATTTTAATTCTTCTAGGAAAATACCTAGAAGAGGAATACTGGATCAAAAGAGACCACTAATCCTGGTTTCTTTAGGAATCTCCACACTGATTTCCACAGTGGTTGTATCAGTCTATACTCCTGCCAACAGTGAAGACAGGTTCATTTTTTCCCACAGCCTCTCCAACATTTGCTATTGGTTGATTTCTTGATGATAGCTATTCTGTCTGGTGTGAGATAGAATCTCAGTATTGTTTTAATTTGCATCTCTTGAATGACCAATGATATTGAATATTTTTTGTATATTTATTTGCTATTTGTATTTCTTTATCTGAGAGTGTGCATTTATCTCACATGCCCATTTTTGGATTGGTCTTTGAATTTCAGGGGATCTGATGTTTTTTCAATTCTAAGATAAGCCCTTTTTCTGAGGGACAATTGTTAAAACATTTTTCCAATCTGTGTGTTGTCTTTTCAGTCTGTTGGTGATTTTTTTTTTTTGATGTGTAAAAGCTTTTTAATAAGATGAGATCCTGGTTGTTGATTCTTTGATGTGTTTCCCATGCAATTTGGATGTTGTTCATGAACTCTCTGCCTATATCTACATCTTTAAATTGTGTACTTACTTTCTCATTCAGAGTTAGTGTTTCTATTTTAATATTTAGATCTTTGTTCTATGTGAACTTTAGTTTAGCGTATCATGATATACATGATTCTAGTTTCAATCTTTGCCACTCATAGAACCAGTTTTAACATTACAATTTATTAAAAAGGGTATATTTCTTCCAGTGGAAATATTTTGCCTCTAAGTCAAAGGTAAAAAGGCTGAATCTCTTTCTGCAGTTGTGTCTTCATTTTCAAATCTGTTCCACTGATTGTCAGGTCTGTTTTATTTTTCTTCCCAAATACCATGCTGGTTTTAGCACAGTAGTTTATAGTACACTTCCAAGTCAGCGATTGTGATGTCTCTTGCCTTGCCTTTGTTGCCCAGAATTGTTCTTGCTATTCTAGGTCATTCTATTTCAAAGTTAATTTTAGGAATGTTTTCTTGTTATGTGAGATATGCTAATGGTATTTGGATTAGGATTGCATTAAATTTGAAATTTATTTTATTAAATTAAATTTGCAACAATTTTGAGGGTATGGCCATTTTCACTATGTTGGCTCTTCCTATCCATGAGTAAAGGATATGTTTCCATTTTCTTATACTCTCTTCAATCTCATTTTTTAGAATACTGTAATTTTTAATAGTTTACTTCCTTTTTTAGATTGATACCTAAGTATTTCATATTTTGGATGCTATTATGAAGGGTATGGTTTTCCTAATTTGTCTATCAGTGAGTTTGTTGTTGGGGTACAAGAATGCTACTGATTTTTAGTGTTGAGTTTGTATCTACCTATGCTGCTGAATTATTATATCTTCTAGATTTAATAACCAAATTAGATGTCTTTTGGTGGAGTTTTTGAAGTCTTCTTTGTAGCATATCATGTCATGTGTGAATAATGATAATTTAAATTCTTCCTTTTCTATCCTTACTCTTTTTATTTTTCACTCTTGTCTAATCACTCTAGCTAATATATCTAGAACTACATTGAATGCGAGTGGTAATAATGGACAACTTTGTCTTCTTCCTGATTTTAGGTTGAAAGCTTTAAGGTTTTGCCATTTATGATGTTGGTTGTTGATTTGTCATAGATGGATTTTATCAGATTGAGGTAAAGACCATCTGTTCTGATTTTCTGTGGAGTTTTTATCATGAATGAGTGCTGAACTTTGTCAAAAGCTTTTTCTGCATCTATTGAGATGGTTCTGTGATTTTTGTCTTTGGCTCTGTTTGTATGGTGTATTAAAATTGTTGATTTATGTAGATTGAACCACCCCTGCATTCCTGAGATGAGTATCATTTGGTCATGACGTATAGTCTTCCTGATGATTTCCTGCATTCTGAATGCCAATATCTTTTTGAGAGTTTTTGCATATATGTTCACTAGGAACATTGGCCTGTACTTTGCTTTTTTGGTTGGGTCTTTCTTTGATATTGGTGTCAGAGTAAAAACTTGCCTCCAAGAATGAATTAGGGAGTATTGCTTCCCATTGAATTTCATTAAAGTTTGAGGAGCTAGCATTAAATCTCTAAATTTCTTGAAGATTTCAGCAATGAATCAATCAGGTCCTGGGCTTTTCTTTGTTGGTAAATTTTTAAATTATATTTTCTGTCATATATGGGTATTGGGTTATTTAGAATTTTTATATCTTCTTGATTCAGCTTTCGTAATTCATATGTATCTAGGAATCTGTCCATTTACTTTGTGTTTTCCTTCCTTCAAGAGTAAAGATTTTTGAAGGTGTTGCTAATTTTTTGAATTTTCATAAATTCTCTAGTGATTCGACCTTTTTCATTTCTCAATGCATGAACTTGAGTCTTTTTTTTTTATAAACTTGGCTAACACTTTATCAATTTTATTTATTCTCTCAAAGAATAAGTGCTTTGATTAATTAATAATGTTATTTTCTTAGTCTCTCAATTGCATTGATTTCTGCTCTGACCTTTGCAATTTTCTTCCTTCTGTGAGGTTTGGATTTTCCTTGTTTGTCTTTTTCTAGAATTTTGAGGTGCAACTTTAAGTTGTTTATTCATTCTCATTGTTTTCCTGATGTGAGAATCCACCACTGTAATTTTCCCTCTTGGGACTTCTCTGATTGTGTCCTGCAGGTTATGGTATGCTGGGTCTACATTTTCACTTAATTGTAGACATTGTTTAATTTCAACTGCATCCCACTTGTTCAGGAGACTGCTATTAATTTCCATGTGTTTATGGAGTTTTTGTGATTTCCTTTGCCACTAATATATCTAATTTCATTTTGCTATGGTCAGATAATATGCATAGGATAATTTAAATTCCTTTGCATTTTACTTAAGTATTTACTGGGTTAGTACATATTGTATTTTAGTGTGAACAACCCATGTGTAGCTGACAGTTATGTGTATTCTGATGTTCCTGGGTGAAATACTCTATAAATATCTACGAAGTCCACTTATTCACAGATTTGGTTGAGTTCTGATATTTTCTTGCTGATTTTTTGTCCAATTGATCTATCTGTTTATAACAATGGGGGTATTAAGGTCCCCTGCTACAGTCATGCTATTGCTTATTTAATTTCCCATGTCTATCAATATTTGTCTTAAGCATTTGGGTGCTCCTATATTTGATGCTTACATATTTATGATTGTTATCTCTTTCTCTTTAAATTTTCTCCTAAAAAGTATACAGGGACATTATCTCTTTTGATAATTCTTGGTTTGAAGTTCACACCGGATGCAGACAAAATAGCTGCCCCTGCTTTGTTCTGGGTTCTTATAGATGGAAGAGTGTGTCCCATCTTTTGACTGTCAGCCTATGAATTTAGTTTGACTTAGATGTGTTTCTTGTATAATGCATATTGTTGGGTCTTGTTTCTTAATGCATTCTGCAGGCCTGTTTCTTTGATTGGTGAATTAAGGCCATTTACACTGGGGGTTATAACTCATGTGTATTTGCTTATCTTTATTATTTTCCTAGTGTTCATTCCCTGCTTTTCTCTTCTATTTAATTGCTTGCCTTTCCTTGTGGTTTCTTTCTGTTCTAGAAATTGTAGTTGTTTTTACCTTTGTCAAGAATATCTTTAAGTACTCTTTGTGGGATTAATTTGGTAGTCATGAATTTCTTTAGTTGTTCTTTGTCTTAGAAGTACTTTATTTCTCCATTAATTTTGAAAGAAAATTTTGCAGGGTATATCAATCTGTGTTGGAAGTTGTTTTCTTTCAGCACGTGGAATACTTCACTCTAAGATCTTCTTGACTTGAGGGTTTGTGTTGCTCTGATTCTGATATAGTTTCCTTTACAGAGGATGTGTTTCTTTTCTCTAATAGCTTTTAAGATACTGCTCTTGTGCTGAATTTCTAGAATCTTGATTAGTACATAATTTGATATAGCTTTATTTTTGTCATGGCTGTTTGGGGTCCTGCATGATTCATTTACTTGTTTGTCACAGTGTTTATCCATGCTTGGGGCACTTCTGTCATTATTTCTGTGCAAAGTCTTTTTTTTTTTTGATGGAATTTGAACACTTTGCAGCTTTCTCATTGAACCTAATTGGTCTTATGTTATTTTCTTTGCTTCATCTTACAATTTTTGGATTAGTTTTTCATGATCACTGGCTATTTTTAAGATATCTTTTTTCATGATCACCAACTGCAATTCTGTCTTCAAGGTCTGAAATTCCTCTCATTTGTTCAGCCAGTTGCACATAGTTCAACAGAAATTTTAATATCTTGGATTTCTGTTTGGATCTGTTTCATGGATTCGATTTATTTATCATGTTGGGAATGATTTGTTTCCATCATTATTTTTTTTAAATTTTATTTTAAAGAGGGTAAAACTAAACAGAATAAAGCAGATCATAGAAACAATGTAAGTGACACAGATTTCAAAACAAGACAGCAGGAGATAATCACTGTCTATCATATTGTCTCTTGTTTTCTTCTAAATAGTTGTCCATATCTTCACACACAATGAATTCATACAAAACAAATTAGTATTAAACTGATCAGAACAGAATGATGAAGGTATTTTAGGCCTTCAAAACCAGACAATAGGGAAATCAACAATGGTTGCCATAATGTCTCTTATTTTCTTCAAAATAGCTGTCCATATCTTCATGTATGTTAAAGTTAAACAATATAAAACAGAATAAAATCACTTTGAACAAAGAATAATAGTATTGCTGGATTTCACAGCATGATGCTATGGAATCAGCAGTGGATACCATAGTATCTCTTTTTCTTCAAAGTAACTGTTTATTTCATCATGAATTGTATAATCAATTCTCATAAACTGTTGAGTAGAAGCTCTAGGCATGTATGAGTCTCTACATGTATAACTATCCTTTCTATATTAGAGAGAAAAACAAAACAAAACAAATTCCTAGAAAAACACAAAGCAAAAAAATACAAAAAACAATAGCAAAGAGCCCAAAATACTGATAATACAGGCCTTCACAAGAAGATGGTAGGAACATAACTAAGGTTGTTATTTTACAAAATGATCTTCAAGAGTTCTTCAGATCAACATACAATAATATGCATAATTGTCCCAAGCCTATGAATATTAACTATGTTGATTTGTAGCACAATCATCTTAGCTATCATAAGTATGTTTATATAATTTTAGATTTTTTTTCTTTTCCCTTCCTTTTCTTTTCATTGTTTTCCCTGAGATATTATTTTTCCCCTTTAAGCAGATTCTTAGCCTTTCGCTGTATTTTTGAGCTTTTGTATCTTATGTGCTCTTACCATTTCTTACACTAGGGAGACTATACAGTATTTACACATGTGAGTTTGATTTATTACACTTATGAGTATAGTCTTGAGTTGCATCCATTTACTTATAAATATCTCAATGTGATCATTCTTTATAGCAGAGTAGTACTCCATTGTATAAAATTAGCACATCTTTTTTATCCATTCCTCAGTTGATGGGCATTTAGGTTGTTTCCAAAATCTGGCTATTACAAATTGTGCTGATATAAACATGGGTGCAAATATATCACTGTGGTATGATGTTTACAGTTCAGGGAATATGCCCAGAAGTGGAATAGCTGTTTCAAATGGGACTTCCAATCCCAGCTCTTTGAGGAACCTCCAGACTGACCTCCATTGTGGTTGCACCAGTCTGCACTCCCACCAACAGTGCAGGAGAGCTCCTTTTTACTCGAAATCTCTCCAGTATTTCTTGTTGGTAGTTTTCTTTATCCAGGCCATTCCTTCTGGAGTGAGATGGAATCTCAGTGTGGTTTTAATTTGCATTTCTCTAATGACCAGTGATGCTAAACATTTTATCATGTATTTATTTGCCATTTGTATTTCTTCATTTGAGAACTGTGTATTCATCTCAGATGCTCATGTTTAGAATGGGTCTTTGAATTTTGGGGATCTGATTTTTTTCAATTCTTTATATGTTCACTAAGATTTTTTCCCCAATTTGTGGGTTTAATTTTCACTATGCTGGAGATTTGTTTTGATATGAAAAAACTCTAAAAAGACATGATCCCAGTTATTCTGTGAAGTATTTCATGTGTGGTTTTATACATGATCCCAGTTATTCTGTGAAGTATTTCATGTGTGGTTTTATTCTTGTTCATTAATTGTCTACC
Organism: Cavia porcellus; assembly: GCF_034190915.1. Classification (NCBI taxonomy): domain Eukaryota; kingdom Metazoa; phylum Chordata; class Mammalia; order Rodentia; family Caviidae; genus Cavia; species Cavia porcellus. Next base: position 168,526,439 of record NW_026947484.1, read on the forward strand.
TACCCGTATGTCTTCAAGATTTTTACCAACTTTGTCTTCCAACAGATTTAGTGTTTCTGTTTTAATATTTAGATCTCAGATCCATTTAGACTTTAGTTTAGTACATGGTGATAGACATGGGTCTAGTTTTAGTTTTCAGCATATGGAGAGCCAATTTTTCCAGCACTGTTCATTAAAGAGACTATCTTTCTGCCAGTGAATGCATTTGGCCCCTTTACCGAAGATTAGGTGGCTGAGTGTGTTTGTAGTTGTAGTTGTATCTTCTAATTTATTCCATTGATCTTCAGGTCTGTTTTTATTCCAGTACTATGTTGATTTTATTAGAGTAGCTTTGTAGTATAACTTCAAGTCAGGGATTGTGATGCCTCCTGCCTTGCCTTTGCTGCTTAGATCTGTTCTAGGTCTCTTTTCACTCCAAATCAAATTTAGGAGAGATTTCTCTAACTCTATGAGGTATGTTGATGGTATTTTTATTGGGATTGCATTGAATGTGTATAACAGTTTTGGGAGAATGGCCATTTTCACAATGTTTGTTCTTCCAATCCATGACCAAGATATGTCTTTCCTTTTTCTGAGGTCCTCTTCAATTTCTTTTTTCAAGGTATTATAATTTTCCCTGAATAGATCTTTTGCTTCTTTTCTCAGATTTATTCCTAATATATCATTTTTTGGATGCTATTGTGAAGGGTGTGGTTTCTCTTATTTCTCTCTCAGTGATTTTGTTAGTGTATAGAAATGCGATTGATTTTGGAGAGTTGACTTTGTATCCAGCTACATTACTGAATTTATTTATTATACCTAGGAGCCTTTCAATAGAGTTTTGGGGGTCTTCTATGTAGAGTATCATGTCATCTGCAAATAATGATAATTTAACTTCTTCCTTTACTATCCTTACTCCTTTTATTTCTCTCCTGTCTAATTGCTCTGGCTAGTATTTCCAGTACTTTATTGAATAGCAGTGGTAGTAATGGACATCCTTGTCTATTTCCTGAATTTGGGTAAAGGCTTTCAGTTTTTGGCCATTTAATATGATGCTGGCTGTTGATTTGTCATAGATGGCTTTTATCATATTGAGGTAAAGACCATCTATTCTAATTTTCTGTAAACTTCTTATCATGAATAAGTGTTGGACCTTATCAAAAGCTGTTTCTGAATCTATAGAAATGATCATGTGATTCTTATTTTTGGCTCTATGGTGGACTACATTTATTGATTTACGTATGTTGAACCATCCTTGCATTCCTGGGATGAATCCCACTTGGTCATGGAATATAATCTTCTCGATGATTTGCTGCATTCTGTTTGTCAATATTATTTTTGCATCTAGGTTCATTAGGGAGATTGGCCTGTAGTTCTCTTTTTTGGTTGGGTGTTTCTCAGGTTTTGGGATTAGAGTACTATTTGCTTCCAGGAATGAGTTAGGGAGAATTGCTTCTCTTTCAATTTCATTGAAGAGTTTGAGGAGTGTTGGTTTTAAATGTTCTTTGAATTTCTTGTAGAATTCCACTGTGAATCTGTCTTGACCTGGGCTTTTCTTTGTTGGTAAGTATTTAATTACATTTTGAATTTCATTAATTGAAACTGAGTCATTCAGCAATTTCACATCTTCTTGACTCAGCTTTGGTACTTCTTATGTTTCGAGGAATCTGTCCATTTCCTCTGTGTTATCAAGCCTATGAGAGTAGAGATTTTTGAAATAGGTATTGATGATCTTCTGTATTTCCACAGGTTCTGTAGTGATTTTGCCTTTTTCATTCCTTATTGCATAAATTTGAGCTTTTTCTTTCCTTTTAAAAATAAGGTTAGCTAGGAGTTTATCAATTTTATTTATTCTTTCAAAGAACCAACTCTATGATTCATTGATTCTTTGGATTGTTTTCTTAGTCTGCATTGCATTGATTTTTGCTCTGACCTTCTTTTGGCTTTGGGCTTCACTTGCTCCTCTTTTTCTATATGTTTGAGGTATAGAATCAGGTTATTTATTTGTGTTTGTTCTGTTTTCCTGATGTGGGAATTCTCCACAATAAATTTTCCTCTGACGACTGCTTTCATTGTGTCCCACAGGTTCTGGTAAGATGTATTTATATTTTTGTTTGCTTGTAGATATTGTTTAATTTCTTGTTTAATTTCCTCTGTGACTCACTGATTGCTCAGGAGTGTATTGTTCAATTTCCATGTGTTTCTGGCAATTTTGTAGTTTCTTTTGTCATTAATTTCTAGTTTCCAGGTGCTATGCTCTGATAACATGCATGAGATAATTTCAGTTCTTTCACATTTACTTAAGAATGCTCTGTGGGCTGGTATATGGTCTACTTTAGAGAATGTTCCATGTGCTGCTGAGAAGAAATTATATTCTGATGTTGTTGGGTGGAACACTGTGTGTATGTCCATCAAGTCCATTGGTACACATGTGTGATATAGTTATTTCTCTGTTGATTTTCTGTCTAGTTTATTTGTCTCATTGTGTCAATGGTGCATTAAGATCTCTTATTATAATTGTGTTATTGATTATTTGATTTTTCATTTCTGTTAATGTTTGTTTGTGTATTGGGTGCTCCCCAATTTGATGCATATAGATTTAAGATTGTTATCTCTTCCTCTTGAATTTTTTTTACCTACCTTGTATGTAATGACCTTCTTTATCTCTTTGGATCATTCTTGGTTTGAAATTCACATTGTCTGCAAGCAGAATAACTACCTCTGCTCTTTTCGGGGATCCTGTTGCATGGAGTATTGTTTTCCATCCTTTGGCTTTCAGTCTATGAGATTCCTTTTGGTTAGATGGGTTTCTTGTAGACAGCATATGGTTGGATATTGTTTCTTGATCCTTTCTGCCAGTTTGTTTCTTTAAATTGGTGAATTGAAGCCATTTAACATTAATGGTTATAACTGATATATATATATTGGTTTACTTTTGAAGTTATCTTTCCGCTGTTGATTCTTCTTTACCTTTCCACTTTGTTTAATTGTTTCCCTTTATTAGTGTTCTTTTCCTATGTCTATCTAGAATGTCTTTCAGTATTCTTTTCTTGGCTGGTTTGATGGTTATGAAGTTCTTCAGCTGTTCTTTGTCATGGAAGTATCTTATTTCTTCAAGCATTTTAAAGGACAGTTTTTTGGGGTACATCACTCTGGGTTGGAATTCATTTTCCTTTAGGGTCTGAAATATCTCACTCCATGCTCTTTTTGACTTCATTGTTTGTGTTGAGAAGTTTGCTGTAATTCTGATAGGCTTTCCTTTATAGGTGATTTATCTCTTCTCTCTAACAGCTTTTAATATTCTGCTCTTATGTAGAATTTTTGCGATGTTGATTATTATGTATCTGGGTATAGTTTTATTTTGGTTATGGCTATTTGGAGTTCTATATGCTTCACTGATCTGTATGTCAGTTTCAATTCTCATATTTGGGAAATTTTCAGCTATTACTTCTTGTAAATAGCCTCTTGATAACATTTGTGCTGTCCCCCTTTTTTCCTTTATCCTTATCAATCTTACGTTGTTTTCTTTCCATCATCTTACAGCTGTTGAATTGTTATTTCCTGATTCCTTGTTATTTGTAAGAGATCTTTCCTTTCCTATTCACTAGCTGCAATCTTGTCTCTGAGGTCTGAAATTCTATCTTCACTTTCTATGGAATTTTTGATTTCTTGTATATTTCTTTGAATCTGCTTCATGCATTCTGTTTGTATTGTTCATTCAGGGTTTCCATTTTTTGCATTGTTCCTCAAGTTTTTTAACTATATCTTCTTTAGATGTGTTCAGCATTTCTTTCATTATGTTTCTCATTTCTTCTTTTACCTGGGATATTATTTCTGATCTGAGTTATTTTATAGCTTCCCAGAGTTGTTTCTTTACTTCAGTGGTTATCATTTCAGATGTGTGGCTTCACGTTTTCTTCTATGTCCATGTCTCTTAGGCTTGCTAGGGTTGGGCTGGAAACTTGAGATTGCATTTTGCTCTTTTGTTTTGTTATTTTCCTGTATTTCTGGATTTAGAGTGGTGTTCCAAAGCTTTCCCTGTGCATTGGGAATCAATTCCTGCACCTTTGGCTCCTGGGACTGAATGCAGCCCCCTGGTAGCCACTTGAATCACTGGCCCACTTTTGGCTCTGGGAGCAGACTGCAGGCAACTGCTAGCCACTTGAAGGTCACTGGTTGTGGCCCAGTTAGGCCCATGGGGACCTCTCCTGTGGGTGGGAAACTGGGTGTGGTCTTACCAGGTGGGAGTGACATTCCAAAGCTTCTCCCATGGGCTAGGAATCAACTTGCACACATTTGGCTCCTGGGACTAAATGAAGTCTGCTAGCTGCTTGAAAGTTACTGGGCATGGCCCAGGTAGACCTGCAGGGACCTGCCTTGAGTCCTCCAGTGATTTGCAATGCTGGATGTGCTCTTACCAGCTAGGAGCAACATTCCAAAGCTTCCCCCATGCACTGGGAATCAAGTCATGCACCTTCACCTCTGGGGACTGAAGGGATTTAAGGGACTGAATTCAGGCCCCTGCATTCCGCTGCTTGAAGGTTGCTGGGTGTGGCCCATTTAGGCCCTCGCGGACCTCCTACACATCCTCCTGTGATTTGGGACACTGGGCCTGGTCTTATCAGCTGGAAGCAATGTTCCAAAGCTTTCCCTATGCGTTGGAAATCAACTCACACAGCTTTGGCTCCCAGGACTGAATTCAGGCCCTTGCTAGCTACTTGGAGGTTGCAGCTTTGGCTCCCAGGACTGAATTCAGGCCTCTGATAGCTATTTGGAAGTTGCTGGGGATGGCCTTACATCATTTTTCTAAGATCATCTATTCATTTGTCTGCATATGGTCTAATATCTTTGACTTTAAGCACCATTTCTTTTTTTCCTGAGAGATCGTTTTCTCTGTAGCATTCTCCACTTTTGTCATGTCTATTGCTATCATTTCAGAAAGTTCCAATGTTTGACTTCCAACTTTATGTAATTCATTGTGTTTCTTGCTTGTAGTGAGTGGGCTAAGGGTATGGGGCTGTATTTTGCTTTTGCATCTTGTCATTTTCTGTTTTCTCATTTTTTATATTATTTTGTTTTCTATGTTGATGCTTGCCAATTTTTATGGCAGATAGCTTTGTTATCAGCATTGAGGCTTCCCTAAAAGATGTCTATTCTTTGCTAGATATATGTGATTCCTTATAGCTATCCCAAGAACCTAGCTCCCAGTTTGTAATGGATGCAACGTCATTTATTGACTCAGCACCCAGGCCTTTTTTTCTGGACTGTGGTGATCACTATGATCCCATACAATCACAGTGTTATCATACAAGGAGAAAAACTGACAATAACATGTCTCACATTCTAGCTAAATTGATACTATTAGTAATAATAATAGTTTCAAGCACAGCTTAATTACTGACAAATTATGGTAACCATTAATCTGCTACCTCTGACCACAGGAGAAAATTCTAAAGTTATATAAAAAAATAAAACATATACCATGTACTTGTGCATGGTTGTTTTCCCCTTCGTGGAATGATTTTACTCTGCTTGTTGGGAAAGCAGAGTATTGGATAGGGAGCAGGATTGATGAAGGAAGTCAAATATAGTAGAATGAAAGCTAGAGGTCAAAGGATGATCACGTTTTGGGAAACTGGATGATGCAGGAGGGATAGATTGAAGTGGAATGTGAAGAGGTAGCCAGAAAAGAAAGCTAATTTGTTCTTATTTAAAGTTTAAATTCAAGAGAAGAGAGAAAAAGAGGATTAGTTGTTGAAAACAAAAAAGAATGGCAAGAAAGCCAAGCAGTCCAAAAAAAATGAAGAGAAGAATGATAAAGGAAAAGAAAAAAAAAAGGAGACCAGAAAAAGGGAGAAAAAACTGATAAAACAAAATTATCCACAGAATACTAAGCAAAGTAAGAGGAAATAGGACCAGACAGGAAAAGGACAGCTAATCTGAAACACAAGGGTGAAGCAAAGTAGTAAAATATCTTTGATACTTACAGTTCTGTGATAGTGTACACATCATAGTGTTCTAATCACAGGACACTGTGATAGTGTCCCAGAAATGTGTTATGTACTCCAACCAAGTTTGCTGTGGAGATGGTGCTGGTAACGGAGCCAATCATGGCCTCTGAATGTGGGCTTGGGACTGCTCTTCTGTTGGTGGGGTCTTCCAAAGCCCACTGCTAGTTCCTTGCTGCTGCTTCGGATAGTCCATGTTGCTGGTCCTGCTGATTATTCACTTACTAAGGTGCTTGTGCATTCATGTACGCAGGGCCTCCTGGGCTGCATGTCTCCAGTGTTGTGCTCCACTTCTTCATTTTTTTACTGGTGTTTATTTCCCCATTAGGAAAAACAAACACAGAAACATGGTTAGTTCTTAGTTGTAAAGCACAGACTGGTAGCTGATGGCATAATTGAGAGAACAGAGCCTAAAGTGTACTTTAGGTCATGATCACTCCTTCCTCCAGTGATTATTTGATGAGGCAATGTTTGTGGAGTACCAAAATAATGCTCCCTAATATCATTAAATCATATTCTAAAAATACAGACAGAGATGACAAACTTGAAGAGAAATGGCTCATACCTTCCCCTCAGTGATCTCTGCCTTACTTATTTTATCTAAGGACAAAGCACCAGAATAGAGGGAGATTCACCTCACAGCTAGTGAACTTGTGCTTCTGGGCTTATCCCTTTGCAGTGCTCTCTAAAAGCCCAGAATACTAGATTCAAATTTCGGCTTATTTGTTAAATAGATCTTCTTTCCCCAGATGGACATGCTTCACTGCTCTCCGCCCAAATCCACTTCTGGCTGGGGGAAGCAAATGCTCCATGGGAACTTTCTTGGGGCTCATTGCTGCTATCCAGGTGTGACTAAAGCATGAATCCCACTAAGATCACCCTCCAAGGCCTGTTGTGATTGCACTCAGGCTTCTCTTCCTCTTTTCACCTCTCTGCGTCCCTCCCATAATGGATTCACAGAATGCCCAAAGGGGGAGAGAATCAAATTTTACCTCCTGGTCTCAGAATGACAGGAATGGTTTTTACAGAGACTAGGTCAGTCTAGAACTTGGGTTTCCCATCCCATCGTCTAAGGAGCCATTTTTTCCACTGTACTCTTCCTTCTTCCATTTCCCCTTCTCTTACTCGCTCCTTCTTTATGTTGTTCATCCTTTCTTTCCTTCCGTCTATTTATTTTCTAGAAAAAAAGGAGTTTCATCTTCTCTCTAAACGGAAGTCACTTCATAAAAGTGGCCAACAAGGGACAAAGAGCTGTCTGATTTTTTTTTTTTTTTTGGTGGTCCTGCTCTGATATCCAATTGTTTTCTGTGGCCTTTTATGCTCTTAGTTTATGAAAAATCAATAGTTTAATATAGAAAAAAGTCCCCTGGCTATCTGTCTAGAGCTGTGTTGCCTTCATTGCAGGAATCTGCTTCTGTCTGCCTGCCAAGAATTCTTAACATAGATTGTCTCCCACAGCAGCATAGCTCTGTGGAATGGGTCCACCAGGCACGGAACAATAATAACAACAGTAACAAAACCCAGACATATGATCTCACATATGACAGCACTCATGTACATATTCTATTCTCAATATGTGTTTAAATAAATTACTTCAGACTGATAATTAGAGAAGTCAAGTAAATGAGATAGATACCAATATTACTATAGTAGTTTTTTAAAAACTGCTGTATGTTGGGTGTCTACAGTATTTCTCACTCAGCATACCTGCTTAGAGAAAGGACTAACATTGTCATTTAGTAGATGAAGAAATTGATGTTCAGGGAATTTCCACAATTCAGTCCAGAGCACTGAGGGCAAACATGATTAAGGTGATAGTCCTGTTTCAAGCCTGATAAATTCCATGGCTCCTCTGCCCAGTCTTAGAATCTCTTGGCAAACACAAATACACAATTCACGGTAACTTATTAATGACCTTCTAAACAGCTATGCCTTACACATGACCTTGTTCCGTGCTCTCCTTGAGCAGTGTCCCTACTGCTCAGCTAAGGGTCAGCAAACTATATTCTGTAGGCCAAAATATGCCAGCTGGTTATTTTTTTAAACACAGAAAGCAGAAGACTAGAATAAGCAATGGAAACTCTTGAATGGGAGACACAAATCCTTGGACTCCACAGTGACCCTTGATCTGTATTCTGTCTCCAGATGAGGCTGCCAATGGGTTCCTTAGAAAGTTAGACTTAGTAAACTTGGAGGGTTGGTAATGATTCGTGTTGGGAAGCCTTACAAATACTTTGGCTAGGATGGCCCTCATAGGTTGAGAAAACAGAGGAATTAGTTTGAGGGGTAAGGAGAACAAAAGAGAGAGGGAGCAGGAAAAAGGCAGACAGAAAAGACTGTCAGTTCAGTGTTTCCTAGGACATTAAAGAACTGTATCTATTCAAGCAATCTTCCTTTCCCTATTTCTTAATAGATCTAAAATTACCAGATTCAAATCCAGATCTCTGACTTCCCTAAATTTATGACATGAGTTAGTTTTAGGGAGTGAGGAGAACTCCAATTTCCCAAAATTAGTACAGGATTCCTACAGCTCAGCTAAGTGTCAGTAAATTATAGCCTGTAGGCCAAATTCTGCCCACTGATTATTTTTGTAAACACAGTTTTATTGGAACATAGTAACACCTTTCCCTGACATATTGTCATGGATTACATTCAGGCCACAATGGTACTGTTGAAAAATTACAATAACTAGATGACTCAAAAAATTTAAAGTATTTACTATCTGCACATTTATAAAAAAAAATGATTAGTGATTCTGGCACTGAACCCTAAGAATTTATGGAGACAGGGCAGGACTTGGATTAATAATTAAGAACACATTAAGGTTTATAGACTCCAAAGTTTCTTAGTTTGGGAAACTTTATGAAATAACTTTAAGATGTTTAAGATAAGATAGAACTATGGTTTACATAATTGACATAGTTTAGTATAGTGTTATATTTTTGAGATATTTAATTAAACCACCAATTTTTATTTTGGAGATTGCGCTTTTGTATGTCCTTTGAATCAAATTGCCTATAAGCCCTTGTGGATCAAACAAGAGTTGGCTACTAGAAATTTAAGTGTCATTTTCTACAACCTATTTTTTTCACAAATTCACTGAAGTATAATTTATATGCCATAAAATTCAGTGATTTTATAATTTTCACATTCAAGTCTATGATACAATATTTTCTAAATTAATTTGTAGAGTTGTGCAATCATCATTGTAATCCAGTATGTACCTAATTTTAAGACCAATTTAGAGATCTGATCTTGTAGTATAATTCTTTCGTAAATAGCTAATCACCTGTGTAAGTTATTATGCTCTTTAAAGGTGAGTCTATGTCATACACAATTTTAGCATTTGCACTTGCTAGTCATCAAACTGCAAGATTTATACTTTACCTCAATATATCACATGTCTCAAAGGTAGCATGCACATTTATTCACAATTCACAGATGAGAAATGTGTTGTGTTTAGTCATTCAGCTGCTGGTGCTTGTCCACCCAACTAGCGTAAGGGCTGTAACGGCGTCACTAGCAAAGCCACTCCTTGAGAAGGTTAGGAAAAGATAATAAATAATTAAAAGGAGAAGTCAATATTCTTCAGAATCATGGCATTCTGGTTAAGTCTGGATTGGATTTCTGGCTCTTCTTTTTTTTTTTTCCTGGCTCTTCTTTCCATTGATTGTGGTGTTAGACAAGTTATTTACTTTGACCATGTACAAGTAAAGGGCAATAACAGATGTGTGTACCACATCTGGAAAGGTATTTGAAAAAATAGTAAATTGCAATAAATTTGCAAAAGACTAAGTCAATTTCTCTTAGGGTACAATCAAAATTATTTTGGTGAATATTTGATAAATCTGGCCAAGGCGAAGCAAAGTGTCTGTCTGTTATCTGCTGCTCTAACAGCTTTGCTCAGACTGAGTAAATTATAATCAATAGAAGTTTTCTTGGGTTATGGTTTTAGAAGTTGGGAAGTCCTTGGGCATGGCACTGGTCTCTAGTAAGGTCTTTTACTTGCATTATAATATGAGAGAAAACTCTTAGTTACTTCCTCATTGCTGAGTCACAGTAACCAATACCTACAACTATAAGGGGAGACATTTATTTAGGCTCACAGTTTGTAGAAGTTTCAGTATAGTTAGCTGACTCCAAGGCAGGGCAGCATGCTAGAGGGCATGGCAGAGGAGAAAGAGCTCATGGAGTGGCTGCAGTAGAGAATGCAAGAGACAGACAGAGAGAGAGAGAGAGAGAGAGAGAGAGAGAGAGAGAGAGAGAGAGAGAGAAAGAGAGAGAGAGAGAGAGAGAGAGAGAGAGAGAGAGAGAGAGATATCAAAGAGGAAGAGGGAAGGGTTATAGACTCTTCTGGGTCATGCCTACAATGATCCACTTCTCTTGGACTAGGCTTTACCTGCCAACTTCATGTTGGCTATAAACTCATACTCATCAGTGGACTAATCTACACTAATGAATATCACAACCCTCTTATCCAATCATCTTCCAGAAGCGCAATCTGGGAATGCAACAGCCTTTGGGAGGACATCTAGATACAAACCATAGCAAATGGAAAGAAAGGAAAAGGAGTTTTATAACTGTATAACTCCTTTTATAGTCTACTCATAAAATGATAATGATTTTATTCCAATAATGGAGGTGGTCTGTTATCAAATAAGCACTGCTTTAAAGTCTCAGCTCTTAATACCATCATGATGGTAGTTGGAGTGCAACATAAATTTTGAAAGAAATATTCAAACAATATTACTGAATGGTCTGAGTTGGCTCAAAGATTTCCATGAAATAAGATAAGAAGATGGGGAAAAACATTTGAATGCTGTGCAGTGTACAATAGAGCCCCTTGTGAAGAGAGTAGATAGAGGAAAGCAATGAAACCTCTAAAGACAAGGAGAAATAAATAGAACATACAGGGGTGTATGAGTATGTGCTAGAGAATTTCTCCAAACTCTGATTATTCTCTTGTGCTGAGACACTGAAGTATTCCAGAAAAATTTTCTTAAATTCAAACAAAGAGTAACAAACATGAAGCATTTTGGTGCCATTGATGGCAGGTATTATAAATGCCCTGCCTGGTCACAACAAGGAAAGCCCCTTTTTTAATTGAGGGTCTCAGAGAGACACCATGGAAGAGAGGCTTTTAAGTTTAGCATTAGATTATATATAGGATCATTACATGGCAAGGTAAGGGAAAAAAGCATTTCAAAAATCAAAGTAGTAAATACAGTGGAAAAGTTGGGACATCAGCAAGTCAAAATGGCCAACACTAAATTCATTTTAACTTGAGTATTAATGTGGGCAATAATAATGCCCTTATATTGCATTATATAATAAACCATATAAAAATATTATTTTATTAATTATTGTAGTAACAATGTAAGATAGATACTATTGCCATCATTTGGCAGGTGAGGGGATTAAGGGTCAAAGAGATTAAGCAATTTACTCTGGGTGATACAGCTCAAAAACTAAGGCAGATATGAGTTAAACCTAAAATGTGTAGTGTTTCGGTGTCCGCAGAGCTGAGAGGGTTGATATGCTTCAATGGGAAGAGGACCACTCAGCTCACCTCTTTGAAGAATCTACTAAATATAATCACTGTGTGATTAGGAAAGAATAATTTGATGAAGACAAATCACTCTTCCCTCATCTCAGTGTGTTTATGCATCCACCATAGAAATTTGTGGCTAACTAAATTTCAGATTTTATGTGAGGAATAAAATAGATAATAATGCATGAGAAATTCTTATATAATGCTATCTAGAAGTATCTCATGAAAAGATAACTAAACATCATTGGATTTCTTTTCTGAACTACTAAAACCTATCACTACAAGGTAGCTTATTGCAAAGTAAATTAGTTTTCTTATAGCTCTGAAAGATACAGATTCAAAATGAAAGTGAAAGCATGGATGTGTTCCCTTTAGAGACTCGAGGGGACATCCACCAAGGTCCTCTCACTTCATAGCAATTCTTAGTGGTTTTTTGGCTTGTAGATACATCTCTTCCATCTCTACTTCTGTCTTTCTTTACAATCTCTGTGTGTATCTCTGTATTTACATTTTATCTCCTCCCTGTATCTGTCAAAATTTAACTGTTAGTCACTGCAATTGGGCCTCATTCTAGTCCAGTAAGTCTTTATATTAACTTGAATGTGACTATTAAAACTTTATCTCTGAATAAGACTGTATCTTGAGATTCTGGATGGGCAGGAAATTGGGATAATATTTTCAACGTTGTACCCCCATCATTTTCTTCTTTCTCCTCCTCATCATCACTGTATAAGACAAAATACAAATTGCTAGATGAATTCTGTCAAAGAATAAGTACTCAGTAAAAGACATCCTTTAAGCACAACAATGATAAGATGAACAATAATCATGACAAGTAAAATAAATATGCATAAAGTATCTAGTATTATCATATTGTGAGATTGTTCATTTTGTTCTTCTTCAAAGGATCTAACCTATAGGGATATGTACAGTAATATGTTAGATAGATATTGGTTGAACAAAATGTGCAGCTTCTTGGAAATAGTCCCACAATTTATCTCCAAGAAATTGACATCTGATGTAGGATGGAGCAGCCAGTGGGGCTGTCACCTGTGAACAGGAGGTGTGAGTGGATGATAGGCTAGCTCCCTGCTATAGGTGCTGATGGCCACTCCTAATGAGACATTGTGAGAAACTAGCTCAGTATGAGGAACTGTAGTTTAATCTTTCACAAGCCCACAGGGTCCCAGCATAGTAACACCAAATGTTTTCAGATTCTTTTCTGGAAAATCACAAGCTGTTTTCTTTCCTTTTTTTGTTTAATGGTGTAGGAAGTACCCATATGATCACTTTATCCTTCATCCTAGTCTCAAGTACAGACATGGAAAGAAATGGGATAGCCTGACTATACACAGAATCCAAATGGTTGTGGGCTAAATTTTTCTTTCTTTGACCCATGTTATACATCACAGTTGACTGTCTTGAAGGATAATTAGGTAATAATTCTGAAGGAAACTTCATAACCTGGAACAATGCAAACATGTCACCCATCTCTAAGACTTGTTCTACTGATGCAAGCTTTTTTTTTCTACCTTGTAACAGTCCTCACTGATGTGGATTTTTCTCTAGTAATCAAGATATAGGCTTAGGAAACAAGAAGTTGATTTAAACAGTGATATTCATGAGTAACGTCAACTTCAAGTATTACTTCCTCATATATTTCTCTCCAATAGAGACAAAAAACTTGAGCTAGATTAATTTTTATAGTCATTCTTTTAGATGCTTATGCATTCATCTATGCATTTATTCATTTATTCTTAAGCCTATTATATTGGTCAGCTTTCCCATAGAACATGGGATATGTTACCTGACATCCACAATTTAAGGAAAGAAAAGTTTTATTTGGCTTCAGAGGATTCAGCCCACAATTAACTGGCTCCAAGTTATGAACATAATGGTGATAAAATATCCTTGGTTCTTGGTGGATGAAAATCAGTTCAGGGCAACAATGCCAAAGAGAAAGGGATTAGAGGCCATATAAAATACCCAAGGTCACACTTCTGTAGTCCACCCAGACACACCAAGAAGTGTGTGGTTACTAATTTTCAACACAACTCACAAACCAATCAAGCTACTGTTAAGCTTAACTATCACAATCCAGCCCTTGTCAATTTGACATCCAAATGCATCTCCTTAAACCATACTCACTCTCCAAGTAAACACAGTAGCAAGTTAATAATTCTGCTTATTGTGATACAATTCTGTCTACAATAAAGAAAAATGAAGTAATAACCCCTTTACCCAGAGCTTCAACATTTTCAAAATTTCTCAAATGTCCAGTCAAAGTATCCTGAGACACATGGCAAACACCTAGCTGTAAATTAAACAAAATTTAAAACGTGAAGCATGTATAGCCCCCAATGTATAATGCTCCAGGGTAAGCATTCCTATTTCAGAAGAAAGGAAAAGGAAAATAGAAAAAAAATAGGACTAAAGTAAGAGCAAAGTCTAGTAGGATGAACCTTGGTAGAGTGACAGGTTGTGCAATTCAGTGACCTCAGGCAATGCCACTCCTATGTTTGTGCTGATTGCACTCCACATAATCTCTTTTTTGAGCTAATTCTGCTCATTCCTGAACTTTCTTTCCACAGACATTACAGATTCCTATCTCCAACTTTCTTTCATCTCCACTGCACTTTTAGTTTCATTCCCATAGAGTCACACAATCCTTTCTGAGGTGCTCTTTGACTGACTTCTGAGACCCTCAGTGAAATCTGGGTGGAAGTTTCCCTGACTCCAAAACTTTTGTGTTCTTTGTACCTGAAAACAAGTTTCATATGGAAAGTGCCAAGGTCTCCCAAGAGTGTAAGTAGTAGCCAGCCACGTTTGGACCATGAAATCAGCAGTCTCTGGGTGTCTTAACATAAAGAGTTGAAACTTGGCAAATCATTTTTAAGGAGGCCTTTCTTGAGCAGCAATCCAAGGTACTTTCTTCTTGAATTAAATGTTTATGCTTTTGAAATTTTAAGCTGGCGATGGTTGGCATCTTATTGATTCTTGATATTTCAGAGCATTATCATTCTTTATCTTGTACAAAATAGTTGGTTTCTTAAATGAAACTAATCTCTTCAGCAACCATACATGCTTTGGTCCTAACATATAGTTTCTTTTAATGGGGAAATTTAGATTTTTTTCAAACTTTTCTAATATGCATTCTACCTTCTCTTTTCACTACAAATCTGGATAGATACAAACACCAGTATTCATATCACGGCCTGAACACTGGCCTTCTTTGAAATTTCCTGCAACAGATCAGACTTAGGGTCAGCTGACTACATATCAAGACCTCTAGAAACCATGAACCAAAATAAATAACTCCCCAGAAACAAAGAAAGTGATTAAAACAAATTTTAGTACTGTAGTAGTCAAGTACAACTATGTGGCTTAGAAGCTCTTGGAACTGGCCAGTGGGAGTAATTTGGAAATATTTGGAAATGCCACCTAAAAAAGCCATAGAATGCTGCTGTAAGCCACACTCAATAGAAGATTCTGGACAGAGCTCAGGAAACCATAATGTTCATAGCCTTCAATACAGTAAGTCCAGACTCATAAAGTTTCATTTGGAAAGAAGTACTCCACTGGCAGTTATATCAAGATTGTGTATCACATTTTGACAGAAAATTTGTCTCTTTTTTACTCATCTCCAGAAACTTTGCTGGAGACAAATATTAAGGGAAGCAATCTCTGTAGGTACTGTTAAGTCATCCCAATTGAGAATGTTGAGAATATGTCATGAATTTGCTGGTTGAGAATATGTCATGAATTTGCTGGTTGCTCTTAGACAGATCTGAAGTTAAAATCAGGAGAAAATATTAGAGTAAAAAGTTGTAAATGCATGCAGCTTCAGTAGAACAAAATGCCTACACAGTTCAAACCAGGAGGAGTGTACTTGAAGAAAAGATTACCATTTTAAAAATCCAAGTATCTTGCATCAGAACAGTAGAAAATATATCTTGAGGGCATCAGAAATGCCCAAGACCCTCTCCTTCCCAGGCTCAAGTGTGTAAAAGTGAAAAATAAAAATGCTCTGGAAGAATTTGCTTTATAAAGACAGATCCAGAGATATTCCTTCTTGAGAAAAGTACCTAGAAAGTTTGTTCCTCGTGATTCAATTCACAGTACTCAGCCATCTGAGCACTTGGAGACCTCCACAGCCATAGTCCAAGCTAACGCGTGACCTAGTGACAGGCCTTGGCATTACATATGTGATGTGGGTTTTATGACCATACAGAATACAAGAGTTGCGGGGTCTGGGAAGCTCCCACCTTGTTTTCAGAACAAGGTACGAAAGGCCAGAGAGTGGGTCCATTAATGGCAGTATGGGAAACTGTGAGTGTGAAGCTATAAGTGCCGTGAACTATAAGTTCTCAGGAACCTGAAGACCTCAAAAGCATGCAATGTTTGCTAAGGAGAGTCCACGATATGAAAGAAGCCCCCCCCCCAACAGAGAGCCCCTGAGGTTTGCAAGTGGCAATGCAACAGGAGCAAAGCCTTTCTGCACTTTGGACCATATATCTCACCAAAACTTTGCCCATGTGCTGAACATAGAGCTGCAGGATATAAGGTTTTTCCTGATGGCTTTTGGTCTTGTCTTTGTCCCATGCTCTTTATCTTTCTATTTCTCCCTTTTGGAATAGGAATGTTTACCCTGTGCTATTGTATGTTGACAGTGTGATTTTTACAGAGGCTCATAGCTAAATGTTTGCCTTGAGTCTCAGAGGACATTCTGGACTTGAATTCTTCAGCAATGCTGGAACTGTTAAGATGTTGGTGACTCTTAAAGATGGACTAAGTGTATTTTGTATAAAGTGATGGAAGCCAGGGTTTCAAAGTTATGTTTGGGGTCTGGATCTGGATTTGCAATGACTCAAAGGGGCCAGAGAGAAGGCTTCTTGTGGCAGATTATCTCACACACCCTTCCTGCCTTAGATCCTGCTGACTTTGTCTAAAACTCATAAAAATTCTGAGACAAAATAAACTCTTTTAACATTTGATGTTAGTATTGCATCTTAACAATGAGAAAAGTGACTAAGACAAAAGTTTTGTATAAGGATGTCAGAGCAAATAATAACAATCAATGTAGATGCTGTGGAGAAAATTTGACCCATCTATATTATTTGTGGAAATATAAATTAATATAATTACAATGGAAACCAATATGGATATTTCTCAAAAATCTAAACTAGAAATTCCATTCTATGTAGACATTTCCCCTGTAGGTATCTTCCTGAATGAATTAAAGGCATCAATTACAGTTATACATGCATACTCATGTTTACAGAAGCACAACTCATAATAGCTTGGAAGTGGTCTATATGTCTATCATCTGATGAATGTACAAAGAAATGTTGAACTTATACATAGTGGAGTAGTACTCTGCTATATGAAAGATAAATGTGAGTCATTTGTAGGAAAATGAATACACATTGAATCCATAATATCAAGCAAAATAAATCAAGACACACAGGCTTAAATATCACATGTTTTCTCTTATATGAGAAACTTCAAATATAAATAAAGAACAAAAATTAAGATGAACAATATAAATAAAGAGATAGATATGTTTCAACTGAAAAGGGGTCTAAAAGGTGAAGGGGAAGGAAGAAGGGAGAGAGATTTAAGAAAATAAGATGCGTTTTTTTACATATACCAACTCCCCATGAAAAATACCATTATGTACTGAAGACATATTCATGAACATTAAAAATTTTAAAACAAAGATGTTAGAGGCAAAGATCAGGCATCTCCTTTTCCTCACCAAGGTTGTATTTCTTTTTCTTTTCCGTGTCTTCCTGCAGTTGCTTTGACTAACCAGGAAGCATGGCAGAACATCAGTAGGTAGGGGACGGGAATTAGGGAGTAGATGGGCATGAGCTGGCTGAATCAGGATTTTAGAAGAGGTAGTTGCTGAGGTCAGGCCACCACTGATTTGTATGTTGGTCTTTCATATTTTGGAAGTTTAGGGAACCAGTCTCAGATGTGGGGCAGACAGTTTACTGAGCACGCTTGCCAGTATTTAAATGATGCTGGTTAATCAGCAGACATACAGATGAAGAGATCAGTGTTAAACTTTCAAACTAAATTTCAAGGAACTTTAGAGAGTTTGAAAAGTTTTCCTGCTCTATGTGCTTTATATAGCATCACTTCTCTTCATCACTCAGCAAGGAGTTAAAAGTGTAATTTTGGGAACCATCCTGCCTGCATTTGAATTCTTTCTGTTACACTTTACAGCTGTGTGATATTGGACAACTTTTTTTAACATCTCCATGCCTTACTATTCTCAGCTATGGAGTTCCAGTGACAATTCAGGTTGTTAAGATCAATAAATTAGTTGATGCTTATAAAACCCCTAAAATAGCATCTGCTTAAGAGCAAGTGATAAAGATATATACATTTCATATAAAATAGGCTGAGAAAAAATGCTATTTCTTATATTGATACTAATAACAACTGTAACTCCTGGAAACATGTTAGGGCACACTAGCATGATCAGGGTCTAGAGAGATGATCTTATAAAACAGAAGCCTGATTAATTCTAACTCACTGCTTCTCAAGTTAAAAGAATTCTGCCCTGATACAGTAACTATGAGATACTGCACTGCAGAAAACCTTATAGGCCAGCCCATTTGTTTTAGAGACACAACTCTGAGGTCTGAGAAGGTGCTTACAAAAGCTGATAGACATGTCTAACTGTTAATCAAAAAACCACAGCAACACTATTATGTGTGTTTATTGTAGGTTGGGGCAGGTGAAACCTAGAGCCAGCCAAACCAGCAATGTTTACTGGAAGTTTAGGAGAGAGACTGTCACAGAGGAGGAAGACCTCCACTAACTTGATGGATTCAAAAAGGCTTCTCAGGAGATGCCACTTTCAGTCTGTAATCTGCTCATCATCCTGGACAGGCTCAAGACAGCAATGGTAGAAAGTTTGGGAGAGAGAGCAGCTGATACTCCAGGAACTGAGCAGGGTTCACTGCGGTTGGAACAGACTGTAACTTCTATAAAAAAATGCAATCAGCACTCCAGGCTCAGTTCTGCAGGGACCTCATGGAGCAACCTGGGTCAGGTTTTCAAATCTCACCACGCCTCAGTCTCCTCACTTGTAAAATTAAGGATGCTTTCTTTCAGTGCTGTGTTCCTTTTACTTCTAGAGTTTGATGCAAGCCTCCGTATGATATTTTCAAGACCTGTACACTTATTTGACCTTGCTTTATTCTGCAACTTTGGGTAACTGAAAACTAAATCTTCATGAGTTCAGTCAGACAACTATTTGAGTGAGAAAAGAGAAAGACGGTGGAGGGTGGGAAGACAGAATGAGAAAGAGTTGGGGGGTGATTAGATGTACATAGTGCACACCAAGGTAATTTTTCTCCTTGCCTCCTTTGTTTTTAACATCTATTTCTTTCAAATATTTTTCAGAGAGATACAATTTATACAGAATAAAAGGATGAATAGATGACCAGAGAGATTTAAGAGACAACAATCTAGGTTACTTTTAAGGTTAATGTGAGTAGACAAAAATGGGTTAATTTAGAAAATTACAAAACCAATGAGGAGATGGGAGAGAGATATATGTTAATGGGACAGGGTGGGGAGTTGTGAAGGACCCTTGGCATGAAAAGGCAGGGGGGAAGAGCTGTAGAGATTCAATACAAATAATTAGGTTCAGCAGGACGCATACTTCTCCTGTCTGCCTGGAATCAGAACTGCTCCTGAATGTCCTTCATCTGCTAAATTCCCTTCCAACCATCTCACTGTGTAGGCAGACTGATAATTCTAATGCACAGACAAGCTCCCTCCTGCTTGCAACATGCAGTCTACTAGTTGGGAACCAACAATGCTTTGCAATCTGGACTCTACCTGTGTTGTTTCCCTTCCTTTAATTAGAAATGAGTCAGACACTTGTCTCTAACTAAACACCACATATATTTTATCAAATTTTTTTCAGTGCTTCATGAATCCAAATTTATTTAGCAACTGGGTCTTTGCAGAAGAAATTATACTGATTTAGTATAGACTCAAATCAAATAATTGGTCCTTTTAAAGAGAGAGCGAAGAAAGGAAACACCAATAGGGAAGGAAGCCGTGGGATTACCAAGGCACAGATGATGAGAATGACACATCTACAAGCCAAAGGATGCCATGAATTGCTGGCAGCCAGCAGAACCTAAGAAACACAAGGAAGGGACGTTTTGTAGAGCACTTGAAGGGGTATTCCATGCTAGCACCTTGATTTGAGCTGCAAAATCTCCAGACCTATGGCAGAATATAACTTCTATTGCTTTAAGTCACCTGGTTTGTGATACTTTGTATTAGCAGTTCTAAGAAATTAATATACTTGCTTTTCTACATTATTTTCCCAGTGGACAACTGTCTTTTCTATCTTTTCAGGATCTCTTCTCATCCTAAGGAAAAAAAAAGCCTTCCAGATTTCCCTTTGAGAAAACAACCCTAGGCCTTTTGACCAAAGCGCAGGCTCCTGACCTACTGAGCCAATTGGATACTCTTTGGAAATCTGAATCTTAAAACCAGAGTGGTACCAAATGGATAAATGGCTGAAGGTAGGTTCTCTCTTGGGCTTTCTTCTAAAGAACTGTCTGTGGATTCCTTCTCCCTGGATTCCCAGAGCAGCTTTTATCCCTCTTTTTGAGACCAGTGATCAACTTCAAATCCTTCTAGTAATTTTTGATGGTTTGTTTTATGCTATCTTCTTGAACTAGCTAGAGATGATATTTTTCTTTTCAACTGAAGAACTCTAGTACTGAGCAGGCTCCAGTTTAGTGTGTCTCTCTTCTATGAATCAGGGGTGTGCATGATTCTTCTGTGGCCTGGGTATTTGCATGTACACTTCCCCCAATAGTAATTCCCCCTATGAGTGATTCGATAGAGAGCTCTTCCACCTTTCACATGTAGAGAATGAATCAGGCTTCTCTGTGCTTCAGCAGTTCTGGGGAAATTAGAGACACTCAGTTATTCAGTTTTGAGTGGCCCAGTGAAAGGTTCCTTTCCAGATTTTCCTATATTGTTATGCATGCATTAGGTGTTAAGAAATGTTAAAGACTGAAAATTTTAAGCTATCGCCCATCACAGCACCTACAGGACATTCATGAAAGCATCAGTAGTATACATCCAAATCAAGAGTAAGTTGAAGAAATTGAGATTTCTTGAGAGCAAAAGTTAAAGGAGCAGCTGCTGCCATGGTCAGAAAGGTAAATGTACACAATGTCAATGTGATACTTCTTTAAACCTTTCACTTTAATCCAGGCACCCATTTCCTTTCATTTTAATTAACTAAACATCCCAGTGTTTCAATATCAAGCCTTCAACCCTTTAGCTTAATAACCCATGCAATGGTAGCAAAATTCCATTTGCTTATGGAGAGAATAAATACATTGTAATGTATGGTGAGCATAGTGGAATAACCAAGAACTAGGAGGCAGAAAAGTGGGTCATATTTCTGTGCTTCCATTTAATATTCGTGTCATTTCAAGGCAACCATTCCAATTATGTGTCAAGTCCATCATCTCTAAAATGGGGGTGATACTAATAAGGCTTCTAATTATGATACAGTTAAAGTGGCCCCAGCAATATGACATTCATTGTAAGCATGATATAAATGTTAACTGTTATAGTAATTATTTAACTGGCTGGCTCTTCTGAGTTAATCTCTTTCTGTCTTTATGAAACAAAGGGTGGGCAGATAATACCCATGTATATAATTTACAGTACTGTCTATCTTCAAGATTAAGAAAATGTATGCAACATTGTATCTGTGCCATCAGGGATAGTTATTCTGTAATATGAGAATTTGAGTTCAGATGTTAACAGAGATTCCAATCTCAACTCTGTTACTTACTTGCCTTATGATTTTGAGTGAGTCAAGTGAACTTTCCAAGACTCAATTTAGTTATCTTTAAATTAAGGACACTGATAGTCCCTACCTTACAGGGTTTTGTAAAGGTCAGTAGAATTATAGATGCAAGCACTTTGCATAAATTCTGACACAGCGCTAGTGATCAATGAATAGTAATTGTTATTATCATCACTGCCAAGGTTTCTGTCAAAGCAAGGGTTAAACAGTAATTGCCTGTGACTTTAGAAGTGATTTATGAAAGTCAGTGGTTCTCTTCAGCAGGCACAGGGAAAAATATCAATCCACAAAAGTAAGCTGTAAGTGAAAATTGAAACTGTCAGATGGTGTGGGCTCCCTGCTCAGTCTCTGGCAGTTTTTTTCTCCTTTCTTTTAATTAAAAGTTTTTGTCTTCTGATGTATCAGTGGAATAAATCACTCCTGACCTTAGTATGCTCAAGCCTTACCTATAGCTGATGCTTGCCTGTGGCCCTTGATGCTTTCCTATGGGAAACCCAGCACTGAAATCTGTGAAATCTGTTCCCCACACTGCTCAGCAAGCAATTGATCCAGGGCAGAAGTCACAATGACTTTGGATCTTTTTTTTTTTTTTAAACATTGTTATACTTTGGAAATTTAAAAGTGAACAGAACAAAAAGAAAAGAAACACTACTCATCATCTAAAGTGGACAACTGTTAACATGATTGTTGTTTAGATTTATAAAACATTGCAGAGAAGATGAACCCCCCTCCAATCCCTCTGAGTTTAAAATTTAACCCAGTGACTTACTGGATCAAATGTTTAGCAAATTATGCTGAAACAACATGCTTCAAAAAATGAAACATCAGTATTAACATCTTCTTTTAGGGTTTGGCAGGGTTTTTGTCCAGAATTAAATTTGAAAAAGATTTCTGATACCAGCAACTCCTTGATGATTGTTGGGCCCTTCCCCTTCTCCCTGCTGAATTCTGGTCTATGATGTCATGTAATGTGGAAGCATCTGACATTGCCAAACTTAATAACAAAGATTCTCCTCTTAAGGCCACAGCATGGGCCCGTGCTTAAGAACACAGTACCTAGACTCTTATTACCTGGATTTGAGATGCATTTCCAACATTTGCGACTGATTAGGTATGTTAACTTCTCCATTTAGACTAACCATGGTGGAATTTTTAAAAATCTCACAATTTAATGGTTGGTAACAGCCATTTGAATTTTTTCTAAATTTTTAGTTGCCTTAATACATGATCACATTACATAATGATTGCATTCATTGTGGAGAGCTAGTGTATTCATGTAACTCAACTTATTTTTTTTTCACCCACTTCATTTGATTTTGCTTGAAATTTTATGAGTCAAGGATTTAGGAATCAACTGGATAGAACATCTTGAATCCATGCAACAACATCTGAGTTCGCCTGTTCCTTCACAAGCCCAGCTTGTTCTGAGATGTCCTATTTGTTCCGATGCCTGGTGCCTCAGCACTTCACGTCTTTATCTCCCTGTGGAACATTATGTCCCAGGTCCTCTTCCCACAGTTGGGACTTTTCAAAGCATAACATCTAGGTTATGCTAGATATTTTATGCAGCTTCTCAAGAGTTCATGAAAGAAAGTGTTGAAAGAAAGGATTCGTAAGACTTAAACCTCAAAATTTCCAGAGTATCATTTCTGTTGCATTTACCTGGTTGAGCAAGTCTTTAAGAATACCTAGATTCAAGGGAATGGAAATCAGAGTCCATCTCTCAATGTGGCAGATGGGGGGGGGGTGAAAAGGGATGAACTATTTAAGAGTTACAGTGACAGCAGCTTGTAATTGACTCATTTGTTTCATGGAAGGAATTTGTGAGAAGGAAATAGATAAATGAACTATGATGCCAAGTTGTTGATGGATATTTCCTTAAGTGGCAGTTATTTTTGTCTTATATAGGGAACTTAACATTTAGTTTCTGTTAGCTACTGTCTCCCATTAATATAAGTTTGTCTTCCCCATATCTGAGCAGCATATAGACATCATAGGAATTTAGGTATTGCTGTTTCAGTAACAGAGGACTCTTGAAGCTTAATCAGAGGAATGACATGAAGCAAATTGTTCCGAGGACTATTACATGGTTCCTAGTGAAGTAAAAGAAAAGATGTTAATTTGTGTCACTTTGGTCTGTTCATGTTTAAGACTATTTAGCATACTAACATGACTTTATCTTTTACATGGATGAATTGTAGTCCTTTGATAGAAAATCATAACCATAAAAGAAATTGTAAAAGTCTCTGCTTGATTTCCAACTAAATAACACAGACTATGGAAATTTCTAGGGGGAGAGTATCTGTCAACTTGATCATAATTATTATTTGTAAGCCTTATGTGTTTATATCCCCATCAGCATAGAGTGGCATTCCACAGGAAGGAAGGGTATCCTGATGCCTTGTGTACACCAGTTTCATCCTTCTGTGTTTTTGGTTCAAGTTACTGATCATAACTCTTCATGTAACTCTTGGCTATTCAAAAGCCCTGTGGCCAGGGAGGGTCTTTTAGTGATATTCAATTTTTCTTTTGACACAAATTAGTGTGAAACAGTTCCAGTTTCTCTGCAGCATAAATTCCCTGCTGAGAAACGTAGTGAAAACTGTGCATCATGATGGAATTAACACAAATAGAGCATGATGGGCAATTTTGCCACTTCTCCATAGCAGTCTTTCTCTAGTCTTTTTTGAACATTTCTATACTATGATTCTATGCTTTATACAATTGGAATTTTAGATCTCATTTGGATCATTGTAGTAGAGTATTACTTGAATAATAATAGTAATATCAACAATAAAAATAGCAACAAAATTAACAATAACAATTATATGAATAGCAACAGGCAACTTTAAAGTGTACTTGTTACATGCTAGACTCCCTGTTAATGTGTATGATTATCTTATTTAATCATTATAGTAATGTTAAACAATAAACTTTCTACATCCTTCCTACAAATAAACCTTAGAGAGGCTAAGTAATTTTTTCATATTCAAACAGCTAATAAATAGTAAAGCTGAAATTCATATATGACTCCTTTTTACTTAATTTCCCTGGTAAGTAGAAATACTTCTGTTGTATTGTCCTAGAAACTTCCTCAAACATATTGAGTTTAACCTGAGCTTTGTCTCTTTGAAAGATCTGCAGTCTATGCTAGTTTACTTTACCAAGCTTTGTTCAGGGTCCTGGCGTCTTGGTGGATGAAAAATGATAGAAACATATTAAGCAATCAAAATGTAAACGTTTCCACTTAAAAAGCAAGTTGTGGAACACATAGGGGACTTGAGATCCATCACATTGGAATTCAGCAGCAAGGGCAAGAGATCCAGGCTATGGTAATAAGTTGCAGACCAAGGGGATGACTGAAGAATGGCGATTTAATTAAAGATAGTGGGATAGGCTTCATTCCCCCCTCTGCTACTGACACAGGCAAGTGGCCAGGACTCTGGAGGGTGAGTGACAATCAATGTCATTTAGTGAGGCTCCAGGGGAAATTTGCAGAGATTTCCTGTTTGAACTTTTTCTGCCTAAAATCTTAGACTTTGTTCATGCATTTATTATGCTGTAGATGTCAGGCAGGAAATGTGAGGAATGGGGAGGATCAGGTGTAAGTACTGGGAAGCAGAACAACCTGAGAACATATGTGCTTTTGGAGGAGGCAGCCGCTGGTTACCTTTGGCTCATGACTGCTTATGGCTCATTTCATCTTTTGAGAGACGCTGGACTTTAGGATGTCTTTGTGACATGTCCAGACTTTGAAAAACTGGAAAAAGACAAAGAAATTTTTAAAAGTCCTCTGGCCAGGACATTTCAATATCTGTTTGATAAATCCCCACTCTTTCCTTTGGAATTACAGAATCTATACAAATTTCATTTCTTTCAGAAAAACTTTTATGCTGGGTTGCTAAGGGTACATTACCCAAATGCTAAAAACTGGGTGGCTTAAAATAACAGAAATTTATTTCCTGCAGTTTTAGAAATCCAGAATCAAGCTAGGGACAAATCATTTCTTGCTTCTTCCTAGATTTGGTGGTTTCCTGGTGGTCTTTGACATTTTCTGACTTGTAAATGCTTGTTCCTGTTCTCAGTGCTAAGAGGGTGTTACAGTTTACATCTAGATGTTCCTCAAAGCTTCATGTGATCCTAGGTGATTCTTTTGGAAGGTGACTGGATCATAGAGCTGATGGCAATCATCAATAGATTAGTCCACTGATGAGTTAATAGCTAATGTAATGTTGGTAGATGGAGCCAGCTCCAAAGAGGCTGTTCACAGGGGGTGTGGCCTGGAAATGTTTATCTCCCTTCCTTTGGGACCTCATCACTCTCTCTGCTTAACCATTGCCATGCCATGAATCACTGCCAAGCTTTCCTCTGTCATGCTCTTCTGTCATCCTGTCCTCCTTGGAACCAGTGAACTGTGTTGAAAAGTATGACCAAAAAAAAAAAAAAAAAAAGCTTCTCTTTAAGTTAAGGTGTCAGATATTGTGTCTCAGCAATGAGGGAAATGTCTAAGGTAGGGGGGCAATAGATAATGGATGAGTATAGTGGAAAAGTACTAAAAAGAAGGAATATTATCATGTCACTATCAAGGTTATGGGGTCTTAGAATTATAGTCCAAGTTTGGCTCCCAGCTCTGTTTAATAGTTCTGAGGCTTGATCATGCTGGAACATGATGCAATGCCTGGTTCTGATTATTTTTCTTCCTTTCAATAGTATGCCCCTCTCCTTTTCTGTCACTTCGTTGTCCCTCTTTCACTGTAAGTGACCCTTCAGAAAATCAAAATTCTTGAGCACTCAAGCTCATAGTATCAAATGGCATAATATTTACGTGTAACCTAGGCAATCCTCCCCTGTAATGTAAATCACTTGAAGATTATTTATAGTACCTAATATGAGGTATATAAAGGTTGTTATATTGTTTGGAGAATGATAGAAGAAATATGCACACATTCAGAATAGCTATAAATTTTTTCAAGCAATTTTGACCCATGTTGATTGAATCCACAGCTGTGAAACCTACAGAAATGGAGCACTGGGTTTGTTTTAGGGTCCAGAGGTGTAAGAAATACCTTGAGGAGAGAGACACTGGAAAGCTTCATGAAGGAGGATTTCTACCTTTTTATCTACGCCATAGGAGCAGTTTTCATATCCTTAAACATGCTAGAATAGAAGAGTGTGGTTATAAAGGATAAATAGGGATTCAGTAGATTGGTGGGGGGATAGCATTTGGAGCCAGAGAAAATGCTATTTCTCAAGGAAAATGAAATCTTCAGGGAAAAGTTGTAAGTATTGATATTAAGTTGGAATATCATGGGAGGCTGAGAGGATGGTGTGCTTCAAGCCATGGAGGTGTCAGAGAGCATAATGGCTTCTGAAATAGTTGGTGAGATGGGCGTGTAAGGAAAAAGGGTGAGCAAGGAGACTGGAAGACTGTGCAGAGCCAGAATGTGAAGGGTGCTGAACCCCAGAGTAAGGAATTTAATTAACAAAGTGAATGTGGGATGTGGAGGAAGATTTAGATTTAAGTATTTCTTAGGTAGGAAAGAAACCAGAGGCAGTGTTTACTCCAAAAACCTGTGTATGAAAGATGTAAAACATTTTTCCTTCATATAATTTGGTGCAATTTCTATTTTAAGCCAGCTACCTACCATATAGTGTGAACTTATTGGGTCACTATGGAATCCCCATTTTTTTTTTAACCACAGATCCAGACATTGGAGTCTTAACAAACATCTGCCTTTCTACACATGAAATAAGAGCATGGTTAAGGTTTGTGTTCAAATCCTTAAACTTATGTTGGGTCTCTCTTATTTCTTGGTTACTGTTGGGTATGATAGTGTATGTTGGGACAGCATTCTTAGTTATGTTTAACTTGCTCAATTTTTTCAGGTCTCATCTTTATTCTTTTTTTAATTCAAGTTGTTGGTTTTAATTTTTTAACCTCAAAATTAGAAGATAGCAGGAAATCTTTCTCCCAGTATGAGGTTCATTATTAAATTTATACTGTGAAGATCCAGCAATTTAAATGAAATGAAAAAAATGCTTCTTTGTGTTTACCAGCTTCTACCTGAAACGTACTTCTTTCTTATTATAAATGTAAGCAACCAATTATACTGGTTTGTGCAGTACCTGTGAGTTGCCACAGAAATGACAGATATTTTCGTATCACATGATAGTCATTGCAGACATTTTGAAATGTTTTAATTTCATATCATTCCTTCAACACAGTTACCATTGCAATATCATGCTAATTTGTTAATAACAGAGGGCAGTCCTATATTGTAAAATGTTAACCTGTTTAATGAGTGTGCTCCTGTATAATTCATTTTCTCTGTTTTTATGCATGCGTTCTATTAGGAAAAATTGTAAGAAAAACATGAAACATTGAAATGTCTTTTAAAAAAGAAAAGAAAACTAGATTCCTAAGGAAATTCAGAAAACCTCTAGTACACCTCATTGCTTTGTGAGTCTAGAGTGACTGTTACTTTTCACTGCCTTCGAGCTATTAGACAGGTCTGAGTGTTGAGGAACACAGAACAAGCAACACAGACAGATTCAGTTCAGAGTTGCAATTCATCCGTTTGAGGTGTGCTTAATTTCCTCTGTCCCCTCACTTCCTGAACTCCCTCTTACAAGCAAAGCTTGTACAAGTTAATCATTCATTTCTGCATTGCTGAGTGCCTATACATGTTTATACCCCTTACATTCCCCACTGACTCTGTGTATAGCACCTTACTGATTTCATTATTTATTAATGAATGAAATGACGTATTTGATTAGCATACTATTATATTTGTATAAGAGTTTAGATATTATCCATTACAACTTAGTTTGTGATATAGTTTATGCATACAAAAGCTTTGTTCCGAGCCAGGAATGGTGGTACACACCTGTAATCTCAGTACTCTGAGAAGTAGAGGCAGGAGGAACACAAATTTGAGCTCAGACTGAACCACTGAGCTACCCAGAGATACCCAGTCCCAAAATAAAGAATAAAGGGGCTGGGTGTGTAACTCAATGCAGAGGCCCAGTAGCATATAAACCAAGAAACACAATGCATTTTTCTGAAGTACTGTTACCTGAAAAACAAAATGATCACGCCAACAAGAAGCAGAGAGAAGATTTGAGGGAGGTGAGGTATCAGTGAGAACTTTAAGATGATGATGTAATTCCCTGAGGTAAGGCATTATCATTTAATCTTACAGGAAAAAATAAACTGAGATTTAGATCACTATTAAGACTTTGTCAACAGTCACTGCAGAATCCCGGTCCCCTCTGCCCACAGACTGTATCTGCAGGGCATTTGGGGGTGGTTGAGGGTGTCCAGTCATTAGATAAAGAGAAAGATGGAGAAACACTAGTTACAGATGCAGCATCCTGGAGCAAGTAGTTGTTTAGGCCAAGCAGGAGCATGGCTTTTTATTGTACCTGTCGCTTTCTCAGCAGGACTGCTGCAGTGAAGCGTCAAGCTGGCTCCCTATTGTACACATCAGTGTGGCTGTGTTGTTGCTGGTGTAGGTTTTTTTTTTTTTTTTTTTTTTTTTTTTTTTTTTTTTTTATCACAAGTCTGAGCCTCTTGGTAATAGACTAAACATGACCTGCAGCTTGCCACCTTTCCTCCGTGGATGTCACCAGTGTAATCAGCGAACAGGTGGGTATGGGCGATTAATAGGGTAGGAAGGAGGAGGAAGAAAAGGGATCTACTCAAGGGTGAGGGAGAGTTAATTTGACCTGAAACTCAGAGTTACTCTTTCCTCTGGCAAGGCTGCCACAGTGGTTATCAGAGGGAACAGCCTCGCTCTAGCCTCTCCATCTCATTTCCAGTCTGGGCATGCTTGCAAAGCCATTACCATATTTATAGAGCTACCTGGCCTCACGGCACACGCATGAGAGGGTTAGAAAGACCTATCTATTTTTCCAGCTGTGCTGCTATCCTCAGTGGCAAGGCTGATGGGGTGAGAGGGATGGAGAAGGGAGGGGATGGAACCCAGCTTTACAAGGACAGAGAGGATTAGGCTGCAGAGGCTGACTAGGGAGAAAGCACGTACAGGCTTCTTGCTTGCTTCCTCCAAATGATTGGGCTGAGCCAGTGTGGTGAGTATGGGAACTGTGAACTCCAAGACCACTTGCTGGTTAGAGACAGGTGGGGAGGGGGGCGGCGGCTGGCATCATTGCACCCCTAACCCGGCTCTCTGTTGAAATTCAGAGCTGTTGGTGGATAAGGAGAACTCTGGAAACACCTCTGAGGTGTGGATAGAGCATGAGATCAGGTCAAGGAGGTTTTGTTAGTTGTACAAGCTTGGACGGAGCATCTCATTCCTTTGAGCCTCGTTTTAGTCATTTGCACAAAAGGGACAATACTGAATTGTTGGGAGGACTTAATTACAACATAGTTGAATGTATCTTTATAAACGTGTGTTTTCTGCCCAAAGCAGGCCGTTCTCTCTCACACTTAAGTTTTGAACCCTATCACTTCATTATACGGTGCTTTGTTACAGTGGCCAGAAATGCCTGCATAAATTTATTAACTTCTCAGTCACACTCCTATTAGCAAATGTATGGCCTTGTTCTATCCCTGACTGTTTTTCTTCGACATACACATGTATGCACACACAACACACACACACACACACACACACACACACACACACACACACACATATACACTGACACACAGTATTTTAATTATTAGTTTTGACATGTTTGTGTTTGTTCTTTAAACCAGTAAGGTAGATCTGAACCTCAGGATTATAGTTCCAAATCATGGTACTATGATTTCTGATTGTGTTCCCTGGCACCCCCTTTTTCCATGCCCATGTAGTTACAATATAAAAGTTTCAATAACAGCAATTAACAGTATGTTTTATTCTCTGCCTTTGGTTCAGCTAAAATCCAACTACACTGATAACAATCAGGAAAAATACTTTTAACACTTGTTCTGACTGACTAAGGAGGAAGGGTTAGTTAGTATCTTGAAGCAAGCTCTTATTTATATGAAATCTGACCTACAAAAATAAAAAAAAAGTCTTGTGGACTCGGACTTGAGAACAGCTCTATATGTTATTTACAATCTCCTCTTCCTCTTTTCTTTTATAAGGGAACAGATTCTGGGCAAGAACATTTAATTGGCTAATTAGAAATGTGAACAGTATATTACTCAGAATTCTCTAGAGAAATAAAAAATGATATATTTGTGTCTCTGCAAGATTTATTATAAGGTGTTAACTCATACAATCATGGAGGCTAAGAAGTCTCAGTATCTGTCACCTATGACAGCATAGGTAGGAAAGCTGTGATATAGTTTGAAGACCTAAGAGCTACAAAGTTGACCCTTTAGGTTCTCATATGGATTGGAAGGCCTGAGACCAGGGGCACAAAGGCAGAATGAAATGCACATCTCATCTTAAGTGATCAGGCAGGTCCCTTTTGGGGGTAAGTAACATCTACTCTCATTGGCAAGGCACATCTACTCACTCTCAAATGTTAATATTTTATAAAAACAATCACACAAACACACACCCAGAAATAATGTTTCATTTGCTATCTGAACATCTCTTGGCTAAGTCAAATTGACACATAAAATAATCACTACAGCTAGTGATGCAAAATAGAGGAGCCAGGCTGAGACATAACCACTTACATTCTCATGAAGGAAAGGATGGTAAAACAGAGAAAACACACCTGATGAGGGATAAAAGCAGTCAGAAGGGGTATGAGAGAGACTGAGAACAAAAATGGTGGCATTGGTAGTGACAGGGGCTGATGTGAGAACTGTTATATAACTGGGGACAGGGAGATAACTGAGGGATGTTTTGCTATGTAATTGATGATATAATCATATTCTCCTTTTTTCATATTCAGTAAACTATTTTTCTTTGGTCCTTTGGAAATCAGATGTGTGCCTTTATGTGTGTCATATCTATATCTATATCTTCACATATCGGTTTATTGTGCCACTGTGTTGCAGATTATCATCAGATGTATAGGTCACTGCAACATTTTATCAAATCATTGTCTTATTTCTAGCTTTTGCCCATGTGTGTGTGTGTGTGTGTGTGTGTGTGTGTGTGTGTGTGTATGTGTGTGTGTCTTAATGTGAACACTGTTCACTAGACCTGAGAAGGTCAAGGTATAATTGGGCTATAGGTACACATGCCTAGATCAGTGGAGCCCCAGCCTTTGCAGTTTATCTGGAGGGATTCAAGAAAAGTGAAGTCTCAGTCAACATTGTCAGGAAAAGCAGTTGAGAGCAACAGCTCATCAAAAGGTAGATCTCTGCCATAGTACAGAATTTTGTTAAACAGAACACATCTACAATTGGTAAAAAGAGAAGAGGTTATAAATGTTACTTTTGATTCTGAAACTCTGAAGAAAGGACTTCTTCCTTTGTTAATAGTATAAGAGATAAAATAGGAGACTTATGCTTTAAGTGGCTCTCTATTCAAAATTAACCCTCTTCTGTCTTCTCTCTCTCTCTCTCTCTCTCTCTCTCTCTCTCTCTCTCTCCCCTCTCTGTCTCTCTGTATCTCTGTCTCTCTGTCTCTGTCTCTGTCTACTGTCTCTCCTTAAAAAATTGTATGTGAAACCATTATTAGTAGAACCCATTTAAGACTTATGCAAACTGCTATTTTTTGTATCTCAAATGTCTTTTCTCTTGAAACATACATTTCCTTTCATTGAACATGCTGCACACAGGTTATTCTATTTGTCTCTGAATGATATATCTCCAAAATAGAAAGTCTATTATAATTTTGTCATTATAAAAATCCTCTTAATAGTTTATTTTCAACAATAAAATAGGATTTGAGTAAGACGTATTTGTCTAAAATAACCTCAAGAAACATTATTTGTGCACATTTATAGAGGTTTATGGAGGTCATATGACAGAGTTTGTAACAAATGAAGCAGAGACCTTCAACACACACTCAGGGATAATTCATGGAGACATGGCAATTGCATATGCTGACTGTCACTGTATATGAGTCTTTTAACGATCACTTCAGAAGGCAATACAGAGAAGATGACACTCATGAGACAATTTTTGCATTTCCTTAATCCTCCATTAACAAAAGAACCAGGGTATTAACAGTGACTCTCACTAACAATGTCTATCTCAATATAAAAATAGCAAAACCAAAACCTTACTTATCAAGATAGTTTTCAAATCTTAATCTTATGAGCAAACAAGAACAACAGTGTACCATTATTGTGAGCTCTCATAGCACCAGAGTTTTTCAAGGGAGGAGACAGAGGAGTACAATTTTTCTGATGTCCCTAAAAGCAGAACAGCTAGGTTCTCAGTGAGGCAGGAAAACGGACTTGAGTGTACAATTTTTTCTTCTATATTTTGTACACTGGCATATGCCCTGCAATTCGTCAGTCCCCAGAAATGTCTACAGGGGCTGCAATAGTCTGATCCCAGTGAATTCTCAAAAGAATCTATCTAAATTTCATCCTGAGATGAACTTCCATATGGATATGAATCTTCAGGAAACAGTCCAAATTAAGCAGAGGAGCAACAATGGGACAAAATACATAGAAGATAAAAACAAAGATATCTCAGAAAGTTTTCAAAAAGTCCTATTCTACTCATAATGGAAGAGACTGCTTTCATGTCCTGAAACTAGAAAATCTACCCCTTAATAACACAACAAAACTAATTTCACATAAGAACCAGCAATCAAAAAGAATTAAGTCCCATAATAACTGATTAATAAGAAGTGAGAATGTGGAGAATGAAATATTTATTGGAAGTCTACTACCTGATAGTGAAAGCAAACCATAAAAGCATACTCACAGAACAGATTGTAATTGTAAACTAAAATTTCTAAGTGAACTAAAAGGAATTAATACAATGAGAGGGAAGTGAAAGAAAAATATCTTATGAAATGTGAAAGAAAAATAGTAATAAAATTATAGCACTCAAGGTAAATTAGAAGTAGAAAAATCATTTCAGAAACAAAGACCAAACTGAAAAGATCACAAGAATAAATGAACACAGTATGTGATGCCTTTTGATATATGGTGAAAAGGGATAAAATTCTAAACACTAAAACCAATGGGAAAAGAGATATAAAACGATTCAAGAGAAAATGGCAAAAATTGAAGACGAGTAAAGACCAACTATCATATTATTATACCACATATCATATCATATATCATGCATCATATATCATGCATCATATATCATGTTCACAAAGAAATGCAAAACAATACTATAGAATTCATGTAAACAACAGGTCAAGTCAACTTTCCTAATATTAGAAGAAAACAAAAAAAAATCATAACTGCACATTGACTGCAAAGGAACACCATGTACTTGAAAAAAATGACCCAGAATGACCAATACTGAAACATTCTAAAAAATATTGGTTTGCCTCTGAGGTAAAAGTCCCAAGATACTTAAAGTAGAAAATCCAATTGTCATCAGACTTTCTGACAGCAATGCTTTATGCCAGGAGACAATGGAGTGACGTATTTAAGATACTCAGGGAAAGAAAATACGAGCCATATGTTATAAACCCAGCCAAACTTACTTTCAAGTATAAAGACTGCAGACAAACTGCTATCAACAAGCAAGAATTCAGGAAATATTGCTCCCAAGAGCCTTTGCAAGGCTCACTACCAGAGAATGAAAATGACTGGAGAGACATTGACAGAGGGCTTGGTGGTAAGCATTAAATATGTATCTGCCTGTGGAACTGAGTGGAAAGGATGGCTAGGAGGGAACATATCAGCTCTGGAAGAGCCATGTGCTCTGAAATGGCAGGTGCAGCACCGCTTTTAAGGGTGAGGAGAGAATGGGTAGGGTGGGTAAGAAGTCGGTTAAGTTTATGATTGCCTGACATTTTTTTAAACTAGCACACTGGATATTTAAGGTCAATTGCTAAGATGTAGTAGGTGAAAAAGAGGTTACAGGAGCTTCACTGTTATTATAGTTGTAAACCAATAGTGATTTGACAAAGGAAGAGACAAGAAGTCCAATGTGAATGAGCCAATTAGAACAAATACATAGACCATTCTAAATTTCTACTTTCCACCCCAAAGTCTAAGGAAGAAGTTAAATAAGACAGACCACATTGTGAAAGATCATTTCTGTAAAATGTAACACAATCACAAAATCATATAACAACGTCCAAATATAACAATCGTACAAATAAATGTCATTAGATTAGTTCACCTATTTAAAAGGTTTTCTCTGAATTTCTGTAGTCTGGCTTCCAAAGCAGATAAAGATGGGCTAAAAGTGAAATTAAACTGTGAGATATGTACAAGTCAAGAATAAACGAAAAGTAATATATACCATTTGAGTAAAAATAAATCAGAGCACATTTTAATCACTCCAAAAACAAACCCATCTCCCTTTGCACCCAATCTGCATTCCCCTACTCCTTGGCAACCACTAACCTGTTATTTGCCTCTATAGATAGACTTCACCTATTTCTGTGTATTTCATATCAGCAGAATCTTCTAATGTGTTCATTTTCGTGGCTTCTTTCTCTCACTTAACGTGATGTTTTGAAGAGATTCATCTCATGGTGTATGTCCCCTTTACTGTCAAATAATAGTCAGTTGTGTGTGTAATTTATTGCATTGATGGCTACAAAGTACTGTGAATACAATAAAATAGTTTAATTCTATAATTTAAGTGAACAAATTGTTTGCCATATAAATTATACCTCTTTCAAACTGTTATCAAAAATGAAATAAATCAGAGATCATAATTTTATCTCAGAAACAGTAGAATTTGAATAGTGTGAATAATCTCTCCAATTTGCCTGAGATTTTCCTGGCTTTAGTATTGAAGTTCTCACAATAGCAAATAACAGAAACTCATTGAAGTATCTTCCAAAACTCAATCCAGGACATACAAAATGTAAAATATTCAATAATATTTAAAGTATTAAACTCTACAACTGAGAAAATAACTATCTGAACCTTAATAACTCAGAATACAAATTATTTTCTAGTGTGAATATTTATGCATTTTCCAATATTTAGATTCCTTGTATATACCCACATTCCTCAAAAAATTCTATAAGCTAGATGTCATGGTTTATGTTTGTGTCCCCCAGGCCTCATGAGTTTGCATTGTTCATTTGTGATGCTTCATTGTATAGTGCTTGGATTGATGGTGTCAGTGCTCCACCCACATAGGGGCAGAGCCAGAATGTGATGTAATGGCAGGAACAAGGTGTGTCTTTCTCTTTGCTGGTTTGAGTTTGCTGTTGGCGGCCGCCATGAACTGCAGCCCAGCCATGCCCGCCTGTCTTGGAGCCAACTGAGTGTGGATTGAAACGTCCAAAAACTGTAAGAAATAAACCTTTCCTTTCCCAACTTTGGGCTTCAGGTATTTTTGTCTCAGCAATGAGTAAAAAGTAACTAAGACACTAGATATATCAGAATTTGTAATAATATTCAAGAAAAATAGACATAGACATATAAAATATGTTTTAAAGTGTTTTCTCTAGCAAATAATTTTTAAATGGTTGCTAGACAAATAGTGACGAAAATTGTGAAATCATTTGCAAAGTAGTCTTAAAAACATGACATGGAAAATCTATAGAATAAAGTGAAAGGATCTGGCAGAGAAAAATCACATCATGATTTTTAGGGAATGAAATTGAATGCATAAATTATAACTTAAAAACACATTTAAAACTCATAGCAAAGTAGAAAAGAAAGCAAAAGAAAGGAATAAGTGTAGAAAGAGAATAATGAAATAGAAAAGAGGAATAGGAATAATAAATGAGTGAAGATATAGCATGTTTTTAAAAATCAGTAAAAATACACTTTAAAAATTAAGCAAGAGATCGATGGCATAAAACCCATGTACTGACTGTAAAGCATGAGAAAGGAGAAATAATTATTAAAAGAAAAAAATCAAGGA
This sequence comes from Cavia porcellus, assembly GCF_034190915.1. Classification (NCBI taxonomy): domain Eukaryota; kingdom Metazoa; phylum Chordata; class Mammalia; order Rodentia; family Caviidae; genus Cavia; species Cavia porcellus. The sequence goes on from NW_026947484.1 coordinate 168,562,735, forward strand.
ATGACTTTGAATGATTATATGGAATAATTTTTAAAATCATACAAAATTGAAACTTTTAAAAGAAAACTACATTTTACCAAAATTGACCTGTATAGATATAAAAAGTCAGAGATTAATTATCTTAATAAAAGTGGTAGAGGTAGAATTCCTTAAACAAAATAACAATGTTAGATGGTTTCAAATTTTACCTGTATCAAATATTTAAAAATCAGAACATTTTGATGGTACTTAAATAAATAAAAAATAATTCCAGCCTATAAAAGTATAAAGGAACCTTCTAAATTCATTTATAAGGTGACTGTACCAATGTTCCCATAGCTACCACAGATAGTATCAAAACCTAAAGATATAGTTCAATATTTCTTATGAATGTTAGTGCAACATATAAACATCCACACCCTTTTAAAGGCTGAAACACCACTGTCTTGGTAATTTTCTTTGTTATTGGACTAAATGCTCAGCAAGTTGAAGGAGAGATCTATTTAGGCTCACAGTTCAAAAGATTAAGTCCATATTCAGCAAGCTAAAACAAGAAACAGCATCATGAAAAGACTTGAGTGGAGGCAAGCTGCTCACGGCATAGTGGTCAGGAAGCAAAGAGAAAATGGGGAAATTCATAAGCGACTTAGGGAGACAAACACTTCTGGGTCATGCCCCCAGTGACCCATCTATAAACCAGACTCCATACTCAATATCAAGGTAGCTATAATGCCTGCATGACTGAACCTCTCCAGAAACCTCACCTATGAGAACGAGGCCTCTGTAGAAGTTTGTTAGTCTAAATTATAATAAAAACTAAATAAAGTTTATACAAAAATATAAAAGTGGGTCAATATTAAGAAATCTATTAATATATACATGTTTTAAAGCAGCATGGTAGCTAAATCTTTGAAGCAGCCTATAAGCCCACCAATAGATCACTGAATAAAGACAATGTGGTATATATACACAACAGAATACTACTTGGTATTAAAAAGGGATGAATTTAAGTCATTTTTAGGAAAACAGATACACTTTGAAACTATAATAAATGAAATAAATTGACATATAATGTTAAATATTATAGTTTCTTTTATATGAAATACACAAAATATAAATAATTAAAAGGCAAAATAAAAGACAGACGTTAAGAAATTGTGTGGTTGACTATGAAAATGGAAAGGAATGTAGAGGTAAAAAGGATGGAAGGAGAGGGATTAAAAATAATTAAGATGCAATATGCATATGCATATGTTCAGTTCCCTAAGATGGTTGTAATTATTATGTATTGCAAACATATGCTAATAAAAAGAAACCAAAAAATGAAATCTATTAATATATCTCCTCACATCAATAGAGCTAAAAAGAAAAAACAAACCCATGATTCCTTTGTAGATACATGTTATTTCACGAAATCTCGTACCTATTTTTATTGAATACACACAATTAAATAGGTGGCACAGGTAAGTCTCTTAAGGTCTATGCCAATGTTTTTATTTATTGCCTACATAAATTGTAATAACTTTCATACAAAGTAAGTATCATTCCCATTTTACTTACAAGAAGTCTGAGAATTTAACAGTTAAACTATCCAGGAGCATACCATGATTAATGTATGAAAAAGCCTGCCTTTGAATTTAGGAATGCCTCATTCTAAAACCAGTTCACATCTATTTACAAAGCTCTGTGCATTTCTAAATTTTCTCTGATTACTGTGTATCTCAGATTTTACTTACTTCCCTTACCTCTCTTTCCCTTCCTTTCTTTTTCTTACATCTTGTTCCCCCCTCATCCTTCCCCTCCCTTTTTTGCCAGAATTGCCAGAAATTTGTATGTACTCTTCAAGTGATCCATAGCCAAACTTTCATTGTTTCCATCTCAGGAGTCTTAGAAAATTCTACACTGTTCTGCATTATTCTTGTTTGTGCCTTTGATCCATTACCAGCCTGTGAGTCCTCTGAGAAGGGGCACCTCACATTACAGACGCCTACCTGAAAAATTAACTTCACGTTGGTTGGTTCAGAGAATTGCTCATGCAAGTATGTCAATCATTTGTCAATCGTTGCCTTGAATGTCCAGACTGACTAAATAAAACTCTCAAATTTAGTATTAATTCTCATAATCTGCTTGGCAGTATAATCATTGCCACATATTTGGTTCTATTTTGATAACTTCAAAATATGTCCTTAAAGTTATCCTAGATTTTATTGTGTATTAATATATAAGTTAAGTCTTCTCCAAGACTCTACCATCCTTGAAATAAGAGAAAATTTTAAGTGCTTTTGTGAGGATCTTGGGCTTTTATATCCTGGTTTGAGATTTAGGTGATGGAAGGCTATCATTTTCTTTGTCTTAAACTAGTGTTATGGTTTTTGTCTAGATGTCCACCCAAAGTCTCTTGTGGTCATAGGTTTTTCTCAGATGTGGCTGTGTGATTGATTTACAGTGCAATACTGGGATTAAGAGTGCTGGAATTAAGGGTGGGAGATTGCTGAATCACTTCACGGACCCTAATCCCAGTAGACTGGATACATTATAAGACAGAAAGAGGCTTGTCTCCCTCATTCTTGTTGCTTTTGATGTCTTTCACTGCCATAAAATATTGTCCCTTTGCCATCAGCCACCTTGCCTTGGAGGCAGCCAATTAGGTTCTGAAATCTCTACAAACTGTGAGCCAAATATACCTTTCCCCCTTTGACTTTGAGTGCCAAATATTTTGCTCAACAATCAGACAAATTATGGGTCATAGTCTGTTGTTGTTGCTGTGACTATACCTGACCGTGTGGATCAGGAGCCTTAGGAAATGACTTTTAGAAGGATTTAAAAATGCCAGCTGAAAAAGTAGAGCTGGAATGCCCTTGCTTATATTATATGGGAGATTCTGGTCAGAGCTCAGAATATCAGAACATTGATAGAAATCCTACTGGAGTATGTTACCTTGGCAGCTGCTTTTAGGACATGCAGAATGGTAGAGTTGTGGGATCAGGAAGGTTTCTACTGAGACTTCAGAAGATGTGAGAGGGCAGGAAGTGTGTCCCTGAAATGGTAGTGTGTAAAACTGAGTGTGAAGCCAAAGGTACAGTGGAGTACCAAGACATTTGGAGAAGCCAGGAATATGGATCATTTGAGGAAAACTGCAAGGTGGGAGCTGAGTGGATCCAAGAGAAAGTATGGGGGTTACAACCACTGGAAGTGCCATAAGGGCAGGACTACTCAAGCCCTGTTCACATCTTGCCATTGACTGCCTCAGATGCTGTACATGGAATTACAGGGCTTAATGTTTAACTTGATGAATTTTGTACTTATTTTGTTCCAATTTTTTTTGTATTCCTGTTTGTAACTTTTGGAAAGGAAATCTCTTTCTGGTGTCATTGAATTTTCGAAGTATTTAACCTCCTTTTCATTTGTGTGGGAGACCATAGCTAAAAGCTTGCATTAAATTTAGAGGAGACTTTTGACTTAGACTTTCTACAGTGCTGAAACTGTCCCTTTGACAACTCTTTGAGATGGACTAAATGCCTTTTGTGCAAGGGAATCTATGTGAGTCTTTGGGGTGCCAGGGGTAAAATGTTATGGTTTATATCTGAATGTTCCACCAAAGTCTCTTGCAGTCATAAGGAGTAGGATTTTAGGAGGCATCTGAATCTAGAGTGACTGATTCATTTTCCAAAAATGAGATTAAGGTTACTGGGATTCAGGATGGGTAATTGCTGGGTCAGTACACTAACTGGCTTGGCACTGTCTTAATCCTAACAGTATGGAGAAGATAAAAGGAACATAAAGAGGCTTGTTTCTCTCTCTTGCTTTTGTTTTGCTTTTGCTGTCTGCCACTGCCATGATCTGTTTGCCCCTCAGCCATGTGTCAACCTTCCTTGGAGCCAACTGATTATGGACTGAAACCTCTACAACCTGTGAATTAAATAAACCTTTTCCCCTTTAACTCTGGGTGTCAGATATCTTGTCTCAACAGTGAGAGAAAAGTAAGTAGGACAACTAGTGTCACTTTTTCTCAATGTAAAAGTTCCACTAACAACATTTGCTTACACTTAAATATGGATTATAGAAACTTGATATATTTCCTTATATTTTTATTGTATATTCTTATCAGTTTCAAAATGTATTTGCTCTTTTGGTACATATTTATACATAATTTACTAATTGCTAGACACGGAAAAGGGTACTGGCCAAGACAGGAGACAAATTCAATACGCTTCTTTGTTTTTCATAGACTTTACAGTTTTGGTGGAAATTTAGAGTTGAGCACAAACTTTAAAGTTCCATGAATAATATGAATGGGTAAACATGACAAGACATGGAGCATCTCATGGGGAGCTACTGAAGTTTGGAACACTAGGAAATATAGAAAGAAAATGATTCCCTACAGGTGAAAGGAATGTAGGAATTGCCCAGGTGAATAAAGGCTCAAAGGATACCATTCAGTGAGCCTTTAAATGGTTAGCAGGACAAATATTATCACTTCATTTTACATAAGAGGCAACTGAGGCCCAGAGAGGCTGTTGAAGATCACACCCATGAAGTGAAAGAATTTAAGGGAAAAGCCAGATAATTTTTGCTTTATGAGAGCCATTCAGGCAAACAGCTCTTCTCAAGATTAAATAGGATTTAATTGTATTTGCATTAAATTAACAAAATACCTCCTGGATGACTCAGCTGGAGGTGATTATGATATCAGTAGCAGGACACCTGGGTACAGAGTACCTTCAGGGGATAAATCTAGTGGGTGAATCTATCAAGTTTTTAAAAATTTAAATCCCCTTTCCTTGCATTTATTTTAGCCATCTCTATCTGTCAAAAACTTAAGCCATTAGTAAAACCCAATTTAATCTTCAGAAGCTGAAATAGTTCTGTACTGACTTCCACAAGGCCACAACTACCCAGAAAGATCCTTATGCATGATATTACATATTAGTTAATTTAGTTCATTTTAACAGTTCTGAATCCAGAAGTAAAGAATTAGTTCCTAAGTGACGGAAACTGACAATGACAACGCACACCAAAGTGTAAGAAATGTCCATCGTTTCAATGCGACTGCTGGGTTCAAATGTGTTTAAAAATTACAGGAGTGTGGAAGTAGAGAGTACTTCCTTGGTGGATCAGAAGCAAAATGGAATTAGACCGTGTTTGAACTTGCTGGGAATTGATTTTGGGTCCAGGGATACAGGGATCTTTGGAAGCGCTCAATACTGCCCCTTGTGGCTAATGTGTGGAGTGCAGACACAATGAAAGCTCTACTATAGCTGACTCCTAGAAGGGAATGAGTTGTCTTTAGTTACTTAGGCCATGCAAAGAAGTTTTATACTGGACAAAATGAAAACCTAGAACACCTTTTTTGATGAAAAATTTTTAACCTAATCGTTACTTTTTTCTCTGGAATGACAGGCCAAAAATGAAAGTATCAGCATATCTTCTGTTCATTGTATTGTCTTTTCAAAAAAGCTCATTCTGACTTTCACATAGACACTTCTCTGCTCTCACTAGGACATTTCCCAAATGCTACTGTTAAGGAAATTGCTATAGAAGTAATACATTTATCTCCTATGATTTGAAAAGTATATGTCCCATGTCACATCATCTTAAACTCTTTAAAGATGGTGGTATATGAAAAAGTATTTTCTAATTTTTTTTATTTTAAAGAGATTAAGATAAAAGAGGACATAACAAAGCAGACTATAACAGAACAATTTAAGCAGCACAGTATTTCACCACAAGACAACCTCATATATCAGTAGCTACCATAATCTCTCCTTGAAATAGTTGAGTATACCTTCATACACAATAGTATCAAACATAACAAAATAGTATAAAAGCATTAAAGAGAATGAAAGTGTTACAGGACATTCAGAACCAAATAACAGAAAATGAGAAATGGTTACTATATTATGTCATTGTCCATTGTTTGTTAATACTGTCACATATAATAAAATGCAATAAGATACAACATGATAGAACCAGTGGAAACGGAAGAACAAAAGCATGGTAGGACTTCAAAACAAGATGATATTAAATCAGCACTGGCTAATATAATGTCTTGTTTTCTTCAAAATAGCTGTTCATACCATCACAGATAATAAAATCAAACAACCCATGATAAAGCCATTCCAATTAATGAATGGAAACATTATATGGCTCCAAAGCAATGTAATAGAGAATCATGACTACCATAAACTCTTACGCACTCTTAACATTTCTTACACTAAGGAAACTATATGGTATTCATACATGTAAGTTTGATTTATTTCACTTATGGGTATGGTCTCAAGTTGCATCCAATAAATATCTCAATGTGATTATTCTCTATAGCTGAGTAGTATGCCACATTCCATTCCTCAGTTGATAGGCACTTAGGTTGTTTCCAAGATCTGACTATTAAGAATTTGGATGCTGTACACATGGGCGCACATATATCACTGTGGTATGATGTTTTCAGTTCTTCTGGGAATATGCTTAGAAGCAGAATGGCTGGATTAAATGGGGCTTCCAATCCCAGCTTTTTGAGAAATCTCCAGACTGACCTCCACAATAGCTGCACCAGGTTACACTGCCAACAACAGTGCAAAAGAGTTCTTTTTTCGACTTCCGGGAGAACATGGCAGACAGATAACAGCAACTACCGGAGGCTCTCTGAAAGACTCGGCTCAGAAGCCAGGAATCGTGCAGACTAAGGAGACATAAGCAGGTGGAGACATGCTCTGCTGACTCAGGAACCAACTGGGCTGAGAGAAACCAACTTGGAATGCAGTCCTGGTGCTAAAACATGAAGAGAAAAGCCTTGGTGTGGAGGCTGGACCCCGGCGCCATTGTAAGCCGCGATTTGGGTTTCCCGCCACGTGGCGGCTGGCTGCCTCTACAGTGGCTCGGCAAGGAGAGAGACACACAGAAGCTCTGAGAACGGCAATCTGCAAACGGCAGGGAGGCGTGCACTGACTTGTGGTGAGGTGAGTGAGAGAAACTGACACTCTACCACAGTTTGACTCCAGCAGAGGACTTTCTGGGCCTGAGAAGTCCTGCGGGAGCAGGGCGCTGTGGCGACTCCAGCCACAATCCCTCTCTCGGGCGGGATTGGTGAAAAGTGCCTGGCCTGTGTGACGCTGCCGGCAGACCTGGTAGGCTGTCCCAACCCAGATCCCAGAGCCTGACGGTGGCCGGGAGGGGAGATGCATAGGCTGCCTGGTCCGTAACTCCTTGGTGCGCAGTGGTGAGCGGGAACACCTAACTGGCACAATTCGATCAGGCTGTGGCTGACTGGGAGAGAAGCTGGGCCTCTTATATAAGCTTGCATATATAAGGAACAGAGAAGAAGAGGCAGCATGGGAAAAGGCAGCAACAAGAAAGGCTCCTCGGCCCCCAATTCTGAGAAACAGGCAATAGCAGACACCGCACCAATATACATAAGGCACCATATAGAGAGCCTCATAGACCAATTCAGGAATGAAGTTATCAATGACCTGAAGCTAGAAGTAGGCAGAATAGTTAGAGAAATGCTAAGTACCACCCAAGAAAAAACAGGTGGTGGAATGGAAGAACAGAAAAAAAGGGGAGAATTGTTTGATGGAGAAAACAGAGAAAGCATAGAATACGTGAAGCAGGTTCAAAGGCACTACCAAGATACTAAGAAGTCTATAGAAGACTGGCATAACAGCTTGAAAGAAACTAAGGACAGACTATCTGAACTGGAGGGCAGACTTGTAATATGGGAGAATGAAATGAAAAACTTCTTAAAAATAACAAAGAAACAAACAGCAATAATACAAAGACAAGAAGATGATAAGAGGATCCATAACTTAAGGATTAAGAACATAGAAGAAGTAGGGACACAAACAAGTGAACTACAAAAGCTACTCACAGAAATAATCCAGGAGAATTTTCCTAATTTAGCAAAAGGTAAAGATACTCAGATGTATGAGGCATACAGGACCCCAGCTACCTACAACCCAAACAGAGCAACACCCAGGCATATAATAATAAAAATTCCAGAAATTCAATACAAGAACAGAATATTAAAAGCTGTAAGAGACAGGAAACAGACCACTTACAAGGGAACACCCATCAGAATTACAGCAGATTTCTCTGCACAAACCATCAAATCACGAAGAGCGTGGGGGGAAATAATTCAAGCTTTGAAAGATAATAATCTCCAGCCAAGATTGAGATATCCTGCACAACTGTCCCTGGAAATTGATGGAAAAACAAGGTGCTTCCAGGATAAAGAGGAACTGGGGGAATTTGCAACCACCAATTCAACTCTAAAGAGAGTATTGCAGGATATTCTAAAAAAAGAAAAATACAAAGAATCCAGAAATAATAGCAGAGAGGCCACAACGAATGGAGCAGAGAACAAAATGAAGAAGACAAACTGAGCAGCTACTGACAGAAAAAGAGCTCAACAGAAATGAGACAGAGAAGATTGGATGATAGGAACAGCTATTTTGGAGGAAATGACATCTTAATAGGTAATACTGATTTAGTATCATCTTGTTTTGAAGTTTCATCTAGCTTTTGTCCTTCTGTCTCCAATGGTCTAAATAGGCTGTATCTTATTGGATTTTATTATGTACGATAATATAAGCAAAAACCTTTTAAAGACAAGGAGATTATACAGAAACCATTGTTCATTTTCTGTTAGTCGATTCTAAATACTCTGTAATGCTGTCATTCTCTTGAATGGTTTTACATTGTTTTGATATACTTAATGCTACAGTATACGAAGTTGTACTCAAGAATTTCAAAGAAAGAGACAATATGGTAACTACTTTTAGGTTAGGATTATCTGGTGGTGAAACACTATTCTGCTTAAATGGTTATGTTTTGATCTGCGCTGTTTCATTGTTATGCCCTCTTTTATCTCAATCTCTACTCCATTATTTACTTTTTTATCTTTATCCTTTTAATTAAAGGAAAATAATAGCAGGATATATTATAGTAACCCACTTTGACTTTTCATTACCTTGATTTAAAGCCCTGTATTACTCTCACCATCTGGTTTTTAACTGATGTTCCCCTATTCTGTTTTGCTGGATAGTATCAGGTTCGAAAGTTTAGGCATCAGCTGTAAAGATAATGAGATTCATTATGACGCCCATTCTTGTTGACTTTTATCTACTTTTGAAGACCTACAATGTCTCCAATGTTTTGGTTTTGTCGGTTTTATTCTTTACTGTTTTGTTCAATTGTATTATAACTAACGATATAGGCAATTCTATTAGAGATAGCGGGAGGCATTATGGTAACCATTGTTGATCACCTTGTATTATGTTTTTACATTATCTATTATGTCCACCCTTTTGACTTGACCGATTCTGTTCTGTTATGTCACATTTGGTTTTACTCTCTTCCAAAAAAGTAATAAGAACCGTGGGAGCAATGAAACCCAAAATGTGTAATAGTCATGGTACAAAAGAGAGGAAAAGAAAGTGCTCCAAACTATATAACTGCATGTATATTTAAGTGTAAAAGATAGAAAATGATATCACAGAGTTTTATTGGATCAATGAACGGAACTGTTTGCAGTATCATTGATGGAATGTCCACTTTACAAGCTTTAATTTTGTGACTTGAACAATTATTTCTAAGATGACAATATGTAATCCATTAACTAGTGATTTCCTACTGTTCATTTTTTTTCTGTAAATCTGTATAACTTGTACCCTTTCCCTGCTTTTTTTTTCTTTTCTCCTTAAATAAAATTAAAAAAAAAAAAAGAGTTCTTTTTTCCCCAAGCCTCTCCAGCATTTGTTGATGGTAGTTTTCTTGATCCTGGCCATTCTTTCTGGAGTGAGATGGAATCTCAGTGTGGTTTTATTTTGCATTTCTCTAATGACTAGTGATGATGGACATTTTTTTCATGAATTTATTTGCCATTTATATTTCTTCATTTGAAAACTGTGTATTCATCTCAGAATTTTGGATTGGGTCTTTGAATTTCGGGGGTTTGATTTTTTTTAATTCTTTATATGTTTTAGACTGAAGTCCTTTGTCTGAGGGAAAGTTCACTAAAATTTTTTCCCATTTTGTGGGTTTTCTTTTCACTATGCTGGAGATTTCTTTTGACATGCAGAAACTTTTTAATGAGACATGATCCCAGTTATTGATTCTAGGGAAATATTTCCTGTGCAGTTTGATTCCTGTACATGAATCCTCTACCTACCCCTATGTCTTCAAGATTTTTACCTAATTTCTATTCCAAAAAATTTAGTGTTTCTGTTTTAATATTCGGATATTTGATCCACTTAGTTTTCAGCATATGGAGAGCCAGTTTTTCCAGCACCATTTATTAAAGAGACTGTTGTTCCAATGAACATGTTGGCCCCTTTATCAAAGATAAGGTGGTTGAGTGTGTTTGCAATTGTGGTTGTATCTTCTAATCTATCCCACTGAGTTTTCAGATCTGTTTTTATTCCAATACTATGCTGATTTTACTACAGTTGTTTTGTAGTATAACTTCAAGTCAGGGATTGTGATGCCTCCTCCCTTGCCTTTGCTGCTTAAAATTGTCTTTGCTATTCTAGGTGTCTTCTGGTCCCAGATGAATTTTAGAAGTGATTTCTCTAGATGTATGAAGTATATTGATGGTATTTTCATTGAAATTGCATTGAATCTGTAAAACAGTTTTGGGATAACAGAAATTTTCACAATATTTATTCTTCTTATCCATGAGCAAGGGATGTCTTTCCATTTCTGAGATCCTCTTCGATTTTTTTTCAGGGTATTATAATTTTCTCTATATAGGTCTTTTACTTCCTTCATGAGATTAATTCCTAAGTATTTCATTTTTTTTGAATGCTATTGGGAAGGGTGTGGATTCTCTTCTTTCTCTCTCTGTGATTTTGTTGTCAGTATATAGAAATGCTATTGATTTTTCAGTATTGACTTTGTATCCAGCTACATTGCTGAATTTATTTATTATATCTAGGAGACTTTCAATGGAGTTTTCAGGGTCTTCTATGTAGAGTATCATGTCATCTGCAAATAATCATAATTTAACTTTCTCTTTTCCTGTCTTTATGCTTTTTATTTCTATCTCTTGTCTAATTGCTCTGGCTAGTATTTTCAGTACTATGTTGAATAGGAGTGATGATAAGGGACATCCTTGTCTTGTGCCTGAATTTAAGGTAAAGACTTTCTGGTTTTGGCCTTTAATATGATGCTGGCTCTTGGTTTGTCATAGACTGCCTTTATCATATTGATGTACAGACCATCTATTCTAATTTTCAGTAAGCTTCTTATCATGAGTGAATGTTGGACCTTATCAAAATCTTTTCCTGGATCTATAGAAATGATCATGTGATTCTTACTTTTGGCTTAATTGACATGGTGGATTACATTTATTGATTTATGTATGTTGAACCATCCCCGCATGCCTAGAATGAATCCCACTTGTTCGTGGTATATAATCTTCTTGATGATTTGCTGCATCCTGTTTGCCAATATTTTATTGAAGATTTTTACATCTGTGTTCACTAGGGAGATTGGCCTGTAGTTCTCTTTTTAAGTTGGTTCTTTCTCAGCTTTTAGTACTAGGGTAATATTTGTTTCCAGGAATGACTTAGGAAGACTTGTTTCCCATTGGATTTCATTGAAGAGTTTGAAGAGTGTCGGCATTAAGTCTTCTTTATATTTCTTGTAGAATTCCGCAGTGAATCCATCTGGGCCTGGGTTCTTCCTTGTGGGTAAGGACTTCATTACATTTTCAATTTCATTAATATAAATTTAGTTATTCAGAAGTTTTACATCTTCTTGACCCAGCTTTGATAGTTCATATGTTTCTAGGGATCTGTCCATTTCTTTTGTGTTATTGAACCAAGAGAGTAGAACTTTTTGAAATAGGTGCTGATGATGTTCTGTATTTCCAGAGTCTGTAGTTATTTCACCTTTTTCATTCCTTATTGTATGAATTTGAACTTTTTATTTCCTTTTTAAAATAAGGTTGCCTAGGAGCTTATCAATTTGATTTATTCTTTCAAAGAACCAACTCTTTGATGCATTGATTCTTTGGATTGTTTTCTTAGTCTCTATTGCATTAATTTCTTCTCTGATTTTTATAATTTCCTCGGCTCATTTGGTTTTGGGTTTGCCTTTCTCTTCATTTTCTAGATGTTTGAGGTGTAGCATAAGGTTGTTTATTTGTATTAATTCTGTTTTCTTGATGTGGGGACTCAGTTCAATATATTTTCCTCTGAGGACAGCTTTCATTGTATTCCACACATTCTGGTAAGTTGTATTTGTATTTTCATTTGCTTGTAGGCATTGTTTAATTTCTTCTTTAATTTCCTCTGTGACCCACTGATTGCACAATAGTGCACAATAGATTGTATAATTTCCATGTGTTTATAAGGTTTTTGCAGTTTCTTTTATCATTAATTTCTAATTTTATGGTGCTATGATCTGATAACATGCATGGGATGACTTCAACTCTTATGCATTTTCTCAGTATGTTCTGTGAGCTAGTGTACTGTCTATTTTATAAAATGTCCCATTAACTGCTGAGAAGAATGTATATTTTGATGTTGTTGGATGGAACAGTTTGTATATGTCTATCCAGTCCATTTGTTCACAGGTGTGATTCAGTTCTGTTATTTCTTTGCTGATTTTCTGTCTAGTTGATCTGTCCTTTGGTGTCTCCAGTGTGTTAAGGTCTCCTGTTATAATTGTATTATTGCTAATTTGGTTTTTCATTTCTATTAATACTTGTTTTGTATAACTGTGTGCTCTGGAATTTGGTGCATATATATTTAAGATTGTTATCTCTTCCTCTTGAAGTTTTCCCCTAAACGGTATGTCGTGACCTTCTTTATTTCTTAGGATCATTCTTGGTTTGAAGTTCACATTGTATGCAAAAAGAATAGCTACCCCCGCTTTTGTTTGGGTTCCTGTTGCATGAAGTACTGTTTTCCATCCTTTGACTTTCAGTCTGTGAGTTTCCATTTGGGTTTGATGGGTTTCTTGTAGACAGCATATGGTTGGATGTTGTTTCTTGATCCATTCTGCCAGTCTCTTTCTTTTAAATGGTGAATTGAGACCATTCATATTAATGGTTATAACTGTTATATATTGATTTATTGTTAACATGTTATCTTTCTGCTGTTGCATCTTTATCTTTCCATTCTGTTTAACTGTCTGTCTTGCTTAGTGGTTTTTTTCCTATATTTTTCTAAACTGTCTTTCAGTATTCTTCGCAGGATTGGCTTGGTGATCATGAAGTTCTTCAGCTGTTCTTTGTCTAGAAGTATCTTATTTCTCCATCCATTTTGAAGGAGAGTTTTTCATAGTGCATCAGTCTAGGTTGGAAGTCATTTTCCTTTAGGATCTGAAATACTTCTCTCCGTGCTCTTCTTGACTTCATTGTTTGTGTTGAGAAGTCTGCTGTGATTCTGATAGGCTTTCCTATATAGGTGATCTGTGTCTTCACTCTAACAGCTTTTAATATTCTATTTTTATGTTGGATTTCTGGAATGGTGATTATTGTATGTCTGGGTGTAGTTTTATTTTGGTTATGGCTATTTGGAGTTCTATATGCTTCACTAATCCTAATGTCAGTTTCCATTCTCATGTTTGGGGAATTTTCAGCTATTATTTCTGTAAATAGTCTGTTGATATCATTTGTGTTGTCCCCTTCTTTTCCATTTATCCCTATCCATCTTATGTTCTTTTTCTTTGAATCATCTTTCAGCTGTTGAATTGTTATTTCCTGATTTCTTGTTATTTTTAAAAGATCTTTCCTTTCCTGTTCACTAGTTGAAATCTTGTCTTCAAGGTCTGAAATTCTATCTTCACTTTTCTTGAGACAGTTTTGACAGCTTTCAATGGAATTTTTGATTTCCTCTATATCTCTTTGAATCTGCTTCATGTATTCTGTCTGTTTCTTTGAGTCTGCTTCATGTATTCTGTTTGTTTCTTAAATTGTTCATCCAGGAATTCTATCTTTTCATTTTATTCTTCTAATTATTTTAAAAAATGTGTCTTTTATAGATGTGTTCAGCATCTGTTTCATTAATTTTATCATTTCTTCTTTTACCTGGAAATTGTTTCTAGTTTGAATTCCTTTAAAGCTTCCTGCAGTTGCTTCTTTATTTCAGTTGCTGTTATTTCAGATATTTCAAATGTATGGCAAATATTTTCTTCTATGTACATGGCTCCTAGGCTTTCTTGGGGTGGGCTGGAGGTTTGAGATTGCATTTTGGTCTTTCATTTTGTCATTTTCCTATATTTCCATGTTTCAAGTGATGTTCCAAGGCTTCTCCTGGGCATATTGGAAATCATCTCCTATGCCCTTGGCTCCTGGGACTGAATGGAGATTGCTGATCATGGTCCAATCCACAGGACCTCTTATGCCACCGCCAGTGTTCCAAGAAGCTGTGCAAGCACTTAGCCACTGTGGATGATGGTCCAATGCTCCCCCTGGGCTAGGACCAATGCTCTGGAACTCACTTCATGCACCCTCAACTCCCCTGATTGAAGAAGATGGCTGGGTGTAATCTAGTCAATCCACACACCCTCCCAAGCCTAGTCTAGTGTGGCTGGAAGCTGGGCAGTTCACTGGGAGTGATGATCTTAAACTCTCCCAGGGCCTGGGATGGTGTGCAAGAGCTCACCTCGTCCAGAAGCCCAGTTCCCTAGACTGAAAGAACATCACTGGGTATGGCCTATGTGGGATGGAAACCTTTGGAGCCCAGTCTAGTGTGGATTCCAGGTGGGTGGGTCCTTAACCACTGGGAGCAATTATCTTAAACTCTCCCGGGGCTTGTGATGGTGTGCAGGAACTCATATCTTCTGGCAGCAGCGCAGTTCCCTCATCTGGCAGCAGTGCAGTTCCCCAGATAGAAAGAAGGGCACTGGGCATGGTCCAGGCAAGCCCGATACCTTCAGAGCCCAGTCTAGTGTGGCTCCAAGCTGGGCAGGTCCTTGACCACTGAGAGCGTTGATCTTAAACTCTCCAGGGGCTCAAAATGGTGTGTAGGAACTTACCTCTTCTGGCAGCAGTGCAGTTTCCTCCTACTTTTTTTTTTTTTTTTTTTTTTTTAGTTTACAGAAAAAAGCAAAACCTAAAAATGGGTAGAAATAATACAGAATTTCCAAAAAATAACAATAAGAAATGACTTGTCAAAGAATAACAGTAAGAAATCTCTAGTTCATAAATTCATCTTGAAAGTCAAACAAACAGTAGTATTTGTACTCCCATGGATAATGTAATGGCAGAAATTTTAATGTCTTCATGTTTAAATACAGAAAGCATGTAATTTTAAGTATAGAGTACTTCAATGTCCCCCGCAAACACATAGGAGAAAACACAAAAAGAAAATAATCATAGCAAATAGGGACTAGGAGTAAGAATTCTTAGGTTTCAGCTCTAGATATTCTGAGAAAATGTGCAGTTTTGTGAAAATGTCAGCTTTGTCAGAGATAGACAAAGGACAAGAAGAGTCAAGAAAATACACAGTGATGGAAAGGAGAATTCTATCTAGTATAGATGGAGTATAAGTAGTGTTCTGGAGCTCTACTGAAAATTAGTCCTGATAGGCTCAATGGAGTGAGGTCAGATTGTGAAAGATATTGAATGTCTTACAAGGAACTCACCTTGATGCAGTGTAAAATGTGGTTTCACTGAAGGTTCTCCAGATAAATAGTAGCATGACCATAATAGTATTTGACAAAAAGAGAGAAAAATGATACTACTTTTTGCATGAGAGAAAAATCTTCCCTGACCAAGACTTGGCTAAGAGAGATCAATTAAGGGGCTTCAGCCCAGTGATGTAGTGATATGGTACTGAATGAGGGCAAGGACAGTGTAAGAGGCAATGTCAATAGATGTTTAATTATGATGATATATAAAATATGGACTGATTGCCTAGAGAGAGCAGGAAATAGCTAAATACTACTCTGATGTAGCTGCTCCAGATTTTCCAAGGTGTTTCCAGGAGAAATAGAGTACACTGGTAAAGGAAACAGAGTTGGAGCTGGGTATGGTAGCACGTGCCTGTAATACTAGCTGTTTGGAAGGCTGAGACGATGAGATTGCAAGCCTGAGGCTTCTCTGAGCTTCCTAGTGACTCCTGTTTCAAAATAAAAAAAAAAAAAAGTGTGGGGATGTATCATAGTAGTGGAGTGGTTGCCTAGCAAGCATGAGGCCCTGGGTTCGATGCCCTAGTATCAAAAAAAAACCCAAAACAAAACAAAACAAAAAAACAAAAACAAAAACACAAAATTGGCGTGGGACTCATTCTCATTTGACTTCTGGCTCTTTTGTATAACAAACATATGAAATATCCACCTTGAGGCTAATATGTAAACAAAATGATTACAAAGCAATTTTAGAGGACTGCTTTGAGGATTCCATAAGAAGGGTCAAGAAATAATTTAGCAAATAATATAAAGATGATCAGTGATCATTGCATATATTTATTAACTATAGTTTATTGGATAACATAGGAAAATATAAAATAAAATATGACTGAAGAGAACATTTTCCTAAAGTCAAACTTGCTTAGGCAAAAAATGAGATTTTTTTTTCAGGTAAAATACTATTTCACTTGCTTCTGTGGAATTACAGACCAAAATTCCAGGTTTGAGTGTCACAAGATCTGTATATCTGTTTTTTCCTACTTTTGTCTTGTGTAGTTCTGGTCTCTTGGGTAAATATTGTTTTGGTTTTGTGGCCATGATGAAAAGCAACAAGCCAATAGCTGAGTATTTTCACTTGACTAACAGAGAGGTGTGGCTTCTGTAGCACCAGCACACATTTTCCACAAAAAGACTCATTGATTTCATGTGATTGTGTTATTTTTTGGGACAGTTAATTTGTGCTTGAAACTGAGTAGTACTGTCAGTCCTCATTGTCCATGGTTGGAATGAGAGAGAAGCAGTTTGAAAATGAAGTCAGAGACCTTAGTGTTTTTCGCATGCCATGGTACCTCTATCTTCTTTATCTAGATTATCTTAGCTTGCTGGGCACAGGAACAGAAATATGTGGAGCCCTCACCTCAAACTCACTACTATGGCTATTTCCAGTTATCCCAGTGTAGGCTTGCTAGACAAGCTGGGGCCCAGATACTTAACTGTGCACTCCTCTGAACATGTCACCTTTGCCCGGGCCAGCTACGCTGCCACCACGGGATATTCTGGGCAGAGCTGTAAATGAATATATTTTGAATACTATCCATATTTTATGAATTTTCATCCACTTACTTTAATGGGGAACTGTAAAAGCATTTAACCATATTACACCCCATCTCTCGGGCACTGCATTATTCCAATAGAGCTGTTTTATTAGAGTCAACCACCAGGGTGGTTGGAATACCTTTACGTCTTCTTTTATCAGTCAATCTGCATATATGTAAGTCCATTCATCTGTCTATCAGTGTGTCTCTATTCTATTCATATACATCAAATAAAGTCAACTAACAGCAAAAGAAGCATAGTGTTGATAATGCTTATATACAGACAACCAAACATTTGTACACATTCCTATGCCTACTCACTAGTACTGTTTCATTTTTGTCCTTGCTTGACTGAACATAAATTTTGAAAAGACTCTTTGGTTTTATGGACTGCCTTTGGATTCTCATCTGGATCATTTACTACTTCATCATCTGATTAATAAACATTCTCAAGAAAGCATCTTGCCTAAAGCTTGAATATCTGAAATTAATGGTTAGATTCCAGGCATAGAAGACATAGAAGTCAGGTGAACTTGGAATTCACAATTCTACTCTACCTCTTACTTTATGATCATAGGAAAATCACTTGACCTCCCAAAGTTGTTTGTGTGGAAGGAGAATTTCACTCCTTTTGGAGAATGCTAAAGGAGTATACAAATATTTTTACTGAAATACATGCACAACAAAGGAATGATTATAAATATAAATATGATTCAGGAAACTAAAGGATTCAGAAACTTTTCTCTACCCAATTTCTGGGTGTTAGGAATTTCTGTGCTAGAACACAAAACTCTTTCTGTCTTGACTTACTAGGACAGTTTCTACCTCTTGAGTGATATTTCCCTCCCATTACAGCCCTTGACTACACCATAGGGAGCCAACTCCTTCTGAACTTCTGGACTTCTTCCCATCCTTGTCTCCTTTGAGCTGTTCTCCTTGGTGCCCCCAGGATGAATCAGGGGGCCTTTTCATCACTACTAACTCTCTTCCCCATCATAGGATTTGTCTAATTCTTTGTCATTTTTTTATTTTAAAGAGAATAAAACAAAACAGAACAGAACAAAGAAAATCACAACAGAACAATGCAATCAATACAGGACTTCACAACAAGACAACAAGATATCAACAGTGGCTACCATAATGTTTCTTGTTTTCTTTGAGATAGTTGATCATATCTTCACACACAATAATATCAAACGTGGCAAAATAGTATAAAACCAATCAAAAGAAGGAAAGAATTACAGGACTTCCAAATCAGATAACAAGCAATGAACAATAGTTACTATATCTCATTTTCTTCAAAAAAGGTGTCCATACTATGAAACATAATAAAATTAAATAAAACAGAACTGAATAGAACCACTCAAAACAAAAGAATAAAAATAAGATGATAATAAATCAGCAGTGGCTATCATAATGTTTTGTTTTCTTCAAAATAGCTATTCATACCATAACACATAACAAAATCAAACAAAACAAACAGAACAAAACCATTTAAACAAATGAATGAAAGCATTATAAGACTTCAAAAAAATAAAAAAAAATTTAAAAAGACTTCAAAACAGGATAATAGGAAACCAACCATGATTATCATAATATAGCCCATTATGTTAAAAGTAGCTTCCCATACCATCAGATAAAGAAAATCTAACAAAATAAGACAGAACAAAGCCAAACTTAACAAAACTGTTAAAACAAGACAAGACGATAACAAATTAACAGTAGTTACCACCTTTCCCTCCCCGGTGTTTCCTCCCCTATCACTTTTATAGTAACTATTTTGCTTTTGGATCCCATTAACTCCTGTTTCTTATCGTAGGATTCATGTGTATGAGTTCAAACTGTTTCATCCATGAACATGATCTGCAGTTGCATCCATTTACCTACAAGAGCCTCAAGATTATTCTACTTTATAGCTGAGTAGCTTTCTATTACATGGAAATGCCATATCTTTTTTTATCTATTCTATGGTCGATGGGCAAGTTACTCTTGCTTTTTTCTGATCTACTATTACATGGAGCAACTGTTTTCTCTCCTTTAATTTTCAATCTATGAATTTCCTTTCCAGTTAAATGTGTTTTTTGTGTACAGTATATTGATGGATCTTGTTTCTCGATCCACTCTCCTTGTGATTCTTTTTAGTGCTGAACTAAGGCCATCTACATTACGGTTACAATCAGCATATATTGATTTGTCTCTGCCCTGCTATCCTCCTGTTGTTGGCCCTTCACTTTTCCCCTTCATTCACTTGCCTGTCTTGTTTGGTGATCCTCCTCTGCTACTGTTCCTGGAACCATGATCATCTTTATCTCCCTTTAGAATATCCTGTAGTACTCTCTGTAGGGTTGGTTTGGGAGTCATGAATTCCTTCAGTTGTTCTTTATCATGGAAGTATCTTGCTTTTCCGTGAATTTTGAGAGATAGTTTTGCAAGGTATATCAGTCTGGGTTGGAAATCATTTTCTTTTAGAGATTGACACATTTTACTCCAAAATCCTCTTGACTTAATGGTTTGTGTTGATAAGTATGCTGTGATTCTGGTTGGTTTTCCTGTACAGGTGATCTGTTTCTTTTCTCTAATAGCTTTTAATATTCAGTTCTTGTGCTGAAATTCTGGGATCTTGATTGTTAAATGTCTGGGTGTAGATTTATTTTGGTTATGGCTAGGTGGAGTCCTATATGCCTCACTTATCTGCATCCCAGATCCATTTTCCGTGTTTGGAAAGTTTTCTTCTATTGCTTCCATAAATAGTCTTTTAATTTCATTTGTGTTGATCCCTGCTTCTTCACCAACCCGTATCACTCTTAAATTATGCTTCTTTGTATCATCTTGCAGTCATTGATTTCTTGTTTCCTGATTCCATGTTACTTTTCAGAGATCTTTCCTTTCACAATCACTAGCTGCAATTCTACCTTTAAGTCTGAAAATCTATCTTCAAGTCTGAAAAATCTATCTTCAGTCTCTTTCAAGTGATTTTGCCAGCTTTAAATAGGTTTTTTAATTTCCTGGATCTCTTTTAATCTGTTTCATGCATTATAATTCCTTTCTACATCAATTCAAGGTTTCCATCATTTTCCTATGTACTTCCTTTTTAAATCTATGTCTACTTTAGACATGCTGACCAATTGTTTCAGTATGTTTGTGATTTCTCATTTACTTGAGACATTATTTATGATTTGACTACTTTTACAATCTCATTAAGTTGTTTCCTTACTTCAGTTGCTGTCCTCTCAGAGATCTCAGGTGTGTGACTTCCAGTTTCTTCCATGACTGTATCTCCCAGACTTGTTCTGTGTGGGCTAGAAGTCTGAGATTGCCCTTTGCTCCTTTGTCTTGACACTCTCCCTATTTTCTCTCCTGGGTTTCTCCCAACAAGCTGGCTGTGGCACCCCAGACACTTCTCACTTTGGCTGCCCCTCCACAGTATAGGAGAATGGGACAGGCACGTGGGTCCTCTAATTACAAGGAAGTAGCATATTACAAGGAAGTAGCATAATAGAGAGGGAGTGTGGGTTCAGATATATTTCAAAGTATTGAGTTGCTTACCAGAGAAATGAAGGCCAGTAAATCCCTAGCTTTACATCCAGACTAGCAGCATACTTTCTGAAGGATGTGGGTTTGTGTGTGTGGGTATGTGTGCATGCTTGTGTGTGTATGTATGCATGTATAGGGTCATTTCATCCAAGCTTAAATATTGGACACATGTCAGAAAGTTTCTTTTTCTTTTTAATACATCTGATAAAGTATTTAAGAGTGGAGGATATCAGAGCAATAGAATTGAACAAAGTTCTTAGTATCAAGTGTCATAGGTAGGAATATCAAGGTAAGACATTAAAGGACAAAAATGAAACCCATAGATTCAATAAAATGGTGGAAAATGAATCAAGTTCTAGTTGTTTCCTACAATTAGAAACAGGATTTGCTTTGTCAACTGTCTGAATATTGTTTTAGAGACCTGAACATGTATGAGCTTACATGTATATCAGGAAATATGTGATGTTCTGAGTAGTTGGTGGGCAATGGAGAACTTGGCTTGAGCTGATCTTCTCATTGGCTCTTGTTCTCATCTATCTGTAGGTCTGATGGTGCCATATGGGTGGTATCTTTAAGCTATGTTCCCCTCCTGTTCTAAAAACTCTTCCATCTTTAGCATAAGGGTGAAGATCATTCTTTACAAGAAAATATAACGTCAGCTGCCAAGACCCATCAGGCGACTATGTTCCTCCCCACTCTATTCCCTGTAAAATCTTTCTCCCATTCAGACAGAAAACACTTCAGCCTCATGACAGCCCTCTGTTACTCTGACGCCCTGTGTCTCACTCCTGACATAATAACTGAGTGTGTGAGACAGACAGTGTTTGTCTGATGTTGGCAGCTTTGTAGTGAAATCAAAAGGCTGGGATGAAGGAAGCAGTGTAGGTCTGGGAGATCTAGGAAGCTGGGAACCTGGGGAGCTCTTTCTTCTTCTGTCCATCTCCTGCCCAACAGACTGACAAAGCAGCAACAAACCTTGGTCTAGGAAAATCTATTTCATTGCTCAAAAAATCTTGAGCTAAAAAATTTATTTCCAGACCTGGAAGTTTACAGTAAAATAGTTCATTCCATTTAATTCAGCACACATTTACTGAGTAGATGACTTTGTTCCATGCAAAGGTAGTAGATGATAAGAGACTACAAAGATGAAGGAGAATTATTAATAGCACCACTCTTTGAGTATATCTTATATGTCAAGTCTTGTTGTTGCTATTTTTATTGCTTAGCTTTCTCATCGGTGGTACAGTATACCTGACACACCCAAATTAAAGGAGAAGATTATGTCAATTCATGGTTTCAGAGGTTATAGTGCATGGTTGTCTGGCTTCTAGACAGAAAGATGTTAGCAGAAAGACACGACTGCAGAGTGGAAAAGAAGCTACTCAACTCATTGTATACAGAAGCAAAGAATAGAAGAAGAACCAGCAAGAAAGGGAACAGGGACAAGACAGAATCTATAAAGTTATTCCCCCATAATTTATACAGACATACCCAGAAGAGGACATTACTAATCTCCTAGGTGTGTCTCAAGCCAATCAAGATGACCAACACACTTTTGTACAAAATTTTCATTTAATAACATTAATTACATTATATATAAGGTATTAATAAGTCCATATCACAGGTGATTAAAATGAAGTTTAGAGAGGGGAACTAATTCACTAAATTCACACCAGTAATAAACAATCTGGAGCTCTTATTTTGGTCTTTTTATGTAGTAAGATTAAAAATATGATGTATATATAAATAAAGACATAATTATAGTAAAAGAAACATTATCATTAATGTCCTTCAAAACACAAACCCTCACTTTGAACACACTTATCCCATCACTGCTGTCACTTTCCGACTCAATTTTGGAAGCCCTTTTCCATCAGTGTCTTCTGTTGTGCTGTTACAGCTGCCTCAATATACTGAATCAATACAAAGCATTTACCTTTCTTGGTCATTTTGACTTTCAGGAAGGGCCAGAAGTCACATGATACCGAATCTAGTGAATAAAGTTGATGGAGATTGTCATAATTTTATAAATCTCTCTTTCTGTTAGGTAGCATTCAGCAGCAATGTTTGATTGAAACTCATAGAGGACAAAAGAGGACTTACAGGACTGCTTCAGAAAGTTGCAAGAAGGATTGGATAAGTGGGTTCAAATAAAGAGGGAGCATTCTGAGGGGACAAATGATAGTGTCTTTTATTGTAATAAAATTTAAAATTTAAACATTCACATTTTTACTTTATATATCTAGATAGATATATTACTCACTGAGATATAATTCTATATATGCTGTAATAAAGTCTTATTTTTTTTAAAAAGCATACCATGTAATGTGCATAGGATTTATAGTAAGGAATATAGATTTGATCTCCTCCTATGTTTCATGTGACAGTTTACCTCCTCTAGACCAAAACATCCTCATCTATAAGATGGAATGATAGCAGCTATGTTGTGCAATTACAGTGAGATTTGAATCAGATAATGTGCTGTATAAAGTACATGTGGCTAACAAGTGGCTCTTCATAATAAGCCTTTTGATGTAAATTCACCTGATCCTAATAATAACTTTAAGATACCATTATTATTTTTCTTATTTTATAAGTGAGAAAAAGGCTAAAAGAGATCAAGTAATTTGTCCACTGATGTTAACAAAAGATATTAGGGTACTTGACCTAATTCATTCAAACTCCCCAAAATAATTGTAGGTAAGAAGTATTGGACTGTTGACAGAGTTCAGTTTAAAACCTGTCTGAAGATCACCGAAAGCTACAGAATATTCTCTTTCATATTCTGTCTGTCTTCTTTAACAGGAGTAACTATTGTACAACTTACATCATACTGTGGACTATATAGGGGCATTGCATTATATATAGCACATTGTTTGGAAATTTCCCCAGTGACCTCATTTAGATGATTATTACATAGTAGCTACAAATATATTGAAGTAAAATAGAGTTCCCTGCTTAGTATTCGTGCATGATTCTTAAGCCCATACTTCAGAGTAGAGTGGACTCAATTACCATAGATGTTTTTCCAAGAGTTAGATTAATACCAATTAACAGGTCATGATAGAAGTTGAGACCTTATCCTGTTCACAGAATGAGTCGTGATTTCACGTCATCTGACACATGTATAATTACACATACCAGGAAGCATCCACCAATGCACACAGCACAATAAATGTATGCTTAATTACAAGTCACCGTGCATATATGCTTAATTACACATCCTGCTACCTGCAGGAGTAATTATATGTCATGTTACATGCACAAAATCAGAAAAGGTGACATTTGATGACATTAAAAGAGCTAAGAGAACATAAAGGAGCAATTTTTAAACAGTTGCATAGCGTGCATGTTTTTATCTATCCACAGAAGGCATCAGACATTAATTTCTACTCAATCAATCACAGACACTTATCGAACTAGCCCTGTCAATTTTAGTTTTATCGTCTCTCTAGCATTTACCTTTGTTTTCCATTTTATAATCACCAATGTTATCTCCTTGCTACCAGTCTAAGGTGATGGGGAGGGCACTGCAGTTGAATGTCCTGAGCCTGCACTCAGTTCCAGGCTGTGATCATTCTCATCCTAACAGATCTTGTGTTAGTTAAGTTTCCATTACTGTAACAAAATACCTGATGCAGAAAACTTAAAGGAGAAAATGTTTATTTTGGTCCATGGTTTCAGAGGTTCCAATCCATAGTAACTTGGTTATTTTGCTTCTGAACATCATGGTAGAGAGCATGTGGTAGAGTAAAGTGATTCACATCCTGTCAGGTGAGGGGAGAGAGAGAGTTTAGGGAAAAAATACATTTTTTTTTTGTCTTTTTTCTTTTTATCGGTACCAGGGATCGAACTCACGACTGGCCGCTGAGCTAAATCCCCAGCCCAAAAATACATTTTCAAGGTCATCTTTCCATGACCTATTCCCTTCAGCTAGATTTTACATTCTAAAAGCCTATACATCTATGAACTCATTAGTGGATTAATCCATTTATGAAGTTATGGTCCTCATGATTCAATCATTTTCCAAAAGCCCAATTCTGAGCACATGATCCTCTCAGGCAACATTTTTAAAAATTCAAACAAGAACAGCTTTCTGGCTTCTCTTAGATGCTACATTTTCTGCTGCTAACATGTAAATCTTTGAATGAGTCAGTTCTAGTTATTTCCATCCCTAGCTAAAACCCCTCAATGATTTTCCATTACTCTAGTTCCACAGGCCAGCATTTTCTGAGGATGAACTTTCAGGCTTTCTGTGGCCTCATTCTTGCTCAGCTCACCAGCCTCTCATCATTCTCCTCCTCTTTGTCTAATGTCTAGTGGTAGTGCTTTCTCTCCATTCCTCTAGCAGCCCTTGACTCCTCCTACATCAAGATCATTTTATATACAGTGATCCTGTCTAAGCTTTCACTAGTGCCCCAGATCGTTTGCTACTATTATTATATTTTGTGTTTTTTCTCGTAAGAAATTATCACAACATGCTACTTGAAATCTTCTGTGCTGTGCTTCTAGTTAGTGCCTTCCTCAGTCACTGAAAGTTCCATGGGGACAATGAGAGAACGTAATTTATTTAAATTATATCTTCTTCCCCTTGCTCAGCCTTGTATAAATTGCCTTGTGGAAAGCTTGTCATATTTAATAGATATAAGTATGGGATATTCAGTTATTTTCGAATTTTAGGTAAACAACAAGAATGAGAATAACAACGAGATTTCAGGATAAGTGTGTCCCATGTAATATTTAGAATACACTTATAACTGAAAATTATTTATTATTTATCTGAAATTCAAATTTAACTGAATGTCCTATATTTGATCTGGCAATTCTATCTTTAGGCACTTAATATTTGATGGTTTAATGAATAACAGAATGAATGAATAAATTAATGATCAGGTAAAGATGCAGGAGGCCCTGGTTCTCGCTCGGCGCTGCTATCTGCTTTAACCTCACCACACACCTCATTGTTCCTCACCTCACAATGAAAGGCAGTGACCTTTCTCAGACTTACAGTACCAACGTGAACAAAAGGGAAATTACAGCAAAAGCTAACCCATAATCTGTCTGTGTCCTTTCCAGGCCAGTGCTTTGCTTCTAGAATTATCTGACTGGCTAAATTATCTCATTCTTGTCTTTCTCTCTCCCTTTTCCCTTTCAACTAAAAGACATTTTAAAAATTCCCTGTTTGTATATCTTCTAGGTCTTTTGTAATCTAATATTATCACACTTTACATCTATCTGACAGGAATGGTGACGATATTTAATGTTAATATTTTAAAAAATCAAAATCAATGCAAAAAATCCATGATGAATAAAATATCAAAAGTTTAAATAAAAACAGAATCAGTAGTACTGATTTTTTTCTTTTCCCTCAGGCTCAAATATGACTTGGCAGAGAAATTTTTATTTAAACTTTTGATATTTTGCTCATCATGGGTTTCTTTGCATTGATTGCAATTTTTTAAAAAAATATTGAATTCATGTGTTATTTATCTTGCTTATTTAGTATTTTGACATCTCCTCCATTTTGCTCCCAGGGTAAGTGCCTCACTCATCTTACCGTAATCTGAGCCTTGATAAGTGCAGCCAACCTTTGGAAGGAAAGATATAGTGGAGAAATGGGCACCACATGTACAGGTCCAAAGTGCCATGCAGGAAGCTCAGAGTTTGGCTGTGGACAAAGAGGACTCAAGAGATTTTTAGCAAGAAAAGGACAGATTCTAATCTAAACTAAATGGAGTTATTCTGGCTGCTGTATGGTGTAGTGAATCGGTTGGTAGAATTCAGACTGACTCAGGGAGACATGGAAGGAGGCTCATGTACTGGCCATAACAGAGGAAAGGGTTAAGGGGGAGGTAGTAACAGTGGGAGGAATCCATAGCTAGTACAGAAAAACTGTGCTAACTGGAGAGGACACTTTCTCCTTTGTCTGATCTTCTTGGCTCTTCTCTGCTGGCTCTTTTCCATTCAGTTTAGCACATCTTGGAAAAGTGCAGAGGAGGAGAGAGCCCAGAGGGTAGGCTTGTTAGCTTCAATAACTAGGAGTCCAACTACATGGATGCTCCCTGATTTATTTGTAGACCTTCTGGGCATTTTCCTAGCCCCTACGTAAATGAGTTCCCCAGAGATCCATACATTGAATATCATGCTCATTTTTTCTTGTATATGTGTTCCTAGAGGTGGGCCAACAAATTCACTTTCTGAAGTGATCCGGAAAAAGACCATGGTGTTGACATTCTCTCCTTTGGTATTTGTATTTTTAAAAGCAACTTGCACAGGAATCCATCATTTCAATTAAAATTCATCTAGGACTTATATGAAAAAGAAGTGTTAATAGTGCAGATTCCCCAGTCTAGGAAGATTCATGTTTGGCTTTCATGCTGAAACCACCATCGACTTGCTTTGTGGTCTTGAACGCTTTGAGTTTCACTTCAGGGAAAGTTTTCAGTAGATGAATGAGTTTATGCTATGAGATTTAAATCATGCTTACTTACCAACTGGATGATCTTGGGCATCTATTTTTAGGCTTTCTGAACTGCACAACTTTTAATTTTTTTTCTTTTTGTCACCAGAATTTGAACTCAGGACTTTGTACTTGCCAGGCAAGTGCTATCCTGCTAAGTTGTATCCCCATGCCCTCTCTCTTTTCTTGTCAAAGAGCCGTGTAGGGTTTTGTGAGGATTAGAGGTATCAATGCTTGGTGAGTGCTGAAAGCTTAGTAGGTATCTAATGCATACTAGCTATTCTATCCCTTCCTTGGTTAATGGAGCTGGATAATAGAAAAAAAAAAGTGCCAAAAAGTGTGAAATGCTAATTTCAGCTGGAAAAAACTAAGTGCAACTGGATGCCAAGATATGCTGATTCAATGAATAATTTCAGAGAAAGTTTACAATTACGTACATAGAATGCCAAAATTTGAAGTGGGAACATGTTTCCATGAGATAGAGCCATTAAAATAATTGCTGTGCCATATAGGAAAACACTACTTTTATTTTTGCCTTTTAGTAGTATTTGCTAACTGTGTACTCTAAAAAATAATAATTTTCCATCAATTATCTCTTTTTATATAGTTTCACTGATGAGCAAATATGAGGCACAAGTATGCTAATATCATACCATTGCGTACTAGTCCTAAATTTAGATAAAAAGAATAGGCATATGTACTAAGCTTTTGTTATTTTTCAGCTATTCAATTTAATTGTTTTCAATGTTTTTAAGTTATGTCTCATGTCAAAATAAGTGTAGTCTCAAACCCTCCTGTTATACAACATTTGAGGGCCCTTCCATAAACCAGGACCCTTGTCTCTGCTTCCTTGGTTTGGTGTAAAGATTAATAAGAGGATATATAAGAAGAACTTGGATGATACACAACAATAATTCAGTAGCTATTGTGACTATTACAGAAGCAGATTCATTATAGGGCACAGAAATTTACAAGATTGGTTAACAACAACTAACATACTCAAAGACAGAAGAGTGCAAGAAATCTGTCTGTGTGCCAGAGATGCAAAGAATCAAGCCAAAGGCCTGGGGCCCAAGGCAGTATCTCCTGCAAGTTCATAAGAAGAGGCCAAGGAATCCATAATGGAAGACTCAAGGGTCTGTGACAGAAAGCCCAAGGGCCAGTCCTGAAGGTTAGATAGTCTGCACAGGCCAGCCGAAAGGCCTTTGCAGGGAGCTGAAGAATATGTGCTGTGAACTGGGAAATTACCAGACAGAGGTCCTCTCAAGAGAACAGTAGGTGTCCTTGACAAAGGTGAGGACCCAAGACCAGAGCTCAGCCTAAAAGAATAGGTGAAACTTATCCAAAGAAAAGCAGCTGGAATGAAAGTCAGCTGCAACGCAGATCTTCCAAGGGGAATCAGCATAGAATCAATCCTTCCCGTTCTCCTTTCATGCAGTTCAGACAACAAGCCTCCTTAAGGTGGTCTTCCATGCCCACAGCCGTGCTGACTCAACTCAGCTGCGCGTTCCTACTCAAGCTGACAGTCAACTGATTGACCACCACAATCATCATTATGACAGTAATGCAGAAATGTGTTTTGTTAATCAAATATGTTCTGGTCTTTTATTGCAAAGTTTCCTTAAACACTATAAACAGATCTTAGTTTTAACAGTGTGGCTTTGTCATATTATTTCTTCTTTAGTTTTGCTCTAAAACACTTGAAGTAATAGGGCTGAGGATATAGCTCGGTGGTAGAGTACTTGCCTAGCAGGTGTGATGCCCCAGATTCAATTTAAAGAACTGAAAAAAACATAATTGACTTTTAGATATAGATTTTTAAAGAGTGAAATGGTCATTTCTTTTATTAAAGATGTAATTTTCCATATCAAAATGAAGTTCCCAAGACTACCACAATCTAGATTTTTGTAAAAGTTTATCAATTCATTGAAGATTACCAAGAAAAGTCTGCAACCAAAATCACTTCTCACTGTCCTCTCAATTTTTTTTTTAACTTAACATTGTATCTGTGAATTTTCTTCAAGGTAATTTAAATTTAAAGCGAACTTTATACCATTTAGAGTGTGGTTGAAATCCTTCCTTTCTTTCCCTTCCCCATCACTACTATTCCATGTCATGTACTCCCTGAATGCAAATTTACTTTTTAATCAGCAAAAGAAAATTTGAATAAGAAAGGCCATCTGATATGCAGTGAATCAAACAAAACTCAAATGAGTTCTGAACACAAGTACAATTTAAGGTGTGGCATGATGTATAGGAAAGAACCGTGGGCTCAAGTCACCATTTTCAGTATATAAGTTTGTTAGTTTCCTCAGCTTTCTGTTTTCTTTGGCAAAATCATGTCTAGTACTAGGTTAATCAGAAGTTAATAATTGAAATTAAACATTTATTTCTCATCGGTGACTGTGAAAGTATTTATTCTAAACTTCATCAAGTATTACAAAGTAATTCTGAGTTTTATCAATTTAAATATTCATAAATTATATATTAAAGCAGCCTTATTTTCTCTTTTTTTGAGTAGATGAGACAGGAGGAAACAAGGTCTTGTTTTCATCAAGTTATTTGGTTAAGTTTCATTTTAGATATTCCACACAAATTAGAACAATGTGGATTAGATCAACGTAAATAAACCTGAATGATGACTGGAATTCTGAGAAGAGTTTCTTACGTGTGTATCTAAGTATCTATCTACTTGTCTGTCTATCTTGCTATCTTTTGCATTAGTATCTGAGAAATTCTGATGGAGACGATCGTGGGCAGAGTATGGTAACTGCAGTGATTTTCAGCTCATTCCAAAGATCATCTTGGTTTGAAAACCACTGCTCTAGACTCCTTGGGGCACCAATTAGTGGTTAAATGAGTCCTATCATTAACTGGATAAGATACAGGTTTCTGTCCTTGACCGTTCCTGTCAACACAAGTATTTATATAGATGTTGCAAACATATCGTGACAAAATAAAAAACTCAAAATTATTCCAATGCACAAAAAAAATCAATAAAACAACCCAAATAAAATTTTAAGAGATACACTAACTCCTGTACTTTATTTACAATTTTTCAGTTAAAAACTTAGTATCAAGAGATGTGAACCTAACCTGAGATATACCAGGTGGGCTAGACATTGAGGGTTACAGAACTAGCCATATACAGCATCTGAATTGTAAAACTGTAAAAGGAATAAACTTTTGTAATAGGACAAAAATGTAGTGACTGATCTCAGAAACAAAGTAGAACACAACTAAAAAACTGAGAGTTCTAGATTCAAGTCATGAAATTAATCACAGTGATGTGCCCTTGGTCAGATGACTGGATTATTATTCAATGCCTTGTTTTCCTCATGTGTAATGTGAAGATAATACATCCTTTACAGTGCTATATTGAGGATTAAAATATTTAGCATGGATCTACACCCCATGAAAGATATCTGTAACTTGGGAATTGTTAGGTGGTAGCAGAATGGAAGAGCTATGACACATTGCAATGTCCAAGTGATGCTGAAGAATTATCTCTAGGCTAGACACCATACTTAAGAAGATTTGCCCAATGAAAAGACTGTGTTCAGAGTGGATGGCACAAAAAAGAAAATTGTGATTATTAGAGACTAGGAAGAATGAGGTCAGAGGGCAGGAAAATAAAGGGAAGTTGGTTAATATGGTAGTAGGTACTGAGGCACAGCTAGTTTGGGGAAAGTTTTCCACTGCTCTACAACAGAATAAGGTAGAAATTGCAACAGAGTAGGATGGAGTAGCACAGTTTGCAACAACTTATGATATAAGAAAGAATTAGCGGATAGGAGTGTGCTGGTTCCACATGCAATGTTAAATACATAAAGAGATAGAAATGTTTATTTATTTATTTAGATCTTTTTCGTTTTTTATCGGTATCAGGGATCGAACTCACGACTTCCTGCTTGCCTGAGTTAAATCCCCAGCCCCAAGAGATAGAAATGTTAATGACTGTGATTTAACCAAACACATTTCATGTGTGTATTGCATTATCACACAGTACTGCACAAAGATATATAATTATCATGCATCAGCTAAAAAGAAGACATGCAAATAAGAAAAATATAAAAATTTTTAAAAGACAGTGATGGCACATAGACCAGGACTGTAAATAGCTTTGAAGTACATATTATCAAATGCATTTGAAAGAACTAAGTATTTTCTCTTGAGAAACCAGAAGATAATACCGGCCTAGCTGAAGGACAAATACAAAAAATTCTGTTTTGTCATAAGAGCTTTATTTGGAACATGGAGGTCAGTAGAGTATGTTCAAGAGCTATTCTATGTAATGAGAGATGCTATAGTCAGGGGCTGTGAGGAGAACAACTAGAATAAAGACACAGAATTTATAACATTATTTTATGATGAGCACCTAGAGTTAAACAAAACAAAGTGAAGGAAATCTGTCCACAACATTATAGACTCAGAATATTCAGCCAAGGATCTGGATCCCATAGTAATATTCTGCCTGAGTCCAGATGAAGACCTAGAGCCCATAACAGTGCCTCTCGCAAATTCAGCTGGAGGTCTAGAGCCCATGAGAAGGACTCATACCAATCTGTTTTATGGCTCTGTGCTGGGAAGGCACAAAGGTCAGTGGTGGAAGTTAAAAAGTCTATGCCAGCAAGGTGAAGGAGCTGTACTAGTAGGTTGAGGGATCTATACTAGAGGCAAGAAGTCTTGCACAAAATAAGGACTAGGGCTGCGCTGAAAAGCACCACAGCCATCCTCAGCAACATGCAAGTCCTCCAATGATAAGAACAGTCGAGCATATGCCAAGAAGCCAATGTGATGAGTGTCTCCGAGAGATTAAACAGTACACGACTTCCTCTTTAGAACCAGGAAGCGATGCTCAGTGTAAGGACCCGAGCTTCCTCAAAGTGAACCACACCCACTTACCAACAAGGTCCTGAGCTCCTCTGATGACAATGGTCGAACTCACACTGGGGAAGTTAGTCATGACAAGCTCCTCCAGGAGAATCAACAGCTCAAAACATCAACACTTAGAGAAACCCACAATGCCCAGCTCTTCTTTTCTACATCTCTGTTTATGCTGGTAACTTTCCTTAGGTGGGCCATCTACACTCAGCACCATGCTGATTTAATTTAGCTGGTGTTAAGCTGACCAGCAGTTTTTAAACCATAACAAGAGAGGCAAGTTTTCTGGAATAGAAGGAATTCCTCTATCTTCCCTGTGCTCTAGCCCTATGGCCCAAGGTCTTTGCTTAGGGAACTCTTAAACTGAGAGTTACTTGGACTAAAGACTTTTAAGGTCCTCTTGAGTCTTACAAATGCATGATGGGAGGGCAGTGGCATTGGCTATGTCTTCCTGAAGGCACTCATATGTGAGTGAATGTGCTTAGAGTCTAGCTTCATTGGCAGTGACTTGCTGTTTCAAAGATGAAAATTTCTTCCCATCTCATTTAATACATCTATCTTTCCCTGGGACATCAGTCAAATGTCAACATATTGGGCCCATCTATCTTTTCTGACCTGCAAAATTAAGGGGAGGGCGGCCTTTATCTAATGAACCTCTTCAGAAAAGCATACTTCCCCAAATTAGGTTCTAATTGGGTTAGGAAGCATCAATTGCCTGTGACCTGTTAATATTTCAGGAAGTTTCATTTACCTGAGTGATTTCAGAGCTGGCCGCCATGCAAAAGACTAGCTGGTGGATTCCCAGAACAACACCTGTGAACCCGGTTTTCCCCTTTTTCTATCTTCAACCTGCCTGCAAGTAATACAATTCTGAACCTTCATCAGTGCTGGCTTATCAAAACCAGAAGTCCAGCTTCAGAAGGTCTTGTTGTCCAATGGCGTTGAAGATACAGAACCACAACACGTGGATCATGAAGGTACAAACAGGCCCAGGAAAGTTCTGTAGTTGTACTCATTCACTCAGTTAACATGCTCGGCAATATCTCTGTGGAGTAGCCTGAAACTCCTCTTTACACATCCCCCAAACTTGGTAACCAGAACCATCTTACAGTCCATCGTGTTTGTGTTCACCTCAGAGCTAGAAATTGAAGCCAGATTCTTCAATTTGTTCACCTCAGAGCTAGAATTGAAGCCAGATTGCTATCATTGAGGAATACCAGATGGATACTCATAATAGTCTATACTTGCAGTACAAATGCAAGTATAGACTTGCATCTTAGTAAGGGGATTTTCTGGTTTGACACTGATTGTCATGCTGTTATTTCCATGACCACCCTATTTTAAGGGTTAAAAAACTGAGTCCCATAAAGTTCTGGGAATTTTGCTAATTTATTTATTTATTTTAATTTAAAATGACAAAATAGGAAAAAATGATAGAAATGTTGCAGAATTTTACTAGGACATTAACACTAATTAATATATTACATATTGTTATCTTAGAAGTAGTTGTTCAAGTTACAAGATTAGGCATAAAAAAATTAAACATTCAGACAATGAAAGCACAAACTGTTCTTTTTGGATACACTAACAGATTAGTAGTATACCTACCTATCTTGTGAATATATATATATATACTAGCTGTTCTTTCCTTTTGAGCACTTTCTTTCCCTTTCATTATCACAGTGTCTATTATACATTTTAGACCTTATTACTCTTTCATTTTTTGGACTAGGGAGACAATTCAATATTTACACATATAAATTTGATTTATTTCAGTTATGATTACAGTCTCAAGTTGTTTTTATTTACATATAAAAGCCTCAGGATTATCCTTCTTTATAGCCAAGTACTATTCCATTGTATAAAAGTACATCTTTTTCATTCATTCCGTGGTGGGTGGGCATTTGAGCTGTTTGCAAGATTTTAACTATTACAAATTGTGTTGCTATAAACATGAGTGAACATATATGGCTGTAGCACAACATTTTCAATTTTTCTGGGAAAATATTCAGCAGGGAAATAGGTGGATTGAATGAGATTTCCAATCCTAGATTTTTGAGGAATCACCATACTGATTTCCACAGTGGTTGCACAAGTCTACACTCCCACCAACAGAGGGGAAGTGTTCCTTTTCCCCCACAACCACACCAGCATTTGGTTTTGGTTGATTTCTTGATGGAAACCATTCTTTCTGGAGTAAGATAGAATCTCAGTATTGTTTTGTTTTGCATTTTTTTGCACCATCAATTGAACTGATGATCTCACATTTGCCAGGCAGGCACTTATGCCGTTGAACTAAATCGCTGGCCCTAATTTGCATTTCTTGAATGACCAGTGATGTTGAACATTTCTTCATGTATTTATTAGCCACTTTTATTTCCTCATCTGAGAAGTGCATATTCATCTTAGATGCCTATTTGAATTTTGGGAACCAAGAACCAAGAGAACAGATTAGAAGATGCAGACACAGCTACAAAGATCTCAGCCACTTTAATCTTTGACAAAGGGGCTAAATTTGTTCACTGGAAGAAAAAGCCTCTTTAATAAATGGTGCTAGAAAAACTGGCTTTTCACATGTCAAAAAATGAAATTCGATCCATGTTTACCACCATGCACTAAACTAAAGTTGAAATAATCAAAGATCTAAATATTAAAAGAGAAACACTAAATCTACTTGAAGACATAGGGGTAGGCAAAGAGTTCATGGGCATAATGCAAACTTCATGGGAAATACTACAAAGAATCAATAACTGGAATCTCTTTTTGTTGAAAAGTTTTTACATTTCAAAAGAAAATCATCAAGTGAAAAGAAAATCCACAGAATGGGAAAGAAGCCAACTGTGCCTCAGACAAAGGACTTCTACCTAGAACATATAAAGAATTGAAAAAACTCAGGCCCCTAATATTTGTTTAATTGATAAATTTACATTTATTTTTTGTGCAAACAGTATTTTGAAGCATAAATACATGTTGTGAAACACTTAAACTAGCTAATTTTCAGAAGTAATTATATTATATACGTATAAATTTTATGTGTAGGAATAGTTATATCTTTCATCATTTACAGAGAACACAATATGTTCTGCTATAATTAGTAATAATCACGGTGCTGCACAGTAACTCTCTTAAACCTTTTCCTATGTAAACATAGTTTTGTATTTTTTGATCAATTTCTTCCTTCCAACTTTCCTAGTCTCTGTTAACCACCATTATATATATTTTTTTAATCTACAAGATCAGTATTTTATTTTATTTTGTGCTGGGAATTGAATCCAGAGTTTTGTAAATGCTAAACACACATCTTACAACTCAGCTATGGCCCTACCTTTTTAGATTCTATGTGAAGTAGTTTCTGTTACTGTAATGAGATATTTTTAAGAATTAACTTTAAAGGAAGAAAATGTTTACATCGGCTCACAATTTTGAAGGTTTCAGCTTAAGATGGGGCAGCCTTATTCTTGGGCCTTAGAGGAGCTGCTAGATGACAATGGCGAGGGGTGTTCTGCAGAGAAAATTGCTCACCTCATGGCCAGGAAGTCAACGAGGCAAAAAAAAAAAAAAAAAAAAAAAAGAGCTTAGATTCCCATAATCTTCTCCAGTGACCCAAGGACTTTCTCAGTTTTCACCACTTTCCAATAGTGCCACCTGGGGACAAAGCCTTTACATGAGGCCTTTTGAGACACTTATCCAAACCACAGATTGTGATGTGTGCTTTGCTGTGCCTGGCTTATTTCACTTAACATCGTGTCATCTAGGTTCATCCATGTTATCTCGAAAAACAGTGTTTCTGTATTTTTGTGCGATGAATAGTATTCCATTGTACATAGATCACATTTTCTTTATTCATCCATTGCTACTTACATTGATTCTTGTCTTGAGTTTTCTGAGTTATACTGCAATAAACATAGAAATATAGTGATTTGCAGAGGATCAGTGGTAAATTTCTAACACAGTTTCATGTAACTGACAAAGCATATTTTCTTCTCTTCTTCATACTGCACTTCTGCAGACATGTGAGTCTTTGTTGAGTGGAGCCCCTTTAGAGGAACAATGAGAGACCACCTCTTGGATCTGGCTCAAACCTGTACAAATGTTTGGCTTCAGTTTTGCGAGTATATCACTGCTCAGAGCAAAGAGTTCCACATTACGCTAAGGGGAGATTTGTCGTTTCAACTTCTGTGCTGACCGTTGAACCCAGCCTACCCAAAAACCTACTGCGGAAGCTGAGGAGAGCTGGGCCTGAAAATTTAATCTCCAGCCAGAGTATTATTGCTTGTCATATTTATGTACTAGACTTCTGCATAATGCCTCAATTGTAGAAAAGAGTCCATGGCCCATAAAAGCTTGAAAAAAATTTCACTAGACTTGAATACAAATATGAAACAAATATAAATGGGGTATCCCAGGTCAGTCACATGTATTACAGCAGTCCCTCTGCAAGTCCAAGAGTGCTATTGAACCAAATCAGTTTAATAAAGGAAGGTTTGCGAGTCTGCCGTGTAGAAACTGCTTCACTTGTCCTTTCTCCAGCTGTTCCATTCCTTTTGTCAGCTGCCACATCTCTATCTTTTTCCTTCTCTTCTTTGACACACCTGAAACTCAACATCATTCTTCCCTTTGCTCTGTCTTTTATCCCTTCACTTGCACACACACTTTCGTACCTTCTCTACTCCCCATCTCACCTTGGCTTCCTCTCTTAGAAGCCTGAAGTCTGGCTTAGTCATAAATTGTCATTTTCTGGATTTTTGATGCTTTGACATGTTTGAGATTTGTTAACTCCGGAAGAGCTGCCAGTCCCAGGGCTGGTCAATTTTTAGAGACATTAGAGGATTTGCCTAAGAGTGCATTTCCCTTATGTCTGCTACCCCATACCCAGCCACTTCCTTTATTGGGCTTTTATTTTTTGGGCCACTATTGCAGTGTAGTAATGACTCTGGAACCAGTTAGCAGTACATGAGGTCTGCCTTGTGTTTTAGAGTCCACTGAAACTACAGAAACCAGCCAATCCTAAACCTGCTTAGTATATCTCATCCAATCCTCCCACAGAAATCACCACACAGCTTCTTAGTCATGTTTTCCTCTGTCTTTCCTTGCCTGCTGGCTGACGGTGGCTCTTTCCCACGTAGACTGCAGAGGTGTCCTGTGCCCTCTCAGCCTCAAAGGTGTAAATGTAATAAACTATCCTTTCAATGACAGTCATCTTCTGATCCATTACCGTCACCTAAGTAATAACAGAACTTACATATTTACAAATTTCCTGAGTGCATTCCTTCTGTTCTCTGCGTTTTTAGCCATCATTACAGTGATCAAAAACAGATCTGCTTCCTAGATTTCTTCCTTCTAAGAGAACCTCATAAGAGTGTGTTCATGTGGATTTTGAATAGCTAACACTTCTGTGTTTTCTTCCAGCTGATGGCACATGCGTGTGCTCACACACACACGCAAACACACTTTATTCATGTTTCTCACTTACCATCCTCACTCAGCTCCTGTACTGGGCCCTGCACACCTTTCTCCTATGTGCTTGTCGGAGAGTTACTTCAACTCCACCCTTCCTTTTTTTCCATAGCCATTGCTTCACACACATCCTATTTTGTCTAAGCAGATACGATATTGGAAAAAATGACCCCAAACTATGCGTATGATCCGTACCACAGGATTAAACTCACTCCAGTTTCCTGGATGCAGTGCACACCTGGGTTTTGGTACTGAGGAAAGAACTCACAACCTCAGTCTTGCCAGGCAGGCACTTACACAGCGGAGCTAAATCCCTGGCTTGCTGTGCACTCCTGTACGAGGCTGTGAACTCCAGGTACCAGGATCAGAACAACACATGGTTTACAAATGAGTGTGGCAAATATCACCCCAATGATTGCCTGGCTGACTAAATAGATGAATTAATGTGGTTGAATTTCGCTGTCTCTACCTCTTCATTCCTCTCCCAGGAGCTATTATCAGATACACACATGCACACATTCATACATGCATGCACTCATGCACAACAAAATGGTGCCTCTGCTTACCTAAATGCAAATATATATTGAATGGCCCATAGAAAATATTGAATTTCCTTTGAAATAATTTTTAGGCAGCATGTCTTGAAATAAGAGGCCCTTATTTTTTGTTTTTTTTTTAGCACAGGAAGGTTATCTAAAGATAGGGATTTGGATTCAGAGAAAGAGAAGATAGAGTGGTAAAATAAAGAACAAAGTTGCGGAGGATGGAAAGATTGGAAAGAAAGGAAGAAGGAAAAAAGGAGTCAAGAAAAGTCACCTGACAGATTTCTCCTGTTGGGGAAAAAAAATTGTTTGTTTAGTGTCCTCTGGGAGGATGCTTTTGGAATCTCATTAATGTGCTTTCCTATAATATCTATTTCTACATAGGGAAATTACTCTTAGACACGGTCAGCAATCACATATGAGGTTTTGCAAGTGGACCGTCTCTGTGCTTTTGGATGTACCTTACGAGAACAGGCTGAACAAATTGATAAGGGGGAAGAAGTACCTCTGGAGCTGCCTGGGTAGGAATCATTCTCTATACTGTTTCCTCACCCATGCATTGTTCTCAGGTCAAGGACGGGAAGGTTTGTGTGTCCTCATTGCCTTCCATGTCTTTCACCTTGTATAAAAAAAGGAAGGATATGTACAAGCTCTGAATAAAATGACTAGTGTGACTTATTTAAGCTGTAGGAAGCAGATGGCATTTGAACAGTGGACAAGCTTTGGACACGTTAATGTGGAGGATGAAGAGCTTTCATTCAGGAGAATCAGGAAATTCCAGGCCCTTTTCTCCACCTCTCCTGTCCCTGCATCCAGACACTACTCTGCTGGGCCTGCCCCGGCTTCCTGTGGAGTTGCCAGTAATTGCTACCTCGATGAAGACGTTGCTGGCTCCAGAGGGGAATAAGGACATCTAGGTCTCAGCCTGTCTGCCTTTTTGAACAGAGGCGTCACTCCCTGTCTCTATCCAACCCTTATTTATCTCTTCCTTCTCCTGGTCCTTGCTCCATTTTATTGTAATATCAGCCACCGGGAGGAAAGAAATGTCAGATGTGGAGATATCACTGGGGGCAAATAGCATTTACTGTTAATGTGGCGGCAAATGGCCTCCTCTCTGACTTGTGATATTTTAACTCTCTTAAAGAAGGAAGTGACACTGCAGTTCCTTTTTCAGGGACAAAAGGCCAGAGAAGATTATTCATCTGGATCATTAACCCAAAGGCATGGTTTTACCCATTGCAGCAGGCTGTGAAGGGTGTTTGTAAGGGGCCTTTGCCAGCCAGAACTCTGGCAGTGCTGAGCATTGGAGTCTCAGGTGCTGTCCCTATCCACTGGTACCAAGCTGCACGACTTTGGGTTAACTTTCTGGGGCCTTGGGCTTCTCTCCTGTAAAATGGAAACAGAGGCCTGTGCCTTTCCTTCTCTGGAAGGTGATGGTGGGTATCATGGGATGGTGCCTTTGGTAGCTAAAGCACTACACAAGTAGGAGTTAGAATTACTACTGTCTTGTTAGGATGCCTGCAGGCTCCCCTTCCTCTCCAATACCACATGCACAGCACTCTGCTTCTATCTCTATCTTTCCCTGGGTCAAATCATCCTGTCAGAACAGCTTCTCGTATCAGTCATGTCCATGTACAGTAACATCACTCCTTTTTGCTGGTTTCTCCAGATCCAAGCCATTCTCTATTGTGCCAGCAGAATTATCTTTCTGAAACACACACCTGATCCCGAGCACACCCCACAGCCTCATCTGTCTGTGGTTCCAACCACCTGTGAGTTTACTTACTTAACACAGGCAAGCCAATTTAGCCATATCCTACTGAGCCTGCCAGTGTCATTTCCGGGTGACTGATCTAGATCTGCTTGGCATAGTTTCAGAACAGCAGGGGGGGCGGGTGGTACATGAGGAAGAAGAGTGTATGTGGTAGGAACCATGGTGAATGAGGAGGGCAGGGCCCAGGAGATGATAATGAGTCTCAACTCTTCCTACCTAAAAACAGGAACTTCTCGGAGTACAAGGCAGAAGGATAAAATGATGTGATTTTATCTTTTAATAAGACCACCCTGGTTGAATTGTGAACACTGGTATATTTTGTGGCTGAAATTCCAAATCTGTCTTTTGAGCTTTTCCTCAATCAAGTCTAACTTCCACCGCAAGCCACATCTCCTATCATAGTCACACATACCCTGTACATTTGGCATGCTAGACTATTGTTTTCTATATGCCACGCTCTTGCACATTTTCAGTTCAGCTCTTTGTCTGGTAGAGCCCTTCCTGCCCTCCCAGGGGCCATCACATGTCTGACCATACCTTCTTCATGCTTCAGTTTGGGCAACAACTGGAGCCTTCTCAAGGGGTCAAAACAGACCAGGGGGATAAAATGGAAAGAGATGAATACAGTCCTTGCCTTCTTCAAAGACCTTCCAGTCTCAAGGGTAAGAGAGTAAAGAGAAAACACAAAACATTAAAAGCAGCCTGTGTCATGAAGGGTAACTGGTGCTATAAGTGCTCGTTTGAAAGCACAGAATCATATATTTATAGTTTCATGGAATCTTAAGCTTATAGAGGCAAATCATCACAGGAGGAAAAAATCAGAAAATTCAAAATGAATATTTATCAAGTCTCTGGAGGATGAGGTGGTTGTATGAGCTTAGAAGTGCTAGAAGAAACCACAAAGGAAAAGACAGAAAGCAAGCTAGAGAAATACTCATAGCGAATATGACAAAGGATACTATCTTTATCATGTAAAGAGCACATGAAAATCAATTAAATTCACTAAGACCCCAGCAGATAAATGAGCAAAGGGTACTGGCAATTCTCTAAAGAGGAAATATGTACAGCTGGTTAACAAACACAAGACAAGATGTCCACTCTCTCTGATAATCAAAGAAAACCTTATTAAAGCCACGAGATAACAGTTTTCTTCTCCCCCTTCTGTCTTATTGAATTAGTAAAGTTTAAACAAAAACAAGTAGGCTAAAGCCAGCCAATATTCCCGAGAATGCAGTGATGTAGAGACACTCATGTTTTCCTGGTAGGCATGTAATCCAGGGCAACCATTTTGGAAAAACAAATTAGCAGTGTGCATGAAGAGTCTTAAAATATGATTCAATTTTAGTGATTTAATTTTGGAGACTTTTTCCTAAAGAAAACAATCCAAAAATACAGAGAAGATATAGGCATGGAGATTTTTCCCCCTCGGAACTTTATTTTTAGTAGAAGGAGGGGAGAGGAGGCTAAATGGCAAACCAGAAGGGTGTAGATACCCCTTTAAGGAAACTTGGCAAGGCCATTTAGAAACATGTTGATGAAACTCATGCTCTGCACTAAACTGAAGTGAAAAAGGAGAATGGAAAAAGAAATTACATATTCAGTATAATTTTGCTCACCAGAAGAAAGCTGCAGGTGCACTGAGGTGAGGATATCCAGGTGGTCAGACAGGTGCCACTGCATGAAATGGTTTGGGCCTGGGAGATGGACTGAGTCGCAGGACCTCCTCCAAGGCTGGAGGTTTCATAAGGAAATGGGGGAAGGGTTTCAGCTTCTTGGGAACTTGCCTTGGAACTCAGAGCTCCTAAACTGAAAGGTTTGTGAAGCCAGA
Source organism: Cavia porcellus (assembly GCF_034190915.1). Classification (NCBI taxonomy): domain Eukaryota; kingdom Metazoa; phylum Chordata; class Mammalia; order Rodentia; family Caviidae; genus Cavia; species Cavia porcellus. The sequence continues at coordinate 168,604,364 of NW_026947484.1, forward strand.
GTAGACTGCCTCCTGGGGTTGGTTCAGAATGGTTTGGTAACTTGAGCAAGGTTGCAAAGATGAACTGCAGGGCTGGAAGTGGAATAAAGCTTTTCTGAATTCAAATCAGAGCAAGTCCTACATCCACATGGATATATGTTGGTGGCTAAGCATTTGCATTTGTTTGGGGAGTGTGTGTGTGTGTGTGTGTGTGTGTGTGTGTGCGCGCGCGTGCCCGGTCTACATCCATAGACTTGTGCTGGTGGATGTGCGCGCTTTGTATATTTAGTGGAAAGTTAACAACCCTGGATTACTTGGAGTTGTCTGTGTTTTATCACTAAATTCAAGTTGAGACAGTTGATCACCCCAAAAGCTCCTCTTTCACCCTGTTTGGAGAGCACAGGCTTTGTGGGGTTCCTACCCATCTGCTGGGTTGGTTTTTCAGCTTCTAATAAGCTATCCCGTTGGTTCAGGCCACAGGGTGGGCTCCACAGCACCTTTATCCTTGTGAGAGACTCTGCCCAGGGTAGGAGGGGCTCAGCAGGAGCCCGAGGTCAGGCTCTTAGGGCCGGTGGTCCTTTGCAGGCAGCCAGCACGGCACCATCCAGCCGGCTTCTGGGAAGCCGACAGGCGTTCTTCTCTGTGAATCCCCTGTCTCCTCAATCCAGGAGTATTTCTGTTTGCTTTCATCACGCAGAAATGCAATTGCCTCATCTCTCCAGCGGCTCAATTAGCTCTAATGGGGCTGGAGGTTGTCCTTGGACGGCTTCCCGCACTGCCCTCTGCTGGCCGGTAGCCTCATTGTCGGCTGGCGCCTGGAGACCTAGAAAATGCGCTGTAGCCTCAGAGGCCAGGAGGCCAGCGTGTGTCAGCGCTGCCTTGTGCCTGAGAGACAGCTGTGACAAAAGTCTGCATTACTAGTTCTGTCACACTAAGCACCCACAAACACTCCTTCTTTTAATAAATATATACAAAAACTTTTTCCTGTACCTGACATTATTAAAATTAAATTGCTGTTTGTTGGAAGTATATTTCTAACCTTTGTGTCTTGAACAAACAATTTCACTTCCTTAAATCTCAATTTTATCATCTGTAAAATGGGATCAGTGGCGGCATTATCAGATTCTGTCAAGACAGTGGAGAATGACTTCAAGGAGCCTTGTGTAGGGTCTGGTCCTCAAATGATGACTGTTATTAATGATGCTGATTTTATTGCAATGGGCTGTGTGAATCTTCATTGCCATTTAAAAGGAAAGGTGGGGAGGAGAGATGCTCTCCAAGCTGGTCCTTGGTGGGTTACCAAGACCTGACAAACATTTCTGCATTTTCATAACCTGCCAACTACTTTCAGGAGATGAGAAGGGTATGGTGAATGAATAATTCACTGGTCCCAAGTCAGAGTAACCACAATAAACTTGAAATAAGGAAAAGAAGTGCTATATTCAATGAAGTATGTTTCTAAAATAATAAAGATAACACAACTTCACATTTGTGTAATGTATTTCAGGCTTCAGTCCTTTTCCAGGCTCCTCAGAGAGGTAATGAACGAAAGCACTTTAGAAAATAGACAGCTTTCTGCAAAATTCAGGAGATTTGTATCGAGAGGTGCAGTTTGTCTATATTCTTATTGACCAAACAAATCATTTGCCCCCCTGAGTGACAAAGATGATCACAAAGCGTTAGGATCTCGGAACCTCCAAGCTAGGAGAGACTTTATCTGTACCCATCTCTATCCGGTGATGTCTGCAGAATGCCCTACAGGTAAGGATCTATATTTTGTTTGAATGCTTCTGGGGATGGAGCACTCACTTTTACTCTGAGAAGAGGTTGATCTGTCACTGGATAAGCAGGTGCATTGAGTGTTCTGCCTCTCTTTCCTTTTTACCACCTTAATCTAACAACCAGTTATGTTAATTTTGCCCTCCACCATCTTTCAACATCTTCATCAGTACTGTCCCTGTACCAATACTACATCCATTGCAATGACAGCAGTTTTCTCACTGAACTGTCAAATTAAGCTTCTTCCTTCCTTTTCATCCCCATTTATTTTCCAGGTCAATTTGTAACATGAAAATCTGAACTTGAGTTTTTTTTTTTTTTTTTTTTTTTTTTTAACTCTTTGCCATTTCATTTTCTAAAGAAGTTCATTCTGCTTGGGGAAGCTTGTGATATCTTTTATAGTCCAGGCCCTTGCCTTCTTCTATCACTGAGGTTTGCAAACTATGGCTCATGGCTCAAAGGTAGCAAGCAACGTGTGTGTAATATGAAAAAAGAATTGTTTCATATTTTTAAATATACAGTGCTGCAAGGCACAGCATTAGCTGTCATGGCTTGAAAGTGTCTCCCAAGGATTATGTCTTTAATATTTCCCCAAGTTTAGCTGTCAGAGTATTCAGAAACTATTGCAACCATGATTCAAGTGGACCCAGCTACAGATCTTGCCAGCAAGCGATTTTGGCATCTACTATGCAAATGTCACAGAGACATAGAAACTTCCACCAGAATTACAAAGGAAAGCCTAGGAAGCCAGAAGTCATGTAGCAGGACAGATGTGGCCCCTAAAGGGCACAACTGGGAGAGCTTTGGAGATGCCAGAAATGCAGAATGTAGGCTGAGGAATTCATGAGCAATGGCAGCCCAAAAAAGATGTGAGTAATCCACAACTAGTAAGGTCAAATGGACCTTAACTGTCCAAGGCATTGGGGGTCACGTGATAGCATCGGGTTTCCTGGATGCCAGAGATGGAGCTGAAATTTTGTCTTGCTGTGGTCTGGTCTCTCCTTAGTATTTCTGTGCTTCATCTTTATGTGGTGGAAACATTTACCTCATGCCATTGTATAGGGAGATAGGTTTCTTGTTTTTTGATTGTTCATTTTTGGTTTTGGTTTTATTTTTACACAGGCTCACAGATGACTTTGCCTAAAGCCTCAGATGAGACTTTGGGTTTGGACTTTTTAGCAATGTTGGAACAGTTAAGATTTTGGAAACTCTTAGAGATGAGATGAATTAAATGTGTTTTGCACATGGACATGAGTTGGAAGGGTCAAGAACAGAATGTTATGCTTTGGAAATGTCCCCAAAGGCTTGTGTGTCAAAGGCTTTGTCAGATCCTGCAGTACCATTGGGAAATGGAGGAACCTGTAAGAAGTGGAGCCGAGGAGAATGAAGTTAGATCATTGCAAGGGATACTCTTATCTCGGACTGCCTTGTTAATGTCTTCGCTTTCTTCCTGCTATGAGTTAAATATGCCTCCTTTTCCATGAATACCCTCTGTGGTACACTGTGCTACCACAGATCAGAGCAACACGGTCAAGTGATCATGGACTGAAACCCCTGAAACTGTGAGCTACCATAAGCTTTTCCTTCTTTTAAATTGATTATTTTATATATTTAGCACAGCAATGGAAAACTAATACAATAACATTTTACTGAGAATAGTTGCTTAAAGACTTTTGAAGGCATTGCTTCTAGATTTACAAAAACTAGTTAAAATATTTCCCATTCAAATCTAAAATATTTCTCTTTTCTCCAAATATGATCTGGCACCTACAAGTTTGGTGGTATCTGCTTTGGAGAGTCAGCTCTGTACACTTGCAGTCTTGACTTTTCAGAGAGCAGGGTAATGCACCAGACTCCAAATATATCTTGTGTCAGATTCTCTGACACATTTCTGTATCATTTCCTTGGACTGTAGTACCTTCCTCTACCTGTTTTTCTCATAAACTCATATTTGCCTTTTAATGATGAAGATGATGATGGTGGTGACTACTAGGAATTGGATAGTAAAACTGTGGTGCCAAAGACTGTTTTAAGTACTTTTCATACATTAATGCACTTAATTCATCAAAAAGGTTATGAGGGAGGGGGAGATACCACTATTTTCACTTTACAGAGAGGACACTGACATGTCACATATCAGGTCACTTACCCACAGATCCACACTGTGGTTGTCTGATAAACCGCAGAAATTCTGGAGATAGCCTGTTACTCTCTTCCCTCAGACAACAGAGGCCACTTAGATTATATCACATTTCTTAAAAGGTTGAAGAGACCTCCTTTCTACCTAGATGGGGGAACCTCTACTGCCAGACGTCCTACACTTTGCATTTTTGACACCCTCACAATACATATCCCTGGGCTCTGGTGCTGTTAAGCTTAAGACTCACACAGGGCCAATGAATTCCACTGTAGGGTTTCCGGCAAGTGGCCAGCATGGCTCCTGTGGAAGTGCATCCATCCTGTGAGCTTGAGGGATGGACCTCTTTCTTTAATTTAGGGGTGGTTGACTCAAGAAGATGTGTCAAAGACTCTAGAATTCAGAACTCTTGCTATAAGGCTTGTTTGACTTAGGAGTGGTAGAGATAGGGCAGGTTTTTGCACGGACCCTTTCCCTGAAAAAGACTAGAAATTCAAGCCAAGAAAATTCAGGAAATTAGTTTTATAACAATGGCAAAAAGAATGATATCTTTATACCAAAGTATTATAACTTTTCTATGTGGTACAATATGAAATGCTTTTAATTGTAGGGAAACATTATTTATGTTGCTAGCTTTAGGAGTGGAAGCTAAGGAAGAGGGAATATAAAGCATATATTAGACACTCTTTATCTTGCGATAGTCACAGTTTCCTCTCTCCTTTATGTTTAGTGACCCAAGATAAAATATAGTTGATATTCTAGTCTTTATTTAAGAGCCACTGCTGGTTAAAAGAGGCAGAAATCTAGTGATCATCCAGTTCATCCTAATTGAGAGAAAATTTGGCATAAAATTATGATAGGCAAGAAGAGATTAATTCACTGGGTGATACTGCCATTTTGTAAGTCTGTGTAAGGAATATATTTAGCTTATAGGGACCCTGGAATCAGGAAACCCATTTAACCATAGTTATGTCTTTCCTCTGTCTTTCATTTCTGCACAACATTTTTATTCTCTTAGGCCATTTTTTTCCATAAGTCACAGGACAGATCTAACTAGGGTTCTAACCAGTCATTTTCCATGGCTACCATCAAAAAGCCATCTATAAAAATGAGGCCCCACCATTATGCTGTAGCTCCAGGATCTGTCTAATTTAACTGCTAAAAGCACACCAGCAGATGAATTTTTGCTTTTAAAAGCTCCCCCTTCTGTCTTCTTCCAAGTCTTCAGTTTCCTCATCAGTAGATTAAACACTTTACCTCTTTCTAATACTCAAATTCTAAACTCTAGTTTGTATGGCTGTGAACATCTGTGCCTACTTCTCTCCCCATCACTCCTCACTGTATTCTGCAGGTATTCTTATCCCTTTGGCCTTGGAGCCAGTTCCTCACCTTCTCTGTTCCTCTCTTCCCATCAGCCTGGTGACTCACTGACCACCCTCCCTCCCCAGAACTCCTGGAGATAATTCCCAGCAGCAGGCTCTTTGCTCTAGGCTCTTAAGGTGGCCACACACTGGGCTAAATAAGCTGCTTACCAGCATGGGAAGGGACAGCATTCAGAGTGCCATGTCTTTTTTTAGCTGTGCTTTAAAAGGAAATTGATTTGGGAATGTGTTTGGAAGATGTCCCTAATTTGGTACCTGGAGATCCATAAAAGTAGGAATAAAAGGAAAGAAGTTGCACTGTGGCTTCTGTGTCTCCTTTGTGCTTCTTAATGCCTAACACTTAAGAGGTGTTTGTCTTACCTCCCAAGCCCCTCAGAAATTATGTACCACTCCAGGTAGCTGGCCCTATTCAAGGACATAGACTTACTGCTCAATGGATAAAGTTTTAAAGATTTTTGCAGGCCTGCCATAAAACCCACATTGATTAAGATTAGCCATGAGCTACACTGGGACCCTGAGCTACTAGGGCAGAATGATGCGGGGACTAAAGAATCTGATGGCATCAAGGATAAAGGGAAACTACTAGTTATTGGGTTGGCCTAACAATAAGCCTTCTACGAAATCCAAGTATCCACCCAAAGGGATAGAGAATGTTCTTGATCTGAGCCAGTGCTGATAACCAAGATAACTTAATCCTGTGAGTCGTGTAATGCTGCAGGGGTTTCCAGGCGCAATAACAGCAAAGCTAATCACAAAGCAGATTATGATGATATAATCTTGTTTTCTGATGATGGATCATGTTTGCAAGCATGAGCTTTGGAGCATGAACTCCAGACAGACAGGAGTTCAAAGGCAACTTGACCGTTTCCTAGCTTTGTGAACCTGAATGATTAACTTGGCCTTTCTAAGTTTCTGCTCTCCTCACATGAAATAGAGTAATGAAAACAGAAGCTATCTCACTGGGCTGTTTTGAGAGTGATGTGCAAACTTGCTTAACACAGCACCTGAAACGTAGTAAGCAGTTACAGTTGTTATTCATAATTATTCATTCACTCAGCACCTCATTAAACCAATATTTATTGAAGATTTGTTGTGTGCGAACACTGTTTTAAGTGACTGTTATTGTTGCTATGACTATTGTGGCTTCAGTTGTCATCATCAGACATTGTCTACCAGGTTGCAGCAACTCTTTAGGCAAAGGTGAACATCACAAGCCAATCTGGAATTTGAAGAAGGAGGCTGGAGTTTGGAACCCAAATCTGAGAGTGTTGTATTGACTGAGTTACATCAGAGAACCTAGGAAATCCCAATGCACTGTTTGAACATCTGAGTACCCTGATGCCTCCCTGCATGTGTTGGTAAGACCATTTCCCATGCATGGGGCAGTTGTAGCTAATGAAATAAACTTAGGTCAGGTTTTTAGGTTCAGTACCTACGAGGAGACTTGTCAGAGCCTGGTTCATTGAAACAGGGGAGGAAGAAGCAGAGGCAACATCTTCTCAGACTAGTGAACCCCAAATGAGAGGAAGGGTAAGAGCATTCTTTGCAAATGAGAAAGATTTTGATGGTGCTGAGTGATGGAAGATGTGTTGGCTGAAAAGTGTGGTAAGTAGTGGGCAGATTTCACTGTTTCTTAATATTTTGCAGAGCTGATTCTCAAGTCCCTGACTCTTTTTCTTCTGAGCTGTGATAACTTTGGCAAATTCTTTTCTTTGAACCTCTGCTAAATGTGAGTTATGATAACAATTACTAGCTTATCTAGTGTGTGTATTAAATGAAATCACCAAATAAAGGTTTTCATGGAAAGTAAGCTACAGTTTCAAAGTGTCCAGGGACTGTGGTATTAGAATGCCCTGATATAGGTATTTAAAATATACATTTATTCCTGGTATGATCTCTGTACTCCTATAATATGCTCAGAATTTTTTAACTGAACTGCTATGTGATTTTTGCTTAATTTTTAGCCTTAGTTTTGTCTGTTTTCCCATCCATAGACTCCACAAGGGTAGAATCTTGCTGTTTTGTTTACAACCCCTACTGTCATCCTTATATAAAGAACGAGTGAATGAATGAATGAATGAAATTTCTACGAGTCCTTAAATTAATCTCTCCTATGGTCAGTACAAGTAATCATGGTTCTTCTTTCTGTTTCTCTCTGACTTTTTGTTCATTTGTTTTATTTGCTTAAAAATAATGTTACCAAAGAGAATGACAGAGTGAACAGCCCTGGGAAGCACAGGTGTATCCTAGTCCCCAAACTCTGTTATAATTGTGGAAAGATACTAGGATTGGCTTTATCTGTTGTATTCTAAAAGAAAATGGTGAGAGGATCCTGGCTGGGCACTGGCCTCTTACAACTGAGTCCCTGGAGGTGTAAATGCCCTGGGGACTCTCAAGTCAGCAACTTGCCTATAAGGTCTACCTTTCGCTCACTTAGACCCAAATCCTGACTTTTAATATCAGAGTTCATGATCAAATTGGACACAGCTCTCACCCCAGCAGGACTGACTGGTGTTCAGAACCTGTTTCTTGGGCTAGGCTGGCCCTGAACTGAGAAGAGAGAGAGATTCCCCCTGCCAAGCCTGGGAGGCAACCAAGGAATCAAAATGATGGATGGCTGAAGCCATGGATGGTGGGTTGGGGTCTCCAAGGTATGCAAGGGTTTGAGGAAGTCAGGGGAGGGAGCTGGCATGCATGGTACATCTGTCCTCCTATTATTCATAAATTATCTGTTTTGGCTTTAAAGATTTTGCGGATACTAGTTATGTCACTTCGGGTTTATGACTTTCCCCTCTAAGCCAGTCATAAACTAGGGGTGGTAACAACATTATCTCATGGGAGTTATCCTGAGGATGTTATAAAGATTAGAGAGCACTCTCTGGCATATGGTAAATGCCAGGTATTTACAATTTAACTCTTTGAAGTCCAAGTACTTCAAGGAAAGTTAAAGAGGAGCATCCTATGGAGGAGGGTGGCTGCTGTAGGATCAGAAAATGAAGCCTGGGACAGGGGCCAAAGGAGGGAACTGCTCAGTTGGGGAATTTTAGAACCACTTGACTTAAGAGGCTCACACTAATCAATTCCTCTTGACTCATCATGGAACTTGCAATCAGGGCATCACCTGCTCACCTGCTGCTCTGCTCTTGGGGAAGCTGTCAGAGCCAATCACTGGGCATTGTTTTCTCAGCTCCTCTCTAGGAGAAGCTCTTTGGGTATGGGAAAGCCTGGCCCAGACAGAGAAGGAGAGGGAGAGAGAGAGAGAGAGAGAGAGAGAGAGAGAGAGAGAGAGAGAGAGAGAGAGAGAATCCCAGCCCTACGATTGTGATCTGGACTGCCTAATCTTTAGTTCTCTCAGGAGAATAAAGATTCTATGCAACTTGACAAGGTCACAGAGAAAGTTAAATTTGGGGAATGGGGTGAAGAAGAAATCACCTTTAGGAATTATCCCACTTATATTCATTCATTAATTCAATAAATAGTTCAATTAATTCCATGAGAATTTACATTTGTTCTTTCATTTACTTAATAGTAAGCACCTACTCACTGCCTATTATGGGTTTGGGTCCCCAAAGGCCACATGGGGACAGCTTTTATTTCCAATTCCATATTCTTTTCAAAAGCACATGTGTCCTTCTCTAAAGATCCAGGCATTCTAGTGATAACTTTACTCAAATCCAGGTGGGGACCCAGGGAGACACTCATGCCCATCCCTTACATCCCCATCTCCATCCTAGAAGTCGTTAGGCCAAAGAAATTGCTTAGGACACCAAGAAAGCATGGCTCAGATTGGAGTCAGTGGAATTTAGCTTATTTGAATTGACTTGAACCGAGTGAAATGGAATTACTGAACTAAATGGAAATAATTGAATTGAAATATAGCAAATTGAATTGAATTGAGATTAATTGAAATAAAATCAATTGAGAATGTATTGAATCATGGTGCTGCAAGACATTTGGCCACACCCTCCCTCACCCTACTCATTGACAGGGAGCAAACGCAAGCTCAGGAAAGCGGCAGGCTGAAACCAAGGGTTAATGATTCTCCCAAAGCCAAAGAGAGTGGCAGAGCCAGGCTGTAAGGCCAGGCAGTGCAGCTCACAAGCCAGCACACTTCCCAGGGTACCACACTTCCTGAATCAGTAGGTTCTGATGCTGGATTTCTGAAAACAAGGTCCAGAGTGGATAGAAATCAGCAGGCAAAATCAGACTTTGGAAAGAAATACCTAATTATCCAATTTTAATAAGTTTCTAATAAACATTCCTGTTTGTCCTGTCTCCTCTGCATTGAGCTTTCCATGGTACTTTCTGGATGGATTGCAGTGTGCATGCAATCAGAAACTGGGGACTCTAATAGTAAAAAGATGGAAGGAAAGTTCTTTAGAGTGATGCTTTCTGAAAATGAGTTTATTTTAAGGAATAAAGATGTGTCACTTGCAGCTGAAGGCCCTCCTTGAATTCCCAATCATATGTCATTATGCCTTGGTATCTACTGTTGGTTTATTCTTTGGAAAATGTTTAGAAAAGTCTTCTATTAAAATATCCTTGTACTGAAGCTGAACATGTTTCCTTCTCTTCCCCCCAAATGGCTACAAACAATTAGAATAGAGTATACAATTTCCCAATTGTCCGAATTGTTTGGGATAAGAAACATTAAAATCTCTAATTTTCAGGGGCTGGGGATTTAGCTCAGCGGCATAAGCGCCTGCCTTGTAAGCAGACAGTTGTGGGTTTGATCCAGGGTACCGATAAAAGGGAAAAAGACAAAAGAAAAAAAAAAAAGAATCTCTAATTTTCTTAGATTTTGGAATATTCACCTACATATAATGGCATATGTCAGTGTTGAGATTCCAATCTAAACATGATGATTGTTTATGTTTTATGTGCACAGGCTGAAGGTAATTCCATGCAGTATTTTTAGTGTACCTATACTTTGACTATAACTCATTATATGAGGTCAAGTGTGAATTTTCTGCTCATGGAATTACACCAGCACTCAAAAACTTCAAACTTGGGGCTTTTTGGATTAGAGATGTTCATCTCATCAAAAGTTTCACACATAACTGTAACAACTCAAAGAGAAACTGGGCTAACATGGTCCCATTTTTCAGAGTGGGGACTGAGTCCAGAGATTTTCAAAAGTTCATTTCATGTCATGTAGTAAATCAAAATCAAAGGAAGATCAGATCTCTACTCTGGTCTCAACAAACCCTGAGCTCCTTATCACATGATATAAGCTGGTGATTTTACAACAGAAACAACTTTTCTCATGACCGTTCCTGGGTTGCGTAGAAGGAGAGTGGCAAAGTAATGGCATGAGGCTTCTCAAAGCCAAGAGTGGCTGCAGTCATTTCACAGAATTGAGCCACCAATTGGGGGCAACCTCTGGAGTGTGTAATCGTCCTAATGAGCCGTGGTGCTGCTTGTCAAGGTATGTGGTCTGGATGCTTGTTGCAGTGATATAGAGATAATTGGCCCTGCCACAGGAGCGGCAAACTGGCCCACAGGCTTTTAGCAAACTGCGGGCTGGACAAAATGACACATCAAGGGACGCTGCCAGCTCCAGTTTCTTCAGTGTTTATTATCATAGCCACTTACCACCAGGCCCTAAAATCAGGGGCCATTTTGAAAGGGATGGTTGGTATGTTGGAGATAGAGTCTTGGACTAATGTGTGTTTGTCTTAACCCAGTTTCAAATGAAACTGAGTTGGCATTAGGAAGAATGGTGAAAGAGAATTACAATCACCTCCTTACACTCATATGTCTCTAATCCTGGGCAATAATAGGATTCACTTCAGGCTTGGCCCTATAATGAGCTCACTGTAAAGCCCATGCCAAGAGCCTCAACCAGTGACTTTCTACTGGTTAGGCTTAATTCCATTTTCCATTTTTACCCAGTTCTAATAACTGGGTTGTTTTCTAGGCTGCTTGTTATCATTTGTATGCTTGTTATCGCTGCTTGAATGTAATTGTTTATTTCATGAATATTTTACAAGCCTGATGTTTTTCTTCATCTTAGGATACAGTAGTGCAAAGGACAATGACTTCATGGAGGCAGAATCTTATGAGCCTGAAAGTAAGCAAACATCAAAGGAAAGCATGTCGTAAATGAAATAGCAAGTATGATGACAATGGAAAAACATGAGATGCTATTTTTATATTCTTGATTAGTGCATGTTTGTAGTACATAATGTTTACACTCCTCATGAGGAGTTGGTAGGGGTATGTAATGCATTTGAATTCCTTTTCTCCTTCACTTTCCCTTCCCTTCCTCCCCACTGCCTCCATCTCTTGCTCCCTTTTCCAGTTGAGAAAGACCAACCTCTCTGCTTCCTATTACCTATCTTTTATTTTGTTCTTATAAGTTGGGTTTTTCATACAAGAGAAACCATGCAATATTTAATATCTGATTTACTTCACTTAACATTATGGACTCAAGGTGTATCTTCCTATAAATGACTAAAGTCTGTCCTTCTCTATGGCAATGTAGTTCTCTATTGCATATAAATATCACATTTTCTTTATCCATTCATCTGTTGATGGGCATATGGGTTGCTTCCAAGATTCAGCTGTTATGAACTGTACTACTATAAACAGGGGTATATATGCATCACTATAATATGATGTCTTTAAATCTGAGGGGAAGATATCAATAAGAGGAATAGCTGGATCAAAGGGAATTTCTAATTTCAGTTTTTTGAGAATCTCTGTACTGGTTTCCTTCACGGTTGCACTAGTTTACATTCCCGACAAAAATGTAGAAGGGTTCCTTTTTCCCCTCAACTTTGCCAGCCTTTGTTGTTATGTGGCGTCTTGATGATGGACAGCCTTTCTGGGGCAAGCTGAAATCTCTGTGTCATTTTACTTTGCAATTCTCTAATGGCCAACTCTGTTGAGCATTTGCTCATGAAATTTTGGGCCATTTGTGCTTCTTCCTCTGTATTGTGTCCATTCATTTCTAATTTAGACCGGAAGTATCGGAAATGATCTTCCAGGGGATCTGGCGTGTAAGTTGGAAGAGCAGGATGTGATCTTAACTAGTGTGGGGAGAGATGTGTTCCAGGTGGAGGCAGCTAAGGGTGCTGAGCTGGAGACGTGGGCAGTCGTTATGAGGCCAACAAGGCTGCAATGCAATGAGGAAGAGGGCAGAAATAAGAACCAAAGGCAGCAAGGGCACAGCTTTGGAGGCTAAAGTACAATTACTAGAGTCCTCAGCCCTGTCCCTCTTCTGTCAAGTTCCCCTGGTGTTGGGAGCCTGTTGACATGACGTCTGCCATGGCCTGAAGATGTGCTCTTGTCCAACATCCTAAGGTCAACTGCAGACTTATGCCTTCAGGCCTCACAGTACAAGCCAGTAACATCATTAAACAAGGTTAAAGGCCACATCACAGGCTCACGAAACACTGTATTTTATTCCTAGGTTTTTTTTCTCCCTCTGCCCCAATGGAGGCAAATTGCATTTCAGCTCAAGGCTGCTCCCTGCTCCTGTCTTTTCTTTGCCCCAGTGGGTGAATGTTACTATTGTTTTCACTGGTGATTCCCAGAGGCACTCTGCAAGATGACTTTACTAGAACAAAATAGAAGTCCTTTGTCATGGAGACTGCAATTGGAAAAAAAATTGAATAATTAATGCACTTTTTCATTATTGTTGGTGAGTGAAATTGGCCCCAGTGAACATTCCAGGTGCAATCCTTATCTGTGTGTCTGTCTGCTTGACTTCCCCTGTGTCTCTTTCTCTCCTGCACAGAGATGCACAGATACTTTCTCCCCAGCCACATTTGAAGCCTGTAAGCATCTGCACACATTGTTAACCTCTGCCAAATCCTTCCCTTTTCCCTCAACAAACATCTCAAAAGACACTTTCTGAGAAGCTTTCTGGTGGCATCAGGAATTTAATGTGTCATTTGGTGGGGTCCTGTGTTACCTCTTCCCTCTCATTTATGTACTCTAACTTATTTTGAGCCTGCAGGGCCTTACTTTGTGAATCTTTCTGCTTCCCGGTCTGGGATAAGTGATTGAATTTGTGGTCTGCAAACTTTCTTGGGCTCAAATTCTGATCCTGTCCCTTACTAGCTATGATTCTTGAAGCAAATTATGGAAGTCTTCTGCACCTTTGTTTACTCTTCTCTATACTGGATTGGCAATAATGCTCACTTATTAACATTTCTGTAAGGAGATAATAGCTGCCAATCCACACCCTTGCTTACCCTGTCACTCCTCTAAGGAGCAAAGTGAGTGAAAAATATTTATTCATTCCTCTGACTTTCACAAGATTATGACCTATTTCTCATCACTCCCATTTCATATACAATAATTGCTCAGAAAAGGAAGTATCATAGCATTTAATTACATTGTCCCTCGATTCAAGCTATCCTCTGCCCCATTCCATTCAGAAGAGTATGTAGCACTGTTCCCAAGATATGTATGTTCTGTCTCCTTTTGTGACCACCGTTGAGTTATGCTTTTGACCCTTTGCTGTTTCTTGGGACCAGGTGCCTAATTCTGGCCAAAGAGTACTATCAGCTATGAAGAGTATTAATTGCCAATGCAATATCCTCTAGAAATCTCAGTCCCTCTGACAGGGTAGCCTAAGGCTGAGAGGAAATTCCCTTGTCCTTGAGACCCATGCTGCAGAGTAACCAGCACAAACTCCTAAATTGCAATATTCTGAGCTTGTTCGTTACTGCAGCATAATCTAGCCTTATACAACTGATTACCTTTTGTGCTATTTACTGTTATCTGTTGAAATGGTTGTTTGTTATGCCTCAATACCTATGTTCATTTTCCCATAATAAGAGAATCCTCTTCCCTACTAAGAAATATCTGCAAAACAACAAAGACTACCTTCTTTCATCCTCTGGCAGGTGATACAAGCATGAGAAAAACTCTGACCGATGAGATATGAGAAGTGCCAATTCTGAGCTTCACTGTTAGAGCACGATCTACCCGTTTCTTCTTGCTGGCTATAAGCGGCAACTGCTGATTACGTTTCCAGCTGATCAGACAACGGAAATGCCCTAAACATGACAGAGTACAAAGAGAGGAACCAGTATTTCAGATACTGTGGAATTTCTCCTTATGAGCTGTTATATGATTAAAAAGAAACACTTATCTAGTGTAAACTAACATTATTTCTACTTTCTATTGTATTCTGTGAGCCAGTGTTCACCAATATACTACTTTAAGTCATCTTATTCATTTATTTAATTAGATAATATTTCCACTACCGCAGCATACATATGTGCACACAAACACACTGTATTCTGAGGTAACAAAAGTTATTTCTTATTCTTTACCATATCTATAGTTTTGTGCAGTGCCTTTAATAAAATAAATTTCTTAAAAAACATTTGTTGTATAAGTGAATTCAAATGACATATAGTAATAACTGAATGAAACATTATGAATTACTGTATCTTACTCTATCTCAGAACAAGTTTCCTTATTGTCCATCATGCATATTTGACTCTATGACAATCCCTGAGGCTTCTGACATTTCCTTTGATTGTATGAACACTCACCATTGTCTTTATTTACCAAATCCCACTAGGAACAAATTTGTCACATGTCAGAGGCACATAAAATATGACTGCTACAAGGAACTTTAATGGCTATGTGGCATAACTTATACTTTATAAATGTGTGGAAAAATGAAGAGAGGGGGATTAACTTGCTACAAGTCATAGAGTTAAGTGGTGAAGAAGGACCTAGAACTCAAGATTCTTGCTTTTCTGTGAATCTATTTGTTGTCATGTCATCAGATATTCTAATTCTTCTTCGGTAAGATATTGTTTGATCAACCTTAACAGGTAAAGATGAACTGCATTATGTAGTATTCCTGACATTGGGATTTTATAGCTATTATGTATCTCAGTCACTTTTCCTTCCGTTGGACATCATACCTAACAGATCACAACTTAAAGGATGAAAAGTTTGCTTTGGCTCTCAGAAGCTTCAGTCCCTGATTAGCAGGCCCAATGTAGATGTGATAGAAAATCTGAGATGGTAAAAAGTTACTCACAGAATGGAGGCAGGAATCAGAGAGAGAGCAGAAGCTAGGACAGGAGATTTACCCTTCTAAGATGTCGTCCTCAGGGACCTGCCACTTCCTATTAGCCCCCAGTTCCTGAAAGCGAGTCAGCTATAGCATCACCATGAGCCTGTAGGGTTCCAAAGCCCTACTTTGAAATACACAAGAGCTTTGTGGGTCATTCTTGATGTAAACGATAATACTGTGCAATGCAACAACATCTGCAAATATTTTTATAACTTAGGACTTCTCTATTTTTGGAACTCAAGAAAACTAAATGGCCAAAAGCTCCCGTGGAGGTAAGTTGAGTGGTTCCTTAGATTTCCATGTAGTGTTGAAGCTCTGAAGGTTGAAATTATATCCCTGATTGCATTCAGTCCATGAAGACACATGAAAGAGAAACTTTGCCATTCTCTCAGGAAGTGATGCTTATGAAGTGAGTAATTTTGGAATGTAGACAGTTTTTGGAGTTTTTTCCCAGGTTTTTGGAGGTACCCCAATGAAGCCTAAGATGTAGCTGACAAGGCTCAGGAGCCATTGGACTTCAATAAGAACCGCTGTCAAGACAGAGAGCAAGCCATGCAATCCAACAAACACAAGACCAAGTACAATAAAATCAGGTAAGTGGTCTGAATCTCCTTTCTTTTCTAAATTTATTTCTTAGAAGTAAAAGCAAAACTATGAATAAAAGAGGCAAGCATGACATAGAGCAGATCAGATGCTCAATAAATGTCCTTGAAATCAGGTTATCTGATCCCTTTAGTTTTATGCAGTTGTTTCTCTTTCTCTCATTCCCCTGATTCCTCTCAGTTTACACACAGTTAAGGGTCACATTTCCAGCATCGTCTAATCCCAAAGATGACCAGAGAAGATTTTGTCTGCAAGATCTCTATTGAAGCATACTTGTTTGGTTAAATGTCCACAGTGCATTGCAACATATTAACTGTTTTAAGACATTTCATGGTAACAAAACAAAACAAAATGACAATGACAACAGCAACAACAACACCAGAGCAAAGTTGTTGAACTGTTCAATCCCTCGATTTCTCACAATATTTTATTATAGGAGTCCTTTAAAATTTGTATTACAAATTAAAACTTATTGCAAATTACATTCCAGGAATATCAATATAGCCCAGGCCATTATTTTGAAAAAACAGAAAAAAGTAGAGACTTAGAGGAGTGAACATTATCATTCATGGCATGAATTCAGGTCCTCTAACCCCAAATTCCTTGCTCTCTACTGCCTATCCTGCTCTCTACTGCCTATGAGTGACAACACAGTCCTAAAACAATTCTAAATGGCCAACATTTCCTTGAACAGCTCCCCTACTAATGGACTGTGTTTCAGAAATATGTGACTAAGACAATGTGTTGTGAAATGAATGGATTTACCAACCAGGGGACCAGCCCTGTGCCCCCGCTCATTAGGAGCAATTTGCATGCAGAACATCAGCGTGACAGGCCCTGCAAGGGATTTGTTTAGCTCATTTAGAGTATCGGATACAAGAGATTAATCACTGAAACACCGAAGCGCCTTGCTTTGCAGCCCTACCATACATGCCCATCAAGTCACACCTCATCTAGTGCCACCCTGTCTCTGATCTAGATGCCCTGGCTGTGTTCAAACTTGTGTCTCATGCTTTTGAAGTCTGACCTGAAGCTACAGGTAAGACAGAGCATCCAACCGTAGGGAGTCAGAAGACCCTCACATTTTCTTCAGTCCCCCACTCCAATTTCTTTATTCTTCCAGTATACTGGATTTTGAATCACAAGTAACCCTGAAGCCTGATTTCCTCTAACTTATACATATAGGCAGTCCATCTCTGTCTGTTCTGGTTCTTGATTTTTTTCCCTCTAGTGCTGCAGGAATTGTGTAACCAATGACCATTCTCCTTGTTTGTGTTCTAAACTCCCTTATTCTCCCAGCATCTTCATTTGCCGTTCAGTCTGTTCTCCATTATCTCTGTATCTCTCCATCTCTCTCTGTCAATCTCTCTCTCTTTTCCTCTCTCTCATTTTAGTTCTTCTCAACCAATGACAGCTATGCTCCACTCTTCCTTTTGCATATACTATATATATAGTATATAGGGATATATAGCAGATATAATAACATCAAGTAATCAATGTTATATTCTCATTATCTATTCATAAAATTCTTTCTCTTCTTCACATGTGAACACCTGAAAAAACAGAGCATAGTTTCTATTCCTTACCACATTATTCCATCTTCAATTCCCTCCAAACAAATTTCTGCCTATTAATGCTAAATTTAACAGCCATCTTCACATTGCCAAATTTAAGGCACATCCTGAAATATTCTGTTTACTTGACCTCTATACTACTTGAAAACACTGGGTATTCTTTTTCTAATCCTCTCTTGGTTTTCTTTGCACTTTACTGTTCAATCTTTCTTAATTTCTGCTGCCAGTCCCTCCTTGCCTACCTAAAATGTTGAAGTCTCTGTGGCTAGCTCTTTCCTTTCATCTTCTGATTTCATTCTGTTTTGACTTGTTCCCATGGTTCATTTCTTTGTGGACAATCTGACCATTCTTGTGTTTTTCAGCATCATCTACATGGTGTCAAACTGATTTCTCAAGCCCACGTCATCTATGATTAAAGCACGGCACCATTTGGTGACCTTGTACCATCTGCCTATGCCTTACCCTTAGACATATCCTCTTATACTCCAGTGTTTCCTGTCTCTGTTAGTCTAATGTGTTACACCAGAAGTTTAGAAGTCTTTTTAAATATTTACATTCTCTTTATCTTTGCTATCACAAGTCCTTAATTGTCAAATCATACAGAGACTGCATATGAGGTGTAGTGCCAGTGTGCCCACTTTTCACTATTCTCACTGTCACTACACTAGCCAAAGACAAGTACTCAAGAACTTGGTGCCCTTCTCATTCGCTTGCTATACTCTTAGTAGCAGGTTTTCCGCAGTGTTTAAATCACAGATCTGATCATGTATCCCCTCCTTTAAATCTCCAGTTGTCTCCTTTACTCCTATAAAGTGTCATGTTCCCTCAGTAAACCTGAATCTCACCCCCATCCCACCCCGCTCCATTCTCCTCTTGTAAGGGTGCTCAGCTCACACCGGCACTTGGTTGCTGATATGCCCTTTTCTAGCTCAAGGCCCTTTCGCCTGCTTCTCTCTCTGTCCTTTTTGGGAATGCTCATCTCTTAGCCTTAAGAAAACACTTTCTAGAGCCATTCTGTTATGTCATTTCTCCCTATCATCATACTCTTCAAAAGTTCTTATGACTTCCTTTATTTATTCCATTGCTTATATGTTAATCAGATGATTTTTTGGATGGCAATCAAAGTTTCATGTCTGCTTTTCTAATTTGAGTGTATCATCAGTGAGGACTGGAACTGAAGCTTTTGTACTTTACCACTCCAGGCACCAGCACTATGGTTAATACATAAATAATCTTTGCGTAATAAGGACGTGTAGAACAGAAATACATTAGTTCCTCTAAACTTTTTTAGAGGAGAGGGGTTGGCTTCCCCACAATCTCTGTTAGTCCACTCTAGAGTATTGCAACCTAAGATTTTCTCTCTGGATGCCTAGTGGCTTGCTGGGCAACAAGAAGCAGAAGCCCACTGTGCTTTTTTCCATAGAGGAACACCTATGGAAAAGTAGCCCAAAGGTCTTGGCAAAGCTTTGTAATGGTGATTTTTTTTTTTTTTTTTTTTTTGCATCAGGTTAGTTCTGTAAGCATAAAACAGGCTGCTTTGTGATAGAAAACACAATTTGGGGATTCTGAACTGAATATGTGGCTGTGGGAAGGTCTATCTCTTTTCTGGATATTGTTTCTACAGTACCAAAATGTATCAATTGGACTAGATATGCCTCAAAAGAAGGTCCACCGCTTCCACAACCTTTCCTGATCAACACATCTATACTAAGGTAGAAGTAGCTTCATGAAATGATTTGTCAGGTAATTTTTACTTTCACACAGGATCCCAAGAAGATGATAAAACTTAGCCCCAAAGGAAGCTACAAGTTGATGGCAATTAAGGCTCTGCGACACTGCATGTTCAGTTCTAGGAATGACTCAGAGCGGTCACAGGTCAAAATTGCAAATCTGGGTCTGCTCATTGTGGATGTAGACCCAGGAGTCACTCCCTCTTACTGTCAGAGTCTCAGTTTCCCCATCAAAACTGTGTAATAACACTGAGTTCAGAGAGCCATAAGGAAGAGCAAATGAAGCTATTATTTGGAGAGCCAATCATGAGTTCCAGAAAGTTTCATGTGGGCTATGTTTCTTCCTAATCATTTAAAGCAGCCAGCCACAAAAGTTTCTACTGCAAAGGAAGCATAGGGGTCTCTTTATCCTTCCAGGCAGAAGCCTACTACAGAGCTGTGGAAACAAAGGGTGACACTGAAGTCTGTGCACTTTAAGGCAGCAAACTATCTGCAGCCTATAGCCTGCAATACAGAGTGTTATTTTTTATCTGGAGATGGCAAAACTGGGCCTCGAGTAACTTGATACTGCAGGCTATTGTCTCACAAATGATTTATTAGCTGAGGTTGCTCTGATCTTAGAAGTTTGCACACTTCCCAGGGTTCCTCTCATCAGAAGGGAACCTTGCCCCCTCTGAGGATGACTCCCTGGAGATTAATACAAAAACTCTGTTTGTCCCCTGACAATTCCATTTTTGGAGATGCCCTGGAATTGTCCTGGTGTCCACCATGTAGGATTGGTTAAAGGGAAAGAGCTCCTAGTAAATGATATATCTTAGACTATCTGCTACAGAATGGAATATATGTGTGTGGGAGAATATCAAATATAAACAGTTTAAATTCTACATTTGTCACCCTTATAATTTTGAGAAAATCATTTACTTATTTTAGCCTTTATTTCCTGTCTTATAAAGGGAACATGTGAATATCTCTGACATACAATGGAGTGAAAATCAAAAGATGAAACGTAAGTACAATCTTTAGTTCTACCTAACATTTTATACAGACTTACAGGTGTCAGTGATTTTAACTCCTTTAGAAGAAGGATGAGGTTATCTAGGTCACGCAATTTGAATCATAACACCTGCCATCAGACATTTCTCCACTTTTGTTGGTGCATCAGGCACCTATTGCTGCAAAACTATTATAAATAGAGAAGTTAGGTAGTAATATTATAGGTAGCCAGACAGGGCTAGACCCTCGAGGGTGTCAGTGCAGAAGATAAAACATGATACAACTGTGGCTGGAGGTACATCTGTTGAAGGCCAGACCTCAAGATAAAAGCAGAATGACCAGGCCTGCATGCCTCCCCAAGGGATAAGCAATATACTATAATTGTTTTCACTTGATCCAATAAAATCTAGATAGCTATCAGTCACCCAAGTGGGTGACCAGGATTTTCTCATTCATCTTTTCCTAAGAAGGACCTTATTCTTTCCATATATACTTGCTGTGTGACTGGCTTCCCTACTGGATCAATATTACCTAAGTAGGTATACTTGTAACCTTGTTGGTTGATCGTAGTTTTGACCCATGTTGTAGCTATCTTGTGATTTTGTACCCTCCTCTATAAAACTTCCTTTGTAAAATGGGTCCATAGCAACCCACTTTTGAGACTCCTATCTTTTAGGTGCTATCTCTCACAATAAATATTTCCTATTCTTAACCTCCATTGTTCTTTAGAACCCATTCTTTGATTTTGGGAAACATGAATTCAGCATGTCTGACCTCTAGCAGTTTGGGAGTTCTGTATTATTTCCCCTCTATCTACAAACTATAATCTACAAATCTCAGAAGCCATACAACAAGCACTTTTTACACAGCCCTGCTGGTCTCATCTGACCCAAGTAGGTGTACATAGGGTTGAGGGTCACTGCATGTGTTACTTATACTTCATGAAGTAACAGATTACCCAGGAGCATGCTTCTCACAGGACTCTCTGAGATATAAGAAAGCAAATGGGAACCCACAATAACCCCAAGTTGACCTCAGAAAAAGCTCAGGGGTCTTTCTCATTATTGTCTTGGTAGATTCTCAACTATAATGATGAATGATTATAGTATTTTCCAGCAAATACTGTCTTTTCCATTTCCCTTCAGGAAAAAAAATCTAATTTTGTGTTCCACTTTGGGACTGATTCCTGTCCATTGCTGTGACCAGAGAAAGGTTTCATATATGCCCATGTAGCCTGATTTGTTCCCTTGAACTCCTATGAATCACTTTGAGAAGAACAGACCTAAGTAGCTCCTCATGCAAGCATATCATGCATGTGAAGTTAACATGCACCCAGCACAAAGTCTGGAGTGGGAAAAAATCTGTTACTATGAGCCACTGAGCTTTGGAGGGTTTTGTTAAGCAGCCTTCTTATTACTGATGTAATAAACAAAGTAAATAATTCACCATGACCTCTACAGACATGTGTGGATTTATTCTTTTATACTTTTACCTATAGTGTTCTCTTCATCCATGGCATCCTTTTTCTCCCTAACCATCTTAGCTGCACATTTAAAGTAAAATTTTTAGGAAGGTATGTACTAGAGATAAGAAAGCATGCGTTTTAATTTCCTTTCTACCATTTACCAGCTTGGGAGAGTCATTAACTTTCCTATGCTTCAGTTTTCTCAGCTGTAAAATGAGATTAATAATGTCTACCTTTACAGAATATTAAAAGAACTTCGTATATCATGAAGGTAAACCTTGACACTTACAATATGCTCAGTAGATGTTTCTAATTTTTATTACATGTGTTCTTAGATAATTTTACTATAATCCTAAAGTCAAATTCTATTGTTACTATTTTCCGTATAAGGAAACTGCGACCAAGATGAAGTAATTCACTTTTCTTACATGTAAGTGGTAAGATGAAAGCTAGGCTGGTGTTTCTAGTGTCTGTACCTGTAGCAGTATCATATGCTGCTTGAATGATTGCAGAAATTGCTTTCATGGGGTTTCTCGGTCTGAAATATGTCAGAAATGTCTTATATTAGCCTCTGGATTTTCCAAAATGTAGGATGCACAAATGGGATTGTCCAGGAGGTGATTTACATGGGACAGGACACTGAAGACACTGAATCACATTGTGAGAAAGTCATTTCCTTTTCAATTATCTTTAAATGTCAGGGGAAAAAATCTTAGGTGCTAACATTTTTAAAACTTCTAACACTTCCTAATCTCCCTAATTCTCCACTCTTTTGTATAACAAAGGCGAAGCAGATTCCAGGCACCAAAGCTCTGGTAAGAAAGAACAGATTGTTTGAATTTCATTAGCCTTGGTATGTTTTCAGTTTTTCATTGTCAGTTATTTAAAACGTATTTCTGGCTTTCTCTTTGCCATATAATTTAACACTCTTTTTGTAACATGAATTTAGTTATCTAAAAAGAATTGACTTAGGAAAAACAAATATGTAAATACTATAAATAATTTACATTGAAAAAAGCCATGAAAGTATTAGTTAAATGACTATAGTTTATTAAATATTACTTTATAGGAGGGTTTGAATTTTACTTTTTTCACTCTCTTCCCACCTCCCTCCTGTCTACCTCTTGTCTACCACTCCTTCACCTGTATTTTAGTCTCCAAATAACTCTTAAGGAGTTAACTGGTAATAAAATGTGATATAGTTTTATCTATTTGTAACAAAACACTAAGCATGTTTGTGTTTGTGAAAATGTAGCTCTATAAAATTATACTAAGGTGGATAGCAAACTTTTGGAACCTCCGCCGATCAATATGTGCAGGTAACTGTGTAGCTGAAGAAATCATTCCTGCTTCTAAGTCTCAGTAGCCCCATTGATTAAACAAGGGATTTTAACTAGGCAATCTCTAATTCAAAAGTTTATGAATATCTTCAATATTATTTTTATTAAAACAATCACTTTGCTAGTGAGAATTTTAAATGTCTTTATAATAAACCTCTAGAATCAAGGACAACAATATATTTGCAATAGAAAGTTCATTACCATATTGTGATAGTTTTTGATCATTTTTGCATGTATTAAAATGAAACATTTGGGAAAAATTAAACATTATATGCAAATGAGTACAACAAGCCTACTTTTGGAATAATAATTCATTATCTCTCATAATATATGTGAGTATCTTCTTTTTATTTTTCTAGTACACCATAGCTATTAAGTCAGTGTACTGGAAGTTTACCAAGAAAGTGTAAGGGGATCCTATCTTTCATTTGCATAAATCCCATAATTCCACCTGTCTTAAACTGCATGCTATTAATAGGTGACAAGACTGTCACTAGATATTCATTTATAATGTTGTCATTGGAGCCTAATGAATATTTAGGACATATTTTAGGAATTGTAATTTTTTTTCCAGAAGGAAGAAAAGAGGAAAGTGTGTTCATGCTGTAACAAAAACGTTTTGCTCTGAAAAGGTACAACTAGCAAAGATGTTAAACTTTCCTCTTGTGAAATTTCCTTCCTCTGCTTTTTCTAATATAGAATGATATAATTATGATATTAAACTTGAAGGAAACTTGGAAATCTACTTTGATGCCTTTATCTTGCAGATGTATAAATTCAGACTCAGAAACATATAGTAACTCACTAATGATTAAACATGGTTAATGGTTATATTGATACTACACTCTAAGTCTCTTGATTTTTCCTTATAGTTATCCATTTCTACATTTATGCATTGATACATGAAAAACGAGATACATTTCTACAATTATAACAACGATGATGCATGAAGATTTATCATCAAAGTCAATGCGAGGCAGTCATGATGTTGATAGAATTTCTCATCAATATCATAGCTCTGTCTCTTCCCTGAACTATTTGTAAACCTCTTATCTTTGCCCTGTCCACACTGCCAGTGGATACTGCTTGACATACTATGGAGGAAATTAGTTTGTGCTGCACCATGATATTGTTGTCTTGGAATTTTGATTTGGGTAGATTTTGTTTATTACTACAGATTATACATTCCTTGAGAAATAAGACTGTGCTTTTCTCAGGATTCCATGCTTCATGGCACTGAGTAGAGGACCAGAATGTCCAATGATTTCAATACAAAATGATGAGTAAATGCTTTAAAAACAAAATGATCAAACCTACTGATTTTACTAAACTTAGTATTTTTTCTAAAAGTATGCAGCTAGTCAAAAGTTGGATTGAAATAAAACAAGCATAACCTCCAGATTTTTCATGTATAAAACAATTCCTAGGGACCAGAAATGAATGTGCTGCACATTTGTGAGGTTAAGGTTATTTTACGGAAAAGTATGCCAGCTCTATTTCATTAAAATAAACATTAATAGTAAGATAACAGATTATGTATCAATTTTCTTGTGATCATGTAAATATTGACATATTATTAATCTAAGCTGAGAAATTTATGGCTGCAGTTCCCCAAGTTGCAGGAAGGAAGACTGTGCCTTATAAAGGTTAAATCTTTTATAGATCAGGAGTATACGTTCTTTGAGTAGTGAGAAAATCCTAGACCTGAGCCCACATGAGGACGGATGAATAATACCCACTACCTTCCTTAGTAAACATAGCCCACACAAAGGACACTGTTTCCCCAAAGGTGTGCCACACTCTAGGGACTGATTGCAAGCTGTTGGAACCAGAGTTATCTTTCTTTGATTTGTTATTTTTCTCCTAGCTATGAGACACTAGACAAGTTAACTAGCTCTTCTGAGCATTATCTCTCTTAAAATACAGGGCAGTTATACTTACTTCATAGGATTGTGGTTAACCTTAAAAATGAAAACTTGGTAAAGTGTTTTGGACAAGTAAATTTCATATGACAAGTGATCAGTGAAAAATAGCTTTTAATAATTGAAGTGTCATTCGAATTGTACTATATAATCAATATACTAGAAAAGAAGACTCTCAAGTACCTAGTCACACTAATTATAATCTGTCTTACATCATAAGTCTATTAGTAATCTTATCATCTTTGTGCTTCAAGTGGTTTGAGGGAAAATGCACCCAAATTTTCAAAATAGAAATAAAATATTTGAGACATTAAGGTCCCAGACACCATCAATTATTCTCCAAAAATCCTAAAATATGAACAGTATCAACTCATACACAATTGATATTCATAGGTTTTTCATATTTTGAAAAACAAACACAGAAACAAAACTCTCATTACTCCTTTGTTCACCAAGTCTTTCTGGATTCTTCCTTTTAGCATGCTTCTCAAGAACACTGACTGTACACCTCATCTACTTTTCCATTCTCATCTCAGTCTGCTCTTTAACATGAAGGGTATAGCTCAGTTCCTGGCCTTACCATTCCCTAAGATATTTTATTGTTTCATTCCTGTGTTCTGTCCATTTCAGCTTCTCTAGCTTAAGAAATTATCTTGATATTCAAAAGTCAAGTTTTCTCTAGGCACATCAGTAAAATGGGAATGCAATTCATGACTATCAACTGCTGAGCATTTGTCTGTGCCAGATACATTGTAGCAGGCAATCACATCATAGTTTGCAATTCTTTCCATTATAACATTCGTCTTGTTGACTGCACAGTATATAAACCTCTATCTATTTGTCATTTTCCCAACTAGTCATTGGCACTTGAAGATATGGATCATGTTTAGTATTGCAAGGAGAAATCCTACAGCAGTTCTTAAGGTAGGTTCTTAATCACTATCTGTTCCAATGATGTAAAGTAAGGTCAGGTTGCAGTTCATGAATATTTGTTGAATGTGAGTACTGTACAGAAGATTCAAATACCCAACTGAGGATTGGGTTTAAGACTTAAATTTTTTTTCCATCTGTATGATTTTATGAGCTAGCTACACATATGTTCAAACAAAGCCCCACAAGTTCACAGTTAGGAATAAAAATAAAAAGCAGACACTGATCTCTCATGAATGTTTGAGATTCCAGACACCCTTCCTCAACAAAGACCAGACGTGGATTCACGTGCAGTCACACATCTGGATCTATTCTTTCCCTGGCCTCAGCATAATCCCTATGGCTTTTCAGCAGATTGTGTATGAGAATATCTATAAATAATCACCCAAATGTAATGCCACCCAGCCTGCGAGTTAAATATAGACATTGGATTATCTCCAGGAAGGAGGGGACAAGTGGTTCCCAACTCAAAGAAATTGTTATAAATTCCAATTGCTGCATGAATATGTACAGTGGATGTTTCTTTCCATAAGGACACCAAAATAGCAATTAACTCAAGGCTAATGTTATAGCTGCTACTGTCTCTCCTGTTTAATTTCTCCCCATCTGGATCTCAACACAGATGCTGATGTGTCTAAATGTGCATGTTAAGTGACAGCTCTCCCTACACCTGTTCTAAGATTACCTGCCCACTGCCTACTCTGCTTCCTGTTGACAGGAGAAGGTGCTGAATGAGTTACATAGAGCTGCTAATCTCTCACTTTTACATCTTCTGTCACTAAAATTGTGAAAAGACTGACTTTTGATTCTAGTCAGAAGGTTGTGTCCTCATTTCACAAGGTACCAGCTGTGTTATCTTAGGCAAGTTACTGAACCTTTCTAATCTCATCAATTTGTATTTTTATGAAATGGAAATAAGCTCATTTTCCTGATGGTGCATTGGGGAATTTGACAAGATAGTCTGTGTAATCTGTCTATCCTACCAGTAGACTCTGGATACAATAACTCAATTTCTCTTCACCCTACAGTCCCAATTGATAGATCTCTAGAGATACAGTGGTCATTACTGATTATGTGGTCCACTGCTTTCATTTAACAGATGAGGAAATTGGGGATTATAGACACACCGTTTGTGTCATAAGGTGTCAGAAGGAATTAGGCTTTGAGCTAGGATCAGCTCATGAGGATATGTGCTGCTTTCAGAATTAGAATTCTTCCCCAAATCATTTATTCATCCATATTACATATGCATGTTTTTAATAATTTGAGCACCTCTCAAGCTACAGATTTGCCAAGGAGCAAGCAAATAACTCTACCATCACCAACTCAACACAGCTACCACCTCCCGCAATGTTAGCATAACACAGAGCTAGTAATATTAATTACCATGTTTTAGTTTTCTTTTCAAGTCCCACTAAGTGTCAGAGACAATGTTCAATGTTTTATGTACTTAACTTATTTAATTCTCTCCAAACTTCACAGAATATCATTATTTTATTAGGGGAGAAACTGAGATATAAGGACATTAAATAATTTGCACAAGTTTACACAACTAGTAATTAGCTCTTACTGAATTTGGCACGTAGTGCTTCCAAAAAAATCACACTGTTGACCACTACATTATTGCATTTCAATTCAAAAATAAAATGAAAAACAATAGCATGACATCTGAATAAACATAAGAATAGTTGTTCAACACTAGACCACTGAGCTGTCAAATGGAAATCAAAGAAGTCTTCCCAGAGAAGTTGCTTTTGTAAGTTATGGTGTCCATTTGATAGTCAAATGTTATTTGCCAAGGAGCAAGCAAATATCATTAACTCTAGAAGTGAAAATTTTGGAGAATTATATTATACTAAATATCAAACTAAAAGTGAATCACAGAAATACAAAATATAAGTGACCAATATTTTATTTGGTAACACTTTACAATTTTTAGGTATTTTCACACATAAACTTTGCTTGAACTGCCACCTGTGGTGAGGCCAGGACATGAGTTAGGATTCCAGTTTTACAAGTAAGAAAACCTATGCTGACATGATAGTTTTGATTAATGCTATTTTAAGCAAGATCTTGGAAGAATTGTTAGAGATGGTTCTCTAGTTATTTAATGTATTTTCTATCCTTCACCCTGCTGCTCTTTTATTTTGTTTAAATTAAGGGAAACCTTTATGGTTCTGAGAAAAAGACAATTCATCTGCCTATTGGATTGTTTCCCCAAATCCTAGATGTTGTATCAAGGTGTGGTATGACTCTGAATCTCAGACAGTTCTCAATAAAGAGATCATGTGGTGTAGGTATTTTGTATTGTTGGCTAAAGTAAGAGGAATCTGTTGCCAGCAGAGAAAGCTATAGGGAGTGATAGACTTACATTCTTGCCCTGGGAAAAAGATTTACCTGTCCTACAGTAGATGTAAGCAAAAGAAGGACAGAGATAAGCCTATCATTTTTCAAAGAAAATGGCTTTGGATCATACAGAGGCTGTGCTCTATGTGACAAGGAGGTGATAACATTATCTGTTAGAAGCTTTTTTTAAAGGCAAGCACAACACTCTGATCATCCAACACACAGACCTCGGTGGCCTCTAGCAGCAGACTATTTTGAGGACATCATCCTGATTGGATGAGTCAATAATAAAATGTACTTCTAAATAGAGTGAGTGCTGACCTGTACAAACAACTTTGGATAACATTATTCTCCCATGCCTCTCCTTATCTCCTGGGACTTTTTTTTTTTTTTTTTTTGAAAACGTTATGTAAAACCTAAAGTGCTTTCTCCAGAAGAATGTATGCATGCAAAATTTGCATGCAACATACATATAATTTTAATATAGTTTTAAAGATGAGATTATTAATTTATTATTATTAAAATTATTAATTTTTAATATAGTTTTGAAGAGTTTTCAAACACTCTAAGGCCTAAACATAGATATTCTAGTTTTCTGTAGATAAATAGTTAAAACTAAGGAGTAAGCAAATATCATTAACTCTAGAAGTGAAAATTTGGGAGAATTATATTATATCAAGTATCAGACTAAAGTGAATAGGCATTGGCTTTTGAATTTCTTATTGATTATTATATCTATGGTATGGGTATACCTACAAATGGACTGTATTTTATTTATACCTAAAATTACTAGAAAAATGCTAGGCATTCAACATACTTTGATTGAAACAAAGTAATGTATAATATGGCTCAATGTTGTATTAAATAGCTATTGCTGCATAATAAAACATCCACTAAATGGCTTAAGTATTAGTCATTGATATAGCTTATTATTTTGTAAGTTAGCAATTTAGGTTTGGCTTATCTATGCAGTTTCATTGGTTTATTCTCCTGTGACCAGCTACATGTCAGCTATAATAGTTATTACTGATGTTGACTAGCCTTTTTAACATTATTTTGGGCTTTGACTGAGACAGTTGTGTTGATTGGTTTTTAGTCACTATGGGCTATCATCTTCCATCAGATAACATGAGGTAATTCCAAAAAGATAAAGGTACAGACAAACATCCTTTCAGGCTCAACTATCTGGTCACCTATTTTCAGATGCCACAGATATTGCTTGTCTTTGCGCGATTTATTTAGATTCTCCTTCAAAGAAAATGCAATGCTAGTTGATATCTATTAAGCTATTCATCTCTCATATTATCATCCCTTTTCCCTCAACTAGAAAGGAGCTAAATCATTAATTTACACAAACATATTGACTCAGAACCTTTAATACTGTGCCTTACTCTCAGAGGTAACATCATTAAAGAGTGTCAGGGAGGTTAGCAGTTTGCCACTAGAACAAGAAGGGATCTATGAATAATAAAAGGACAAAAATTGAAAGTGGAAGATCGGTGAACCAATTGAAGAACTGCAGCTGCCATTGTATGTGAGGGCAACTTCTTCACTTCCTGCCATCACCATCAAGATTTCCAAAATAGCATTGCTGGGTAACAATCCATCTTGAAATTTCTGGAAGCTACAAAATTGAAGTCTGAAAGCACGGAGATTTGGGGAAATTCTAAAATTGTGATACATGTAAACAGGAAGATCTCTAACCATCCCTCCTTATGACTACGTTAGGAACTCCCATGGTCTTTGTACTGTACATATCATTTTTAAAATCAGTTTTTATTGGTGCATTTTATATATATATATATATATATATATATATATATATATAATGATCACATTCATCATAAAGAATTTGTACCTGTACATGATGTAATTCAATTCTTTTTTTCCATTCCCCTACCCTCTCTTCAACCTCTTTTCTCCCCATTTATGAAAGCTTTGTTTCCATTTTTCCATCGTTTCTCATTTTTTAACTTTTGCCTTCTTTCCTTCTCCCCCGCCTTCCCCTATCTTGTTCCCCTCCCCATTTGAACATTTTATTCCTATTTTCCAATACCTGTTATACATTTTGCTCCTTATTTACACTTTTAGTTAGTCACGCCTGAGAAACAATGCAGCATTTACACAACACATACATGTCGAATTTGTTTCACTTAAGAGTATAAAGTCGAGGTGCTCATTTAACTTACTTCATTTCACACAGGAAATTCTATTTTAGGAGACACGTAATCTGTACCACTCTTATTCTCATACTCCTGCCACATGCTAGGAGTCTGTAATTCATTACTGATGCAGTTTATGTACAAATCTTATGGTTATCACAATGAGTTGAGAGAAGAACAAAAATGACAGTTTTAGCATTTGACAGAGCAGGGTGCAGTATTCACAATTAAGCCCCAGTCATTCTGCAACTATTGACAAGATCACTCTCATCTCTCAAATGCTGTGAAGGCTTGATTCAACCTCAAGACTAGGTGTTTTAAGGAGAGTCATGTTATTTATGATGAGTCTCTTTTAAAAGGCAAATAATTTTGATGTAGGTGGAAAATTAGTTTAACTGTAATAATCATTATAGAAGGGATATGTTGTTCTTTTCAACTCTTATTAACCTGGATTTTGTTTAAGAGGTTTCCAATTAGCTTGTATCAGTGCAGTTAACCTTTTCTGGTCTTTTCAGAGTCTCTCTCCTCAGACCATCAGCCCTCATTTCTGTCCATGGAGTCTCTCAGGAATAGCTGGAATCCAGCCTCCTGAACATGGGATAATTGCAATATAATTAATGAATTAAAAGAATGAAATGTTTTAAGTGCTTTCAATATTCCCTTTCCTATAATTATCTACAGGAAACATGTTCATTAACAATCTTGTGCTAACAACCCCCAGGCTCTGGATAAGCTAGCCCAGCTTCCAATAAGAAAATGAATTGATGATTTCTCTGAATTGTGCCTTCAACTTCTATGAGGAGAGGAGAGGAGAGGCCAAGTCCATATCACTGCCTGGAAAACTATTGATCAGATCTGACTCTTTCCTTTACCTTCAGTTTCAAGGTATCTTACCTGGTATCAAACGGTAAAAACATTTTCTCTATCTTCCTCAGTCCTATTTTACTCTGTCTCATTTGGAAACAAAATGCTAGTTGACCTGTATTAAATCCTTTATTTCAGATATTGTTTTCCCTTTGCCCTCAGCCAGGAAAGAGCTGAATCATTAATTCACACAAATGCATCAATGAGTCAAATTCTTAAATGTTGTGGCTTGCAATCAAAGGTAATATCATTTATACTGGGGGATCCCAAGGGTACCCAATGCCATAAAATATGTCTGGCACAGATAGACACCTGAGGTTGAATTTTATTTCGATGTTTTGGGTGGTGATACTTACATTAAATTAAATATTGACATCTTATGGGGTAGAATTCAAAATGCATGTGGATTTTATAAGATACATCATTATGTTTTAAAAATTACATTTTATGAGGGACTGCTTCAGGCAAGGTCTCTAACTGACCAGGAATAGTGGAGATATTTGTTATTAAGTATAATAAAATACCCTCATCAAAAGCACTTGGTGCCAGTGCAGGGTAGCCAACATTACACAGTGGGAGTTTCATCAACATAACAGACTGGATAGAGTCCTATTCCAGGTCTCTCCTGGTTTAGTTATTTATTATATATATATATGAGTTTCCAATATGTGCAGGGTACTAAGCCATGTCCAATGTGTAATACACTGATGAATGACACAGGGATGGCTTTCTCAATGACTTCATAGACTAGTGGGTGAGATAAGATTTCTATCTATAAATAACTATAATAGAGACAGGGCTGGGAGCTATAAGATAGGCACAATAAAAGTACTATGGAAGTCCAGAGGAGGTAGATATTATCTTCACTCAAGGGGATCTGAAGATGAGTCATGGAAGAGGAAGATTTTTGACTGGAACTTGAAAGATGGGTAACATTTGAATGAGCATAGCAGTTATTACTACGCCAGCGGACATTCTTAGCAAAGAGAGGAGTCTGAACCCAAGCAGTTGGGGTTCAGCTGGAATAGAGCAGATATAGTGTAGTTGAGGCTATATGTGCAGTTAGCATGTAGGTATAGGAGGAATGCTGTATCTGGTTAGCAAGAATCTGAGAAATCATTTACGTGTAACACTAAAGGAATTGAGGTTATTGCAGGTTTTTAACTAACATGCTATCAGAATCTGTTTTTGCAGAGAAGACAGTTCAACCAGGTGAAACTTGATTATGGTGCATGAAGTGAAAGTAAAAGAGGCATACAGGTGAGTGAGTTAGTGAGAGTTCTAGCAGGCAGTGTAGAAGGATTGATCAGACAGTGCCAGATCAAATCCAGCACCTGCATTGTATACACAAGAGGATACCAGCATGACATTTTACCTTGTAACAAATACAAATGAATAGAAATCAAAGAGTAGAGCCATTGAGATAATGTGAAAAAGAGCCACAGGATATACCGGAAAAGCCTATAAAAATCAAGATAAATCAATACCTTTATATAATCAGCTCATCTAAGTATATGTCTTTGAGATGGGGAAATTGGTAACCTGTGAAATATTTATTGTGTATGTCTGTGAAGTACCTACACAATTCTGTTTCAGGTACACAGCCTTACAGGCAGGATTCCTAGGGATTAAAGTATGTAAGAGGGCAAGAAAATACGGACTTTGAACCAAAATGATGTGGGCAAATAGGCAGTTTCAGTATTAGTAGGGGTTAGAGCAGACTGGGATCCAGGCATCTGGTCACAGGTTTCCCAGCTGGATGCTCTGGAGAATTCAAGGCATGCAGAGGTAATCAATTGGACATGGAGCAATGCTTCTAGACTCACAGATAAAGCCAGAAACACTGTTCTTACAGCTTAGGCTATTTCAAAAGCAATTCAATAGATGGAGGCTATTTCAATCCTCTAAGACATAGTTAAATTGTGTTTGCATTTTTCTGTTTTACATTTGTTTCTCTGAACCAAGCATCCTGCTCATAGTCTCAAGATAATGTGGCCTGGCTGGCACTGGCCACCCCGTTGCATGGAGGAAAAACACCAAACTCTGTCCATGCTGGGCTGCTGGGCTTGCTGGCTTCCCTCAGTGCACCCCCACTGCTGCTGCTGTGTGGCAGAAGATGCTGCATTGAGGAAGCCACCAAGCTCCGCACCGGCTCATGCCACGGGGTATACCTCAGTGCCCCAGAACCACTGGCTGCTGCAAGCCTTAGGGTTAGGAAAAACACGTGGAGGAAAAACAATGAACTCCACTCCAGCTCAGGCAACTGTGTGAAACTTGCCTGCATCAGCACCCTCACACTGCCACCACATTGAGGATGACCACTGTGCTCCTTCCTGGCTCAGGCTGCTGAGCCATGCCATTGACCCAGCACACTGTTCCCGTGTGCTGACCCAATAGAACCACCACACTCAACCTGCCCTTGGCTACCCTCCCCATCTCTTAGACCAAGCACTGCTGTGAATGCTTGGCTCCCACTCTCCCTCCCAGTACCTTGAACTGTGGTGCTCTGGCAGTGCTGATTTGATGGGAGTCTTGATGGCCTCTAGCCCAGACAGAGGATTCCAGTAGATACTGGTCAATATGTACCAAACAATTGGGTTGACATCAACTACACAGTAGGACCCTGGGACATACACTGTCCACAGCTGTGACTATTGGGATTAAATAACTAGACATTGGCCTGAAAGGTGAAAATAACAAAATGAAGAACCAGAATTCAATCTCAAATATCTAGTCCACCAGGTGCAAGAACATGTGACAGTGAAATGGAAGACTTTAAAAGTCATACACCAGAAATCTCTGAAAAGATAGCAAATAAAATAAAGAAACAAATCCACGAGGCTATAGAGGAAATCAAATTAGAAGTAATGTCTTACATAAAGGCAGAAATAATAACCTTAGAAAAGGCTTTGCTCAACATAGCTAGGAAAGAAATAGATAAAAAAAATACAGGAAAGTGGGAAATAAATTGAAACTTTGAATGAACAATGTAGAAAACAAGCAGAATCCATGAAAAAAAAATCAAAGAGATATCACAGAAACAAAAATTTCTATTGAAAGCTGGCAAAACTGTTTAAATGAAGCTGAGGATAGAATTTCAGACCTTGAGGACAGGATTGCAGATAGCAACCATGAAAAGACAGAACTTCTAAAAACACAAATCAGCATGAAACAACAATCCAGCAACTTCAAGATGACAATAAGAGAAACAATGTAAGGCTAATAGGTATCAGTGAGGATGCAGGAGACAACACAAAGGACATAACTAAGTTGTTCACAGAAATAATAGTAGGAAATTTTGCAAACATGGGTAAAAATCTGATATTCAGATAAGTGAGGCATATAGAATGCCAAACAGTCATAACCAACATAAATCTATACCCAGACATATGATAATTAAGGTCCTAGACATACAATATAAAAACAGAATTCTAAAAGCTGATAGAAAAAAGACACAACTCACCTATAAAGGAAAGCCTATTAGAATCATGGCCGACTTCTCAGTACAAACCTTTAGTTTAAGACGAGCTTGGAGTGAGTTATTTCAAGCCCTAAAAGAAAACAACTTTCAACTGAGACTGATGCACCCAGAAAAAGTATCTTTCAAATTTAATGGAAAAACAAGATACTTTCATGATAAAGAACAACTGAAGCAATTCATAACTACCAAACCAACACTAGAAAGAGTATTGAAAGACATACTAGAAAGAGATAAAAGTGATCACAATCTTCAGATCTAAAACAGAAAGAAACCACCAGGCTGGACAAGAAATTAAACAAGGGAGGAAAGCAGGAAATCAACAACAGAAACATAATATGGCAAAGTCAAACCAGTACATATCAGTGATATCCACAAATGTAAATGGCCTCAATTCACCTGTCAAAAGAAGTAAGTTGATCAAGAAAAAGAATGGATCAAGAATGGATCAAGAAACAGAATCCCACTATATGCTGTGTACAAGAAACACATCTGGCTCAAAAAGATACTCATAGACTAAAAGTCAAAGGAAAACAATATTCCATGCAACAGGAACCCAGAAAAAAGCAGGGGCAGCTATATTCTTTGCAAACAAAGTGAATTTCAAACCTAAAATGATTAAAAGAGATGTAGAAGGCCACTACCTACGTGTAAGGGGAAAACTAGAAGAGGAAGAATTAACAATTATAAATATATATATGCACCAAATGCAGGAACATTCAACTATGTAAGACAAACACTAATATACATGTAAAACCAAGTACACAAGAACACAATTATAGTGAGATCTTAATACCCCACTGTCACACAGAGATAAATGAACTAAACAAAAAGTTACCAAAGAAATAACAGAACTGAATCACACCTGTGAACGAATGGACTTAGTGGATGTTTACAGAGGGTTCCACACAGTCACATCAGAATATACATTCTTCTCCGCTGCACATGGGATATTCTCCAAAATAAACCATATATTAACTCATAAAACATTCTTAAGTAAGTGCAAAGGGTATGAAATTATCCCTTGCATAATATCGGATCATAGTGCAATAAAATTAGAAAGTCAATGGCAAAATAACCTTCAAAACCTGCATAAATACATGGAAATTAAATAACAACCTTCTGAACAACAAGAGGGTTACAGATGAACCTAAAGAAGAAATAAAACAATACTTACACACGAAATGAAAAGGAAGACACAGCATACTGTAACTTATGGGATGAAATTAAAGCAGTCTTAAGAGGAAAATACATAGCAATAAATAGTCACATCAAGAAAATGGAATGAGCACAAAAAATAACCTAATGGTACATCTCAAGCTCCTAGAAAAGGAAGAGCAAGTCCAACCGAAAGCTCATAGAAGAAAGGAAATTGTAAATATTAGAACAGAAATCAATGCAGTTGAAACCAAAGAAGCAATAAAAAAATTAACAAATCAAAGAGCTGTTTTTTTAGAGGATAAACAAAATTGATAAACCTCTAGCCAACCTTCTCCAGAAAAAGAAATAAAAAGCTAAAATCCATGCAATAAGGATGGAGAAGAGGGAAATTACTACAGATCCTATGGAAATTCAAAAGATCTTGAACACCTACTTTGAAAATCTCTACTCTCATAGGCTTGATAACACAGAGGAAATGGGCAGATTTCTAGAAACCTGTGAAATACCAAAGAAGATATTATGATCTTGAATAACCCAATATCAGCTACTGAAATTGAAAGCATGATTAAAAACTTACCAACAGGGCTGGGGATTTAGCTCAGTGACATAAGCACCTGCCTTGCAAGCAGGCGGTTGTGAGTTTGATCCCTGGTACTGATAAAAAGTTAAAAAAAAAAAAAAACTTACCAACAAAGAAAAGCTCAGATCCTGATGGATTCATGGCTGAGTTCTACAAGAAATTTACAAAGGACTTAATGCCAACACTCTTAAACTCTGCAATGAAATTGAAAGAAAGGCAGTCCTCCCTACATCATTCTTGGAGGCAAGTATTATCCTGATACCAAAACCAGAGAAAGAGCCAACTAAAAAAGATAACTACAGACCAATCTCACTAATCAATGTTGATGCAATGATTCTCAATAAAATACTGGCAAATAGAATGCAGCAAATCATCAAGAAGATAATACACCATGATCAAGTGAGATTTATTCCAGGAATGCAGGGATGGTTCAACATATGCAAATCAATAAATGTAATACACCACATCAACAGAGCCAAGAATAAAAAAATCACGTGATCATCTTAATAGATGCAGGGAAAGCTTTTTATAAAGTCCAACACCTGTTCATGATAAAAACCCTACAGAAACTCAGAATAGATGTTATGTACCTCAATCTTATAAAGGCCCTTTAAGACAATTCAACAGCCAATACTATACAAAAACTGAAAAAACTGAAAGCTTTCACTCTAAAATCAGGAACACAACAAGGATGTCCACTATCACCACTCCTATTCAGTATAGTTCTAGAAGTATTAGGCAGAAAATCAGACAAGAGGGAGAAATAAAAGGAAAAAGAATAGCAAAAGAAGAAGTTAAATTATCACTATTTGCAGATGGCATGATGCTCTACATAGAAGACCCCAAAAACTCCATTAAAAGGCTGCTAGAGCTAATAAAAATTCAGCGGTGTAGCTGGACACAAAGTAAACACTCAAAAATCAATAGTATTCCTGTACACAAAAAACTCACCAAGAGAGAAGTAATGGAAATATCACCTTTTACAATAGCATCTAAAAAATCAAGTACCTAGGAATCAACCTAAGCAAAAATTTAAAAGATCTATATTCTGAAAATTTTTCTACTCTAAAAAAGATTGAAGAGGATATTAGAAAATGGAAGGATATTCCTTGCTTTTGGTTAGGAAGACCCAACATTGTGAAAATGGCCATACTCACAAAACTGTTACACAAATTCAATGCAATTCCAATCAAAATACCATCAGCATACATTGCAGACCTAGAAAAAATATTGTTAAAATTCATCTGGAAAGAGAAGCAACCTAGAATAGCAAAGGCGATTCCAGACAACAAAGGCAACACAGGATGCATGTCAATTCCTGACTAGAAACTATACTACAAAGCCAGAGTAATAAAATCAGCATGGTACTTACAAAGAAACAGACCTGAGGATCAATGGAAAAATTAGAAGATGAAAACATTACTACAAAGACACTCAGTCACCTGATATTTGACAAAGGTGCCAAACATGTTCACTGGAAGAAGGATAGACTCTTTAATAAATGTTGTTGGAGAAATTGGTACTCCACATTCCAAAGACTGAAAATTGACCCATGTCTATAATCATTCACTAAACCAAAGTCAAAGTGGATCAAGGATCTATAAATATTAAAACATAAATACTGAATCTACTGAAAGATAAATTAGGTAACAACCTTGAAGCATAGGGTTATGGAGAGATTTCATGAAATAAAATGCAAACCTCATGGGAAATACTTCAAAGAATCAACAACTTGGGTCTCATATTACTAAAAAACTTTTACACATCAAAAAAATCACCACCAAAGTGAAAAGAAAACCCAGAGAACTGGAAAAATTTTAGCCAACAATTCTTCAGACAAAGGACTTATATCCAGAATATATAAAGAGCTGAAAATATCAAGCCCCACAAATTCAAACACTGGGCATTGGATATGAACAAACAGTTCTCAGATGAAGGTATACAAATGGCAAATAAACATATGAAGAAATGTTCACCAGCACTGGTCATCTGAGAAATGCAAATTAAAACAGCATTGAGATTTCATCTCACTCTGGAAAGAATGGCTACCATCAAGAAAACAACTGATAACAAATGTTGGTGAGAATGTGGGTAAAAAGGGACTCTTCTCCACTGTTGGTGGGAGTGTAGACTGGTGCAACCACTATAGAAATCACTATGGAGATTCTTAAAAAAGCTAGGATTGAAGTTACATTCAATCCAGCTTGTCTCCTCTTGCATATTTTCCCGGAAAAATTGAAAAGGTCATGTCACAGAAATATGTGTGGACCCCTGTTCATAGAGACACAGTTGTGACAGGTAAATCTTGTAAACAATTGGATTTCCAGCCCATCAACTAACTGGCTGTGGAGGAGGTTTGGGGCCTGCCTGGGCCACGCCTGTGACCTTCTTTCAGTCTTGGGAGTTTTGTTGCCGCTGCCACCAGAGAAGGGAGCTGACTGCAGAGGAGGTTTGGGGCCTGCCTGGGCTGGCCTGTGACATTCTTTCAAACCAGGGAGCTTTGCTACCCGAGGATGTGGGTTCCTGCACACCATTTGAGCCCCAGGAGAGTTTGAGACCCTTGCTCTGGGTGGTCGGGGACCCACCAGCTTGCTGTCACAAAACTGGGCTTAGCAGATTTCGGGTCTGCCTGGGCTGTGCCTGGTGGTCTTCATTCAGTCCAGGGAGCTTCACTGCTTGAGGGCAGCAGCTGCACTGCTGGAGGAGACTTGGGGCCTGCCTGGGCTGTGCCTGGCAATCTTATTTTAATCAAGGGGCTTCACTGCTCAAGGAGGAAGCTGCACTGCCAGAGGAGTCCCAGGAGCCCAGGATATAGGGGACAATTTGTAACACACCCAGGGGAAGCTTTGGAACAACACTTGAAACATGGAAATATAGGAAAATGACAAAATGAAAGACCAAAATTCAATCTCAAACATCCAGCACATCACAAGAAAGCCTAGGAGCCATGTAAATAGAAGAAAATATATGCCATACACCTGAAATAATAGCAACTGAAATAAAGAAGCAACCACTGGAAGTTTTAAAGGAATCCAAACTAGAAATAATTTCCCAGGTAAAAGAAGAAATGATAAAAGTAATGAAAGAGATGCTGAACATATCTAAAGAAGACACAGTTAAAAAATTAGAGGAACAAAACAAAAAGATAGAATCCCTGGATGAACAATATGAGAAACAAACAGAATACATGAAACAGATTCAAAGAGATATATAGGAAATCAAAAATTCCATGGCAAGTTGTCAAAACTGCCTCAACAAAAGTGAAGATAGAATTTCAAATCTTGAAGACAAGATTGCAGCTAGTGAACAAGAAAGGAAAGATCTCTTAAACATAACAAGGAATCAGGAAATAACAATTCAGCAGCTGCAAGATGATGCAAAGAAAAACAACATAAGGTTGATAGGGATGAATGAAAAAGAAGCGGACAACACAAATTTTATCAAGAGGGTATTTTCAGAATTAATAGCTGAAAATTTCCCAAACATGCGAATGGAAACTGACATTAGGATTAGTGAAGCATATAGAACCCTAAATAACCATAACCAAAATAAAATCTACACGCAGATATATAATAATCACCATCCCAGAAATCTAACATAAAATAGAATATTAAAAACTGTTAGAGAGAAGACACAGATCACCTATAAAGGAAAGCCTATCAGAATCACAGCAGACTTCTCAACACAAACAATGATGCCAAGAAGAGCATGGAGGGAAGTATTTCAGATCCTAAAAGAAAATGATTTCTAACCTAGACAGATGAACCCTGAAAAACTGTCCTTCAAAATGGATGGAGAAATAAGATACCTCCGTGACAAAGAACAGCTGAAGAACTTCATGATCACCAAGCCAACACTGCAAAGAATACTGAAAGACAGTTTAGATACACATAGGAAAAAACCTATAAGCAATGCAGACAATTACACAGAATGGAAAGATAAAGATGCAACAGCAGAAAGATAACATGTCAACAATAAAGCAATACATAACAGTAATAACAATGTAAAAGGTCTCAATTCATCAATTAAAAGAAACAGACTGGCAGAATGGATCAAGGAACAACACCCAACTATATGCTGTCTACAAGAAACCCATCTAACCCAAAAGAAAACTCACAGACTGAAAGCCAAAGGATAGAAAACAATACAGCATGCAACAGAAACCCAAACAAAAGTGGAGGTAGCTATTCTGTTTGCATATAATGTGAACTTCAAACCAAGAATGATCCTAAGAAATAAAAAAGGTCACTACACACTGATTATGGGAAAACTTCAAGAGAAAGACAGAATGATCTTAAATATATATGCACCAAATTCCAGAGCACCAAGTTATACAAAACAAATATTGCTAGGAATGAAAAATCAAATTAAGAATAACACAATTATAACAGGAGACACTAACACACAATTGACACCAAGGGACAGATCAACCAGACAGAAAATCAGCAAAGACATAATAGAACAAATCACACCTGTGAACAAAAGGACTTGATAGACATATACAGAGTGTTCCATCCAACAACATCAGAATATACATTCTTCTCAGCAGTACACAGGACATTCTCTAAAATGGACCACATACTAATCACAGAGCATATTTAAATAAATGCAAAATATTGAAATTATCCAATGTATGTTATCAGATCATAGTACCATGAAACTAGAAATTAATGATAAAAGAAACTGCAAAAACCGCCACAAACACATGGAAATTGAATAATACACTCTTGAGCAATCAGTGGCTCACATGGGAAATTAAAGAAGAATTTAAACAATACCTACAAGCAAACAAAAATACAGATATAACTTACCAGAATCTGTGAGATGCAATAAAAGCAATCCTCAGAGGAAAATTTATTGCACTGAGTTCCCACATTAGGAAAACAGAATAAATACAAATAAACAACCTTAAGCTACACCTCAAACATCTAGAAAAAGAAGAGCAAGTCAAACCCAAAGCCAAAAGAAGCAAGGAAATTATAAAAATCTGAGAAGAAATTAATGCAACATAGAATAAGAAAACAATACAAAGAATCAATAAATCAACGAGTTGGTTCTTTGAAAGAATAAATAAAATTGATAAGCCCCTAGCCAACCTAATCGTAAAAAGGAAAGAAAAAGCTAAATTCATGTGATAAGTAATGAAAAAGGCAAAATCACTACAAATTCTGTGGAAATACAGAAGATCGTCAACACCTATTTCAAAAACCTCTACTCTGAAAGGTTTGATAACAGAAGAAATAGATTCCTAGAAACTAAGAAGTACCAAAGCTGGGACAAGAAGATGAAAAATTTCTGAATAACCCAATTTCTACTAATGAAATTGAAAATGTAATATAGTTCTTACCTACAAAGAAGAGCCAGACCCAGATGGATTCACTGCAGAATTCTACAAGAAATACAAAGAAGACTTAAAGCTGACACTCGTCAAACTCTTCAATGAAATCTAAAGGGAAGCAATTCTTCCTAAGTCATTCCTGGAAGCAAATATTACTCTAGTACTAAAACCTGAGAAAGAGTCAACTAAAAAAGAGAACTACAGGCCAATCTCCCTAATGAACACAGATGTAAAAGTCTTCAATATAATATTGGCAAACAGGATGCAGCAAATCATCAAGAAGATTATTCACCACGATCAAGTAGGATTCATCCCAAGCATGCAGGGATGGTTCAATATATGTAACTCAATAAACAATATCCACCATATCAATAAAGCCAAAAGTAAGAACCACATGATCATTTCTATAGGTGCAGAAAAAGCTTTTGATAAGACCCAACACTTATTTATAATAAGAACCTTACAGAAAATTGGAATAGATGTTCCTTACCTCAATAAAAAAGGCCACCTATGAAAAACCCAGAGCCAGAATCATATTAAATGACCAAAAATTGAATGCCTTTACCTTAAAACCAGGCACAAGACAAGGATGTCCCTTATCACCACTCCTATTCAATATAGTACTGGAAATGCTATCCAGAGCAATTAGATAAGAGAGAGAAATAAAAGGGATAAAGATAGGAAAAGAGGAAGTTGAATTATCATTATTTGAAGATGACATGATACTCTACACAGAAGACCCCCCAAATTCCATTGAAAGACTGCTAGATATAACAAGTAAATTCAGCAATGTAGCTGGATACAAAATCAATACTCAAACATCAGTTGCATTTCTATACACTAACAACAAATTCATGGATAGAGAAATAAGAGAAGCCACACTTTTCATACTAGTATCTGCATAAATGAAATACTTAGGAATTAATCTCACAAAAGAAGCAAAAGATCTATGCAAGTAAAATTATAATACCCTCAAAAAAGAAATTGAAGACAATCTCAGAAAATGCAAAGACATCCCTTGCTCATGGATAGGAAGAATAAATATTGTGAAAATGGCCATTCTCTCAAAACTGTTATACAGATTCAATGCTATCCCAATGAAAATACCA
Source organism: Cavia porcellus (assembly GCF_034190915.1). Classification (NCBI taxonomy): domain Eukaryota; kingdom Metazoa; phylum Chordata; class Mammalia; order Rodentia; family Caviidae; genus Cavia; species Cavia porcellus. The sequence goes on from NW_026947484.1 coordinate 168,647,290, forward strand.
TCAACATACCTCATAGATATAGAGACATCATGCCTAAAATTCATCTGGATCCAGAAGAAATCTAGAATAGAAAAGGCAGTACTAAGCAGCAAAGGCAAGGCAGGAGGCATCAAAATCCCTGACTTGAAGTTATACTACAAAGCTACTGTAATAAAATCAATGGGTACTGGAATAAAAATAGAGCTGAAAATAAAGGGAATAGATTAAAAGATACAACCACAACTACCAACACACACAACTACCTTATCTTTCATAAAAGGGCTAAACATGTTCACTGGAAAAATGACAGTCTCTTAAATAAATGGTGTTGGAAAAACTGGCTCTCCATATGCCAAAAACTCAAACTAGACCCATGTCTATCACCATATACTAAACTAAAATCTAAATGGGTCAAGGATCTGAATATTAAAACGGAAACACTAAATCTGTTGGAAGACAAATTAGGTAAAAATAAAGAAGACATAGGAGTAGGTAGAGAATTCATAAACAGGAATCAAACCACATGGGAAATACTTCCCAGAATCAATAACTGGGATCACGTCTTATTAAAAAGTTTCTGCATGTCAAAATAAATCTCCAGCATAGTGAAAAGAAAACCCACAAACTGGGAAAAAATCTTAGTGAGCTGTCCCTGAGACAAAGGGCTTCTGTCTAAAACATATAAAGAATTTTTAAAATTCAGACCCCAAAATTCAAGGACTCAATCAAAAAATGGGCATCTAAGATGAATGCACACTTCTCAGATGAAAAAATACAAATGGCAAATAAATACATGAAAAAATGCTCATCATCATTAGTCATTAGAGTAATGCAAATTAAAACAACAGTGAGATTCCATCTCACTCCAGAAATAAGGGCCAGGACTAAGAAAACTACCAACAACAAATGCTGGAGAGGCTGTAGGGAAAAAGGAACTCTCCTGAACTGTTAGTGGGAGTGTAGACTGGTACCACCACTGTGGAGATCTTCAAAAGATTCTTCAAAAGATTCTTCAAAAAGCTGGGATTGGAAGTGCCATTTGACCCAGCTATTTCAGTTCTAGGCATATTCCCAGAAGAACTGAAAACATCATACCACAGTGATATATGGGCACCCTTGTTTTTAGCAATACACTTGGTAATAGCCAGATCTCGGAAACAACCTAAGTGTCCATCAACTGAGGAATGGATAAAAAAAATGTGGTATTTTTATACAATGGAGTACTACTCAGCTATAGAATGATCACACTGAGATATTTATAAATAAATGGGCGCAACTTGAGACCATACTCATAAGCAAAATAAATCAAACTCACATGCATAAATACCTTATAGTCTCCCTACTGCAAGGAATAGTAAGAGTACATAAGAGTTTATTGTAATCATGATTGCCCATTACATTTCCTTGAAGACTTATAATGGTTGCATTCATTAGTTGGAATGGGTTTATCCTGGTTTGTTTTGATTTTATTATCTGTGATGGTATGAACAGCTATTTTGAAGAAAGCAAGTCATTATAATAGCCAGTGCATATTTAATATCATCTTACTCTGAACTACTATCATGCTTTTGTTCTTCTTTTTCCATTTGTTCTATCATGTAGTATCTTACCGGCTTTTATTATGTGTGATAGTATAAATGAATTTTCTATGGAAAAAGAGGTAATAGAGTAGACATTGTTCATTTTCTGTTATTTGGTTCTGAATTCCCTATAATACTTTCATTCTCTTTAATGGTTTTATACTATTTTGATATGTTTGGTACTATTGTATATGAAGTTATGCTCAACTTTTTTGAAGAAAGACATGGTAGTTACTGTTAATTATGGGTTGTCTTCTGGTGAAATACTGTTTTGCTTACATTGTTCTGTTATGATCTGCTTTATATTTTTCTGTTTTGTCTTTAAAATAAAAAATAAAAAATGCTCATCAACTGCAGAGTGGATGGAAAAAATGTAGTTTTTTTTTACAATGGAATACTACTCAGCTATAAAAAGAATGATCTTTAGGCCTTTATAGGTAAATGGAGGCAACTTGAAAATATCCTCATTAGTGAAATAAACCAGACCAGAGCAATCTCTGAGACTAGTTATTCTCATCCTGAGTAAGATTATGCTTCTGTTTGCTTCCAAGTGTCCTTGTGTGGATTAAGTTAGATAATGCATGTGAGTAATTAAACAGAGAATCTGATGTTCATTAAATTCATGGCAAAAGTTACTTCTTTTTTTAAAATTATCATTGTTATTCTCATTGTACTATTCTCAAATTATCTGACTTGTTAGTCTTGAGAGGAACTATATAACCAATTCAAAATTTGTCTCTCTGTTCATTGTTTTAAAACTATAACTTCTTGGAGGATTAAAAAGACTAAATTAAGATAGCATGATTGTAAAGTGGATGTATTATTCAGGATTACTTGGTTGTGAATGGTAGAAGCCCAAGCAGATCAAATAAACAAACAAGCAAACAAAAAGAATGTGTAGTCTTATAGAACATAGAGTCTGGGAAAGTTCTGTACATTTCAGCACTGATTTACTTTATTGCTATAATCTACAGGGGTGGCAGAGTGGCTTCCAGAGTCATAAGTTCTACCTGCTGAGTAATTAAAGCAGGTGGAAGTTTTCCAGTTAAAGTCTTTTGAAATGAGTTCCATTGGTTTGACATGGGTTTCCTGTCCTCCTCAGTATCACTGTGTATTCAAGTGATCAGAATAAACTAATTAATTGGACACTGATCCTGTTCTTGAAACAAAAGTTTGAAGTTAGCCTGTAAATCTCATGGATTGAGAATAAGAGAGGAATAGGTTCTAATGCTGTGTGGTCCTCAGATCAATGACATCAGAATCCCCATGTGAAATTGCAGCTAAAAAAAGTTGAAATTCTCAGATCCCATCTCAGAACAACAATATCAGAAACTCTGTAAGCAGGTTTCAGGAATCTGTTTTAACAAGCCCCTTACATAATTCTGACATATGCTTCAGTTTGAGAAGCATTATTCTAGAAGAGGCATGAACTATTTCCAGAAAAAGACAGAAGGATGCTGAACAAGCAGAGACAGCAGATGTTTGCACCCTGATAAATCATCATGCCCTTTTTTATCATTGGAGAATCTGAAGGCTAAAGAGATAATGGAATCAGATCAAGGATCCTTGTCTAATAATTCCATAGCTAGGCTTCAGGCTCACATATTCAGCTCCTAACCCAATTCCCTCCCAGCAGAGCTGTGCCAATGAAAACACGAGAAGGAATTCCTTGCTGCAAGACACTGCACCTGATTGGGTGAACCATTCAATTTTAAGGTTTTTCCATGTAAGCAGACATTACTGAGTAGTGGACTGAGCAAATGCATTTTTAAGACATGAATTCCTTTACTACCCTAAAGGGAGTACTCTGAGAAGAGATGAAGGTGTATAAGGCAGTGGTTTCCATTTCATACCTACTTATAACTCTGAAATCTTTCCTGTGCCCTGAGGTCCTACATGGTCAAGTGACATGATTACCTGCAGATATTACTTCCACCAGGGTGAAGCTGTTCATATTTTACATTTGAAAATCATCTCCCAGCTTAGTCCAAGTGAGAATGAAATACACTGAAGTCAATAAGAATTTACTGAGCGGGGAGTATGTGACCAGGACAGTCAGTAACGGTTGAGCTTACGAGGGAGGAAGAAAGCACAGACACTTCCTTAGGGGAAATCCCTAAGTCACTGAGGCTGGTGAGATGAACACAACTGAGAATTGGAGAATTTCATGGGCAATCTTGTCTTTCAGCCCTGCTGTCATGTGCTCTGCATCTGAGTATTTCTACATTTGGGGAGTTTTCCGCCTTACAAATCTTGATAAGAAGCAGTTTACTTTCCACTTCAAAACTGAAAAAAACTAAATATATACTTTCCTGACTACTCAGGAAAGAAGGTATTGTTTCCTGACTACCCAGGAAAAAAGTGTCTAACTGGAGCAAGAGGGGGAAAAAAAAAAAAAGACAGGAAAAGTGGATCACAGTGGTAGCAGTGATCTCTGTTTTCCAGAGTACTAGTGTCAGGAGCCAGAAGTGGAACTGGCTCTGTGCTGGGGTTCTGGATGGTTATAGCTGTGGAACTCAGTGTTAAATGGAGCCATCAAGAGCCTGGCCAGAAGCCTACCATGTGTCTGGGTTATGTGCTCTCTTTTTGTTTCCTAAGACTTCCTTATGAAGTTGTGAACTTATTGATATCTTCGAAAAGTTTTCTACATGGCTTAAATTTAAACAGAGTTAACTTGTTTTGGTTGCCTGTTTGTGTCCTGACTAACTACCACTGCCTGTTTTCTGTTTCTCAGTGTATTATGATTTCTTTCTTTGTAAGATTTAGCCTACAAAAGGTGTGCCTCAGCCTATGTTGCTCTTTTCCCTTTGTCTCTTATTCTATCCACATAATAAATATTTTTCTCTCATCCTCTAAATCTTAAGGACACAGCTAGAAAACACCAGGTGCCAATGAGAGAGTAAGACTTCACTAGGTACTGCATCTTGACTTTGGTTTCCCAGACTTCTGAACTGTGAACAATAGCATTTCATTTCTATTTTTTTTATTTAAAAAATAGAAAAAGAATAGGAATGACACACAGAATTTTTAAAAAAATAGTAGGAATTTAACACTAGTTAATATATTGTATATCATTATCTTAGAAGCAGTAGTTTAGGTTAAAAGATTTAGGCATGAAAAAATGATCAATGAAGAACAATGAGAGCACCAACTGTTCACTTGGATGAACTAACAGAGATTAGTAGTATAGTTATCTATCTTGTGTGTGTGTATATATATATACACCTATATACACATAATACATATAATTATTTTCCTTCTTCCTTTTCTCCTTTCCCCTATCCCAGTTGTTCTTTCCTTTTAAACATTTTCTTTCCCTTTCATTATCACAATATCTACTGTACATTTAGGATCTTATTACTCTTTCAGTTTTTTTTAACACTATGGAGACAGTATGGTATTTACAAATGTGATTCTGATTTATTTCACTTATGAGTATGGTCTCAAGTTGCCTCCACTTACCTATAAAATCCTTGAGGTTATCCTTCTTTATAGCTGAATAATACACCATTGTCCAAAAATACCACGTTTTTTATCCATTCCAATTTGGTGGGAATTTGGGTTGTTTCCAATATTTTGCTATTATAAATTGTATTACTATACACATGGATGACCATATATTGCTATAGCATGGCATTTTCAATTTTTCTGGGAAAATACCCAGAAGGGCAATAGCTGGATTGAAGGAGATTTCCAGTCCTAGTTTTTAGAGGAATCTTCACACTGATTTCCATGGTGCCTATACCATTCCACACTTCCACCAACAGTGGAGAAGTGTTCCTTTCCCCCACAGCCCTACCAACAATTGTTATCTGTTGCTTTTTTGATGGAAGCCATTCTTTCTGGAGTTAGATGGAATCTCAGCATTTTTTAAAAATTTCTATTTTTTGAATTACCATTGATGGTGAACATTTCTTCATGTGCTTATTTTCCATTTGCATTTCTTCATCTGGGATTTGTGTGTTCATCTCAGATGCTCATTTTTGGATTAAATCTGAATTTAGGGAGCCTGAGATTTTTCAGTCAATTATATGTTCTAGATATAAGGCCTTGTCTGAGGGGCAACTGGCTAAAATTCTTTCCAATTCTTTTTACTCTGTCAGTGATTTCTTTTGAAGTGCAAAATCTTTTAAATCATATGAGATTCTAGTTGTGGATTATTTGAATTGTTTCCTATGCAATTAGTGTTCCATTCATAAACTCTGCCTAGTGATATGTCTTTAAGACTTCTACTTACTTTGTCTTCCAGTAGAATTAGTGTTTCTGTTTTGGTATTTAGATCCTTGATTCATATTTGACTTTAAAGAACGTGATAAACATGAATCTAGTTTTAGTTTTTGGCATGTGAAAAGCCAACTTTTCTATCACCATTTATTGAAGAGGCTAACCTTCTTCCAGTCAACCTGTTTAGCCACTTTGTCAAAGATAAGATGACTGAATATCTTTGTAGTTTTCCCCACATTTTCTGTTCTGTTCCACTGATCTTCACGTCTGTTTTTATTTTTGTTTCTTTTGCTAGTACCATGCTGATTTTTTCACAGTAGCTTTGTAGTATAATTTCAAGTCAAGGATTGTGACGTGTCCTACTTTGCCTCTGTTGTTTAGTATTGCCTTTGCTATCCTAGGTCTGTTCTGTTTCCAAATGAATTTTAGGAATGTTTTCTCTAGATATGATGGATGTGTTAATAGTATTTTGACCAAGATTGCATTATATCTGTACAACAGTTTAGGATGTATAGCCATTTTTACTATGTTGGTTCTTCCTATCCAAAAGCAAGGGATCTTCCATTTTCTGACATCCTCTTCTATCACCTTTTTAAATACTATAGTTTTCTTTTTTTTAATTTTAAAGAGGTTAAGACAAAAGAGGACATAACAAAGCAGATCAGATCAGAACAATGCAAGTAACACAGCATTTTTGCCACAAGACAACCCATAATTAACAGTAACCACCATAATGTCTCTTTCTTTGAAATAATTGAGCATAACTTCATATATGATAGTATCAAGCATAACAAAACAGTATAAAATGATTCAAGAGAATGAAAGCATTATAGGGATTTCAGAACCAAGGAGCAGAGAATGAACAATGGCTACTATATTATCTCATTTTCCATAGAAAATTTGTTTATATTACCACAGATAATAATATCCAATAAGATATAACAGGATAGAACCAAAGGCAACAGAAAAACAAAAGCATAGTAGGACTTCAGAGTAAGATGATACTAAATCAGCTCTGGCTATTCTAATGTCTTTTTTTCTTTAAAAAGGTGTTTTTACTATCACAGATAATAAAATCAAACACAAAGAGCTCTAACGGATATAACAGCAAGTGTGTTTAGGGGTGTTAAATAGCTGACTATATTAATGTTTTTGGATCATTGAACACAGCTGTTTGCAGTCTCTCTGTTTGAATGTCCACTTTGTATTCTTTGATACTGTGATTTGAGCAACTACTTCCAAGATGATAATATGTAATCTATTAACAGGTGATTTCTTACTGTTATGTTTTTTTTTTTTTTTTGTAGTTCTGTATTATGTGTAACCTTACACCGCTTTGTTTTGTTTTGTGTTTTTCTCTTTTTCCTCTTAAATAAAATTAAAAAAAAATCAAACAAACTAGGATAAAACCATTCCATCTAATGAATGCAGACATTATAAGGTTTCAGAGCAATGTATTGGGAAATCATGATTACTATAAACTCTTATGTACTCTTACCATTTCTTACACTAGGGAGACTATAGTATTTATACATGTGAATTTTAGTTTAATTTGCTTATGAGTATGGTTTCAAGTTGTGTCTATTTATTTATAAATATCTCAATGTGATCATTCTATAGCTGAGTAGTACTCCACTGTATAAAATAGCACATCTTTATTATCCATTCCTCAGCTGATGGACACTTAGGTTGTTTCCAAGATCTGGCTATTACAAATTGTGGTACTATAAACAAGGGTGCCCATATATCACTGTAGTATGATGTTTTCAGTTTTTCTGGGAATATGCCTAGAGGTGAAATAGCTGGAACAAATGGGACTTACAATCCCAGGTTTTTGAAGAATCTCCAGACTGACCTCCACAGTGGCTGCACCAGTCTACACTCCCACCAACAGTACAGGAGCGTTCCTTTTTCCCCACAGCCTCTCCAGCATTGGTTGTGGGTAGTTTTCTTAATCCTAGACATTCTTTCAGGAGTGAGATGGAATTTCAGTGTGGTTTTAATTTGCATTTCTCTAATGAGTAATGATGATGCACATTTTTTCATGTATTTATTTGCCATTTTTATTTCTTCTCCTGAGAAGTGTGTATTAATCTCAGATGCCCATTTTTGGTTTGGGTCTTTGAATTTTGGGGGGTTTGATTTTTTATTCTTTACATGTTCTAGACAGAAGTCCTTTGTCTGAGGGATAGCTCACTAAGATTTTTTCCCATTTTGTAGGTTTTCTTTTCACTATGCTGGAGATTTATTTTGACATGCAGAAACTTTTTAATAAGACATGATCCCAGCTATTGATTCTGGGAAGTATTTCTCCATGCGCTTTGATTACCGTTCATGAATTCTCTACCTACTCTTATGTCTTCTTGATTTTTACTAATTTGTCTTCCAACAGATTTAGTGTTTCTGTTTTAATATTCAGACCTTTGATCCATTTAGATTTTAGTTTAGTGTATGGTGATAGGCATGGGTCTAGTTTGAGTTTTTGGCATATGGAGAGCCAGTTTTTCCAACACCATTTATTTAAGAGACTGTCGTTCTTCCAGTGAACATGTTTAGCCCCTTTATGAAAGATAAGGTGGTTGAGTGTGTTGGTAGCTGTGGTTGTATCTTCTAATCTATTTCATTGATCTTCAGCTCTGTTTTTATTCCAGTACCATGATTATTTTATTACAGTAGCTTTGTAGTATAACTTCAAGTCAGGGATTGTGATACCTCTTGCCTTGCCTTTGCTACTTAGTACTGCCTTTGCTATTCTAGGTCTCTTCTGGTTCCAGATGAATTTTAGGAGTGATTTCTCTAGATCTATGAGATATGTTGATGGTATTTTCATTGGGATTGCCTTGAATCTGTATACAAGTTTTGGGAGAATGGCCATTTTTATGATATTTTTTCTACATGAACAAGGGATGTCTTTTCATTTTCTGAGATTGTCTTCAATTTCTTTTTTCGGGGTATTATAATTTTCCCTATATCAATCTTTTACTTCTTTTGTGAGATTAATTCCTATGCATTTCATTATTTTAGATGTTAGTGTGAAAAATGTGGCTTCTTTTATTTTTCTCTCAGTGATTTTGTTGTTAGTGTTTAGAAATGTTATTGATTTTTGAGTATTGATTTTGTACCCAGCTACATTGCTGAATTTATTTATTTTATATAGGAGTCTTTCAATCGAGTTTTGGGGGTCTTCTTATGTAGAGTATGATGTCATCTGCAAATAAAGATAATTTAACTTCCTCTTTTCCTATCTTTACCGCTTTTACTTCTCTCTTATGTCTTCTTGCTCTGGCTAGTATTTCCCGAACTATTTTAAATAGGAGCAGTGATTAGGGACATCCTTGTCTTGTGCCTGATTTTAAGGTAAAGACCTTCATTTTTTGGCCATTCAATATGATATTGGCTGTTGGTTTGTCATAGATGGTCTTTATCATATTGAAATAAAAACCATGTATTCCAATTTTCTGTAAGGTTCTTAGCATGAATGAGTGTTGGACCTTATTAAAAGCTTTTTCTGCATCTATAGATATGATCGTGTGATTCTTACTTTTGGCTTTATTGATATGGTGGATTACATTTATTGACTTAGGTATGTTGAACCATCCCTGCATGCCTGGGATGAAACCTACTTGGTGGGCGTGTATCATCTTTTTGATGATTTGCTGTATCCTGTTTGCCAATATTTTATGGAAGATTTTTGCATCTGTGTTCATTAGGGAGATTGGCCTGTAGTTCTCTTTTTTATTTGAGTTGAATACTATAGTTTTCTATGTAGAGGTCTTTTACATCTTTTGTTAGGTTGATTCCTAAGTATTTCATTTTTCTTTTTAGGTGTTACTGCAAAAGGTGTTATCTCCACAATTTGTCTCTCAGTAAGTTTGTTTGTGCTACTGGGTTTTGAGTGTTGATTTTGTATCCAACTACACTGCTGAACTTGCTTATTAACTCTAGTAGTCTTTTTTTTTTTTTTTTTTTTTTGGTCTTTTTCCTTTTTATCGGTACCGGGGATCCAACTCACGACTGCCTGCTTGCAAGACAGGTACTTATGCCGCTGAGCTAAATCTCCAGCCCTCTAGTAGTCTTTTAATTGAGTTTTTGTGGTCTCCTATGTAGAATATCATACCATCTGCAAATAGTGATACTTTAACTTCTACATATCATATCTTTATTTCTTATATTTGTCTCTCTTGTGTAATTGCTATGGCTGATGTTTCCAGAACTATATTCAGTAAGAATGGTGATTGTGTCTGTCCCGTTCTTGATTTTAGAATGAAGTGTTCAGTTTTTTCCATTTAGTATAACATTAGTTGTTGGTTTGTCATAGATGGCATTTGTCAGATTGAGGCACATACCTTGTATTCTGATTTTCTGTAGGCTTTTTGTCATGAATAAGTGTCATATTTTATGAACAGCTTTTCTGCATCTATTGAGATGATCATGTGATTTTTGTCTTTGGCTGTTTTGCTTCAGTGTATTGCATTTATTGGTTTGCATATATTGAATCATTCCTGCATTTCTTGGATGAATCCCACTTAGTCATGATGTATAATCTTTATGATTTACTGCATTCTATATGCTAGTATTTTATAGAGAATTTTTGCATTGAAGTTCATTAGGGAGACTGGTCTATAGTTCTCCTTTTTGGTTGGATCTTTCTCTGGTTTTGGTACCAGAGTAATAGTTGCCTCCAGGAATCAGTTAGGGAGAATTGTTTCCCATTCAATCCCATTAAAGAGTTTGAGGAGTATGGGCATTAAACTTTCTGTAAATTTTTGTAAAATTCAGCACTAAATCCATCAGAATGTGTGTTTTTCTTTGTCAGTAAGTTTTTAATTACCATTTCAATGTAAGTAACTGATATTATGCTATTCAAAATTTTTATATTTTCCTAATTCAGCTTTGGTAATTCATGTTTCTAGGAATCTATCCATTTGTTCTTTATTTTTAAGCCTATGTGAGTAAAGATTTTCATAATAGGTGTTCATGATCTTCTGAATTGAATCCTATGGATTTCCACAGGATCTGTAGTAATTTGACTCTTTTCATTCCTCATTGAATGAATCTGCATTTTTTCTTTCCTTTTCTTGATAATGGATTTTGGATAGAATTTATCAATTTTTTTTCAAAGAGTCAACTCTTTGATTATTTGTATTGTTTTCTTAGTCTCAAGTATGTTAATTTCTGTTCTGATTGTTATAATTTCCTCACTTCTCTGAGCTTTGTGCTTGACTTGCTCTTCTTTTTCTAGAAGCTTGAAGTAGAGGTTCACGTTGTTTGCTTGTTTTCATTCTGTTTCCCTGATGTGACAAATAGCTGCTATATATTTCCCTTTAGGACCACTTTCATTATATCGCACAGCTTCAGGTATATTGTATCTATATTTTCATTTAATTGTAGATATAATTTAATTTCTTCTTTCATTTCACTTGTAACTCACTGATTGTCCAAGAGGGTGTTAGTTTCCATTTGTTTAGGTAGGTTTTTCAGCTTCTTTTGCCATTAATTTCCAATTTCAGTGCACTATGGTTAGATACCTGCATGGGATAATTTGAATCCCTTTGCATTTACTTAAGCATGTTCTATGGGCTGATACCTGATCTATTTTAGAGAATGTCCCACATGCAGCTGAGAAATCTGATGTTGTTGGATGTAACACTCCGTACATCTAGTAAATTCAATTATTCATGAGTTTTATCCAGTTCTATTATTCATTTGCAGATTTTTTGGTCTAGTTGATGTATATCCTTGTAACAAATTAAGATCCCCCATTACAATTGTGTTACTGTGTTTTTGGTTTTTTCAAGTCCATTAGTGTTTGTCTCTTATAGTTGGATGCTCCTGTATTTGGTGCATATATATTTATGATTGTTATCTCTTCTGCTTAAATTTTTCCACTAACAAGTATGTAGTGACCTTCTTTATCTTTTTCATCATTGTTTATTTGAAGTTCTCATTGTCTGCAAACAGAATAGCTGCCCCTGCTTTTTTCTGAGTTTCCATTACATGGAATATTGTTTTCTATCCTGTGACTTTAAGTTTATGAGTTTCCTTTTTAGTCAGATGTGTTTCTGGAATATAACGTACTGTTGGATTCTGTTTCCTGATCCATTCTTCCAATGTATTCTTTTTAATTTGTGAATTGGGTCCACTTACATTGATGGTTATTAACTGATATGTACTGGATTATAGTTGTCATATTATTTTCCTATTGTTGATTCCCTGCTTTTCCTCCTTTAATTGTTTGCCCATCCTCATGGTTTCTTTCTTTTGTTGTTTTGGAAATCATGGCATTTTTATATCTGCCTAGTATATCTTTCAATACACTTTCTAGGGTTTTTGAAAGACATGAATGAATTTCTTCAGTTGTTCTTTGTCCTGGAAGTATCCATTAATTTTCAATGAATGTTTTCCAGGGTACATGATTTGGGTTGAAAATCATTTTGCTTCAGGGCTTGAAATACTTCACTCTTAGGTCATCTTGACTTTGAATTTCTGTGACCTTGATTATTATATGTCTGGGTATAGACTGATTTTGGTTAGGACTGTTTGGAGTTCTATGTGCCTCGTTTTCTGTATAGCAGATTCTTTCCCCATGCTTGGGAAATTTTCTACTATTACTTCTGTTAATAGTTTTTTTTTTTTTAAATGTCATTTGCATTGACTCCTGCATTTTCATTGACACCTATCAGATTATATTATTTTTCTTTGCATTGTCTTGAAGCTGTTGAATTGTTACCTTGTGATCTCTTGTTATTTTTAAAATGTCTTTCATTTCATAATCACTAGCTCTGATCCTGTCTTCATGGTCTGCAGGTCCGTCTTCAATTTCATTCAAGCAGTTTCACCAGCTTTCAATGGTGTTTTTAATTTTCTGGCTATCTCTTTGAATTTGTTTCATACATCTTATCTTTTTTCTATATTTTCCATTCAAGATTCAAATCATTTTCTCATTCTCCTATACTTTTTTATGTCTCTTCTCTAGCTATGCTGAGGAACTCCTTTATTACAGTTGTCACTTCTTTCTTTACCTGAGAGATTATTTCTAAACCTGATTTCCACTATAGCCTCATGGATTTGTTTCTGTATTGCACTTCCTATCTTTTCAGAAATTTGGTGTATGACTTCCTGTGTCTTCTATTTTGACATCTCCTCTACTTGTTCCTGAGGTACTGGGCATTTGAGATTGCATTTTGCTTTTTTGTTTTGTCATTTTCACTTGTTGGGTTAATTTTGGTCCTTTGAATCCTGCTAGTCTCATCTGTCCATCATGTGTATCTTAGGGTCTTACTGTGTAGTTGATGTTCAACTAGTTGCTGAGTCCGAGAATGTAGGGGAGGGGCTAGTCACCTGAATTCCTCCTGTGGCGTCTGTTGGTGAGCCCTATATTCTTATTCAACTGACTACCCTAGGAATATGGATGTAAGCCAATTGCTTGGCTCCTATTGTTACTGCAGTTTCAGGCTATTCCCAGGCACCAGATACACCTGTCTATTGTGTACACCACAGCTGGCACCCTGCTGTGTTACTGGGGGTCTCATAGGCCCCTTAGAGTTGCTCCACATAGAGGAAGGCCTCATCAGCTCTCTCACCAAACCACCCAGGATTCTCTGTATGGAAGAAAGACTCACTTGCACTCTTGCTGGTTTACCAGGTCCTCCAGCTGAAGGGAGGGTTCACTGAGGCTCCTGTTCACCCAGTGAGGTCCTCTATTTGAGAAGGAGACTCCCTGAATTGTTGCTGGCCTATTTAAGTCTTCTGTGTGGGGAGAGAGATTGCCAAAGCTCCCACAAGCCCACCAAGGTACTAAAGATAGTGGAAGGGGTAACTGATGGCCTGTGGATGCTGAAGTATTTTGGGTACGAGGAAAGGATGTCCAACGTTCCTTCTGCTGAGGTCTTTCCGATGAAGGAAAAGGGAAGCCAAGGCTCCTTTGACTACTGAGGTCCTTCTGGTGAGGGGAAGGGGAGCCTAAATTTGTATTCTCTATAACCCCACACTCCAAAGTGTTTTTGCTATATCAGACTGAGTAAAATAAAGAAACAACAAGAGGTAGTCTATTTTGTTTTGTTTTTGTTTTACAAATGTAGATAATGTTTGAAAGGAAGACTAAATGGTGGTGATTGTGATAAGCAGCCAAGCTCTTCAGAAGCTCAAATAAGGAAGAGAATATGATGTTCAAACTGGGAACAGAAGGATTAGCGAATGACTGGGGTGAATGAGTTTACTCAGACCTCTTTTATAAAGACTCTAATTCCAGGGACAAAATGCCTTTCTAGTGGCCTAATTTCTTAGTTGTTGCTTTAGGGGTTATATTGCAACAGAAGAATTTTGAAGGAAAGAAAACCTTTAGACAATAGGACTCTTTAAACTATACTAAAGAAATTTGAGAGTCCTTTGCTTACAGTTGTTGCCTTTGGCTGTCACATTACTGGTGAAGGGAAGCTGTACTATTTGAGTTGCTGGCTAGACAAAGACTATTAGGATCCATGATACACACCATAAATACTTTAATCTTTAGAGAAGGTTGTGGAAACTGGGTGACCACAAAGGCTTCCCAGTTCAGGTAGAGTCTGAGATGAAATATTTGTAGGACTTAAACTGAAGGAGCAGGAACACTACATTTCAGAATCAAAAGGTCACTATGGGTGTAAGATCAAACATTTGTCACTATAAGATCAGTTATTTGTGTGCTCAGAGGACAGTTTAAATGACTTACTGACAATATGAGGTTGTGTAGAATTGGAGAAATAAGTTAAATTACATGGATAGGAGGTATAATATTTCAATGAATTTTTATTAAAAGAATTTAAGGGCCAATTGGTTTTGCACATGGGTCTTATCTCCTAAACTGCAACTTCTCCATTTATGAAACAAGAATAACAAATAGCTTATACTCTCCTTAGAGTGAAGTGCATAGTAATTTATAACGTTCTTTAAAAAATCAGACACCATCATCTGATATTATAAATCCTGCATCACCAACTGTTGCTTGGCAAGCAAAATATGAGAATGATATATGGGTTTTAAATTTCCCAGTGTTGTCACTCACATGTACTTTTCCAGACTAGCTTCCTGCTGATCGATTCTCTTACATTTGTTTATATCTTCTTATTTTGTGCATCTGTATGTTCTAATATGCTATTCCTTTATTATAATGCTGTTTCTTTTCCTATCACATCCCTTCTTGGTTCATTTAGTGAACTGTATTTCAGCTCTTATCATCTTATCATGTCATCTCTTCCAGGATGTCTCTTTTGACCCATAATCAATCATTTTGGCTTTCTTCATATTTTAATGGTTATATTTTCAAGTTTCCTGTACTTCATGTTGTGCCCATAAAATAGAACACACTGAAAAAAATGTTTGATAAGTAAACCTAGTTGCAATCCTCTGTACACTAGAAATATCCATCTATTAAACAATTAGTAAGTACCTACTGTGCGCCATGTAAGTATTAGACAGTAGCAGTGGCAAGTATGGTGATGGTGACCATAGTGGAATTATCAATTTGTGAGGTCTTGATGGTGAGAGGAAACTTGAGACCATCTCCAGGGACCTTCTAGCTACCTCCAGTGATGCTCATTGTCAGATAAAGGAAACTAGGCCCATAGAGGTTAAGCATTTAAGATAGAAAGTATTTCATACAAGAGCAAATAAAGAAACCAAATCTTATAAACGTTAGCTCAGGAAGATGTCCACATCACATTTTACTTTTATGTCTACTCTGGTAATTATTATCCAGCATCTTAGCTACACTGGTTAACTCTTATTTTTATAGCCTGAGCTAATGCTGTGGAAGATTAATATTATTTTTTCCTACCTTTATTATCACATTATACTGCTGCAACAAAGTCACAGTGTATGTTTTCCCTCATTTTAAAAATGAGTGTACAAAGAATGACTTTCTAATATCTGAAGAGTTCATAAATTATAAATTCAGAAACACTCCATTTCCACCTTCTTATTTCTGGTAGCAACTCTGGAGCCATTTCATGGTGATTTGTAAATCTTTGAACTTGTAACAGGAGAATGGATAATTTTAAGAGTGTATCTAAAAGAAATAGTTTGCATCGTTTGGAACAATGAACCATTCTGTAATTGAATAGTAGACCTGAGACAGCATGAATGAGATCATGTCTATAAAATAGTCTGAACCCCTTAGAGGCAGCCTCTCCATAAATACGAGGTATTGTTGTTCCAGCATTTGTAAGACCGCATAATATGAGCACTACTCATTGCCGAGAGGAAAATGGTCTATATGGGGCTTCATAAAATGTGTGCTTACTTCCTCCTCCTCTCATTGCTCCCAGCTCAGTTCTGACCCGTGAGCCACTATTTTCCTCTGCTTTTCATCTTATGTCTTATGATACTCAGAACATATTGAAGGGAAGTCAGCAAAATATGTCATTTATTCAGTAATTTATAATGTGCATATTGAGCACCTATTTTGTGCTAGTGCTCTGCTAAGTGCTTGGTATCTTGATGTGGTCTTTGTGTGCAATCCTTTCTCTGAGTCTAAGAAGCTTTGATCTGAAGTTGATATCTTTATTACCCAAAACCCTTTTTTCTCCTTTCCAATGAGTTCTCAGAGCCCATATTTGTGCAGACACTTTACAGGGCATTTTGAAAGAATCTCAAGTGTACAAATCACTTTTTGCATTTGTCCCACCACAGGAAGATGTGACACAGGTTAGCATAAATTTTGCAAACAAAAATAAACCAGAATAAGGGGATTTTAAAAATTACTGGAGATGATTTAAAATAAATTGGTGACATCCTGGTAACACCTGAGTGAAATATTGAGGGAACATTACAGATTGTATTCCACTTGTAGTGATGTGATTTACAGTTTGGGTATTTTGTGATGGTGCAAAAATGATAAGCATGCAGTAGAAACCATACTTTAAGCTTTGAATTTTGTTCTGTTCTCATGCTAGGAATATGTGGTACATACACTCTCAAGACACTAGACAGCAGCAAGGAGCCCTAATTTCTCGTCAGTCTTGTCATCATATGGGTAAGCAACTGATGCTTCCCTGTATGCTATTTTTCTCTGTTATGGTGTTTGGTGAGTTAATATGCATGTTAAATGTAGTTTTGACTTAGGATATTTTTTACTTACGGTGAGTTTATTGGGCAATATCCCTATCATAGATTGAAAAGTATCTGTATTTTAGGCAGAAAATAATCAAAGGCAAATATTTTGCAATTTACACATGATTTGGGCATTCCAGGATAATCGTGGAGGTGAATATATCTGAAGTACAATGAGTATTGGATGAAACAATAAAACAGGAAGCAAGAGAGTGTTCACAAACTAACTTAGGCAAGGAATTTTGAAACAAGGTATAAAACAATAGTTGATATTCTAAAAGAATAGTTGATACAGGAATGAATTGGAATTTCACTTTTTGTCTAGACTACTGTAACTTCTAACTACTTTGCCTGCTTCCAGGGTCTTCTTTCCCATTGTCCCTGACTATCTGACTTTGGAATCTCCATCAAATCTCAGATCCTTGAAACTTCACAGCGGTTGCCTAACATGTGGACATGGGACATATAAGTCCCTACCACTGTCACAGTATTTGAAATATATTTGAGAAATAAAACATATACGGAGAGAACCTTAATACTAATTTTATAGTAAACAACAACATGGGACCTTGAAGGTGGATAATGGTTGTTAGAGTTTGTGTCTGGATGTCCCCTGAATGCCTCATGCAGGCATGGGTGGTCGAATCTAGAGTTTGTGACTGATTTATTATCTGATGCTGGGATTATGAGTGTGAGTGCTGCACTCACCCAGGTTGGGTGGCCTACACACAATATAAGGGACAGAAGGACTCTTTTCTCTTTCCTTAGTTTGCTCTTACTGCTATTTTTGTCTTCTGCTGACATGAGCTGTTGCCCTCCACCATGTGATACTCTGCCTTGGAGCCAATTAAATATGAACTGAAACCTCTGAGAACAGTTAGCTAAATAAAAGTTTCCTCCTTTAACTTGGGGCATTGGGTATTTTGTCCTGGCAATGAGAAAAAAAGTAATGAAGACAATGGTATTTGTAGATCACTGATGAAAAATTAAATAATTCAAGGAATGTCTGCCAGATACCATTAAGTCCTTGGATTTGTATGCTGTGTATATTATGGGAAGATGGACGATGTATATCTAAGATAACCAGAGACAGCTTCACTGAGGTGGAAAAATTTTAGAAGAAACTGTACTTTGAGAATCCACAAAGTCCGGTGTAGTAGTCCTCCAGGACCTTCCCCCTACTTATCTGCTCTATATCCTGCATTGCTTTAAGTCAGCAATAGTCATCAACATGACTAATGTGTTCTAGGGCTGGTAAATTACTGCTGAGCAAGGCCCTGCAGGATGGAGTGGGTTTCTCTGTGCTGCCTTGGAGTATTAGAGCAGAATGCACCCTTTTGGCTCACAAACATAGGCTTCATCATGGGCAGCAACCTACACAAAGCATGGGAGTCTAGTCTCCATACACAAGAAGTTATGAGTTCCACAGCAGTGCCTGGAACATGAATCTTGGGCCTGATCCAGGTTCTAGGTGGGAGGATGTTGTCATGCAGAAGTTGGTTTTACTCAATCAAAGGAAAATTCCACTCCACTAGAGAGCTGTTGTCACCAATGATCCAAAAGAAGGTATTTGTTTCTGAAAACTTTGAAGCTGAGCTGATCAAATGTTTTCAAAAGTCCTAGTGATACAAAAGAGAAAGTTATTTAGGAAAAGTTACTTAATCTCCACAATCATTTCTCTACCTTTCTCAGAAAGGATGTTAGGGAGGATCAAAGGATTTAAGATCTTCTCATGCTCCATGACCTTCTCATAATGGACTCTGCATCTCTTAGACTCAGCTGCATCCTCGAAATTGTTATGTGAGAATGGATGTTGTATTCTTAGAATTGTTTTCCTTCTCTAAAATGGACATAAATGTAGGTTATTTAATAAGTCATAAATCAACAAAAATGTGAAAAGAACAGCAGTAGCATAGAAGAATAATCATTAGATTCTTTCAGGTCTGTTTTTAATACTCAATTCCCTCTAAGCTCTTTAGCCTTAGACAAGTTACTTTGCTTCCGAGTATCAATTTTCCAATCTCACAAGTGGGGTTATCTTGAAGAATTCTTGCAGGAATTAAATGAGATGCTTTTTGAGAAGTATCTTCACAATGCCAGGCACTCAGTAGTTATGTTATCAATGGTACGTATTGTCTCTACCTCTTCCTATAAGCAGGAAAGCATAAGTGAATCAGAAGATGTATGTGCAATAGAAAGAGTTTCTGCTCCTAATAGGCTGAGTGTGCCCAGGCTTTAATAAGGAAAAGAGGAATTTAGTCTGGTCCGAGGGAATGCATGAGACTTGCTAAACTCTGAGGAAGAAAAACAGTACCTCAGACCTAGCACTAATAACATAAATTTTACTTTTGAATATTAAACTGTAAATATGTAGCTTTTGGTCCTGTGCAGAAAGCAACAACCATCCCAACTCAACTTTGTTACTGGGTTACTCAAGTTCAAGTAGAAAGATGGAGCTTTTTACAAAATGTTTCCTTTTCATTTCTATTATATAACCCTGGGATTTATGTGGATCTCAGCATTTAATGTATTCATCGCCTGCCAAGCAGAATCCCAGGTGGAAAGAGGTGGCTTGAAAAGTTGCAGTTGAAGATATCCTGATGCCACATGTCACAAGCTTCTGAAAATACCCACACAAGTAACTAAGGCCTTCTGAGCTCGTGTTCTCCTTAGGATGATTTATGTTTAGTCTGTGTGCTCTCATTCTGAGGTTAGTGGACACAGGCACCGCTATAGTCCTATCAAATCAGTCCTTCCTTTAGTAAGGACTTTGAATAAGAGTTTCATGCAATACAAAACAAAACAACATGGGGATCTGTAGCACACAAGCATAGTGTGTATGAAGGTGCTGCCATTCTGGGCAAGAAGAGCATTTTATCTTTGACCTTGTCTAGAATTACCTAATTTTAGGTGTCTTCATGATTATATTATGTTTGCTGCTTACTGATTGTGTTATTTCTTTGTCTCCTACATCCAAAGTGAGCCACTATTCCTACTACTTTACTCAGAGTGTACCAGTCGGGGATGGGAAGTACTCTAGGCATCTTTCTCCTATGTTTATAGTACACACATTGGCTAGAAACCTTTGATTTCGCGTGACTCATATATTTAGAAGTTTGGAAAAAACATTGACTAAGAAACATGCTCCCTACTTTTAAAAAAAATCATGAATACCATTAGGATAGATGTTCCATCATTCTACCAGCCTTGACATTTTGTGGTGCTGAAGCAGCTGTTATGGAAGGGGGGCATCGAGCAGTGATTTATGTAAATAGGTAAGTGCCCCTGAAGGTACTTTGGAAAGAACTGTGGCCATTTTACACTCTATGATTTCTTCCTGATGTATACACTGAGTGGTTATGCATTTATCTTATCAAACAAAGTAAAATCTTTCACTCAGTGTCCTATCTTCCAGGTATTGTATTAGGACAAGCATTTCCAAGATTTGAAGAATTAATGCGATTCTTGGTCTTACAAGGCTTGAAATAATAAGAATGAATAATACATAAGCTCAAACCAATATCTAAGTAGGTGTGGAGAGAAAAATACTATGTCATTCTAATCAACAATGTCATAATTGAGATTGGGAGAATATGAAAAGACTTTCTGATCATGTAACATTTAATCACTATCCCAAAGAATTATTGCAGTAGCTGGAAGAGGACTGAAGACAGCAGCATTCCTCGTGGTGCAGGGATGGCACATAAAATCAGTGAGGAGGGATAAGCTGGTTTGTTTGAGAAAGGAAAGAGATCCCTATGAGTGGAATATAACAGTGATGGCAGAGGACAAGCTAGGAGGCCAGAGAATGAGCAAAGGTCACATCTATCCAGAGTCTGGAGACCACATCAAGGATTCTATAACCCTTCCACACAGCCTCTGAAACATTTTAAGCAAGAATGTGCCATGATCCAACTTTTGTTTTAGGAAGACCCCTCTGGCTTTGCCATACAGAACTGAGTCATTAAAAGTCGCTGAATAATTCTAAACTACTTTTTTAAATTTCAAAAATAGTGCTGTCCTTGAATTTCAGTAATAAAACTGTGAATTAAAGTTTTTGGGTTTGTCTGAGTAGTCTCCATGCATTCTGTGTGTGATCGAGGCATAGGAGTCCAGGACTTAAAAGATAAAAATCTTTTGGGGAGTTTCCCAGTACTCGCTGATAGGCCTGCCTCTTTCCTCCTGCATTTGGTGAATCAGCTTTTGTCCAAAGTGGGTAGATCCTCCTGCCAGTTCCCTGTCCCCCATTCAGGAAGGCAGCTCTGCCAAGTCCCCCTCCAGAGTCAGGGACACCACCTGTCATTGCTGTATTCTCCTCCTACTCGGACATCTGACAGGCTTCATGATGTGTGAGCTGGGGAGCACAGATCATCAATGCTAAAGGGACCTCAGAAACAATTCACATCAGCCACTCAATCTAAAAACTCAAGAAGAGAAAGATTGGTAAGGTCCTTTATGGCCCCAGTTAACTGGGGCCAAAATCAGGATGAGGGCAAGCTGCAAAGGAACTGAGGTGGTGAATACCTCTGTCGCAGGCAAGTTACTTGTGGAATTTGATTGTGGCAGTATGGCACTGAAATGTACTATGGAATGGGAATCCAGTGACCTGAGTTCTGGCTCCAACTCTGGAGACAACGTGCTATGTGACCTTAGACAAGCTTCCTTCCTCTTGTGAACTGCGTTGCTCTTTTCTGGACCATGAGAGGATTGATTCTGCACATGGCCGCAGTCTGAACTGTAGGTTGCAAGACTGAATGACTTAGCTGCGAACAGAGGAAGGGGCAGTTCTAGCAAGAGATGACATTTGGCTGGTTTCTTCAGACTCTCTTTACTTTAATCAAGCTTGAAGGGGTTGCTACTACTGCATGGTTGCTGACCACTTAGCCTCACACTTACACATGTGTGAGGCTTTGCTTTTCTATATCAGTACTCTGCTCAGCTCTGCTTTTTTTCTGATGAACATTTGCTCACTCTTGGCAGTTCTCTAGTTCCTCTCCCACACTAAAGCAAATCCATTCTGCTTCTCATCATCCATGATACTCAATCACAAACCTGGCCCATCTCCAGCCACATTTCTTGTAGGATGTGAATGACTGGTGGTGGTAGTGTTACGGTGGCCATCAGCAATGGTGACAATAATGACAATGAAACCATCTACTTCATCTGCTTCTCCCTTTAATCCTCTCTGTTCTCAGATATAAATTATAAATAATGAATATAATACCTTGCTATAGTATAAAATAACACCACCAACAACAAAACAAGAACCATGAAAACTATGTGACAGGAGAGAAGATGAAAGCCAAAAGAGGTACAATAAGTTACCCAAATCACTCAGTCATTAGTTTAAACAAGATGAATCCTCATCTCCAGGCCAAGATTGTAACTATTTCACTGTGTAGATAAAGAGTTAATATATAAATCTTTCTCCTCTCTCCCCTTCCTGGACATAAGTGCTTGTCTAAACCCAAAGATTAGGAGAAGATCTGGGGTGCTGAAGAATTGCTAAGGGCAGATTCTAGGGTGGAGGCGAGATTTGCAATATGCCAAGAAGACAGCCACCCAACTTCCCTAGGCTCTGGGTGCGGCCTTGATGTTACATACAGTAAAAGGCATCCTGGCCTTTAATCAAGGAAGCTTGGCTTGCTGACTGTCTTCCTCCCTCCCTTTCTTTCCTTTATTCTATGCTACTCAATAATGTTACTTGGACCTCTGAGAAGTCCATTACTTTCATGTACATCTCTAAGAGATTCACTCAGATGGTTCCACAGTGTCTTCGACTGTTGAATAAATGCACACATAGTTGCTATGTGTACATGTCCACACATATTCACACATGCAGCCACTACAACAAAAAAGCATAAATGATTATAATCTTGAGTTTATATTATTGTGTGTTTCAGTATTTTAGTAGCTCTGTGAATGGTGTGGCTGTTCTACCCCTCTTTTGCTATGCTTTTGCTAAAAGTGTATAGGTACAGCTTCATACGGCCTTATACACACAGCTGCACCCAGTAACTCCAATGGTTATTCATTCCTACTATTGACAACAACCACTCTTCCCTCTGCTTCCCAAAGCCTTATCCTTGGGCACCTACTCCTCCATATACTTCTTCCTTAGCAGGTAGTCACAACTACCTTTCACTAAATTTCTCTCCCCACCACCATGACCCCATAAAATACCTCCTAGTCTGTATGACAGTGGCCGGTCTGGTCTAAGAGCCAGGGTGGCACCTCTCAGGTTTGTTCAGAAATAAACCTGTCTATTGAAGCTGTCTTAGTTACTTTTCTCTTGTTACTGACACAAAATACGTGATGCCCAAAGTTAAAAGGAGAAAGGCTTATTTACCTTAGTAGAGGTATCAGTTCATAATCAGTTGGCTTCAAGACATGGTAGCATCAGAGAAGAAAAAGTTCATGGCAGATAGAAGGTAGAAAAGCAACAAGGGGTGCCTACAGCTCTTTCTACCCCTTATAAATATCCAGACTGGAAGGCAGTACTCGCACCCGTAATCCTAGTGCTCTTGATCTTAGCATTGCACCATGAATCAATCCCAGTGCCACACACTCTAGATCTAGCCACCTCTTGGAAAAGCCCCACCTATGACCACCTGAGGCTTTGGGATGACATTTAAATATAAACCATAACAAGCTCATACCATTGGGTTTTTTTTCTCCCTTTTTTCCCCTAACAGTCTATTGAAGTGATTATGAGATGGGAAAGCTTTCCTCTTTTACCACAGCTTCTGTTGTCCTTAGAAATGGAGTAAGTTTTAGGAATACAAGGAAAATACTAGTCCTTAGGTTACTGCAGTGCATGCAATGTCCCCAAGTGTGATTGGTCCTTTGGATTCAGGTATTGACCCTGGCATCCTTCTCGCAAGGCACAGCTGCCCATAGGGCTCTAAGGTGTCTTACAGAAGAGTCTTCTTGGCTGAACACAGATGTGAAAATCATTCTCATTTTTCCAGTCAGGGTGCTTGGTGTCCACCAGGCCAGGATCTGCCACCCAACTGCGTCTCTTCTCTGGGCAAACAAAGCTCCACCTTGTTCACTGTTGTGGAGCTCCTCCTTCCCCCTTCACCATTACAAAGACCACTTCTCATTTTCCTACAGTCTTCTGACACAGCTGATGCAGTACAATTCCCCTATCAGACCCAAGTAACAAATGTTGGCTTCCATTCTGAGATCACAGTGAGGAAAAGATGTCAATGCAAAATAGAATCTTTTCTAAGTAACTTGCCCTTTCCCATAAACTTGTGAAAAGTCAGAAAAGAGTCTGGAAATAACAAATGCAGGGTGCACTGCAGAGAAATCTATATTTTTTACTCCACTGATAAGTGGTACATAATAATTAAGAAATAACAATAATACATTGTAGGGATAAAGGGATTTAAGGTAATGCAGGCAAGCACTGTATGTCATACATGGCATATAATTAGTGCTTGGTAAATGTGAATATGTATGCACGTCTGTCTGTATTTGATCAATTCTTGTGTGTTCATGCAGCCCAAGAACAGTCCTCCAGGTCCCTGAAATGGACACAGAATGGCTGACAGCAGTTTCCTTTTCTCTGAGATAAGTGAAGTTTCAGAAGAAGCACTTCTTACCACTCTTAGGCCTGCACTAAGATTATAATTAGTAACTCTTCCTCATTCAATCCAGATTTCTTTGTCTCATGCTCCCAACCACTGGCAGCCCATGCACTTCAGTTTTCATTTGGCCTGAGGGGCCATTTCCATCAGCGGAAGTGCCAAGTGCCTGTCTGTTGAGGCAGAGCTCATTAGATACAGTCTGTCCTGGGCAGGTGCTTACGGAGGTCTCAGTACCTAGTGTTCCCAGATTGACTTTGCTCCAGCCACATCTGGCATTGTGGGTAAGGGTAACTGAAGTCTGCCAGCCTTGGGTGACTTATTCACATAGTGCTTTATCAACACACTCAGTGGGATTCAGTCAAAGTGGTCACATGTTAATCCTTGGATAATATGGTAAAATGGAGAGTTCGTACATTTCAGATAAAGGCAGACCTACGTGGAATTCAGATTTGGTTCAGACAAATGCTGGTTATGAGAATTTGGGAAAGATTTCTAAACTATTATCCCAGGGGTAGGAGTTTTATCCTTTATTTTTCAAGGAGTATAGGTTTATCCACATTACAGAGCTTTCTCTACTGCTCTGTTATTACTCATGCACTGATTTGGAACTCCACTAGACTATGAGTGCTGCAAGGGCATGGATCATGTCTTATTTACCAATGTAATTTCAAAGCCTAACACAGCATTTTCATGTTTGGTTTCTACAAAATATCTAGGTAAATAAATAAATAAATAAATAGGTGGATGTATTGACAGATGGTTGGGTGGATGTGTGTATGCAGGAATAGATGTGTGGCTGGGTGTATAGAAGGATGTACAGGGTAGATTTGACTGAACTATTTATGTTATAGAGAAGGATTATATATTATAGAGAAATAATAAAATGAAAATTGTTGTCATAATCCTTGCACATTATATTAAAAATGGTAAACAAAAACCGACTCCTTTCCTATATTCATCCATACTTACCCACAAAGTGATGACTTCAGCAGGTCTTACTAGTTGGTACTGATTATCCATCTGTAAACTTTCAGCAATCTAATTATTTGATTGGCCAGGGTACTCTTTTAACATGTCAAATTTGATCATTTTACTCTCTCACTGAAGCATATAGATGATGTCATTACCTCCAATTAATCCAATTTACTGCAATACTCAGCGTTGCCTACAAAGTCCTGCATGAGTTGATTCTCACATACTACACTAACCTCAGTTTTACCTTTCTGCCACTAGCTACAGTGGCTTTCTAATTTCTGATTGAGAAGAACATATTGGATTACTTTTTCTCAAGACCTTTATATATGACTTTCCGTTTCCCTCTCTACAATGGCTGTCTTCCCCTAGGCTAATCAGAACCTCTTCATATACCTGCTAATAGTTCCATGGATTTTTTTGCTTGATAAATATAATTTACACCTTTTGGGAAGATGCCTAGAAAGAGAATAACAGGCATAATGTGTTTACAGAAATGCATACAGAATCCTATGCCTCCACAAACTGGCTGAAGGCTCATCTTCTTTCCTTGACTGCTTCTTGACCATAAAATGGGAAAATTTTGTGTTTTAGCAACAGGGTTGGTATGAGGTTCAAATGTGACAATGCATATGAAATAGCAAAGGAGGTCCTCAAGAATTTTCAGCTCCTTCAAGATTCTCCACTTGCATAACTCATATTTGGTGAATTCCAAGGCAATCTTTTAAGTGATGGAGCCTGCCAAATTGGGTGAGAAGCAACATGAAGAACTTCTTCATGGTTTTGTTGGACTTTTGCTATTGGTTAGGTCAAAAGCTTGCAATGGAAAGTAATCTTTAATCTTTGTAGCCTGAATTAGACCCAAAGTTTAATCTAGTTTCAAAGTGGAGTTATATATCATTTTCCTGGACAAAATTATATAGGGATGATTTTACGTAAACAAGAATACACATTTTTTTCAAATCATTCACATCTGTATTACAAATGTTCATTGAGACTTGACATTTGTTGATTTGAATCATCTCTCCACATTGACATTTTTAACTCCATTCCTCCATTTAGACTTGATCCATTTGGTTTGCAGATATTTTGAATCTCTAACCATGTATTGTAGGTCTTTAGCACTGATGGCTGGATTTCCTTAATATCAAATCTTCTTTCATGAGCAATCAGAATTAACTTCTTAAAATCCTGCTTTCACGTCATCAATCCCTCTCATGCTCTACTGCCTGCCACAATAATCTTGATGTTGCCTTCTAGATAAATTCAACTTCATTGACTGATGGGAATACCTTCTGCAATCTAATGTACTTCATCTATCCGAGTAGCTTCCATTATTTCCTGCTCATTTGTCAAGTCAGAGTTATCATTCTCATCTCCCCAAAACTTGAGTTGAGTCCTAGTTCTGTGCCTTTGCCTTTGTGAAGTATATTCTTTTCCCATTTTGCTGAAGTACATGCATGTATGTACCTTGTGTCTCCTCTCTCCTAAGGTTATTTCTACTTTTTTCTGATGTCTCCTCTTATTCTTCAAGATCAATTCAAATCCATCCTCATTCAAGAGGACTTGCTAATCCCACCCACTTATTTGAGTGTTCTTCTTCTGAAAGCCGAATGCATTTTAATTAGTCAAAGAAGTCTACTACTTAATTATTTTCAGTTGATTCATGTAGGACTTTGTTTTAGTTGGTGTTGTTTTTACTCTTTCAAAAATGGGAATGATTGCTGAGTTTGTTTCTTTTATGTCAAGTTCTTGGGAGTTACTGGATTTCTTTGAACTTGGGGGAAGTTTTAAAACTGATTACTGAGAAGAGCTAATTCCTTTGTTAGGTCTTTTCCTATTGGCTCACTCTTTTTTATTGATCAGATGACAATACGTCTGCAACACAGACATGGTTACTATTTTAATGATTCTCTTGTCCTAAAGGAAATCATATGGTTACTGTCACACAGGGTTGATTCCAGGGCTGATTTCTGAGTAGATCTGGCCATAACTCTTTCTGTTTATTCCCATCTTACTTGTATCTGGATGAGTTGTGATGCTTATAAAAGCTCTGAAGATCATAGTTTGCACAGTTAAGGAACAGTAAGAGCTCCTTAGGCATCCAGCAAGTCCACAGAAGTAACAGGATTCCCTAATAATACATGGAAAGTAGCTTGGGGCAGACTCCGAGTGTCTGTTTCTTACCTTTACCCACACCTCACTGTCTGATAGATTTGGTGTTTTTGTGAATATTACAGAAATTGATTTCAGAGTAGCATAGAGAGTCTTTCCAACCTTCTCAACTGACAAATAATCTAATGAATCAGAAGAAATGCGACTTTTCTGTAAGTCTCAGAACAGAGGCAGAATCTGAAAATGAATCCCCTCACCTTCACTCAGCTCCCTCTCCACGATGAATGCATAAGTGGAAATTTACTTTCTTTCTATTCTTTCATCTGTGTGTATCTTACCAGACAGATAGTGTCTGATGAACAATAAATAAATAAATAAATAAATTTATATCACTTTATTTCAAAAACCTTTGAGTACTTTTGGAAAATGAAAGTCTTCTGCTTCAAGGAGAGCAATTCCCACTTGGTGGTCTGATGACGAGTGTACTTGTAAGCCAGTGGAAATTCTCTTCTGTCCGTGTAGCTTAGTCATGGATTCCAGACCTTTGCCAAACAAATGAATGAATGAATGGACACATACATCCTGGGAATGAGGACCACAATGTGTAATTCTGTAATAATTAGGGAAGGAATTAAGGGCACATGTAACATTAGCATTTTACACTCCAATAATACCATGGCACAAACAAAAAGTAAAAACTGAAATGTTGAGCTTACAAAAGGAAGAAAAAATGTGACACAAAGTTAAATAGCCAAAAGCCACTTGCTTCTGTAACTTTCATCAGAATTTATAGAGATTTAATGCCCAGCTCAAAATATACCATATTTGTAAGACTTTTTCAGTCTTTGCTGTCAAAATATAATTTTTTCCAAAATATTATCATAGAAACTTCTTAAAATTTTACTGTTAGCTTATGTGACTTGTGGTTTAGCTATTTATGCATTTGTTTGTCTTTCACATTAGACTGACAGATACTTTGGGCAAGATTTCCCTTAATATGTATTTATATCTCCTGTAGCTCTGACAAGGACGTATGCAAGAAAGTATGTCTCTACCTCCTACCTTGCTTCAGGCAGGCACTGATAATCAATCATTGTATTTCTTACCATAATGCTTGGAAAAGGCCTCAGAATTCTTTATAACAAAACCTTCTGGGCTTTATCTTTATTTCAGTTTTCATACAAAAGGAATTTATTTGCTGTGTCAGTTTATTTTGAGTAGCATAGTGGTTTGCACAATATTGGTGTTTAGTTCACAGTTGTTGATTTGAACTAAGCTCTGATAAACTTAAATTTAAACTTTAACTTAACTTTAAAAATGGGCTAAGGTACCTGATATGTGTGATCAGGGAGGGTTAGAAAGGGCAGAGAGAAGTCACAATCATTAGGGCTTGGACAAGATTAGAGGTAAAAGAATGGTTAAGGCTACAATTTCCTCATTGAAACAGAATCAGTCAGCATCCCATGACTATAACAAAATACTTGAGATAATAAAATTATGAAGAGAAAAGATACATTTGGATTCACAGTTTTGGAGGTTGCAGTCCATGATTGGTTAGATCCATTGATTTGGGCCCATGGGAGGCAGCACATCACTGCCTGAGTATGAGGTAGAGCACAATGACTCAGCCATTCCCAGGGAACAAAATAGACAAAGCAGGAGGGACTGGTGGCCCACAATCCCCTTTGAACATTGATGCCTGTGGTTCAAGGCTGTCCCATAGACCTACCACCCAAAGTCCACTACTTCTTAATAGCATGACCCTAGGCAATGAGCTTTAAACACAGAGGCCCTTTTCAGATATTCAAGATCCCAACGGCAATACAACCTCAGGCTATCGGATCATTGCAGTGGACCATGTGTGGCCAAGTTAGGTGCCACGCAGAAACTGCTTATGGTACCAATCAGCATGATTTCTAGAGCCAGAGACACAACTTTGTGGTGGCAAAAATAACAGAGGTTCCAGAAGCATTAGTGGTAGTTTTCAAATGTAACTGAGTGCTCCTCACTGGGCACAGACTGAATGAATGGGTTTTCTGGGATGGCTCCTGGACCTCTCTGAGACTCCTGTGGTCTCCTTATCATGATTTTTTTTTCTACTTTGGACCTAATGCTCTATATTTTTCTTTTGCATTAGTTTCTTTAATTTTTTAAATGGTGGTCTGCTTAGCTAAATAACATCTACTGGGGATAAACTTAGCTTCAGGATAATCAGGCACCATTGGTCTTTCATTGAAAGGATTGTTTTGGAGTCATCCTCACATACAAATAACATTTTTGTGCAAAAAGTGGCCAATCACCACTTCTTTTAGTGATTTTATATTGACTCAGATTATCCTGAGGTAGATAGTGATACAGGCATTGGTTACTCCTAGGCAGAGAGTCTTCAGCATAGAAAGGCTGTCTGATGACAGTTTGAGAACCATTAGAATGAGATTGTCAGCCCTAGGCTTATGAAAAATATGAGGAAATGGATTCTTCAGCAAGAAGAAGTCAGAGTATTCAGTGATCATCTCAGGTACCATGGGACTGGCTAGGCTTGGTCAGTCTGGTTAAGTTTCAAAGATGGTCTTAAGTCTATGGTTTGGTCTGTTTTAAAGTGGTCTTAAGACTATAGGTTGGTCTGTTTCTTCAGTTTTGGAAAATTCTTAGCCATGATCTCTGCTAACATTTCTCCTGGCTTCTTTTCTCCTTATAGGACTGCAGTTTATCATTTGTTATTGCCCCATCTGTGTCTTTTCATTATGTTTTCTTTGGGTGCTTAAGGTTGGATAATTTCAATTGATTTGTCTTTTGAATTCATCATTCCTTTATTCAGCTATGTCAAGTCTGCTGTTGAGCTTATCCAATTAATCCTTAATTTTCTCTATTGTATATTGCATTTGAAGAGTATATATTTGAATGTCTCCTAGAGATGGTATTTTCCATTAAATTTCTGTATCTTTTTAACCTATTTTTATTCTTCTAAAGTCTCTTCATATTTTCAATGGTTTTAAAAGGTGATTATCTCATAGTTCCAAGATAAGGTCATGTGTGAGTCTATTATTTTTTTTTTTACCATTCTTCTCATTTGCTTGTTGGTAATAGCTTCCTGTCCCTTTGCATAGCTTGAAATTTTATTGCATGCTAGATATCGACTTAAGCAACTTTAGAGACCAGAGAAAATATTACCCTACCCCAGAGGGGCAAGTCCTTTACAAAGTCAGCACACTAGAGAAAAGAGATGACAACTACCATTAAATTCAGTCATGAATTGAGTTAGGTCCTGTCTAGGTCGCAGCTTTATACACTTTTTATTCACTTTTTATTCACCACTTGTTGCAGATGTCTAAGGTCAACATTTACTCTGCCTGTTTTACTGGCTTTTCCCTTGGGCAGGACTTTTTGACCTCAAACTGCGTAAAAAGTCCTGTAGGAGAGACTCAGTGGAGGGGAGAATTAGCACAGTGCTATTGAGGTTGAGGGTCCCATGACTTTATACGGCTTGCCAGGTTGTTATGGTCTATATCTAGACATCCCCCTGGTATGTGAGTTTTGGGGGGTGTTGGATTATGGAGGCAAGATAATCATCAGTACCTTGCAAGGGTTTCTCTCTTCCAGTTCCTCCCTTCAAATCTCTTTTTCTCTGCTTCTGCAACCATACCATGCTCAGCTTCTCCTCTGCCATGCTGCCTTGCCTTGGAGCCATCTAACTATTGACTGAAGTCTCTGCAAACTGTGGCCAAAAATCAACTTCTCCTCCTTTAAGTTCTGGGTATTATGTATTGTGTTTCAGTAAAGAAAAAGAAACCAGGACAAAAGTCATCTCACAATAAAAGTTTTCTGATATATCTTGCTCCATATGAGACCCTCTGCCTAAGGAATTTGTCAGAAATAGCATGTAGAAGTTGTCAAAAATAAGCCACTATACATTGCTTGTGCAGTAGAGACTCAACTTTTTCTGGAGTTTAATTCTTTAGGACCATTTTATGTCTATAGTTAGTTCTTTAATGTTTTTAACATACATTGTTTTCTGTTAGTTTTATTTGTGGGTGCAATAGTTTGTCTTTATCTTCTAAATCCTAAGCAAATTCTTTCTGGTTATTATTATGGTTATATTCTAAGATCTCTTTATAGAAAATTTGGGATCAGTGAGATTTATTTGTTTTCTTTTGTGAGCACGGAGATTCTTCATGTAATAACTTACTTGTTCAATGTCTATTCAGACTTACAACCTACTGCTCAGATTGATATACAGGAAATATTATAACTCCCAGCCTTCTAAATATCAGATTCACCAAGTTCACATTCTTCAAAATCAAAGAATGAATTCTAAGGAATAATGGAGATTAAAGGTAGGAAAAATTTTTTGAGAAACATAACTTCTGAGAAACAGGAGGGGATCTGAAAGTGGGTTACCAAAGAGCCTAATTGTCAAAGCAAGTTTTGTAGAGCAAAGCAAAAGATGGGTACAAAATCACGAGATGGGTACAACATAGGTCAAAATTATGATTAAACAATAAAATTATCGGTACAGAACTTTATGTAATATTGAGTCAGTGGGTAAGCAGATCATGTAGCAAGTATATATGGGAAGAACAAAGATGGTTTTAGGAAGAGACAAATCAAGAGGTACTGGTCACTCACCTGGGTGACTGATGTCTATCTTGACTTTATTGAGTGATATCAATTATAATCTCTAACTTATTGCTTTTTCTTTTGGGGAGACATGAAGGCCCCTCATTCCATGTTTATCTTGAGGCCTGGCCTTCCACAGATACTCCGCTAGCAACAGTTGTGATGAGTTCTCATCCTTTGCACTGCTCCAGCTGGAACTTCCACTCTTACCTGTTCCTTCTGATTCAGACACTAATGGACAACAAAAAGGAAAACCAGGATTTTAACCCTGTCTGACTGCCTATAATATTTCTACCTGGTTTAGCTGTCTATGATAAGGCTTATGACCCATTATTGTATAGTTCTGCACATCTTATTTATAGAGCCTCACTGTCTTTTTTTATAGTATGCCTTGTTTATAGAGTATTGTAATTTTTGTCTATTGTACTGTGTAGTAGAATACTGTACTTTTATGTTTTATTATACATTACAGAACTACATGTAAGACTTGCTTTACTATAAATAGTCATCAAGGTAGAGTTTCCATTGACCATTTCTTTGTTTTGAATATTGTAATGTACATACAATATCCAATTCTTTATGTAGTGACAAGTTCATTCAAGGACCTAGTTTCAGAAACAGTTTTCAATGTTAAATGAGGAATATCTGTATTGGCCACAACAAGTTTTGAGGCAATCTCAGTGTATCATTCAGTTATTGCAGCCAAATCACATCAGAATCTCAATGGTTTACATCAGAAGCTGACTCTCTTACATACATGGAGATTGAGTTGGTTCAGGTGCAGATGGGGTCAGCTGAATGTCTGGGATTAACTGTAGCATAAGGGTTTGATTTAAGTATGATGCAGGTACCACATACATTTCTTTGGCTCTCCAGGTCATATTTTTCTCATGGAGGATCTAGGATTTTATATAAAATATACATACAAACAGTGGCATCTTGGTTTACAAACAATTTGTTTTACAGTTTTGGAGAATACGATTGCATATGTGCTTGCATGAGGAAGATGGCCACAGTAGTTTATGGCACCCAATGTGAAGTTTGCAGACAGAAACAAAGTTTTGCCAAATGCTTTTATTTATGAACTGAATTGTTTGCAAACCAAAGCATTTGTGAACTAAGGTATTACTGTGTATATGTTGTGTGTTTACACACACACATATATATGTATATGTTGTGTGTATATAAATATTTAAATATATATAATCATATATATATATATATATATACATACATATATATGTCTGTGTGTGTGCAAGGTTTATGAGAGGTAGAACCCTCATAATGCTATTTGTGTCCTCATAAAAGAGTCACTAGAAAGCTTGCTTTCCACCTGGACCACATGAGGATAGCCATCTGCAAACCAGGAAGAGGACCTTAACTTGCATCAGCTCATTTAGCATTTTGATTTTGAACTTTCCAGCCTCCAAAACTGTGGGAAACATCTATGTTATTTAAGCCACTTTGAAATATTTTTATTATATAAGCCTAAACCGACTAAGACAGAAACGATATACTAGCAAAAGTGAAGCCTCATGTCCATCTGCTAATCTCCGCAGGTCAAAGAAAGTTATATGAAAGTGTCAGCATCAGTGGAGCAGGGAAGTGGACTCTAGCAACAGAGGGGAACACTGCAAAAACAAAGTCTAGATACAGTCTCATTACAAGGAAATAAACATTATGAAAACATGATTCAATCCTCCAAGTTAGGATAAGACAATCAAGTCACAGCTGCATTTAGAAAGAGCCTAAAGAACGTGCTGAATTTCTGGTTCCCATAAAAGGAATCCCTCATTAATCTTTAACATGGAGAATCCTTATGGCAAGTCTGACCCAGGATGAGGGAGAAAAAATAGATCAGAAGCTGCCAAAGCCAAGATGCTGACCCTGCTCCAGCGGGAACTGCCATTCTCACCTGTTCCTTCTGACTCAGATGCTAATGAACAACAAAAAGGAAAACCAGGTGTCTAAGGAAACAAACAGCATAGCTAAAGCAGCCCAGACTGCTCACAGCAATGTTGCCCTTGTTTAGATATATCTCTGTCTGTGCCTTAGCACCTGCCCCAGTACAGTGGCTCTCAAACTTTAGCAAATAGCATAATTGCTTGCAAGGCTTATTAAGCAGAGTAATGGGACTCAAACCCTAGAGTCACTGATTTAGTGAGTCTGAGATAGAACCAAATATTTCACATTTCAATCAAGTCTTCAAGTAATAGCAGTAGTGTCAGTCTGGGAACTACAAATTGAGGACCATTGCCATAGATCATGAATCTTCCAACACAAAATATAAAATTTCCCAACAATAGTGGAAAATCAGTATCCTTAGTTTCCTTGATGTTCTATCAATGCTCTTCATGGACTGAGGGACAGTTGTAATACTAAAATGAATATAACTGCAGCCTAGCACATTGGAGAGAGCCCTGAGTTGGGAAGGTGAGTTCCAATGAGTGTTCTCTATATTTTTGTAATCCGAAGCCATTTTTACCTCTCTCAATCTCCATTTCCTCATGTGTCCCCTGCCCAAATGCAGACATTGGATGTCTGTGTTGGGTTTTTAAGGCATTTAAAGGCTCACAGGAGCAAAATGAAAAATAGTATTTTCTAGGATCTAGAGGGTGGAAAAATTGGGAGAGATGTTGGTCAAAAGGTACAAATTTTCAGTTACAATATCAATAATTTCTGGGGATCTAATCTGTTGCATACTGACTATAGTTAGTAACATTCTACTATTTACTTGAAATTTGACAAGAAGATTCATCACAAACACACATAAAACAGAAATTATAACTATGAGTAGTAATGGATTTGGTAATTAACTTAGTTGTGGTAATCCTTACACAATGTATATGTATATTGACTCATGACCTTGGCTATATAATTTTTGTCAATTGAATATTTTATAAGTAAAAAGGATTCTACTCTGAAAATATATAATATCATGGTATTATCCATAGCTCTGTGATTGGGTAATTTACTTAAATAAGTCATGCATCCATTTTAAATAATTAAAATAGATGTAACATTGTATCTTTGTTGGAGGACTATCAAAAGGACTTAGGAAGATAATACATGCACAAAATTTTGGACAGTACTTGGCCATTGGAAAGTGATTAATAATATTATGTGCTGTTTGCTTTTGCTGTCATTGTTCATATGGAATTTTATACATTGTGATGAAATTTAAAGAGAGGAGACCATTTGGTGAAGGATGATCAAGGAAGGTTTAAAGCAAAAGGTGCCTGGAGTTGGGTAACCGTGAGAAAGTGAAATTTGGTGTTGTGTATACTTCAGGTGAAGACGGAAAAGGCAGACAGAGAGAGCAACACAGATCAGGACTCAAAGCACAAGAAATACAGACTGTGCCTGGTGATCAGGAAAAAGCTAAATTCAGTAAGATGCTACATGTGTGAAGCCACACAATGAAAAATAATTATGACTGTGATGCAAGATAAATAAGATTTGGTTTTATAAGGACCACGCCTCTGAATTTTATTTAGGCATTAATTACTAAATTTGGGATACAATCTGGATATACTATAGTTGTTCATGATTTCAGACCACAGAAGTTTGTTTCACCTGAGTTTATTTTATTCCTTATTGTAAAATGGAGCTCATATAGATGCATTATAATGCCATGAGGAAGATCAAGAGAAAATGCACATGTGGATTCATGCATCTGTAGTTGTGTTCTGCACATTATAGATATGGATTATTTGCTTTACAAAAAACACTCTTTTGAAATAATTTTTAATTTATGGAAGAGTTACAAGATAGCACATAGTTTCTATGTACCTACACTGAGTTTCCGCTAATGTTTCCAACTTACATACCCATGTTTATTAAAACTCAGGCATTAATGAGTATAACTGCATTAAACCAGAATACTAGAATTTAACCAGTCTTTTCACTAGTGTTCTTTTTCTCTTACACAATGTTATCCATGATACTCTGCTCTATTAGGTCATCTTGTCTCTCTAATCTCTTCCAATCTATGATAATTATTTGGATTTTCTTTGCCTTCCGTGACCTTGACAATTTGAAGAGTATTTTTAAAGTATTTTTAGTGTATCCCTCAATATGGCTTTGTCTGACACTTATTTTAGATTATGACACTCACTTATGATTGTCAAAGAGTTAATCACGTATCAGAGGTACATGTAAGACTGGTTAGGTAATGCATGGAGACCAGGGTGAATGAAAATATGAACTCTCATTTTCAAAACGAGGAAAAAAACTTCATGTCTTTCTAAATAAAAAAATAACATTTTAAGTTATTACTATGAATTTTGTCATGTATCTTAATATTGTACAATGACAATTTTGAGTACAAATACCAGCATTTAAATCATGAAGAGGCATGGCCAAATACCCAATTTGTATTTTGAACAGTATACTTTATGTGTCTTATTGTTGCCAATGCAGCAGAAATACAACTGTTTCACTTGATGTGCACACATTCTACCAACGTTGTCTACCTTTGGTAAACTGATGAATAAGAAAGGCTTTAAAAAAAAGGAAACACTGAGTTCCTTATATTTAATTTTTCTTCTGTTTTTGTTTTTGTTTTTTTTTTAAGCATACGCAGTTACTTGGAACAGTGAAGTTAAGAAATGATTGGATCAGCTTTCCTGGAAAACAGCACTGCCTTGCTTCTGTGTTTAAAGCAGATTCACAAGTGCAGTGAGTTGCTGATTAGCCATTCCTAGACATAAGATGTATTGACACTGACCTTGTACTTGCTTTGGTTCTCGCTGAACTTCCACTCACTGTGGATCCATCGGAATCCTGTGATCGTGGGGCATCCTGCTGTCTGAATCCAGCATATAAATTAGATGGTAAAGAATATGAGGCATAAATATTGCATCTGGCTCCTCTGCTCAATGACTTGTTCCATTTTTCCATTTCGCTTCATACACAAACCTAATGTTCTAAGGTAAAATTATTAAGAATTTCAAGACACCAGAAACTGAGGTTTAAAGGAAGCATGGGGCATTACTGATCATGAAGCCAAGTGGCTACACAAATTGCCATACAAGAAACCAGTTCTGAGTACAGGATATCAATATTACCATTGCTGTTAACTTTAATTGCTTGGTTATGGCAGTGTCTGCCAGGTTTCCCCATTGCAAAGTTACTATTTTTCTCTTGCCACTCTCCAACTATTAGAAGAAAGTCAGTGAATGCTGCCTATAGTCAAAGGGAGGGAAATGAAGTTTCATCTCCCAGAGGGAGGGCTGTCAAAAATTTTCTGGACATATGCTAAAGCTACAACAGTAAATATGCATTATAGGATAGTTAATGCTTTCTGACTCTCATAACTCAAGGGCCAATTTTGCAATCCAAGATTCACAACTTGCTTTTAATTCTATGGTGCTATATGGCAAATGTGTTACAAATCTTAGGAAAGTGACATGAATACCAGACTAAGAGTAAGAAAGCAACATAAATTGCTGTGGATACCAGTTTGCCATGATAAGAGACCTGTGCTCTTGGAATTGGCCTAGACAAGGGAGAATGTGGTCCTCTATCCAGGAACCACACTGACCTACTTTCCTTGGAAACTCATTCCTCTCGTGGGTTATGGGCAGCACGTTGTGAAGTAGATTCTATTCATAGCATCCTCTCTGAGTGGCTGACTGAGAGTAAGTAATTATCAGCCCGTGGTGCAGGGAGCTCCAAGACTCTCATCACCCATGGCACGCACAGCATCTCTGCCTGCTTGCAATTCCCCTCATTTGGCAGATGCTTCAGCAGAAGACGCTGAATGCACACGAATTATTTCCACTACTTCCTGCTAATTTCAGGACCGCATTCATCCAAGGCTCTCAAAACTCTTAATCAACAGGAATGTGCTAACCTGAGCTTGGGTCACGGAGGGACAGCCTGGAGATCGGGGTAGATTGGTGACAGCTGCTGCCCTCTCTCTGAAGAGGATGCACATAGTTATCATCATGTTTGGTGATAGGAGGAGGGAGGAGACGGTCTTTTAAGGTCTCTTCCAATCTGGGAAGTCTATGAATATCACTACCAGCTGAGAGCGATTCTCTATGCTTTATTCATCACAGAAATGACGCAAATACAGAAAAGCAGCTTTCTCCAAGGTAGGTGGCCACTAAACCAAGCATCCAGACACTTAGCACTCTGAAAATATTGAAAGAAGTCCTTCAATTTTCAAAAAGAAAATTTCAGGTATAGATGGAAGGAGTGTTATATATTTAGTATGTATTCATGGAACTAGGCTGAGAGGTTCTAAGTTCAATAACAGCCAAGTTTGCTTAGAAAAGATGATTGTAATTTCATTTTGTGTTAGTAGAAGTAAAATGTCTTCGATGAAAGAAGAGTTATAATGCCTCTCTATTCTGCATTGCTCAGACTTTACCTGGGTCACACTTTTCCATTCTTCTTATGTTTGAGCATTTAGGAGAAAGTGAACATTTTCATAAAAAAAAAAAAATCCAGATAGTGAAGGTTCTCAGAATCATGCAAATTGAAAAACAGCTGAAAGGGTGACTGGAAACCTGAAAAACTAGGGGCTCACAGACCTCCAACAACAATGTTCTCTTTATGTAGGAAGAGATGAAATTTGAAGTTTCAAGAAGTTAAAACAGGTTCCTGTGAGGCAGCGAGGAGCAGTTTTGTCTCAGTAGTGAGGAACTTTCTCACCATCCTGAGCCAGGCAATGATGGAATGCTGGGTTTAGGCACACATGAATCAGAAGTAGCCTTAAGATTTACTTAAAGAGCACGCAGTCCGTGGCTGACTGAGAAGACTCAGTATTATGCAGGTAACTGTTTATCTCTAAGCTAATGATATTAGAATCAAGATCTTATGATTGCTTTAAATTTTCCAGGAGACAGCAAAATTGAAGTAATTTTGCAGCAAACACCTGCAAACTCACCACTTAGATATTATCACTGACAGCATTTTGCTAACAGCTTTATTGAGATATAGTATAATTCACTTATTTTGAGTGTACAATCATTTTTGAGTATATTCAGAGAGCTATGAAACCATCATAGCAGTTGGCTTTACAATATTTTCATCACTTCTCCTTGGAAAATATCATACTTGTTATCAGTTTCTCCCCCATCCCCTGTGTTCTTTCTACCTTAGAGAGCAAGTAATCTATGCTGTATTTATTCTGGATATTTCATATAAATGGAGTTTTTTAAAGAGTCACACTTTGTGACTAGATTTTCTTTCACTTAGTATAACGTCTTTAAGGTTCATCCTTGCTCTATACATCAGAACTACCTCATTTCAAGAGGTATTCCATTATTATTTCTCATTATTACATTATTCCATTAGAATATTCCTCATTATTCCATTAGACAGATGTAATGCATTATATTTATCAACTTATCAATCGATAGACCAAGTTGCTTCTACACTCTGGCTATTATGAACAATGCTGCTGTGAACATTTGCATGCCATTTTTTGGGGATATATGTTTTAATTTATCTTGGCTGTATAATTAATAATGGAATTGGTAGATTATATATGATCACTCTATGTTTAACCATCTGAGTTACTGATAGATTATTTTCCAAAGAATCATTCATATCTTAATATATTTGTTTTATAACATGTCTATGCTTCCATAATCAATTCTATTTATTATTATTATTATTATTATTATTATTATTATTATCCTCCAAAGGCACTAAAAGGAAACACTAAACCAGAACTCCAAAAATTTTCATCATTCAAATCATTGGTAGGACCCTATACTCATTTGCGTGTTCACATTTTATTGGAAAATATACATGCTGTGAATTGTGCAATCCATATGGCAGGTGCTGAGTTTTGATCAATGGGCTCACTTATATAATCTGAACCTTCCATAAGATACAGTGCATCCTCTTAGTCCGGGATGTTCCTTCATATTCATTCCCATTCAGTCATTGCACTTACCCTCTCATCGGGTGCACCCATTGTTCAGAATCTTTTCCTCTGAATATTAGATTTGTTCACTCTAGAATATTATATAAAATGACAGAATCTGCACCTTGAATGAGAAAAGTTTCCCTAATGAAGCCAGGACTATCAGTTATTTTTAGTTTACGTATGTTAAATACTGCAATGTATCATGGTAACAATGTACACCACATTGTTTATTCATTTACTGTCTATTGGATGCTTGCTTCACTTTCAGTTTTTAGCAACTTAGAGGAATGCCTCAATGATTATTCATGTATGTCTTTGTGTGGATGTGTATGTTAATTCCTCCTAAGTTTGGATATGGTGGAGTCATCAGGTAGGTATGTACATTCCATTATCATTGTCCATCAGCACATTTTTCCACGGTAGCTGTATCATTTTATACTCCTGATGTAAGAAAATTATTGTTCCATGTCCATGCAAATATCAACTGTTGCCAGTATATTAAATTTTAATTATTTTTTAAGTCTATAGTTGTATGGATTTGGTATGCATTTCCATGATATTGAACATTTTATGGTTTGTTCATTGGATATATAAAACATATAAATAAATCTGAATATTTCTTTTGTAACTAATATGTAAATATTGTGCTTATTTTTTGAGATTTTTGCATTTTATTATGGAGTAAATGGTATTATTTGTATACTTTGGATGTAAGTCTTTTATTTAATATTTGTTAGTATCTTCTTACAGTCCACGGCCTATTTTCTTAATGATGTCTTATGATGAGATATCTTTTAAAAAATTTTTGAGGAGGTCTTATCATGTTTCTTTTTTATGTTATGCTTTAACAACTTGTTTAAGAAATCCATGTTTATGCTCAATCATGGAGATAACCTCTTATTTATATATAAAAGTTTATGGTATTAGATTTTATGTTTAGGTTTCTGATCCATTGCTAACAAATTTTGTTTGTTCTGATGCTTTTGTTTAAACACAAAGACTTAGTTCTATAAATGGGTTCTACTTCTGGACTCTATTGTATTGATTTATTTGTCAGTTCCATTGCCAGTATCAGAGGATCTTGATGAATTAAGTCTTCCATATATTTTTTAAACAACATTATGTAGTTTATCAGATAGACATCCAGCTAATATATGATATTGGTAAGTTTTTCCTAAGCATTTTATATGATGATGATAGTACAAGGTAAACTACTTTGGATTTCATTTTATGTCTTTTAAAATAATGGTTTATATGGGAGTAAAAGTGATTTCTAAATGAACTACAGCCTGGATATAGCAACTGTGAAAATCATAAATGGGCAGTTCTCTGAATTTTGACATGTATATGATTTTTTTAAATGTATGTTTTATGTTTTAGGATAATTCATAGCAAAACTAGGCAGATGGTACAGAAATTTACGATACACACTTTTACCTCACAAAGGCACAGTTTCTCCTATTATCAACATGTACCACCAGAATGATAAACACTTGTGGTAACTGTTGAGCCTACACTGACAAATCATTACCACCTAGAGTCTGTAGTTACATTAGCATTCACACTTGGTATTGTACATTCTATGCATTTAAACAAATGTATCATGACATTTAACACTATTTAATCCACCTTTTAATAATATATAGAGCATTTTGAGGGCCCCAAATATCCTTAACACTCTGTCTATTCACTCTGCCTTTCCTAATTCCTGGCAACTACTGATCTTTCTATTGACTCCAGAGTTTTGCCTTTTCCAGAACAAAAGTTGGGATAAATCAATATTCAGGATTCTCTGATTACTTTCTTTTGCTTAGTAATGTGCATTTACAGTTTCTGTATTCTTTTTCGTAATTCAATAATTCATTTCACTTTAGCATTGAATAATATCCCGTTGTCTGGGTATATCACAGTTTATTTATCCATCTACCAACTGAAGTACATCCTGGGGAGTATTTCCAAGTTTTGAAAATCATGAATAAAGCTGCTGTTAACATCCCTGTACAGTTTTTTATGTAGATATATTTTGCTTAGGTTTTTCTTTTCATTTTTTCTTTTTCTTTTTTCCTCTCCCTCTCTGTCTCTCTTACTTTACATTACCTACTTTTTCCTTCCTTCTTTCCTTCCTTCCTTCCTTCCTTCCTTCCTTCCTTCCTTCCTTCCTTCCTTCCTCTTTATCTAGAGCTGGAGAGCAAACTTAGCTTTTTGTACATGCTTTTCAAGTAATCACTCTCCCAAAGAGTTACTTTCCAAGCCCAGGATGTAAGTTTTTAATTTCCTTAAGTAAATACTAAAAGTAAAATTGCTGTATTATATGGTGGCTTCTGTTTGAACTCACCAAGACATCCTCCAAAGTGACTAAACCAATTTGTATTCCTACAGTCAATGAATAAGAATTTTTGCTAGACCACATCATAACCAGCATTTAATAGCATTAAGGTTTTGGATTTTGGCCATTCTTATGTATTGTACTGGTTACAACTCATTTTTAAACAA
The DNA here is from genome assembly GCF_034190915.1 of Cavia porcellus. Taxonomy (NCBI): domain Eukaryota; kingdom Metazoa; phylum Chordata; class Mammalia; order Rodentia; family Caviidae; genus Cavia; species Cavia porcellus. Next base: position 168,689,841 of record NW_026947484.1, read on the forward strand.
AATTTTGTTTTCTGAAAATTTGTTAAATTATCTTTCTCAATCACTTTTTGGAATCTCTATGATTTTCTTCATAATTATACCATTTTCATCTAATTTTACTTTTCTTTCTTATTTTTGTGTCATTTACATTTATTGTATTCCAACAATTAGGAGTTTTACTACAATGTTGAATGGAAGCAGTGAGTCTGAGTATTTTTGCCTTGTTCTTATTTTGGAGGTGAAACATGTGGCATGATATCATTAAGCATGATGATACCCATACTTTTTTGGAATGCCCTTTATTAATTTGAAAAAAAATTTCTTCGTATTCTTTGATTTTTCTAAGTTTTGCATTAATTTAGTGATAGTTTGTACTTTTTGCGTATACTGAAATCACTATTTTTTACTTTATTTTTATAATATTGTAAATTAACATACACTGTTGTTTATTATTGAGGTAAACGTGCACATATTAAGCATGTTAAAGTGGACAATTCAGAAACTATAAAACTAGTTTTACATTTCTGAGATAAACTTCATGATCATGATAAATTACTGTTTTTAGAAATTTGATTTATGTGTCTGTTATGAAGGAAACTGGTCAATAATTTTCTTAAAATCTCTCTGTGAGTTTTAGTACAAAGATTAAATTTGTTTTTCACCAAGTTGGTAAAATTTGTGGTCATTATTTCCTCAAATGTTTCCTTTTGTTTCATTCTTTCTCTTCTATGGCTGGAGTTGCATTTACATATAAGCTAGCTCTTTTGATATTATTTCAAAGTTTCTGAAATTCTTTTAGCATTACAATCTCTGGTTGTCAAATTGGTAATTTATGTTCCTCTAGTTCTATGTTTTGATTTCGCTTTTTGGGAATCAACCCTAGCACCTTGCACTTGTCAAGCAGGCCCTGCACCACTGAGCTATACCCCAGTGATTTTTTTCTTCTGATTCACTTTTTATTCAGGTTTTAATTCCATTCAGTGAATATTGTTTTAAAGGAAGATATCATAGTTTCCCATTTAAGAATTATCATTTTTTGATAGTTTCTACTCCTCTGTTCTGAATTATTATATTTTTCTTGCTTAAAAAGTTATTAAATTTTACTTCCTTAAGTACAATAGTAAGAGTTGCTTGAAAGTAATTCCAGCATCGGGATCATCTCAGGGTTGAGTTTTTTGATTATCTTTCTCTTGAGATGGGAAACATTTTCCTAGTTTTTTTTAGTGATAAGTAATTTCTTTGTCTTTGGAATATCGTAAATACTGTGTAAATTTTGGACTTTCGTCATATTTCTTTGTAGAGTGCTGATACATTTTTTAAACAGGAAATTAAAATAAATAGTCTCAAATTATAGTAGTTCACATCTCAGCTCAGTTTTCCCTGCACTTCATTGCACTGTCTTTGACCTGTGCTATGTACATGTAATTTAAAGGTTAAGAGAGAGTTGATTCATTTTTTGGTACAGAATTTAGGACTCATTTTCAGGACTATCCCTAACTTTCTTTTTCCTGTAATTTCCCCTGAATCAATTCTTATTTTTTAGGTATGAAATACTGTGCATTACTGAGGTTCTAGTTGTCCAGTGTAGCACCACAACCTGAAGCCGTCTTCGCAGTAAAGCCAGAAACAGAAAAATCACCCTGTGCTTATTTCTCTTCATTTTTATTCCCCTCCAGAATCTCTGATCTCAACCAAATGAGATAACAGTGTCTCTTGGTAGAGATTTTGAGAAATATTGCTTCTGTATCATCCTGGTGAGTCTTAAATTGGAAAAAACTATTTATTTGAAAGTCAGTATGGCAATTACCTATTAAAATTTTAAAAATTGTGAGCACTCTTAAGCCTACCTAATTCTTAGGTGCCTACCTCACAGAAAATATTCTCACCGCACAAAGACAGTCACAGAGATTTTTTTTTTTTAAATTCAGCACTAAGTTTGCCAAGGCATATGTGGAAGAATTTCAGTGATCATTAACAGAAAATGTTAAATACATTCTGGTAGATTCTCACTTGAGAATATCACATTTTTAAAGAATAAAATAGACTTACACAGACAAAACTGAACAGATTACTGACACAAAGCAAAATAAAATAGTAAGCTACAATGTGAAAGAGTATTGTCATATATGTGTATAATATATAAAGTCATAAAAAGATATGAAAAATATAAGAAAAAGGTTTAAAAATCATTTCTACTAAGAAAGCCATTGAATAAGGAATTGGACATGAGAGTTTTGGAGGCAGTTTTTCATTTTTACTTATAATATTAAAATTATATTATAAAATGTATTTTAAGCAAAATTATTTTACAACTACCGAGTAAAGGAGAAAAATCTAATTGTCCCTTTATTTCTAAGTTTTAATGATTCTGTACTTTGTGTTTCTCCCTAAGTCAATGAATCATCTAAAGATCTAATCTAATGATCTTACTTTAGAGATAAACATTATAATCCTCATTTTCCAGACAAACTGTTATAAATTGACTTTCCCAGTCATCCACAGGTACTTAGTAGCAGAATAAGTACATACAGAGACACCTTTCTTTTCATCCAAAATCCTGTTCAGATTTGGCAGAACCGGAGAGTTCAGAAACAACATTTTAGATCTGGTTTTGAACAACTGTCATAATCATAACTTCAGTTCACTCTATAGCCACACACTTTCCCACATGCATTTGCAAAATCTCCTCTCACAAAAGGTGAGTGCAGTTTTGTTTTGTGAATTTTGAGATTGGTCATAAAATTTTCTCTGTCCAGTGGTAAGTTTATAAATATCACTTAAATAAGGGCTAACAAGATGCCTGCTCAGTGAACTGGAGTCTTTCCCAACCTCTTAATGTCCTTCATTCTAGAATAAATACAAGTAGAAAAATGTAACCACAATAACTAACAGATATGTGTGGAGAAGAGTCCCTTCAAATGATCTCCAGATGTATGAGCTAAATAAATGATTGCTTGCTCACATGCCTCAGTTTTGAAATTTAAAAATTTGTGTGATATTTTAACTGATTAAGATTCAGAAACAGAACTACTAAGTGCACAAATGCACTTATACATACAACAAGTATATAGTCATCATGCATGCTTACATTGTTTGTGAATGTGCAAATCTCTATCATGGATTTTTGTACTTATACAATTATAAGAGTTAGGCATCTCTATAATGATATTGTCTCTGCATGCTGGAGCTCAAAACTCAAAAAAAGATGGAAGTCAGGAAGAGAAGGTGTAATTGAGGACAGGCTCAAACCACAAATGTAAGCTGGAACTCTAGAAGAATAGACTGAAATTGCCACAGGTCTTGATGTAGTTGTAGGTATTCTTTGTCATAAACCTAAACATTCACTCTTGGACCAGGTGTAGCAGAACTGCAAGAGGACTCAAGCAAAAGTACAACAGTTGCAGACTCTGCTTGCTGCACTGAACTAATAAGATTAGTAGACAGATGACTAGTAACTCCCATGAGCTATTATCTAGATGCTAATCTATGTCCAGACAATTTCAGGATCTCCCTTAAGGCGCAATTAACTGGAAATGTACCAGAAAGGGAATTCTGGGAAATATAGTTCAGCCTAGCCAGGGAGGGCTCATTATAAAGCCATCATAGACTGTTATCGTTGTAGTCAGTATACTGATTTCACATAGAGTAATATATGAAATATGATCTATCTCAGAGTTGGTAGTTGGTAGAATTGGAATTTAAATTAAAAATTCCTATTTCTTGCCATATGTGATTCCCCGAAATATATGAATATTTCATGCTATTTTTAACTGTGACTCTTTCTTATGAACACATAAAGAGCCATCATGTATGGGATTGAGGGAAGGTCATTGAGCGAGAAGGAGGATTATCTGGAAGGCCATCAAATATGGAGCAGATTTCCAGGGAAGCCTGAGGTAACAAATTCCAAAGAAATGAAACATATATAGGAAAATTATATTTGTCATTACTGTCCCTGAGTTTTATCATTGTGAATGAATGCCTTTATGTCTGACAAAGCTGATGAAGCAGGTAGACATAGAAAGGTGATGTACAGCAGGATGAAACAGATTAGGGAAGAGTGTGGAATCTTCCCAGAGAAAGTTTAAGAGAAGATAATGTGCAGAAGAGCAATTCAGCAACTAATATTTATACCTTATATTAACCAGAGCCTATGACCACGGCTTGCAGGATCTATGGCAATTTCCTAAGATCCAGAGATTTGGACAGGGCAAGAGTTAGATAGATAGAGGTTGAGGGTTTAGTTTAGAAATATCATCACTAACCTAAAAAAGAATACAAAAGAACTTTTACCAGGGTCTCTGCTGTGCTTGTGGGGATGCAAATCACTGCAGGACAACCTGTACTTTAGGAACATTAGATGCTTAACTATTTCTGTTCCCCAAAGCAATACTAGTATGAACACACAGCAATCACTTAAAAGCATCAGTGACTGAATGAACATATATCACAGACTTTGAAGATCATATACTTACAAACCTGGCTCTATCACTAACTCATTAAAACTTGGGTAGATTATATAATCTATTTTGTCCTTAGTTTCTTTATCAGTTGTATACAAATAATATTATCCAATTTACAGGTAAAATGTGAAGATATATAAAGTGCTTGGTTTACAAGACATAAGCATTACAAAGGTGCTATTCATCTGCTTTATTAATTAGAATCTTAAGATTGGGACTTGAATATAATTGATTAAGGTTATTATATCTGTGGGGGGGGGGGAGCAAAGGCATGAGTTCATGTGAAGGACCAGGACACACGGAAAAGGAAGAATTAGAAAGACAGTTCAGTAGCTGCTGGGTTTCTTTTAGGGTTAATCAAGGACTCAGGTAAATTCCCCATCCATTCTCCCTCCAGACAGGATAGTCCCAGAGACTGGAGCAGGTTTGGGAGCAGGCAGGTCTATACAGGTTGCATGCACCACAGTTGTCTGCCAGTGAGAGCCAAGGCCTGAGGGGAGGCGGTGGCAGACTGAATACAGGATGATACAGTGGGGCTCTGAGCAGAGAGCAGCTAAGAGACTGCCTGGTGATTTACAGCCTTTAAATGGCTCTCTCCTTCTGCAAAACTCTTAATTTAATAGGCAAACATCTTGGGATAAGGGCTCACTGGAGACAGAATGGATAGAATAAATGTTGGAAGACTGAAAGCCTACAGTGGGAAGTGTATAACTCTATCATGACAATGTGAAAGAAGCCTCTCCCCATCCCCTCCACAAAACTTGAGCAAATCCTTCAAGCGGAGAAGTGAAATAGTGAATGTTTCAGGAAAACAGACTCAGACTCACCATGCTTGAAGGGGACTTTGTTTGCTATATTGCTAACCTCTCTTTAGCTTCACATTATACAGGTGAGAAACCATGTTTCAAGGAGGTGAGATGTCTCACCAAGGTGAGTTATTACCTGAATTTGTTGTCTGGCCTTCTAGACTTTATTTCACAGTGGAGAGTTAACTTCTGATCCTGTCTTTCATATGCTATATACTAAGCATCCATAAAAGTGCGAAGCTCATTGTAGGTCCTTCATAAATACTTGATGAATTATCATGGGGCTTGGGACCACCTTCTTAGCAATCTGTCACCTTTTTCTTCAGAAAAGTAAATGATGTTAGCATATGGAGTTGACTCTTTGGTTCTTCATCTCTTCATTTGTTTTCCATTCTGAATATTCTTTATCTCCAACCATCACACAGCTCATCTCAGATCCATTCTCATAATTTTAGCATTATTTATGCAACATCATAATCTGCCCTGAACATTACAATAAGAGAGGCAAGAGAGAGGTATACTTGGGTTGGTATTGCAGTGAGGCTGGAAATCATAAGTAGGTTGCTTGAGATGACTAAGGATGGATATGAAGTTGAGGGTGATTGACAGCCAAGAAATTGAAGCTGTCAAATTCAAATTTCAACCTGAAAACTATTTAGTATGAAGATTATGGAATTGGTAGGTAGACAGACTAGATGAGATTAAGAAACTAGAAACATTAAACACTCAGAAAACACAGATCAGCCTCTTTTATCTGAGATTTCTAGACCAAAGCTCTAGATGGAGCCCTCATTGGAGCTTCCTTTCTCGTCTGCAGCAAAAAGTATTTTGAGTGTTGATCTGATAGTATTTTCCTCTTGTAATTAAGTATGGTTTTGATGTAGTCATTTCATCAAAACCAGTAAGATCTTTGAAAGAAACCTGTTCAAGTATGCACACATTTATTTGTTTACATTGATAGCAATGATGTACTCTTTAGATTCTGCTTCCACTTTTACTTGTATATGTGACTTAGAAAAAAAATTAACCTGTAGTGTTTTTTCTTGTATGTTGAAGATAAAACTATTATTATTAATCTCAATGAGTTTGAGGAAGACTTAAATGAAACATTAATGCTGGACCTCTGTAGTTGGTATTTACTGGTGATTATCAAATCTTAATGTGTATGTGTAAATTATGCCTTCTTTTTATCTAATGTTTCCTCATGCTTACCAAAGCATGCTAGGATGACTATCAATATCATTCATCAGGTTGTAGCTGTTGCAAGGAAAGTACTTTTCATACATTATTTTTGTGTTAGAGAACTTAGGCTCATTTTGAATGTTGTAATACCTTATGATTTTTTTACTTCCATTCAGAATTTATCTTTACATTTTGTTATTTCACCAATCATTGAATTGAAATTTAACTTATTTTTATGTGTATTTTCTTTGATTGTTTTGAAAATCAGACTTCCAAAAGCTATTCCTTGATTTAGGTCCTCTAAAAGTAACTACTGAATAGTTCTTACATTCTGGCCATTGTATGACTTACAGTGATTTATCTTTATATTTCATAGTGATTTTGGAAGATTTAAAAATGATGAGGAAAAGACTCCAAAGTAAATTATAATATATAAATAAGAGTACAAACTTCATTCTTAACTGCAATTTGCAAAAACCTCATCAGCAGTAAGAGTACAGAGGGTCATATTGCTCAACATTCCTATGAATGCGTTTCAGAGGAATAACCAATTTGCTGAGGAAAAATTGTATTCAACAACTTTTTGGCTGTTGAGATTACCAGGTCAAATTAAGAAAGAAAACTAAAAGTGAATATGGACCAAGAATAAGTGCTCATTGTGGATCTCTGTAAAGAAAGAGGGAGATGTTTTACGATAAATATAGGTTAAAAGCCTGAAGTTGTGCTTTCATTTATGTGGGACACTGGCATGAGTCGATAAAGGGCTTTGCTTTACAACATGGGATGTTAATGTAATTACAGACTGAAAACTAAGAGTAATTCAATATTCAGTGGAAGAAAAGAAATAAATCTGGTACAGTGAGCCATGATCCAATCACATCTAGAATCTTTAGTTCTTTCTCAGTGTGGGATTAGTGATAGCAAACAGGATGGAGCCAGAAGAAGGAAAGAGCAAATCAATCATGTGCATAGAATGATTGGGTAAACTTCTAATTCTTACCCTGGAGAAAGAAAGGTTTGAGGAAGTAGTTCAGTAGCTGTGCAATTGTTTTCTGGAGAAAACTTCAGAATGTTAGAATTGTACAATAAGCAAAATTGTGAAGAAACAGATTAACGCAACATGATGGGTAACTTTTTAAAAATTAAAACTTCCTTCTCAAAAATTAGCTGCCTTGTAAGTTCATCTGCCCCTTTGATTCATCACCTCCTGGGAAGTCATCAGAACCATCTGGTGGCAACTGTTTGAGAGGGTGATGAAAATGCAGTTTTAAAGCCAAAGATCATAACTTAGACATGTCACATGCATGAGAAATATTTGTTGAATAAAAAATTAGCCACCCGGAATTGCTGTCTTGGATAATGAATATGATTGACAGAGGACTCCCATAAGCATTCACTACATGGAGAGAGAAACTTTTGGAAGTTAGATTATTGCTTTAAAATTGGAAAATAGAAAAAGAATAAATGAAGAAAGTTGCTCACCAAATGGAATATATGTGAAATAAACCATGAAGTATGGGAAAATAATATTGACTATAGGATTGTATAGAGAATCTCAGTTTGCATAATTATTTTGCTCCATGACCTGTGACCTAAAGTGTACCAAAAGAAGTGACCTAAAAAGGTGCTCTTATCATTACCGTCCCTCTTTAGTATTTGAGGTTACTAAGGTTCAGATAGGCCAATTCAGTGGCCAGAATGAAGAACTAGGTTCAATGCCAGAACTATAAACATCAAATCCTAACTAATCCATGACTTTTAGTTTGTCACAATAATATGGGTCAAATGAAGGGAATAACATAAATTTACATGTAATTGCCTTAAATGTGGGATGGGGACAAATAGAAAGGATTCAACTACCATTTTTATGAAAGTATAGTACTAGAAATGAAAAGTGATCATTCCAAGCAAGAAAATCTGAGAAGCCATGAGAGGAAAAATGAAAGAACTGTACAAAAACATTCAAATGGCAGCTGTTCAGGGAAGGGAGTAAAGCTGTGAGACAGGCAGAGTTCTGTTCCATTTGTGCATTTCCACACAATGAGGCTGGAAAGAAAGTGGGGAGGAAACGATGCTTCCTTCAGGAGTTAGGCATTACTGCTTTGCTGTGGTGAACAGGTAGTTTTGAAAACTATATGCTATTTTGGAAGGTAATTTATTTTTTATAAATTGTGAGGCCCGAGCTGAAATTGAGAGGAGAAAAAATGACTACCAGGCAGGCAGTCAGTGCTGCTTGAAGGCATGGGAACAGTGTCATTTGTACCAGCTGCTATGGGGAGGGGCCATATCTGTCCTGCTCTGAAGAGACAAATATGATCTTTGATGGAGATCTACTTAGAAATCATTTATGTCTGAAAATCTGGGTATAATTGATCATGATTCTTTTTCCCTAACAATATCTAGGCTCACTACTATAATTTATAATAATTATACTCTATGCCCCTGAAACAGATTGCATATGGTTCTTATAGCCACAATTTATTTTATTACCATCTCTGTTATCATTTGGATGTGGTGATGGGTTTCCTGATGGTCGATGAGATGAAGGCTTGGTTCTCAAGGTAGTAGTACGGAAGATGATGCAGACCTTCGGGAGGAGAGGCTCCTACACGGTCTTTAGGTGTTTGGGGCATTGGCCTCCCAAGGGATTAAGTTATTTTCCTGTGTGAACCTGGTAAATTTAAAGGAGATGGTTGTTATAAAAGGAGAAAATCTGGGTCCTTACCCCTCGCTCTGGCTTTCTGCATCAAGATGTAGTTGTTCTCTCTATACAAGTTCCTGTATTGCAATCTACTATGAGGTGATTCACCCAAGAGGAAGTCGTTGCTGGAGACTGCAACACATCATTTAGAATTCCAGCCCCCAAAACTGAGCTAAGCAAAGCTTTTCAATTTATAAATTAGCCTGCCTCAAATAATTTTCTATAATAACAAAAAGCTGACTTGGTTTTGCTTACCTGCTCTGCTTCAAGAACCAGCACTATGTCTTAGTTGGCTAAGACGGAAGACAAACACTAGTGATGCTTGAAAATATGAATTTTACAAATAAATTTCTAGCATAGAGATGTGTAGGCACTGAAATTTAGAGAATTGATGGTCTGAAGAAAATCAGGAAAAATACTTTCCATGTGCACATTTTCACTAATTGTACAGTGAGTAATGCAGACCTGCCTTGTTGGAGCTTACCACTAAGTAAGGTATGCAGACAAATCAATAATGCAAATAATAATTCCACATATTCAAAGTTTCTCTCTCTCTTTCTGTCTCTCTCTGTCTCTGTCTGTGTCTGTGTCTCTGTCTGTGTCTGTGTCTCTGTCTCTCTCTGATTCTATCTTTGTTTCTCTTTACTTGCAGCCACTTTGCTCTGTGGCCTACCACTCCCTTTAGTGGTAGAAGCACTAGAAGTCACAGGGCTGGCTTTAAATAGCCCTGCAGTCTGTCTCTGAGTCATCGCTTCTCCATGAACTCAACCTTTTTTAGAATATAACCTTTAAGGAAAGTTTAAATATTAGATAATCAAAAACAAAGGAAAATGTTTTTCCCTAATGCTTTTTGCAAATGTCATTTAGGGATGAGAAAACTGGTTGGAAAATTGTGAATACTGTTTTACTTTCCCCTTTACTTTCTGTGAGCTGCTCCAAAATTTTAGGGAGAATATACATCATTCCAGAACCTTCTTTCAGGCCTTGGTAGGATTGAAAGAACTATGATTATTGGACCCAAATTTGCTGTCACATTTTTTGCTAGGTCTTAGTCTTCTCATCTGAACAAAGCAATTTTTGGGGATGATGATCTTCAAGGTTTCCTTCAACAGTGTGGAAAACCAAGACTTGAGAAAATTACTTAGAATCCCACAGTAAAGTTACCTATGAATTATGTCTCATCACATGAAGAAAGGAAAAGAAGAAATAGGACTCTGTTCCAGAAAAAAATAATATTGAGTGCAGATGTTCAGCCTTGACCTCATTTTCGCCTCTAGGAAAGTTCAGGTCTTTTTCAAAAGTCTTTAGCATGGAGATGTCCTGTCTTGTTTCACTCACCTACTGCAAAGATCAAAGTTAGGCTTACTGCTGTTCCTTCGCCTTGACCTAAGAGGAAAGGATAACTGAAGGCAAAGTGAATAAATCCACAAGAGCCTGGGAAATGGTGTTAAGGAAAAATGAAGGTGAAGGAACTCAGGAAATCTTGCAGGTCTTGCCACCATTTCAGGGGCAGAAAGAAGGGTCCCCATTGTCACTCATGGAGTTGACTGCCACGCTGCCACCTTTCTCTACCGGAGAAATTGCGACTAAGTTCATGAGGCTGTGGTTAACTGTCTGAGGGCTTATTCAAAGTCTAGTCTTCAGTGTAGCAAACTGAGTGGTTTTGGGCCACAAAACCACATGAAATTTCTTTTCTGGTCATCTTTCAGGTTGCAATTGTAATATTTATATTAAAATATAATTCCAAAGGTATATGCTACATGAAGAATTTGCTGGTGCTCCAGCCTTGTAGATGTAAGTTCAATTTCACCACATTTCAGTATTCTATTCACCACAGCTGTCATTTGTTTTCTCACATTGCTTCTTCCCTGCCTCTCACTCTTTGCTCAGACTTTGTTGTGTGTCTCACTGCAAAGCAAACAAGAATGTCTACAACATATAGCTAACAGCAGTCTTCTAGGATTTGGACCCATACCTCTTGCTTCTAGCTCTCTTGTGCTTCTGAAAATGAATTGCTAACATTTTTATCAAAGGTCAAATGTCCACTCTGCCTCTAAATACCACTCCCATTTTTTTCACTTCCCAGCCCAACCTCCTCACAGAGTAACTGCTGTGGCCAACTAGAAGTCATCCTGGCTTCCCTGAATCATAATAATGATTTTTTTTCTCTCTGGATAATCTTCCCAATTAGCAAAAAAGCATAATGTAATGTCTCCCATAGCTAAAAATGTTCCCTAGACGTCAGGCCTAAGGAGCTATCCTCATTTGCAGTAAATAGCAATTCTGTACTTCTGGCTCCTCAGACCAGAACTTCCAAGTCATTCTTGACTCTTTCTTTTTTTTTTTCTCACACCCTTCTTCCAATGCATCAGACAATCTTACAGATTTGCTGCAAAATATAGCCAAGATGAGAACACGTCTCAGGACTTCTGCTGCTAACCATCTTATCTTCAGGAAAGCAGCAACAGCCTCCACTTTGTTCTCCTTGCTGTTAGCCTTGCTTCCTCCATCTATTCCTCTCCTAGAAGACAAGGAGTTTTTTGTACCATATGAGCAGTGTTGTTTCTCTATTCAAAGCCTTCCTCTGATTCATAGCTTCCACCATGGTGAAGGTAATTAGTGACTCTGACTTGACAATGAATTGTTCTGCTTGTGCCATTTCGGTAGCTCTGGAATGATATTCTCCTTGTCAGGAATGGTGTTCACCCCTCCTCACACTCTGCTTGAGTCTGATTTGCTTCCCGGCTAACCCATGATCCCCCTCTCCCCAGTTCATAAGCTCCTTCGAATTGTTGCTTTTTCCACGCTCTCCACCTAGAATGCATCCATTCCATATGACTTTCTAAACACTGGTCTTTTACTTCAGAGTCTCTGCTCAATCATGATTTTCAGAGAGGCCTTTTTAACCATCCTATATAATAATACCATATTATGCACACACACGTGTACACACACATACACACACACACATTTTAACATTTTTCCATGGTACTCATCACTTTTAGGCTTGCAGTTTTTCAATACACGGATTTGATTATGATTTGTATTTTCATATAAGAATGAAAGACCATGGCTTTGTTGCATTCCCAGTCTCTTGACCAATTTCTACCCTATTGTAGAAGCTCAGAAATTATCAGATAACTAAATAAATGATAAAAATAACTTTAGTGGTTGCTTCAACTTTGTTAAACAATCTTTCTTCTCTAGTTCCAGGAAAAGAGATAATACTACCTATGTTGTAAGATGGCTATAAGGAAGAGAGATAATGCACCTGAAATGCATGACATATACAAGGAGTATAATAAACAGCACATATTATAATTAATGCTGTGCAGATTAAGTGGATAATTTATACAAAGGCCCTGGTATACTTGCTGACACGAAGTAGAATCTTAGGAAACTGTAGCTCTCAGTGCTCAGACAGAATGCATTTTCCGACTGTAGTTTTTTGGCTAGCAAAAAATAAATAATAATAGCCCAGAGTTTTGCACATTGAACTTCAAAGTTTAAATTTATATTTGGAAGGAGATGGACTATACACATGTCACTTATTATCTTTTTAGTATTTCTATTCTGTAATACAGAAATACACTCAACTTACTTGGATAGTAACAAAATCCTCCTACTATATTATAGATATTTTTGATTAAAATCTCCCAAAGCTTCACTTCATATGCATACAGATGTGATACTGTGAGGCTAAAGTATGTGTTGCATAAAAAAAATGCCCAACACAAGAGCAGACTGGTAATCTCACAAGAACATATTCTTATCACACAAGTGCTTCAAAATACAGGGTACAGTGGCTGTGGGTCTAGCTCAGTGGTCTAAGAGCCTACTCCACAAGCACAAAGTCGTGAGTTCAATCCACAGTATAAAAACAAACAAAACACCAAAATATAGGGTACTATTACATCGTTACAGCAGGAAGAGCAATAGCTCCAAATATGACCACATCCTGATCCTTAAAATCTATAAATGACTAGATTGTATGGAAAAGAGGAATTCAAGTTGCCAATAATCAGACCCAATTACCCTGGATTATTGGATGGGGCCACATAATCACCAGGTCCTGAAAAGTGGAAGAAGGAGGGTAAAAAATGATAACTAGAGAGATGATAGCATAGGGAAGAAAATCTGGCCTTGCTGACTTCAAGGATAGGCAAGTTCCAAGAGCTAAGGAACATGGACAGTCTATAGAAGATATAAATTTCAAGGTAATAGATTCTATTCTAGAATATCTAGAAAGAAATGCAGCCCCCAAGATGCCTTGATGTTAGCCTAATGAAATCCATTTTAGGCTTCTGATTTCCAGCACTTCAAGACAACACTTTGTATTAACCCATTAAGTTTGAGAGAATTTACCAAAAGATCGGTAAGAAACTAATTTAACTACTAATAAACTATAAGGTGGAGGTGATAAATAGACCTGTCTCTCACATTTGTAGAGTTTAAGTTAAGATTAGAATTCAGGTTTCTGGCTGGTAGAATACCTGCCTTCTCTTTTCCCTCTAACTCTTTCTTACATCAGGGGTCTCGATGTGCTTATGTATAGGAACTAACGGGCACATGTCCTCTCTGTCCTCCTAAGATATGCCTGTTAAGCTTTTCTCTGACTCAGAAGTGTTGCATGCCTGTTCCAAGTTCATTTTCCAGAGGACGGACCATGAGTGAGACTCTGAAAGTGTATTTAGAGATGTTGAAGAGACAATTCTACAGTCGATCCTGACCCAAGATCTGGAAGTTGGTCATGGCCTGTCCGTTTGGCTTTTCATAACCTTCACTTTAACTCAAACAGGAGTCAGAAGGAAATTATCTAAGGCAAGCACACTTTATTGATCTTACTATGACAATATATGCTAGGTGTGGTGTTGAAATCCTGTAATCACAGTACCTACAAGACTGAGGCGGGAGGATCACCACAAGTTGGAGACCAACCTGGATTACATAGTGAGTTCCTGGACAGCCCAGACTATGTAGCAAAACTTGTGTCAAAAAATTAAAAGAAAATATCTATGAGAATGAGAATGTTTTGTATCTGAAGTGGTCCTTGAGACAACTGAACATTTCAGATATGGTCCGTGTAACTTTAGAATATATTTTCATTTTAGCTAATCTTAATTTAGATAGTCACCTGTGATTAATAGCAATCTATTCATCAGCTCAGCTTCAAAGCATGAGCAAAAGGGGAGGATATTCAGTTGACTGCATTTGTGTACAAGACTGATGCTAAAGTACATGAGGAGTGTAAATTCCTCTGCTGTCCATCACTTTAATGAAATATATGAGACAGGCTACTTTTTTACAAAAAATTTTGTATCATGGATCTGGAGGAATCAGATTGAGGGACTTCTAATTATGCCTTTCTCTTTTCATAGCACCAAGGTGGCAGAGGGCAAGGCATCCCATGGTTATAAACAAGTAAATGGTGCCTCTCTGTTTGTATAAGTTCACCAGGATCCAGTCATGGGATTCCTATCATGATGACTTTGTCTGACCCTAATCACTTCTCAAAGGCCCCACCTCTAAATGCACAAATAGATTAAATTTCATCTTCTTACTATCCCACAATGAGAGTTAAGCTTAGACACGTCATGCCTTCGGGTGCATTCAAACCATATCTAAACCAGATCTAAACATTAAGGAGGAAAAGGGAAATAAAAACTTGAAAACAAATATGAAGAAGCTTTTAATTCCTCAAAGAGAAAATCCTATATAGCTTTCTTGAAGGAATTACTGTTTCAGGTAAAATTTTCTAGGAATTCTGTTCTATCTCTTTCATGCAAGTATTTTTGTACACATTGGCTTCTTCACTTGGTTAATATCTTCTGGCTCTGGAGCAGTTGGCTCTATCTTATTGTATCAGTTAACTTTGCTGTGTAACAAGTTGTTCTTAAGTATGGTGGCTTAACACAATCATTATTGACTTTATGACTCTCCTACTTGGCAAACTGACATGCTTTCAGTTGGATGCTTTCAATTGTTCCTCTTGGTTGGAATTAGCCATGTGTCTGTGGTCCTTGGCTAGACCAGTTAAAATAGCCTGGGCTGAGATGATTCATCTTCACCCCATGTAATCTCTCATTGTTCAGAAAGCCTCCTCATTGCTTTAGTGTGGCTAGCTTCCAGGAGAATGAGCGGAAACTTCAAGATTTCTTGACATCTAGGCCCAAAATAATATACCAAGGAACTACAAAGTCATAGTACAAAGATGAGATGTAGAAAGAAATCATAATTTTTTTGTAGTCTTCTTCATTCACAACTTATAAATAGTTTTCTAATTTTTCTATGATCATAGGCTCAGTTGGATGTTCTACAGTTGCACCTATGTGCCTGTCTTGGTCAATTCTGTCTACTATAACAATGTACTATAGACAGAGTATTTTATAAATGACAGAAACTTGTGTTTTAATGATTCTGGAAACTGGAAACCTAAGATCACAGTGCTAGCATGGTAGGATTCTCTTGAGAACCCACACTTTGGCTGTGGATGGTTAACTTCTTGTTATATTAGTATATGGCATAAAAGAGGGGGCTCTCAAATACTTGAAAATTCTGGGGTCTCTTCTATAAGGGCTCTAATATCACTCGCAAGATCAGTACTTATTCCTCATGACCTCATCATGTCCGAAGGCTTCATATCCACAGTAGAGGATTAGAATTTTTAACATATGAATTCTGGAGAGGCACAGTGTTTAGTTGATAACTGTATCAAACACCAGATTTTTAATGTTTTTCCTCTCACTTAATTTTAAACAAACTTTATAAACAAGACATTTGTTTTTAGTGTAAAATGAAAGGACTATAATCTTTCCAAGTTTACACAACAGTACACGGCAGGACTGGAGGTCAAGCGTACTGATGGCTGACAGTGAGCCAGAGCTTCTCAAGCTTGGTGTTATTGACATTTTGGACTGGAGGATTCTCTGTTACAAAAAGCTGCCTGTAAAGTACAGGGCTTTTGGTAGCCAGGAACTTTATCCCAGGAACCAGCACTTCAGTCATGATTTTCAAAGCTGTCTCTGGATTTTCAAATTCCACGGGGAAAGGGAAGAAATTCACTGCTAGTTGAAAACCATACTTTTAATCCTAACCTGAAATACCACTTCTTGAGGGAGGAAGTTGAAAGTTGTTCACCATGGATTATGTTTGTGTCCCCCAGGCATCATGAGTTTGCATTGTGTATCTGTGATTGGCTTATTGTCTAGTGCTTGGATTGATGGTGTCAGTGCTCCACCTACCTAGGGGTGGAGCCAGCATGTGATGTAATGGCAGGAAGAAGGTATGTCTTTCTCTTTGCCAGTTCCTGTTTGCTGTTTGCAGTCGCCATGAAGACCAGCCATGCCTGTCTCCTTTGGAGTCAACTGAGTGTGGACTGAAACTTCCAAAAACTGTAAGAAATAAACCTTTCCTTTTCCAACTTTGGGCTTCAGGTATGTTGTCTCAGCAACCAGTAAAAAGTAACTAAGACATTGTTATTCAGAGCCAACACTGAGGATGTTTTCAGACTAAAGGAAAGAGTAAGGTTGATGCAGAGTTGAGTGGGAAATCTGAGGTATTCCAGTAGACTCCATTCAGAGTCTGCTGCTCAGCATTTTGACACTCTTTGCAGATGCTTTCAGCTCCTCAATACAAATGCAGGATTTTCTCCTGGGTTGCGGTCAATGCGAATGAGTCAGTTTTCCTAGGATGTGAAAAGATGGCACCAGGTCAGGGTGAAGAGAACGCTCCAAGTGAAATGGCTTTGCCTGTCAGTGGCAGCGAGCTAAATATTTCATCTTCATAAAATAAACATAGATCATCTCATCATGAAATATACATAAAAATGTTTAAACATGTTAATTATTAAACCAATATTGATTCATATCAGATGAGGCATTAAGGGAAATTACCTAATGTATTTAATATCTCCTCCACAGTTGACTAGTATCAGAATTCATCATTTCTAACCACCAATAATCATAAAAGTGGCAGAGAATATTTATGATCAGGGGCGAGTGAGTGACAAAGATGGAGGAAATATGAGAACCCAAGGAAGAAAACCTTCTGCGTCAAAGCCCTTCAGTGTTTCAGACATAAATCATCAGGTGCAGTCACATCATCAATGTTTGATGAACTTTTCATAGGGGGACAGTTATTAAATATCATTTGGACCCTGCTTCTTTTTCAAAAATGAATTGGGGGAACATACATAGTATAAAAAGAGGGCAAATAGCAAAAGGTATTAAAATCATGATTTGAATTCCCTTTCATGGATTCTTTTTAGTTTTAGGCCCTATTTACTACCTCTAAAATGACGTAGTAATATCCACAGCTAGAATTTCTCTGTCCTTGTTTGGTTTTACTCTTACCTCGCTAAATATATTGTAAGGTCTTCTAGTGTTGAAACTTTTCCTAGCAGATATTTTCCTTCCCCATATCCTAAAAACAGATTAATTGAGTCATTAAAAACTTTGCTTTGGAGTTAGAAAGTCTATGCTGTGTTTGGACTTGGAATAAGTTTCTTTCTTTATGCCTCAGTTTCCTCATCTTTTAAATAATTCACCTACTTCACAGCTTAGTGGTAGCAAACTCCTTAGAGATGACCACACAAGTTGCAACCCCAGACCCACTTATTTATTGTAAAATGTCAACACTGCTATTAAACCTGAATATTGAGTTTTAATTTAGAAAAAAACAATGCATAAATTAACATCTTTTGTTTTAAAAGAAAAATTATGTGGTTGCCATAGATTCACCAGCACAGTGTTCTGTACACTGATGTAATGTTTGCAGAATATAAGAACACAGTAAATAAAGAGTTTTAGTATTATTTGGTGATCATTATTACTCTGTTCTCTTGGAACAGGAGCAAAGAGCAATGATGAAGAACTAAAAATTTGACAAATATTCAATGAATCTCAATGCATTGTTTTTATTAGTAATTCATGAATATTGAGTTCTGTAAGTAACTTTAAATAGCAACTACCAAATCATATTGGTCAATTCCTAGAACAGCCTTGGCCACTGATAGAAGCAAGACTTGGTATTGCTCCAAACTAGTGTTTCCTCATGTCTCAGGGGTCTTGCTGGGAAAGTAATTTTTCCCTCCTTAGACATGCTCAGAAGAAACTGATTAGATTCCTATCACTTCTAACCAGTCTCCCAGACACTGAGGCTCAGTTTCCTCAGACATAAAAGAGTACAACAGATGTAACTCAGAACCTCATTTTTAGAAGAAATAGAAATGAAAAAAAAAAAAAAGCCACAGACTAATTTTGTCAATTTAGGCTTATCAGATAATTATATTCTTTCAGTTTTGAGAAATACTCTTGTTATAAATAGTCCTAAAGCTGAAATTTCATAAAACTGGTATGCACAGTAATGTAGTACTTCTTTCCCTTTCCTAAGGAGCTGTTGTCGAATCAGTTGTGTTTCTGATAATGGGCAATATTTTTGAGCCAGTGGGAAACTAGTATTATTATCCATCTTATCACAAGTGAAAAAACTCTCTAAAGAAACAGTACTGCTTCACCCCGAATCAGCTATTCTGGGATCAGGTAGCTGCTAGTAATGCAAATAACTTAAGTGAGGACTTTCTTCTTTTCTTCTGTAGTGAAGCATAGCAAATTTTTGTGGGGTTACTTAATCTTCAGTTAAGAGGCAGGGTTTGAAATGGCAGAAAATTTCACAAACATTTTCCTTAGATGCATTTGGATCTAAAATAAGTTGAGGAAAAAATGACTTATTGTGTATCTAGACATCAGATTCTGAGATTTAAAAAAAAACTCCAAAAGCATTTCCTGGCTACCAGATGTTACATAGCTGCACTGCAAATTGTTATCTCAACTCAAAAGAAAAGAGAGGATTATTGAAGCCATGAAGGCATATGACACAGTAAACGGTGCATTTAATTTCATCTTAATGTGAGAGATAGTGTGCATTAGATAAATATAATCTGATCATTAAAAACATATTTATGGAAGTTTAGCAATTCTTTCAGGGACGTGTGACTAATAATACAGAGTTGTGAGGACTCCAAAACATATCTCTCTTAATTGACTAGTGTTTAGTTTAGATTATTGACTGTTAAATCAAAATAAAAGTTTTCACTTGAGAGTTTACATTTCATTTGTGATGCATTTGTCTTCATCCAGATACTCATATCAGATACTCAGTTTGCCCATAAAAAAGTCCACTGTAATAGAATCACAAAATTTCCATGTGAGGAAATTTTTAGAAGTCCATTCTCCTCTAGTTCTTTTCTTGATGCAAGCGATATCATATGGTTTGAATTACAACTATATTTTCTGAATCAGTGTAGTATTATTATATTGGGGAAAATTCGGAAGAGGAAAAAAAGGCAACTATATTCCCTTGAGCCTAACATTTCTTTCCACTTCATTTTCTCTGTTTCTGTGTGTTTGGTACACTTTAATAATTGTGTTAGACAGGCAAATTAAATTAGACCTTCTTCATTGTAACTATATTGTTTGCAAGACTGCTGTTTTTAGTAACATAATAATATTCTAGAGAATATGTGTTTTAATACACTGAATCATTTTCAATATTGAGGCATTTATATTTTGTCTTGTGGAACTAGACTACCTAAGTTTGAATCTTGTTTGCACCTGCTTACTATCAATATATCTTTGAATAAGTACTTTGATATTACTATATTTCATCTTTCTCATTGTTAAAGTGGGTACATTAGAATAATTATATTATAAATTATTTGTGAGTGATACATAACCCATGTCAAGGCTTTGAAACTAGCACACAATAGGTACTTTAATATGTTAGTATGGACATGATCATATTCTTTTCAAAAAGTTGAACCACATCATTCAAAGGGATTCCCAACATAAAACTTCATACAAATGATGACCTATCCTCTTTTTGAACATTACCAAATTCAAACAACATATTATATCCAATTATTTTGCATTGTGATGGCTCTTTCTTTTTCATATTTCATCCAAATGGGCCTCCCAGTAAATCCTATGCAATGATTAGGTTCTATCCCCATCACTATGTAGATTATTTCAATATTACAAGGAGTATCAAGGCATATTACCTGGGATATTAAGTGCCCCATAATCCAAATCATTCAAATTGTGTTGATTTCACCTCCACAATGGTCTGTTAGTTTATCCTCTGGTCTCTATTTTCATCCTCACCTCCTGGGTTCAGCCAACACACCTTTTACCCTCAGTTACAGCAATACACTTCTAATTGGTACATCTGTACCTGGAACATGGCCACTAGATTGGTCTTATACATAATGCTAATTGGTTAATGGGTCTACATAAAGCCCTTATAAGCTTCCTGTTTCTTAATGTCTAATGACCTCTTCATGATATCTAAAGACTCCTCCTGAATCTGTTTCTACCTGTATCTTCATCCTTGTCTTTTGTCTCCCACTTGCTCACCATAAGGCAGCACACTATTCTTCCTCGAGTAACCCAAGCTTTTTAATGGACCAAGGTATTTATACTATTCCCCATTCTGCCTGGAAGTCTACACTATTGTACCTAAACCTCCTCAACTTCTTTTTATACTTTTGGGTTGCTTCTAAATGTTATTCCATTTGAGAGACCTCTTGAACTTTTTCTATATAAAATATATTTTTGTTTCACTGTTTCAGGGTATCCTGCTAATTTTTCTCAAAGCCCTGAGTACAGTTTGGAGCCAGATTCTTACTTGTCTATGTGTATAATCCTTTACCGACAATAAGATTTCCAGGATCAATTGTCTTTCCAACTCTGCCTGTTATTCTAGAACTCAGGCAAAAGCTAGTCATAGATAATCTAACAATATCTTGCCTACATTCCTATAGTTAAGATGAAATAATCACAGTAATACTTTCTGGACATATACCATGTTCCAAGACTTATTCCAAGCATTTACATGTTCATTTGTATTACCTAAGAGATAAATAATAATCCTTTCCCAACTCACATATTGAAGGCCACAAAGTGGTACAAAGCAGAGCCAGGACAGGAATCATGGCCTGCTCTAGTGACTATTTTCTTACCACTGCCACTGTACTCTTGAGGATGTTGGCATTGATTTGGGAAGGAACACTCAGAATGCTCATTAAGTACACTATATATTGTGTACAACCACGAATATAAATCATTCAGTGATGTAATTAGAGAGTAGAATGTTTAAAAGATTTAAAAATTTTTTCAAAGTAAAGCATTAAAAGATTTGAAGTTATATCATTATCTAAAATTATCATTTTCTCCAAAAAGGCAAATGTAAGAAGCACTCACCTATCAGCACTCACCTACATATACACACACACACACACACACACACACACACACACACACACAATGCATATGAATTAATGTGTGGTCATTCTTCAATTAAAAATATGAATTTGTTCTAAGAAATAGGTTGTTAGTTTTTCTGTCATTGTTTCAACGCTTCAATATCTTAGAGTACGTTTATGCAAATCTAAGATGGTGTAGCTTATTACACAATTAAGTTACATGGTACATAAAATTTTATATGAAGTTTCCTGTTACTGAAATTATGTTATATAATACATGAAATATTGTTATATAATGTGTGTGTGTAGATTCTTTCTCTTTAATAATAGCATTTTAATACTTAATTCTACTTATAAATAGTATGTAATTATTGTTGAATTGACCAAAGCACTTTCAGAGAGCTTATCTCCATGTCCTGCCAGGATCTAAAGTAGGGAGCCCTAAGGCTCAGAAGAACAGACCATGCGACACAGAGGCAGAGAGAAACAGGACACACAGAGCAGACCTTGGAGTCAGAGAGATCTGGGTCTGCGTCACACGTGAGCCCAACTCCAGGACCTGAGACAAAGGCTCTTTAAATCCTCTGATTGGTTTCCTCATCTGTACAGCTGGAATTTAATGCTACTTTGTAGGAGTCTTGCAAAGGTGTAGTCAGATAATTTCTTTGAAATACTTGCTTAAGAATCTGGCATAACTGCTCAGTATGAGGCTTTTCTCCCTCTCACATCACCCTGCCTCCTTTTCCCTTTACTTCTGACTCCTCTTTTCAAAGCAATGAAACTGAGAAGATGCAGTGCTTCCGAAGCCTGATCCAGCTCTTCAGTGGGATTGTGGCCATGGCTTTGCTTGATGAAAGTGCTACATAAATGCGTCTCCTGGAAATGCTGACATGACCCTAGTTACCATCCGGTGACACTCTTGGAAAAAACAACGAATGTCTTGATCTCAGCTTGTAATTTAAGACTGAATGGCCACGGGCATAGTTCTTTTCCTGGAAATATCTAGCCTCGCAGGCATAGTGAAATCAAGGCCCTTTGTAATAGTGTGAGTATGTGGGGTGCTCTGTCTGGACGGATGTGGCCACATATTCACTTGCAACTCTCTTTTTCGAAACATGCTGGACATTTTTGTAGACATGTACAAAGAGTAAAGTTTGGAACAAATGTACACAAGTTTAAGTTGCTCCTATGCAAGTTGTTGCCACAGTCCCAACATGCAAAACAATTATCAGTATGACTAGGTTGTCAGGATCAGAACTTACTCCCTTTGGAAAAGATATTTGGGTTATATTTCTTCTCTTATCTTTCCTTTGGAAAGGTACCCAGGCTGGGTTGACTCTGAATGACCTGGTCCTTTGATCCTCTCTGGGGATGGATTGTAGAATACTGTCCTCCAGATTCCCTATCCTTCTCTAGTTTGGGCTCCCTAAAGGGGTCCCTGGAAAGCCTCCAAATTTAGATTGTACCTCTTGGCCAAGCTTTGATACAGTCAAAGTGAAAGAATGTTCTGTATAAGCTCCAACATCAGCTGTAGCCACTTAAGCCCTAAGCAGGAATCAAGTTGCTCAGACACGGAACATACTTTCATCAATACCCCTTAAAGTCACCCAACATGTCACCTAGCAGAGCACATACCTGCAGCATGCTGGCAATGACAAGCCAGACATGAAGCATTTGACTTAACCTCTGCAATCTGTTGTGGGTGAGGACCAGAGTGGGGTCCATCAGACACACAGTGACTGACCATGGCTGGCCAGATGGGATTTTAATGATGATCTTGATTTTGCTTCCTGGCTATGTGACTATGGGTCTAGTGTTTCACTTTTGCTCATCTGCTAAATAGGACTGAAAAGGAATAGACATGTCATGAGATTGTATGTTAGCACACACCAACTCTTAGCAGCACTTGCATCTAAGGAAACTCTCGATCAATATTGTTTGATATACTTAAGAAATGTACTCACTGCGTGGATCAGGGAAACCAATTTCTGAGCTAAGTCCTTTACTACCTCTGTTTAATTCCTAGAAAAACTTCACAAAGTGAGTTTTCATCCTACCCATTTTACTGGTGATAAAGCTGAAAGTAAGAGAGGTTGTACCATCTGTCCGCAGTCATGCAGGCAGCTTCACCTCGGTCTTTCCCCTAAACCTTAACTCTGATGCCTACACCATACACGTAGAAACATACGTATTTATCTAAAAAATTATAACATTCATGATATGTCTTATTCTTTAAATATTTTCATTTGTTTAATTTTCATAAAAACTTTTTGAGTGGGCTGGGATTTAGCTCAGCGGCATAAGCACCTGCCTTGAAAGCAGGCAGTCGTGAGTTCTATCCCTGGTACCGATAAAAAGGAAAAAACAAAACAAAACAAACACACAAACAAACAAACAAGCAAACAAAACAAAACTTTTTGAGTTAAGCAGCACTATCATCCCATTTTTTTTTTAAAGAAGAGACAGAGGAGTAGCCAAAGCATTCTTGAAAGTTTCTTCTCACTTGTATAATTTATTGAGTTAAATTTAACATTGTTATAGTTTAGTCCTAAAATGACTCCCAAAGGTCTTGTATGTTTGGAGTTGAGTTTTGTGGAATGTGATTGGATCGTGGGACTGCTGTACTCATCAATGGATTGATGAATATTTAACCAGAGAGTTACTCCATTGATGAGCTCTTCAGGGAATGTTAACAGATGAGTCTTGGTTGAGAGAGAGGTCACTAGATGCATGACCTAGAAGGGGGCATTCTTGTCCCTAGCTCTTCCCTTTTCACTCTTTCTCTCTTCCAGGTGCTTTACTATGCCATTTCTGCCTTAGGAGTAAGCAACGGACTAGACTAAACCCTGTCATACCAGAGACTTTATCCTTTAAGGTGAGGATATTAAACATTTTGTCCAATAACAGGAGAGTGACTAATGCATATGTACTCAGTGGAACAGTAATTTAATACATTTTTCTGTAAAATAAAGGATTCCATAGCAAATGCATTTTAGAAATTCTGCTTAGGAAAACCTCTTATTTGATATTCATAGCAAATATTTACATATGAAAAGAATGGAGGAGTCTTACAAAGAGGGACTGTATTAAACTTTGTTTAACCCAGTGTTTCCCAAATGAATTTGACCAGTGAGACCTACCACTCCCATGCCTCCTGTCTCACACACTTCCATGTCTGTCAACATTCAACAAAGCCTTCTGCAAAGTTCACTCTAGTTCAACTCAGCCTACACTCACTGAAGGTCAGGCCTGTACCCATCCTTAACACTGCTGGATTAAAGAGAATGCAAGATAAATTCTGCCTTTCTGCAAGTTCATAATGTTCCTTATGGGAGAAAAATCTTATATAATAAATATTTAGAGGGTATTACAAGTAATTCATTTAGATGTTTGATGTCGAAGATGCCGCCTCTGGAAGACAGAAAGGTGATTTAGAAAGATAGGAGCAGCTGAGATGGAGGAAGAATGTAAGGTCAGCTATGCAGACAAAGAGCATTGTCTGGCCTGTAAAAGCAAGGCAGTGAGACACTCAAGAAACCACCCAGCATGAATAAACTCTTATTCATCAATGGTGGGCAAGTTTAATTCCTCAAATGGGAGAGTTTCAGGCTTATAACAGTAGATATTTTAATCATATGCTTTTCTTATTAATATTATTGTTAAATTATATTATTATTATTAATATAATATACTTTATTATATTAAAGGATTATATGGTTGCAATATATAAACATCTCTGAGGAAATCCTGTCCTTTTTTTTAATCTCATCCATTTTTTTCTAAAACATCCCCAAGCTCCAGGACTCCTGCGGATTTCTTATCGATTCTTGTTGCTTTATCAGACAGTGTTTTGATAAACAAAGCACACTGTCTCTAACAAATGAGCTGTGTGAATCATCCAATCACAGCAGTCTCCTCCCCTTTCTTTTCATTGTTCTCATTTGTCCTTCTTCCTGCTTCTGAGTTGCCATTGCCTTCTCAACAGTGGTTGCTTCATGGAAACCATGTTCTGTAATCCTTAACAAGCTGGATTTTCTTTTTGAAAATTCTGTAAGACAAAGACTATTTTTGTTTAGGGGAGCTGGAGAAGAGAGAGTAAAAAAGTAGGGGAAGCAGTGGGGGATGCTGGGAGGCAGGAAATGAACACAAGGGATCTGAAGAGGAAGCCAGGCTGGAGGAGCAGATACGCACTGCCCCAAGCTTGGCTCCCCACTGCTGTGGATAAGCTGCTGGGTTTAGAGCAGCACCCAAACAGCCACTTATCCCAATATAAGTTTATCTTCCTAACTTTAGTTTGGGTTTTGGTATTGGAACCACGTCCATTGATAGGTCTCCTACTATGTCCTGTCTTTTCCTTAATAGACATATCTGTGGAACTTTGAGACAAAATGGCCAAAATGGTTTAGAAGATACCTGTCTTTTTGTTTTGTTTTATTGTATAATTTTTGAGTGTCTAAAATACTGTGCCAAAGGTGTACTCTAAGCAGTAGAGGTATGAATTGAAGGTTTCTGCCTTAAACAATCAACAATGGGGCTAGGAAGTTAACCAGGTTATCATATCATTTGATGCATATTATGAAGGACATGCAAATCACATAAAGTAGAATAAATAGCAAAGGGAAGAATTCTTTCAGGAGCCAATGTCAAAATTACATGGGAGATCACATATGATTGACCTTTAAAGGCTGGAAAGGAAAAATGTTTGGCAAGCAAACAAACATAGAAAATTCAAAGCATTTCCTACTGTGGGGGTAGAAGTTATAGTGATTAAAATACAGACCTTGTTGCTGTCTGCATTCAGAATTCTCCTCTGCTTTCTACCAACAATCTCATCTGAAAACTGGACAGCCTCTGTTCAAAGTCATGGTTCTTGGATGACTGTTTTCTCAATAAAATTGGGGTAATAGTTATATTACATTCATTGTGTTGCTATAGGGCATAAAAAGTAATATATGCACAAAAGGCAGTTATAGCACTATCTGGTTTGTATCTAAAAGGTGGCACCTGTCTTAGTAAGTAAGGATTTTGACATTCATTCTACATTACACACCCAGATGCAAAGCTGAAGGAAAAAATGGTAGTAGATTAAATAAAGATCATAATTACTTCTGAGTGTTAAGATTCAACAAATTTGAAGGATGAACACATTTTTCACAGTATTTATTGTACTATTTTGAACCAGAAAAAAATTCTTTTCTTTTCAAAATGAATGCTTGTTATCAACTAAAGTGAGACTATTAGAAACGAAAAATTTCAGTTTAGTCCTGATTTTCTGTCCTTGATAGGAATAAAAGCAGAAATTATAATGAAATACATTTCTTCTTATAGCCATGAATGCTATCTCATTGATTTAGCCAACTGCACTGTAGGGCATATACCTGACTTTGGAAAATACTTTTCATGATTGTGGGGAACAACAGTGGGATAGTTGGGAATGGTTGAAAATGGAATGACTGTAGACAAAAGTATAAAGAGAGAGTCACCAAGAGATAGTGAAACATCTTGTGGATATCAAAAGGAAGTTGTTAGCATCTCAGGAATGCTGGGACAAAGGAAAGGAATGGTTGCTGGAAAGCTGTGACATCAATGTCTATAGGAAAGGGTCATATGATGCAGCTGTGGCTCCATCACAGTAGAATGACCTTGAAGAAACAATAAAGAGAGAACAAAGACATAAACACCAGAATCTTTGTCTCTTCTTTTTAATCTTCCAGTGACTCTTATTGGCTAAACCTATTAGAAGTAATGCAGTGGTAGATCAATTGTAGGCACAAGACTCATCAAAGATGCCCCTTTCTAATCTTCAGAATGTGTTTGATTATGCAAGAAAAGAGAAATTATGGTTGGACGTGGAATTAAGGTTGCTTATTGGCTGGTGTTAAAATAGAGAACTTATACATATTTCATTATTTGGGACAATTTAGTAACTCTAAAAAGCCCATAGAAAACAAGAGGAAGTCAGAAGGACAAAACTAGAAAGATACAAACATGAGAATGAGCATGCATCACTTTTTTGATTTTGAAGGGGGCCATGAACTAAGAACAGCAAGTCGTCTTTAGAGACTGCAAGAAGCAAGGAATTGAATTCTTCCCAAACCCTCCAAAAGGAATGCAACCAGGTGACACATTGATTTTAGGTGTTTTTAGTATACCCACTTCAGCATTTTGGCCTCCAGGAACATAAACCAGCAGATTTTTGTTGTTTTTAGTTGCCAAGTGCATTACAGTTTTTATACAAACTATAGAAATCTAACATGAATTTTCTGTTAATGTGATGCATAAAACGAGTAGAGCAGAGGAGATTAGAAAGAACATCTAGGGTTAGAATACAGACTATCTCTACTCAAGTCCTGGCTTTCCTTTATAGTATGGTTTTAGTCAAGCTACTTCACGTGCCTGGTCCTTGACTACACTGCCTATATACAAAGG
This sequence comes from Cavia porcellus, assembly GCF_034190915.1. NCBI lineage: Eukaryota > Metazoa > Chordata > Mammalia > Rodentia > Caviidae > Cavia > Cavia porcellus. Next base: position 168,717,660 of record NW_026947484.1, read on the forward strand.
CTATCCAATGGATGTTATAGGAATTAAATGTCACCAATGCATGTGAAAGCGTTTTATAAACTAAGATCATGTAGAAGTAAGGTGTCTGCAATATAATGATGACCAGATGAAATATTCAGTGAAATTCCCCTCTTTAGACATTCCTGAGTTCAAAGCTTTTTTTTAATCCTCTTACCTGCATGCTTTTCCCATTGTGAGTGTTTTTTTTTTTTTTAATATGAAAAATTACAGCATGTCTCTAAAACATACTTTCCTTTGGGGCCTGGAGCCATTCTGACTGGGCTATAAATCTTTTATTTCAATGTCAAGATTTACAATTCTTGTTTAATAAAAACGGGTTGCAACATGCATACACAATATCATGTATGCAGACACATAGTTTGTGTTCTAGAAAATGAGACTGCCCGCAAGAGACAAAAATGAGGAATTCGTGACGCTTTAACCATACACCCCACTAGAAAGTTTAAAACCCTCATGTGTATGCCAAATTAGGTTTTATATGTCCCATAAAAGGTACCCCAAACAATTGAATCTTCAGCTTTTCTGAATCACCTGGATGATAGGACTAGAAATGCACATATACCTATACCTTGATTCCTCTATTGGACTTGCAATAAATTTTGAGGCCAAATAAATGCTTAACCCTGGCTGAAATGTCTCTCCAGTATGACAGTCATGAGGAAAACTCAAATTACTTTTCCTGACTTTCAAAATGGCTTGAGGAAGACAAGTTGGTTTATGTATTAAATTTATCTGAAATTTACATTTTGATTGGCTAACAGTCTGGGCAAATTCCACGGTAACCTATTGATCTGACAGAGACATCTGACAGCTCCGAACAATTGCTAAAATGGTTTTTAAAACCCAGCTGGACGGTAAGAGTTAGAGAAATTTTCCCAGTGAGCCCTCTCATTCATCTTCTAGAGGCTCTTCCACCTCCCCCACTGGCCTTGGGGTGGCTTTCAATAAAGTCAGTGGAGAAATATTTCAGAAGATACAAAATGAAAATCTTCTTAGAAGTCTATTGGTTCTCCTTCCATTGGCCACCCATTTACTTCCTTGCATCCTTGATGATACTTGCAGGATATTTCATTTTTAAAACCCATCATCATTTCAGGTCCTACTTGCTGGAGACTGATGGAGACAATAACTGTGCGTCTCCAGGTTACCAGCCTGACATCTTTCTAAAATTCTCCCTCATCTCTGTGACCCTAGGTCCAGATTCTCAGTCAGGAATCACCCTTATATCTCTGCTCCTGTTTGAAATATAACCTGCCATCTAAGATTTTATTAAAATCATCCCAAACCAGCATGACTTCTTACATTGTGTGTCTGCAAAAATCATTTCTCACTTATCAAATCTGTCTTGAATTTCTGTAGTTTAATTCAATGAAAAATAAGCACTTACTATGTTTAGTGTATTTATAAAAGGAATACAAAAGATGAATTCATGAGAGGCCTTCTAGGCAATTATAATATAAAGGAAGAGTGGTTTTCAAAGTGTGGTACCCAGGCTAGCAGCATCAATATCACAAAAGAACTTGTTAGGTGTTCAGTTCTTTAGTCCTTCCTCAAAAATGACTAAATCTGGATGTGTGTTTTTACAAAACTCCCAGATGAGTTCAATATAAATTAATATTTGAGAACCGCTGTCTTAAAATATTTGAGACATGTACACAAAAGCTACTATTGATTTCTATGGGGAAAATGATGATAAAATACAAATTTGGATTCAGGAAAAGCTTCCTGAAACCCACGACACAAAGTAAGGAGTATTTGGAAGACAATAGGAGGCAAATTTGAGACACAGTAATTTAGATCACAAATATATTGAAGTGGAATTCCTTGTTATTCATCTCATCCTATATCCTGCATCAATCCAGCACTATGTTTTACATGAGGGAGATTCTTAGCACACGATTCTTAGGGAATTAAGTCAGTGTCCAAATGAGCTGATGAGTTGCTCAGTTATTTTTTACCCCAAATCATTTTGTCTTTAAAGGTGAGAAGCTATCGGAAAGACTGCCAACTAAAAATACCGACTCATAGCTGTGTTTTCATCCCAAACTTAATATTTTAATGCTCTGTTGAGATAATCAATGATTCCAGAGTTTTCCACAATTCTACATGTAATCTCCAACCTAGCCTGACTCCCGCAAGCCCAGCCTGCTTGCCAGCAGAAACACTATTCTCTGCAGGGAACTCAGCTTAGCACTGAGGTTTTGATCAGCAAACACAGGAAAGGAAGTAATATAATGCAAACTAGTTTGCAGGTCCTGGGAACATCTGGAGACACCCACGAATGTACCACAGGCACTTCGAAGGACGCTGCTCCCTGGGACACAAGATTGCCAGAGAACTTTAACCACAGATATTCATTGAGATCTGTATGCCTAAAGTCCCCTGTCTTCTCTACATTCCTATAAAAGAGACCCACGGAAGAGAAAAGTCAGCCATGCTGGGACTGAGAAGATCCAATAAGAAACCAAAGCCAGCCTTTCTGGTAAGCCGTGCAAGCTGAGCAGCTTCCAGGAAGAGAAAAGTCAGTGCCTCCACTGAGTTTACTGGCACACAGGCTGAGAATCAACACTCCTCCTAACTCCCATAAGCAACCTGCTGGTTTGGAAGACAGGTTGAGTTGATAGCAACTAAAGTACATAAAGCAACTAAATGCTTGTATTGTCTGGTGGTCCAAGCATCCCTTGGGAGGATGACAGTATGCAACACAGCAAATATGGGGGATTTCTTTTTGTCTTGTCTTTGACATCAAATATTATTCTCATTGTTTTGCTTTGTTCTGCTTGTTTTGCTTTACTCAATATTCTATTTTGATTGGTTTTGTTATGTTTTGTTTTTGGTTTGATTTTGCTATACCTGATGGAATGGAAAACTGTTGTAAGATAACAAGATATACTATGGTAGCTATTATTGTTATCCTGGTATCCTGCTTTGAAGCTCTGTACCAGTTTTGCTGCTTTGTTTGGATTGGCTTTGTTCTATTTTGTTTTGTTGGATTTTACTATGTTTAAAATAAAATTTAAAATAACAAAGGACACGTTTGTCTTTCTTTGGGGCAAAAGGTCTTATCACACTCCCTGAATGAACCCAGGCATAATAAATTCCGTGCCACATTGCCTTTACCGGTGCCTGGTGGTCTCTGCTGCTTCTATATCTTCCATTACACACCATGGGTCTCTTTTTTGGTCTGATGCCCTGTGGCAAATGAGAACTGGACAAGGGATTAGATCAGGTGAGAGTACGTATTAAAATGTGGTTAAGATCATTTGAATACTCTGGAAGCCTGAGAAGTAAGTGCTCAATGGGGGACTTAATTTTATTTTCTGACACCTTTTTGCTGTTCCTTCTATATCCCAAATCTATTCCAAAATTTCGTGGCTTACTGCTTAATTACTCTTGTGCCCCATGAGATAAACCAGTGATGGTAAAACTTTTCAGAGTTTTCTACAAGCCAAACAGCCCACTAGGGCATACAGGCCATAGGTTTGTCAACACTGAAATTATCTAGTTTGGATTTATTTAATGCCTTTTACTCTAATTAGAGGATAATTTACTTCTATCTTTATATCTTTCATAGTAGTGCATAACTCTAAATTTGTTAGCTAAATTGCCCATGCCCAGAAAGTCTTTCCATCTTTCCCCAGAAACCTCCAATCAATCTGTAAGCTCCAATCAAAATTCTTGCTTCTTAATCCCCCAGGGCAGATTTGGTGCTATGTAAATAATGATCTTTACCAAAGCTTTTATTTCATTATAATGGGATGATTGTTCCCCGCTTCTCATGCTCTCTCTCTCACTTTCTCAGTGTGTGTATGTATATATATATATATCATATAGTGTACTATACATATACTTTATAAAATGTGTAAATCCTTTATAATTCTGCCTCTCAGGCAAAAATCACTGACAAAATCTCAGTGTTTGAGGTATTTTTGCTGCTTATGTTACTTAGTAGCAACTGTAACTTATATGCGGATATATAAGGCTTTTAAAATGTGATACAAATGCAGATATTTTCAGGGAAAAAAATAGAACAGTCAGTTTGTGGTGTTAGAAGTATGAATAATGTTAAATCCAAAAGGTAACAAGAAAATACTTTGGGTGATGAAAATGTGAAGAGTGAATTGTCTTGATGATTACAGAACTCTAAAAAATTTACCAAAACCCAGTGAATTTTATAGTTATGATGGGTGAATTTCCTGTTATGAAAATTATGCCTTAGTAAAGCCATTAAAATTTTAAAAAAATCCTTTCCAGGGGCTGGGGATTTAGCTCAGCGGCATAAGCACCTGCCTTGTAAGCAGGCAGTCATGAGTTCGATCCCCGGTACCAATAAAAAAAATGAAAAAGACAAAAAAAAAAAAAAAAAAATCCTTTCCAAACCTCATTTATAGTGATAACATCAGTTTCCAACATATGGGTGTAACACAATTTTGTATCATCTTCTCTTTTTGAGACTGGTTGTCTTCTATGTTTGTTATAAATGGGCATGTATATACACATAGACATCTGCAATATATATTTTTGTGTCCTTTTTCTCTGGGTTACAAATTCTTTTCTTTGGGTTTTCCAAATGGGAAAATTACTTTAAAAATATTTGAATGTGTTTGTTTCCAGATACTACTGATAAATTGCTCTTTCAAAAGATGTGAAATCTACATTTCCAGTAGCAAAGAAGAGTGTTTATTTTATACAACCCCATTTAGTAGAGAATTTTTTTCCAGTTTTGCTAATTTGAGAGGTGAGGATAATAGCTCTTTGTTTTAATTTGCATTTATTTAATTGCTAGTGAGGTTGCCTTTTAAAAACATATGTTTATTTAGCATTTGCATTTTCTCTTTTCTCAATTGCCTTTTTATGACATTTTATAGCCAATTATCAATTTGAATCTGAATGTTTTGCATCAATTTTCTTTATGTTTAAAGGAAAACTGTTATTATATTATATATGTTTTAAAATTTTGTTTTTTTCACTTAGCATTTTAATTTTATCTTTGATGTTTATGTAAAAATGCATTCTGTTTTTATGTAGTAACATCTAAGCTTTCAGTTTATGTGTGTGTGTATGTGTGTGTTTTCCTTTTTTTAAAAAATTAAAGTAGCATCTTTCCCTTTATCCCTCAGGCTGGTTAATTTTTATTATTAGTTAATTTTTGCTTTAAAAAGTTACATTATGAAGTGCACAGTTCATTAAAATGTATCACCCTGGGGCATGCTGCCTTGCATTCCAAGGCTTTTAACCCTTTAATTAAAGGATTATGATCACCTATTAAAAATAGTATTTCACCAGCACATTTGTGATACATTTGAAATGTCCTATTAAATTTCTATGTAGAGGTAAACAGACATTTTCTTTCAAGTTTGTCCATCCACGTATTTTAAATCAGAAACAGCATTTTGTTGTTTCTTCCAGGTGATGGTAAAACTGTCTAATAATTCCTATGTTTCAAAATGAATTAGCCAGGTTTTCCTATCATTAATGTAGATGAATTTCACAGTTGTCTTGCTAAATTTCTAAAAATCCTGTCAGAATTTTGATTCTACTATATGACAAACATATAACTTAATTTAGAAAAAAATGATCAGTTTATATTACTGAGCTTTCTGCCCAGAAACATGGTTTATCTTAGTCGGTATTTTTATATCTCACTACAAAATTTTGTGATTTTTTCATAAACATACTACATATTTCTTTTTAAAGCTAGTCATAGGTATTATATGTTTTCTATTGTTATTGAGTAAGAAAATTTTAACCATATTTCCTAACTAATTATTGCCAGTGAAGAAAGATGCTACTATTCTGTTGTAATTATTTTGTAACCGGTCTGCTGAGCTACTTTTGTTAATTTTAATAGTTGTTTGGTTTCAATCTTTCAAGTGTTCTAGTGCAATATACATCTTTTGCAATTAAAGATAATTTTGTTACTTCATTTTAATTGTTTAATACTTGAACAAAGCTATCTTTGTTGGAAAGAATGGGAATCGGAGAACACAGCAAAGGAAAAGGGCTTGTACTATATATGGTGGTGGTACCAGCAGAGGGCTGTGACCTAAAAGAAGCAGAAGCCAGGAGCCAGGCATAGTCTGGGTGTCATAGTTTATGTCAGTGGCCCCTAGCCTCATGCAATTATGCATTTGTGGTTGGTTCATTGTCTAGTGCTCGATTGGTGGTGTGAGTGCTACACTCGCCTAGGTGTGGAGCCACGATATGATGTAAAGGTGGGAAAGAAGTGTGTCTCTCTCTCTTGCCAGTTTCTGCCTTGCTGTGAACAGCCAGCTATGAATGGCGGTCTGCCACGCCACCCAGCTGCTTGGAGCCAGCTAAGTATGGACTGAAACCTCCAAAACTGTAAGAAATAACCCTTTTCTTCTTTCACGTTGGGTTTCAGGTGTTTTGTCTCAGCAACAGGAGTGAAAAGTAACTGAGACACTGGATTTTTGAGAGCTGGAATAAAGGAGCTGCTGTAACCAAAGCCACTGTCTCTGGGTCTTCGGAGCTATATGATATTTTGTTTTTCCTTCTTTTCTTTAGTTTCTCTTTATCTCTGTTCTTGCTTTCTTAGAAAATGTATTCTACTTGTGAATGGAAGCTGAAAGTTTATCTAATCTTTTGGTGACCATATTCACCGTGGACCCTGTAACTTCTCTCTGATTTTATGCCAACTGCTCAAGGGACAGTTTCTAGTTGTTGCGCGGTTACTAGTTGCTACATGACAGATCATTCCGGGCCGCTCAGGTTGGGGCTCTGTCATATGATGAAATAAAATTACTAAAATCTGCCTCCCCTTGGGTCTAGGCATACTAGTTTTGCAATTTCCCTGGCTTCATACCATGATCGAAAGATATTTTTGACTTTTTTCTCTACTGTTAGAATAGTTCATAATTATAAGAATTACCTGTTCCTTGACAGTTGGAAAGAGATTATCTAGGGAGAAAAATATAAGAACTGTTTGGGACCAGCAGTTTTTCAGGAAATAATTTTGTGACCACTTTTCAATTTCTTCACAATTGTTCCAGCCAGGTCATGAATGTTTCTCTGTCTATTTTGTTACTAGACTCTGACCCCCTAGGCTATGGAATTGCATTTCATTTACTTGTACCCAGTTTCAAGCCTGGAGCCTGACCCTGAGAAGGCCCTGGATTTTTGTTGCGTTGGGAAGATTCACATTAGACCTGACATAGATAATGAAAAGCAAGGTTGGACATGGAGTCAGAGGACTGTTTAAGTATCATCGCTGTTATGAGCTCATTGGGAGTACTCATGTTAAGTTGCTTCACTCTGTGCCTTTCTCCTTCAGCGTATGTAGTGATCGGATTTGGTTTGGGTACATGCGTTGCTAGAATCCTCCAAAGTCTATGCCTTACTTTAACATTCTGTCTTAAGCTTAGATGTCAAAACTGAATTTTTACCAGGAAAATAAAAACAACAAAAATACTATTCCAAGTCCTGTTCTAATCCTCGTAGAACCAGGGAGATATTAATAAACAAGTAAATAAGATAAATACATGAATTAGGGTTTATTTACCCTCATACAGTGGAGGGTAATCATTTGTTAGTTCAAGCCCTGAGGCATTACCTTCTTGACAGCTCACGAGGTACAAGTGTGAAATTCAAACATTTTTTAGGAAAAATGTTACCGTAACATTGTTTCGAGTGCTTGCTATTTCACTGTGGGCTAACAACCTTATTCTAGACATTTATTGTATTTGAAAATATAAACTGGGCCCCTAATTCATACATTTTCTGAAAATGTTGCTTTGGTTTTGACATTTCTTAGTGTTCTTGGTCTGTATTAATAGGCATATGTGTCCATATTCTTACTATCTTCTGATTTAAATCAGTTGACAAGAAGACCTTATACATAGTTACGAATCTCCCAAGTGCTCTTTATTTTGTTAATTACATAGGGCATTTTGACTAACTGCAGTCAGCCTATAGAAAATAAAAAGTAGGAAAGTCCTTACATGAGGGTAAATCGGTATCTTCCTGCCCTCTGGCCATGATAAAGGGGCCATCACTCATCCAAAGTACCTCAATTCAAAGAGTCAGCAAACTGCTGCATGGAGTCCCAAGATGAGTTCACATCACACTGCCGTTTCTAACACGCATTTCAAATATGAAACACAAGCACTGATTGCAAATCTGAAGTCATTTTCATTTTGCCCCAGGCCAGTATTTTTAATTAAAAAAAAAAACCTGTCAAGGTCTGCAAGAAATGCTCTAAGATAGTTTGGCCACTGGTTTATTTAAAAATCGGATAATGCAATGTCCTCAGGAACAGGCGACAAAAGAGCTTCTCTAGGCTAAGTGTCCCATAAAAAGTTGATAGCCAGATTCTCAGTCCATGAAAACAGAAGGAGATTTATAAAAGATCCACTTTTTGAGACCAGGATAGTGTATCTACCCTGAATACCTGGGAACTAAAAACACCTGACACTCCTTACTGTCCCTGTGAACTTGGTCATTTTCACAGAAAACTGAAACAAAATTTAAAATTTTAAACACAAAATTTGAAATTTTTAATAAACTGGCCTATTGTTAACCAACCCTAACCATTAATAAACCAAGGATAGAGAAAGATCTTGTCTTCATACTGTGTAATCCTACCATGTGTGCCAAAATTGGCTCAGAGAAGCTCCATGAAATAATTGGTGAACCAGACTCCCTTTCATTTCAATTTGAAGTCATCATTCAGAAAGAGAGATTCACTTTGATGTAGGCAATAGAGTGGAAACAGCCTCAGGGGTTGAAAACACATTGGGCTACAGTGAAGAAACAGGACATTAGCCAGGATGCTAGAGTACATGAGTAAGCAGAAATAAAGACGACGGGGGATAGTGACAGTCAAGGCGACCTGTCAGCTTGATGGGATTGTAACCTGTCCAGTTGATTGTTAAAACATGTTTCAGGTATGTCTGAATACATCATAGCGATGTGACATTGGGGTGCATATCTGGTCCCTCTTCCCTTCTTTTCCGGCACCATTCCACAGCTCTGCTTCCTGGCTGCCATGAACTAGGCATCTTCACTCTGCCATGCCCTTTTGCTATGATGTCTCTGCCTTGTAGTCAGCAAACCATGGACTGAATCAAATGAAACCATGAATCAAATTAAGCCTGTCTCCTTCAGGTTATGTCAGGTATTGTGTCTCTGTAATGGAAAAGCTGGCTATTGCTCAGGACTCTCCTCTCAGAGAAGAGCCAGGGAGAAAGAAAGGAAGAGAGGAGATATAGTGAAGATCAAGACTGAAAGAAGACTTCTGACAATTTGCTAGTACGATGTCTGACAGTTAAATTCCCTGATGTTTTCTCATTTCCATTGTCTTGAATTTTTTTTTTTTGGGGGGGGGTCTTCTTTGTTTTTATCGGTACCAGGGATCGAACTCATGACTGCCTGCTTGCAAGGCAGGTGCTTATGCCGCTGAGCTAAATCCCCAGCCCCTTGTCTTGAATTTCTTAGAGTGCATATTTATTCTTGGAAACCATTATAAGAAAATTTTATAACCTTGTATCTGAGCAGACTGTAGGTATCTCTTGTTTTATCAATTAATTCAATTAACAAATATTTAATTAACATTTTATGAACCAGAATCTAAGATGAAAACTAAAGAAAACATACATAACTTTTGACTCGGTGTATCTTACATTTTAATAAAAAAATAAGCAAAAGCAATATAAAAGTAAAAATCTCTCAGGAAATGAGCAAATAACATCACATAAACAAATATTAAATAGAATCCTAAGAAATAGGATAATAAAAAGAGTCTCTCAAGAAGTGTAGTTAAGGGGCTGGGGATTTAGCTCAGCAGCATAACCACCTGCCTTGCAAGCAGGCAGTCGTGAGTTCGATCCCCAGTACCGATAAAAAGGAAAAAGACAAAAAAAAAAAAAAAAAAAAAGTGTAGTTAAATAAGTTCTTGGAAGAAATGATGTAAAAACTAAGGTGGAAAGAATGAGAAGACCCTGAATGCCAAAATCTGGGGAAACTGAATTTCAGAGAAGATTCATATTGATAAATTTAGTAAAAATGCATTTTAATGTAGTAACTCCTAATATCATATTCTTTCCTTCTATGAACAGAAACAGTACCAGGTTTTTGCTAGATAGAATTGGATAAAATTCTTGGATTTTTATGTGCCTTTGTGCATCTCAATCTGTTTTTCTGATCTCCAATTTTCTTTTTTTTTAAATGAGGATAAGAATGCCAGTCTTGCAGATTTCTTGTGAAGTTTAGCAATGATATACAAATATTTAACTCTGTAGATGTTTGATAAACAATAGCTATTACTATTATGATTATTATTTTTTTCTGTTACTGAGAATTGAACTCAGGACATTGTGCTTGGCAGGCAGGTACTTGTGCCACTGAACTATATCCCTAGCCCCTGATTTTTATTTCTGAGCTACGCTTGTAATGACAATGTTCTACCTTAACGTACGGTGGGGAATAAAAGAATCTCTCTAGTGGCAGAAAGAAATAAGTAATAAAATTTACAGAGTAAAATATGAAATAAAGAATGGAAAGGAAAAACAAAACCAACCTAAGTAAAAGTTGGCCTTTGAAAAGAGTAATAAAATTGGTAAACCTTCCATTAGGCTGACAAAGAAAAGGAGAGGTCTCAATCTATAAAAATCAGTAATAAAAACAGTTACCAGGCATACCAGGAAAACAGGGTTATTGTAGAATACTATGAACATGTAGAATATTATGAAATTAACCTAAAATAAGTAAAAATATTTCAAGAACGACTCAATCTATAGAAACTAAGGACAAAAGAAATATAAAGTCTAAATAATGAAGAAAGAGATAGAATTAATAACAAACAAAAAAACCCAAAAACTGCCAGGAAGAAAATCACAGTGTGAAATTTACTAATGAATTTCACCAAACCTTTAAGAAAAGATCATCATCAACTTTTCACTAAGATTTGCAAATGCATAAAATGAGAAAACTCTTTGAACTTATTCTATGAAGCCAGTAATATTTTGATATTAAAATCAAAGACAAAAGAAAATTAAACACTGGTATATTTTATGAATATGTATGTAAAACATTTTTAAATATAGTGAAACAAAATTCAGCAACATAAAAAAGTCATTCAGCACCATACCAAAACCTAGTGGTTAACCTAAAGGTTAATTTAAGACATAAAAATTAATCAGTGTAGTACACTATGTTACCAGGACAAAGAATCAGATCCACATAATAATTTCAATAGAGAAAAACCACTTGATAAAACTCCAACATGTTTTGAATAAAAACATTCAATAATTAGATATAATTCCTTGACTTGATAGAGGACACCATCAAAATATCAACAGATGTCAGCAAGCAACATTAAAGACTAAAGGCTTTCTCTCTAAGATCAAGAAGAAGACAAGAATATCTACTCTAACCATTTTTAGCCAGGATTGTATTGAAAGTTCTATTAAATTCAGGTCAAAAAATCCATATTTCAGAGAAAGAAATAACTTACTTCTATTTCTAGAATACATGATCTTGCATGCACAAAATCTTGAGGAACCCATAACAAATTCTTAGGGCTAATAAGCAAGTTCAACAAATTTGAAAATACAAAATTAATATAAAAAAGTAAATTACTTTTCTATACATTAGCAATCTGAAAAAATTAGTAAAGCGAGTAGTTTATAATAGTATCAAAAACAAAATCTGAATAAATTAACAAGAGAAATTTCAGTATTATATTCTGAAAAATACAATATAAAATATTGAAAGGAATAAAATAAAGCTACTTTATGCTTATGAGTCTAATACTTAATGTTGTTAGGATTGATCTATAGATTCAAAGCAATCTTTTTCAAGATATTATGTATTTTTTGTAGAAATTAACAAGGAGATTCTTATATTCATACAGAAATGAAAACAATTCATCATAGAAATGCAGTATTAGGTGGTGGATAAAAGAAATTTTTATTTTAAAGTCTAACACAAAATAATAGTAATCAGGATATTATGGTACCACCATAAGAGCCAAACTCATCTTGTAGCCCAGGCTGGCATCGAACTCACGCCTGCCTCCGCCTCCCAAGTGCTGGAATTACTGGCATGCACCACCATGCCAGCTATGTTTGTATTTTTTGGTTTATTTTTCTGTTTTTCACATTTTAAGTGCATAATTAATTCATTTTCATTGTAAAATACCTACAGAACACAGAAGCTTGTGATAGGTGAAATTTGGGGATAACTGGACATCTGAAATTAAGAGAACTACTAATAAAATCACAATATAATTCATATGTGGTACAATTCAAGATGCTCATGATTTATTATGTAAGATAAAAGTTATAGAGAAGTCAAAGTATATTATATCTTTATATGATATATGCAGTATCACATATACAACAAAATGTACATATTATGTCTATGAATTATATAATTTAAAATATTCACAAGCATAAAGTTCTGAGTATTTATATCAAAATGCCAATTGCTTCTGGATAGATTCAGGCAAGTATCTTATTTAATTTTTCATATTTTTAACTTTATTTATTTATTTATTTATTTATCTTTTATTTATTGGAGATGGGCTATCACTATGTAGCTCTCACTATGTAGCTTGGCCTTGAACTCACTATATAGTCCAGGCTGGCCTCGGACTCCTGGTGATGTTCCTACCTCAGCCTCTCAAATGCTGGGATTATAGGTGTACATCACTTTATCCAACTTTTAATTGTTCTAATATGGTCACTTTTGGCTGTTGAATAAATGCCTTGTATTTTCTTTGGAAATAGACTAATGCTTATTTTGTGAGACCCTCCTTGCTAGTAGACTGCTTTTGAATGCTCCAACCTACTTCTTTAACTGAATTTTCATTAACCTACAATTCTGGATCTCACAAGATAAGCATACTTTATTGTAATGGGAACAAGAGAAATAGACAATTTCAAACAATTAGTAAACAGACTCAGTCTCACATTTGAGTTGCTCTATTCAGGGAAAGAGCTTCACACATAAAGATGTGCAAAGACTGTTCTCCATGTTTCCAGGCAGAATAGGTATTCCAAAGCTCTATTTACTGCTCCTCCCCTTTATTAACCTTTGAGATTCTTCTCTTTCCTTCATTTTTCTCTCCAATTTGTAACTGTCAGTCTCTGCGGGGGAACCATAGCGACAGCAAGTACAAATCAACCTCCCCACTGGACAGGTAAATCATTTAGCTAAAAGTGTGTGTGGACATGGTGGTGGGGGACCTTCAGCTAGGATGGATATAAACCTCACAAAGCATTTATCTAAACAGAGAGCACTTGAACAGTGTTTGGGTATTTCGGTCTCCTTATTTGGAATAACTTTGAAAGCAGGAAGAGCCAAGAAGTCTGATGACAGATCCATGAGTTTTTATTAATGATTACAAATCATGTTTCTTAGAAGTGACAACAGCATATGTATCCACCCTTCTCCAGGAAATCAGAGACTTACTGTTCGTTCAAAGAAGAGCTTCAGAACACTAAAGAGAAAAGTGTTGGTACTGAGTGATTTCTTTCTTTGTGTAGCTAACACTCCGAGGCTGAGATGGAGAAATTTTTCACCCAAAGTAACAAATTCCTGAAAGAACCAGGGAGCAAAATTGAGTTTTCTGACTACTGATGTAGGGTTCTTCCTACACATTTTCGAGCAGTTGAAGTAAATGGGTAAAATTCATAGAGTAAAAGAATGGGGAATGATAAGGATTTGAGCTGAAAAGAACCCGGTTTACTGTTGCTCTAAAAATCACATACATGTCTACAGATTGAAACTGGCCCCCAGATTTCAGTGTATAACTTATTGCATCATTTCTCTTGTTATGAAAGTCCAATGAATTTATAAAATTTTTATAACTGAGAATGTCAGTTTTAATGATTATTTAACTCAATCTACAATTAAAATATGTTTGGCAGCCATCAATGTCAATTTGAAACCATTCAGTAATGGTGAACTTGTTGCCATACAATAGAAGACATTTGTTTTTCAATCTGTCACAACCATTAGAATTTTTTTATTGAAAGAAAACAAACTTCAACATAACTTCCACATACTGGCCAAACTTTCATCTTTTGAGCCAAACAGGAATAACTCTTATCTTTTTTAATACTGACAGATTTTTGAAATACACGAATATGGCTTGCATACTCCCAAATTTTCTCATCTCCCTTAACCATTCTTCATATGATATATGATATTCAGCTGGGTGGTGTGTTCCGAAAGGTGAAGGAAAGTCCCTCTAAATCAAAATAGCTTTTTTGATAGTCCATCATTGTGCCTAAAATTAATCCAAAGTGCTAATGTATTCAAAGATGTGTCAAAAGAAGTCGAGGAAAGGTTCAGAAAGGAAACATGAGGAGGGGATTTGGAGTTAATATTAATAATAATGACATCCATCATATATCAAAATCTTACAGTGTGTCAAGAACTGTGCTGAAATCCTTATATATATTATTATATTCAACTCTCGCAATTACTCCACTAGACAGACATTTTGACTCCATTTTATAGACGAAGATATAAAGCCTCCAGGAGATAATTAAACTGCCCATGATCACTTAGCTCTCAAATGGCAGAGCCAGGATTGAAACCAGATCAGTCTAATCCTAAAATTGGTGCTCCTAGCTGCCACCATGGCATACAGTATTAAAAAGTATACTAGAATTGAAAACAACACTTTTTGGGTGTAAGATCTACCATTGCCTGTTATATTCTCAGCAGTTTAGTTTGAGCCTTTCTTTTCTGTATCTTTTTCTTCACATGTTCACTACTTTTTCCTTTTGTTCTGTATACAAAAACCCAAGTTTCAGATGATAGCTAGTCTTCTATTAAGGATTGTTAATGGATCCCACTGGCCACAGGAAGGGAAAGGGTAATGTGTCAATTCCTTGGAATGAAACGGCCCTGCTCCTCTAAACTGCTGCCTACATTTCCAGCCTCTATGGTAACTTTTCCTTCCAGCGCCCAATGCTGTAAACACACTAAACTGATTATGTGTCACATAGCAGCAGACCTGCTATGTATTCCTGGAGATTTGTGCTTTTCTTTCAGCTTTAAAGAGCATTTTCAGTGGGAAAAAGTGTGTATAATTTTCAAACCACAGCTTGAATTGCCCCTCTCTCTTCAGTTCCCTGGCCCCCTCAGAAAGAATGCATCCTTCCTTTGGAGGCTTGGTTACTTGCTTCATGCTTTTGACACTACGGTTCCCTGCTTCTGTGGTAATTTTAGGGTATGAATTTTTGAGGACCAGGGGCCATATTTTATTCATTAATTATCTTTATTTATAGAAAAAGAGCAAAACAGAAAAAATATAGTAAATGCTATATTATTCCTTTTATTCACTAATTTTTATGCAGACATAATTGTTTGGCTCCTGTATCTCATATCATATATAACAGAGTGCCTTGCATATTAAAAATATAAAATTACCATGTACTATATACAAGATATGATTTTCTCTAAAATATCATAGTGCTTAACTTTTTTTAATGCATGAACAAATGTACAAAACTAGCAAGACCTGGCTTCTTCCCTTCACATCAATTAGCATTTTATTAAATATGATGAATTCTATTTGCTGCAAAACTACAGCTCTTAAATGACTTTCATTTGGATATAGAGATGTACTTTCACATTTAGAAAGCAGAAGATAAAACCAGGTACCCTGTCATTATTACAACCACTGTCATTATGGTTATGATGATGAATATGAGATTATTATTATTTTTATTATCTTGAGCAAATGAATTTTCTTTCTTTCCCCCAGAGCTTACAGGAGCATTTCTTATGCAGCGTGAGCTATCCCTTCTTGTTTTGATACTGCTGCCAGAGCACTGGGTAGAGAGAGGAAAGTGGAAGGAGATCCAGAGGCTGACCTTGGACTGAGGCTGGCCTGCTGGTAGCAGACGCCTGCCCCCAGGCTACTGTCACGCTTTGACTCTCCCTCTGCTGCACTCAAGGCCGCCATTGATCAGCTTGCTGAATGCTTTACAGCTGCAGCCTTGGACAGGCCGTTGGAGAAATTGATTGCAGTCAATTCCCAGCAGATTGAGCCACATCGACTTGTTTCCTCTGGACCCACCAATGACTGGCTTGAGTCTCCTTTTTAATTACCCCAGCAGTCTATGTGCCTATCAGTCAGGGCATAGATTGGAAAGAGAATGAAAGAAAGAGAGTGTGAGAGAGAGAGAGAGAGAGAGAGAGAGAGAGAGAGAGAGAGAGAGAGACAGAGAGACAGAGAGACAGAGACAGAGAGAGACAGAGAGATAGAGGGAGACAGAGAGAGAGACAGAGAGAGAGACAGAGAGAGAGAGAGAGACAGAGAGAGAAAAACTAAAATAGAACACTTTTCTCCTGAGTGGGGTGCTTTCTTAACTTTTACCAGGAAATTGGGTCACATTTATTCATTATGAATTTAGTATATGGATTATTAGAAATTTTGATTAGAGAATCAAGAACCACATGGAATTAGAATCAGCCAAATAATTTTGCAAATTTGTCAAGTTATTTGCATAGCTAGGACTCAGTGTCAGGTCTGTAAATGAGAAAACTGCTAAGGCAAACTTAGTAACTAAAAGCATTTGTAAATATAAATGAAACTATCACCACTTCTGCCATTCTGATGAGAACAAAATGATGATTTTTCACTAATATTTATCGAGTATTTAAAGTACTAAGTGCCATGCAAAATGCTTTACCAAGATTATTTTTTCCTAGTATTTAAAAAAAAAACATTGCCTTGTAACATGATGAATAAAATATTTCCCTCTAATTCATATATGTAGCAGAAGCATTTTAGCCTATTGTCAATGCTTATAATGTTAGGGATCAAATTCAACCTTCTTAGGACACAAGACCCCTGTTAATGTCTGTGAAATACAGCTTACAAACCATGTTTACCAATATTCCTTTGATTTTATGTTCAGACTTGTAGCTCTGCATGTGACAGTAGTAGGTATTCTTGATACTGAAATCTTGACTTAATATTCACATACTTATAAAATCCCACTTTGATTTTTATCAGCACAAAGAAAAGCTGTATAACTCCAGTAGTTACATATTTGCATGCTTGCTTTTAACACAAAGTTGAAGTTTAAAATGACAGCTGTGTTGACTTTTACAGGACTCTCATCAAGGATTCAAAATCATACCACGATGAATTTTCATGGTGTGAGCAGTCAACTACCTGTATCAAGTTCCCTGGAAAGCTTGATCAAAAATATATTCCAGCCCACTTACTTAGTCCCAGTGCTATGTAATCAGAATTTTTAGGGTAGGGACACAAGAATCTACATTTTAATAAGAACCTCTGGGGCTCTTAGCAATAGTAGTATTTTGAGACCATTGTGGCTGAGAGTGACATACCTGCTAGAACTCCAATTCAAGGTAGAACCTCACCCTCCCCTTGCCGAGCAGGCCCTATATGTCACTATTTCTTACAGTGAGCTTGGGAGTCCTCTCTACTCTCTGTGGTCGAAACTCTTCATTGTCTATCTTCCATTCTTCTTCCTCAACCTCTTCTCACTTCAATACTCAAATTTCACTCAAGGGAATCTCATCAGCTTTAAAAGATAAATCACAGGTGTTTCTAAACCACTGGGTTTTCCCATTTCTTTGCTTGTGGTTGGCTGGAAGTGAGAATGTGACTTAATTCCCAGTAATATACAGCAAAATATTTTGAGGCAATTCCTGGGGAAATGTTTCATTTCTTACAAAAAAGGAATGTACATAAAAGGAAAGTATTTTGTTCCACTTTTTCTTATCATGCTTTAAAAGCAGATCTGCAAGTACGCAATTCTTGGAGGCACTACATCTGTCCTTCAAGGATGAAATGACATCTGAGAAGCCAATGTGGGGAAGGTGACAGAGTAAGCATACATGAGGTCCTGCATCTTTGAGTACAGGCTCAGAGCCACTCATCCAATCCTGAGGTCAACTAATGTTGTTCTAATTATATGAATAATAAATGTCCCTTGGGTCAAACCACTGTTAGTCAAGATCTGTTATTGCATCCAAAAACATCTTACCCTGTCTTGCCCTTAAGCATTTCTTCCCTTCAAAATCAATGCATTAAAATCGTGTTGAAACTTTATCAACTCAGCATGTTGCTTTATCATGTGAGAGAGTTAGATGAAGAGAAATTAACATGGCCATTTGACTCTGCTGTCAAATACCAGATGTCACAGCTAATCCTAAGCAGATTCTAGGCTGCAGTTAATTGATGGCAAGAGTCTCCTACAAAAATTGATCAGGGCCCTGAAAACCAGGCTTCATCATGCAAATCTAGTCTCTTGTCTGTTTGTATATTTTATTTTTTGCATGGTCATTGTCACTTGTTTACATTTTGAGTATGATTATTTTTATTCTATCAAGTGGCAGAATTGAGTACCTGTCACACACACACACACACACACACACACACACACACACACCCCAAATGGTCAGAAAGCATAAAATATTTATAATCTTGGCCTTGATATAATCCATTACTGCTAAAAGAGACATTTTTGTGTTTTAAATACCAAGCAGGAAGAATACCATGCAGTCCTTCTGTTAAACAAATTTAAGAATTGGTGTTTTGCTCTCAACCAAATTAAGGGACATTTCCTTTCCCAACGGGTAAAGATAGAGTGGGTAAACGTAAGAAGAATCAATATTTCCTCACATAAATGAACTTTGAATCTTCCCCAGCCTTCTCCTGGAAGAACAGAGAAAAGCCTGCAACCTGGATACATACCACAGATGTGGAAGAAGCTGTGGGGGACATGAGTGCAATCAAGAGAGAAGCAGAATCAGATAATCAGATACCAGGAGAAACACAGGGCAAGCTAATAAGATGGTTTCTAGAACAGGAAACCAGAGCTACAGGACCAAGGATGGAGGGTAAGGTAATGCAACGAAATTCTGAGACTACAAGTGGTGGACTGGGGGATGCCTTTTAACTTTGTCCTGTAGGGCTTCATCAGACCATACTGGTATCTACAAGGCTGCACAGAGAAAACTGCCTAACTGGTGTAGAACCCACAATTCTGTGTAGCAAGAGAGACCATCACCCTTCTTGTCTCTTTTAATGTACTAAAGGATTATGTAGCTACTCAGAAAAATATATTGTTACAGGCAAAAAAACCCCATGAGATAAATATCTTGTTTCAGCCTTTCAAAGGTCATTTACAGGCAACAGGGCTACAGTGTACACAAAGCCTGACTTGTAATCTTGAACAACATCAGAACCTCTGAACCTGTTTTCTGGTCTATAAAAGGCAGCACAGAGCATGTTGATATAAACACACAAGAGTGTACATTATATTCAGAAACATATGCTTTCTAAATCATAAACTGCAAATGTGTCACTGTTATTAGTGAATAAAACAACGTACTGATAGGCCTGCAGTTGAGATTGGCTGTGAAAGCTCCCCTAAAATAGCTTTCTAAATTGACCTGTTGAATGGGGGATAATTCATGACTCCCTTTAAGATATTGGAGGATGCCTGCCAACATGGGCTCTCTCTGCTTAGTATAATTGACACAAAGGAGAT
Organism: Cavia porcellus; assembly: GCF_034190915.1. Lineage (NCBI taxonomy): Eukaryota > Metazoa > Chordata > Mammalia > Rodentia > Caviidae > Cavia > Cavia porcellus. Next base: position 168,737,192 of record NW_026947484.1, read on the forward strand.
TCATGTGACAGTAACTAGCCACCAGATTCAACCTCTTCTAAAGACTGCTCCTTGTCAGAAATAATGAAGCAATTTCATCTACTGGAAGTGTATGCCCATTTTCCTACTCATTAAAAGGAGAAGATACATGCAGATTGGTTACCTAACAACTACAATGAGCAGGTCATATTTAATACAGAGGTATAGATGACATAAAGCCAAAACTGCATCCATGAAGACAGTGTTGTTGACAGTGATGCTGAGGAAGTGGGAAGAGGGAATAAACAGAGGTCACTGAGCAGGATGTTCATGGCAGAAGTACTAGTGAAGGCTGTCCCCTGCAGCATGGCCAAGGAGATAAGCTCCACCAGAAGGGAATGGGCTGTGTCTGGACACTGGAGGTGAGACAGTATGTGAGAGAAAAATATTGAGCATGGTTGGAGTCTTTGACTCTTGGGAAGAAATAATTTATTTGGTACTCTTTTGGGGGTTTGTAGCTTTCTGCAGAGATTCTCTGAAATGTTTAAAAATTCATAATCATGTGTGAGTTGGTGAGCTCTGAATTAAGCACATACTTTAATATAACACATTTTTATGATGCATCAAAAAGAGTCAAGCTCATGCAGTCAAAGAAAGGAGTGGTAGTTTCTAGAGACTGGGGAAGGGGAAATGGAGAATCACCAGTTATTATGACTCAGTTCAGCAAGATAAATGAACTTTGGAAATCTGCTATCCAACACCCTACCTAAAGTCAAAATTATTCATTGCATACTTAAAATTTATTAAGCATGTTGCTCTCATAGCAAGTGTTTTTTACTACATAAATATTAAAAATAATACACAAATCAGTTGTTGATCTAAAAGGGTGTCAGCTTACTCTGGCATTTTTTCCTACTTCTTAACACATCTCCATCCTGCTTACATTTATAGTACTAGTCCCAACTTTCTGATTGTTAAGAACTATGATGTTTATTCAGATTCATAGTCTTTTAAAGTTTTGTATATTACCAGGTCATCCAGCATTGAACTTGTAGGTAACTCTATACAAAATCATTTACAAAATGAGAATAAATGACCCATATATATCCAAGGGCAAAGGTATGAGTGAGTTTCAGATATATTTATTGAACTGAAGAATATAATCACAAATGAATATCTATACCAAGTATAAAAACAGCAAAATAATCTATTTTTGTTAGACATCACAATGGTTTCTCTCAGAGAAGTAGTGACTAATAAGGATCATGGAGATGTTGTTGATAGTTTTATTTCTTGTTTTGGTTCACAGAGGTAAGTGAATTTGTAAAATTGATTAAGAATTGCATCTATGATACTTCTTGAAACTATTAATCCTATATAAGAAGTGCAAAGTAATGAATAAGAAGTCAGAGGTGTTAGATGAACAAGCTAGTGAGCAACTCAGCCATGACCTGGTTATGGCACGTTGGGCAAATCATTGAAACAAATTAAGCCTTGGATGCTTCCTATAGAAAGATAAGGCAAGAATCATTGATTCTTGCCTCACAAGATCACTGTCAATATTGTGTCAAAAGGGACGCCTACATGTTGAGGTATGGTTTAGATCTAAAATGTCCCCAGAAAGCCTCATGTGTTGAGAAGTGGGTCTTTGGAAGGTGATTGCATCATATACTGTCTGGTGAGTGAGTTTTCCACTAAAGAGATCACAGCTGAATGTGCTATTGAGAGGTGGGTCTTGATCATAGAGGGCAGCTAAGAAGGGGTGTAAACTGAAAGCGTTTTCTTGTCCCTGGGTCCCCCTTCTGCTCTCAGTTTCCAGGTGCCATGGGATGAGCAACTTTCTTCTACCGTTCTGTTCTGTTGTGCTGCTTTTGTTTTGACCACAGCAACACATGGACTGAACCCTTTGAAATCATGAACCAAAATAAACCTTTCTATTTTTAATTTTCTGGTGTTGGATATTATTTTTTCCAGTGATGGGAAAGTGACTAGTGTACATCAGTGTCTAGTTGCTATAATTATTATATGGTCCTTATGTTGTGCTGGCTGCAGCCATTTCACACTGGCTAGTCTGATAGTCATTCCAGGCTCATACCCATCAAGAGAGAAAGTCATTGCATGCTGAGGGGGCAGCACACTATGCATTGCAGGCAGAGAAGAGATGAAAGCTAGTACAAAACTAGAAAATAAAGCTCACAAATCTCATTGAGAAAGAGATCATGGAGGTTAAAGAAACTCAGAGGCTGGATTTTATTCTACAGATGAAAGTTTCTGAAAACTTTCATTTGAACAGAGAAGTTGCATGGAGGTGAGACATGGCCAGACTAAACTTTTAGAAAGGTAAAAGAGATTAAAACTAAAGGCTTGGAGACAAATTTATCTTGTGGAAAGTATTGATTTTGAAAAAGTTAGAATATAATGTTGATGTTCTTGTTGTAGTTAGAAGCAAAAGTGACTATAATTGCTTTTATTTTATTTGCCCCTGTTGGTACCACATATTTAAAAGCATTATCTCATCTAATCTCAACTCAAAATACAATGGGACTAGTCATCATTATGAGGTTCCTACTGAATGCTAGGTGCTCTTCCAAGCCTTTTATATATATTAATGCACTTTATACCCCTAACATCCTCGTGACATAAGCACTATTGTTATCTTCAGTTTATTACTGAGGAAACCACAGAAAAGAGAAATAAAATTACTTGTGTTTAGTAATGGAGCTGAGATTCAAACCCCGGCAGCCTGACTTAGGGACAGTTCTTTAACCCATCATATCCTATCAACATCTTGAGTAAAATTACAAGGTGCTATCAAAACATATAGTAAATGTTTAAATTTTAAAAATGATTACAGTTAAATTCATTGCCATTAACCTCCCTCAAAATACGCCCACTCACTTTGATCATACTTATCCTGTAAATCTCCCCATATTCTGAGGCACTTCTCAAAGTCCTATTTCCTAAGTGTCTTTTGTTGCACTATTGGCTGTCACAATGTCCTGAATTGATATAAACTGTTTACTGTTCATGGAAGACCAGAAGCTGATTAGTGCCAGACACAATGAATAAAGGAGATGAGGACCGTAGTGTTTTTATTTGATAAAAATTATATTAAATGATTGGAATTGATTCAGAGCGTTTAGGTAGCTGTGAAAAGATACTCATGAAACAAGACTTCCAGAACTGCCTCAGAAAGTGGCAAGAATTGATAGGGTGGGTTTGAAGTGGGGGGGGGGCGGGTTACGAGGAGGATTAATGCAAATGTGTTTCTTACTGTAATAGTGCATTTTACTTTTCTTAAGCATATATTATACCTTTTAATGACCTTTTTATGTGTGCCCATATCCATATGGACAACTGAGGTAATATTTAAATCACTGCTTAAAGTTAGAGAGGGACAGACTTTCAGGCACGTTGCTAAGGCTTATGTTCTTTGTTCTGTTTGCTAAAGGAAATGGTTTCTTATCATTGCTGATGTCAGATAAATTATTAGAGTAATGCTTTAAGGATGAAAAGCAGAGCAATGACAGTAGTGCTCATTTCTCAAGCTCTAATGTACCAGGAAATTCATATGTTACATGTATTTTGATGTGTTAATTGACTTATAACAGTCCTGACAGTAAGTTTAATTCTTATCTCTGCTTTACTAATGAGGAACCTGAGTCTCAGAGACATCACAAACCTAGTGAGAAATTCAAAATGAGATTTCAGGAAACCCAACACTAAAGTTTTCTCTTACTACTCCATTCAACTGTCTCTCAGCCAGAGGAGAGTGGATTCCAGAATCTAGTCTCTCCTGTGTACACCCTTATCCCCACTGAATTCTCTACTGCCCGTGTCCTAGGGCAGTTTGAAATGCATTCCAAATCTTAAACCCTGTAAGGAATTCTCAGCTAACCTTGCCAGCAAAAGTTGCAGCAGCAAATTCTTTCCCAGGTTAGTAGATAGCCTCCGGCTCCAGAAGAGCAGGTGCTCGCCTGACCCAAGTGTCACCTGCATCTGATATGTCTCATTAGCCCTGAGGAGAGATACAGTCTGGCCTGTGCTTTCTCCCACGTGCAACCTAGTGTAGCAGAAGGAAGAGCTAAGGGCCTGCTTGTGAAGGAGCCAAAGTCAGCTCCCCAGAAGCATGAAAAGGGCATGATTCCACCTCCTCACGTGTTCTCAGGAATGTACAGTGCTCAATTATGATCCAAGAGGTCACCAACCCAGCAGGGTCATCCCTAGAATTGGAGGACCACTTCCTCCATGGAAACCAGTGAGAGGACTCCAAAGGCTACCTTTCCATAAATGTCTCCACTTTTAGTCTTGTCTTTGTGTCTGCATTCCTCCCATATATAATCAAAACTTTTTACAAGGCATCTTGTAACAATCAGGGTTCAAGCAGAGAAGTAAAAGCAAAAACAGTCTAAAAGCAGAGTCAGAACAACACCCCCCCACACACACACATGCATGCACATGCACACATATACTTGTATATATAAAGAGAGTTGGTCAGCTCAAACAACATAGCAGACCAATACAACCAAGAAATGCTGCTCATATTAGGTTAGCCAGAAAATAGGGAGATAAAGGAGGAACCAGAGAAAGAAATCCACCCTTCCAGGTCACACTTTCAATGACCTGACTCATTTGACCAAGCCCCACCTCCTAATAAGTTCAGCTACTCAACTATCGTTGGATTAATCCACTGAGCGAATGTTAGGAGTTGTTTTAGTTACAAACCATAACAATATATATATACCTCTGTCTATCTATCTATCTATCTATCTATCTATCTATCTATCTATCTATCCATATGAAGCAGACTAGCAGTTTAGAAAGTTTAGGGTAGGACGTATAGTCTATTGTTGAAATTTCTTCCTCAGGAAAACCCCAGTCTTGCTCTTAAGTAAGGTTTGCAACTGATTGAATGAGATCCAGATTATGGAGGATAACATTCTTTGAAACAGCCGCTTATGTATCCTAACCATGCCTATAAAATACCTTTATAGAAAACACCTACATTTGCATTAAAGTAGATATTTGGGTGATAAATCACTGTCATCTAAAGCCTAGTATATAGGACATGAAACTCTTCATAGTGTAAGGAAAAGGCTATCAGAATAGTGGTTTTGGTTCTTCTGTTATCTGGGTATCTTCCTCCAATTTTTCTATTAAAATAAAATATCTTAGACTGAGTAATTTATAAACAACATGAATATATAGTTAGCAGTCCCAGTGACTTGTGAGGGTCTGTTCCTCATAGATGGTGATGTCTCATTGAATCTTCACATAGTGGAAGAACAAGTAAGCTCACTCTAGCCTTTTTTTATAATGGCATTAATCCAACTCATGAAGATGGAGCTCTTATGATTTGATCACTTCACAAGAGCCCCAACTCTTAAGTAGGTAACTGTTTCTAACATGAATTTTAGAGGGATGCCACTATTCTTCTATCCATAGTGAGGGGGAAAGCCTTTTCTTAAAATTCAGTGTTATCTATAATATTGTTCAATGGGTAAAGAAAGTGATAATTGTTGAAGGCATGAACATTGTCTTCAGATGTCGGAAAGTATGTGTCATGGAACGAATACTTAGGCTTGCTCTATAGAATTTCAGATAGAAAAATCAGGGCCATCACTTTGAAGAAAGATAAATTTACGTTTGGCTAGAGTGGTGTGTGTTACAATGAGATTCCATCACAAGAAGGGCAACCATACATGATAATGCTTCCTTGTAAAAACGTGCAAACATTGAGGAAGAAGATATTTTGGGAAGAGCAATATAGAAAGCATTACATTTTGAAATCCATAAATTCAATAATGCCTTTCATTGTGGTTATTACTTACCACTTCTCTTTTTTTCTCCCAGAAACTTTTTCTACCCACAGAGTTTATCAACTTCTTGTGCTGGCAACGTACAAGTAGCTAAGTCATGGAAGGACCCTTTGGATGTATCCCTAGGGTGTTTTTTCATGAGATTAACCTCTCATCACCAGAATAATCTCTTAAATCAATTTAGCTACCCTCACTCAGAAAAGCACTGAAAGATGAAGCCCAGTATTTTTTTTTAATATGGAGTGTTCAGTAAAACATGTATGGAGGACTGGTATGTGCAAGACACTGCATAAAAGTCCAACGTGAATTCCATATGGCCCCTGATCTCAGGCAGCACAGCTACAATGTGAAATACACAGCAGCTTGTAACAGACATATTTTGAGAAGCATAATGGGAAAGAGCTATGGCATAAGACAGACTAATGATGATGAGTAAAAGGAAGCACATTTTTATAGACAGGAAATTTTAGCTCAAGATGAAGATGGAAAAGATTCGAACAGATAGATATTCTAAAGAAAAGTATTGCAGATGGAAAGTACAAGTTGCCAGAGTCAGTGCAGCAGAAGTGGTTTCAAATTGGAGACAGTGAGCTGGCAAGATAGTGTCAAGATCACAGGAGGAGTGACGATGTCATTCTTATGGAATTGGCATTGACGCTTGGGTCCAAAGCACGACAGTAACTAAAAGAGAACAAAGTGACAATTTTTTAAAGAAATTTTAAGAAATGTTTTTTTTTAAAAAAATACTATATACTGCAAACATTCACAGAATAAAAAGGTGATCGAAGGAAAGGGGGATGAAAAAGGAAATAAAGAATATTGTATACATATAATACCCACTTTCCACAGGTAAAGTAAACATTATGCACTATACATGTACAGTGATGAACTATAATAAATAAATAGAAATTACCAAAGGGCAGACTTTTCACCAGGATTTTTTATTCAAAAGATTTCTGTCCTGATGGAGACTGTGTTGAGCTCACTGTGTCACTGTCTCTCAGAGCCTTGGTTTCCCAAACTGCAGGCTGTGTATGTGTATTATTCCCTGGTCTGCAGACTTGCAAGCTAGAGACAGCTATGCATGTGCTCATGTGCTTAGGGACAAATCAAGTCAGTCCTGGGGGAATTTACAGCAGCTTGGAACCAAGCCTCAAATCAACTAAGTTTTGCCATCAAAAAGAAGGTGGCAGTTGACATGGAGGCTGATGACAGAGACATCCACCTTGTGGCCATCAAATCCGTGTGCCTGTTGTCTGTGGAACATGTCAGCAGCTCAGATTGTTCAGTGTGAAATTTAATTTGGGCTCCTGGGTGAGCAGGGAGGAGGGCGTGAAAGATATGACACTGGTTAATTTCATGTTTTACAGGCCCAACAACCCCAAATGCACATTTCTCAGTGAAAACTGAGAACCTGCAGGCCACTGCATGCATTGATATGCAGTCCAGAGGGAAAAATGAAGCTACAGAGAGAAAGAGGGTGAAAAAATAATATATCATTTCCTCAAATTGAATAAACTCCAAAGCGTTCATTTCATTGGGTTAGACTGACAGGCAGAGAAAAGAAAAAAAAAATAATAAAGAAAAGAAAAGCAAAAGAGGGTGTCTTTTAACTTTTGCCAATACCTTTCCTTATAACTGCAAACTCTCCCTAGCTTGGCATTCAAAACCCCTCCCTTCTACCCTAATCCATCTTTCCATAGTCAGATCTGGTCTTATCTCATTCTTGCTCAAAATCCTCTGTGCCTCCCTGTAGATTACAGCATAGTACACAAGCTCTCTAATGGAACACCAAAAGCCTCCTTGGTGATCAGAATTTCCAATCTCTGGCATTGTGTGTTTCAGCTCTTATCCCTGGCCAACCCTATCTCGCCCAGCAATGCTCCAGTAAGTTCCCAAACCTGTTGGCTGTCACTATGGCTCTGCCTTTAGGTGTTAAGTTCCTCTGCCTAGAACTCCTACTCTGAATCTCTCCCGGGTTTCTGACACTGGCTACTTGATATACTGCATACTGGCCTCTCACATGCTACCTAGAAATCTTAAGAAGTTATTTAGCTCCTCCGTTGGATCCCAGTTGTCCATTATATCTAAGTTAGAGAATGTTCCCTACTTTTTGTATCTGTTATGAGCAATCAGTTTATACAATGTGTATTTGAAGCATGAGACAATGCCAGGTCTATCACCTAATGCTTGTTTTCATTATAAATTTAATTCAACTACTACTTCATATCTGCCTTAATTTTCATATATAGATTTAGGTGCTAATCCCATGAATAGTACAGTTGTGTCTTAAATATGCATCGTTTTTGGCAATCACTGACTTGTATGCCTCTTTCCCACCATCACACTATGGATCCATGAATTGGGTCTAGACATCTCTGTATGTCCAGTGCTTAGCCAAAACCACATGCAGAATAATGTTCACGTGCATGGATCACCTTTCAAGCCCAGATCAAGTGCCAGCTGATTTACTATGTCTTCTCCAACCCCAGATGTAGAACTAAGTTGCTCCTTTTCTGTCAGGTTTTCAAACTAGACCCTACCCAGGCAGAATAGGAAAAAATTCACTTACCAAGTTTATCAACAGGAAGCTTGCTAGTAGTACAAGTGAACAAACACACAGAAATTCATCACTTACCAAGTTTCTTGAAAAGAAAATCTGCTTATACAACAAAAGTCACAGATGTACAGAACATCCATTATTTACCAGATACACACCAATGGCGAGTCCCAAAGAAAAAACACATTGACATCCTTCATCCCATCCCCATAATGGTCAAAATTTTTCAAACCCTCTTCAGCAATACTCCCTTCCCTACATGAACTCCCCTCTCAGATAAGCTACCATTCCTGTCTCAGGGCCAATGGTCTTTTCACCTGTGGGCCAGCTGGATCTGGCCTGCAATAAAGTCCTTGCATGTTACTTAAACCTTAATTATCTCAATGGTCTCAACTGTGCCTCAGTTTACCCTAATATTTTCACCACAATTACATTGTAAATTCTGCACGGGAGGCTCCGGTCCTTATGGTTCCTAGCAAGTCCTTTGCAGAGAAAGTGAAATCTTTCCCTCATTCTTTTCATTACTACCACCTCAATGCAGCCGATATTTGTCGTGATGGAAAAAATGATGTATCAGAAGTGGTATAGTGACTTGACTGGATTTAGTGCCCAAACCACATCTGCAGAAGCTGAGTGCATAGGTTCAACTGGAAAACTGTCCATGGCTGCCACAGGAAATCAATATTTAGAAGAAACTGAAAAAATATCACAAAACAAGATGTTTGCTCATGAACAAGAGGGTCTGTGTCCGCTCATGAGCAATATGCTGGCCCATTTTGGTTTTACTTAGGAAGTTATTGATTGCTTGAGAGTTTTGTTACAAAGGAAAGCTTTGAAAGCATTCCAAGTAAACAAAGCAGGAGGGAAAATAGCTATTGGATTGGTGGATGTACATTTGAAACTTTAGAGTACTTGAAAGAAAATACAAATTCAGTGCACATTTACAGTGTGGCAGGCACTATTCTCAACACTTTTACAAGGATCAGTTCAGTTAAAATATATTACTATGTTATAAGATGGGTATTATTCCTGTTTAGAAAATGAGACTCAAGTGTAATGAGTAACTTGCTCAAGATCTCATGGGTAAGCATTGATAGATCTGGACTCGTACTCGGGCCATTGACTCCAACACACATACTCCTGGTGCACACAAAAGAGATGCATCTGCATTAGAAAAAAAAAAAAAAAAAAAAAAAAAAAAAACAGGAAAGCATGTGTTTATGGTATGATGTTTAAATCATATTCAAAAAATGCTTATTGAGTAGCCATTGTGTCTTAGAGCAAAGAAAGGGCAGGGATGAGGACATTCCTAGAGATGGGTAGGGCACATAAAAAAAGCTGTGATCGCAGGGCATCACTGCTGTTCTGAGAATCATGGAGATGAGGCTGCAGAAGAAGAAGCCCATAAAGGAAGTCGGATATGCTCTCGAGGAACTTGACCTCTCTTGAACAGAAGTGGAACAAAGGCTGAGTATAAGTGCAGACCAGCTTGGTGACACTGTGGGACCTGAAGCAGGAATAAGAATCCCACAGCCGGAATCCTGGCAAGGCTCTGTCAAGTGGTTGCAAGTTTAGAAAAAGAGAGCTGGCTTGATTAAAGATAGCATGGGCATGTTTCTTCCCAGTGAAGCAGAGATGCTTAGTGATCAAGATAAACTTGGGTCCAAATCCCCAATCTGTCGTGGCTTTACTTTGGCTATGGGCAGGTCTTGTCACTTTCATTCCCCTTACTACAGGCTGCAGAAGCATCTGGGGAATATGAATTGTGGAGGGCCTAGTACTGTATGCTGTCTATGATTTATTAGTTAATAGGTGTGTGAGGAGTGAGTGTAGCATGAAGGGGGCGTGCACAGCTCTGTGAGGAAGTCTGAGCACTGACTGAGCTGGGAGCCCAGATGTGCCTCAAAGGTAAGTAGAAATACTCTCTACCAGAAAGCCTGACTTTCACTCATCAAATGGCAACTGTCTGCTCTCTTGAAAAGAATGTAGGGACTAGCTGGCGCTGGCTCCTTTTGACCATGAGTCCTGCCTCCTCTTTATCAGAAGGGGCCTCGGCTGTATTCTGAATATACCACTTACTTTGCACTTATTTTTCAGAGACCCAGCACCTTTGCCACAATTACAATGACTGGAGTTCCACCAGTGCATGACACATCCTTGACCTGCTTTCTACTGCTTGACTCTGATGAGAAAGAGCTCAACCTTCCAACCACTTGAGAGCCTTGTCATCTCTCTACTTCCCTCTCTTTTGTTAAGCAGTCCTGAAAGATGCAAGTTGTCTGTTTGGCTTCATTCTAAATATTCCACTCTGTCTTCCATTCATCAGGACTTTTCTTCATTTACTCTTCCTCTCTGGAATCTATACTCTCATTTGCTTCACCTAGCTGACTCACACTCATTTTTCTTGCCCTCTTTTTCCATGCCATCATCCTTAAAGTCTTTCCTAACCCCTC